>NC_059327.1:64180352-65540352 GCF_018350155.1 Leopardus geoffroyi
CTGTTCTTTATGGTTTTATCATCACTATTACTGTTGTTATAATTAACTACATGCTAATAAACCCTAACTGGAATACAACAGGAAATTATTCTTGATTCTTTTCAACACAATATATATTTAACATAAATTCAACAGAAAACAAGAAGACACAATCAAGGAAAAATATGAACGTGTAATCAGAGAGAAGTGTTCGCACACTATACTTTTATGATTGGTTTTAGAAAATCATTTTTATTTCACAAAACAGTGATTTCAGTGCCCAACAGCGTTATTCACAGAGAAGTCATTGAACCACTTTTGCTGGGAGCTTTTATTTCCCATTTTCATATGTGTTTATTGTCAGGTAGTGGGGTCATGCCTGTTGAATGACTAAACAGTGCAGGCAAATGGAAGGGTGAGGGGTTAGTCCCGAGAAAGGCAAGGGGCATTTCCTGTGCATTACCTGCATCTAAGTGAAAACTCAGGTACTCACTGAGCATGCCCACTGCCAATGTATGCAATCAAAGCATCTGCTTATAAATCAGCAAATTCAAAGGATAAAAACAAAAACTGGCTACCTCAACCCTCTATATGGAACCTTAAGATCAGAAGATCTTTCACAGTATCAAGCAGGAGACTTTTCTAAGTGTGTGGGAAAGCAAACTTAGAGATGTAAACCCTCAAAAACATCATCTATCCTTCCTGCCTCCACCAGCACTGTCTGCCTCAGACTTTGCAAGGGCGGTGGCTAACCACATGAACAATTAACTGTAGGGAAATATGTTTAGCCTCAGTTTTGTTTCAGATTGAAGTTATGTTTAGGTTGAGATGGTTGCCTTTCCATAGCAAATGTACTACTTCTCATCTGCCAGGCATAACCTTTTGTGCCAGTTCATCAAACACTCAAGAAGTGTAGCTATCTCAGGAAAGCAGCTTGTCCTAAAATGATTTATTCCTATTCAGAGGAAGTTATAATTGGCATTTTGAAATAAGTAAAGTAGTAGGGGTAGTAATGAAGCTATACAATTCCAAGTGTCTGTTACCATAATTGCATAAGTAGACATCTTAATCATTTTGGCTGCTGGAAACTTTGGTGCTGCAAATTTTCTAGTCATTGCGAATGCAATGCACTGTTTGTAGGTGGAACTGCATATATGTGCGCATATGTGAATGAGCGCACTTCTTACCTATCAGCAAGATGGTTTTAAAGTGACCTGATATGTACCTGTCTTTATTCTTACAGGGGCTGACAATGAAACTTATTTCTTCATTAATTAATCTTTGATTATATAAATCTACATAGCTTTGTACTGAGCATATTTAGTGTGAAGCCAAGATTATGGCTCAGTTCTTACTTTAAATATACTTAAATCCTTATGTGGAGATTTAGACAAATAAATGGACAACTACAAGATAAATTACCAAATGCTACAATCAGGAGGCTACAATAACATAGAGGAAAATTGCCAAACCAATCCAGCCTAGGAAGAAGGTTTCTTCTTAGCTGAGTCCTGAAGAATTATGGATGTTAGCCCACTGTCCCTAATAGGAAATAATATTACTTTGTACCTGAGAGCCATTGGTCTTGTAATTCTGAATCACCATCTCACCCTGGTTTGTTTTCTGGGATTATTCAAGAAAAAGGGGAAGTGGGTGAAATGATTTAATTGAGGTGTCAAAAGTTAGCTTAGTACAAATTATTGAGGAACATCATGAGTTGCCTATGCTGTTTGACCAGAGATCAAATTTTGAGTAGATAATCGATCGATTCCTTTTCTAGCTGAATTATTCATGCTGCCTGTGAGCACTTCTCTGACGGTGTTGGTTCCTGCCTTCCTGACATATGGTGGCTCTTTGGTTAGCTCTTGATGTGTTCTAATGAGGCTTCAGTGAATATTTTAGGGATGCTACTAAATTTTCCTTCATCTTGACTTAAAACCATTACTATTAATTCATACATTTATTCAAGAGACACTTATTAAGCTTCAACTATGTGTCAAAGGCTCAGTTACAGTCCCTTAATTTTTCTCATATAAATTTTAGAAATAGTAATTAGCTATTCAAAAATGGAGACAATATTATGTCAATTTTTAATAATGATTTACCCAGGTCCCCTTTGTATTTGTATGCTTAATGTGTTAGAAGACAATTCCCCATGAGTGTCTTGCATTTCTGAATATCTTGTGAGCAGAGACACTGTCTGCCTTCATTCCAAACTATCTTTTCAGAGATGTTTGTATAGCAGACAGCCATGGAAGATAGAAGTAATGTCTCCATTGAGAGCAAAGTCAGGTTTGTTCACTGTCTAGTGTAATAAAGATAACGTCTCCCTCAGGGTGAAGGTCAGGCAAGTTTATGGTCCTTCATAAAAAACCTAGGTTCTCTAAGCTCAGAGTTCCTCTCCTATAATGCAATCCACTGAGGGTGCAGATATCACCAGTTCCTCTTTGCATTAACTTGTGGAAATATGGTTTCAACGAACTGGCACAAATGTTAACGAACTGGCTATGGCTGTTGCTATGAGGAGTAAGGTCGTTTGCCTCTGACCTTCGAATCTCATGTCTTGTGCCAACATGAAACTATGTTGGCCAACTAATTCTCTTGCAAGTGGAGTAAAATCTCAAGACCCTTTACCATTCCTGACATAATGGTATTTCTGACATTCCTGACATAATGTTCTCTTCAATTGTTTTTCTTCTATCATCATTTTCTTTCCATATAATGAAAAACATAAGTACACAAATTAATCATTCTTTTTTTCAACAAAACTCGCTTAATATAATGCTTTCTTTATACCTGTATTCTTCATGACAGATGTTTGCTACATCATAAGAAGTATAGCAGCTTGTATCTTCACAACTCAAGCAGCAGATTTCTTAAGGGGTATATTTTTGAAAGTTCAAATATGTTTATTACATGGACACAATCATAATGATAAAGCATTAAAACTGTAGATTTCTAAGTAGTTAAAGTCAACATTCATTTCCCCCAAAGTTTGTTGTAGTGAATGTGGCCAACTGCCATTTTTCCCATTACCCTTTCCCAAAGCATGTAAGATTAAAAATGTAATAAAAAGAAGTCTTATCCTAAGACCATATTCTCAAGGAGCATTTTTTAAAATGCTTATTTATTTGAGAGAGGAAATGAGAGTGCCTGTAAACAGGGGAGCAGGGGAAGGGCTGAGAGAGAGAGAAAGAGGGAATCCCAAGCAAGCTCCACACTGTCAGCATGGAGCCCAGTGCGGGGCTTGATCCCATGAACCATGGGATCATGACTTGAACCGAAATCAGTAGTCAAATGCTTAACCTACTGAGCTACCCAGGTGCCTCTTGAGGAGTATTTTTTTTTAAAGTAAGCTCTGTAGAGCCTCATTGGGCCATCTGGTTGGATTGTGAGCAAGCTTGAAAGGTTTGCTCCCATTTCAAACATAGCAGTTTCACTCATATATGTTCTCTATATTACATGTCTGTCTGAGATTTTAGGCATAAATGAAACAAAGAATGAAGGAAGGAAATAGTAATGAGGATATATTTTGAATCACTGCTCTAGATTATGAATTTAAAAGGTTTCTAGTCTGGGAGAGAACTGAGTAGGTCAGTGATCATGCTTTTTCTCCCTATTTGTTAACTTAAAATGTGAAACTGAGTATGTGAAGAAGTTTGACATTTTTATTTTGAATCTTCTACATGTCTAAAACTAAATAGTGAAAATACTAATGGGCTCCTCAGCCCATTAGTTTGCTAAATTTTCCTCAGTTTTTTGTTTGTTTGCTTCCTTGCTTTTTCTTTGTTTTTAATCTGTAGGGACCATTTACTGTATGTTTCATTGAAAAAGGAGAGGTTAATACAGGTAATATCATTTGATGATTGTGAAATACAAAGCAGGACACAATCTTGTACCAATAATTACTTGCTAATAAAAGAAAAGGCCATAGTATATATTATTAATCATCTTTAGGAGGATAGTTATCATGTAACATATATTAGGAGAGGAAAAACAAAAGTGCCGGGCAATTTGTTGTTGTGCTTTCTTCAGTAAACTACTTTGGCTGTATTTGGATTATAGCCCTTGGATGATAAAAAGGAATCAATGTTCCACTAATTCACAGTAGTGAGCAAGTCAGGGGGAAAAAATCCAGATGCTTAGGGAACAGTGCAATGCATTATGGGAATGCACTAGAAAGCCCTTGCTTGTCCTGTGCAATGATGACAGCTTTTTTTGTTTTCCTTTATTTTTGTAAGTTGAGAGAGTTCATAAACTCCTGTAGGCAAAAGTACTCCTTTGTGAAACATATTTTGGGGAATAAATGCCGTGGATCTGTATCCACTGGAAATTTACGTTAATCTTTAAAAATGAGAAAACAAAATACAAAGCAGGAACAATGTGAAAATAATTAGGAATTTTGGTTTGTGTTCTTTAGTTAACACTTTCTGTTCTAGATTTTCCTCTTACAAATTCAGGCATTAGAATTATTTACCATGGGCACATGGGTGGTTCAGTTGCTTAAGCGACCAGTTCATGATTTCAGCTAAGGTCATGATCTCACGGTTTGTGGGTTCGTGCCCTGCACCAGGCTCTGTGCTGATGACTTGGGAGCCTGCTTGGGATTCTCTGTCTCCCTCTCTCTCTGCCCTGCCCTGCCCTGCTCTGCTCATGCTTACTTGCTCTCTCTCTCTCTCTCTGTCCGTCTGTCTGTCTCTCTCTCAAAAATAAATAAACATATAAAAAAAATTATTTACAGTATGAGCTAGTAAAGTCATTTGTCTCTGTGGGACCTAAGTAGGAAATCCGGAGGACAATTACTCACCTTCTCAGAGTAAAACTTTAATTACTGTGTGTATGTTGCCAAGCACATGGAAATAATTATTACGAAAACATATACAACAAGAGCTCTCAAAATTGTGACCTGACAAGATTTTGGTGTCCTTTTCTCTCTTCCTATGGTGTCACCTGAACTTTGAAGCTTGCTTTTGTCTCTGGTGTTTGAAATATAGGTTAATTATACTAACTGATGTGAAGTCAGAAAAATAAAACAAGTATAAACAACAGTAACATTTCAAACTTGCCTGATAACAATTCTCTGAACATTCATGCATTTGTTAGACACTAGTTTGTTTCTATTATTGTATAGAAAATAAAAAAGGGTCAACTTTGAGATCTAGCAGATAGATTACCAGTGACAACAGAGAGCTGGCTTATTCTAGATTAATGATATTTCCAGAATTTAAGTATTATAAACCCCAAAATACATAATTATTATAAAAATTCCAACCCAATTATATCACATAACATATTGACCACGAGTGCAGTAAAAAAAAAAATAATATGAAATATAGAAATTAGCATGTGTTTCTCTCTCATCAGGAAAATAGAAAATGCTTTGAATATTTGAATGGAGGAAGTGTAATGTAGGGAGTTGGTTTCACAGATAATTGAATAATTGCTGACAAACTATTCTTCATTCCTTTCTATGTTATGTGTTATAATCCCTAATTCCTTTCAGATCACTGTACCTCCCATTTCCCTAAAAAACACTAACATCAGAGTTCATTCTATCAAACTGTACTACTTAATACCTATTTTTGTCATTCTATCAAACTATACTACTTAATACCTATTTTTGTTACAATCTTCCTTATTCCTTGAAAATGTTAGCTCCTAGATAGTGATCTTCAAATTGCTCTCACTTCTGTACAATATTAATATGTTTCTTAATTTTTTTTGTAATAATTGATCCATTCAATTTATATATAATTTCTTTGTCCTTGTCTTCTCCAATATTTTTGTCTCCATCCTAACTAATTCATCCCTTCCTTTGGCCATTCTTTACACCAGTCCCGTTTAATAGAACTTTGAGCAGTGACGAGAATGTGCTGTACCTATGTTGTCCAGTATAGTAGTTCTATAGACTGAATGTTTGTGTTGCCCCTCAAAATTCATATGTTGAAACCTAATCCCCAAACATGATGGTATTTGGAGGTGGGATCTTTGGGAGATGATTAGGTCATGAGAGTGGAGCCTTCATGAATGAGATTAGTGCCTTTATAAATGTGACCTCAGAGAACTCCCTCATCCCCTCTGCCATGTGAGGATACAGCAAAGAGATGACCATCTTTGAATCAGGATGCAAGTCCTCACCAGACCCAGAATCTTTTGGTGCCTTGATCTTGAACTTCCCAGCCCCAGAACTATGAGGAATAAATGTCTTCTGCTTATGAACCACCCAGTCTATGGTATTCTTTTATTCTGGGATCCTGAACAGAGTAAGACAAGAAGCCAGTAGCCATATGTGGCTCTTGAGCACTGAAATGTAGCTACTGTGGCTAGGGAAGTTAATTCTAATTTTATTGAATTTTGATTAATTTAAGTAGCCACATGTGGCTAGTGGTTGTCATCTTATACAGTGCAGTTTAGATCTTGTCATTAATAATAACTCTACCTACTCCTTAATCTCATTTTCATGTATAATCTTTCTCTCACCACCCTGCTTATACTTCTAGCTCACTTTTTTTCAGAGCCCATCTGCAACTATTGTTAGATATCTAGACTCTAGAGCTTGAATCCATTGATCTTACCACTTTTCACTGTCTTTAGCCCAATAACCTTCTCATTATCCTTCTTACACAACTCTAATTCCATGATCCATCATTGGAATCACTTCCTTGTACATGCCATTCTTCTTGCTTGCCCTTCTTTTCATTCTGGATATCTCATAAGAAAACTTCCAAGTCAGGTTATATCTAATCCTTTGCCTACTTTCGACACTTACTTGTGCCATGAATGTAGCTGGAGAAAAACATACAAGCCTCTCACATCTCCCTTTAACTTCCTGGCCACCTAACCACAAGCGGACGCATAGAGCTACTGGAAAATCCTATTTATCTGGCTCATTCATTCTCTCACTAACCTGATTGGTCATTTCATACCTTTACCTCTGTGCTGAGAGCCCCAGGCCTCATTCATCATTTCTCTAAACTGATGTCCTTGCTTCATATTTAAGCAGAATAGAAGCAATCAAAAGAGAACTTCCACAAGTCCTTGTACTATCATCTACCCATGTGTTGATCTGTGCTCATATACCTGAGTTCTCTCCTTTTGTTGAGGAGTAAATGTCACACTCTTAGCTAAGGCAATGCTGCAGTTGTGCATTAGGTTAAATTCCCTTCATCTTACTCAACGTCATTGAAGAAATTATTTCAGAAATAATCAGTTTCCCTTGTATTCCAGTGTTCCATCAGCATACAAGCATTTTGTCATCACACACATCTTACACAATAACAAAAGCTCTCATAACCCTAAATTTTAGCTATGCCCTACTTTTATATTTCCATTTACCCCCAAAATACTCAAAATAATTGTCCAGGGGCACCTGGGGGCTTAGTCAGTTAAGTCCAGAAGTTCAACTTCTGCTCAGGTCATGATCTCACGGTTCATGAGTTCGTGCCCTGCACTGGGGTCTGTGCTGACAGCTCAGAGCCTGGAGCCTGCTTTGGATTCTATGTCTCCCATTCTCTCTGCCTCCTCCTTACCCCACTTGTGCTCTTTGTGTGTGTTTCTCTCTCAAAAATAAATAAACATTAAAAGAACTTTTTAAAAATATTGTCCACACTTTCTACTTTCACTTCATGCCTTCCTTTTCTCTCTTAAGCCCACCTAAACAAAGTTCTTTCCTTCATCAAAATTACATTGTCATGATCACCAGTGACCGTCACCTTCCTAATTTATTAATTTTGTATATTTTTAAAGATAAATTGTTTTCTTTTTTTTGTGGTTGTTTTTTTTTTTTTAAAGTAACCTCTATTCCCATGGTGGGGCTTGAACTCACAACCCAAGAATAAAAGTCTCATGCTCTACCAACTGAGCCAGCCACACACCCCTTTACCTTCCTAATTTTACAGCCAGGTGTCAGTTGCCTTCTGACACAGTATTTGACTTCAGTGGTTATTTCTCCTGTTTACAATGCTCCCATCAGTTGACTTCCAGGACACCCACACTCCCATGGTCTTCCTCCTACTTAACTTTATTAGCCACTTTTTCTCCTCGCACTTCTTTACTGTACAGTCCCCTTATCAACAACTTTATACTACTCGGGCTGAATCCTTAAACCTCTTCTCTATTTTCACTTACTCCTTAAATTATTTCATTCATCTCTAAGCTTTAAAACACAACTACATGCTGATTACTCCCAAATTTATACCTGCATCCCAGATCTCTCCCCTGAAGTCCATACTCAGAGAGAAGTATCTAATTCTCTACTTGACACTCTACTTGATGTTTAGTAAACATTGCAAATTTAAGTAAAACCAAGTTTCTAATCTCCCCTTCTCAGAAACCTAACATTTCATTCATTCATTCATTCATTCATTCATTTATTTATTTATTTACTTATGAGAGAAGGAGAGAGGGAATGAGAAAGCGAGCACTAGTTGTGGAGGGGCAGAGGGAGAGGGAGAATCCTTTGTAGGCTCCATGCTGTACAGAGCCAGATCTCACGACCAATCTCACAACCATAAGATCGTGACCCCAGCCGGAATCAATAGTTGCAGGTTTAAATGACTCAGCCACCCAGATGCCCCTCAAAAACTTAACATTCTTATATGGCCCCAATCTCATTAGGTGACTATTGCATCTTCCTAATTTTTCTAGTCCCAAACCTCAGGGCCATCCTTTCTTCACCTCTCACCTTTCTTCCTATTCCTTCCTCCAGACCACATCCAAGCCATTGAAAATGAATCCAGATTCTAGCTACCTCTCTTCGTGATTACTACCCTTTCCAAACCATCATAATCTTTCGACAAAATTTACTGGAAGGGCCACTTCATTGGTCTTATCGAATTTACCCTTGCCTCCCTACAGTCTAATCAACAAACAACTAGAGAAATCCTTCCTAAATCAGGTTGAATTTGTACTCCTTGGCTCATTCCCCACTACGTTTTAAGCCTCATCACTTTCCATGCTCAGATTCTCCCTCTACTCCGGCCGCATTGGTTTTCTTGCTTTCCCTGGAACATTATCAGGCATCTGCTCCTTTGCATTTGCCCTTCCTTCTGTGTGCAAGGATGTCTGTTGTTACCTCTGTATCTTTACTACCTCCTTCTAAGGACTCCTCAGCATCATAGTTTTAAAAGTGTCTTACCCTAGATGGCTCTGGATTAGAGTCTACCAGTAGAGCTTCTGGGAGTTCTTGAGATTCATAATGGTTTAAACTCTTAAGAACTTAAATTTGTAGAAAGATGTTCAGTGTTGCTGGCTGAGATCTTTGGCAACAGATTCCCTGACCTTCCCTCCCCAGCCCTTCCAAAGCTTATGTAAGTTTCTAGTGTCCTGTACAAAATCACTTCATACTTAGAGTATAAAGAATGGCTTCTGTTTTCAGGAGTGAAACCTGATATGCACTCGGTAGACAAATAATCTTCCTCTTAAAGCTATATTCCCCCCTTCTTGATTTCCTTCAGATATCTACTCCCTGTCCTATAATAAATAACACCCACATTTCTATTCTGCCTTTCCTGTTTTATAGGCATTGATTTACCTGCACAGTATTTATTACCATATGATTTCCCTATATCAACTTGCTTCTCTATTTAATGTCTGTGCCTCCCGAATAGAATGTAGGCCTCTTAAGGCCAAGGATACTTTCTCTTGGTTTCACTGCTGCATTCTCATTGCCAGAAGCATGTACAGCACGTAGTAGATTCCCAATATATATTTGTTGAATGAAGGAAGGAATAAATCAGGTTGTACTTTAAAAATTAACATAATACTAATGTTTAAATGGTGCTATTTGCCAGACAGAGGTGTAAGGGCTTTATATACATTAACCTGTTTAATCCTTTTAACAATACAATGAAGTGTATGTCAGTATCACTCAATTTCGCAGGTGAAGAAACTGAGACATATATAGATCAAATAATTTACCCAAAGTCACACAGTGAATGGAGATCAAGGGTCAGGGTTTCATCTTTGTCAATCTGGCTCCAAAGTCTATACTTTTATTTCTGGCGTTTTACTGCTTCTCAAAAAACAAATACACAGAATTGTGTATTAATTGTGGCACAAAAGCATCAGAAATTGTAGCATATGTTCCTACATTTAAAATATAACAAACTAGTCCATGGTATTTATTATTAATAAAAAAGGTCTTTTGATTTGGAGATAGTAATTTGGCCATAATCACTTACCAGAGAGATGTATTATAAGGGTATATGCAAAAGTGAAATGAGAGGGTGCTACGGTGGTCAGAGTCACCAGCTCAAAAGTTATGTCTTTTGGTCTATAAAATGTATTAGAAAAGGGAATCAGGATCAGAATATGATTCCTGTTGCACATGAAGGATGACCAAATACCACTGAGGAGATACTCAGGTGATTTTGGGACTAAGTTCTGAGAAATTTGATCAGGATCCCTCTGATAAGTCTTTATTATCCTTACCTTTTTTATTCCACCATGTAACATATATTTGTTGGAATATGTTTGGCTGTACTACATGGTGATGAGACTATATCAAAGGTTATGAAAGAGTTCCTGTTCAAATTACATTTATAGTTTAGTAGGAACATTTAAGAAAATACTATATTATATAGCTTCTTTGTTAAAGGTGAAGCCTCTGTATTCCTACTACCTGAGTTCAGGTCCTGGTTCCAAGACTATATCTGAATAAGACATTTAATCTTTCTGTACCTCAGTTTCTTCATCCCTAAAAAGAGATGAAAGAATGTCTACCTCAGAGGATTTTTTTTAATTAAGGATACACTTTTTATTATTTACAACAGAAATGCTTAAAAATTAAAAGAGTGGCATAATGAATAAATGCTAAGATAAATAAAGAGTGCCTACAAATCATTGAAAAAAGATTAACAGCCAATAGCAAATTAGGTAAGGACTATTAACAAATGGATCTTAAACATGTGGAAAGATGCTACTTCACTGATGATAAGACAAATGGAAAATAACACTACAGGGGATACTATTTCTCTTCTACCAGATTGTTAAGGATCAAACAGTTTGAAAGCCCCATGATACAGAGGGAGGGGACCAAATTCTCAGACTCCTACATTTCTGGTGACAGTATGAACTGGGGTCACATGTACCCATCATGCCTTGAGTTAGCCTCTGTGACCTTCCATTCCTGCTCTGCAGATCTGTCCTTCACCTGTGCTCGTACTTGTGGAAGAGATGTACTGCAGGGGTGCTCACCACAGCACTGTTTGTTAGCAGAGGGATGGAGATGACTTTAACATCCATGGGCAGGAGTCCTGGGCAGCTCTGGTATCTTCTCTGTGGGTCTTGTTCTTCCTTGCCTGAAATCCATTGACCAGGCTGGCTTACATGCTCACAACAGGACTATTGTTGTCTAAGACTGAAATCTGAGATTTGTGACTGGTCAAGAACCAGCTTTGGCTCCAATAATCTATCTCCTTATCTCTGCAAGAAACTGATATAACGTAAAGGACCTTAGAAACATTGAGGAGTACACTAAGCAGATGAGAAATTCATATTTTCCCTGACCAGAGCACATGGCTATTGGCTATTGTCCTCAGCTGAATAAATAGTGAAGCAAGGTAGAAATGCACAGGTGACCATTGGAAATAGGGATCCAGAAATCCAGGGAGAGTTTTTGGTTGGAAAGTTTGGTATTTGAAGATGTCAAAATGGGGAAAGTCTTTTAGGCATGAGAATTTGGGGCAAGGGAAGAAGAGGATTCAGGACAAAAGTTTAACTAACTTTGATATTTTTCATACGATTTTTCAAAAATGCCTCTTTATCCTATAGGAGGAGTCTTCCTTGCACCCCATACCTAATGTTCTGGGCTTTGAACTTGTTTGCATCAAGAATCTTTTAGACTTTCTCCTGCCAAAAACCCCATCTTTCCTAAACCCTGACCATAGAAAGTGCAATATAGCTTATATTTTGGAAGTCAGAAATCCTAAGTAATTTCCCATCACAAAAGGTCTTTAATCCTTCAATTATATTTGCATTTTCTGCATTTTTTCCTTATATGAACAAAAGAGTCTCAGGCCTAATCCTTTTCTGTGTCCACCATATTAAACTTACTTAACCACAGAATTTGCAGGATTGTTGGTAATGCCTCCCTTGCACATATTTTCCCTACAAACTGCCTCACAATAATTTAAACCAGGGGTCTCCAAAAATTTTTTTATGGGAACACTGTATTATTTAAAAATTTTACTGCACATTCCTCAATATATTTTATTTTGCTATGTTTATTAATGAGCTATATACAATAAGCTATATCCTGGATCATAATATTGTATAAGACTATAAAACACACATGAAAATAGAAATTTTAAAAAATAAAAACTGAAAAAATATGTATTTTAAAATTTATTCTATTTTTATCTATTATGATGGTTTTATATAATAATTAGCTAATATTGCAAAGTCCAAATCACAGAGGTAGCATATACCACTGATGATAGAGGACATGAGATGTTTCAAATAGTAATCTTACAAATTTTATGTTATTTGTGACTCCATTTAGGATCTCCTTAAATCATCAGTATTTCACATCTGTAATGTGCCATTGAAGAGTTTGGTATCCCTTTTATGATTATTTTTGTCTTGTTTCACTTTGTTATCTTTAATGTATGGTTTCTTATTTAAGGTATCTACAAGACACTTGTCCAATAAACGCAGGTTAAGTTACTAAACTCAAATAATCTTAACATCCACTGGACAGGGTATGTCTAAACCAAGGGAGGTTGAAATATGCTGAAAATAAATGAGTGAGGTCGCCACTGTTGATTCCTCCTCATGAGGGACACACATTTTCCCTCAAAGAAACTTGCAGAATGTGTGCGACTGAGTGAGGGTGCTGGTGCCAGTAACTGCATATTAAATCTTAGTAAAGCTTAGTTTTCTTTATATTTACATCTATGTAAATATATATATTTTTTTCCTCTTAAGTTCTATGCGCTGCTTCATTTGCTTATTGTACTTTGGATCTCCAACTGATTTAAATGGAGTAAGTACTTTTCCAGATTTATCCCCAAATGTCACTAGCTACATAGGAAAGTAACTCACATTCCTGGAGATTGGGGCATTAGCTTTAAAGTGGCAGTCACTTTCTAAAATGTATCCCATGTCTGTCTTCTGGCTTGGGCTAGTGCCCGGATTATAACCATGTTTATGTAAGTTTGAGAAGCAAGTTTAAAGGTTGCAGTTTAGATTAAAGATAAAAGGTATCTCTTTAAATGTGTTCAGGGTATTTGAAATCAGTCATCTCTATGATGATTATGTTTCAAAGCCCTGGTGACCCCAGCAACACCTATGATCTTCCCAGGTACCAAGAGATCTTGGAACAGAGGACTATCAGCAAACATGACACACAAGGGGAATGGGGTGAAGGTGCCATTACTAGTGCTATTTTATTACCTTTGTCTCCATGACTTCTCAGAGGGAAGAGGGGCTAGGGACACTTCATTTTTAAAATTTATTTATAATACTCAGAAGAATGATGGGGCACCCGGGTGGCTCAGTCAGTTAAGCGTCCGACTTCGGCTCAGGTCTTGATCTCATAGTTGGTGAGTTTGAGCCCCGTGTCGGGCTCTGTGCTGATGGCTCAGAGCCTGGAGCCTGCTTTGGATTCTGTGTCTCCCTCTCTCTCTGTCTTTCCCCTGCTCACACTGTCTCTCTCTGTCTCTCAAAAAAGGAATGAATGTTAAAAAAAAATAATATTCAGAAAAATGAAAGAATGCCCAAATATGCTCATAAAATATAGTACATTTTAAGATAGAAAAGTACATTTTAATATGTGACATTAGACATATGTTTATTTTATAATCATTAAGTTTACTTAATGTAAACCTCCCTTCCCCTTTCTTTCTGGGAATACATTAAGCAGCCGTTTGGTCCCCAAATCCTAGGGGCTGAGTTATCCCTATGAGGGCCTCCCCAGAGACCACTTAATTGGACCATTCCACAGAGTTGCAGTTCCCTGGGCCGTTCCACTAAGTGACTTGGGCACATCTGATAATCAGCCATCAATTCCCTTATTCAGAAACCAGTTTTCAGATACTATTTATAAAACCTAGTAAATTCAAGTATCTCTCCATCATTGAATAAGTAAGAAACTATTTCCTTTCCCACTATAATAATTGCAGAGGAAATGGTCAGCAATCATGCTATATGTGATTCAAAGACATGCTTATACTTTCACCCACCAAACAAAGATCTATTAACATCAGTTTGTTATTTTATGATAGATTTATTGAATATCCCTGGATTTGATAGAGATTGGAGCAGGCAGAGAGCTCAGTGATGGTATAGAGGCTGAATATTTACCAATAGTGAATATTTAGCAGCATATTATAAATATGGTTTCTAGTTTTAGTAAGTTAAAACACAGGACCCCCAGTTAAATATTAATATAAGAAACAAATAATATTTTAGTGTAAGTAGGCCCCATGCAAAATTTAGGGCATGTTTATACTAAAAAAATATTCATTGTTTATCTGAAATTCAAATTTAGCTAGGCATATTGTGTTTTATCTGGCAATTCTAGCTATAAGCCTCAGCGGGACAATATCCCAACCATAATATGCTTCCAAAATCTCTAGTATTGGCCCTCAGTATTCTGTTACCACAGAGTACAGTACCCGAACATTGTTCAATACCTGAACATAGCATATCTTAAGACACCTTAATTAAGAGTTGGATTGCTTACTGGAAACTTTCAGCAAGTTGAGAGACAATAAAGAATATGGTTAAGAACCCTTAATGACTGGGTGATTATGACCTTTATATGTAAAATGGAAAAATACCTCTCTATGTAATTCTCCATTTTTAAACAAAGATCAATAATAAATACACTAAATGGAATTTATTTATAAGTGGAATGGGATATGGAATTTATTTATAAGTGGAATGGGATGTAATATCCTTGTTCATACTCAATGATAGAAAATTGAAGGAAAAGGATATTCACATCTGCTTCCTGTTTTCAATCTCAGCTCAAAAACAAGGCTTAATATTTAAAAATATAGAGTGCAATGCTTAATTGACTTTCCTACCTTTGCTCATCTTATCTGTGATGTGGCAAGCACCCATTTCCACCTAGATATCTTTCTAAAGCATCTTGAATATGTTTTACTGTTGACTTTTATTAAATTTAAAATACTCTGAATTCTCAAAAGGTCAGACCTGTCCATATTCCAGTATAAGCATCAGAAGGCATTCTGCGTCCTAAAAAGTAGAGAAACGGATTATTTGGAGGAAGGCAGTAGATGTGACCCACAAGGCCTCAAATTCTCTTGTTACATCAACAGACCAGGTAGAAAGGTGGCCTACCTAGTTCTAGGTGTCAAGAGTGGAATCTCATGGGTGTAACATTACTAAATTCAGAGATGTCTGGGTGGCACACTCAGTTAGGCCTCTGACTTCAGCTCAGGTCATGATCTCACAGTATGTGGGTTCGAGCCCCACGTCAGGCTTTGTGCTGACAGCTCAGAGCCTGAAGCCTGCTTTGAATTTTGAGTCACCCTCTCTCTCTGCCCTCCTCTGCTCGCACTCTGTCTCTCTCTCTCTCTCTCTCTCTCTCAAAAATAAATAATAGGGGTGCCTGGTTGGCTCAGTCGGTTAAGCGTCCGACTCAGCTCAGGTCATCATCTCATAGTTCTGAGTTCGAGCCCCAATCAGACTCTGTGCTGAGGGCTCTGAGCCTGAAGCCTGCTTCATATTCTGTGTCTCCCTCTCTCTCTGCTCCTCCCCTGTTTGTGCTCTCTTTCTCAAAAATAATCATTAAAAATGTTTAAAAAATAATAAACTTACTAAAATTTTTAAAAATGAACCCTAAATTCAATCCAGAGATGCCAACATTTCTGGACACCTTAGTTTGTTTGAATGATGTGGGATTGACTGTGCCTCCTTTATTAAAGTTACTTTCCAGTCATTAGGCATTTTAGTTTGTTTCCAGTGGTGAGGAGCTGTATAGGCAAGAGAAAGTGATAGCAGAGGGAGCTGCTCGTGTATCTGGGACAACCAGAAGTAAGTGACAGTGTGAGATAAAAGTGCTATAGGCTTGGGAGCACAGGTGGCTCCTGGGTGCTGAATCATGTATCTTTCATCTTTTCTGGAATGCAAAAATGTATTCATGAAATTATTTTTTAATATTTTAATGTGGTAGCAACATTGGACATCTAATATCGTAGATATCACAGGGGAAAAAGAAAACCTATAAAAAAGTGAGCTACCCATGTCCTTCCACAGGCTATGTGAGAAGTCCCAAGAGACAGAAGGCAAAATAAGACAACAATTTAGACAACTTCTATAAAATGATGAAAACTAAAATAGGGAGATTTGTTTATATATTCATAATTCCTTTAATGATATTGCAACTGCTTAGCTGACTGAAACAGCAGGTTTCTGCCTGAAGGCAAGAGCCTATATTAAATAGCTTCTAAGATGCCATCTACGCTGGGACCTGTGAGATTTCAGGCTGTCTGGAGACTTTATGACAGCCCTCAGTAGTATAGGTTAACATTATTGTGTCATCTTTGGTTTGGCAAAAGGAGGTTAAGTGAATTCACTGGTTTAATTATTTCCACCAAGTCCTGGAGATGCAATCTTATGTTTATTTCAATGATAAATGCTTCCCATAATTGTGGACTCTTTTAAAAGCAGCTTCAAAACCAGATATCCAGAAATTTCCTCTTTCATCTCTGCTCTGTGAAGTACTATATTTCTGCAAATTAAAATGAGAAGTAAGTCTCCTGCCCTGTAGAAAGCAAAAATAAATCAGTAAATAGGATCTGATACTGCAGACAGTAGCCACAATTCACTATTTATGTAGCTTTCTTCATGAAGTGACAAAGAAGTTTTTATTTATAGATGTTTTCACTGGGGTAGACTCATAATCAAGATACTTCATTTTCATGGCACTCCCTTGAAGGGATGACAGTCAAGAAACATTAGACTACTATGTTTCCTCATGTGTAAGAGGTAGAGTTCCGGCTGCTGTCAGGTTTAATAAATAATGGCCAGCCACCTGTATTTGACTGTTATTATTGGTGTTATATACCCAAGTAAAGTTCATAGATATGTTTCTGTTCTTAAATCTTTTCTATATATTCTTGGATAGTACTTCCTGTATTTGATACATTCCTTATCTTTTCTCCCACTTGATCCCAACCAGAATGACTCTGTTTAGTTAATTACTTCTCTTCCCCCTTTCTCATTTTCAATTATTTTGTAGATGAGACCCCTCCTTGAAGGCAGAAAACATGTCATCTTTATTCTCCCCCGGTGCTTAACAAAAGGCACAGAGTGGATGCTAAGTGTATGTTTGTTGGGTGGTTCTATTCCTCAAACTTCATGGAGTGAATTGGAAACATTCCATGACTTAAAATGTGCACTTAGCTGTGATGAGACCATGAGGTGTGAAGCTGTGGTGATTTCCAGCTCGCCTGTGTCTGTTCCGTGCTGTTGCCCGTGACAATGTTGGTGTGTCAGTCTCCTCAAGCCATTTTTTTAATCTCTATTTATTTCTGATTTGTTCTTCAACAAACATACTGCCCTCTTCCTTGAGTGATTCTGTCAGTGTGGAACGATGGTGGTGCTCTCACGTGGGTAGGACTCTCATGCGGTGCAGGAGTTCAAATGGAAACTCAGGATGTATGTTGAATGCTTAACAGTTTTAAGTCAAGCTAATGCATTTTAAATAAATATGTTCTGTCCTCCTACACTGAAAAATATAACTTAATAACTAAGTTGCTTTTAGAAAGTATAAAGCTGTGTTTTTACATAACTACAAATGGGCAGAAATTCAGCTCTATTAAGTTAATAACAATGTCTATGTGTGCTTCATTAATGGACCAACAATGTTTGGTGGAATAATGCAATAAAAACTTCCCAGTTCAGGAGGGAGGGGAAGGTGGGTGATGGGTATTGAGGAGGGCGCCTTTTGGGATGAGCACTGGGTGTTGTATGGAAACAAATTTGACAATAAATTTCATATATTGAAAAAAAAAAACTTCCCAGTTCATGTTACTTTATTTTTGTTCAAGAAAAGTTATTTCTTTACTTTTATTTCAACAAAACAGGAAGTTATGTTGTTATAATCAATATTTTTAATGTAATTTGGATTTCAGCCAAAATAATAATTTAAAGGATTGAAACAGTAAAATGTAACAGTATTCAAAATAAAGAAAATGCAAGTATATTATAACAGTGTCCATTAATGTAAATGTAATGTCTAAAAAATTTAAATTCTTTTCTTATTAGTTATTAGGAATTATTTTTTCTAAATATTTTGTTCTCCATTATAATTAAAAGGTAAATTTTAAATTAAATTTAATAAACATCAGTATTTAAAGGCAAAATTAGTTTAAGGATGAAATTTTTGTTTATTTTTTTGCAGTTTGGTTCAGTTTTTTATGTTTATTTATTTATTTTGAGAGAGAGTGCACAAGCAGATAAGGAATAGAGAGAGAGGGAGACAGAGAATCCCAAGAAGGCTCCGTGCGGTCAATGCAGAGCCCGACGTGGAGCTCGATCCCACGAACTGTGAGATAATGACCTGAGTCAAGATCCAGTCAGATGCTTAACCAGGCACCCCTGGTTCAATTTTTTTTTAAGTTTTTATTGAAATCTCAGTTAGTTACTGTTGTAATATTAGTTTCAGGTGTACAATAGAGTGACTCAGTGCTTCTGTACATCACCCAGTGCTCCTCACAAGTGCACCCCTTAAACCCGCTCACCTATTTAACCCATTACTCCACCCATAAATGTGAAAATCTTAAATTTTTCTGAAAATTTTATTTTATTTTATTAAATAATTTTATAAAAATAAAAGTATTTTCGACTGTATGTCCACCTAGTTGCTAATGTAGTGATCAGTGTCAGTTTTCATGTTATAACTCAATGTGTATATATTGTATTTATATATATAGTACATATATGTAGTATTTATTTATTGATACAAGTATTTATAGTATATATAATATTTATATATACTGCTCTATATATGGTATTACAATATTACCAATATTATAAATTATTTAATAATGCAGATTTTTCATTATCCACCATAGGCAACTGTTGTTGCCTTGCTCATTCATTACATCAAGCACCACGAATTGGAACCCAAAGACAAGCAGCATTTCCAAATACTCCCCATACTATATACACTGCCTTTTATGTTCAACTTTTTACTTTAAACGCCATATGCACTCACACACACGCACACACACACACACACACTCCTCCAACTCTGTTATCTAATTAATAGATTTTTGAATTATTAAAATTACATATGCTTCTTGTAAGATTCAAACAATATGTAGCATATAAAGTAAAACATGAAGTTTTTTTCAGTTACTCCACCCTCTTACATTGTCTGCTTTCCAGTAACTATAGTTAACGGTTTGATATGAAACTTTTTAGATATTTGCATGTGTGTATAACACATGTGTATGTGTGTTACATACACATGGATGCGTGCACGTGCACACTTTTTTATTTTTTTAATGCACACTCTTTTTTTGAATAGAGGGAATGCTATCTTATATTAGCTGAAACTTGATTGTCTTTCACTTTATTTATTTTTTTAATCGTTTATTTTGAGAGAGAGATGTGACAGCATGTGTGGGAAGGGGCAGAGAAAGAGAAGGAGACAGAGAGAGAGAGAGAGAGAGAGAGAGAGAGACAGAGAATCCCAAGCAGGCTCCATATTGTCAACACAGAGCCTGACCTGAGGCTCAATCTCATAAACCATGAGATCATGACCTGAGCTGAAATTAAGAGCTGGATGCCTAACAGAATGAGCCACCCAGGCGCCCCAATTGTTTTCACTTTAAATAATGCATCGTGGACATCAGCCTTCTTCTTTGTTTATAATGTAAAATTGATTTAATTGTATCCCGTGAAGGCTATTCATATGGTTTCTACTTTTCTTTAATAATTATAACTAATTCTTCCATGAAATCCATGTTTGTATAAATGCTACATATTTAGCTGGGTACAGTTGTGCCATGTGACAGCAGTATGCTAGTGTCCTGAGCATGCCCATAGTTAGTGATCCCATCTCCTTGCCTAAGTTGTCCGAGTCTGAACCCCAAGACCCTGCATACCTCTTCCAGATAGAGAAACTGCAATAGTATCTGGCCCACAGACTGTCTCCAGGACTCTATTACTACATGCTCAATTTTAAGAAAGCTTCTTTGAAATAGCTCTTTTCGAGATCACCTGAAAAATGAGTTTCCCTTCTGAAATTCTTCCTTGGTAATTGAATGCTTAATACTCTTTTACTGTGGGACAGGTTGTCTTGTGTCACTTGTAATTTCTCAGAGGACAGGTATTTTGGACGTCTCCATGTTACAGAGTGGCACAGAAATGAAGGCTTTCACATTTCTAACCTGGTCCAGTCCTGAATATTCCATGCATGGGAAAGGGACATCCGGGTAGCATCCAGACTAAACTTACATAATTATCCTGCAATCGCTGGTACAAAAGGCTGACTTTATATGGTGTACAAATAATTGTACCTATAATTTATTTTTTAATTCTACATGAACCACAGACTACTGAGGAGAGTTTATTGTGTGTCTTAGGAAAAGAGTCCTTCAGTTGTGTCTGTGTGTAGAGAACCTTCTGTAGTTTTTCTCAGCAGCCAAGAGAGAAAAGGACTCATAAATACTCATGCTCCTGGATTCAAGGTCATGAATCCAGGCTGAGTCCTGCCTCAACCCCAGAAGAACAATAGGATGGGATGCGGTTGAATCCAAAAGGGAGATGAAGGCATCCCAGATCCTGAGTTTGAAGAGCTTTGGCAGCACAGGATGATGCCCTAAAACCCCCCAAGAGACTTCCAAATCCTTAAAATCCAGGCAACCCAGAATCAGAACCTTCCTGGTTGACTAGCAGGGCACAGATTTAATCTACTTACTGTCTGAGCACAGATCAAAACCATAGCAAATACAGAGTCATATGGGTGAGCAAATATCCTTTTTTTTTTTTTTTTAACCAATACCTCCCACTCTGCTGCCTACATCCACTACTACTTGCCTCTTCTTCTTTAATGCTTACCAGAAGAAAGAAGCACACTTGGACTTGGAAAGTATCTGCCAAAAGTGTATGTGACTGCAGGGCATTTAGCAGAATTCCTACAAGTGCTTGCCTAATGAGGTCAAGGAGAAAGAGAGCAAGCCAACAGAGCAGAGTGCTTTGTTCCCTGACAAAGTGGCTGAAAGAGAAAAGTGAGAAACATGCAGAGGACCTCTCCACATAGCTTGAAAAACTTCCTACAAATCCACATCTGAAAGTACATATTTATCTCCATTTGCATGTCTGTGCATATATGCACACACACCTGCACGCATCATTTATGTACATATATAGAGCCCATGGGAAGAGGTTTGGCCTCATTCTCAATGCAACCAAATCATTGGAGGGCTTTAAGAAGACAGTGTATGATCTACCTTTTCAAAAGTTAACTCTGCTCTGTGAATGTGCTGTAGAAGACCAAGAATACAAGCAGGGAGATCAAAGGTGGTAGTAATGTAAGTAAAACCATATTTTTTTTAGATATTTAGCATGTAAGAAGGTGAAGAGTGTTTGGGGGAGAAACACACTTGTGAGTCAAGAGTTTGTTCGGGGACATGGTAGATTGAGATGTTGAATGGGGACTTAGATATATTAATCTACAGATAAGGAAAGTAAGATGCTGGGGTGGAGATACAGTCTGAGAGTATATACATGCTATTTTCTAGACAGTGGGAAAGAACATGCATCAGTGATTCTCAACTCTGTCCATTAGAAAAAAAATACCAGTGCCCACAGCCACGTACAAACCAACTGAATAAAAATGTCCGGGATGGGACTGAGTTGACGGTAACTTTTAAAAAGTCTGCAGTTGGGGTGCCTGGGTGGCTCAGTCGGTTGAGCGTCCGACTTCGGCTCAGGTCACGATCTCACGGTCCGTGAGTTCGAGCCCCGCGTCGGGCTCTGGGCTGATGATGGCCCGGAGCCTGGAGCCTGCTTCCGATTCTGTGTCTCCCCCTCTCTCTGACCCTCCCCCGTTCATGCTCTGCCTCTCTCTGTCTCAAAAATAAACGTTAAATAATAATAATAATAATAATAATAATAATAATAATAATAATAAAAAGTCTGCAGTTGACTCTGGTGAGGGTTGAGAAACATCTTCGAAGAGAAGAAGACTAAATGCTGGACATGTATGAAGAACAAGATAAATGGTGAACATATTGAGATTAAATCACAGGTGCCTCTGTCACTTAGACATTTAATCAGGAACATTTATGTACAATAAAAATAACTGATCTTGAGATCACAAGTGATAGCAGATGAAAGGAGCTTATAATATAAGGCTGTCATTATCATTCATACAGTACGGTTCTTAATATGGTCTTCATATAGTTAAGCATGGATAATAGCTATGATTCATAAATATGTGGAATTCTTAAAATATATTTTTGGGCCACTTTTTGCTTCCTAGATCTTCAAAGAATTGGTGCTAATTAAAGAATGGTTTAGCACAATTAAATTTATGATAGAATCCATATTTTATTGTAGCTGATTAATTCATCATCAAACATTATTAGCTTAGCGTTTTGCTCTACATAACCCTCTTTGCTACCAATATTTCTCCTTTTAATTATTTGGAAAGTGTAGCTAGTTAATTTCCTGACTTAACTAGGGAATTGATGAAAAAATATTGTAGACTGTAGAAAATAATCAGCTGTAGAGCATAATAAAGCAAAAGCTATTACTTTGCATTTCTATCTTCACCTGTTCTTTTTAATCTTCCTTTTGGGGCAGGGGGTCAATGCCATGTATTTCCATGATTTCTAATATCACTTCTATACCAAGAGCTACAAAATCTACAACCCTAACCTTAGTATCATGCCTATTTCACAGAGATTCTTCAATCTGTTAGCTGAGGAGTTTTATACGGAGGCTCTGCTGGCATCTCACACTCCAAGTTGAACAGGGAGAATAGGACGCCGTGTTAGTAATCCAAATGAGAATTGGAGAATCTGAATTAAGTAATAGTGGGAAGTAACAAGAAGATACATTCTAAAGTCGATCTTTGTAATCTAGTGGCTGACTAGGTTTGGTGAGGACAGCAAGCACAGGCAACATCTACGTTTCCAAATTAGAAAGGATGAGAAGTCTTAGCAAAAGTGGAAATTTTGGGTGACAAAACAATTTTTGGAGAGAAGATAAGTTCCATTTTAGACATAGTAAATCTGCCATTCCTAAAAGACATTGAGGTGAACATACTTGCAGTTGGCTGTTGAGTTTGGATTTGGGGAAAGAAGTTAGGGATACATTTTTAAATTTGATATTCACAGTGTCAATTTTTGCTGTCTAGAGTTTGTTAAGTTTCTGGGCATTTCTTCACCTTTAAAATGAGATTGTATCTAATAATCTCTTATGTTTTTTTTTTAATTTTTTTTAAATTCCAGTTCTAATTATTTTACTTTATCTTCCCTACACATGTGTCTTTTATGGTTCTGTGTTCTCTCATTATGTCATTCTCTTTGCCTGAAATCTCTCTTCCTCTTTTCTTTTTTTTTTTTTTTTTTTTTTTAATTTTTTTTTTTTTCAACATTTATTTATTTTTGGGACAGAGAGAGACAGAGCATGAACGGGGGAGGGGCAGAGAGAGAGGGAGACACAGAATCGGAAACAGGCTCCAGGCTCTGAGCCATCAGCCCAGAGCCCGACGCGGGGCTCGAACTCACGGACCGCGAGATCGTGACCTGGCTGAAGTCGGACGCTTAACCAACTGCGCCACCCAGGCGCCCCTCTCTTCCTCTTTTCAAATGTCAGTTTATTACTCAGCGTTCAAAGGTGTGCAGAATTGCCCCTGCTTAGCACCTGTGGTCAGAATCAGGTCATCATTCTTCTGTATCCCAGTATTCCCCATACAAGTGGAATTAACCTGACCTTGTGGTATTGTCTGCTTAGGTCTTAACAGTTTACTAAATCCTAATTAGTTCACTTCAGTAAAGATTTTATTGTTCGGTTTAAACATGGAAAAACTGAGGTCAGTTTCCACACATTAGTACCTGCAATAAAAGGGACAAATAAAGATTTCAACATTTTATTCAAGGCAAAAGTTGAAGTTCATGAGCCCAATTTCCATTCTGTCATTGAATAGGATGGGTGGTACTATGGAATTTGTGGGTAGTTCTCATAGCATATGTTGATGGGGAATGTAAGTAAAGGACTGAATTTTCTTTCATATTGTGATTTGAATCACCACCAATTTAAGGTTATTTTGGAAGGAATTGTGACGATTTTTGAGATTTAGTATATTTGTTGCTGAGTCTTGCTGAGTAGCTTTTTTTCCATTAGTGGCTTTGACGTTAAAGAGTTCTAAGAAACTCAAAATTGGGGCCCTCCCAGTGAATCACTTGTGTATGTCCCAAAGCTACCTGAATATATTTAACTAAAGACTAACTGAAGAAAAAATTTCAAAGAGTATCACTGATGTGTTAAAAAGAAGTGTGGGCATTCAAAATCAAATTCAACATGTGTATTGTTAAACAAATAAAATTGAGCTCATGCCATCATTATGAATTGTCTTGCAGTGACTAGAATTATATAAGGAGGTGAATTATAAGACATAAAGTCAAAATTTGCAGATATTCATGGGGCATCTGGGTGGCTCAGTCTGTTGAGCGTCTGACTTCAGTCCAGGTCATGATCCCACGGTTCGTGGGTTCGAGCTCCACATCGGGCTCTGTGCTGACGGATCAGAGCCTGGAGCCTGCTGCAGACTCTGTGTGTCCCTCTCTCTCTCCATTCTGTCTCTCTGTCTCCCCAAAATAAATAACCATTATTTTTTTTCATTTGCCGATATTTGTAAGTTTTATTGCATATAAAATGTACTTCATATCTCTGTGGTTGAAGTGTAGACCTTAGTGTGTGTGTGAAGTGTGGATGTTTCTTTCCCCTGTATATTTGGATGCATTTCAGGAAGAACAGGTAGAAAACCGTCCTTCAGATATCCCAAAGACAAGTAAAAAAAGTACAAAAGTTTTCTGAGCATTTCAGCAATCCAAAGCTTCTATTTGTCTAAAAATCTATCCTTGATAGATTAAGGATGAGCTTAAGGATGACCTCCATGATTTAAAATTGTACCGAGAATAAGCTAGGCCCTTAAGGGGTAACATCTCTGTTGCTTTATTGAATAGCACATTTCTCCCTGAATATTTTCTCAACGTCGGTTCTATATTATACTATATATACTATACTATAATCTATACTATATATATATAGTATATGCCGATAGCCACACAACTTTATGTTAATAGTGTTGATATACTTTTTTAGAGGAAACACACTTCAATTGCTGGTAGACTGTACTTCATTGAAATATCAAATGTGAGTAGGAAGTACAACACAATGGTTTGCCTTTGTGGCCCACTAATGAACAATGTCAGTCATTCAGATATCCCTTTGTTCATACTTTATGGGACTTACAGTAGTTGGTGTCCAGGCTTATGTTACACACCAGAACTACCATACCAGCTTTTAAAATACCAACTCCAGTTAGTAAAAAAACACAGATGAGTGAAGAGCCTTCTGAGTGTGCTCTTATCACCAAACTTCTCTAGCATCTCCCATAAGCCAAGAACCATAAGGGTATTTCTGTTGCAGTCTGTAGCACCCATGCCATACTGGTTGTTAAATACTTTGAATGCCGTTCTTTCGGTAATTCTTGCTCTAATGTCTATATCTATCTCTTTTGCCAGACAAGATCCCCATAAGGAATCAGCCTAGATTTCATCTTTATAGCCTTCCAGTGTCTGAGATATAGAAGAGAATGTTTCTTCATTGACTTGAATTCTTCTAAATTCTTTAAAAGTAAGTGTTGAACCAATACTCAGGTTTCTGTTGCTGTCTTAGCCCAGGGAGTCTAGAAAAAAGAGGCTGAGGCAAGGCTCACATACTAATGCTCTATTAGGCATGTAATTCCAGAACAGCACAGGTGAAGGAAAACATTTAAAAGGTACTGCATTATCTTGCCTCCCATATCTTCACAAGAAAACTTGACCTGTTGGCTTGCACAAAGATGTGTCCAGAGAGAACATGTTAGAACCACTATGGCTCAGAGCGGCCCATGAGCAGGGAGGGAAAGCAAGGAATTTTTTGTCTTTTTTTCTATTTTATGTCTCTTACTGATCTTAGTTTTTTCCACTGAGGTGTTAAATCTCACACTTTCAGACTATGTTACCAGGCCACTAAAGACAGATGCTGGGGAAGGCAGAGCTCCTGTGAATTGTCGTCAAGTAACACAGGCTGTCACAGCAGCGGTGGCTCCCACCACCGTGAGGACCCTGATAGATGCCATGCCAAAGCCCAGCCCTGACCAAAGCCTGACTCCTGAAATGAGTCTGAGATAACCAGAGGTATTAGGAAATGAGGCAGTAGCAGCAAAAGCCAAAGGGCTGTGATGTGAGCGAATGGCCAAGTCCCAGGGGCTGAAGGAATCTGGATTGACATATAAATAAGAAGCAGTACAGTTTCTAAGAAGCTTTTCATTTTGAACACTTGAACTTGCTCCCGTCACCCCACACCCTAACCTCTACTACCATTACAGAGAGTTGTGAACTTGCTAGATAGGAAGAATAAAGAGAAGCTTTACTTAGGCTTTAATTTTGTCAGTCTCATAGAAGGAGAGATATTGTCCATTAGCTGGAAAAACACCCTTACGAAGTTGATTATGTTTCTAGTTTCTAGTGAATTCAATCTTCCCAGTATGACTTTATTATTTTAAGTTGTTTTTAACGCTTATTTATTTATTTTGAGGTGGAGGGGTACAGAAAGAGAGGGAGAGAGAATCCCAAGTAGGCTTTGCCAGCACAGAGCCTGACACGGGGCTTGATCTCACGAACCGTGAGCCACAATCAAGAATCAGACGCATAACCGACTGAGCCACCAGGCGCCCCTGACTTTATTATTATTAATTTTTAATGTTTATTTATTTTTGGAAGAGAGACAGAGACAGAGTGTGAGGAGGGCGGGGCAGAGAGAGAAGGAGACACAGAATCCAAAGCAGGCTTCATGCTCCGAGCTGTCAGCACAGAGCCCTACATGAGGCTCAAACCCATATAGTGTGAGATGATGACCTGCGTCAAAGTCAGACGCTTCACCAACTGAGCCACTCAGGTGCCCCCTGATTTTATTACTTTTAAATAGATGTTGAGAAATACCATAACATAGACCACATATATACATGTTTTCTGGTATTCTAGTATGGACTATCTTGAAAATATTTTTTAGGGCACATGGGTGGCTCGGTTGAGCATCCAACTTTGGCTCAGGTCGTGATCTCACGGCTTGTGAGTTAAGCCCCATGTCAGGCTCTGTGCTGACAACTCAGAGCCTGAAGCCTGCATCAGATTCTGTGTCTCCCTCTCTCTCTACCCCTCCCCTGCTTGTGCTCTCTCTCTCTCTCTCTCTCTTCCTCTCTCTCTCTCTCAAAAGCAAATAAACAAAAAAAGTATTTTTTAATAATTTTTGTTCGTTACTGAGGTATAATTGACAAATAAAATTATATTTTTAAAGTGTATGATGTGATGATTTGATATACGTATACATTGTAAAATAATTACCACAGTCGAATTAATTAATACACCCATCACCTCAAATAGTTACTTTTGTTTGTGTGTGTATGTGGTAAGAAGGCTTAATATACTTTCAGCAAATTTCAAGTATACAAACAGTATTATTAACTATAGTCACCATGCTGTACATTAGATTCTCATAAGTTATCCATCTTATAACTGAAAACCTGTACCTTTTGACCAACATGTCTGTATTTCCTCCACCCCTACGCAACCACCACTCTACAAGGTTTCTATTGACTTCAATTTCTTTTTTCTTGAAAATATCTTCAAAGTAAAATATGGATTATTTTCGCAAAAACACTTCTTGGGACACCTGGGTGGCTCCATCAGTTGAGCGTAGGCTCTTGTTTTTGTCTTGGGTTGTGATCCCAGGGTTGTGGGATCAGGCCCAAATCAGGCTCTGCACTGGGTATGGAGCCTGCTTAGAATTCTCTCTCTCTCTCTCTCTCTCTCTCTCTCTCTCTGGCTCACTCTCCCTCTCTGATCTTCGCCCCTGCTCGCATGCCTGTGTTTTCTCTCTAAAATAGAAACAAACAAAAAACACTTGTTTAATTTTTTTCTTTTTTTTTAATTTATTTTTGCAGTAGGTCATGAAATTAGTCATTTTAAGAAACTGTGTAAAACAAACTTTTACTGGCATTTGATTTTGGATTACTATTTAAACCCTGGGCTCAAATATTAACAAACAAAGATGTATTTTATAGAACTACATAATAAAGGAATAGGCATAACACTTTCATATAATGTAAATGAAGACATCAAATGCACATCCTGTGACCATTATCTTTTTTTAACTTTAATGTTTATTTATTTATTATTTTGAGAGAGGGAGAGACCGTGAGCAGGGGACAGGCAGAGAGAGAGGGAGAAAGGGAATCCCAAGCAGTATCCATGCTCAGCACAGAGCCTGACGCAGGGCTCAATCTCATGACCATGAGATCTTGACCTGATCTGAAACCAAGAGTTGGTCACTTAACTAAACTGAACCACCCAGGCACCCCTCCTGTGACCTGTCTTCTGTGTCTGATTTTATATAGTCACATACGTATCTTTAACATAATAAACCAAATATGGTAAGTTTATTTTAAGATCTTTGTGTCTTTCCTGAAAATTCACTCATCTGTTCTGCCCTTCACTTTTCTGTCCCTTTTACTATGAAGTCCTCCAGAGGGCAAAGACTTGTAAAGTTCTTTGCATGATCTCCACATAGCACCATGAGCAAGAAAGTACTTAATAAGTAGTTTTGATATTAGGATAGATATTAGACATAAAACCAGTCAAATATTAGTTCCACTATAATACTCTACCCAAACAATTTTAGTTTTTCCCCAATAATTTCTTTCATGAAACACCACTAATTGTGCCAGATTATGCAAAAAAAATGCTTCTTTGTACCAACTTCTCAAATATGATTGTGAATGAGAATTTTATAATACCTAAAAAAAAACTTTGTTTCTCATATATGAAAACCCATGATTTATGTTTCATTGGTTGTTTTATTTGGTTTCAAGCTATCTGAATCTTTCTTTGAGCTAGGTAATGGGAAATGCAACAACTCTAGACTGAGTTTCTTTTCTTTTCTTTTTTCTATATTTTTTAATGTTTCTTTTGAGAGAGAGAGAGAGAGCGCATGAGCAGGGGAGGGCAGAGAGAGAGAGGGAGAGAGAGAGAATCTCAAGCAGGCTCCACACTGTCCATGCAGAGCCTGATGTGGAGCTGGAACTCATGAACCATGATATCATGACCTGAGCTGAATCAAGAGTTGGAGGCTTAACCGACTGAGCCACCCAGGTGCTCCTATTCTGAGTTTCTTTTAATTCATCCCATTTTGCTTCATTATAATGTTGAGTAAATGTGACAGCAATCAGGGAAGAAATATGCATTTCAGATTTTCGTCATTTAAACTCATTAATTTTAAATAATATTTCCATACTGCAGTATGTAAAGACACTATTCATAATATGCCAACAAACAAAACCAAACCAAAAACTTGATTGCTAGGCAGAAATTCAACAAATCTCTGCTGTGTTTTGTCTGTATCCTAAACATATTTGGACAATGGCGAGAGTAACAGAAAATGGGATGGGTTTGAATGATAAAGCTTTTCAAATAGAAAATGTTTCTGACACATCTTAATGAAAATAGTCATTTGGAGCAGGCAGACACTTTAAGTATAACAGAAATTTAGAAAAATTCTATGTGGAAAATTGAAAAATAATTATTATGATTCATTATTTTTCTTATATTAATGTACTTGAACCATGTGGAAATCTTATTTTGCCAAAAAATTGACTTTTAAACAATGTGAAGTGTTGTTATATGTTGGACCTTTGACTCAGTAACCAAATTCCTAGAACAAGACCAAAATTTAAGTATGTAAATTTCTTAGGTTTTACATTTCTCTCATATTCAAAGACAGTCTTAGGAGAATTCACTATTTCAAAAGATGCCAATTCTCAATATTATTCCCTGCAATATGCTTACAGTTGACTAAGGTATCAGCCTGAGATTTTGGGGTATATCAGGCCATGGACAATATATATTAATGACAAGAGAGTCTTGATTTTTAACAGTATAAAATCTGGACAAGGTATTATATAAACTTACCTAAACCGTGAAGTGATTCATAAATATAGTGATATAATTTTGTGTGTTACAGAGTAGTCATTGTTTTAATAATATTTAAACCATAAATAATGTGGACTTAGTGTTTTTTTATCTTAAAAAATAGACTTTAGTAATATTCTTTCATAGATGAAACTGCTTGAAAATGCTTTTTTGTTTCAAGATTTTTCTATCCACCTTGTTGTCTCTTAGAAACTATGTGGAGACAATTTTCAACAGTAGCAACATATAATATGTAATTTTTATTTTTATTTGATGGTGAATTCTGGGGTCAAAGAAAGCAAGAGATTAATGGCCCTGAGGCAGATTTTACACCTGTTCTGGAATTGCAGTCTCTCGGGTCAGGGCTTCATTTCTGCAACCTACTAGATGTGCAGAATTGAGTCGGTTTGCTCATGATCTGAGCAAATCTGTGGACTGCCCTTGTTACTGAGAGTTACCATTGTCAAAGGTCATTAAGCATCTTTATAACAAACCCCCTAAAGAATAACCTGCTATTTATACCTGGCTGCTCAGAAACCCTAGTTAAGCTTGCAAAAATCCTTCAAGTTATCACAGATCTAGATTATGGTTGGGGGAATAAAGCATGACACCTCAGTGTTCCTGAACTCACTCATGTAATCCCTGAACTACACCACATCTTCCTGGTTTTCTTCTGCTTCTCTGGAAGTCGTGTTTTTTGTTTTTTGTTTGTTTGTTTGTTTGTTTGTTTGTTTTTGCCTTCAGTAACCTTGCTCCTTCTAGGCTATTGTTTGAAGCTTCAGACATTTCTTTTTTTTTTTTTTTTCAACGTTTATTTATTTTTGGGACAGAGAGAGACAGAGCATGAACGGGGGAGGGGCAGAGAGAGAGGGAGACACAGAATCGGAAACAGGCTCCAGGCTCCGAGCCATCAGCCCAGAGCCTGACGCGGGGCTCGAACTCCCGGACCGCGAGATCGTGACCTGGCTGAAGTCGGACGCTTAACCGACTGCGCCACCCAGGCGCCCCAAAGCTTCAGACATTTCTTATGCATTATGAATTAAATTTTAAGAAACTGGTATATTGTAAAGAATCTATTAAATGCACAATGTGTAGTCAGGAGTATAACATCAACGCAAAGTGTCATATTACAGCCTTCTGTCTATTTCACATGACTCTTCATCTTTTCTGGAAAAAAAACATCCTCTGAGGTTGATTGTCATCACACAGGCAATCTTTGGACGGATGTAAAGTCCACCAAAGTCCCTTTTTTTATTGTGTCAAAAACAAAGTTTCCTTTTTTATCTTTTATCTGCAGTTCATCGTTTTTCTCCACAATGAAAACAGAATACATCTTAAATGTCAAACTTGTCTTCAGATGGATCTTCACAGATGCTGTTTTAAAAGTTACTATTCACATATCTAAATTTAGCTCTCATGAAATCAGTTCCAAATTACACATTTGTTTATATATATATATATATATATATATATATATATATATACACACACATATATATGTATATATATACATATATATATTCTTTTCTCTTTTGTGATGAAATTAGACATTGATAGTAGAACTCTGTGAAAGCTCATGATTTTTTATGTATTCTAGTTAACTTTTATTTTTCTCTTTTAGTATCAACTGTTGAATAGTTTTTTACAATATGTCTTATATCCACTGGTTTTGTGCCACATCTTATTTGTCATTAAGGTAGTTGGAAGTTTTTGTGATATCCTCACAAAATGATCTTCTATCTTTATGATTTTAATTTTTTTAAATGTTTTGTTGTTTATTATTTATTTTTGAGAGAGAGAGAGACAGAGACAGAGACAGAGCATGAGTGGGGGAGAGGCAGAGAGAGAGGGAGACACAGAATCCGAAGCAGGCTCCAGGCTCTGAGCTGTCAGAATAGAGCCCAACACGGGGCTCAAACCCACCAACTGTGAGATCATGACCTGAGCTGAAGTCAGATGCTTAACTGACTGAGCCACCCAGGTGTCCCATCTTTATGATTTTAATTTTAACTTACATTTTTAAAAAGCATTCTTATACATTTTTGTGTAAACAGTGTCAAGAGTATTCAACATTGGTTCAACTTGTTTGCTTTTTGTTAGCATACATACAGAAGGTATTTTCTTTATTTTTACTCTCTACATTTCTTCTTTCTATTTCAATATTCATTGAACATTGTTAAGTATCTGCTGAGTGCTGTGATCTGGTTTTGGTCCTGGAGATATAAGAGAGTTATCTCTTTTCTTAGAGTAGTCTCTCTCTCTCTCTTTTTTTTTTTTAAGTTTACTTTTTATTTTGAGAGAGAAAGAGAGCACACACCCATGCAAGTAGGAGAGGGGCAGGGGGCGGGAGGGGGGGGAAGAGAGAATCACAAACAGGCTCCATGCTGTCAGCATGGAGCCCAATGCCGGGCTTGATCTCACGAACCAGAGACCATGACCTGAGCCAAAATCAAGAGTCAAATGCTTAACTGACTGAGCCACCCAGGCACCCCGGAGTACTCTTAATGTAGGCAGACAGTGAACAGATAATAATAATACCGTGCAAAAGGCACTCTGATGGTGGAGTAAAGAAACTAGTAGGTTCACATAGACAAGGAAGCAGGTAAAAAGCCAGGCAAGATATTGCAGGGTTATTGTTGAAGTAGTCTAGTGTAGACAGCCTGACAGAATTAAGGAGGGCATTTGTGTTGAGCACTCGTTGTTATATGTAAGTGATGAATCACTAAATTCTACCCCTGAAACCAATATTACAATATATGTTAACTAACTAGAATTTAAATGAAATTATGACAAAGAAAAAAAAGTATGAGAGCAGGACAGAGACATCACAGGTAGATGAATACAGAAGAAACTGCAAGGCGACTTGCCAGGAGGATCCGTTTCTCAGAAAAATAATTTAAAAGTAATTTATTGAAAGTTAATAGACCTAAAAAAGAAAGTTAATATCCCTTTTATTGCTTTGAATTTTGGATATTGGCTTATAATCAGTTAAACTGTGGTATTTAAATGTCTATTTATTTTGAGAGAGAGAGGAAGCACATGTGCGCGTTTGAGCATGAGAAGAGGAGGGGGCGAGAGTGGGGGAAGAGAGAAAATCCCAAGCAGACTCTGCATTGTCAGTGTGAAGCCCAATGCAGGGCTTGATCTCATGAACCGAAGTCGTGACCTGAGCCAAAATCAAGAGACTGATGCTTAGCCAACTGAGCCACCCAGATGCCCCTAAACTGTAATATTAAAAATTTAGATATTCCTAAATATTTGCATCAGTGTTTTTGGAATTTGAACATTTCTGAGAATGACAAAGAATAATTTGTGGCAAAGAAGCATACTATAAAAAGAAATTCTTGATAGTCAATGTCTGTTGGCATTATTAGGTCAAGTGTTCATGATACAAGGAGGTTGAGTTTCAATAGCATATTCATCATATTTTTGAAAGCAAAATGTAATTGTGATTAGTTAATAATACACAGTCATTTGAATGTTAAAAAATAAGTAAAATTTCCTGTATTATAGATAGTATTGTGTTTAATTAACGTTGCATATGGAAGGAAATCCACAAATACTTTGAGTGAACTACCAAATATATTTGGGAGATCAGGTTTAAAAATAGGCAAAATTAAAATCTCTTGTTGATAAGAAATTTAGTAGAAATTTCAGCTATTAGTATTGGGAAGGGGAGAAATAGAGATCTATAGTCGCTTAGCATTGACAAAACAGAAGGAAAATTGTATATAACTTTTTTTAGCTCACGGGTTTTGCCAAACCTGTCAGAAAAAAACTACATTCATATAAATGATACAAGTCCCCTAAATAAACCTAGAAATTCAGGCAAGTCTATATTTACATTCTCATACATTTTTTTCATGTTATGCAGAAGTTTATGTTTATTTTAAATACTGAAATAAGCCAGTTATGGTTGTAAGTGGGAAAATAAAAGGTACTTAAAAATATTAGATATGAAATGTTTTGTCACATTTATATGTTATAAAGGCATATGCCTTTCATGACTTTTCCTTAAGGAAAGAGTGACACATCATCTTGAAAGTAGTCCAAAGATCAAGAAAGAGAAAGGAAACCTTCCAGGAAGGCATAGTTTTAGGGTCAGTGTGGGTAGTAAATACTATTTATTTGAAAATTTTAAGCAAAACTACTCGGTATTCCAATGAGTTTCAAGATGTAAGATATAGGGGCACCTGGGTGGCTCAGTTAGTTAAATATCTGACTCTTGATCTACGCTCAGCTCTTCATCTCACAGTTGTTGGGCTCTGCATTAGGCATGAAGCCTACTTAAAAAAAAAAAAAAAGATATAAGACATAAATCTCTAAATTACAAAGTTATCACAATCAGAAGTTAAATCCAGGGGTGCCTGGGTAGCTCAGTCGGTTGAGTGTCAGACTCTTAATTTCAGCCCAGGTCATGATCCCATGGTCTCACCTCCGGCTCTGTACTGTGTGTGGAGCCTGCTTAAGATTTTCTCTCTCTCTCTTCCTCTGCCCCTCCCCTGTGCTTGTGCGCGCACACACACACTCACTCTCTCAAATAAAAAAATAATTTTTTAAGTTTATTCATTTATTTTGAGAGAGAGAGAAAGCGTGAGTCGGGGAGAATCCCAATTAGGTTCGGCACAGTCAATGCAGAGCTGGACTGGGGGGCTTGAACCCACGAACCATGATAGCAGGACCTGAGCTGAAGTTGGACGCTTAACAGACTGAACCACCCAGATGCCCCCAAAATAAAAATTTTGAAAAAGAACTTAAGTCCAAATGGCAATGCATTTTCTCAATAAATCTATATTTATTTATTTTTTTAATTTTTTTTTAACTTTTATTTATTTTTGAGACAGAGAAAGACAGAGCATAAACGGGGGAGGGGCAGAGAGAGAGGGAGACACAGAATCTGAAACAGGCTCCAGGCTCTGAGCTCAGCACAGAGCCCGACGCGGGGCTCAAACTCAGGGACCGTGAGATCGTGACCTGAGCCGAAGTCGGACGCTTAACCGACCAAGCCACCCAGGCGCCCCAATAAATCTATATTTAACATATACTTACTCTTTTTTTTTTAACATTTATTTATTATTGAGAGACAGAAAGAGACAGACCGTGAGCAGGGGAGGGGCAGAGAGAGAGGGAGACCAAGAATCGGAAGCAGGCTCCAGGCTCCCAGCTTTTAGCACAGAGCCCGATGTGGGGCTCGAACTCACAGACGGTGAGATCATGACCTGAGCTGAAGTCAGACACTTATCCGACTGAGCCACCCAGGTGCCCCTAAAATATACTTACTCTTAAGTCACTGACTTACCGAACCTTTTTATGATAAAAGACATTCCACATCGGAAAAAGTTGAAAACCTACATTTTATTAAAACACCTTTAAGTGTGTTTAGAAGCTGCTTAAGAAATCATTTTTCTTGGGTTTTTTTGCCTTATTGCACACTCACACTGTCCTGCCCCCAGTAAACAGAATTCTTGTGGAAGCAAACCTGTCTGGTGCATATAGCAAAATGTATTCTTCAAAAGCATTTCATTAAATCCTATGAATTTCACTCTTTCACTGAATTCTCTCATTCCTAAGAGAAATGGGAGTGGAAATTAGCCTATTTTCCATCCAGTGGAGATTATTTTGTTTGGAACTTTTAGTAAAATCTCTTGGGCCCCTTTTTAATCTTACACAACTAATCCACATTCTTCTGCTGACATCCCTTAGTTATTTATTTATTTCTCCTAAGAAAGTGAAAATAACTCCAGTCAAAATTTCAAACTTTATCTACATTTCCCTGTAATAAGTGCCTGAACCATATAATTCAGAACAATTTGTTAGAGTAATTAAATCATTAGTGTTTGTATATATGTACTTTTCAACTGGCTATTGATTAGAACTGCATTTTGAAATATAGTTTTCACAGACCTGAAAAGTAGACTCCACATTTCAGTTTTTGAAATAAGTGTTTTTTTAAATTTTTATAATAGTTTTAGATTTACAGAAAAATTGTGAGCATAATACAGAGTTCCCATATACTCTCTACCCAGTTTCTTCTGTTATTAATATCTTGCATTAGTATGACATATTTGTCGCAATTAATGAACCAATACTAATACATTAAAATTAACTAAAGTCTGTACTTTATTTAGGTTTCCTTCATTTTTACTTAATGTCATTCTTCCAGCATCCCATTCAGGATACATCACATTTTATCCTCATGTCTCCTTAGGTCCCTCTTGGCTGTGACAATTTCTCAGATTTGCCTTGTTTGAGCATCTTGACAGTTTTGAGGATTATTGGCCAGGTATTATATAGAATTTTCCTAAATTGAGATTTTTCTGATAGTTTTTCTGATTGTTGGACTAGGATTATGGGTTTTAGGGAGGAAGACCCCAAGGGTAAAGTGCCATTTTCATTGTATCTTAAAAGGGTATATAATATTGACATGCCTTTTCACTGTTGGTATTGACCTGAATAACCCAGCTGAAGTGGGGTTTGTCAGGTGTTTCTACTATAAAGTTAACTCTTCTTTTCCGTCTCTCCATATTGTTCTCTTTGGAAGGAAGTTACTATGTAGAGTCTGTAATGAGTGTCGGGAGTTATGTTCTTCCTCAGCCTGTGAGGGTGGTCTAGCTGCATCAATTATTTACAGTTATTCTTGAGAGTTTGTCTGTCCCCCAATTATTTCTTCATTCAATCATTTATTGATATCAGTATGAACTCATGGATATTTATCTCATGCTTTAGGTGACAATCTGATACCACTTTATTTTCTTCTCAGATAGTTCCAGCTTTGGCCTTTGGGAGTTAGTCTGGCCCCTGTGTTTCTTTGGACATACACCCATAATTGTGTTTGTTTTGTTTGTTTTGTTTTGTGTTTCATTATTTCCTTACTTTTTGGCACTGCATGTTGCTCCAGGCTCATCTTGTATATTTCCTGCCCCAATCCTGGAATCAGCCATTTGTCTAAGCAGCCCTGGTTCCTTTTATCGGAAAATAGTATTAGAAACCAACCTGGGCTCTAGGTGTATTCACTGCTATTGGAGTGTCATTGCTTCTAGACCTTCTTTCCCGAAGCATTGTATACTAATGCATGTATATTCACATACCTATAATATTTCTCTATGCGATCCTATGCGCCTATATATGCTAAACATGAATTCATACTGATGTGTCCAACTTGAATCCTACTGATGGCTCCATCTCTAATGTCATGTGGCATGTGCCTTCTCTTGCTTATCTATAACCTCCCACATGAATGCTGAGTAACCTGGCCCCCATTATCTGCCAACACTTACTTAATTGTTCTGTTCCAGTATGTATAACGGTATCATAAGTGTTATCTCATCCATCCGTGGAGAACAGTTTTATGAACTGGAGCACAGTGCGTGCCTATGCACAATATTTTTTCTTCAATCTTACAGACTTCACTCATTTCTAAAGTCACTTAGGTCAGCACGTTTTCTCTCGCTTTCTTCAGGGCAATGGTTTCATGTTTATCATATACTTGGATTGTGTTTTTCATTTCCATCTTGAGATCCCTAAGCCTATTAAATGATATGGGTTAATTGGCATACATTTCAGGATTCATGCTTTATGCTTTGAAGTTCTGTAGATGTTCACAAATGTATAGTCTAATGTATCCACTCTTATAGTATCATACAGAATAGTTTTACTGCCCTATCGCTGCTCATGTTACTATTGATATGGTTTTGCCCTTTCCAGAATGTTATATAATTGGAATCATACATAAAGTAGCCCTTTTCAAACTGGCTTATTTAACATAGCATTATACATTTAAGATTCCTTCATGTCTTTTTATCATTTAATAGCACATTTCTTTTTATTTCTGACTAATATACCATTATAAGGATGTAGCACAGTCTGCTTATCTATTCACCCATTGAAGGATATACTGGCTGCTCTCTTTTTCTCTAGCAATTATGAATAAAGCTACCATAAACATTTATGTACAGGTTTTTGTGGAAACAGAAGTCCTTAAATCAGTTTGGCAAATAGCTACAGGTGCACTTGCTGGATTGTATGGTAAGGCTATGCTTACCTCTGTAAGAAATTACCAAGTTGCTTCCAAAGCGGCTGTTCTGTTTGCATTCCCACGAGGAATGTATGAGAGTTCCTTTTGTTTTGCATTTGTGCTACCATTTGGTGTTTTCAGTCTGTTGGGTTTGAGCCATTCTAACAGATGTATAGCAGTATCTTATTGTTTTGATTTGCAATTCCCTAATGACAATGATGGTGAGCATCTTTCATACGCTTACTTGCCATCCTCTTGGTGAGGTGTCTGTTCAGGTTGTCATATTTTTACTTGGTTGTTTGTTTTCTTATTGTTGAGTTTTAAGAGCTCTTTGCATATTTTAGATACAAGTTCCTTATCTGATGTACAATTTTTAAATATTTTCTCCAAGTCTGTGACCTGACTTTTTCTTCTCTTAAGAACCTTTCACAGAGTAGAAACTTATAATTTTAATAAATTCTGTCATCAGTGTTTTTCTTAAACAGATCATGATTTTAGTGTTGTAGCTGATACTTTATTGCTGAACCCAAAGTTACCTACATTTTCTCCTTTGTTTTCTTTCAGAACTTTTATAGTTTTGCAGTTATGTCTGTGATTTATTTCGAGTTACTTTTTGTGGAAGGTCGAAGGTTCTGTATATAGATTTTATTTTTTACATGTGGATGTCCAGGTTTCCAGAATCATTCATTGAAAAGATTATCTTTTCTCCATTGAATTACCTTTGCTCTTTTTCAAAAATGAGTTGACTGTAATTGTGAGTCTATTTTTGGACTTTCTATTGTGCTCCATCGTTTTATGTGTTGTTCTTGTTGTTTTGCTTTTTTGTCAATACCACCGTAAATTGATTCGTGTAACGTGATATTAAATTTTGAAAGCTGAGTCCTTCAGGTTTGCTCTTCACTGTTGTGTTGGCTGTTCTAGGTATTTTGACTTTCTACATAAATTTCAGAATAATTTTGGCAATATCAACAGAATAGCTTGATGGGACTTTGATGGGATTGTGCTGAATCCATAGCTCTAGTTAGCATGAATTGATGTCTTAACAATCTTGAATCTTCCTATATCCATGAACACAGAATATGTCTGCATTAATTTAGATTTTCTCTGATTTTTAAAATCAAAATATTGTAGCTTTCCATATAGATCCTGTAGCGATTTTGTTTGGCTTATATCTAAATATTTCTTTTTTTGGTGCTGTTGTAAATGATATTCCTTTTTTTAATTTCACATTTCAATTGTTCGTTGATGGAATATAGGCATACCGGTATATGGGAAAGTGATTGACTTTTGTATGTTAACGTTGCCTCTTACCAATATTTCTTCTACTTTGTTATCTCTTTTTTCTCCTTTTGGTATTCCAGTTATGCATATGTTTCATCTTTTCAAGCAATCCCATAATTCTTGGATGCTCTGCTTTTATTTTTTTTTAATTCTTTGCTCTCTTTGCATTTCCTAGGAAGCTTCTGTTGTTCTGTCTGAAAATTCATTGATACTTGGTCATGTTCAGTCTACTGATGAGCCCATCAAAGCATTTTTTATTTCTGTTACAGTGTTTTGATTTCTAGCATTTACATTTGATGCTTTCTTAGGGTTCTCATCTCTCTGCTTATGTTACCCATCTGTTCTTGCATGTTGTCTCCTTTTTTCAATTATATCCCTTAATATATTAATTATAGATATCATAAACTCTCTATCTGATAATTCCAGTACTTGCATCACATCTGACTCTGGTTCTGATGCTCTTTATGTGTCTTCAGACTGTTTTTTCTTGATTTTAGTATGCTTTCTCATTTTTTGTTGAAAGTCATATATGATGTATCAGGTAATATAAACTGAAATAAATGCACTTTTAATGCGAATTTCTGTTATCCTGGCTAGAAATTGGGCTGCATTTAATGTTTGTTATAGCTGTAGCTATCAGATGCTATATATTTTCCTTGTGTCCTTGCGTTTGTCTGTCCCATTGACTTTGAGCCTCCCTAAGTTCTCCTCCTCAAAGAGAGCTTGCATCCAGGTTTTTCAACTATAATCAACTATGATTGTCCTGAGTCCCTGCTGGTATGATAGTAAGGTACAGTAGATGAGAAATGTGCTATAATTTTATGACTAAATCCAAGTCTTTTAATGGCTTGTGTTCCTGGACTATGGCCTTAACAAGTGTTTCTTAGCTTCCATCCCTACCTTAGGTGAGGCAGAAAAGCTAGAAAGGCTTGGAGTGGGATAAATGCCCTTTATTCAGGTAGGCTAGGTTAATAGGGCTCTGCTAAGATATTTTTCCTGGAAAATAGGTCTTCATTATAGGAGTGTTCTGGGGACATTTCACAATGGTTCCTCTTCCCTTTTCCCTGCTAGTGGTATCTTTCTCAGCTACTTATCATGAGCTCTAGATACATTTCCTGGTGGTAAACCCCAGCAAAGTGCAGGGCCCTCACTAGGATTGCAGCCTCCAGGAAGTTCTCATTCTTAAGCTAGCCCACACTGTGCCTCCAATAATACATCAGAATTTTTGTCTGTTACCACTAGTTTATGGTTTCAGTAGCTTCTCTTTATGTATTCTAAAATTGGCCATGATTCTCTATTTTCACTTGTCTCTCCATGTTTTTGGGTGGAGGTTTGTTTTATAATCTCATTCTCCGATGGTTCCAAGAAAAATAATTGATTTCTAGTTTGTTCAGCTTTATCTTATTGTAGGGATGGGAATGATGATTTCCAAACTCTCTACATGTCATAATTTAAAGTGGAAGTGCCTCACGCTTCATTTTTTTTATATCCGAAATACTGCCCAACCTATGTGCTGAATGTTAAGTGTAGCATAATCCATTTCATGAAGACACTTTTTAGCTGTCACTAAAGAACGACTTCTCCATCTCTGGTTGGGTATTTTGTGTGTGACTTTCCCTCCATCTGCTGGGCCACTGCCCCTAGTCTATTAACACTGGAGGAATCACTGTTCCTGAAGTTTTCCCAAAGTGCCTACCTGAAAGCTACCTCTTCCTCCTGTTTCTGACAGTCTTTAGTATTATAGTTCATATTGCTACCAAAACTGTGTCTTCAGAAAACTTCTGTCTGTGCACTGCCTCAACAGAGGATGCAATGGGAACCCCGCTTCCTTTTATTGTACCATTTCTTTATTCTCCACCAGCCTCCTCACAAGGCTACAGTAACTTATAAGACATCACAGAAAGGTTGGTGCTTCTAAAAGTAATTGCAAGGTAGAGGGAGAATTGTTAAAAAGAAAACTGTATACTAAATATCCTTTCTATAGTTCAAACAAAAACCACTTAAGAATTTAAACCTTCGCTGTGAGCCATCTTATAATGTTTCCATTGCCTAACTTTATTCAGAGAAGGAGAGTTCTTTATCTTGTTCATTTTATTGGTAACAATTATTTACTGGGCTGTATGTCAGTTGGAGTTACATATCCTACAGTACATCTATGAACCTCTCTGCATTTGAGAAACCTCACATCCAAGCCATAGAAGTCAGAAAGACCTCATGAGAAATCTTCATTCTGTTGCTGGGTGAGCTGGGGAGACCTCAGGCACTGGGGCCTTGACCAAGCCCATCCCAAAGATATTGCTGAAGGATGTTGGGTCTTGTCGTGAAAATAATTCAAAGATGTACACACAATACAATAGATGAGCTACCCGGGCAAGAAAGTTTATTGAAGCGAGAGTACACTCTCAAAATGTGAGTGTGGGGGAGTGCAAGAGAGAGCATCCGTGGGGTTTGGGTTTCTGTCGTTTATGGGCAGTTGTTAATGAGAGGATGGAATATTCATTACTTGGGGCAGGGAAGCAAGATGTTGTGCTTTTTCTTCCTAATTTGGTCAGGGCTTTCCTGTCATGGCACCACTATCCCAGGCCTGTCCAGTTTGATCCAGCTACTTGTGGAGCACCATCAGGGCATGCCTCCAACTGTCCTGAGAGCTGGCCAGGACTTCCTCATTGCTGGCCTCCAGTTGTCCTGTGAGAACCTAAGTAACTACCTACTTTAACAATTTCATATCAATAAACTTAACAAATGTAGCTATCTTCTCTGAAGTCTGTCTGGTCTAAAGACTTCCAAACTTCATCCTCAGCAGGCAGTCTTTGATGGTCTTTTATACTCCAAGTCTTCAAGAACAATTTATGGTTGTGTGTTGAGAACATTCATACAGGGTTCTGGGGCAGCCGCTGGTGTGCAATTTATAGTTTTCTGAGTATCTAAGGAGTACTCTTGGAACACACACACACACCCTTCTAAGGACCAAACATGAATTCTCAGAGATATCGCAGCCCAATGAGGAAGGGAGGCATATTTCCACCTGCCCCCTTTGTTCACTTACTTGCAAGTTGTTACTTTAATAATGGAGATTGACTTCATTATTATTCGGGGGCAGAAAGTGTTAAAACATTTAGGTTTTGTATTTCTTACTGATACTTAAGTAAAGAAATGTGTAGCAAAAGCTCTAAGATTTTCAAAGGGAAAGTGCTTTCAGATCCTTAGAAGGACTATGCTCAAGTCCCAAATTTGAGTATGGTTGTCTTTATGGTGGTGTGGGGGGAGAGCTTTCTCAGTTATATGTATGTGGTGAAGAGGGGGAGCATTTGGCTGAGCCCTTAACTGTACTGGCTATGATATGGTTGGCAAATTGTAGAAAGGAAATGGTTGAGAAGGTAAAAAAGCAAGGTAGAGGCACACAACTGCATTTTTCTCTGTTGGGAAGATTGAATTATGTTAGGCTTGGGATGCAATAAGGTAAATGTTATAAGCTTCACTGGAAGAGATGAGCAGGGCTGTGTCTCTGCCAGGTTGCATGGCTCCAGGAGCACCATTCACATGGCGTTTTATGCGAAAAGCATCCTTGGAAGTACAGCAACCATTTACACAGATTACGATGTGAATGAGCCTCCCGGAGTTGCACAACACAGCTAGTAGTGGCACAAACCTTTGGAATAGTCGTAATTTTAATTGTCACGTAAACTATTTATAATTTTATATTCTTTGGAAAGTCATCTAAAATTGACCTTTTCCTTGAGCTGATACTAAGCCAAGTGTCTTTTCTCAAAATTTTCATAGTACTCATTGCACTGCTATCAGAAGCTACTTTATTTGTCACATTCCCCTACTAGCTCTAAGCTCTGGATCTCTTTAATCTCTGTACTGATACTTCCAAGCATAGTGTCTGGCACAAAGGAAGTATTTAGTGTTTCCTGAATTAAAAGCAAATTATTCTCCATGATATATACCCAATTGCCTTGCATTTTTTTTCTTCATAATTTTAATTTGTTGTCAGTTTAGTTCACAGAGAGTGCACTGTGCTCCTATTTATTAAATTAAATATCTGCTTGAAGTAGCATATTAAAATTAAGCTTAGTTAAATCTTAATTTCCTATGATCATTATATAAGTTTCTCATTGCTGCATCTCACATTAGCTTGGTTTAATGGTTAGATAGCAATTAACATGAATGCTTAATGACCACTTTCCTATTCTGATATATTACTAATGATACTTACAGCTTAAAGTGCATTAGGGTTAATTATAAATGCTCATAATCTGCCTACCCTTCTGACTGACAGTACATTCTTACACCTAAGAGTATAAGTACTCCTGACCTGTGTAGGAAGAATGTTGGTCTGCAGAGGCTCAGCAGTCAACATTATTAACCCTTCAGTTATCTCAAATCACCTAACCTGTCTCTGGAATTTCCGCTTTATCATCAGTGATGCAAAAATGATGTCTTTAAAATGAGACGTAAGTCTGAGGGTTCTGTGAAAACAGAAAAGATACTGTTTTGAGCAACCATCACAGTATCTTATTCACTAGAATTGACGTAACGAGGCAATGGATCTCTCCTTTTTTTCCCCATCCTCTCTTTTTCAATTTTCCTATACCCATGCTGCTTTCAAAGTTTGGCCATTTAAACTTTGGTTTCTTTCAGATAGAATTCTTTGATTCTAAAGTAGCTGGTAAGGTCAGTAGATGTTTATTATATAGAGTGAGTCATTAGACAAAATTCCTGCCTTATAGTAATGATGTGAGTGTCCACAGTAGTAATAGAACCATCATAGACCCTTGTTATATTTTCATATATTCTTTATTCATGTAATAAAAAGCTAAAGTGAAGCTATGGAGTTGGATTGTTCTTATCATTTTACACATTTTAGTTTTCATTATACATATTCCTATGCATATGTTCGAATTAAATTATGAGCTTGTCATCTTCCAGGCCCTAGCCATGTATCATTTCTTTCCTTTCTTTCCCACACTGAGAGTGAAGTGTCCATGGTGAATATTCCATTATTATTATAAACACATTATTTAGATGAAAACAATATGTATTTTAATTTGTTGAGTTACTTAGCCTACTTAGTCATTCTGGAATTAAGAGAATAATTGTCACATACAAAAGAAAATTAGAATGCATTTTGTTATGCTACGTCAGCAAGTTTGGCCAAAATTTAGTAGCTCTTGCCATGATGATTTGTTGATAGCAGTTCAGCAAAACAGTTCTAAGAGATGATTTGCGAGAGCTAGCTTCAGGAAAGACAGACATCTGAGATCAAGAGGAGCAGGCAGTCACCTGGGAATTGAGCAAATAAGTTTACAAATCTAAAAATTAGAGAGTCAGAAAGATCCTAGTTACTTTCAGAAATTAAAATTCTCTGTAATGCACTGAGTCCAACTCAAACAAAACATGAAAATATGGCTCTTCCATGCCTGCTTCAGTACCTACCAAAGAGTAGGGGGTTCAGTAAACACTTACGGATTCATGTTGACTGAATAGGAAGGAACGTAGCTATACCACTACCACCAATAAAGCATGCTGCCAATGGAATTAAACAGCCTTATTTAATCTCAAAAGCTGAATGGGAAATAAGAAGTTGGCTACCTTTAAAAACATATCCCAGAATGGGTACTGATGATACCATGATTTTGTGGGCCACTTTATTATGCTTTTTGTTCATGCATGAATTCAGCATTTTATTATGAGTGCTAAAGTGATATTTAATTATAGAGTTAATTTTTTTTTTTTTTTAAAAAGCAAATGACTTACAAGTAGAACATTTGTTTACACTTGATTAAACTGTTTTGGTCATTATGTATCATTTCACTCCTTGCCTTTGAATAAAGATACTTATTTTCATTTACTCTTAGCACACTTCAAGAAATGTAATTAAAAGCTGATGAGTAACCAAGATACTGTGTACTGGGAATGTGGAAATATTTACCTTCTGTGGAGTGTGAATTAGTTGGATATGCAGATTTTATAGAACACAGATAAGAATTTTCAATAAAACCTCAAGCAGTTGAAAGGTTGAACATTAATAATTTGTTGCTCACCCAAGAAATTGTTTTCAAGCTCCCTCACCATTTCCCTGTATCTCAAATGAATGATTCACTCAGAATAATAGTCTTGTTAAGAAATCCATTCCATTGAGTATCTTAAACTAAATTTATATGAAAGTTTTTTTTTTATTGAGGTATATTGACATACAGTATTATATTAGTTTCTGCTGTACAACGGGATGATTTGATATATGTATATAATGTGAAATGACCACAAATCTAGTTTCCCCTCTCACCGTATAAAGTTACATACTATGCAAACAATGTTATTAACTATATTCACCTTGCTGTACGTTACATCTCCATGACTTACTTACTTTATGATTAGAAGCTTGCACCTTCTGACTTTCTTTTTATCCATCCCTCAGCTCCCCTCCCCTCAGCAGCCACTAATCTGTTCTCTGCATTTATGAGTTTTGTTTTGTTTTGCTTTTGTTCATTTGTTTTGTTTTTTTTTCATATTTCACATTTAAGTGAAATGACACAATATTTGTCTTTGACTTATTTCACTTAGTGTAATGCCCTCAGAGTCCTTTCATATTGTCACAAGTGTCAAAATTTCATTTTTTTAATGTTTCAGTAGTATTCCACTATATATACCACATCTTCTTTATCCATTTATCTGTTGATGGGCACTTTGGTTGTTTCCATATCTTTTCAAATTAGTGTTTTCATTTTCTTAAGATACTCAGAAATAGAATTGTTAGTTCCTGTGGTAGTTCTATTTTAACTGCCATACTGTTTTAATAGTAGCTGCACCATTGTGCCTTCCTACCAACAGAGCACAAGAGCCCTTTTCTCCACATCCTCACCAACACTTGTTATTTCTTATCTTTTTGAAAATAGCCATTTGACGGGTGTGAGGTGATCTCATTGTGGTTTTGATTTGCGTTTCCCAGATGATTAATGATGTTGAGCATCATTCATGAAAACATGAGAAAACATGAGGACAACATGAGTTGTTTTCATGTGCCTGTTGGCCATTTGTATGTCTTTTTGGGAGAAAGGTCTATTCGGATCCTCTGTTTATTTTTTAATCATGTTGTTGTTGTTGTTGTTGTTGTTGTTGTTGTTGTTGTTGAGTTATATGAGTTCTTTATATATTTTGGATATTAACCCCATTATAATAGTATACATGATTTGCAAATATCTTCTCCCATTCAGTGGGTTGCCTTTTTATTTTGGTGATGGTTTCCTTTGCTGTGCAGCTTTTTATTTTGATGTGGCTTTGAAGTCAGATTCAAAAACATACCACCTAAAGTGATGTCATGAACTTACTGCCTGTGTTTTCTTCTAGGAGTTCTGTGTTTTCAGGTCTTACATTCAATCCTTTAATCTATTTTCAGTTAATTTTTGTGTATGATATAAGATAGTGGTCCCATTTCATTTTTTTTAATATGTGACTGTGAGTTTTCCCATCAACATTTATTTTAAAGAATGTCCTTTCTCCATTATATATTCTTATCTCGTTCACCATAAACTAATTGGCTGTATATGCATGAGTTTATTTCTGGGCTCTTTATTCTGTTCCATTGATTTATGTTTCTGTTTTAGGCCAATACTGTGCTGTTTGATCACTGTAGCTTTGTGATAAAGTTTGAAAACAAGGAGCGTGTTGCCTCCAACTTTGTTGTTTTTTCCTCAAGATTGTTTTGGCTGTTTGAAATCTTTTGTGGCTCCATACTAATTTTAGGATTATTTCTTCTATTTCTATGAAAAATGCCATTGGAATTTTGATAGAGATTAATTACATTGGATCTATAGATTTCTTTGGGTAGCATGGACATTTTAACAATATTAATTCTCCCAATCCATGAGCATGGAATATCTTTACATTTATTTGTGTCTTTTTCAGTTTCTTTCATCAGTGTCTCATAGTTTTCAGTGCAAATGTCTTTAACACCCTTGGTTAAATTTATTCCGAGGTATTGTATTCCATTGGATGCAGTTGTAAATGAGATAGTTTTCTTAATTTCTCTTTTCTTTAAATTTTTTTTTAAATTTATTTATTTTTGAGACAGAGAGAGAGCATGAACGGGGGAGGGGCAGAGAGAGAGGGAGACACAGAATTGGAAGCAGGCTCCAGGCTCTGAGCCATCAGCCCAGAGCCTGATGCGGGGCTCGAACTCACGGACCGTGAGATCGTGACCTGAGCTGAGGTCGGACGCTCAACCGACTGAGCCACCCAGGCGCCCCATCTTAATTTCTCTTTTTGATAGTTTGTTATAAGTGGATAAAACAATAGCTTTTTGTATATTGACTTTGTAGATTGCAACTTCACTGAATTTGATTATTCTCACACTTTTGGTTCAGTCTGTAGGTTTTTCTATATATAAAATCACCTCATCCATAAATAATGACGGTTTTACTTCTTTCTTTCCAATTTGGATGTCTTTTATTTCTTTTTCTTACCTAATTTCTCTGGCTAGGATTTTCAATGCTATGTTGAATACAAATGGTAGGAATGGACATCTTTGTGGTGTTCCTGATTTGGGGGAAAAGCTAAAACGTTTTCTACTGACTATGATGTTAGCTGTGAGCTTGTCATATATCCTTTATTATGTTGAGGTATATTTCCTATATACATAGTTTGCTGAGAGGAGGCTTTTGAGTTTTTATCAAACATAGATGTTGAATTTTCTCAAATTCTGTTTCTGCATCTATTGAGATAATAATATATGCTTCTTATCCTTCATTTTGTTAATGTGGTGTATCATGTTGACTGATTTGCAGATGTCGAACCATACTTTCATCTCTGGATAACTCCCATTTGATCATGGTATTTGCTCCTGTTAATGTATTGTTGCATTTGATTTGCTGATGCTTTGTTGAGAAATTTTGCATCTGTGTTCATCAGGGGTATTTGGTATATCTTTTTTTTTTTTTTTTTTTTTTTTTTTTTTTTTTCTCTTAGTGTCCTTCTCCAGTTTGGTATCAGGGCAATGCTGGCCTTGTGAAATGAGTTTGGAAGGATTGCCTCCTCTTCAGTTTTTGGGGAGAGTTTTAAATGGATAGGTATTAAATATTCTTTGAAGGTTTGGTAGAATTTACCAGTGAGGCCATCTGGTCCTGGACTTTTGTTTGAGGGGAGGTTTTGATTTAATCTCCTTGCTGGTAATTGTTCTCTTCAGACTTTCTATTTGTTTATCATTTAGTCTTAGAAGATTGTGTTTTTAAGGCTAAATCCATTTCTTCTAGATCATCCAATTTGTTGGCATATAATTTTGCATAGTAGTCTCTTAGGATCTTTTGTATTTCTTTGAGTTCAGTTGTAACTTCTCTTTCATTTATGGTTTTACTTATATGAGCTCCCTCCCCATTTTTTTCTTAGTGAATCTGGCTAACGTTTATCAATTTTGTTTTTCTTCTTAAATAACCAGTTCTCAGTTTCATTGGTCTTTTCTGTTGTCTTTTTTTTTTTTTTTTTTTTGTCTTTATCTCATGTATTATTGCTCTAGTCTTTATTATTTCTTTCATTCTTCTAACTTTGGGCATTGTTTGTTCCTCTTTTTCTCATTCCTTTAAGTATAAAGTTTGATTGTTTATTTCATATTTTTCATGTTTCTTGAGGTAGGCCTGAACCTGTCTCTTAGAACTGCTTATGCTGCATTCCATAGATTATGGCATGTTGAATTTTCATTTTGATTTGTTTTAAAGTATTTTTAATTTTTTCTGTGGCCCCTACAAAGCAAATGTTTTGCTTAATGTTGTTCCATGGGTCCTTTAAGCTGTCTTCACTTTTTGAACTTTTTTTTTTCCTTTTTGTGCTCTGTTTGGGTGAGTTCCATTGCCTTGTCTTCCAGGTCACTGATCTTTTCTTCTGCAGAACTAGTCTGCAGTTGAACCCCTCTAGTGTATTTTTCAGTTTGGTTATTATATCATTCAGGTCTGTGACTTCTTTTTGGTACTTTCTTATATTTTTTATCTCCTTGTTAAATTTCTTATTCCTTTCATCCATTCTTCTCAATATTGGTGATGATCTTCATAACCATTACTTTGATGATGTTACTAAGAAAATTGCTCCATTTCATTGGCTTTTCTCTCAGGTTTTACTTTGTTCATTTATTTGGAACTTAGTCCTCTATTTTCTCACTTTGCTTGACTCTCTCTGTTTCTGTATATTAAGCAAAACAGCTATTTCTCCATGTCTTCAAGAAGTAGTCACAGAAAAATGGCAAATATTTCAGTGCCTTGAGGTGATAGCCTGCCCAAAAGTGTCTTTGATTCTTTCAGTCCCATGGAGGCCGGAAACACAAGCCCCCATGGCCACCAGAACCTGGTATTCAAGTGGCATGCCCTGAGAAAACTGCATATACCTGTTGCCTTTGGTGGGGCCATGGGGGAGCCCCAGGCCAGGGCATGCCTGCCCTTTGGGTCTAGCAAGCCTGGACTATGGGGAAGTACCAGGCTGGAACACCTCCACCTGCTGGGTTTAGCAGTTTGGGTTGAGGGGAAACACTGGGTCAGTGTAGGCAGTGATGGCAACGTAGAAAGAGAGTGCAAAAATGTCACCCACCAGCACCTTTGTTCCTGGAGCGAGTTCCAACATGCCTCTGACCCTCCAGAGATGCTTTAAGATTAGCCGGTGAATCTTCTTCATGCATTGTGTAACTACTTTTCAACCTACTGCTTTGGTGCTGGGCTCCAGGGCAAGCAAGCCTGTGCAAGCCCTTTAAGTTTGAAGTGTCCATTTCCTATGGCTGTTTGGATCTCCTGGATATAAGACTGTTTGGTTTTCACAGCCAGACTTTTGGGATTTTACATCTCTGGTGGAGGTCCCAATGGTTGAGTAACACGATGTGGGACTCTTAACCCTTGCTTTTCAGGGATATGCTTCTTATTTGTGAGATCGTTCCTGCTTGTGGGTCTCCGCACTGGGGGCAGGGTTTGGGCAAGACCATATATCTGAATCTCTTACTCATCTCAATATGTGCTTTTTGTCCTTTGTTGTGGAGGAGCTGGTCAGGTTGTTTTCACATTTTTTTCAGAGAAAGTTTTTCTATACGTGGCTGTAGATTTGATGTGTGCATGGAGGGAGGTGAGTCCAGGGTCTTCCTAGGCTGCCATCTTGAACTGTCCCCCTGAAGTTTGTTTTTCTTTTTTTTTTTTTTAAATAAAATCCCTATCTACATTGTTCAGATCCATTTAACTTGAGTATTTTGTCATTTAGAGTAATAACTCATCAATCCGTTAGTGCAACCTTTCTTTATGTTACTTTTCTTAGTGCTATGAAATGTGCTATTTTGAATGTCTGAAATGTTATAAACCACCAGATTGCTAATTGCTTTGGATGCTGTGAAAAATAATTACTCCACATTATTTTTGATATTTAATTGACAGTGTAATGCATTTAACTAAAGACCTGCAATAAACTATTTCTAATTACTGAGTGTGGTGGAGTGGAAAAGTAGGCTGTAAAACTTTACAAGGGAAACAATGTTTTCTCCATTACATAAAAGTCATTGTTGATAATACTTTTTCAGAGACAAAAAAAACAAAAACAAAAACCTCCCCAAATAGAAAATTCTGGAAATCTAGAAAGAGTTGTGGGATATTTTTACTCAGGATACAGTAAGGAAATTTGTTAAATTATTATTTTTGAATAGACTATACTGGTGATGGATGTCATACACCACCTTTACCATGCTTGCACTAAAATTTCTCCTTCTTCAGTTGGCAGAACTTTATGAGGGAGATAATCATGCCACTGCCAGAATGAGAAATCTTTATCACTGACCTGTGTTCAATTTATTGTGCATCTGTAGGGCACAGCTGAAAAGCTATGCCTAATTTTAGATGTCATTGAAATATGTAGATATATAGGAACTGGAAATGTTTTTGGCTCCCAAGGTAAGAACTTGTGTTATAAACTAATCTTTGAAAATAACTCTTAGAACCTGATGCAAGGAACTCCCACTGTCTAGAAGTGTCACAAATTGGGGTATAAAAGATGTTAGGCTCTTTGAATAGATAATGTGCTGTTTTCATTGCCTTATGTCTTGGGATATTATTAATAATCAGCATATTCTTCTTTTCCTCCTTGTAACCTCTGATTAAAATAAAATGTCTCCATTAATACATCATTAAAGCGCTTATTTAATTTCAATTAAGTACATTTTCCAAAAGCAGACAACTAAAATAAGTGACCTGTTTCAGGGAATGTAAATTATTTTCAGAATTTCAGAAATTGAAAAGGGATAAGAGGAAGGAGAAAATGCTGGGCTGGTGTGAAGCGATAGCCCGTAACCCTCACAGAATCCCAAACAACACGCGAACACCCGAGATCTCAGGGGATTTGGCTGATGCCTCACAAACCTCCACATTGGTGAGTTGAAAAGTTATTTTTACTCAAAATGGCTTGTATGTAAATGGAATGCTAAGGAAATGTAGAAAGGAATAAGTTTTTAAGTAAACGTTATGTTTGTTTACTATAGTGTTTGCATTATATTGTTCATATAGATTCAGTGTAATTTATATTAATAAAAAATATCTAATGTCATATACTATTGGAGCTTCATTCAGATTAAACAAGTTCTTTTTCTTTGTTTTTCCTTGGGCATTGCCCCTCCATTGTGTTAGTGATCTTGAAGAGTTATTTAAAGTTCATATCTTGCATTCTATACTGTGTAATGAAATCAGTGGAGGAAACCAAGTACAGAGTTACCCAAAAGTAATGAAAACTCAGAATCGTTCCTTCTGTGTTTTCCTACATATTCTAAAAATGTCTGAAAAAGGGATTAATATTATAATTTTATATAAAATTGTGAATTAAAGAATTGCAAAAATAATTTGAAAAGTGAATCAATAATATACTCTTTTATTTTTTGTTTTCTGCTTTAAATTCAAACACTCAGCTTTAGCTAGCCATTATTTTCCAGTGATTGAGAAAGAAGAACTCATTAGCAAAAGGGGTTTTATGCATTCTTTGTTGAGATTTGGCTGCAACATTCTTCACTTTGATTTAAAGAGGACAAATTCCATTCAGTCCCTAAGTTGCAAATTGACGTGTTAGATATATTTTAATAGTTGTTTTGCCATTTTATATGGACATGAGTGTCTTTCATTAGCCTGACTTATTGGTTGATGAACATATAATTAAATGTGAGCAAAGATTTTAGGTTTATATTTTGCTCCTGAGTTATTTGATAATTTCCGTTATTTTAAGTAGAAATAATGATCCTGAGCAAACATTACTGAGTGAATATCAGGAGAAACCATGTGAAGAAATAGGTATTCAGTTGACAAAACATAGAAGCGGAATCCCGCTTAATTTCCATCATCTTAGATTGTGAGGAGAGGGCCAAGGGTATGAAGAAATGTATGCAACACAATTAGATGGTCAAAGTCCTGGGAAATAGATTTTTTGAAATTATCATCTGTACTGTTTTATCTTACTCTAACACAATCTCTGGTAAATTATTACTTTCAATAAAACTTCTTGGCATGAGTTAACACCATCTAAACATGTGTTACACAATATTTATATATAAAGCTGGACTTGTCAGGCATGCAAAAGCTAAAAATTAAAAAAAAGTACTTCTGTGCTTTTATTAGAATGGCTTTAGTCCTTAATTTGTATTTCATAGAACCATAGATAAAAACCATAAAAATCCTAGGTAAAACTTTTGGCCTGGATTTCTCCTATTATTGGGTAACCCAATATTAGCTTAATTTTCCACATGTGGACTGTGGGGAAATTAATTGACTTTTCCAGTGTCACTTAGCTAGTAAATGATTTAAAAAAAAAAAAAAAAGATTGCTAGTAGCCAAGATTCTCAAGACAAGGATTTTTCCACTACACCATGCTGCCTCACTTTCTTGATGACATTTTCTTCCCATCCAGATACTGTTAGTAGAAAGAAAAGTCATGTTACCAATTTAATAAATCCAGTAATTAATATTTAAAAATGTAATGCTGTATTAGGTGGATAACCTCTAGCCACTGTAACCTAATTTCAACGTTTTGGTTTCTTAGCATAGAAAAATAAACTATGCCTTTCTTATGTCATAGCCAGTGTATGTTGGCAGCTCTCCTTCATTGTCAAATGATGATTTAGAGATACGTGCTCCTTTTATCTTTTGATGCTGCCTCCTTAAGCACATGGCTTCTTAGGTCCCCAAGGAAAAGGAAGACACTGTGGGGGCCACTGTGCAGCCTTGAATGTGTGAATATCCTTCCATTGACCAAACCTAGTCTTATGACCCCATCTGAACTGCAAGAGAAGCTGGTAAATGTTAGGAAGCTACATGACGAGGTAGAGCAGATGTAATTAGGGAGCACCTAGGCCATCACTTCCATAGACCTTCCTTCTGGTTGCCAAATATTCATGTCATGTTTCCACTCCCTCATGAAAAAGGATTATTATTTTCCAAGAGAAATAACAAAAGTATTGCAGTCACTAGTTTCAGCTCAAGTCCATGATCACTGGTTATTTATTGTCCTCGTCGAATGATAATGATGGTGAATCACCTATGAATCAGTGATCTGTATTTTACAAACAGCTCCCAACATACATATATACTCAATGTATAGGAGATGAGTAGGAAGAGGAAAACAACAGTAATATTCATGCTTGAAAAAAGAAAGAATCAGAAATACATGGAAATCAGAGGTGAAATCCTGCTGCACAAACATTATAAAGTCTCCCTAACATAGAGATCAGGGAAGATCCTTGAATAGGCTTCCACCCTGCTCCATGGAAGATCTTCTTTGTTCGTGGTTCTCTCTGGTCTCTAGATGTGCTTTCTGGGAAAGTCTTCATTTTCTTTTATTCTCTTTGTCCACATTTAAATTGCCTATTTAGGGTTATATAGCCTTAAAATATTTTTTTCCTTTTTTTGGGAAAATTATGGGAGCAAGAGTTGTTTTAAGTCTTAAATATTTTAAGGTTCATATTTCTGGTATCATGGTTTTTTGAAACTACAGTTTTCAGAAAGCTTTATAGGATTCTGATCTCTTTGCTCCCTGATAGTCCATGTGTCTAAGGAAGTTCTTTCTTGGATGCCCTTGACTTTCTCTTCTCACATGTCTCTCTCTCAAGATGATATTGTCTTGAAAATTAGGCTGGAGGATTACATCCTTAACCTGATCTTTGTACAGAGATACTTTATTCAACTGAGATGTTTTATTCAGTGTCAGCTCTAAATCTCATATTTGCCTGGAGTGACTTTATACAAATGTAAATTTTTACTGCATCTTTGTTACTCAACACTTACATCAATGTCATATATCCCATCATTTAGGGTTTAGAAGAAGCCAGACATTTCGTCCAATAAGCCTTCCAAAACAGATCTGCTTTTACGCTAGTTCCTGAGATTTTTATAACACTTTCCTGAATGTAGCCAATAATCATTAACATACATTATTAAGTTTTGTTTTTCAGTCTGTTTAGAGTGCTGCCAGCCCAGCAGGCCCACGGTCAGCCTCTCAAGTTAATTCAATTAAAAAAAAATAGCTCTTTGGACAAGAGTTTTGCCAAAACATCATATAGATAGATGGCTTCCTACTTTTGAAATTGATTTCCTCACCACCCATTGCCTAACACCTAAGCCAGATATTTTAGGTTTTTGTTATGGTAGCACAGGCTTTGGCTACCAATTCCTATATTTGAATAGTTGTAAAAGTTGGGGCGCAGTAAGGAAAATAGACAACAGTAATTCTAACAAAGAATGTAATATGAACATTTATTTAATCATCTCTTAAAAGACTGAAAAAGTAAAAAACAAAACAAAACAGGTGTACATGTTTAGTAATTGCAAGAAGTTACGAACACCCACACAGAGAGCTAACAGTGGGAGGAGGCAGAAGTTATTGGAACCTAAGAGGTTGAAGGAGAGGTCCCTCAGAACTGCCCCTCAGACTTGGAGGAGGAATGCTTCTCAACTGATGCAGGGAACTTGAGCTTAGGGGAGAGGCTCTGAGGGTCTTAGACCTAGACCATGAAGGAGATGTTCTTCTCAGTCCTTACATATTTAAGTGGGAGGAAGGGGGGATGGTGTAATATGAATAGTTCCAGGAGTATGAAGAAAACGTAAAGACTGGACCCACCTTCCACTGCTGACTTAAAAAGTCATTGCTGAGATGACACTAGCAGAAACAAGGTAAGCAAGAAGTTAATCCATTTTCTCTCCCTGTCTTCTAGTTTTCATTAACCCTAGTATTGGCAGAACTTGACCAAGAGGTAATATCAAAGGAGAAATCTGGTTTGAAAGCCCCTAGCTCCAGCATCTTAAAGTGGAATAGAGAATTGATTTAGAGCTGAATGGTATTAGCTTAGTAATCAGTATAAAAAAAACAAGAACAGGATCTTTAACCAAATAAACTCAAAATTTTCAAAGGCTTAGCATGACAGAGTTTTCTGTTGCTCATGACTCATTCTGATAAAGGACGTTTGACTCTACAGCAGTGAATGCAGGGACCCCTGCTCCTTCCACCTCTTGGGGCTACTATCTTAAATAAAGGACATCTGAGTTTATCAGATATGGGAAAGAATATGAGTGGGTGACCATGAAAATATATGGTTTGGTTTAGAAGTGATATGTATCACTTCCACTCTGATGCCCTTGGCTGGAAATCAATGACATACCCTAGTATATCTGTCAGAATGATGGGAAATATAGTCTTCCTATACTACTAGGATAAGGAAATGGAGAGCATTCATCCAGCCTCTACCACAAATGCATTTCTTTGAGAGGTAGCAGTTTTGTCCTACATTTCCATTTTGTATACCCATACTTTTTACTCCTCTGCTGTCATCCAGAGCAGCTGAGGCTTTCCTGTACAAATCATACCCCATCTAAAGATGATGATAATTAAGATGAGGAGGGGGAGGAGGCAGAAGGAGATGGCTGATTATTAAGTGTCCAGAAGCTTCTAAGTATTTTACACATATTCTCATTTTTGATACTCACAGGAATCTGATGAGGTGGGTATAATAGTTATCCTTATTTTATGGATGAGGAAACTGAGGCATAGAGAAATTTAAAAACCTACCCAAAGTGACATGGACAATATTGGTGAAACTAGGATTCCAGCAATCCAAGCAGTCTAAATCTGGTGGGCCACTCTATCATGTCACTATTTGAATTGTATACATTTAGCTAAACACAAAGACTTTGAATGAGATAATACATTAGAGTGTGTCAAAGAGACAAAAAGCTTCTTATCTTTATAATCTCATGATTATATGTGATGGGTTATTCTCTGTTCTGTGCTAATGTATAAATACAGCCAATTGTATAGCCATTTTCACCACTGTGTCGTCAATAACTGACTTAAATGAAGAGAATAGAGTTTTCTAAAAAGCTATAAGGCAATTCAGGCTACCCGGTGTAAATTTTTTTTTTATTTTAAATTTATTTATTTTTGAGACAGAGAGACACAGAGCACAAGTGGGGGGAGGGGCAGAGAGAGAAGGAGACACAGAATCCCAAGGAGGCTCCAGGCTCCAAGCTGTCAGCACAGAGCCTGATGTGGGGCTTTAGCTCACGAGCAGTGAGATCATGACCTGAGCTGAAGTCAGACGCTTAACCCACTGAGCCACCCAGGCGCCCCAGGCTACCTGGTCTTAAATTCAGAATGTATTTATTTAGCTTAAATCTTTCAAATTGAATAAAGAAATTGAGAGGTTTGAGAGATTATGCTTATCAAGCAACCATCTGCACAAGTGCACCCAAAGGATGGGAGAGCCCCTTGTATGACAGGTAGGGAAGAAATCTATCTTTTAAATTTGTTACAACAGTTTACATATTAAAAATAAAAACAAAACACCCAATACCAACTATACCCTTAAGCAATATCCTGAATCAAATCAGTTTCAGTATTACATTTTAAAATGAGGGCAGAGGAGATCATAATAATCAGAAATAAGGGAACAATTTTATGAGGAACAGAATTGAGAAAAGTCTATGGAAGTCAAAATAGGGAGATCAAAAGTGTCATTTTAGATAGTCAGCAATGACTCCAAAGAAAATTACTTTTGTCTAATCAGTGATGAGTCTTTGAGGCAATAAATGGACTATCGTTAGGTAGAGAAGAAGAACAAAGTGTGACTTTATATGTTTGATGAGGTGAATTGCCGCTTCCAAACATGTATTCATCAGCTCAGGGCACATTTTGCATCCTTCTGCGTATGTGGTCCAGGATGAGGTGCCTGCAACTCTAGAATAGACTAAAAAGGATAGACTAGATAAGTAAGCTTTCAAGGAGAAGTATGTAATACAGATATAGACATTCAAATGAAAAAAAAAAGATTTGCAATATGATATATGCCTATAAAACTTTATAATTTCCAAAACAGTCTTTATTTGCATTGTTTCATTACAACTCAAAACCATACTGAGATGAACATGACACAAATTTAATTATTCAAATAGGTAATGATATGGAGATGTTCTTAAGAGTTTTAGGTAATTCACTCCAAATCATAAGGCCACAGCTGTTCTAATTTCTAGATTATTTATATACCACACCCATTATGAGAAGTGGATACTATTGTTTGAGTTACAAGTGAAAATACTCTAACTCAGAAAGGCTAAATAATTGCTTTCAGTAGCAAGTAAGACTGGAGAAATGGTGAATCTGATTTCTGTCTGATTTTAAACCATAGGGGCACTTGTACTCCAATGTTTATAACAGCACTATCAACAATAGCCAAATTATGGAAAGAGCCTAAATGTCCATCAACTGAAGAATGGATAAAGAAACTGTGGTTTATATACACAATGATATACTACTTGGCAATGAGAAAGAATGAAATATGGCCTTTTGTAGCAACGTGGATGGAACTGGAGAGTGTTATGCTAAGTGAAATAAGTCATACAGAGAAACACAGATACCATATGTTTTCACTCTTATGTGGATCATGAGAAACTTAACAGAAGACCATGGGAGAGGGGAAGGAAAAAAAAAGTTAGAGAGGGAGAGCGCCAAACCATAAGAGGCTCTTAAGAACTGAGAATAGACTGAGGGTTGATGTAGGGTGGGAGGGTGGGGAGGGTGGGTGATGGGTATTGAAGAGGGCACCTGTTGGGATGAACACTGGGTGTTGTATGGAAACCAATTTGACAATAAATTTCATATAAAAAATAATAACATAATATAAATCTTAAGATTTTTCCCATTTGCCCTAAAGCTTCTCTAAGAATAAGACATAACTTACTGATAGTACACATTTAAAAAATCAAGTTGCAGCTCCTAGGGAAAGTACGTCCTTATGCAGTGGTAAGTGTTTATTAATAAAACATAGTTTAAGTTTAAGACATTCATGTTTCATTGTGTCATAATCTTTTATTTTCAAAATAGAACAGTTATTTTGAATGTTAGAGTTCCATAATTATTAGGCCTATGAAAAATCAGAAGTGAGAATATTGTACTTTTATTTTTACTTCTTTTAGAAGCATGTAAATGCGTTGTATGTTTTAGTTGAAGAATCATATCATTATCACCTTTTTGTTATTCTTATTGCTCATAGGCTCTACTGTTATTTCCTTGGTTTTATATTAAACTAGACCACTTGGATATTTGTGTAATATAGTAAAAAATCAGCACCTGAACTTGAGACTTTTTCATTAAGGATCCCATTCTTTATCATTGATGAATATTGACTTCCCCTGGGTATCATACAGAAAATGAATAAATGCATAGAATTTGTATAACTTTAATTACAAGTGTTCTCACCATTTAAATAAACAGTATCACAAAAGAGCAAAATTCGATGAAAACAAAGTAACTAAGTCAGGTATAGTTTTTGCTATCGATAGATGAGTATAACATTTTTTCCTTATTCTATTCCAAAACTAGTAAAGATGAGGTGGAGTGGATATCATTTGCTATGCATAACCATATCCAAGTCTAATAGGTTAAAATTTTTGTGTTAAATTGTGTGCCTTCTATTCATAACATTCAGCAGTGGAATTGGTTGAGCTGGCTAGAGTATGTTGTGTTGAAACTAATATATAATATCTAATGACCAATTTGGGGTGAAGAATTACATCCTTTTGATTATCGACCATAAAATTTGATCCAACTTGACTGTTTATGCACAGATGTTAGCATATCAAACTGAGGACGAAAGTAATCTTCTTCATCAATTAGTAATTGGGAGATTATGTTTATTGTGTAAATTAAGGAGGTGAGTATGAGTATTCATACATAAATATATGTATTCTTCATGGATCTAAATTATACACCTAAAAGTTTCTTTTTCTAGATCTTTCCATGGCTAGCTTCTTCATTCAGGTCTTAGCATATCTATCCCAACAACCTTGATTAGAGTTGCTCCTACTCTCACACCCAGTTATGCTTCACCCATTATTTATGTTAGTTCTTTTTTGCTTTTATACGCAGACTCCTCTTTACCTGAAAATATTTATATAAGTATGAATACATAGTGGCTTATTTTCTGTTTCTCTGCACTTGAATATAAGATGAAAAAGGGAAGATATGTCTTATTTACCTCTGTACCTGGTTTTGGAACATAATAGGAACTTAATAAAATTTGTGGAATGGATAAACAGCTTGAGCAGAGGGCATGAACTGAGTGAAAGCAAGTTTTGTTTGTTTTTAAAGCTCTATTAAGTAATATCTCATATATTAAATCCCTTATTCTTATTAGAAATGTCATATGCTTTAAGATATGGAAGAATTCATCTTAAAGATCAAAAAATTCTGAGATGGTTTCTATGACCACAATACATAGTTAAGTTTCAGAAACTAACATCATGATTATAAAAACTATATTCTCCTGAAATGAGATCTGCTTTCAGTAAAGAGTTAGTATGGGAGGTAGTTTGCTGAGTGCATAAGACTGCGAAATGCAAATTTGTCCTTATTAAGAAATCACACTTGGCAGTTAATGTTTGCCAGTCAGTGTCCTCACTCTTTTCCCATTTGTGCCCATCACTCACTTTTAGTCCTATCAGACTAAGGGAAATCAGACATCTGCCTATAGAAAATGGATTGGTATTGCCCCACAAACATTACCTCTCTGAGAAACCAAATAAAAGGGAAATCGAAAGAGGAATTTGAGTATATTAGATTTCTCATTAAACCCACTGGCTTATTTTCAACAGGCTCACCCTTATGTCTCTGAGCAAGTGGGCCAGTTGTTTATTGTGCAGTGGTCTTTATGCATTCTGAAAATAAGTTATGTCAGGGCAGATAGAATTTGCAGAGTTTTTTCAACCTCACTGTCTTTTCCCTTTTAATTCTTTCTTATTTGATAATTTCTCAGTTATTGTTTTTAATTGCTATTACAAAGCCTTTACTAAGTACTGCCAAAGGCAATAGTGAATGAAATCTAAAATTTTATTAGAATAACTATAAAACACAAATGAGGGAAATTAAATAAAGGACATTATGCCTTGCAAGAGCTTTGATTTTTGTAAGAAAGTAAAATCATTAAAAATATATCCCAGTGGTTGTTATGGAAACAGATTGAATTGAAGAATGCAAAGGGGGGAGACTGGTGCTTCAAACATCACACTAGGAAGAAAAATTACATTCACTGTGTAGCTGAAACTAGTGTGTTAACTTTAATTGTACAGTTACTGAACAGTGTCAAAACATGATCATTCACAATAGTAATAATTGATCTAAAAGCGCTCCTTACATGAAGAAATCTTTTCCTCCAAGGAGTAAATCACGAGATCGTGTTCACATCTGCTTGTTATCAAAATGTGTCACGTCTGTCACTTAATTTAGATATAAATTGTGAGCTCATCAGAATGAGGTTTAATTCCCAGTAGTTGTTGACTTCTCTCCGTATGGCATTTAGAACACACTGATTTTCAGATATTTTAATTTTATTATGTGAGGACCAATGAGCCAAGTTGCATATAACCAAATAGGAGAGGCCTCATGTGTGTGTGGAATTGAGGCACATTGTTTTTCTCCACTCACAAATGACACTGATGGCAAAGATTTCTTCTTTGTCCTTGATTTTGTAGGAATGTATTGTGCTTTATAGAGAGGGAGCAGGTAGGATAAATTGACTTGATATTTGTCGGGTCAGCTTGTTTTTGTCTCAGAAGAAAAATTGTACCTGGAAATAAGTGGAACATGTCAGAGTAGGACTGAAGATTCCAGAGCTATTTCTGTGCGATAGTCTTATTCAATATTACTCAAAAAACAAATAGAATAGAAGCCTTAGACGAATATATATCTCAAAATACAACAATTAATAATATAATAGCTTTTTAATGCATATTCTATGCCAAAGGGTTTAGGTATGTATCTCAAAACTTCATGGTAATTCTGAAAGTAGGTTTAGCTGTTCCCATTACACAGACAGAGAAACTAAGGTTGAGAAGGATTAGAAAAGTGGCAGAACAGGAATCTGGAGTTCTAAATGTTTCTGGTCCTCTCTGCTACTTCGTAGAGAATATTTTGTTCACGTAAATATTTGACAGGAAGTTACATGATATAACATGACGATTCTTATCATAGAACAACTTCTCTTCTTAATCCACCATTATAGTTACTGCACTACCTAAAGAATGAATTGTTTGGTATCTAGTGTTGTGAATTGTTGACTTACAGTTTGGGGCTCCAGAGCTGTCTGTTATCATGGAACAAAACAGGGGTAAATGAATCACAGAAGAAATCAGTGATTCACAACTGTCTGAATCACAGTAATCGCTCAGTTTAGAAAATCTCTTCATTTATTCATTTAACTAGTCTCTAGTGAGAGTCAGATATGTACCACGCATTATACTATGCAATAATTATGTACTATTGGGTGGAGAAAAGACACAGTGAATAAGCTCAAGAACCTAGTAAAGAAAGCCAGTAAATGCACAGGTCAAGAGTAGGATGGGGTATACACAGAGTGTTATAGGAGTCCTTAGATGGGTATCTAACCCAGCTGTGGAGGTTAGAGTGTTCCCCATAGACCACTAAGAGTTGGTGATATAAAGAGGATGGTGGTGAGCAGAGGAGAGGAAGGGGCATTCCATGAGTCTATATAAACATTTATCACAGAAGAATTTAACCACTGTATTCTGTTTACTTTTAAAGACGTATCAGCTATTTGGCATAATAAGTAAATAGAATCGTCTTTAAGAACGAAGTTAGAGGGGCGCCTGGGTGGCTCAGTCGGTTAAGCGTCCGACTTCAGCTCAGGTCACCATCTCGCGCTCCGTGAGTTCGAACCCCGCGTCGGGCTCTGGGCTGCCAGCTGGGAGGCTGGAGCCTGCTACCGATTCTGTGTCTCCCTCTCTCTCTGACCCTCCCCCGTCATGCTCCGTCTCTCTCTGTCTCAAAATTAAATAAACGTTAAAAAAAAAAAAAAGAACAAAGTTAGAGAAGTACACTTAAAGATTGCACTTTCTGTGGGTAGTGGAATTAAACTAAATATTTTATATAATTTAGTCAGCATTAATATCCAACATGTAGTCTTTTTTAAAATTTTTTTTAAATGTTTATTTTTGAGAGAGAGACAGAGTGTGAGTAGGGGGAGTGGGAGGGGCGGAGAGAAATGGAGACACAGAATCTGAGGCAGGCTCCAGGCTCTGAACCATCAGCACACAGCCCAAAGGGGGCTCGAAGTCACCAAACCAGGAGGTCATGACCTGAGCCAAAGTCAGATTCTTAATCGACTGAGCCACCCAGGCGCCCCCCAACATGTAGTCTTATATATGTATTAGGCTCTTAGCAGCACTTCTAGTAATTTAGTGACCACATGAAGGGTAGGTTCCATTGAGAGAACAGTGACTCTTCCCAGTGAACCATGCAGAGGAATCATGTGTCAAAACACATTCTCTGGGAGGGAAATATGTAGTGTAAATGTATATGGATTTGCTCACTTGGCAAAATATACAGTGGGAAAATAATACAACAAAAGTTAACATAGATTAGATACATACTATGTACCAGACATTGTTTTGAGTACCTGACGTGTTAACAACTCATTTAATCCCCGCTAGGGGACTGTATGAAATGTACAAAATCCCCATTTTGCAGAGGAAAGAGGTAACTTGCCAAGTTTACCCTGCTGGGAAATCTCATTTTAGAATACATGCTCGAATACACTTTGCTATGCTGCAAAGAATATACCCAGGAAAGATAAAAACACTGACTTTACTAGAAATAAGTTTAATTGAGATTCACATTTAAATCTGAATTTGTTGCACATTTTGTGGAATACATTGTATATATAGTGCATATATTGTATTACATTGTGTGTATTATATGTATTGTGAATAGATTGTATATTATACTGTATATACATGTACACCTTGTGTATATATATATATAATAAATACACATTATGTATATTAATATATATTTTTAAATTCTCATAACAGCTCTATATATAGGCATTATATTTCCCATATCACAGATAGGAAAACTTAGGTTTGGGGTAAATATTTGCCAAAGGGATTTGTCTGGACTGGAAATAGGTCAGTCTAGTGCATTTATATGGGAGTGGTAATCTCTTCTGAGATTTTTATTTGCACCTTTAAATGTTAAAGTGCAAATGAAATGCAGTTTTAAATAGTACTTTAAATGAATTTGGAGATGAAAAACCTACTTTCTGGGTTTATATTTGAAATAATTGATTGGTTGATTATCCCCTTGGATACTAATAATTATCAACTACATTTCTGGGGAAAGGCATAAGCTTGTTGGCTTAATTTGTTTTAACTATTTAGCACAATATCATCCAGTAAAATGTCTGTTCAACATATGAAGCAAATCCCTTAGGTTAAAAGCAACCTTTTAGTTGATGGCCTGTTAAATTATTTTTATATCACCATAGTAATTGTCAACTGTAATTATTAGGTGGAATAATTCATGACCAGCCTTGTGACTCCACATTAGGAAACCAGCAACTCAAATGCAGATATGGGAACTTAGACACCTGGTTTCTATGTGTTCGATGCAGCCTACAGGAATAAAATTTAATTTAACGATCCAGTAATTCTTTAAAGATAAAAAATGAAATAGCTTTCACACTGCAGTTACCAACTTGTCAGCTTCCACAGATACATCATCGCACCAACCAAATTTTATTACACATATTGTGATGAGACTGCAAACAAAAATTGGTTGTCTTGTTTTCATGGGTTGAAGTAATTTCACATATGGAAATTAGACAAACCGATGCTATTCAGTGTGCATGACATTGTTGATGTCGTTATTGCCCCTTCAGTATGTAAGAATGAACTTAAAATTAGTGCAATTCTATGTATAGTGTTTTATCAAAGCCCAGAACCCCATATTCACTATATTTTATGAAATGTCTTAGGATTAGGTCCACTGCCACTGGCCTATATTAATTCTTTTACAGAAACATGGTTAACACTTAGTGAAAAACGTTTAAGAAAACATGTTCTTTGACCTAGTGTTTACGCAATGTGTTTGCTAATCTTTGTACTACTATAATACATTGATTTTGCTACACGTAAGTAAATGCAGAGCAAAGATAAAATAAGTCTGCTTCTCTATAAAATAATTGATTTTATGCTACCCTCTTATTTTTTTTTAATTTTTTTTCAATGTTTATTTATTTTTGGGACAGAGAGAGACAGAGCATGAACGGGGGAGGGGCAGAGAGAGAGGGAGACACAGAATCGGAAACAGGCTCCAGGCTCTGAGCCATCAACCCAGAGCCTAACGCGGGGCTCGAACTCCCGGACCGCGAGATCGTGACCTGGCTGAAGTCGGACGCCTAACCGACTGCGCCACCCAGGCGCCCCACTACCCTCTTATTTAAAAGGGACAAAGTGATGTTTTCTTATTAGATTAAAAATGTTTCTCTCAAATCATCTACTTTTCTTTAATACTTGCTTTTCTATACAAATGTGTACTTCCCTTTCAGGGTAGTGATTTACCCCTTTGTCTTCTTGAGGTCCCAAAGAAGGATTACATAAATGTACAAATAAGAATAAAACCATGACGGTGAAAAGATATTTCAATAAATTTCAGAAATATGGAAATAATTTATTTCACTTCTGTATCAGTTTTGATAAGTGACATTTTTCTGGAAATACGTCCATTTCATCCAAATAATACTAGATTCTCAAACTTATTAGCATAAAATTGGTCATATTAGCTTTTGAAGTTTATTTATTTTTGGGAAAGAGAGCATGAGCAGAGGATTTTTGAGAAAGAGAGAGAGAAAGCATGAGCAGGGGAGGGGCAGAGAGAGAGAGAGAGAGAGTCCTAATCAGGCTCCATGCTGTCATCACAGAACCCAGCATGGGACTCTATCTCATGAACTATGAGATCATAACCCAAGCTGAAATCAAGAGTCAGATGCTTCACTGACTGAGCCACCCAGGCACCCCAGTCATACTATTTCTTAATGCCTGTAAGATCTGTAATGGTGTCTTCTTTTCCTTTCTGGTATTGATATTTTTGACTAGTCTCTTCTCCATGATATTTCTTGCTAGTTATAATGATCATATTTAAAAGAACAAATCTTATACTGTTTTCATTTTTTTCTATTGTATATTTTGTTCATTAACAACTCTATTGATATATCTTTTATTTAAAGTGTGCAATTCAACAACTTTTAGTATATTTACAGAGATGTGCAACCATCGGAACCGTCCAATTTTAGAACATTGTCAGCATCCTCAAAAGAAATGTTTACCTGTTAGCAGTCCATTAGCAGTCACTCACCAGCTGTCTCTTCAACCACCACCACCCCCATCCGCCCCCAGGCTTAGGCAGCTACTAATCTACTTTTGTCTCTGGATATCTCATATAAATGGAATTGTACAATATATGGCCTTTTGTGACTCATTTATTTTACTTAGCATGATGTGTTTGAGGTTTACCCATCTTGGAGCGTGGATTAGTACTTCCTCCCTAGTGCCAAGTAGTATTCCATTATATGAACACATCAGATTTGGTTATTCATTCATCAGCTGATTTGGCCTGTTTCCACTTCTTGACTATTAGTGAATGATGCTGTTATGGGCATTCATGTACAAGTATTTATGTGAGCATACATTTTCCTTTTCTTCATTAGATACTTGCAAGTACAATCAAGTGGTCATATGGCAACTGTATATTTAACAACTTGAGGAACTGCCACAGTGTTTTCCATAGTGGCTGTACCATTTAAATTTTCACCAGGAATGTGTGAGCATTTCAGTTTCTGTCAATTCTCTCCAGCACTTGCTACTGTCTGTCTTTTTAATTATAACCATCCTAATGGGTATGATGTGGTCATTGTGATTTTTATTTTTAATTTGCCTAATGCCTAATGATGGTAAGCATGTTTTCAGGTGTTTATTTGCCACCCATATATCTTTGAAAAAAATGTCTATTCAATTACCTTTTTATTACTGAATTGCCAGAGTTACTTATATGTTCTTATACAATTCCCCTATTTTATATATATATATATATATATATATATATATATATATATGATTTTATATATGGAAATATTTGCAAATATATTCTCCCAGTATTTGAATTGTATTTTCACTTACTTGATGATGTTCGTTAAAGCACAAAAACATTTCATTTTGGTGAAATCCAACTTACCAATTTCCTCTTTTATTGCTTATGCTGTTACTGTTGCATCTAAGAAATCACTGCTTGACCAAAAATCACAAAGATGTACTCCTGTTTTTTCTTCTAAGGGTTTTATATTTTTAGTTCTTACATTTAGGTCTGTGAGCCACTTTGAGTTAATGTTTGCACATAGTGTGAAGGAGGGATCTATATTCATTCTTTTGAATGTGGGTATCCATGCAATCGACTTCTTTCCAGTACTATCTAACTGCTATTTCTTACCACTAACTGCTAAGACTATTCTTTCCCTGTTCAGTTGTCTTGGCCCTTGTATATATATTTTTAAATTTAATTATTTTGTTCTTTTGATTTACTATTTTCTTTCTTCTCTTTACTTTGGGTACAATTTGCTGTTCATTTTCTATTTTCTTGAGACAGATATTTAGATCACTGAATATCAACTTTCGCATTTTCTAATATAGGCAATGCAAGGCTATACATTTCCCCTTTAAGTATAACCTTTTTAAAAATCACTTATGTGATACAGGAAATATATAATGTTTCACTCAAAACAGTTTTATACTTCTATTCAATTTTTTTTTTAACGTTTATTTATTTTGGAGACAGAGAGAGACAGAGCATGAACGGGGGAGGGGCAGAGAGAGAGGGAGACACAGAATCGGAAACAGGCTCCAGGCTCTGAGCCATCAGCCCAGAGCCCGACGCGGGGCTCGAACTTGCGGACCGCGAGATCGTGACCTGGCTGAAGTCGGACGCTTAACCGACTGCGCCACCCAGGCGCCCCTCTATTCAAATTTTTTAACCCATAGGATATTGGAAGTATATTTCTTTGCTTTCACATTTCGGGGGGATGTTTTCTAGTTATCATTTTATTGATTTCAATCTTTTGAAATTTGTTCAAATAGCTCTATATTCCACCAAATGGTAATTTTGGTAAATGTTCCGAGTGTATTTGGAAAGAATGTGCATTTGCACTTGTCAGGTGCAGTGTTTTATAAAAATCCATTAGCTCAAGGTTGTCAGTCATGTTTTTCAAATAATCTACATCCCCACTGATTTTTGTTTTGTTTGCTTGTTCTAGCAGTTTCATGGAGGGATGTTAATATCTTCCACTATGATTACAGGTTTATCTCTTTAATATTGCCAATTTTGCTTTATATGTTTTGAAGGTATGCTATTGGTTGCATAAAATTTCATTTTTATTTTCCCCACGTACTAAAATTTTGTGATTATAAAGTGTTCTTCTTTGTTCATGTAACAATTCTTTCCTTAAAGTCTACTTTGATATTATTTTAGCTATACCAACTTTTTATTAGTTTTTGCATGCATCTTTTTTTTTGCATTATTATTTTCATTTTTCTCTATCACTATATTTAAGTTGTACCCCTTTTTTAAAGTTGATTTAAGTTTTTGACAGAGAGAGAGTGTGAGTGAGTGAGGGAGGGACAAAGAGAGAGGGGGGACAGAGGATCTGAAAAGGGCTCGGCACTGACAGCAGATAGCGTGGTGGCAGGCTCAAACCCACAAACCATGAGGTCATGACATGAGCTGAAATCAGACACTTAAGTGACTGAGCCACCCAGGCACCCCAAAGTTGTGTGCTCATTCCCCCCTCCTCTCCATATTATATATATGGCTCATTAGTAGTAGCACTTTTTTATCTACGTGGAAAACACGTAGATAAACACATAGATTCTTAATTGAATTTAATCTGATGATTTTAATTTTGCTATTTAAATCTATCTCACTATTTTTGCACATATGCCAACTGTTTCCTTGTTCCTATAGCTTTAATCTGATTCATAGTTCTGTCACTTCCTACTTGTGTCATCATGGGCAAGGCTCAGAATATTTAACTGATTTGACCAAGTCTAATAGCCCTTGGTGAGAATTCAGGATTTCCAGCTCCTAAGGCTGCCTCTCCCTGTGATTCATGGTGTTTTCAACTCTGAATCTGTGTTGTATCTTTAAATGGGATACTTAATTTCCCTGTGATTGTAGGCATATGGTGCTTCTAATGTCCCTCCACACCAAAAGAAAAAAAAAAAGCATTCTTTTCTTGCCAAAACAATCTTATAGTATATTTAGAGCAATTATTAAAACCCGTATTATAATCATTTGCTTCAACTTGGTCGCCTAAAATTTAACCTCTTCAAATTGTTTTCCAGTTACTCTGGGTTTTCCAGGGGCTAATTCTCATGATCTCAGAAATAATTTTCTCATATTTTTCTAGATATCCTGGTGATCAAGCCGCCTCTCTGCTTTTTGCTGCCAGCAGTCCACTTGATATCACTGTTTCGGGGGAGGACACATCCCTTATCTGTTAACTACTATTTACACCTCTGTTAACTTTGGCCAAGATGACCCCTCTAATTTCTTGTCTTCGTTCACCTTATTCCAAAGGTGGAACTTTATTCCCCATAGCAGAGAGACTAAAGTGCATCTTTTTTAAGTTTTCATTTATGTTGAGAGAGAGAGCGTGAGTGAGGGAGGGGCAGAGAGAAGGACAGAGGAAATCCCAAGGCGGGGCTCAAACTCAGAAGCCCTGAGATCATGACATGAGCTGAAATCAAGAGTCATATGCTTAACCAGCTGAGCTATCCAGTCACCACTAAGGTACATCTTTTAACAAGCCCTAAAAAAGAGTAAGTGTACATCAGAAAATAAATTACAACGATCATGTAGGCATGGTTCTGAAGATGCATCCATATAAAGTCAGTTCTTCCTAATTACATGGAAACTTCTCACTGGAAACATTCTAGAGATCTTTAGGCTAATTCCTGACACTAGGAAAAGAAAAGAAATAAATATTTCACTCAAACCTGCTTAAGACTCTCATATGTTGCACATCACCCACCTATTCCAAGGGGAAGTGTACCAAGCTAAGTCCAGTTCATTTTTATTTTTTCTTCCAAGAAACATTTTATTATATATATTTTTTCCATGTTACAGATGGGAAATCTGAGATGAAGACATTTCAAGCAAATTTTCCCTTGTTACTAAGCCAGGTGATAATTAAAAAAAAAATAAACTTCTGGATATATTAAGTCTTTTTATTAACTAATTATGTGAAATACATGTGAAGTTCTCAAGTTCGAGATGAATAGTCAAAATCCATAAATGAATTGCATTACTCATCTGCCTACCTGTCTAGAAGGATTTCTCACTGGGATTTTAAGAACCCTGGATGTGGTCTTATCTGTTCCTGTACATTTATTACAAATGATGAGAAGAATGTTATCCTAGCTATTATATTGGACTTTATTTACTATAAAGTAAATATTGATATAAATATTTATATGATTTTGCAATAGTAAAAAGGTCTACCTATTTAGAAAGCTGATCTAAGTATATGCCTAATGAGGGAAGGTATAACTATGAAGAGATTGACTTAAGATTCAATATGTGAAAACAGTCATATGTTCTCATAACATTTATAGAAATTGAACACACATAATAAATCACGTATGTCCTATGTTACTTAGCTCATATATTACAAAAATTACTTGGAAGGACAGAGAGAAGTCTGTATAATTTCTCAATTAGTAGCGTTACTTGACGGGGTTTGTGTCTTGTGTCCAATCTTTTGTGTGCATAAAACAAGATTGCTTTTCACATGCTTTTATTTCTGTGTCAAACATGAAATTAACTCAGGTGCTGATTTTGCAGGTACAATTTTTTTGTTGTGTTCTTGGTAAAGAACATATGTGAAATACAAAATCATGTTGCAACTTTTTTAAATTTTTAATTTTATTTTTTACTTAAAAAAATTTTTTTTTAAATTTACATCCAAATTAGTTAGCATATAGTGCAACAATGATTTCAGGAGTAGATTTCTTAGTTCCCCTTACCCATTTAGCCCATCCCCCCTCCCACACCACCTCCAGTAACCCTCAGTTTGTTCTCCATGCAACTTCTTTTTTTATGTTTACTTATTTTGAGAAAGAGAGAGAGAGAAAGAGAAAGTGCATGTGAGTGGGGAGAGGGGCAGAGAGAAAGGAAAGAGAGAATCCCAAGCAGGCTCCATGCTGTCAGCGCTGAGCCTGATATGGGGCTCAAACTCACAAACTGTGAAATCACGACCTGAGCTGAAATCAAGAGTTGAATGCTTAACCGACTGAGACATCTAAGTACCCCCTGCAACTTCTTGTTTTAATGTAACAAGACAACACATAAAATTGCTTATATCCATCACCTCTTGCTTACCAGAATGGTTGGAAAATGAACATAGGGTTCCCAGGGGTTCCCTTTGCTAGCTGTGGATATGGACCTGATGATGAAATCACACTTCACTGTATTTTCCTTCTAATTGTTTCAGGGAAGTTTTGACTGATGTTATACAAGAGTATTCACAATAAACGGAAACACATTATTCCCCAGTAATTGCCTCCGTTTCCATTGAAGTCTCTGAATTATGTCCACGTTATTCAATTGTCTTTCTAAATAAAATAACATGTTCCATATCATGTTATTCTTTTTTCACATGAAAGTAGCCCAGGTCACCAGTCTGAAGTAAAAATAACAAATAATATTTTGGATCAAACTTTCAGCTGAGCAAGATGAAGGAAATTAAATCAAATTTTTCATATTTGGGGAGTTTTTACTAGACCTTTCTATTTTACTAGACCTTTCTATTTCATTAGTTTTGCCAAATGACTTAAAATAATCAGAAAACAACTTACTTTTTATGTCAGTGTACCATTAACTCATTTTATTCTGACATCAATTACATGTATTGTAGAAGACAGATATTATCAGCTTCATTATACAAACAGGAGCTTGATTCAGGGTCACATAACTCACCAAGGACAAAATCAGCCCTGGAATCCTACAATCTTGACTTTCTACCTTGCTGAGTCCTAAATTCTTCTTCATTTTCATGAATTCTGTACCATTCTATATCTTTATGAAAAGAATTACAGTTTATCCATTTGCCCAAATTAGAAAGTACACTTTTTTTCCTGTCACGTACCTCCAAGTCCTTAGCCAATGTCTTGATAAATCTATCTCAGATATGTCTTTTCAATTTGACCTTTTCTCAGTTCATGCCTCCATATCTGCTCTGTAATATTTCACTGGTCTCTTAATTTGTCTCCCTGCTTCCAGGTAATACTGTTTCTAAACTGTTTTGAACTTTGCTTGAAGGTTGTCTTTCCAAAGCATAAAAGGAACCCAGTGTTCTAAAACCATCAGTGGTTCAGTATTATCTATAACATGCTCAAAGCTTGTTAGTGTGGCGTATGAATGAGGACCCTCTCACTCAACCTCTGTATTTACAACCATGAATTTGTTAAGTGTTTCAGACTCTCCCACACCAAGAAATTGCCCTGAGACCTTTGATTTGGCAGTTTGGCATTTTATTTTCCTTTACTTCTGTTTGGATTTGGATTTAGTAAATAGCCTGACTTTGGACTTTAGACTTGGTTTTAACCTAGTAACTCCTTCGGGTGTTATGCCCAGAACAGAAAGTTCTAAGAACAGAAAATTCTGTTGAGACGATCTGGCTTTCATTCCTTTTATCAGTCACGGTTCAACACAGGAAAAAAAAACAAAAAACAAAAAAAAAACTACTCTAGGAGGTCAACTAAGATGGGGATTAAGTTATTGGAAGGGCTGAGCTTCTTGGAAGTACTCCTAGATTTATTTACTCTTTGGTTAACCGAGGAGAATGCTAAGTCTGAGATCACTATTTGTCCTAGACCGTGGTGGGGCAAGAACCCCCACCCACTATCACAACTATCTCTCCGCATCTACAAAACTAGTAACAGGTGCTTTACTGCTGCTGCTGAGGAAACTTAACATTTTCACAGCCTTGACTGAAAACAGCAACTGGCACACAAACACCAGAAAGGAGACTTCATTTCAACTTTTCTAAATCTCAAGACAGTATGTAATTGATGGACCTAATTTGCATGAGAACCCTAGCTGCACGAGAATCTGGGAAAAGCAGTTTTTAGCTTTCTTTTTTTCAACGTTTATTTATTTTTGGGACAGAGAGAGACAGAGCGTGAACGGGGGAGGGGCAGAGAGAGAGGGAGACACAGAATCAGAAACAGGCTCCAGGCTCTGAGCCATCAGCCCAGAGCCCGACGCGGGGCTCGAACTCACAGACCGCGAGATCGTGACCTGGCTGAAGTCGGACGCTTAACCGACTGCGCCACCCAGGCGCCCCAGTTTTTAGCTTTCTAAATCTGGAAGGATGGAAGTAGAGAGGTTGGGTCAGCATCCTTCCAGCTCTAATTCCTGTACAGCACTCAACACATTCCCTTCCTCTCCTCTCTGGACTTTGTTTTAGGTATAGTCCAACTTGACACATCAATTTGCTCTGATATATATATATACATACATACATATATATATATATATATATATATATATATATATATATATAATGATGAGCAGACAAAAGAAGAAGAAATATTCTTAGGTGATCTCTAAAAACTTTGAGTCTATCAGGCATTGATAGATCTAGTCTGTAGCTCTCATCCAAACAGTAAAATAGGTAAAAAACAAAACAAAACAAAACAAAAAACTGAAGCCAAATGTAAAATGAACCCCACTATGGAATTCTCAAACATTTTGCATTATACTTTTAGGGGCTTTAATTAAAATGTTCACAATATGAATTTACCCACAAAATTCTGACATTTTACCATTGCTCCAGGCTATAAACACCGTGCTTTAGAAACTAAGCCAGAAACTTGACTGACCAGATACAATCTATCTGCTATTTGAAAGATTAGTTTCAGAAAATTAGGAAGCAGGCAAGGCCAAGTTATTAACCTGTCTTCTGGAAAAGGTGAGAAGGTTATCTCCTGTGTGTAGTGGGACCTGTGGTCCAATTGTTTATCTAATTAATTTACACACAAACATAGTTGTTCACATTCTCCTTGGTACAGACCTGTAAGGAAAATTTGAAATTCATAATGGAAGTTTGCACTTCCAACAGCAATGCTGCCAGAAGGGGTGTTTGCAGACATAGAAGTTTGAGTTTTTGATATTGGTGTGTGTGTGATCACCATCGAGTCCAGGGAGAAGGACAGTTTCCATTCCTCCTTGCCACTCCTCTGGGTCTGTGTGCCCTCCTTAAACATCTAGGGGAGGGCCGCTGTGTGGTACAGAAAGAGCAGTGAGAGTTGCACCTTCTCAGTATTGAAGTTTCTTGTCCTGTGGGTCATTTAAACTGGTGTGTATGAAAATATGTAAGTCAAAAAGGAAAGTTACAAATCTACTAGTGACACAGAGTATCTGTGGTATGTTCTATGAGATGATAGTCTAGCAGCTTGAATTCGGGTTTTTAGATTAACCAAAGCAGGTCGTCTGGCCTTTCTCTGCCTCTGTGTTACAGAGTAAGGATGGAAAAATTCTCATCATCTGTTTTCAAAATTGGAGGATGTTTCACAAATTGTTTTGAGCGTCTCTGAGTGAAGTAAGTTCTTCAGAAATCTACAGCAGATAGGCACTGAGTAAAGAAATATTCATCTAATGGTCAGAAACACAGATAAAAAATGTATCTTCCTTTTTGACTGTTCTTTCCTCTTGCTTTTTGGGGTGTGAAAGGGTTCTCACTGTGCTATCCAGCACCCCACATTCCAGAGTTGATTCAGCTGCTCAGCCTGCTGGTCAGGGGCCCCTTCCCCCAAATCTGTTCTTTGTTCCTCTCTCCTGAACCTGTGTGTTCAGCCGAACAGAATGACCTTAACAGGATGAGAAACCATGCTTTTGTTCTTCAGTCAGATAACACAAGTAGCTGTATATTCCCTGTCTAGAACCATAAAGACTGTCTTCTGCTTTTGTTTAACGGGAAATTCAAGATGTGGAAATTATAAATATCTTTGATGAGTTTGCCTTTAAAAAAGTCTAGAACCAATAGCACTTGTTTTTTTTTTTTTGATGTATTTTTTTTCCCAATGTGTAACATAGATTCACATAAACAGAATATCCACTGTTCATGACTAAGGGAGAAATTAAAATGGAGTTTTATTGTCCACAGTGAATTGTTTTACCAAATATTCTTTCCTTGTTAGATGTTTTTGAAGACTTATGTGCATAAACTGAATACTTACTTTTTCTATTTTTAATGTAAATACCCCTTATCTCTCTCTGGACATCAGTTTCACTTGCCTTACCAAAAGAACTCTAAGCACATCAATAAGAAATGTTTTACTTTCTTAAAAATATTCATTTTAATCTCTTGAAATGTGCCTCCATTTAGCTGAATTATTTAAAAGTCATGTTTATTTAAAAACAAATAGCCACAAGACAAAATTCTGTAATGGGTGAAGCATTGGAGTTTATTGAAAAATGAGAAAAATAAGAATGATAGAAAATGTAAAAGCAAGTATGAAAACCAGATGAATGTAAGACTCAATTGTTTCTCATGCTTTATGTGACTCTTCTAGTATCATTCAAGATGCTTCTGTAAAGTTAAGAGCAATATTGAAGAAACAGGAACATTAAAAAAAATAAACCAAAAGCCAAAGTTGTCGGTGGATATCAGGATCATCAGAAGTCTGTGTGGATGTGCCTGTGCCTGGGTGTTGGCTTTTTGCTGGAGGCAGCACATCCATTGTTGTGCTTCATCTCAGATCCTCCGAATCAACACCAGTGGCATGCATTCCAGTAAACACACTTACACCAGAGCCCGATTTTGGTTTAGATTTGTGTTTGTTTAGCTCTACTGGTTTAAATCTGCAGTCAAGAAAAAGGTCTTACTTTCATTGGCAACCTGTCTAATTGCATGGTTCATTGTATTTCAATTTTGCAGAATTGCAAAGAGGTTCAATTATGCATAGAGTTCATAGAATTAACAATATTACTTGTAACTTACAAAACATCCCTGAAGTATATCCACCATTAACTTCATTGGTTGGGACTAGTAGAAGGGAATTTCTCTGTTAAGCTATGTCTTATTAAATGCTAACCACGTAACAAACATTGAGCTAAGCTGAGGGGCACTCTGCTTTTGTGAAACCTTTTGCCTTAAAGGAACTTAAAGTCCAAAAGGAAACATTTAATTCAATGTCAGAAATAATTCACTAATCAGTTTCAACCAACTTATTTATTCAGTGGATTTATAAATCATGTCGATTAAAGTACAGATTTAATCCAGCTATTACACATTCATTTGACCTAGGCTTATATTTTTAGTAATGTCCCTGATTAGAATAATCCCCTACAAGAGTGTCATATGTTGTAATCTTCAGCTAGTTTTTGAACCCTGAAATGGCTACTTGTGTCTCCCGAAGACTTTCCTAATCCAGTGGAGAAAAACTCAATATATTGATCAAAAATCTGGTTATAGAAAGAGAACTGAAGCTCCATAAAGCATCAGTAAGGCCAACAGAGGTTCAGAAGTAGACAGTTGTATACCAGTACCTATCTTGTATCCAGCCTGAACTTAATAAATAGAAGGAGACATTCATTTCTGTCTGCCTCTTAGAGCTGGTGTAAGAATGAATATAATATGAATGCTTTTAGTTTCCATTGGAAATGGCAGCAAAAAAAAGAAAAAGATGTTTTTATTACTGATTCCCTTTTTGATTCTAAAAAAAATGAAAATGTTCGTATTTTCTGTTTGCACAGGGAACATAAGTTTACGTCATCTTAGACTGTAAAACATATTTTTGTAGTCATTAATTTTGCAGAAATAAGTGTGAGGAGCTCATAAATTGCACTCAGTTTTTCTTTGTGGGAGCTAGTGGAAAATACCTCAATATTGTCATCTGTAAGTTAGGTTTGCTGATATTATTTTTCTGTTGTGCCTCATTTGATCATGTTGTTATCTCTGTTGAGAGCAGCCCCATACACTTCCTGTCTGCTCCCCGAATTATCCATGGACTTACGGAGCTAAACGTAAATATTATATCTTCATAGCAGCCTTCTAGTGTTTGAAAGTAAGTTCTTTGTTATTCTGTCCAACACTTGTTGTTTCCTCATAGTGTTTATTATGTTTTCTAATTATTTAACCAACATGGTTATTTATTTATATTTGTCTTTTCCCCTGTGAACTCTATGAAACAGGGTGTATATTGGTTTTGCTAAATATTGTACCCTAGTGCCTAATACAGCACATGTTTAGAATCTCAATAAAGATTTATTAAGCCTATAAATACCACTTGAATATTCGGTACAGTACAATGAAATATATGTTTATGTACAACTTTAGGGTGCTTGTTTTCATAACTGTATAAATTTGGGGAATCACTTTATAAAATGTTTTTAAATTTTCCACCAAGAAGGGCAATCAAGAAGTAAAATTTCAGAAGTGAATTTTTTATATAATTAATTGTGATTTTTTTTATGTTGCCTTTTTCCTAAACCAAAGAAAGATGAAATGTCTTCATTGATGCTTGTTAGACACTAACACCTTCCAAAGATATGTTTATAACTGTTGGATCCATAATGTACAAGTAAATTACCACTGTCAGATTTAACTAAAAGTTACAAATTGCACTACAACATTGTTACATTACTAGGCAATAAACTAGAGAAAATAAATAAGGTACAGTAATACATAAATTAGGTAGAGAATAAAATATTTCATCAGTTACTTTTAACATCTCATAAACCTTAATATTTGCCATTTATCGGTATTTGATATCTGTAAAAGTGTCATGACAAGCCAAAGGCCAAAGGGCAAAACATCCCCACTCACTGAGGATCGTCTCACAAAAGTAGTTTCACTCATATGTTATAAGACAATAGCCAGTTCACTCCCATGATCTCCACTGGAGGCGTATACTACATTCAATATCTGGATAGCCATTCATAATTAGCTTCAATAAAGCCTCTGCTCATACAGTAGGAGATGAAAGATGGATCACCAGGAGCTGATCCACATTATTATTTCACTGAAATTCCTAAATTAGTGATCAGACCTTAAGAGGAGGTTAATATTTTGGTGAGGAATGACTGATTTAAATGATCAATTATTGTGTAAATGTGAAGTTCTATGTAGGCATTTATATTCATTCCATATTTTATTTTATTTTTTATTTTTGTTTATTTTGAGACAGAGAGCATAAGTGGGGAGGGGCAGAGAGAGAAGGAGACACAGAATCCCAGGCAGGCTTTGTGCTGTCAGGGCCCAACACAGGGCTTGATCCCATGAACCATGAGCCTCAATCAAGATTCGGACACTTAACCAACTGAGCAACCCCAGCACCCATTCACTACAGGTTTTAGAACTGAATAGTTTATAAGTTGAGAAAGGATAGATTGTGTTCAAAGATAACTCATTAACAGTAAAATCCTATATGAGTGAGAGGTGTTACACAAATAAATAATTTGGCACCTTCTCGAGAGGTAAAACCTCTACGTTAGATTACTAACTCCTCTCCGTGACAAATGAGACTCAACAGGATAAGGTTCAGTATTGCTAAAAAGTGGAAAAATAAAAGTGCATCCAAATATACAGATGCTAAGAGCATATAGTACCAAAAGTGTATAGGCTCAGATGTTACTTTTTCTCATACAACAAGTTTCAGCCTTTGACACCTAATTTAGGACAAGTGTTCATTGTACCAATCACACAGTCTTTGCTTAGTTCCTACTATGAACTTATTTGTAATTTAATACCAACTCCACATAATGATCTGACGGAATGACTGGACAAGAAAAAGTGCTAAATTAATATAGCAGAGAAGTTACCAGTGAGAGTTCCTGAACAGTAACAACAGAAGAGAAAAGAAACTTAGAGAAGTTCCTAGAGAAGACTGTCCTGAATGGGAAAAATGCCCTTTTCTCCAAGAAAGACCTATATGGAATCTTAATTTTAAAAGAGTAGGCATAGAACCTTAATTATATACATATATATATATATATATATATATACACACACACACATATATATAATACTTTCATTGTGTATATTTATACTTTTATATGTATTTACACTTTCATATATATATGAATTTATATATATATATATATATATATATATATATATATAAATGTAAAAGAAATCTATATTACCAATATAAAATCACAAAGGAAGGACAGAGAAAGACAAAGGCCATATGATTTCACTTATATGTAAAATCTAAAAAACAAAATGAACAAACAAAACAAAACAGAAACAGACTCATGGATACAGAAAACAAACTGGTGGTTGCCAGAGAGGAGGGCAGCAGCGGAGGGAATCAGAGTCGGTGAACTTGGTGAAGGGGATTAAGAGGTATAAACCTCTAGTTATAAAATAAGTCATAGGGATGCAATGTACAGTATGATGAATATAGTCAGTGATACTGTAGTAACCTGGTGTAGTGGCAGAAGAATATCAAGGTATTCATTTAGTAATGTATAAAAATATTGAATCACTATGTTATATACCTGAAACTAATATAATGTATTTCAGTTGTAATTCAATTAAAACATGTATAGATAAAAATGATTTTATAAGTTTTAAATTTCTATAGAAAAGGGAATATAGTAATTAATGTTGTTTTCTCAATTTCTATTACTAAATCTTTAAGATAACTTAATATTAAATATTTCTTGGTTCAAAGTACATTGATTATATTTCATTAAATTTGGAAAACTGAAATATAATTTTCCTGGAGGCTTGACATTATTTGATCATCCTTATCATTCGTTTTCTCTAAGTTATATTATTTCAACAGACTTTAATTATCTCTCCTGATCATTCTACTTTGTAAATGTTTATTCTGTAGCAGTGATAATGGTAAAATAGTTGAATCATAATGGAAAATTATCAACCTAGTTAATCATCTAAGACTAATTTAATGACCATTGATACGGTTTTCAAAACAACGATGGTTTACATTTGATGATGACCTGGATCTGGCTGGGAAATTGTTTTTGCTGTAAAATTAGAAAAGTAATAGCTCTCTTAAACCTCTACTATCCCAATACATACCTTTTATCTTTTATTAGATAAAATTCAAACAGTAATCAGAGCAGGGTGCTTAGAGTTTATTGGATTTGGCCGCAGATTCTGGTTCTCCCGCTTATCAATTGCCTGATCCAGGCCAACTTATCTTAAACTGTCTGATACTCAGTTTCTTCATCTGTAACATGAAAGCAATAATACTTTCCTTGTAGGGTAGCTGTGAGATCTTCTATACAAGGCAGGTGGCAAATATTTATCATTGTGATTTTTTTATGGTACAAACTTCAGACACCAGAATACTTCTGGAGGTCTAAATTAATATGGACATATGAAGGAAATTCTTCATCCCTTCCCTTACTCCTTGGTGGCCTAAAATTCTATCTATTTTGTAAGTGAGGTGGCATAAGACTAAAGAAAATAAAGTAAGACCAATATGTGTTATAGCAGCACAATGCATTTAACAGCAGGTGAACAGGAGGAAAGGACTATGAGTGGTTACAGTCATAGGGTACACAGTTTATAATAGGTTTTCTCCACCCAGATCCATGAATGGAACTCAGGGCACTAAAAAACACCTGATGTTTGAAATTCTGTGTGAAGTGTACTTTCCTGGAGGAAGGAAGGAGTCCCAAGTGCTATCATATTCTCAATGCCAGCTGTGACCTCCACACCTCAAACAACTGACTTAAAATCTAGCCCCTCTTCTTTCTTTGCCTTACTGTTTGAATAACTGGCAAATAAATAAATGGCAGGGCTGTTTTTAATAATCACATCTTCATTTTCCCAGTTGTGTATGCATGTTGCAGACAACAGAAATAATTACAAGGCAGGTGGCTTTTAGAATGTAAACTCAACAGAGAAGGAATGAACCTTCTTTGTGATAAAACAAAAACCATGTAATCCAATGCACAGAGTGGATGTTCATGATAAGAAATGCTAACCATTTGTCTGTCCAGTTGCAAATTTCTTTAGAGTTCCAACTTAGAAATGAAACAACAAATGATTTGTACCTAAGAAATTCAAAATTGAGAACATGGTTAAAAAAGACAGGGTAAATGCAAAGTAATTGAGTCTGCCAAGTTTAGAAAAAAATTATGTAGAGTTATGCTTTTATTAATTTTTTCTAATGACACTATGCCATAACCCCACCAGTGTCTTTGCATGTCTACTGGGAGCGGCAGTATGAGGTGGTGAAGCTATTGAGGGCATCTTGCTCTGTGCTTTCTTTTGCCAGAGGAGCATCTTTCATGAAACCAGAGGCACAGATGGTGCTTTCCCAAGGTGGGATTGTGACTGACTAGTTCTATTTTCTGAACTAGTAAAAGAGAAACTATTTTCCTCAGGGTCTTAGCAATCAGTCAGAGATTCAGAACTTCAAGTTGCAACCTTCCCCTTTTATGGTCTTTTGTCTACAGGGGACAGCTTTTCCTTGACTTGTTAACTTAGTCGCTTCTCAGTTAAATTGGAAGAGAAATGAAAACCTAGAGAAAACCTAAAGACTAATTAAGGCAGCCACTTTCTAATCCTGCTAATGAAATTTTCATGACGAATTTTTAGCTTACCTTCTTGGAACTTTAAAATTTTTGTCCCATAGTGGTGGTTGATTTGCATCATAGTGTCAGTGATTTAACACAAATTTATCAGCCTGTATGATTGATATTATTTATATTTGTATGTCATTCTCCAAATATTTATTGAATACCTACTATTGCCAACCCTATGCTACACATCGCTTAGACATGATTCTTGACTTTATGGTTTAGATGGAAAAGTAGCCACACACAAAATAATGAAATTGAAATTTTGACAGAGTGCTGGGTGGCTCAGTCAGTTGAGCCTCTGACTCTTGATTTCAGCTCAGGTCATGATCTCATGGTCGTGGGATCGAGCCCCAAGTTGGGCTCCATGCAGAGTGTGAAACCTGCTTAAAATTCGTTCTCCCTCTCCTTCTGCCCTCTCCCCCTACCCCAACTCTGTCTCTCTCTTTCTCTCTCTGATTAAAAAAAGAAAAGAAAGAAATTGTGATGCTAGAGAGGAGTTGTAATTGTGTAAAAGTGCATATAATTAGAAAGGGAGACTGCCTGGAAGAAGCAATACTTGTGTGGGACCTGAAGGGTGAGAGTTCGTTGAATGAAGAAGGGAGGAAAGCAGGGCCCAGACTGAGGAAACCACATGCAAGTGCCCATGGTAAAAAGATTATGGTGTGTGAAAACCTAGAAGGCCAGCGAGATTGGAGCAGAAAGAACTGTCAGAGCCCTTACAAAATGAAGCTGGAGAGATCGAGCAGGACCATGCTGGACCATGTAGGCTAGGTTGATGACCTTTCTTTTTATTTAAGAGTCTAAAACATTTTAAGCATTAGGTGGCATAAAGACATTATAATTATACTTTAAAAAAGCTCTGCCTGCAGTGTGGAAGATGAAGTGTGACAAGAATAGATGGAGATAGACTACCTAGGAGGCTATTTCAGTGTTCCAGGGAAGAGATGATGCCAGCGTGGGCTGAAATTCATGGGAAGTGGTATTTAGGGGTAGAAAGAAGTGGATGTGTATGAAATTTATACAATCAACTTTATAGGATTCAGTGATGGGTTAAATGTGCAATGGGAGGGTGAGAAAGATGCAGCCTAGCCTTCCAGCTAGTAGAATTTGATGAATGTGTTCCTATTATTAGAAAACACAGGACAGAGTGGGTTTGGGTAGACTACAGGGAAGATAGTAAAATTCATGTTAGCTATTATGAGTTTGAGAGCCTTTTGAATATCTAAACTGAGGTGTCAGTAGACTTTGAATGAAAGATTTGCAGCCTAAAGAGTGGTCTGAGTTAGAGATATATATTGGTATGTCATTGAATCTGTGAGCATGAATGATTTTCTCAGTGAGAAAGAATAAAAAGAGAAGAAAGAATGGCCTAGAATAGAGTCTGGGAAATTATAAATTACAACGGCCAGATAGTGAAGGATGAACCTGTAGAGGAGGCAGAGAAGGAGCAGCTGGAATTATAACAATTAGGCGAGGGTTGTGACGTGGAAGTGTATAAATGGGAATGCTTTGAAAGGATGGCTGAAGTTGGCATTAGAGAATGCTGGAAAGAGGGCAGATAAAAATGAAGAGTGTCTGTTGTCTTTGATGATGCACGTGTCAGCAATGGCCTTACCAAGAGCTTTTTAGTGGAGTGTTAGGAATTAAGCCAGATTGGCATGACCTGGAGAGTCAGGTAAGTGAGACGTAAGAAAATGGGGACAGTGGGTACAGACAAATCCTTTGGAAAGTTTGTGAAGGAGAGAGAGCCTTAGCTGTAGTAGAATATAGGTAAGGTCAGTTTTATGTTTTTCCTTTTTTAATTATTTAGAAATATTTTTCTTTTTTAAATTTTTTTAATGTTTTTATTTTATTTTTGAGAGATAGAGTGTGAGCAGGGGAGGAACAGAGAGAGAGGAGACACAGAATCTGAAGCAAGCTCCAGGCTCTGAGCTGTTGGCACAGAGCCTGACGTAGAGCTCTTGGACCGTGAGATCATGACCTGAGCTGAAGTCAGATGCTTAACAGACTGAGGCACCCAGTCACCCCTATGTTTCCTCCCCCCCTCCTTCTCCTCCTCCTTCTTTTTGGTTGCACGGACTTATGCCTGTTTAAAAGAAGATGGGAAGATTTCAGGTGAGAGGAAAAGGCTGAATATAAAAGTCAACAAATAAATCATCTAGTTTCTGGTTTCCAGAAGGCAGGAGGGAAAGAAAGTTGTAGCATAAGGAGAGGGAATGGCCTGAAGTAGGCAAAAGTACAGGTTCTCCATTGTAACAGGAAGATGACAGAAAGGGTAGGTAGATACCTTTGCAGGTTGGTTTGTGTGATTGGTGTCATGAATATCAGCAGGGTTTGGGGAAGATGAAGAAATTTCTGTCTTGATATTTCTAGTTTCTTTATAAAGTAGGAGGTGAGATCATTTCTGAATATGAGGGATTTGGAGAGGTGGGAGGTTATCAGAGGTTTGATGAGATTTGAAAAGTTTTGAAATGGTTGTGGCAAATTCAAGAGAAAGTTTTCAGAGAGACAGAGTAAGGTTCACAGAACATATTTCAGGGCATTTTTGAGTTCGGTAATCATTAATTTATGATGGAATGAATCTGACCTATTGTGAAATTCTCAAGCAGCACTCTGCTGCTCGGGGTAAGCCATAGAGAACTCAGATGTACATTATTTCATTCAGACCTATAGTTCTACCATCAAGTGCAATGGGGAAAAAAAACAGTGGGTCAGGGACACCAGAAAGTATGTTATTAAAAATAATTTAAAAAGCCCTATAGATTATCAGCTTGATGTGAAGGGAAGTGAAGAATGTAGAGAGGACAAAGTAATGGCATGACCAAGAATGGTTTGAAGATGGTTGTAGTGGGCATGGTTAATTGATAAAGATGAGTTTGGAAGTGCATTCATTAGAGATGATAGCAAGCCCAAGCTGTGACTCTAAGGTGGATGGCTGAAGTGGAAAAGGAAAGAAGAGCATTGGGGGAATAAAGAGAAGAACATTGGACAGAAGATGTCATGGTGATGACAGATCATTGGGGTGAATATTGTCATTAGATAAATATCAGCCTCTGGGCCAGGAAAGAAAGCTGTAAGCCTGGTGCTGGAATCTTCAGTGAAAGAGGAGAAGTGAACAGGATGTCTGTGATGTTAACAATGAGAAGGTGGTCAATGTGACAGTTTGTGCTTTAGTAAGAGAAGAAACTATAAGGGAGCTCTAATGGGGAACAAGAAGAATGCCAATTTCTCTTCTTGACCATAGAGTTCATGAGATAAAGAGAAAATAACCAACATTGCAAAACTGGTATCTTCAGAGGCAAACCAGATTCAGTTAATACATGGAAAGGATATGGGGGCTTTTCAGGTTTTACAGTGACATTTCCAGAGGGTGACAGGGAAGGATTTGTGAAGAAAGGAGAGGATTAATGGCTGAGTTGGAGACAAGGCCAGAGAAATCTGGGAACAATATACCTTACATGAAATGTTTCTTTCTTATCAAGAGGTATCAGAAAAAGATTTTCTAACCAAAAAGAAATATTAATTCACTTATATTAGAAAAAATAAATATTATGACATGCATCCCTTATATCTGTCAGGATTCATGAAATGTGGACAAAGGGATATTGTTAAAAAAAAAAAAAACCCAGGATCAACTAGTAGGGAATATTTTATTACCTTTCCTTTAAAAGAGGCAGATTAAAACATAACAATGAAATAAGAAACAATTGAAATATTAGTAAATGAAGCAATGTAAAACTAATTATAACATCTAAGTAATAGTTTTATTATAGGTACTTTTTCCCGTTGGTTCCAAAAAGTATGTGAACCGTTGATAGAAATGCCACCAAGTCCTGACTGATGTGTACATTTTATTTTTGATTCAACTGAATGTGAATACTATATGGGTGCTGTACTGTTAGACATATTCTTGAGTGCAACAGATGATGAGGAATAGTCTACAATTGTTGGAAAGTAGCTCCTTATAAAGAGTGAAGAGATGTAGGGTAGGAACCATTTTACACCAAAGAAAGATGATGTGCTCTCTGAAATATGTTATTTATATATATGTATATGTGTGTGTATGCATACACATATGGATATATGCATATACATGTGTGTGTATTTAAATAAAACAGTGTGGTCAGGAGAGCAGCCATAATTGAAGAGTCACAAAGTAATGGTTATATAACTGGGGAGACATTGTTTTGTTATAATTTTTTTTTTTAATTTTTTTTTCAACGTTTATTTATTTTTGGGACAGAGAGAGACAGAGCATGAATGGGGGAGGGGCAGAGAGAGAGGGAGACACAGAATCGGAAACAGGCTCCAGGCTCCGAGCCATCAGCCCAGAGCCCGACGCGGGGCTCGAACTCACGGACCGCGAGATCGTGACCTGGCTGAAGTCGGACGCTTAACCGACTGCGCCACCCAGGCGCCCCATGTTTTGTTATAATTTTGAGTGAATTGTAATTGTTGAAGACAAGTCTAGCATTGTTTTTCATCTTATGACTGTTTTAAATGTTTTCTGGCACTTGAAATCATGCAACTAATGTAAAACTGCTGAGAAAGTAATGGACAAAAGCAAAGCATGGTATGGGGAATAAGTTTGAGGTCAGAAAGACCTGAGTTCTGCTCTATCTGTACCACTTAGTAGCAGTGAACCTTCACCGAGTTGGTTCCTGTGAACCTCAGTTTGTAAAGTAGAGATTGTCCTGGCTGCTGAGAGGTTGCGGGGAGGGTTAGGTGAAATTCTGTAGATAGGGTGACAAAGTTCCTGCATGCAAGAGCTGCCCAATAACCTCTCCTTGAGGTTGTGCAGGGTAGTCACTGACCGTGGGCTTGGAAACCAGATACCAGGTTCCAACCGTGCTACCTACTGGCTGTGTAACTTTGGCCAAGACACTTACCCTTCCTGCAATTTAGTGTTCTCATCTGTAAACAGACATAATAGCACTACTTATCTCCAAGGGCTGTTGTCAGAATTAAACATATTTATGTCTCTTTGAACACATCCTGACGTGTAGTAAATATCCAATAAATATTTATTCGTGAAAATCTTATTAGAAGTAATTAATTATAAAATAGTATTAACTAATTAGAAATCTTTACTTATAGTATCATTAAGTACCTTTTGTCAAGGTATCCAATCAAGAAGGGGAAAATGTATGAAAGTAAAGACTTGTAGATGAACCATACATTATTTTTAAAAATCACACTAAGGTATTTTACTCATCTGATGTGGTCTCTATGCTTTTTGAAGATCAGTATAATTCATGCTAATGATCTGCCAAAAAGGACATAGGACTACATAAAAAATAATCCCCTGTTCATTGATCAGCCTCAGGTTTTACTCCCTTATCTCGGCCAATTTTTCAATGCCTTTGCAGCAGTGTAGATGTAATTACAAACATCTGGTCCCACTGACGTCCTCTTAGTTTTACAATGTTATTGCTCAAGCTCCAGACATTCTTTTTAGAAGCACCATTTTATTGTTCATTTAGTAGAAATGAGGCAACTCTGAGTGCAATATGGTTGCAGTGAAATATTCAGTAATTTCTGGCAACCCGTAGAGATGATGTTTACTGCTTTGTTCTTGGTAAATACATGTGCATTTCCCTTGAACATACTACTTGCAGACAATATTTACTTTTTTCCAGCCACAAAAAGGGTAAATGAAGGGAGATAAGATGACTGAAAAGGATGTATGCTATTTTTATTGTCATTCGGTTGGCTCGTTTCCTCAAATTTTCGCATTAATTATTAAGCAGATCATTCTCACAATTTTTCTATGAGGAAATGACTAGTACTTTTCTGGAATGTCTCTTGAAATCTTCTGGTATCTTATACAATTTACATAGACCAGGCATAAAAATTATGAAGATTCTTGGAAGATTTTGGTAGCCCTAAGTAATTTGAGCTGTGAAGAAAAAGGTCTAACTGAATGGAACACTAGAAGCACAAAAAGATCAACTGTGGCACGATGCAAAGAAGCTGGGCCATGGGGGCTGGTATGTGAGGGTTGGAATCTCAACCATTTCACTGAGCAGATATGTAATCATTATTGAGGTATTCCCTTTCTCTCATCCTCTATAAAGTAGGGCTAATAATACCTGTCAAAGAGTTTTGCTAAGATTTAATGCCATCATGTGGATTATTCAGCCAGTACTGTGTGTTCCTCATAATAAATGCTGTGTTAAATTTCTTCCTTTCCTTATCGGTATGTATATGTAGCACACAGTTTTACTCAACAGTTTTCTAGATCTGCCACAAAAGAAATTTCTTCAAAATTGTAATATGGTTTCTTAGGAATTAAAGAAATAAAGACTGAGGCCATTTGACTTATAAATATGTCCATACATTCATTATCAGTAAGATCTCTGGGAGTTTTTAAAGTCTTGATTTAAATGGAAAACTCATGGGGTGCCGGGGTGGCACAGTTCCTTAAGCATCTGACTCTTGGTTTTGGCTCGGGCCATGATCTTATGGTTCATGGGTTCGAGGCCCATATTGGGGTCTCTGCTGGCAATGCCAAGCCTACTTGGGATTCTCTCTCTCTCTCTCTCTCTCTCTCTCTCTCTCTCTCCCTCCTTCTCTCTCTGCCCCTCCCCCTTCTCAAAATAAATAAATAAACTTTAACAAAATGGAAAACTCTTGATAACATGTCGTGATAAAAGTATACGAAGTTTTTCTTATTGTTTTGAAGCAAAAGTATTAAAACGTATTCATATAAGATTTAAGGTAGGATACCAACTTATACTTTATCTTAATAATGTTGCCATTACTACTGTGCTTTCTGAATAAACAAGGCAGACATTTTCTTCATTCATGAGTATATCTAGTTAGCACCTGTGGCCTTTTCATTCCATCTTAATGCTTAAAAATGATGCTGACCATTTTTTCATATGGGTACATTTACTCTAATTTCAAAAACTGGTAGAAAAACATCTACAAATTTTCAAACTTGTACAAACTTGCTGTATTTCTTATAACAAATAATGAAATTTTAAGAAGAGATACTGACATTTTATGCAGTTATAGAATTTTAAAATTATTTTGGGTTTTTTTTGTGTGTGTAATGCCATTATCCCCAAATTCTATAGTGTTTGTGGATAGTTTTTTACAGAAAAGAAAACTAAAATAGAAAAAAAAATGATTTCCTCAAAGTCACATATATGTAAGTGTTTGATCCAGATGGATTCTAAGTTTTCTGTTAGTCCGTCTCTATTTCTGTTATATCGTGCTGCAGAGTTTCCTTCTAAATAACACGTAATTATGGAAAGCAATTTTATAGTCATATTAGAATGTTTTTTTTTTCAATTATGCTACTTACTAGCTCTTGAGATATGTGGTGCTTGAGATTACTCATTTTATAGGTTTATTTTTGGCTGAAACTGTTTAATAAAGTAATCTGAGTCTTGTATATCACAAAATTAAGTGAATGAAACTAATTTGTATATTAAAATATGAGTGGATATAATGCAATTTCAGTTTTGTTCTTGAATCTTTTTTAGTTAAGTTTTTTAATTTTAATTCCAGTATAGTTAACATAAAGTGTTTTATTCTTTAGTGTCTTTTTAAAAATATAATTGAACACAAGAAGCTTTGTAGAAGTCATATCTATATAATATTCTAGTATTGCATTCTGTTTGGGTTAGCTGTAATGCAAGCTATTCACTGTCCTAAGGAAATCTGAGGGCAGAATAATCTTATGAATAATAATGCTTATTTACAGATGACCAACCAGGATAATAAAGTAGTTTAACAGAATTGATGCAAGATATCAAACAACATGAAAAGAAGCTGACAGAAGAGTCTGTGGGTAGAGTCCGTATTTTAGGGTCAGACAAATAGGGGTTTGAATTCCAGATCTTCAACCAATTACCTCTGGGATGAGTGTAGTGAGGCTACTTGCGCACTCAGATCCTTGCATTCCTCGTTTTTTGAACTCACTGAAAGGGGTGCTGCAGTAGCAGGTGCAGAAGTTTAGACATCAGTTTGACTGTTCCAGACTCCACTCTATCGATGACCAATCATGTCACTTCTAGCATGTGCTAAGTCTACAATCCCAAACCCTTAAACCTCTGAAATCCCAGTGATTGTAATAGTTCATTTGACTGCAATATACATCCTGTGCTGACATGAGCTATTTATAATCTTTACTTACCACAGTTAGTGTGAAGGGTCTATGTGTTGCTGCTGGCATCACCCTATACTCTATTGTGATGTTATAAAATTTAGGATTCATGTATCATATTACCTCCTAAAATAAAATAAATAGTAAAGAGCTGAATTCCAAAACTCACTCAGTTCCAAAGTTTTTAAGCAGATCTGTGAACCTATATGCCTAATATCTCGAAACCTTCATCAGGTTCCTCATCTATGAAATGAGGATGAAAACTGTACCTGAATCACTAAAGAAGACTAAATGACATAAGGAAACTGTAAAAGTTCCTTTGTGTCCTTTCATTTTGCTTTAGTTTTTGTTTTCTGGCAAAGTCCCTTAACATGAGCTCTACCCTCTTAACAAATCTGTGAGTGCACAATACCTTACTGTTATCTATAGACACTATATGTTGTACAGTGAATCTGACCTTCATCTTGTATAACTGTAATTTTATATCCAGAACCCGATTATCTTTGGATAGAAATTTGAATTTGCTATTTTTGTAAAAGAACATTGAAGGCAAAATCAAAAACAAAAACAACACAACAAAACAACAAAACAACAACAACACATCATGGAAACGTTCAAAATATTGTTAGACACTTTTAAATTAAAAATACTGTTGAATTACAAACTATGGAAAGCACCATTATCCTTCTGAGCTAAGGATCGCTAAAGATCTTAAATCAGCCCAGAGAGGAGGCATTCTTAGACCTATATACTGAATTTTCCCCTCCTCTTATCCTCTTCTTTTCCTCTGTTTTGTACAACTTCATCAACCTGATTTGTTTGCCTCAAGAATGGAGTCCAGGCTCGGCAGGGCAGTTCTAAAGGCTGACTGTAAAAGGTTTAGTTGTTGGGGCGCTGAGGTTGGCTCAGTCAGTTAGGCATCCGACTTTGGCTCAGGTCATGATCTCATGGCTTATGAGTTCGAGCCTCATGTTGGGCTCTTTGCTGACAGCTCAGAGCATGGAGCCCTCTTTGGATTCTGTGTCTCCCTCTCTCTCTCTCTCCCCTTCCCTCACTCATGCGCTTGCTCTCTCTCTCTCTCTCTCTCAAAAGTAATAAACATTAAAAAAGTTAATAAAATGAAAGGCTTAGTTGTTGATCCCCAGGACCTCTGTACCAGTCTTTCTCAATTATGTCTTGATGGTCAGACATTCAAACTGGAGGTGACTACCAATCTGATGGGTTTTTGCTTAGAGTTTTCAATGGTACCACTTACCGAAAACCTTACCAAGAAAATTCAAAGACAGAAAAAAAGTGAAGTTTTGTAGAAGTTATTGAACTTGACAAAAATCTATAGTGTTACTTCTTTCTATTATTTCATTATTTACACGATACAAATCGGTCCTTAATACTTTAAAATTGTGTGTTTATTGTAAAGTATTTTTTTATTTAGACCAAAAGCCAACCACATATATATCATATATGTATGTGTATTCAGCTTTTATATATGTATACACTCACATAAAAATGTTATATAAAAGTAAACAAAAGAAAAAGGAATGGTATCTTTTGCTCATGCTAATATCCTCAGCAGATACTATTCGCTTTGTGTAGTTTCGGCTTTCACTATAAAATGTGACCTTTTCCTCTGTCTTATTCTGAAATCATGGAGAACTTTATAATAAGAGTGAACCAATAGCAATTTAACATTTTCAGTTCTTGTGGAAATTTCCTCTTACCAATGAAATGGGCAGAAATGGTATTTATGACTAAAGTGCTATTTTGAAATAAATAGGAAAAGTGTGAAATATTACAGATGTCATTATAAAATGCAAATATCACGGCTGAGTGGATTAGCCATTGAGGTCTCAGCTGGGTTTTTCTTGAACCTATTACTTTATAAGGATAAACACTGGTAAAACGTTCTTCTTATTAATAGTGAGCCACTTTGCATAGCCTATGGCTATGTTAGTCTTCCACAAATCATGACTTATTTTTTAAGTTTGCCAGAGAATATTTTATTAATTGGCATAACAATAACAACACATTTTAAGTTTTAAATTTTAAATCATGTGTTTATTACTTACAGGCTAGGGATTAGGTAAAGTAAGACGGGGAAGGTAGAGCAAAGGCTGGGAATCAGTTGCAGAGATGCAAGAAAAGGAGGAGGAAGGAGGGGGCTTGATGTGTTTTGGATGAGGTGGTAGACCTGGTGCTGGGTTTGAAGTCCCAACTCTGTAAAATGGATGAAATAGTCTAATCTGATCTCCCCCCATCCAAGCAATATATCTCATTTCTCTCCTTAAGCACAAAAGTAGATGTAAAAGCATTTCCAGAGGCACCTGGGTGGCTCAGTTGCGCTTGACTCTTGACTTCAGCTCGGGTCATCATCACAGGGTTCTCGGGATCAAGCCCTGTGTCAGGCTCCGTGCTGTCAGTGCAGAGCCTGAATGGGGATTCTCTCTCCCTTTCTCTGTGCCCTTCCTGCTCACGCTACCTCTCTTCCCTTCAAAAGTAAGATAAATAAACATTTAAGAAATAAATAAAAGCATTTGCATCTCCTCTTCCTCTCACATTTCCGTTTCCAGATCCTGTGCCTTTCTCCTACTCATTTTACCAGTGGTATTGCTGACTCTGAAAAACATTTTTTTGTTAACCAATATCAAATCTCCAAAACATACATTGAAAAGACATTTTAATTGATACTTCAATTTGAAATTTCCTTTCAGCTGTAGCATTTCAAATGCAGGCTGCAGAACTTCTGCTAAACTAGGTCAATCAAGCTGGAGCAGGACTGCCAATTGTGTACTTGAATCAGAAAAGCTTATCTAGAAGAGCCAGGTAGTTACCATGGAGAAGGGACGTTCCAGGCAGCCTGTGATTAGTAAAATGGACATTTTATTGTCTGTGACCAGGAGTTGTTATTGGGTTTTGGTTAGCTATGGTTTTTGTTGCAATTACATTGCCTAGTTGGAAATAAACTAATGTCACTCTGTATCTGCATAAGTATTTTTTTTTCTTTCTCCCAAAATACTGCGTCACAAAATAGCACAACAGGAAGCTTGTAGTGCAGGAAATGTGTGTAGGACTGAGAGGAGACAATCCAGGGGAAGAGCTTGATTTTTACTATGATTTTACTGTGATATGCCTGTGACTAATGACTTCAGGGTCAATTCTGTAATTCAGAAGCAAAAGTTTTAAAAATGTTGTTATAAAAGTGTTAAACCTTTGCATATGAAAATTTACACTAAAAAATAATACTTGGAGAAATACAGAAAAGCATAAAGAAGCAAATAAAAATTACCTATGATCTCACTACCCAGAGTTAAATACCATTAAATTTTGGATAAATCTATTTCCACTATTTGTTCTATATCTCTTTTTAATATAGGTGAAATAATTCCATATGTAAAATACTGTAATTTTCTTCTTTACATTGAAACAGCACCATTTTTATAACTTTACTAAAAATCATTAAAAGTATTTCAATAGCTAAATATTCTTTTTTATTTAGTAAATAATATTTATCAGATATAAATTAAATGAAGACTGTAAAAACTGCTTGGAAAAAGTACTAAATTGCTTCCAAAATAGCAGTTTACATATCCATAAAGTGTTTACAGATGCCTATTTCACATGTAAGTATATGTGTCTATATATGTTGTAATATATACATAATACACAGCATATAACCAAAAGCTGTGATTTATCTTTCACTTCTTTTTATCAATGATACATCTTTAAAATATTCATTAACCATTTATGTTTACTCTTTGTGAACTGTCTATATATTTGACCCATTTTACTACTGGGAACATTATTGCTGTCTTTTATCAGTTTATATAAGCATTTTACATAGTACTTTCTTTGTGTAAATGGTAGCACCTGTTGTGCTGCGTTTCTTTTGTTCAATTACCTTTTTTAAGGATATTTGAGAAACTGAACGTCTTATTATTTGTGTTTTTCCATTTTATCTAACATTTCTTTCTGTCATCTTCCATTTTTTAATTTTTTTTAATATGAAATTTATTGTCAAATTGGTTTCCATGCAACACCCAGTGCTCATCCCAACAGGTGCCCTCCTCAGTGCCCAACACCCACTTTCCCCTCCCTCCCCCCCATCAATCCTCAGTTTATTCTCAGTTTTTAAGAGTCTCTTATGGCTTGGCTCCCTCCCTCTCTAACCTTTTTTTTTTTTCCTTCCTCTCCCCCAATGTCTTCTGTTAACTTTCTTAGGATCCACATAAGAGTGAAAACATATGGTATCTGTCTTTCTCTGTATGTCATCTTCCATTTTGAAGCTTAGAAAATTTTTTCACCCTGATATTTGTTAGATATATACCTTTTTGCTTTCTTTTAGATTTCATAGTATCTTTTTCACATTTATCTCCTTAATCCACCTGGAATTTAGTTGGTTGAAGAGTATTTTCTTAGCAGGATTTTGTGTGTGAGTGTGTGAGTGATCATAATGTTTTGGACCAATGTGAGCAAGTTTACTGGTCTATAAAATTGGGAAGGGAAATACTGTCCCTGAAGAGAAGAGTAGTTGGGCCCAGATACCGGCATACTTCTACAATCTCTGCTCTCTGCACACTAGTTTCATTTTCTTTTTGCAGTGGACATATGGTAGCCACCCCTGTATATCCTCACAGTTTTGCCCCCAGACAGGAACTCCCTCCCTGCTAGAGCATTCTTAAGAAAGAATTCCAGTTGTCACTTCATGGGTCACATGTCTTCCCTGGATCCGAGCACTAAGATTAGCAATCCCCATGTGAGCCACATGTCTGAACGAGGAAGGGAGTAGTTACCCAAAAAAGAGGGTGCTGCAATTAACAGGAAAGAAAAAGGTGTTAGACGGACAAAAATGTACTGGGGCTCTGAGGTTGGAGTGAGACTTCCTTTTATAAAAGTGTTCTGTTTGAATTTGTTTCCCTATTTGGAGTTTGTGGAGTTTGCTAATTATGCTCTCATCACTCCTGCTCTTCCTACTCATCCGGAATGTGGAATCAACTGAGGAAAAAAACAAAACAAAACAAAACACTACATCACACACATGGCTATTAACACATTAATATATTGCTTGTAAAGCTGATTGGAGAAAATAACATGTCTACGGCCCAACAATTGTGTTTTTAATATAGAACTTCTAAATTGAACCTGTCTTTTCACGCTCCAGGTGTGCCCCTAAAAAGGGCAAAGCCTCCGGGTAAGCCTAGTACATGGATGGGCAGAAAATCCAATCATCTCCCCCAAGGCCAGGTGCTTTCAAGTTTGGAGGGGATTTTTCTTGCGGAAGTGAATACAGTGAAACTAGAATTAGGAGGGCCCCTGGAGAACACAATATTTAAAGGGTTGGTAGATGAAGAATCCTCAAAGGGTCCTCCAGAAAAATGGGGTGAGGCATTTTGTTGGACCAGGTAAGAGAAAGACAAGCAAGGAGAGGCTTCTGCAGGCGGACCTTGTGTTTGTGTTAACACTGTGACCGGTATACCTACCCGCTGATCTTCATCACTCTTTCACTACACAGCAGCTAGTGTGGTGGCCTAGAATTTAGTAATGCTTAATTTCTTAATAAGCATGCTCTGGTCATTTCAAACCTGTGTCCTGATCAGCGTAAAGAAAATTTGGGGCCTAATGACTTAACTCTAGAACCTGATGTCATCACATGTTGATTGTTCACTTAGGAAAATCTAACTGAGATTTGATATTAAACACTGGATTTTTTTTTTTTCATGCTGCCACTGCTGGACAGTAAGACAAGCTAAACGTAATTGGGGCTCAAAAGTGCCATGGTAAATTGTGCTCTGCAACAACTTTTTTAGTTTAAGAATGTTCGAATTTATATCCTTTAGAAAGTGCATTTTTCATTTTTATTCATTATATGTTTGCTGAATCTTAAGGAGAGGTCTGTATGTATATGTGCATGGTATATGATATTTACAGAATCCCATCTTGCCTTCTTGGATAAAGCAGGTAGCCAGTGTGTCCAGGCATAATCCCAAGGTGAAAAATGGGCTATCAAAAATTGGAATCACTGAAATTGCCACAAGAGTTGTGTTTTTAAAGTGAGTAATTTAAAACACAAGAGACTAAGAGGCAATGAGAATTAGACATAGAGCTGGCCATGAAAGCAGTGCAGGAAGAAGACTAAAAGGGAAAACTTTGAAGAAAAATGATAAGGCGCAAATAAGTCATTTTTATTGTTTTAATGCACCAGCTAACAGGCATTGATGCAAACTCTGAATTTCCACTCTATGAATGTTATTTCTTTATAGTTGTAGATCTCTGGGAGATAAAACTTCTTTTATTTTCTCATGAGAGGGTGCAAAGCAGGAAAATTTTAATTATTTGATTTAGCCTGGTGATTCTGGCTTAATTTAATTAAAAGTTTAATGAGTGACCACTGATTTTTCTTCTAGATATTTTCATATTCTTTTCATTCAATATTTCTGTTGAACTGTGGTTTTCAAACTTTAGTTTGTGCCAGAATCCCCTAGAGAGCTTGCTGTAAGAGGCTTCTTGTTCCTGACCCTGGAGTCTCTAATTTGAGTAGGTCTGGTGTGGAACCAGAGAATTTGCGTTCCTATCAAGTTCCCAAGGTAACGCTGATGTTGCTGGTCTAAGAATGACACTTAGCCCTGACTATAGAGAATTGGCTGGGACTCAGAAATAGAGGTACTTGATGTACTTAGTTTTCAGATATTTCGATTCTTGTTCTGAAGTGAACCATGTCTCTGGATGTAGGCTGCTTAATATTGGAAATTTGCAGGACCTGTGGGAATAAAGTTTTATTAGTGAGTGAAGATGTCTATGAGTAGTGCTGTAACAAAGGTTCTTTAAACATTTCATTTCACTATGATCTCAGTTTTACTCGAGAGCTACTTCTAAAAGATTACTTTTTCTCAATCAGGAGTGTACTTTAAGCACTAACAATCTAGAAACGGAAGGACATATTGGAAAGCGCCATGGCAGGCATGCTTTCAGAAGCATGTTTTATGAATCAGCTGTTCTTTCACCTACAAAACTCAGATATGCACCCATTCGGTTTATAAGTGATTTCAAACAATCCTTCCAGGACAATTGCTTTCTTATATTTATATAAGAATGTACCTGGGGTGCCTGGGTGGCCCAGTTGGGTAAGAGTCTGACTCTTGGTTTTGGCTCAGGTAATGATCTCATGTTTTCATGGGTTCTAGCTCCGCATCAGGCTCTGTGCTGATGGTGCAGAGCCTGTTTGGGATTCTCTCTCTCTCTCTCTCTCTCTCCCTCTCTGCCTCTACCCTGCTCACTCTCTCTCTCTCTCTTTCTCTCTCTCTCTCTCAAAATAAATAAAAACTTTAAGTAAACTTTAAAAACAAAACAAAACAAACAAAAACAAGAAGGTATTCTGCTAAAATACACTTTGACTTTGCAATTAGGATTATTAAAGACTGAAATTACTTATTTTTCCCCTCTAACCCACAACCGATTGAAATGGAAAGATAAAAACAACAACAATAACAGCAATGACAGCAACACCATACACCATAGGGGAAAAAATAACTGGCCTAAGCTTCATGTGAAAATGCCTATCACCTTTTACTAACAATAAAGCAATCTCAAGTTGTCACTGTGCTTCAGCTGTATACAAAGTCTCACATGAAGGAGATTGTGATTGCAAAGCTAAAAGATATTTAGCACTTACTGGATCTAATTAAAATGCAAAGTTTAGAGACAACTATGAATTCAGTAGAGGGAATGAGTAGACTTTTCAAGTACATGTTTTGCATTAAGAAAATATTATTTTTAAATATTCAAAAATAACTTTACTTCCCCATGACATATAGTGATGAAGATCACTCCCACCAGAAATTGCAAATGTAGTATTTTAGCAAGAATTTAACAAGCTTAAATGTCTAGTGAATTAGAGGAAGCACATTAAAGTGAAGTTTAATGGGATGAGTCAGGTAGTAAAGAAGTGCTTCCTTTATTACTTGAATGTAACACAAGGAGTCACTTCTGCTATCTGACAGAGAAGTTCTTTTTTTTTTTTTTAATTTTTTTTTTTCTTCAACGTTTATTTATTTTTGGGACAGAGAGAGACAGAGCATGAGCGGGGGAGGGGCACAGAGAGAGGGAGACACAGAATGGGAAACAGGCTCCAGGCTCTGAGCCATCAGCCCAGAGCCCGACGCGGGGCTCGAACTCACGGACCGCGAGATCGTGCCCTGGCTGAAGTCGGAGCTTAACCGACTGCGCCACCCAGGCGGCCCCTGACAGAGAAGTTCTAAATCAGTGTTAGGACGGTCAGGATAATGACATCCTATAATATTTCATTTACTGTGATTGGAACAAAACACATAGGCAGCCTTAACTGATTCAGTTTATCATTCCCACCAGAGGAAAAAAAAAACTAGATTTTTAAAATTTATCTTGCTTTTTATAGATAAAATGAGATCCTGATAGTAACATGTACACAGTTACCGAGTATAGGCCCTGGGGAAATCAGGTGAAATTGTGGTCCATGGTTTCCTCTCAAGAATTCAAATATCTAATATATGTTTAAAGTTATTATTGTTTTCCAATTTCTTATACTTCCTCTACAATATAAATAAATACTCTTAAAATACTCCTGTAAAATAGTGCAACTGCTAAACTATATGCTGAATACTTCACAGCAATTAAAAGAAAAAATAAAGAACACGTACACGTAGTAGCATGACTCTTAAACCCTAATGGTGAATAAAAGAAGCCAGACACAAAAAGCATATTCTTTGTTATTCTATTTGCATGAAGTTAAAGAACAAGCAAAATTAGTGGGATGTAATAGCGGTCTAGCTAGTAGTTACCTCTTGGGAGGAAATAGTGAACCTAGGGTGTTGAAAATGTTGTGTGTTTTGATTGTGGGTGCTGGCATGGGTATATACAAAGGTACAATTGCATCGTGATTTGTATTTAGCATTATTAGTACACCTCCCTCACCAACTTTGTGTTACACCTTAGTAAAAAATAAAGTAAAACCACATCGCTGTAAGTAATTCAAGTTATTTCAGTAGCACAACTCAAAATATTTAAGTATAGCATCTTTTAAACAGAAAAAAATCAGAGTTTACTTATAGAATTTCGGGAAACTTGTATGTAGATGTCCAGGGACAGTTTCTTTCAGGAACTGAGTATGTGGAATATTACAGTCTGCCCTCGTAGAAGCTTTTGGATGATTCCTAAGGGTCCATTTGAAATCCTTCCAAGATCAAAAAAATTCATGGATAGTCTGTGACTAAAAATTTAAGATTTATCCTTTATAAGTTCTGGGTAAAAGATTAGCTGAAATGTACAGAATTTTTGTTTGTTTGGCTTTCTTTAAAACAAAGCACAGGGGTGCCTGGGTGGCCCAGTCGGTTGAGCGTCCGACTTCAGCTCAGGTCACGATCTCGCGGTCCGTGAGTTCGAGCCCCGCGTCAGGCTCTGGGCTGATGGCTCGGAGCCTGGAGCCTGCTTCTGATTCTGTGTCTCCTTCTCTCTCTGCCCCTCCCCCCTTCATGCTCTGTCTCTCTCTGTCTCAAAAATAAATAAACGTTAAAAAAATTTTTTTTAAAAATAAAAAAAACAAGAAAGCACAATCTTTGTTTTCTAATTCACAAGTGACATGGTGATGGTGTTAGAAAATCTCCAAGAATTGCCTATGGAAAGAATGTGAATGTTACAGACAGTCCTCTGTGAGTGCCAGTTATAGACATGAGCAATTTTAGCACCTGGTGTCCTCCCCCATGAGTATTCCAATTCATGGTACAGAGATAGTCTACCGGAGTTAAGAGCAAAATAATTGATTTCAGAGACATTTTGAACTTCTCAGTTATTATCTGTTTATTCGCTGCTGTGAAAGCTGCCTTGTTCCCTGGAGTTTAGAGAGGTTGATAACATCTTGCCCAGTGTCTTTCCCTTGATAGAACATCTACAAAAAGATTTGCAATTTCCTTTTGCAATGATTCTAGATGTTGTGCAAAATCTGAGGACTTCATTTTTGAAAAATCCATTTAAAAATGAAATCATGTCATAATAATTATTTAAAGCCTCAATACCTGATGGTACTTTGTTGTTTCTTGCTTAACTGCAATGAAAAGGAATTCAAATATATTTTACCATAAAATAAAGCCTAGAATTCTGTTTATATATCTTTTTATTGTCATTAGAATTCTCTGTATAAGACTATTGAGAGGAGGTGGGAAAGGAGTGTTTTATATGACCCTTAATGCCTATTAATTTGTATTTAACACATTGTGGTAAAAAGAAAACACCCTTAGAAATTATGTGTTTGGTGTTTTAATAAAATAGAGTAAGAGGAAAAGACAACATATGTGCCAATAAAACAAGAAAATATACTGATGTACAATTACTAATAACAGTTTAAAACTTAAAACTAAAATAATGCAAATTTAAATTAAGACTGTTACATTTTTAAGTTGAATTCCTTGTCATTAAAGAATTAAATAGCAGTTAATGCCTCATTTTTAAGCGCTGTAAAGACATTACACTGTAAAGACATTTCTTTTCCTCTCATCTACTTGAGAAACATCAAGTATTTATTTGTAGGTATGCTCATTTGTTTTTTATTATTAGGTTTTAGTTGACTTAAGGTTAATTACCTTTTTGTGTACTAGTTCCTCCTTGCCTAATTTAGCAAATAATGAAGTCTATTTCAGTTATTTGTGTCTTTTCAAATATTCTCAAACAGTATATTCACTTTTAGAAGGGTACACAACATTTTTCCAAGCATGCTAGAAGATGTGGATTCTTTCATCAATGAAACTAAGAAATTGGGGCACCTGGGTGGCTCAGTCGGTTGAGCGTCCGGCTTCGGCTCAGGTCATGATCTCACTACCTGTGAATTCGAGCCCCGCATCGGTCTCTGTGCTGACAGCTCGGAGCCTGGAGCCTGATTTGGATTCTGTGTCTCCCTGTCTCTCTGCCCCTAACCCACTCGCATTCTGTCTCTGTCTCTCTCAAAAATAAATAAATATTTAAAAATTTTTTTAAATAAATAAAACTAAGAAATTGAGGAACATCCAGAGACAGTGCTTTGTGACAGTCATTTGAAATTATTAAGAATCTTTTTGAAGGAACACTTAGATGAGTGCTATCCCATAGAATTTCTGTGATGGAAATGTTCTGTCTGTACTATCCACAGAGGTAGCACTAGCCACGTGTAGCTACTGAGCCTGTGCAATGTGGCTAGTACAAACGAGAAACAAGAAACTATTTAATTTTAATAAATTTAAATGTCATGTGGCTAGTTGCTGTTGTATTGGGCAGTGCAGCTTTAGGCTTATAGAAATCAAGTAGAGGGCTTTGGGGAAGACAATGATAGCTACCTGGCAGTAAGTATCTCTGAGTAGATTAAATACCCTAAAATTGATGGGGTGCATATATCATGCCTGATACATACTAGATGTTGTACATAAGTAATTTCCCTTCCTTTTCCCCATGTAGTTGAATACTTAGCCATTACTGCTGCTCCTAGAGACTTGCTGACCTTTCAGTACCTTTTGTAATTTATTTCCTGTTCTTCTCCTAAAATTCTTTCTCCCCTCCCCCTCATCTCTCTTTCCTAATTTAACTAAACATCCACTTCACTGTAGTATGCTATTTCTCTTACTTCTGTTTCTACTTATCCACTGTTTTGTTTTCTCCTTCCCTTCATGCTAGAAAAGGCTATCCAACAATTACTTTTTTCCCAAAGTACTCTATTATAAGTGGAAGTATGACCTGGGAATGAACTTGCTTGACTAGAATTTGGCACTGAACGCAGGGAGAACAAGTCTGACCTGAGAACATAAAACTATAACCCACATCTTGTTTGGCTCAGTAGTCCACCCACTCAAACTGAGAATCAAATTTAATGTGATATTATGTTGGTAATACATAATACAAATACATAAGTGCAAATACATATCCATTCTTGAAGAATACACCTTCAGTTGAGGCCTCCAAGAACTTTCAAGTTAACATTCCAAGAAACATGAGCTTAGAGTTTAAAATTATACACAAGTACAAACACATAGCTCTCACATTAATGCAACCAAGAAATGACAAGAGACAGAAAAATGAGACCCATAAAATTAATATGTTAAAACTATCAGGCACAGAATATTAAATAACTGCATATGATGTGTTAAAAGAAGTGAAAAGAAACTAGAAATTATGGGTAAAAAGAATTTTTTTTAAATATCACCAGACTTAAAAAAAATCACCAGGCTTAGAAAATCAAATGAAACTCTAGAAATAAATAAATAAATAAATAAATAAATAAATAAATAAATAAATAAATAAATAAAGTTAAAAATTCAATGGGCAAGTTAAGAAACAGATTAAATGTAGCTCAAGAGATTAATGGAGTATTAAGCCTGGTACCCAAAATGCAGCACAGACAAAAATAAATGTAAATTTAAAAAGCGATAATCTACACTGGGAATAATGTAACAATATCTGACATATGTATCTATCTTGAGTTCAGGTAGGAAATAATAAAGATAAAGGGGATGTAGCAATATTTGAATAAATGAATTTGGGAACCTGAAGAATTGTGTTTTTGAGTATAGCTGACACACAATGTGACATTATTTCAGATGTACAGCTTAGTGGTTTGACAAGTTTATACATTATGCTATGTTCACAAGTATAGCTACCACCCGTCCCATTACATCAGTATTACACTATCATTAATGTGTTCCTTATGTTTTGCTTTTTATTGCTGTGACTTGCTCATTCTGTAACTGGAAGCCTTTATCTTCTCCCATTCAACTACTTTTCCTAACCCCTCAGTTCCCACTCCTCTGGTAACCATCAGTTTGTTCTCTGTATTTATAGATCTGATTCTGCTTTTTTTATTTTTTTATTTTTTTTATTTTTAAAAAAAAATTTTTTTTTTCAACGTTTATTTTATTTTTGGGACAGAGAGAGACAGAACATGAACGGAGGAGGGGCAGAGAGAGAGGGAGACACAGAATCGGAAACAGGCTCCAGGCTCTGAGCCATCAGCCCAGAGCCCGACGCGGGGCTCGAACCCACAGACCGCGAGATCGTGACCTGTCTGAAGTCGGACGCTTAACCGACTGCGCCACCCAGGCGCCCCTGATTCTGCTTTTTGTTTGTTTATTGATTTGTTTTAGATTCCATTTGAATGGAACCATATAGAATTTGTCTTCCTCAGCCTGGCTTACTTCACTTAGCATAATATTCTCCAGGTCCATCCATGTAGTCTCAAATGACAAGATCTCACTTTTTTTTTTTTATTTCTGTGTAATACTCCATTATGTATATATACCACACTTACCTTATCTATTCTATTATGAATAATGCTGCAGTGAACGTGGGAGTGCAGATATATTTTCAAGTTAGTGTTTTTGGTTTTCCTGGGTAAATACTCAATGGTGGAATTATTGGAAATATGCTATTTTTTTAATCTTTGAGAAAATTCCATACTGTTTTCCACAATGCCTGTAACAATTCATATTCCCACTAACAGTGTACAAGGGTTCCCTTTTCTCTGCATCCTCATCAGCACTTATTGTTTGCATATTCTTGATATTACCTGTTCTAACAGGTATGAGATGATATCTCATTGTGTTGTTGATTTGCATTTCCCTGATGACTCATGATGTTGAGCATTCTTTCATATATCTGTTGGCCATCCATACGTCTTCTTTTGAAAATTGTCTATTTGGGTCGTCTGCCCATTTTTTAATCAGATTGTTTGTGTTTTTGGTGTTGAGTTGTATGAATTCTTTATTTTGGATATTAACCCCTTATGGGATCATTTGCAAATGTCTTCTCCCATTCAGTAAGTTGTCTTTTTGTTTTATGGATGGTTTCCTTTGCCCTGTGAAAGGTTTTTATTTTGATGTAGTCCCAGTAGTTTATTTTTGCTTTGTTTCCTTGCCTTAAGGAACATGCCTAGAAAAATGTTGCTATGGTGTCAGAAAAATTACTGCCTATGTAAAACTCTTCTTGGTGTTTTTGGTTTCAGGCCTCATATTTAGGCCCTTAATCCATTTGGGATTCATTTTTTTGTATGTATGGTGTTAGTAACTATTACAGTTTCATTCTTTTGCATATAGCTGTCCAGTTTTTCCAGCACCATTTATTAAAAAGTCTATCTTTTTCCTATTGTATATTCTTGCATCCTTTATAAATTGATCATGTAAATCAATCGTAAATAAATTGATCTAAATTTATATCAGTATAAATTGATCATATGTATGTGGGTTTATTTCTGTGGTGTCCATCCTGTTCTATTGATCTACATATTTGATTTGGGGCCAGAACCATACTGTTTTGATTACTACAACTTGTAATATATCTTGAAATCTCGGATTGTGATACCTCCAGCTGTGTTCTTCTTTCTCGGAATGGCTTTGGCTATTCAAGGTTTTCCATGGTTCTACACAAATTTTAGTATTATTTTTTCTAGTTTTGTGAAAAATGCTGCTAGTATTTTGATAGGGATTTCATTGAATCTGTTGATTGCTTTGGGTAACATTTGGGACATTTTGGCCATATGAATTATTCTAATTTGTGAGCATGAAATATCTTTCCATTTATGTCATTTTCAATTTCTTTCATCAGTGTTTTATAGTTTTCAAAGTACTGGTCTTTCACCTCTTTGGTTAAACTTATTCCTAGGTATTTTTTTTTTTTTGGTGCAATTGTAAATAGTGTAGTTGTTTTTTTTTTTTTTAATTTCTCTTTCTGCGACTTCATTGTTAATATATAGAAATGCTGCCAATTTCTGGGTATCGATTTTGTAGCCTGCCACCTTACTGAATTTGTTTATTACTTCTAGTAGTTTTTTAAGTGTACTCTTTAGGATTTTCCATGTGTAGTTTCATATCATCTGTGAATAGAGACAGTTTAACTTCTTCCTTACCAGTATTTCTTTTTCATGTCTGATTGCTGTGGCTAGGACTTCTAGTACTGTGTTGAACAAAAGTGTTAAAAAGTGACATCCTTGCCTTGTTTCTGACCTTAGAGATCAGTTTTTCATCATTGAGGTTGGTGTTAGCTATGGATTTTTCATACATGGCACTTATTATGTTGAGGTATGTTCCCTCTAACTCCATTTTGTTGACAGTTTTTATCACTAATCCCAGATTAGGAAGTCATATCAAATAATCTCAAGTGGAATGAATACACACACACACACACACACACACACACACACACACACTCCATATCATAGTGAGGCTGAGTTGTACCAAAGACAGAAAGACCCTAAAAGAACATCCATAGAGAAAAGACAAATTGCGTATAAAATACACAGACTTCCTGATAGTAAGGATGTAAACTTTTGGGCCATAGAAAAATATGCTCACTATATCAGGAAAAAAAATTATACAACTCAGCAAATAAGAAATACATTTTGAGAGTAAAGGTTAAATAATGAAAAAGACAAAAAGAAAAAACAGTTTACTACCAGCAGACCATTATGAAAGGAAATTCTAAGATATGCCTCTGACAATTGGAAAATAATCCTAAATAAGTATGAGATACAAGATGGAAAAGTGAGTAAAAATTAAAATAATGATATCAATACCTGATTTGTAGAGTTAAGAAGAGGGAGACTCAACTTTTAGACAAAACTAGTATAAAAGTTTTGAGATGTGATCAGACTTAGTGCATTCTAAGGCCATTTGTTATTCAGGAGGAAGATAAATATATTGCTATACTTCATATTTTATTAAGTAGGAAAGTTAAAAGCTATAAAACCATCAAAAAGGTAAAAATCAAGCAGATAATTACCAATATAGTGAAGATAAAATAATAGAACAAGAAGAGTAACCCAAAATATATCCAGAAAAATGATGGGAATGAATTAAAAACATCACAATATCCACATAAGAGTGAAAACATATGGTATCTGTCTTTCTTTGTATGACTTATTTCACTTAGCATAACACTCTCCAGTTCCATCCACATTGCTACAAAAGGCCATACCATGGAGGGAGGGGAAGGAAAAAAAAAAGTTAGAGAGGGAGAGAGCCAAAGCATAAGAGACTCTTAAAAACTGGGAACAAACTGAGGGTTGATGGGGGTGGGAGGGAGAGGAGGGTAAGTGATGGGCATTGAGGAGGGCACCTGTTGGGATGAGCACTGGGTGTTGTATGGAAACCAATTTGACAATAAATTTCATATTAAAAAAATAATAATAGTAAAAACATCATAATAGATATAAATTAAATATTCTCACCAATTAAATGGAAAAGATTGTCAGACTTTAAAAATAAATATAATGAAGCTGTTTTTAAAAGCTGCACCTATAACTTAAATTCACAGAAAAGAAAAAAAAAAAACAAAGGATGGAAAGAGGTGTGTAAAGCTAATATTATCTCTTTACTCTTCCCCTGCTTCTGGCCAAAACAAAACAAAACAAAACAAAAACAAGAACTGATATGGTGGTAGTAATAGCAGAAATATGGGACTTTAAACTGAATATATTGCTAGAAATAAAGCCTGACTACATCCTAATAAAAGTTTCAATTTCCTAGGAGAATATGATAATTACAAATTTATATACATTAAATATCCTTCAAAACTTGACAGAATTACATGAAATAATTAATAAAGCTGCACCGTAATGGAAAAAATTTAACACATTTATCAGTAAGTGATAGATCAAGGAAAAAAATTAGTGAAGTACAAAAGATGCAAACAACATGATCTGATCATTTTAACAAGATTGCATTTTTATACCAATAAAATTAGTTAGAAAACATTATTAATATGTATGGGAATTAATCCAACCAAAAGCGTGCAGCATCTATGCAGCAGACTTTTATTGAAAGACACTGAAAGAAGGTGTAAATCAATGTGATTGGATAGAAAAGAATCAATTTCACAAGCTGAGATTTTTATGAATTTGATTTGTAGATATAACTCAATTCCAACAAAGATTGATAAAATGAGTCCCAAATATATATGGAAAGAAAATAGGTGACAAATAGTCAAGACAGTTTGAAAGAAGAAAGAACAAGATAAAGGGCAGAATTTACAGTTTAAAAAAATGTTCTATTGTTAATTTTGGTGGCCGAGTTAAAACTGTTTTGTTTTTATCTTTTAACCCCCAAATTAGTTAATGTACATTTTATGTTCATGTGCTCTGTTACACATTAGTTTTTTAAATTTATTTTAATTTTTTTTCAATATATGAAATTTATTGTCAAATTGGTTTCCATACAACACCCAGTGCTCAACCCAAAAGGTGCCCTCCTCAATACCCATTACCCACCCTCCCCTCCCTCCCACCCCCCATCAACCCTCAGTTTGTTCTCAGTTTTCAACAGTCTCTTATGCTTTGGCTCTCTCCCACTCTAACCTCTTTTTTGTTTTTTCCTTCCCCTCCCCCATGGGTTTCTGTTAAGTTTCTCAGGATCCACATAAGAGTGAAACGGGAACCCTCTTGCACTGTTGGTGGGAATGCAAATTGGTGCAGCCACTCTGGAAAACAGTGTGGAGGTTTTTCAAAAAATTAAAAATAGGGGCGCCTGGGTGGCGCAGTCGGTTAAGCGTCCGACTTCAGCCAGGTCACGATCTCGCGGTCCGTGAGTTCGAGCCCCGCGTCGGGCTCTGGGCTGATGGCTCAGAGCCTGGAGCCTGTTTCCGATTCTGTGTCTCCCTCTCTCTCTGCCCCTCCCCCGTTCATGCTCTGTCTCTCTCTGTCCCAAAAATAAATAAACGTTGGAAAAAAAAAAATTTAAAAAAAAAAAAATTAAAAATAGACCTACCCTATGACCCAGCAGTAGCACTGCTAGGAATTTACCCAAGGGATACAGGAGTGCTGATGCATAGGGGCACTTGTACCCCAATGTTTATAGCAGCACTCTCAACAATAGCCAAATTATCGAAAGAGCCTAAATGTCCATCAACTGATGAATGGATAAAGAAATTGTGGTTTATATACACACTGGAGTACTACGTGGCAATGAGAAAGAATGAAATATGGCCCTTTGTAGCAACGTGGATGGAACTGGAGAGTGTGATGCTAAGTGAAATAAGCCATACAGAGAAAGACAGATACCATATGTTTTCACATTAAGTTTTTTAACAGATACAGTATAAATCAGAGGCTTATGGCTTTGCAGGATGGACAACTAAAAACTAGGATATTTTACTGATATATAAATGGTAATCTTACTAATTGTTATTCACTTTTAAAAAGTAAAATATATTTTAATATAAATGTAATGCTTGTATAATTTAGAAAACTTAGAAAGTACTCAAAATACACAGAAATGAATAAAATAAAAATCACCATGAGTTTTACTATCCAGTTTAAGCACTGCGAATGTCTTCCTACTTATAGTTAATGCGTCCGTCTGTTTGCGAATTTGTGAATTTTTATAGAATTACGATCCTATTATATATCCATTCGTGTTATGCTTTTAATTTACCATTACAAATTTATTATTTGATGTGTTAGCAATTTTTCAGAACTATACTTTTTATTATGAAAAGTATAGTTGAAACTGATCTACTTGGTCAAGCAATTCTTTGCAGCAATAGTAGTGTTTTAGAAATTCAAATTATGATTATATAGCCAAAAATATATATATAATGTGTATGGAGTATATATTTTCAATAATCTAAAAAAGGAGGGAGGAGGAAGACAGAGGAAATATCCATCTCATACACTGATGTCAGTCTGAATCACCAGTATTCTGAACCACAGCTGTTCATTCTTAAAATGAAGTCCAAAGGTTTTCCTTCACAAAGCCTGTTCCCACTAGTTTGCATAATTGACACATTTATTTTGACAATTACCAAGAGAGAAGATACAAAATTGAACTCAGTAGTATGACCAAACACTTTCTACACTGTCACTTCACTGTATCGCTAAAATCAAATTTACCTTCAAACCCAAGAAATATCTTGAGTGGTGTTTCAAGGGAGAAGAAGGAGAAATTTCCTAAAAGTTGAGAAATTCCTCCCTTGGCATCCATATGTTTTTACTCTGGCTGGTTGAGGAGAATTGCAGGCCTTGTGCTGATCTGCTCTCCAACAAGTGATTTTATAAACCCGACAATGCTAGTAACACTTGAGACTTTTCTAAATGCTGTTTCAGTCTGTGGAATATATTCCTGTTGCTATCTAACAAGAGAGAATAGTAGGATGACATTTGCATTGCCATGGCAACTTACATCTCTAGATTGAGATGACATTTTTGCCTATTTAGTTCTACTTTTCATTTAGGGATAACATTTTTTTTCACTGCCTTTTAATTGAAAAAAAAAAAAAAACAAGTGGGTGTGCATACAAAGCAAGAAACACTGAAATTTACTTAACATCTGCTGTATGTCAGACACTGAATCGAATTGTTTATGTACACCATTGCATCCATCCTCTAAGAATTCTGGGAAGAAAGCCTCCGTTTAAAGACTTAGAGAAATGTCAGTACCTTGCTTTGCTTAAGGTCAGAAGTTATAAAGCAGTAGCACCAGGGACTATCAGAGCTCAGTCCTCGAATTCCTGGGCCCATGCTGTCTTCACTACCCCAAACCCCTCCATGCTTTCTTCCTGGATGTCTCACTGTCCCCTATAACTGACAACCACCACCTTATGAAATACCAGTAAGTACATTGCAATATACATTTTTTTAAAGCGTTGTGGTTCGTAGTGTTTAATTCTAAATTCCACATATAGAAAATTGCATCTAAATCAGGATTGACTGATTATGTTCTACTCTTCAGTTAAAATGGTTATTCAAATGTTTTAATTGCATTCCATGTGCATTAGAAGATGATACCAATTAAGTAGTTAGGATTAAGCTATACGTATGATGGGGATTTAGCTATGCACGATGAAAAAATTATATCTGTATCTTAGTATAATTTTACAGATATAGAATGTGAAATATGCGTTGCAAATATTAGATTATGATTTGTTGAACATAAGATATCTGTGTTGGACTATGTTGTGAATATGTTGATGAGAAGAGCAAAGTAACAAAAATGAGTTATATTTACAAGTCACTGAATTAAAATTAAGCTGACAATTCAATGCTTTGTAGAATCTTAATATTCTGTTTATTAAAAATTGGATATCATTTTCTATTCATTTCATTGTAGAACTTTGTTCAGATAAAAGAATGTGAAGACTAATGCAAAGAGAAAATTCCTCCGTAATAGACTTTAGGAGATGTTTAAATAGTTTTGTGGAAATGATGTTGTTAATCTAAAAGCATTGGTGGCAGATGCAGGAATGAAACCATGAACCTTCCGTTCATTGATCCTGTCTTTATGAAGCAGCAAGTGAAAGGAAGTATTTTGGTATCAAGGAAAAGGTGACATCATGGTACCACAGCATTTCTTTTTTCCCTCCAGCCAACAGAAAAAGTCTCAGAAACAGTTACTGTTTGGACAGTTGAGGGACATGACCAGTGGAAAACAGGAAAATATCTCCTCGAGTAATGTGGGCATAAAGGCACAGAGGAAACCCTGGTGGCCTACTGGGCTCTGAAATCCAAGTGCACAGCAGAAGTGTGGGAGGGCAGGCGCAGAGGAGTGCAGCACAGTGGGGTGAAATGTAATTGTGAGGACCCTGGAAGCCTGATTTGTTTGTAGACAATCAGAAAGAAATCAGAGGAAAGAAACAAATAGAAGATGTGAGGTTAAGTTGGAAAAATTACATTGGTTCCAAGGAGCCAGGGAGGGCTGCCTAGGTGAATAGATCTTCGCAGTAATGAGGAGCGGAACTCTCTCCAGGAGCCAGTGCCTCAGCTCTCATCCTGCAGTCCCGTAATACCCACCCTTGTCAGTCAGAGGTGGTGTTTTGAACTGGTATGATGTCATATTTTAGCATAAAAACATTTTGATTGACAGATTATTCTGAAAAGTTCGTATGAATATGTATAATTTTCAGAGCACAAAAAACACTAAGATGTTATGAGTCTTATACATAATTACTTTTAAATGAAATTGTAGCACTCAAAATAATTTCAGTGTGATGTTCTTTTAGATTTCAATAATACCGTATGTGGGTTTGGTTTTTACATGGGACATATTATAATAGAAATCCATCTGCGATGGAATAAATGTAATAGTAGCATATAAAATGTGTAACAATGGCTATATATCTGCATGCTTGTCATGAGTCTCTAAATCAGAGTTAGTTCATTTTCAACTGGAAGAAGAAAACACATTCAAATATGCCTTAGTTCGAGTAGTGAGTAAATGTGCTCCTACCAAATTATTTTCTTTATTATGCCTTTGGAACTCTTAAGGTGCTGTGATTTTTACATTGTTAGTCAGAACTCATTGTTGGAATGGCCTCTCATGCTAAACCAAAAGCCAGTAAATGATTAATTTTCTCCCCCTTTTCAAAAATATATTAAAAGAAACTGACACCATGATAAGTATATTCATTGCAAGGAGATGTTAAGGAGAAACTCTTCCTGACATAAATACCGGCCTCTTGATCACATTCCTTGCATGCTAATAACCCCTTCAGCCAGGTCACTGCCCAGCAGCTGTAGAAATTGTTCCACCTCTCATGCCATGCTGAGAAGTTCCCACCACTCATTCTCATTCCACTTTGCCCGAGAAGATTCTCCCCTACCACACACACACACACACCCAGACCCTAGCACTTTTGACCTAGTTTGGGGTAATCTGTGCTTTTAGAGGATGAAAACTTTATGCTCACACCGCACTTGCAAGGTCTAGACTCTTCCTTTCTCTGCGTCCATTTTCTAAGAAGTCTTCTTTCAATCTGTTAGTTTCTAGATAAGCGGAGTCTGATTTTACTCTGAAGGGCAGGTGGATTTTATTTCAGGTCTTTGTAGAGCTAAAGAGACATTATTAGCATGTAAGTGAAATTTGCATAGACAGATGAAATATTCTGCCTTCTGAGACCTTATGGAAATCCTCCCTATTAATAGCTACATTAAATGGGATACATGGATTTTTATCACTTCAGCATCTTTCTTCTGTCAAGTGGTTAGTTTCTGTCCACGTCACTAAGTAATTTTAGCAAGCCACTACCATCTGTCTTTTTAAGACTAAGGGCATTTGATTTCATGAATAACAATAATAAGGGCTCATCTAACCTTTTTGGAAAGATTAAAACCATAGGAAAATACAGCACTATTAAGCTGCATGCTTCTTTTTAAATACCCTTATTAAATATGGTGAGCAAGTAATTACTATACATTTATTTCTCATATTTTTTGATATCACCAGGACCCACGAATGCCAAGACCACAAGAGGCTACTGTAATCTCAGTTTATGAGAGGCTGCAATGAGAAAGTCTCTGAATAGGTATACATTAAAGGTGAAATATACATTCTGTAAGCTGAATCTCCAGACTTCACGTAGTCCAGTCTTCGCTTGTGTTGCATTCAAAGAATAACAACCAGAAGTAAAAATAATAAATTTTTATTTGACTATCTCAAGGCAGAGAGATGGAGATTTAATATAAAACTCTATCACCATTTCTCAAGATCTTCCTCTTCTCATTCCTACTGATCTCAAATAGCCCAAAGCCGCTCCAAAGACTCTCTTCATAATTCATTTTTACTTCCGCGGCAAAATGATTTTCCACACTCAAGTCCTGTTGCATTTCCTACTCTTTCTGTCAGCCCCCACAACCCGTATCTTTTCTGTTATCCTTATCAGGTAGATCAAATTAGCATCTCTGGCTCCTTTTTTTTTTTTTTTTTTAAGTGTTTCTCTGGGATTTGCCCACTAATCAAAATTCTCAAAACAAATCAGGCCCAGGAACTGACTCAGAAAGCAAATATCTTTGCTCCTTTTAAATTGGAACAAAAGGAAAAATTATGAATACTCATGTGTTAAAGATTTTTACTCTGTTTTGTATCCATCAACACACATATGCCAAAATGCTTCTCAGAAGCCAGTATTATGTTTCTGTAGTTTTAGTACCAACTGGAAGAAAGACATTCTCACATGGTATTAATGAACTGTTTAAATTGACTAGGTGTGGGTTTAAGCTACAATTTTACCATGAATTAAACTTTTGCCTGAGCTAATGATAAGCCTTTAGAAACTAGGTTGGATTTGGGGTACCTGGATGGCTCGTGATTTCTGCTCAGATCATGATCTCACGGTTCGTGAGTTGGAGCTCTGCATCAGGCTCTGTGCTGACAGTGCAGAAACTGCTTGGGAATTTCTCTCCCTCTCTGTCTCTGCCCGTCCCCTGCAGATACTACATAGGATCTTTGTCATTATCTGAACTTTGAGGAGGGACCTTATATACATAAATGCTAGCAAATATGTCTATGATGTTTCTAACATGTGTGAAAAAATTGGTCTTTGCTTAGATATGCCCTAAAACAAATGAAATGGATATCTGAGACATTGAGTTATGTGTATGGCTCACTGGAAAAATAACTAATAATAACAGTATTAATAATTTACCAAATACTTAGTTTGTAGCAGTTTTGTGTTTTTGTTGTTGTTGTTGCTTTTTTTTTTTTTTTTTTGGTGTTTTTTTTTTTTTTGTTTGTTTGTTTGTTTTTTTGTGGGAGGTTTAAATGCATTAAACCATTTTATTCTCTGGGATTTACAGGGACAAAATAACTTTTCTATTGTCATACAGCCAGCAAAAGGCAAAGCGAGAACCCAAATCCTATGTATAATTCTTAGTTAAGTTTCTTGTAAGTGAATGACTGCCCCTAGCAGCCATTCCTTGGTTATACCTATCAAGTGCTATAATGAGGTCAATAACATGAAAGGCAATCAATAAAATATTTGAAAAGATGAAAATTCATCTCACCCTAAATATTTATCATGTACATTCTTTTTTAATTTTTTTGTAATATTTTATTTATTATTGAGAGAGAGGGAGAGAGAGAGGCAGACTGCTAGTGGGGGAGGGGAGAGAGAGGGAGACAGAATCTGAAACGGGCTCCAGGCTCTGAGCTGTCAGCACAGAGCCCGACTCAGGGCTCAAACTCACGAACCATGAGATCATGACCAGAGCCAAAGTCAGATGTTTAACCGATCTAGCCACCCAGGAGTCCCTTTAGCACCTACGTTCTTTTTTATGTGTGATTATTGTTACTGAATTGACGCTCTTGAAACTCTTCAATGTTATTGCCAAATTTTATAGATAAGATTTTTGCTGTTATACTTACATAATTAGTTACTGTATTAAATAAAGCAGATGTAGCATTGAACTTTATAAAACTCTTAAATTTTTACTTAATACATAACCTTTTAAAAGTATTTTTCCTGGGGTGCCTGGGTAGCTCAGTTGGTTAGGTGGCTGACTTCAGCTCAGGTCGTGATCTCACAGTTCGTGAGTTTGAGCCCTGCGTCAGGCTCTGTGCTGACAGCTCAGAGCCTGGAGCCTGCTTTAGATTCTGTGTCTCCCCCTTCCTCTACCCCTCCCCTGCTCACCCTCTGTGTCTGTCTCTCAGTAATAAATAAATGTTAAAAAAAATTAAAAGCATTTTTCCTTAAGGTTTTCCAATCAAGTTTCTACAAACCCATTACTCACAAATTTAAAAAGAGAGAGAGAGAAAGAGAAAGCTCAAGTACTATATTTTCCCCACATATTAAAACAATGAAAACTTTTCTCAATGGAACAATAAAAACTTTTCTCAAACTTTGTTTATGTGCATGTGTCAGAATCACTTGGCATACTTGTTAAAATGGCATTTTTATACCCCACCACATTTCTGCCAAATTTAGAAATACAAATATACAGATATAAGCAAGGAAGACCAAGAATCTGCATTTTGTCAAGTTCCGCAGCTGATTCTGATACGCATGGAATTTGATAAGTGTTGCCTCAACTTTTTTCAATTTTCTATTTTTAGTATTTTACAGAAAGTGTTATAAGTCATTTTTAGTTCTATTGCACAGTATTTGCATGTTTAAAATATGAGGTACTGAGCAACAAAATAAAAAGTGAGTTTCCTATTAATCCCAAAGAATAAAGTAAATATCCGTGAATCTATACTGATATTAATAAATGTTTAAATAAATAAATGGGAGAAGAGAGGCAAATTATTTTGAATAAAAATTCCAAATTAAAAAGGCAGAAGGAGTGAGAGAACACCCAGTAATAATTGCTGCACACAAGATTCACTGATAAATATTAAAATTAGTGGGGAAAACTTTAAGGAGGAACAGTATATTTGCATAACCTGGAAGTATCTCCCCCCAAAATATCTATTAATCGTGTGGTGATTCTAACATATTTTCATTCTTTGATTCTGCTTCCTGCAGAAGGTGAAGCGTAATTCCCCACCTCTGAAGTGCAGGCTGGATTTAGGGAAAAATACTCTGTGCAGAAATCATACCAAATGATCAAGGTTCATTAATATCAGTAGTAACAGGTATTGGTATGTACCTCCTGATGTGATGCAATGAGAAAGGTACTTCACCTCTGTAGTGTTCTTGCCCCAAGTACGTAATCTTTTAGTCTAATAAGAAGAAAAGATAAGACAAACCCAAATTGATGGGTATTCTACAAAATATCTAGCTAGTACTTTTCCAGAGTATCAAGATCATAAAAACAAAGAAATACTGAGAAACTTTGATCTATCAGAGGAGACTCAGGGAAATGAGTGAAGGCAATAAGGTCTTCCTGGTCAGATTGTACCATTGTCAATTCATTTTCATAAATAAACTTAGATAAAATGTTAGCATTAGGTTGAGCTAAGTCTATTATCTCTGTTAACCCTCTTGTACTATCTTTATATCCTAAAAGTATTAAAGAAGCAAAAAGATTTTGAATATATAATAAGAATAACATTTAGTTCTCCAGGATATTGGCAGCACCCATGATTTTATGAATACTAAATGCTGAATACTCTTTATTTTATATATTTACTATAGTGTCTTGCTGCTGTAGATGTTTAAAAGCCAATTAACAATTTCCATTATTATTTTATTATTCAATAATTATGTGAAAAAATATGTATGTGTAACTGTATACATTATATAGAATCATATATGTACACATACACAGAGTGGGAGAGAGAGAGAGAGGGAAAATTTCTAGTCCATTGTTATAATTAGTTTGAAGGGTCATTGTAGGAATAATTCTCAGTGTCTAAGTCTTCAAATATATCCCAAATCTAATCTGAATTTTAGCATACTTAAGAAATGTAATTCCCATGAAAGATTTAGAAATAATGTAATTTGAGAAGTAGAGGAGTGCTAGAGTGAATGTGTGTGAATCTCCTACTGCTGCTGTAATAAGTGACCACAGCTCTAGTGGTCATTTATTATCTTAAATTTCTGGAAGTCAGGAATCTTAAAATCAAGGTGTCATCAAGACTGAATTCCTTGGAGATGTCCTAGAGGAACATCGTTGTTTTGTTTGTTTGTTTTTTGCCTTTTCCAGCTCACAAGGGTCACCTGCATCCCTTGGCTCCAGGCCCCTCCCTCCATTTTCAAAGCCAGCAGCATAGCATTTTGCCAGTTAATCTCCATCCCTTTTCCTCTCCCTCTCCTTTTCTTTCTCTCTCTCTCTTTTTTACCTTGCTTCCAGGATCATTTCTCTTTCTCTGACTCTGTCCCTCCTTCCTCTCTCCTATAAGGACTCTTTTGATTATATCGGCCTACCAAGATAATCCAGAATAATCTCAGCACCACAGAACCCTTAATTTAATCACATGTACAAATCCTTTGGCTTGTATGGTAATATATTTACAGATGCTGGGTATTTGGATGTGGACATCTTTGGGGGGTGGCATTATTCTTTTGTCACGCTGACTTTGTTTTCTTTGACATTGATTAAATTGAGAGTAAACCTGTTACTTTGTAATTATTTGACAGATACTGTAGGAATAAATTAGCTATTATTTGCCTTTATACAACCAAGTGTAAAAAATCAGAATCTTACTTTTACTCTTTATTTAACACCACTAACAAGGGAATATTATTCTTCCATGTATTCTCATGTTGTGTTTCATAAGTAAATTTTTTGAGAATGAAGAAAAAAAGCCAGTGTCTTCATTTTGTTTTGGTTGTGAGAATAATAGAAGCATAATTTTAGATCAATATTTGACAATACCTCTATTCAGAGAGGCACCTTAACTATGATTGAGGATCAAGGTGTGAAATACCGGCTCCTTTAGATAAAATGTCTGTGACACATTTTGAATCAGAACAAGCTAGAGAAATGGACAAGTAAATTGTGGACATCTGTATGAGAAACTGTGGGGAAATTGTCAGGTATAAATTCATATAGTTGGGGGAACTAATGCCATTTATGCCATTTTTCCTATATGATAATGAAGAACCACAAGTTGGAACACTTAATTTGTAATCACGTTAAGTTCTGAAATCAGTGATTCTGATTCCTAGCAACACTAGACCTACCAACTCAGTGCAACTCAAATGTTAACTATTTTAGAGTGTCTTAGGACTGATTATTTCTCTAGGAATTCTCTTGTCACAATGTGGCTATGAACACATTTTTCCATTCTTCAGTCAGTATATTGGCTGGTACAAAAGGATGTTGATTGAGAGCAGGCAGTGTTTTACAAGAGTGAGGTTTGAGAGGCCTATAAATCAGATAGAGATCTTTGCATGTGGGATTTGAATTTCACAGCGAGTACTTGGGAGACTATGAATCACGAATATCTCAATAGAATATATCCTTGTGGGAATCATAGGTTTTCCAGGAAAGTTGCTGTTTGGGAAAGAAAGACCTAACTTGAAAATTAATCATGAGGAGAATGTATCTATTAATTGCTTAGTACATTTTTATTTGCTATGCATATGCATCTATTTAATAATTACTGACCTCAGCAGTCCCTATGAATAGCAATGCCTCCTAGTTATTTTTCCGGAATGGAAGAGCCACATAGTAAGCAAATTATTGAAGACCATATGTCATGGCACAGTAGAAACTGAGCTTCCAGCTGAGTTTTCAGTATTTGACCTGGTAGAGGTATTCTGGTGTTCCATGACAAATTTCTCCTGGAGCTCAAAAAAAAAGTTCAATGGACTCAGGATTCCTTGAAGCATAAAAATATTGGTCTGTCCATCATATCATTTCATCTAGCTTCTAAGAGTGTCAAACAGTACTCTAAATGAAAGAATCACAACAAGTGGAGGAATTTAGTCCTCTTATGGATATGGATTAGCTCATAGTATGATACCCACCAAAATGAAATTTTTACTATGCCCTTTTGTCACTTCGGACAAAACATTTCAAGATATCTGAAATTTGGACCATAAATATTAATTTTACAAAAATGAAAAAAAAACATTAGTGAATATGAAATAGAATAGATATTCTCTTTACCAGCACAAGTAAGACCAGTCTTGGGTCATTGAAAAAGTTAGTTAAAAAACCAAAATTAAACAAATGCATGTTTATTTACTACCTTTTTAGATGACACGTTTCTTTTAAGTAGGGAACCACTAATTGGAGTTATTTGCCATCTTACATACACCACCTATGATTTGTAGTATGTAATTTTAGTTTATTTACATTGAATCAAGTGATTAAAGACTTTGATTTACAGAAAAAACACCCTGAGATCCAAATTCTTTTAAATATTAACATTATTTATAACATTCTTTATATTTTGTTCATATGCACCTTATTCAACAGTATTTTTAAAGTATTGACTGACCTTTTTTATACAGTTCCAAAAATACATGGTTTTCACGCAAGCAACTCTTTTTATAGTAATATTAAATCAGTTTGCAGAACATTTAATTAAGTGATGTGATTGATGCTATCTTACAAATAACTACCTTTCTGCAAAATCATTTTTCTTCTGTATATGCAAGGCTCTATTTTCAAATTTCCCTTCCAGTTAAAGATGATCATGTAAACAAGAATGTGAGAAAAAGAGTGTTAGTTACTTTCTCCTTTGGCCCATTAAACCTCCATGGAAACTGGTTCTATGTCCTGTTTCACTTCTTGCAGACGTTACAACAATTACTAGAGCAATTTTCAAAGCCACATATTGAAAACAGAATATCTTCTCTCTTTGCCTGGGTCCCCAAAGACCTCATGGAGAAGTACATCCTCTCAATTAGGACTGTCCACCCTAGAGAATGAGAAACAAACTTCTGCGGGTTTGAACCATTTTATTTTCATCAATTATAACACAGAAATTAATGTCTTGAGTTGACATTACAATAACAAAAAAAGTTAAAATATATATCATTAAGATAGTGGTCATGCAGTAAGCTGCAACCAGCAAGCAGACACTGCAAACTGGAAAGCTATAAACAGTGCTGTACCAGGGTAAAATATTTGGTGAAACTGTGACCTACGGTATCTAGAAGGACATACCAAGTGCCAACCAAGCCCTTAGTTCTAGGAAAAATAGTTGGAAAGAGCTAGAATGGTAGTACATGCGGGCTGCTGCTCCATGCTGTAAACAAAATATTACAAGAAACAGACCAGCTTTGCCTAGTTTGCAGGCAAACAAAAAGATCAGAGAGAGTTCATAAATTCAGAGCCAGGAAGTTTCAGAAAAACCAATAGCTCCTATACCTCAAATAAGTTGTTGTACAAGAATCTTTTAAATGCCCTCTTCACAATTTGGTATTTTCTTACCATTTGCCTACAAGTAAGAGTTCCAACTTTTCAAAATGAAGAAAATAAAAATTTTAGAAGTCTACATTCCCCACCTCTTTTGCAGCTAAGGTGAAGACTGATGATTCAGGGCCAGGGCCAGGACTTGAGTAAGGAAACCAAAGCCCCCAAGCTGCACAATTTAAGGACACACTCACTCTCAAGTACTTTTCCTGCATAGGCATGACTCTGAGAGCGAGCACCCCCTTCAGTTTTATACCCCAACTGCCTCCTGTCTCACCCTCATCCATCCTTGGTTCTATCCCTTATAAGTATCCCCTGAGACATTGCTTCAGAAGTAGTGTGAGCTAACTAGGAGATATGGCTGGTGGAGGTGGGAGCAGAGGCAGTGTGTTTTCTGGATGCAGCATTGGGACAGGTTTCTCATCACAGCCTAGGAAATATGATCGTAGTTCAGGCAAGTCTGCAGCTCACTTGTCCTACTAATTATATGTTGTGGTTCTAGAAGCTGTCTTATAAACATGACCTAAAGCTATGGATCACATATAGCCCAAGGATTCTGTGACCTACATAGTATGTTATGTTAAATCTTTCCCTGTTTCAGCCAGATGGGATAGGTTCTGCTGTCTAAAATTTAGAATTCTGATGATCAGAAATTTTGCTTTTTCCTACTTTTGTGATCTTCGAGGTTACTTTACTCTGAGCTTAGATTTTATTACCTGTGAAAGGGGTAATAATAATTTGTACATCATGGATGTAGGGGGGAAAATATATTTTTCCTCTACCATTTTAAGTTCTTTGCGAGGGCCCCATAACAAAAGAGAGATTAACCAGAGAAAAGCTTACTAATTTATTTAATACAAGTTTTACATGGCATGAGAGGAAATGCAGACTTGAAGAAGTGCTTAAACCTGCAAGAAGTGATGAAGAGTGGAAAGTTATTGGAAAATAACTTTTCCCGTATGAAAACAAGAGTATGAGCTAAGTGTAGTATCTGTGGCAGTAAGGCCTATTTGTTCAGATTCTTATAGGGGGTTTGGAGATAAGAATGCTATTTTTTATATTTTTTCCAGGTATAAGGAGGGCACCTCTCACATGAGGGTATTATAACCATCATGGAAAAGTGAGAAAGTCTTTCCTGCACATGCTGATTTTTAAATTCCTTCAGCTTAAAATATTTAATCTGTTGAAGTGTTATATTTTGGGAGAGCATGTCCTAAACTCCATCATAGGCTAATGTTGAAAATTAAACATTATCTATATAATAACACAGTGCAAGGCATCTATCAGATAATTATGAGACTGTATTTTATTAACATTATTTATTGATTAAGGAATTTAAGTCATCCATACTTCTGATCTTTCTTTACCTCTAAATAGAAATGACCAGTGTAATTTCCCTTGTTCTTTTTGTCCCTGGTTTTGCCTTATGCTATTATTTTAACAATCTGGCACTCTATTCTATTATTTTTATCCTCACCCACATTTTTTATATTGATACTGGGCACCTCAGTTCCAATGAGATTCAAATGCTGTATGTTCCTTGCAGGCCTATGGGAGACTGGAATCCTAAATCCTAGTCCTCCTAGGAATACTTCCTAGTCTTTCTCGCTGATGCCATTAAAAGCTTGCTTGTCTTCACAGCATGTCCTTGCATCCATACTCTCCATCCCTGTGAATATACACCTGCTTACCCATGACTGTTTGCAAGACCTTCCCAATACTGACTCTGTCTTAATCACCATGTGCTGCCTGTTGCTATATTGCTGGATATTGTCAACCTGCCTTAGCACTTTTTCCATTGCTTCCTGGTTGACGTACCCTGAACACCTACCTCATCCCAGAGGGTTTATCATATCTTGGAATCAGAATGCTTGTGGATTTTTTCCTACCCAATTTCTATCATTGTCAAGAATTGTCCTAATACCAAAGCTATTCTGTTCTAATTCTAATTTAGAACAAAATGGTTTTTTTCCCATTTAAACTGAGTGAAACATGATAGTTTTCTGCATGAAACAATGGAAGAGCACTTTCCCTTAAAGTTTGAAAATACTTATTCTAGATATTCGAGCACATGTACCAAGAAACTATAGTGTGATATGACAGTCCCTATTGTATTTAATGGTTTAATCTTAAGGTGAACATCATGGAAGCAGCTCTGAGGAACAGTTGTATCAGATGTTAGTCTGAACGAAGCACTGGCTTTATCCCATTTTACCTGTGTAAGAACTGAAGAAAACACTGGAATACAACAGACAGGTTTTTTTTTTTTTTTAGATTAATGATAATATAAATACCTTGCCTTTGTAAAGTTCTCTGGCATGGGTACGACGACTCCAGATTTGGACTTATTTTGTCTTTGGGCCTATTATAGGACATGTTTTCTTTCTTTCTTTCTTTTTTTCTTATCTCTTCTTCTTTCCATTCTTTTTGTCCTTTACTCCTGCTGCAGAAAACACTGAATCTTTGCAAGATGACCTGTGATAATTCATTACACTTAACCCAATTCCTGCTCAGTATTTCCCTCCCTGACAGAGATCATTTGCCAACTTTGAATCCCACTTTTCATCTGAACATGTTGGTCATTCGTTTTGTTTTTTTTTTTTTTTTATCTCACCTCTCTCCCCATATTAGTTAGCACTTCTTTGGTTTGAACTGACAGAACTCTAAGTGACTCAAGATAAATCACACCAAAACCTCCCTCACCGAACCCCACCCCCCAAGTGGGTCTCACATACAGAAAAGTCCAAACCTATACCTGGCTCCCAGCCTGACGGAATCTAGGCCAAGACTTTTTTCCTCTTCCTTTAAATTCACCTTATGTCTTACACCAGTCAAAATTCATTTCCTACTAGCGCATGGATTCCAGTAGTAAGAGGATGTCTTCCCCTGGAGTCTGGCAGAAATTTATCGAGGAGGAGCTTGACTTATCCCACTTCAATCACATGCTATTTTCTCAAACAAGCACTGTGGCCAGGGAGGCATGAAGGGTAGTACTCTTACTGGCCAGGCCTGGATCCCATGGACACTGCTGTGGGAGTATGCAGAGACCCCTGCCAGAGTCACATTGAATGATTTCCTCAGAAGAAAGAAGGTAGGCTTAAAATTCAGAAACAATAGTCCACTCATTGACTGCCTAGTATCCATACCCACTTATTCAAACATGATATTCTTAAATGTCTCATTCACATAAACCAAGTATTCTTGTAAAATCAGAGCCATGATATGTCTCCCTTTCTAATGGAAATTCTTTTCTCCTACTGCCTTCACCTGTAAGTTCAGGGCTGCTAAATCATGAGCCTGTCTATATGAATAGCTCTAGAGTGAGTGTCTCCTCATGAACAGAGAACCTATGTCTGATACTGAAAATATGGGTAATAAGACATCCAAAATATAGTGATGGAAGTTTTAAAATGAAAACAAATTTTTAAATTTTTTTTTTTCAACATTTATTTATTTTTGGGACAGAGAGAGACAGAGCATGAACAGGGGAGGGGCAGAGAGAGAGGGAGACACAGAATCAGAAACAGGCTCCAGGCTCTGAGCCATCAGCCCAGAGCCCGACGCGGGGCTCGAACTCACGGACCGCGAGATCGTGACCTGGCTGAAGTCGGACGCTTAACCGACTGCGCCACCCAGGCGCCCCTGAAAACAAATTTTTAAATTCACTATAGAAAAAATGAAGAGGGGAAAATGAAATCTAACATGTCCATTGGGCAGAGATAACAAGGATTCCTGTCCTGGCAAAGAGTGATTTCCTTGGTGAGTTAATTTGACAGCCTTTCCTATTGGACTCTAAAAACGTCTTTCTCATTCATTGTCATGACCACATTAGAGAAGTTTCCCCTTCTTGGGGCTGTGCATTTCACTTTCTAAAGATGTGGGTTTGAATTCTGTGTGCTTGCCTTAAGTTTTAAACAACTTAAGGTCCTTCTTTGCTAAGCTTTGGGCAAAAGTAATATCAGTAGGTTTGAGGCAAAACCAATATCCCTAAGACCATGCTTGCATAATGTAGATTTGATTACTATCCCGTTGAATGATAAAAATTGAAAATATTATTTTTGCCTAAGCTCACTGATATATTTTTTCTATAATAAATCACATCTTAGGAACAAAAGTAAATTCTGTAAAGCACTCTCTTTATTGTGTGAGAAAGATTATAGTCAAATTCCCAAATAAACTCTCAATGATTGGATCTCATTACAGAAAGAATTTTTCAGATAGTGGGGTGAGTGACTCTTAGTATGTGAATTATATTAAAGTCTGTTTGCCCAACACTTCTCAGGTACAAACAGCCTTCCACCCAGTCATATCCACATTCATCCTTTTATTCACTCAATTCGTGCCTCATTTTACAAAGGATTTGATATAGTTTATAGGAATGCATACATTACAACAAATATATAAATAACGAAACCCAAGTAAGGAAAAAATATGTTTGAATAGAGGTTTAAGGACTGGAAAGAGGAAGGTTTCAGGGGAAGAAAAGAGTAAAAGAGATATGCTGTACCTCTCCATTTTAAAGCCAAATTGTGAGCATGCTGACAGATCAGAGCCCGGAGCCTGTTTCAGATTCTGTGTCTCCCTCTCTCTTTGCCCCACCCCTGCTCGCTTTCTGTCTAATCTCTCTCGATAATACATAAACGTTAAAAATTTTAAAAAATAAAGCCAAATTGTCTGTTTTTAAATTGTTTAAAGATAAAATAAGGAACAATAATAACTACATCATACTGAAATTTAGAACAATCAACTTCATACCACAAACTCTGAGAAGTTGCTACCAGACACAGTAAAATTTGTACCAACCCAAACAACTTAAAATAACATATTATTAAGTAACTTTTACTGAATGCCTGCTAGTGCCTTGCAATGTGTTAAATACTTTACAGGCATTATTTCTTTCAGAGCTAATAACAATCCTGAGGTGGATATTGAGATTAATAATTAACCACACAGTATAATGATCAGTATCTGTTCTGATAGATTAGGCATACACTCATTGCTCCATTGCTATACTTTGCCACTTATTCTAAGTATGTTGTAATGTTTCTTTTATGATGAGAAATGAAATCTAAAAAAAAAAGTATAAATAATTCCCGCAGGGAATTAATAGCAGCTTTAGAACTTTACCAACCCACTACCTCTGACCCCATAATCTGGCCATCTAATTTTTTCACTCTTCTGCTCACACTAGAAGTTTGTAGTTAGTTCTACTTCCAAAGAGTCATAATTCAGCGGAGGACAATCTTCAGTACCTTAATAGTATCTTTTTCTCTTGAGGCATGAGTACCGAAAACTTGATAGGTCATGGGAAAGGCAAGGACAAGACACTAAGTCACTGTTCAGCATCAAAAACTTTTTGAGTGCCTAATATATACTAATCCCAATTCTAGCTGCTTGAACAAAATTCATGCCTCACGTATCTTACATTTTAGCTATTTTCCTTTAACATCGCATCCTAAGAGGGCAAAAACAAACTTTGTAGAACACTCATACTGTATTCTTTATATATGAACAAAGATTATGGGCATAGGACAGATTCTCAAATAATCCCTCCAGGACTCAGACCCCATTATTAGGAGAAAGTTTTGGCTGTAGGTGCATTCTAGTACTTAAAATGTAGAGAAGTTCATTTGCAAAATGTTACTTAGAATCTAACAATGTGTCCCCTTATTGATGAATGAGAGTGAATGACTGCTGGCAAAAGGAATCAGGGAGGGAGAAGTCGAGGGATCTACTTGCATGCTGGAACCTCCATAAAGTGACCTCTAGTTTGACCTTTCCTCTAGTCTGACCTTTTACTATTCATAACAAAATGGGGGGGGGAAGGTTGAGGTTGATTGGTGATGTAGGGAAACAGTTTTTTCACAGCACAGAGAAAGAAAGTAGCTTTCCAGTTCTTTTTATGAAGCCAACAAAACACTTCAGACAAATAAGACCTTTGAAAGGATTGTCATTGGTAAAATAGATCCAGTGTAGTTTAAATATTATGTAGTAAATGCTATAGTCTGTAACTTCTGCCTGGTTTGTAGCTTAATTGCACTAAATTTGTTTTAAAACACCATGTTCCATTCTTATATTTACATGCTATTGAGAATCCTACATTTATGTGCGTTGGTTTCAGATACTGAACTAACAGAATTAACAATGTTTCATTATATGAGGACTCAAGTTCGTGACATCAACCCCTTGAGAAGAAACTATGAGATTTTTAGCAGCCAGCTTTATAGTTGTCACTGAGCTATATTCTCGCAAAATGCCTGTTGGCTGTTGATTTGATTGCCCTGTTTTACTTCTGGACAGTATTTAATTTTCAGCTTAATCTGTAAAAAATTATTAACACACTATATTGAGTTGCCAATCTGAGGTATTCGAAACTATTAGGAGTAGACTAATAAGCCACTGAAATACTCTCAGGAAATTAATAAACAATTTTGCATAGAGAGCACTCCTCACTGCCAGATGTGACATGACACACAAAAGAAGAAAAACAAAAAGAGAAGAAAATAATCTCTCTCGGTTTCTTAGAAACACTTTAGGTTTAAAGAGAGAAGACGTACAGTTAAAGAACTCGATGATGAAGTCTGTATTTTATATATTCAAGACTTTAATTCTCAAAGTTGTACTCAAGAGTTAGTCCCGAGGTCTTGGGAGGTCAGTCCCCAGATCTTGTTGCTTGGGTCACAGACCGGAGGGAGCAGCTGGCAGGTAAAAGTCAATCTTCTGAATCCAAATTCATATCACTTTCTTTGCTTTACTGGATACTTTTAAAATAAATGGTGTATGAGGACAAATAGTCCCCACACAGGGACAAAAGATTTGAGCAGACACTTCACCCAAGAAGATATGAAAATGGCGACTACACAGATGAGGAGATACTTAGCATCATTATGCATTAGAGCAATACACATTAAAACCAAAATAGGCACCACTGCATACCCACTAGAATGGCTAACATTTAAAAGATAGAAAATGCCAAGTTAGACCGTGGAGCGACAGTTTGGTAGTTTCACAGGAAGTCAAAAATACATTTATCTTATAACCCAAAACTCTAGTCTTAAATAGTTTCCCAAGTGAAGTGAAAATGTGTGACCAGAGGGGCACCTGGGTGGCACAGTTGGTTGGGCGTCCAGCTTCAGCTCAGGTTCAGAGCCTGGAGCCTGCTTCGGATTCTGTGTCTCCCTCTCTCTCTGCCCCTCCCCTGCTCACGCTGTCTCTGCCTTTCTCAAAAATACATAAAATTAAAAGAAAATGTGTGGCCATAAAGCATGTATTGAAATGTTTGTAACAGCTTTATTTGTAATACCCAAATTGTGGACCAACGAAAATGTTCATCACCTGGTAAACAGATAAGCAAACTATGGTATATCCATATTGTGGAATCCTGGTGAGCAGTAAAAAGGTATGAACTGGCATATGCAGCAACACGGATGAGCCTCAGAAACCTACTAAGTGAAAGAAGGCAGACACACAAGAGCACACACTTTATGATTCCACTGATACTGTGTTCTCAAGAAGGCAAAACTTTGCTGATAGAAAGCAGCTCAGTGTTTGGCAGTGACTACTAAATTAGGTGGTAGGGGAATGACCACAAAGGAACAGTAGAAAATTTTTTGAGATGATGTAAATATTCTGAGTTTTCATTTTGGTGGTCAGTTAGTTACCCAACTGTGTATACACTTGTCAAAACTCACCAGATCGAACGTTGTAAATTGGTTAATTTTATTGTATGTAAATTATGCCTCAATAAAAATGACAGAAAAACTACATAAAATATAGAGAAGGAAAACATTAAGTAAAAGTACCGTCACTTGCTTGGATAGGATTGCCTCTGGTACCCAATACTTTTATAGTCCTGAACATGTTTCAGAAATGAAAATACAAACCTGCCAAATCAAACAAACAGATAATTTCCAAATTAAACTTATGGTCTCTGCTGATTCCAAGCTCTTGGTTTTTCAGTATTTATCACTATGGCATTAAGAAAAAAAATTTTTTGGGGGCGCCTGGGTGGCGCAGTCGGTTAAGCGTCCGACTTCAGCCAGGTCACGATCTCGCGGTCCGTGAGTTCAAGCCCCGCGTCGGGCTCTGGGCTGATGGCTCAGAGCCTGGAGCCTGTTTCCGATTCTGTGTCTCCCTCTCTCTCTGCCCCTCCCCCGTTCATGCTCTGTCTCTCTCTGTCCCAAAAATAAATAAACGTTGAAAAAAAAATTTTTTTTAAATAAAAATAAAAAAAAAAAATTTTTTTTAAAAATCAGGTAAATAACCCATGTTATTTTCCACAATGAATATTTAGTACATTACAATAGAAGTCCTAAACATAACCCAAAAGCCACAAGGGACTTTAAAATAATGTAATGCAGACATCTGAGGGAAAAATAGATATATATAACTTCATGCTATGTTTTTAATTTTATAGATTCATCTATTCATCGTAAAAAAAGAATGGGTGAAATGGTCTGTCAATATCAAAAGAAAATCTCTTTTTGTAGAGTTTATATTCTCGCTAAATTCCAACTGCAGAGCTCCCATTTGAAAGACCCATTCATCTTCAGGGAAGGCACAACCTTATCATCATGGAGATTAGCATACAACTTAGACATGATTCATTGACCAAAGCTTCTGAGAAGGCAGTGTCTTGACCCAGATGCACATAATCATAAAACGCTCTGACTTGAATCACATGGATTGAAAGTCTGTGTGTTTTTTCTTTAAGTATGAATTACAAACGATTTCCTTCGCCAAGGGGTTGAATTATCGCAAAAGAGGTGAGAGTAAAGGGTTGGTAAAGAGAGCACAACAGCATGTATTTTGAGGGTAGAAAAATTGCCTTGAGTTGTTCTACACTCTCAAAACTAGTTATTTTACCTACATGTTAATAGAAGATATGTGGTTTAAATTAAAATCTTTTTATTTTTTTTTTCCAACGTTTATTTATTTTTGGGACAGAGAGAGACAGAGCATGAACGGGGGAGGGGCAGAGAGAGAGGGAGACACAGAATCAGAAACAGGCTCCAGGCTCTGAGCCATCATTCCAGAGCCTGACGCGGGGCTCGAACTCACGGACCGCGAGATCGTGACCTGGCTGAAGTCGGACGCTTAACCGACTGTGCCACCCAGGCGCCCCTAAATTAAAATCTTTTTAAATATTCTAAATAACATGACCAAGACCCCTCTACAGTGGTGATGATTTTAGCAAGATATCTCCATAATACTTCCATATATTGTCTGGCTTATATAATTTTAACTATTTTTACCAAAAAAATGAATATCTTCTGTATATAAAAGATGCATTAAATGCTAGAGGCATGGAAATATGTGAGAAACACAGTTAGCCTCCAATAGATGAATGGTCTGGTAAAGAAGAAATGAAAATAATCAAGTATTACAAAAAGCAAAGTGCATTAAATACTTGAATAAAAATAAAAACTAAACAGTATTGGAATATTTGAGCTCGGTTTTGGATGCACATTTTAAGAATTTTCTTCTTTTACCATATGTTACATTGGTAAATCCCAATTATCTAAATAATAACAAATATTGCATGAGAGAAGAAGAGAGAAAGAGAAAGGAGGGAATAGATTCTAGAAAGTGGCAGATCTGTATTTGAACACAAGACCTGAAACTTAGCGTAGCAACTTTGTGCAAGTTGTTTAATATTCTCTGAACCATAATTTCCTTATGCATGGAAGTTACATAAGTGTATCATCTTATGGATGTTGGTAATAATTTAAAGACAATGTATAAAAGGTTTGAGGAAAAAAATGTCTGACCTGTAGGATCTAAACAACTTGCTAGTTTCTTTTTTGTCTTCCTCTTCCCATGCCATTTCAAATCCATGGCCTGTCAGACTCTTCTTGCCAGAAATGTAGCCTAAAGCTGCACTCTTTGCAAAGAAATTGTTAGCAATGTTGCCAGGGCACTTTCTCACCTCTATTCCCACATATCACTGCATCTTCTACTCAGATAGATGCTGTTAGCATTTTGGATCATGGGCAAACTCCTTTCCCCCTCTCTTCTTGGCCTTCTATCACACGCTGCTCTAAATGACCCCACATTTCTGGTCTCCTCCTTCTTTCCCTCTTTTCTTCTCTATTCAACTCAGAAAGATTTACTCACTATCTTCTCCTTCACTCTGCTTCTTCCAGACCTGAGTGTTTTTCCTAATATCTGTCTTACTCTGGCCCCTATTATTATCTTACAATCAGGGAATCAAGCTGTTTTATCTGTCACTGAAAACTACCTCTGCTCTATAAAACCCTCCCCAAGCTATGATCTGGCAAACCACCCTTAAGTTTCCCTGAACTGAATTTGAGTCAGTCTAGATCCAGTCACATAATGCATGGTCTCCTTTGAGGTATAAAATGTTAATAATTCATATATTCATTCAACAATATTGGAATGACTACTACATGACAGGCTCCATTCCAAGCATAAGGGACATTACACTGAACAAAACCAAGTCCTGTTCTCATACAGAGAGAAAAGAGAAACACAGTGAACAAACAAATAAGGAAATACTTAAGGAAGCACGATGAGGAAATAGAAAGCAAGGTGAGGGAAGAATGATTAAGGTCTGTTAAAGCTGACTCTGGACTTAAAATATGAAACCAGTAAGGAAATAAGCCCTACTGATATTTGTGGGAAGAGAATTTAGGAAGAGAGCTCAACACAAAACTGGAAAAACAGGATTTTCTTGAGAGTGGCTGGAATGGAGTGAGTCAGGGGAAAGTAAGTGGTAGAAATGTAGCAAGAGTTAGCTCAGGACCTCCTTTGTAGGAAAGAGTAAGGATGCTATTGAGAAAGAAATCCATTAAGGCTTTTGAAACAGACTTTGGATACAAATTCCAAACCTTCTGCTTGACTATGGTAAGGTAGTCCAACATTTTTGAGGCTCAGTTTCCTCCTCTAAAATATGGGGGTGATAATAACTGTCTTTTTAAATTGAGAAAATTAAATGAGGACTTAACAGAATGCCTAACATATGGTGAACACTTTGTTGAAAGTACTCAACATTCTCACATTTACATTTGTCAATAATCAGCTTTATTTTTCTCCATAATAATGTTTTTCTTGGGATCACATCTAAACCGTGGAAACTCTGAGTGTGCCAAAAACATTCATTTCATTACGCTTTAAATATGCAATCTTGAGCTAACTTAAGCAAAATCCAAAAAATATTTGGATTTAAGGCAAAGCAGCAAAATCAGGTATAAATCTAATCTCTTGCCAATAGTGACTTGACCTATTTTATAAGGTTTGAGAGCCTCTATTTATGCCTTCATGTATTTTTTTTTATTGTAAATACAGTCATGAACATATCCTAAGAGAAACGGACATGTAGAATCTTTGGCATACTGTTCTGCATTGGTTAACTCTCAAATGATAGTCTTTTCTGCAAGACATTATGTAAAATGTCTTAAAACCACTTTTAAGACTTATCGTCAAAGAGATTTGAACACAGGGGGAAAAGGAGATTGTTGTGTATGAAGTCATAAAAAGTTGCATTCTTTAAATCCACCTTTTTTTTATAACTCAAACACAGAATTGTTAAATTACATTAAAAGAATACATTTATATAATGTAAATTATCTAACATCTTCTAAAACTGTTGTGCAGTAAACAAAAGCAGAACATCAACCTAAACCCAAAGGGAAACAGCACACTATTAATGTAGAGTCCCTGACATTAAGGAGGGCGATGCGGGCAAGACATCAAACTTTCCCTCTCACTTGGCTGTGAAGCCACGCGTACCAGGGCGACAGGTGTGAAGGACAAAGAGCAACCTCCCAAGGCTGGTGAACCTGTGAAACTGATGACAGATGAGGTATCACTCACTGATTTTGTCAGTCTCATACTTCACAATCTCTTACCGCTAATAAAGTGCAAAGGAAGATAAAATCATTTTCCCTCTCTTCTATATTGTTTGAACATCATTAACATGAATCTCTCAAGAGAGCCTTCACTGGGAGCCAGGTAGCCGCAGAGTTTATGGTGTAGCCTCGTGGAACGTGATCCAGCTGTGTCATCCTGCGGCTTACACAAATATTAATTAATTATCGTTCCTTATTTGAAATCTTGAAACTCAGAGTGCCTGGGTGGCTTGGTCGGTTAAGTGACTGACTTGATTTCAGCTCAAGCTCATGATCTTATAGGTTGTGGGTTCGAACCCCTGCATGGGACTCTGCACAGACAGCACAGAGCCTGCTTGGGATTTCTCTCTTCCTCTGCGCCTTCCTCACTCACGCACTCGTTCTCCCTCCCTCTCTCTCTCAAGAATAATAAATAAACATTAAAAAAAAATGAAATCTTGAAATTCAATGTGTAAGTGATCCTCTGTACTTGGTGTTCATTTTGCGGTAAAAAGAAAACAACAATAAATGGGCAAATTTCTCGTCCAGGCATTCGCCTGAGCTGGGCGTAACCTGGTTCCCTTTTGGAGAAGACCAGTTTGGGGCAGTCCTCTCAAGCAGGGTTGCTCTTTCCTTGTCTCCCCGTTTACATCAGGAAACTTCCAGTTCCTGACTGCCCCAGGCTTGTAGAGAGCACCTCTTCTCTTCCGAGGCTTTCCCCATCCCCTGCTGGACCCTGTGCACTGTCCAGCAACACTGCTCTCATTTCTTTCTCTTAAACAACCCCCCCTACAATGCCTACAGCAGCTATGTTAAAATTGTTTCACTTGCCTTCAAGTTTTGAAACGGGAACTTTCCCATTCACTTTTAGCAAAGTAAACACCTACTTGACAAACAAAATTCAGATCTTCAGACATCTAGACAGCCAGATTTATATATTTCCCATCACACCTCCCTCCTTCCTTCCCTTTTCTGAAGCCACGGGATGTCCTTCCTCTTGAGGCTCATCACTTCAGTGGCTCTGCATGGCAGACAGAATTCTAGGATGGCCTCCACTGATTCCCTGCCTGCTGCATAATCCCTGGGAATGTAGATATATGAATTTCACTTGCATGATGAAGTTATTTTATGGGATAGTTGACTTTAAGAAAGGGAAGCTATCTGGGCGGCCCAACCTAATCTCATGAGCCCTTTAAAGCAAAGTCTTTAACTAGTTACAGAAGGAAGAGTCAAAGATGCAAAGCATGAGAAGAGTTCAGTGAACTCTTACTGACTTGAAGATAGAGGGTGTCATGTGGCAAGGAATGTGAGTGGCATCTAGAAGCTGAGCCTTCAAGGAAGAGGGACCTCAGTCCTAGAACCATGAGGAGCTGAACTCTGCCAACGAGAATGAGCCCGGGCTTCCAGGCAAGCCAGGCTGTTGCCTTGGTGTCAGCCATGTAATAGCCTGAGCAGCAAACCCAGTCGTTCCTAGAGCACTGAGATAATAATGGGGATTTTAAGTTACTAAACTTGTAGCACTTTGTTACACAGAAATAGAAAACTAATACACTAGATCGATTCTTATCTCTCCTTAGGAATCTTTTTTCATTAGTAATTTCCAGTCTTCAGTCTTTCCTTGCTGTCCCATTTATACCGTCATCATTAGTGATGACATACTGAATATGTGATTGAATATTCTAGACTCTGTATTTAAATACTTTCAATTGCTACTCCATTCAAAGCTTCATAAAAGCCAGGGTTCTTACAAAAATACAGATTGTGGGTCTGGGCTGGGGCTTGAGAGTCTAACAAATCCCCAGTGATACCTCTGCTCCTGATCGAAAGCTATATTTATAAATATAATTCAAGAAAATCAACTAGAATTTGTAGTTGCATGACCAGCCCTAGTGAAATAGGCAATTCCTTTTAGGCACCGATTTTTATGAGTTAGGTAATGGTACTGACTTGACTTCGATTGAAGTGTCTGAGTACTTAGTTTGGTGTGTCTCAAAAGGTAACCTGAGGTGGGGTGGGCCATGTAACCTGAGGAGAATAACCTAGGGTTGATTCCTGAATTCTGTCTCTCCCCTTGAGGCCAAAACTGCTGGAAGCAGTGCCCAAAAAATGTATTTTTAATAATAAATTCCTCAGATGAATCTTAGGTTCTACTGAAAACCATGGTTTCTCAACCTCAGCTCTATTGACCTTTGGGATTAGGGTTTTTGTTTTCTTGTTTTTTTTTTGTTTTTGTTTTTTTTTTGTGGGAGGGTGCACTGTGCATTGTAGAATGTTTAATAACATCCATGGTCTCTACTTACTAGATGCCAATAGCACTCCCTCCCCAGTTTTAACAAGAAAAAATGTCTTCAGATATTACCGAATGCTCTTTGGACAGCCAAAGTCTCCCTTGGTTGAGAACCTCTGCTCTAAAGTTCTAATTGAGTACTAATTGAGGATTTATCTAGGAAACAGACACCTGAAGTGCACAGATTAGTAGAGTACTTTGTCACCTTTTTTCTATAAAAAATAAAATAATGTATATCCATATAAATATGATATGAAAGTGATAGCATAATTTAACTCATTTAATTAAAAATATCTAGGTAAACACTAATTGTTTTATTTCCAAGTGCAACTTTTTTTCAAATTTCACTTCGAATTCAATTTTAACTTCACAGTAATTTGCTCTTCAATCTGTGATCGCCTGGTTAATGCCCATGCCTTTATAAAGCTGAGTAGTTTTTCTACTTTTCAAAAGACTAAAGCTGTCTGATGAAAGCTATTTTAAAAAAGATTTTAAAATTCTTTTTTCAGTATCAACATTTGTCATGAACAATGAAGTACTCTTTCTTTCCAACTTCTCTCCATTTTTTTTTTCCCCATCCAGTTTATTGGTTCTTTGCTTCTGGAAAATATCTCTGTTGAATAGTATGTCATCCTTTTCTCTCCACAAATAAGACAGATAAATAACAATATGATTTTGAAACTTTGCCAGGGTCTGTGTAAATCCCCCCTCACTGTTATGTGAGTGTGCGTATGTATTTTCAGTGAGGGAAAATTTACTCTGACAACCGTGCTTCTACATTACATACCAATAATAATGTCTCCTTTTGAGTTTATATCATATGTTGAAGTTTACATATGTTGTAAGACTTGAGACAGTCTTATGTTGTAAGACTTGAGACAGTCTTACAAATAAGCCAGTGTGTGTCTGTGTGTAACTTCTACTAGTCATTTTGCCATCCTTACCAAAAACAATCCTTTCTTTTCCATCTGAGAATTGTAAGCCCAGTTTTAAGTTAAAAATCATTTAAAGCATGATTTTAAATATGTGCAAAGTGATTCCTTGGACACTCATCTCTAGTAGTTGCCAATTTAGTTTGTGTAGTATTTGCCAATTTAAGCCATTATGGTGCAGTTACTCATTTAAAAATCTGGGGTGCCTGGGTGGCTCTGTTCGTTGAGCATCCAACTCTTGATTTAGGCTCAGGTCATGATTCCAGGGTCATGGGATCAAACCCCATGTCAGACTCCATGATAAGCATGAGGCCCGCTTAAGACTGCTCTCTCTCTCTCTCTCTCTGCCCCTCTTCCCTCCTCATATGCTCTGTTTCTCTCTCTAAAATAAAAATAGTAATAATTAAAAACTTAAGTCTGTATTAGCTTCTGTGAATTTCTCAAATCCAGAGACCATTCTGGAAGAAATGATTTACTGAACAGTGATGTGGTAGTTTTGTTAAAGTTGGCCTGAGCACTGTTCATTCATTCTTCTGTCCATCATTTTAACTTTTATTTAGGGAAACAATGTCACAGAGTGGTGTAAGAACATGGTCTTTAGAGCGAGACAGACATGGGTTTGACTCTAGCTATGTGGCGTCACTTTGACAAATAACTGAATTTCTCTAAATCTTAGTTTCCTCATTTGTAAAGGGGATGAACCAATTTCATAAATTACTCATGAAGATTAAATACAATCAAATATGTGAAATGCTTAGCACATGGATAAGCCCATGGAAAGCATTCAATTTATAGTATCTATTATATTATTACTTTACTTCTCCTAATCTATTGCCTGTCTGGCTTTTGTTTTCCTTGATATTAGGAGTAGACATATAAGCATGGCTAGCTCAGTTTATTTGTTCATTCAAATTAATTCTTAAATATGTCTATTTAACATGTAAATTTATATAGCTCTAAGTCACCTGCTAAAATATTTTTGTCTGCTTTTCTAAAAGTGCAATGGAAGAACTATGGCCTGTGCTAACTGAGGAGAAACAGGCCTCATTAGTACCTGGACTTATTCCCATGATATGCAATGTAAGATACATGTTTACACTAAATGTTTTCAGCATTATTGTAGCCACCAAGACATCCAGACATTTAAGATATAATGACTTAATGTCAACTGAAGAACTAATCACTTAGAAAAAGAGAAAGCTTAGGAAATTTAATCCTATTTCTGTAGGCAGAATGCTTATCGACTTAAAAGTTTTTACTTTACTATGAACTTTGCTATATATCTGCCAGAACTCAAACCAAAGAAATGAGGCTTAATTTGATTTTGTAGAGAGATGAATTCTCAGAAACTCACTACAAAGTGCAAAAGGTTACAGTCAATAGAGTTCTAATAAATGTTGTATTGTGCATGACTCATTCAGCCTTTGAAATTTATTCAGGCTCTTGCAAAACATAATTACCAATGTATTTCCTAAGAAAAGGGGCAGAAATTGCTGAAGCATTGTGTTAATAAAATATTTCAAACTGCTTTTTCCTGACTTTTTGGATTTAGGGCAACTGAATTGCTGTTGGGCAGCATGTTTGTTTTGTTTTTTTCCCCTAAAGTTAGAGTAAAATTGCCCATGTTTCTAACTAATTTAAATTATAATTTGTTCATAACCTTGTAACAAAGCCAGTGCAAAGTACTTCTGTGAATAACTCATTGAAGGTGTGTTCAGAGTATTGTTTTCAACAAGGGGGGAGATAAACACTTTATAATGACAATTCTGATTTTCTTTCTATTGCTGCTTTTTCTTTCAGCTTTATTGGGGTATAATTGACATATAAAATTGTAAGATATTTAAGGTGTAGTCATTGACATATAAAATTGTAAGATATTTAAGGTGATTTGACATACATACATGTTGTGAAAGGATTCCCCCCATCCAGTTAATTAGCACATTTGTCACCCCACGTATTTATCGTGTGTGTGTGTGTGTGTGTGTGTGTGTGTGAGAGAGAGAGAGAGAGAGAGAGAGAAAGAGAGAGAGAGAGAAAGAAGAAATAAAGAAAGAGAAAGAAAGAAAGAAAGAAAGAAAGAAAGAAAGAAAGAAAGAAAGAAAGAAAGAAAACATTTAAATTCTACTCTCAGCAAATTTCAGTAATACAATATAGTATTATCAACTGTGGTCACCATGTTTTACATTAGATTCTCAGATCTTTTACATTTTATGGCTTAAGTTTTGTGCCCCTTTACCAATCTGTCTGATTTTCTCTTCTGTCTGAGAATATGTGCAGTTGAAATGGTTTTAAGATGTTTTCTAACATCAACCAAATTAAATCTCATTCCATCTATTACCTGTAATTTCTTTTAAGGAATTCCTGTCTTATAATCTAGTGATGAGAGAAAATTAGACAAGTCAGGGGCCTTCGCATCTCAGCAGCAAGCAACTTGTGTGAGCTTTGTCTTTTTTCTTAGGTGAAGAAAGGATTGAGCCTTCTGGAGATCAGTTCATGAAACTCAGATACGTATATGGTGTTTATTGGTAATATTTGGACTATTTTAAAGAGAAAAAAGGAATCTGTGACTTTAAAATGATAAAAAATGATACTTAAAAAACAGTCTTGTTCTGTTTGGAAGAGAGGCAGGTTTGAGAGTTTACAGGTTTGTTGTGATTTAAGAGTCAGCGAAAATCTCCAACCAGAAAGATCTTAAATTGAAAGTAAAGGGTGTAAATTTTTAAAAGTAGTGAAATTAAGAAAAAAAATGTAATCCCAAGAGCTTCATGTCAGAATTATCAGAGATTGTACAAGTTCCTAGACTTTAGAGGATCTGGCAAGAAAATCAAATCTTAGAATTATATTTTTAATTTTTCCCCTTAAGTCTTTGAACAAATAGGATAGCTTATTTTAAGGGTTTTTTTTTTTTTGATAAATTTTTTGGGAGTTTCTTGTACAGAGAGCTCTGATTAAAATATTTAAACCACAGGAAAAAAATACCATTTCCTACTTAGTAAATGGGAATGAATAATGGCAAAGTACAGCCATGGTCATGGGTAGTAACATTTCTAAATGGCATAAAATTGAGTTATTTTAGTGGTTTTTTTTTTTTTTTTAAGACCTCAAGGTACAGTAGTACAAAATGAAATAAAATAAACAGAAGTAAATTTTATAATGTCAATTTGAGGGACCAGGTAAATCATTCAGGTAAGCGTAGATCAGAGCATAAAGAACAGAAAAAAGGCAAGCATAACATTTGGTGTCATTGTTGGGTCAAAATGACAATTGTGGGGCTGAAGACAGTACAATGTGTACTCTCAATCGATAAATAGGTACAATGAAATTTATCAGACTTTCACAGGTTATACAAAAAGAACTTTTCTTTTGTCCAGATTGCTTTTCCTACCCTAATGGGAATGAGTGGAATTTCTATGAAAGAAACTGTAGAATCAGGCAGATTTCCAACACTGACAAGCTGTACACGCTTGGGCAAGATATTTAACTTTCCCACACCTCAGCCTCCCTATCTCAAAAAAACACAACAACATGTATTTTGAAGATTTTCATGAAGATTAAATGAGATCATGAAAAAATGTGTATCATAATGCCTGACATATAGGAATTATTATTTTTACCGCCAATATTAACAATATGCCTATTGACTGAAGTCATGTAATATTGCAAAACTCACTGGGGGCAAAAAACTTTTTTTTTTTTTTTTACATATAAGTAAAAGTTGCAACAGTTTTACTGCAGATCCCCAAAAATAAAACTCTAATGTTTCATAAAATTATGGTTTGGAAACAGACTCTGTAATACCAAAGGATTCCTTTTTATTATCAAAAGATAAAAAATACACAAGCTCTGAAAAATGACACAAATGTTTAATTGCCTCTTTAACAAAATTCCTTTATATTATGCATGTAATTTGTGTCATGTTGTTTTTGTGTTTGACTGAAGGATTGTAATGCATTAACCTGTAAAGAAACAGTTTCCTCTCTTATCTGTGGGAGTGGCATTTTCATATGCAGCCAGAGCAACAATGTTATGGGTTGTGTGCCAGTGGAACATGGTGGATAGCTACAAGGTGGAAATAAATTGACACGCCCTAACAAGACAGCTTTTTCAAGGATATATGATACGGGCACAGATGAACTGGTTCCTTCTGGGGTGTTGGCACACAGGGATGGAAGGAAGTCAGAAGTGACCCCAAAGTCTAGTGAATTTGAACTTGTCTCTTAGAATTAAGGTTAGTGATTGGAGGTCAAAAATGTGTGCTTGGAAATCAATACATTTATGGTTTATTTCTTCTTAGTCTCCCGAGGTCAAGAAAAGTGGTTTGGAAAATCCTTATTGTCTCATCTCTGCTAAGATGAGCCAAGCAAGAGATTTGGAGGCACTGTTTTTTTTTCTTAGTCTCGTTTGAGTATGTTGTTTGTTTGTTTGTTTGTTTGTTTGTCAAATTAGTTAACATACAATGTAGTCTTGGTTTCAGGAGTAGAGTCCCGTGATTCATCGCTTATATACAGCACCCAGTGCTCATCCTAACAAGTGTCCTCCTCAGTCTTTTTCTGACTGGCTTATTTCACTTAGTATAATACCCTGAAGTTCCCTCCACGTTGTTGCAAATGGCAAGATTTCATCTCCTACACTCCTTCTCAGGTGGCTTTCTTGATGGAAAAATATTCATAGAGAGCCTGTTCTGACAGCTGTATGTTGGTAATGGACCAGTAAATAATGCCCAGCTGCTCAAAAGCACAGCAAAGTTGTACTCTGTAAGAACTGTTACCTCTTTTTCCCCTTTAACCACTGCTCACCTGGTGAGATTGAGTTTTTCAACTTTAGGCCCAAACTCTTCCCTCGGGTGTTCATTTTAAAATATGGGGCGCCTGGGTGGCGCAGTCGGTTAAGCGTCCGACTTCAGCCAGGTCACGATCTCGCGGTCTGTGAGTTCGAGCCCCGCGTCGGGCTCTGGGTTGATGGCTCAGAGCCTGGAGCCTGTTTCCAATTCTGTCTCTCTCTCTCTCTGCCCCTCCCCCGTTCATGCTCTGTCTCTCTCTGTCCCAAAAATAAATAAACGTTGAAAAAAAATATTTAAAATATGATGGCAACTATATTGAACCTGTATTTATTTATTTATTTTTTTTTTTAAATTTTTTTTTTCAACGTTTATTTATTTTTGGGACAGAGAGAGACAGAGCATGAACGGGGGAGGGGCAGAGAGAGAGGGAGACACAGAATCGGAAACAGGCTCCAGGCTCTGAGCCATCAGCCCAGAGCCCCACGCGGGGCTCGAACTCACGGACCACGAGATCGTGACCTGGTTGAAGTCGGACGCTCAACCGACTGCGCCACCCAGGCGCCCCATGAACCTGTATTTAGATTGTATATTTGAATAAAAATAATTCTTGAGAAGCCATAATCAGCCATTTTATATTTTATTTTTAATATTATATGCTAAGTTCTCATACCATTGTAAGTATATAGGTAAGGTGTAAATATGGGAGAAGAAGAATTGAGACAGATAAGCATTCTCTTCTCTAACTTACATAAGCATTATAAGACTTCTGGATCTCTAATTTTCTCCAAGGTTACATTTCTTTTCTCTGGATAACACTTTCTCTATGCATTTTTCCTTTAGTTTCTCCAAGTGAGAATAGAAATCTCAGGAGGAATGCTTAGATGATTTATAGGTGTCACCACACCTCTGGTATAAAAATATCGTCTTCTGTGATATACCATTTAGGAGTATTTTATTGTTTTATAACTTGTCAGGAAATTGCTGGAGTTTGACTCTTATTATGATTGCATACTCATGTGAGAACTCATTGATAATCATAAAAAGAAACTCACAACATAAATTAAGGAAAAAAGCAATCTTAAAACTGTCATTCAGAATTCTGAACACAGAGAGAAAAAAAAATCCTTTCCTGAAATACATTGCAGGCCTCTATTCTCCAGTGCCATTTGCTATTACCATTTTAATTCATTGTTTTGTTTTGTTTTGTTTTTTCTCACCTAGGACAGTGAAATAAAGCTTCAAGCACATAGTAAGCAATTATAATGAAAAGAAAAATCCATTTGGAGAGGTAGTGGCTGTCTTTAATGGTAGGTCTACTGGAAGTCCAAAGTTCTATTCTCAGCTCTGGCAGGGAATAGCTGTGCAACACTGAACAAAAGTTATCCCTGCACACCTCAGTATCTCAGCTCCATCTCATAAAATAATAATACTTTCCTATTATTCACAAATTTTATAAGAATCAATGAGATGGTATGTAAAAATGAATGAAAACTGAATATTCCATATAAATATAAGGTAACTCTTCTAGCCCCCATTCTAAAAAGTAAATTAGACTTGAGGAAACTTTAGGTAACATAATAGAATAAATAAAATCATAATAAATAATATCATTTCGTTAGTTTTAATTGCCCATCTCATTTTCTTCCAATATATCAGTTTAGAATTATGACTTCCAAGCTAGGGAAGATTCCATAAATGTTTCTTAAATTATTTCAAGATGCAGCCAGCTAGCCCCAAAATGTTGCTACTTTGACACCTTGAAAGTGTGAAAGCCATTGGTCCCATGTCTGAGACAGTGGTGTTTAATAGGTACTCACTGAAAAAAAAAATTACATATATATTCATATATATACATTTATTATAAACTTTCCTGATATCTAGGATCTGTAGGATCTTGACTTACAGCATTTGCCAATTTATAAATAATAAAATATCCAATACTCTATTGTAAATTCCATATGGTCAGTTGATTTTCACAGAATGCTTTACTTAATTTTTATAATATGTTGTAATGTGGCCGACATATGGCTACAATTGACAGATGAGAGTTGCTCTGACAAGAATTTTGGTTGATGTTTTTGTTTTATTTGACAGTAAAATGAGAGCAAAACATCAAAAATGTATGTTGGAATGTTACTTGTTCATCACTGATCAGTGATAAACACTTTTTTTGGTAAATTGGATAATAGTCTTCAAACATAAGAAGAATATCTCCTCAGTTTTTTATGCTACTTATACAATAATGGCTATGGAAAAACATGAGTTTAAATTTAATCTCTGTTATTAACATTTTCTCTGCAATCTTAAATCTAATAGTCAATGGAAAAATAAAACTTGACTTGGAGCATTTGCCAATTTCAGTGATATAATCTCACCATGACTGATACCAAGCTACCAATATGACTCCATTAAATGCAGAATTGGGAAAAGATGAACAAGGGCACACCATTATATAGTATTTTCACCGTGCAGATAAAAGAGACATTAAATACCCTCAAGAACTTAGATAGTAGTACAATGTAGTAAAATAATTCAGAATTACGTAAAACCATGGCTCACAAGTAACTTGTTCTGTGAATGTTTTGCAAGACGAACAAACATTTCTAATAAATTTTAACTTGATAAACAAGTGATGTCTTGCAGTATGAGTAGTACATAACGCTGAACATCACATGATCACAACTGAGCCAATGGTTCTTGAAATTCGCTTTGATATATGAGTGATTGGGATTACAAACGTGTTTTGGAAAGGAATTATGCTTGCAAACCAAGGTTTTACTGTAATGAGTTTGAGTGTTTATTGTTTTTGTTTTTAATATAACCTATTTAATTGTGGCTTTATAGAATTTAACTTTGCAGTAATGCCTGGGATTAGCAACTGGTCACAATATTAGTGAAGATTCAATGATTAGCTCCCATGAGCTCCAGTACAAGGGAGCTCCAGCATACTGTTGGTCCCACTGCAACAAAGTGGGAAATGGTTGAAACTAATAATACTCACTTGCTCTATGTCTAATCCACCTCTATGTCTATTCACCATTAGAAATCACATAACCTTATAAGCCCTTTGGGTTTTCTACTGACACATCTATATGTCACTATAGATGTCACCAGGCTTTGACACTTTGACGTCACATAATATTCAGAAAAGGGTATTTCTCAGGAATTTCTCTAACGTCAGTGGGTGAAGAATTTTCACTACAAGGCGTATTTTCTCAAATATTAAAAAGAGGGGCGCCTGAGTGGCTCAGTCGGTGGAGCGACTGACTTCAGCTCAGGTCATGATCTCACAATTTGTGAGTTCGAGCCCCACGTCGGGCTCTGTGCTGACAGCTAGGATCCTGGAGCCTGCTTCAGATTCTGTGTCTCCCTCTCTCTCTGCCCCTTCCCCACTCATGCTCTGTCTCTCTCTGTCTCAGAAATAAACATTTATAAAAAGAATATTAAAAAGAAAAGTTACCTATGAAGTTCTGTTATGTCCTGCTAAGGACACGTATGCCATTCTCCTCCGAAGAATTAGCAAGTATAGCAACCTTAGAGATTTTTCTTCTGTGCCAGATGACCTCAACTCTTAGCACAATAAAATAAGCATTTCAGCCACTAAAAATATTCTAAGAGTTTCTGCATCTTCTTTCTATTCTTAGCATATTCTTCCTCTTATATTATTCATCATATTAAGTTGTGCTTCTATCTTCCAGCTACCAAAGCAGGAAGCCTAGATGTCATACTAGGTTCCTCTTTTTTCCTTCATTCTCACAAATCATAAACTGCCAAGAACAGGTGTTTATTTTTCTTACACAGCATTGTATCTGAAATGCTGAAACAGTCCTGAGACCCAGGAAGTACCCAGTAACTGTCTTAATGAATGTGTGGCTCAGTGAGCTGACTCAGGCACAGCACACATACACGCAAACAAAAAGGAAATGAAATGGGTCCAGACCATGTGGTAGAGGAGTAAGACATATATTTTTTATCTTAATTGACTATCTAGGCATAGATTTGGTATGGTGTTTAATTCCTCATAAGAAATTTACAAAGGGAAGTTTCATAAAAACTTGTGGCTATATCCTCAGAAAACTTTTACAAATAGATCTTAATGTGTTGTTGTTGTTAATCTAAGTGACTTGCTTACTTCATACACATTAGAATAGAGTGAGTGATGCTTGGGACTAAATAATTCAGAGCCCGTATGACAGTATGGCTCATTAATTAAAAAGGAGAGCTCTCAGGGTCCTTAGTAGGAAAGGCTTCCTTGCTATCTAATCATCCCCAAACAAGTTATGATGGTCAAATGCCATACAGAGTATACTGAAATAATCCTCTTACTTACTGATTTTTTTTAGCGCATAGTAGAATGCTAAAGGGAAGTCCATCAGAAAACCTCTGAAGCAGTGATTTTTAAACTTCTGTTGGTCATATTCTCTGGTGAGAATCTTATAAAGGCCTGGATTCTTCTCTCCAGAAAAAAATGAGTATGTACATGCGACAAATCGTTTCACATGGAATTTCAGGAATTTTTACAGTCCACGGATTGAAAATTAATGCTCTAGAGAAACTCAGTTTGGGCAAGCCTTAGCAAATAAAATGAATTAACATTAAGTCAGGAGACGGTTAATTCATCCCTGGACAAAAAAAAAAAAAAAAAAAAAAAAAAAAAAAAAAAAAAAAGAAAGAAAAAAGAAAAAAAGAATGCCCCAGCCTTGAAAATAAATAGGCTCCTGCTCAATTAACAAGAACAATATTGGAACAGGTAGGGAAGTAAGGACAGAATACAGGTCATGAACTCATTTATCTCACCAGAGGATTTCTTAGGGCCTCCCTTGATTTCTGTCCTCAGACTTCATTAAGGGTAGAATGAACTGTAAAGATCTACAGTGCAGAGAAGAACTGCATTCTGACTGATTTAGAGTGAAATAGGAACCATAAAGTCTTCTCATCTAAGCTTTCTCTTTTACTACACGTATAAAAAAATAAATGTTAAAATTGTGCTCAGAATGCTATAAGCACATTTTATGATGCCAATGCCAAGAGTATGCCATTTGCATTTTGCTTCTGTGGTTTATGTTGTTCCCTGAACATTTCAATATAATTAGAGCCTTGTTATGTGCAATAGGAAGATACATGATTGCTTTGTAATGAAGAGGACTAGAATAAGCTTATCAAATGGCCATTTATGTTTTCATTATTGCCCTACTCTTATAATCATATTCATAATGAACATCAGGAAAGTGTATAGTAAGAAACTGAACTCCAAAACAGTCAATACGTAATGTCAAAGTAAGATGCATGATCACATATTAACCCTCTAGATAAAGTATATGTATAGAAGACTGCACCAAGATTTTATATATTCAGTAAATATGTATTAGAAACATTGTTTTAAATTTTTAGATTATTAAATACTATTTGGATACTTTAAAGTCATATATATTTACAGTAGTCAAGTGATAATGAGAAGATACTATTATTTCTAAAAAAATTCTGGAATATAAAAATCATTCTTATATTTAGATTGAAATTATATTCTATTAGATTGAAATTTTATATGTATATATACAAATAAATTATATATATATATATATATATATATATATATATATATATATAGTTTCAATTTTCTGTGCACCAAAGGAGATTTGAAGAATCAGGATAATTTTGAAGATAAAGTAATGCAATTTTCCCTTAAATATCCAATTAAGAAAATGGTTTTTTTTTCTTTATACTTGATCCAAGTAATTGTTCAACTTCTTCTCTTGATTATATATAACACCTTCATAGTTACTGTTTCTAATTTCTTTAAATCATACTACAAGTAATACTTCATCAATTGTGGGAACAGAATTTTATGAAAATAGTTTCATAAAATGCCTGTGCACTTATTGTCTAGGCCAGACACATCCATATGAGATAAAATCATGAATAAGTGAAAATACCTGAATAATACAAAGTAAAAAAAACCTTTTTGTGGAAGAATAAAACCAAGGGAAAGGAGCATTAAAAAAAAACCTGGAAGAATACAGATAATCACCTCAATTTTCTATTTTATTTAGCTATTTAAAAGTATTCCATTTCTATGAAAAGAGGTGTCTTAATTCCTATCCCATTACTTCGTTTTCCATTGTTGAAACAAAGCCAATTATTACTTGTCCTGAAAAGAGCAATGACCTCTGACAGTACATTAAGAAAGGAAAGTGAGAGATCTAAATAAAGGATTATATCAGTTAGCGTTTTTTATCACAAAGAAAAAACATTTTGTAGTATTTTGGTACAAACACATTCAATACCCAAACAGTGTAGAGATGGGAAAAAGGAAGAGCAAGGTTATGTGTTGTTCTTGATGGTTCGAGAGTCACTGACTAGAGCTAAGTGTTTCATTAGATCATAAATGTTCCAAGGCTATGTGTGGTGGCTTTGTGACATGTCAGCTTGGCTGGGCTGAACATTTCCCAATATTCCTTTCATGTGCGTGACCAATTAAGATGCGTGGTGATGGAGACTGTGGAGCTCATGAAGGGCAGAGTGAGGCAGCAGCCAGTCCAGCATGTCATTCAGACATGCTATCACTTTTCTGCTGGCTCTTCTTACTGGAGGGAGGCCACATCTGCACCTGCAATTTACGCTTCTTTCCCCGGATCCTCCTCAACTTCTGTCACTCCTAGGCTTGACGACAAAGGGCCTCAGCTTCCACCGGACACTGATAACTTCAAGGTCAGAGGCACGTGGGTTCTAATCTGTTCTCGTGGGCTCTAACTCATACTTGTGGCTTACAGCTTAGCTTTGTGGCCCCTATTTCACATCTATCTTCCCTTCTGCACTTCCTGTGCAGTAGACTTTAAGCTCTAGTATCCGACACACAGACAGCAGAAACTGCTTACCCAATTGTGTAATGTCAAATCTATGTAACAAACCCCTTCATGAACAACTGTCCATCTTACTGGTTCTACTTGCATGAATAAAATCTGACTGATAGACTAAATTCATCAGGATTAGAGTGTCGTATATTTTTCTACTTTTAAAAAATTAATGTCTCCTAAATGCAAATAATTTTACACTTGTGATTCTTTATGGTTATCTCATGGGTTGTATTTTTATTTGCAGAAGTATCCACAGACACTTCGTTAGGCTGTTTCTTTGGAGTCTGGAATTTAGAGTTGGGTTAATAATTTTGAAGCTGCAATCTCAACGAGTAAAGTCTAACTTCCTACCTATTCAAGTTTAGCTGAAATATGTTTAACTGATGAAAAATAAATCACTTCCACTTTCTAAAGAAAAGTAAGATGGAAAGTAAATCTATAAGATGGAATATTAGTCAACCCATTGATAACAGAATTAGTCACTTAAAAGTTGGCTATGCCATAAAAATAAGACCCACAGTGAACTTCTGAGTTAATTTTTAAAAAGACTTCTGCTTTTCCATGCAAGGAAATGGAATTTTATATGTGCTCACTTCTACACTGTAATAATAAGCAAAGGAAACAACCTTTTAATGTAAGGTTTTTTCCTCCAGTTCTTCATCCCTTGGGAAAACCTGTGAGTAGAAACATTTGTCAGCTTGTCGGCACATGGGAAAACTGATAAACATCAGCCAAACCACAAAGGAAAAAAATTTCCAGTTACTCTACAGGCAGGTAAAGACATCACTCTGTACTCAAGAATAAGGACGAGAATAACTTAGTTACAGTGTATGGAATATAAAATAATGGCCTCCCAAAGATGTCCACATCTAATCCCCAAAACTTGTATGTTTTGTTACAATGGCAAGAGGCAATTAAAGGTACAGATGAAATTGAGGTTGCTAATCAGCTGATTTTAAGACAAAGAGATTATCATGTGTAATCTGGGTAGGTTCAGGGTAATCACAAAGGTCTTCTAATGGAAAGAGAGAAACAGAAGAGTCATAATCACAGATAGCATCATGAGAGAGACCTGATCATCCATTGTTGCCTTCGAAGAGGGAAAGGGACCACAGGTTCAAGGGATGTGGGCAGCCTCTCCAAACTTGAATAGTCAAGGAAACATATTCTGTCCTAGAGCCTCTAGAAGGAACAGTCTTACTTACAGCTTGTTTTTAGCCGGTGAGACCCATTCTTGACATTCTGATTTCCACAACTGTAAGACAGTAATTTTGTGTTAAGACACCAAATTAGTGACAATTGTTTACAACAGCAATAAGAACCTATTACATGATATCAGAACAAAATAAGCAATTGAAGTCAGCAGCTTCAAGAGAATATTTGTACTCACATCAGCTCTCTCAACCCTACTAAAAGTGAACGAAGATAATAGGAATAAATGTGCAGTTAAAACAAAAACACATAAAGGGAAATGTACCCACATTGAGAAAAAACCCACATTTGTTTTCCCAGGTTTCTAACTTTTATCAACAACAACAAAAATTTTTAAGAAAAGAAAAAAAAAGATTTAAATTAACATGTGCAACACTAACTTACACCTCTGTAGCCCCCACTGCATTATATCTTTTGATTATGCAGAGTTCATTTCAGCTCATTGTAGATTAAATCGAATAGTGACATTCCCAACTGGACTACCAGATGGAATCACATTTTAATTAACTTTTCAACAAGCATACAGATGTGCTTCTTCTGATCATTATCAAGAAATCATTTGCTTTCAGCAAAATGAGAAGCCCTGGTGGCAGATTGTAGCTTAGAATGATTGATCACATCGTGAGATCATTAACCTTAAAATGCTTCTAATCATTTATTGACCAAACGAAGAAAAATCTTATAAACCAGTATTGAGTATATCTAAGGAACATTATCATGTACCTTTTGGGAGATTAAATTAAAGGAAATATTTGCATAGTCGAATAATGATTTATGTATATATATGATATTATTAACTTCCAAAAAGTCACATGTCTTCTGAAACTCGGCTTCATACACTATTGAAAGTATCCACCATTGAAAAAAAGAACTTAAACCTAGAGTTCTTTTTGTTATCATCACCATCAAATAATTACAAGTCAAATTTGACTTGCTTTAAGAATAATAAATAAAATCCCTACCTTCTAAACATTTACACTTTGAAAAAGGTCATTGACATGAATAATTGGTCCTTAAGCATAAAAAATTAAGTGAATAAAAATGAAACATAAAAGATAATTTAAAATTATATGAAAAGAATAAAAAAGCTTACATTTATGCGACTTATTTGAATTGTTTACTTCAGTTTTCAAGCTATAACTAGTAAACTAGGACTCTAGCGTTCATAAACATTGGTAATAAGAAGTCTTTCCTAAAGTTGAAAGCCTTTTTTTCTCTTTATTTCAAAATTTGTAAGTGAAAGTCAATGTGTAAAATATAATTTCCATTGTTATCAGTTATTAAGTTACTATAATATGTCCAATATCAGAGAAAAAACAAGAGGCATCTGTGTTTAGAAAGTTTCAGGTTGTGAGAGAATAAAAGGCAAGCATTAGCAGGTCAGAACCAAGCCCAGATGATTTGCTGCATTTTTTAAGGTGTCAAGGTAGAAAGCATGCCATCATTCGTTCTGTCCTAACTCATAAAGTCGTAGCATGTCTATTAACCAAGGTATAGACTGTTATCTGAGTGAGCTGAAATTACAACTTAGGCCTCTGTCCTTCAAGTGCAAAAATTATCTATTATAGGAAATTAGGATTCTTATTCCAGCTGTCTAGGTGACCACATAAGCTCCCTGGACCTCAGTTTATTCATCATAGAAATGATTCAGTTCCAATTTTAATTGGATCATTTAGTCAAACAAACGTAAAACAGATTCTAAAAAAATTCATGATCATGTCAACAGAGCCCTTAATTCATTTAAAATACTTGTTTCTCAAGCTATGAAGCAAAGTTGAACTCAGTTATGTTTCTGTGGTAGTACTGTTCTTCTCGAAGAACTTCCACTTTGTCCTTCTAATGTTTTGCTGTTTCTGAGCTTAATGAGAAACAAAATATGATTTGCCTCCTTAGATAATAACTTTCTTCAACATTTCCTAAGCTGGCATTCTTAGGATGCCAAAAGCGACATCATTATTATGGACTCAAAATAGGAATGGGCAGAGGATCCAAATGACAAGTTGGATTTAGCCCAGTCAACATTGGTAATGCTTACTGTGTCCACATCACTCTGCAGTTTATTCGGAAATTCTTTGGCAGTAACTATATACTAATACTATTTAATATATGTGTGAAGTCCCTGGTTCTACCCTCACTTCCTGATGCTTCAAGTCTCTTCACATGTAGGCCCAGGGTCTATTATGTAGGAGAGACACCAAGGAAATACCAGGACCTGGGAGAAGCATCTGTGGGAACTGAGGTTTGCGCACCTGTGACCTCTCTAGTTCAGAAAGTATGTTGATAATGAGTTTGCAAGTTCACCAGTTTATGCAATGACTTTTCTCCCAAGACTTAAATTTGCAAATGTTACTGGTTTAACAAAGATTTAGATTGTAGGAAGAGTTGTTTATGGAAAAAATATTACAGTAACAGTCAATTTCCATTTTCAGCATAAGTGTGATTCTTAAATCCATGTAAGGTTCCAACATAACAAAGACAGCCCATTTCCTCTCCATCTTCTGTAGCCACTATGGTCTGCAAGTCTCTGATGAAAGGAATTTAAAGACCAGTAGAAAACCATTCTCTTTGTTTTTCCCTTTCCGCATACTGGCTTTCTTTCATTTGAGCTATCTTTGCTAACTTTTTCTTCAGACATATTATAAAATACCAGGATCCTAAAGAAATTTGCTTTAACAATTAGAACATAAACAGTAAGTTTAAATTCAACACTTACATGTAAGTGTTTTATCCAGATTTCACTTTGTCATTCTCAGAAAAGTTGAAAGGTAGGCTCCAAACTATACTTTTTTCTTGTTCATTTTTTAAACTGACTTCCTTTTATGTTGTGTATGTCTACAAGTAGAAGTTATGTTGGTGTGGTAGAAAAAGCCCTGGAATAGCAATTAGACAATAGGGTTGAATTCTGGCTCTAGCTTTACTGGCTCTATGACTTTAGACAAAACATTTTTCCGTTCTATGTCTCAACATTGAACCTTGCATATGAGTTATGGGGATGGTCTAAATATTAATTTATATGTAAAAATGTTTGTAAGCTCAGTATTGCTGCATCCATTATGTAGTATTTAAGTTGATTTGAAAGAGTCACAAGTAGTCTTAAAGTGAAAAGCATCTGGATCACTTCAGCCATTGCTACATACATAAGCAAGATCAGAATACATAACAGAATAAAATTTATCTTACTGCTCTTTGGAGGGGGTAAGATTGCCATCAATATATCTCTAGATAGTAGATAAGGCCTAGTAATTTGGATCAAGCTGGTAATGTGTCATTGCTAACACCCCTGGGAAGACAAAGTCTGTATGCACCTTTACACAGTTTTCTGTCTTCCAGGAAATTTCTCACTCAGCAACAACATTATTGAGCTTGCTCACTCAATCTAAATCCCCATCAGGGGGTTAGATTCTTTACTAGCTCCCTCATTATAATAGAAATATAGCATTGCTTCCTTACTTATTTGGAGGATTTTATTTTCCTTCTCAGATGCCCAATAGTCCAAGGTGCATGAATCAGCCAAACAAATTGTTTCACCTCCAGTCCTTTTCCTTCAAGAGGAAAATTGGATCTTTGCTCTGTGCTTCACTTTTTATTTCTTTCTACATGATCTGCCCAAAATGACAGTGTCAGACACAGCAAGACAGTTGTGCTCGCTGCTGGTGTTAAGTCTGAACATTAAACTGACAGAGAAAAACAAGGGCCCTACTATTGTCAGGGACTCGACATACAATGTCTGCTTAAACTGGTGTCTGCCAACCCTAACTTTTTAGGTAGGCTAATGCAGCAGACGTTACCTGCTGTTGGAAATCTAAGTCACATAGGACATCAATTAGCCCATGATGTAGCATATTTGAAAGGACAAAAACCTCACTAACTGTAACAGATGAGTTCCTGACGGTTCCTACTAGCCAGTAGAGAACAGCAATCTCAGTGTCACTTGCTGATCTAGAAGTTTGGTTATAAGTGTAAACCCAGGGTTTCTCAACAGCAATACTATTGACAACTTTCTGTTATGTTTTCTTTTAGTGATAGCCACAGATTTTACTCTTAGGTAAACTCCTATTTCACACTTGGTTTAGGTCATCTGAAAAGGGTTCCAACCCTGGCTGTAGGAGTGGTGCCCACAACATAGACATAACCAATTGAGAGGAGATCTTGTTGAGTATATAAAGATAAAGGAAAGCTTTCTTTCCTATTGGACTTCAACAAAGAAGAATGCAAGGCTGGATTTATCTAGGAATATTATAGCTACATGCAGTCTAAGAATGAAACCAGGCATGGAGGAGAGCAGAACTCCACAAAAAGATGAGCTCAACAAAAAGATATCTCCTGATGACAAGTTTCAACTTTGAGAGCAGTTCAACATCTCCACCTTCCAGTTATGGGTCAGTCAAGTCATGTTGAGTTTTCTGTCCTTTGTAACCAAAAGAGTCTCAGTGGAAACATTCAGTTACTTCTGATAGTCCTTGGAGTTGTCTCTTGTTTGCTTACACATAATCCTCTACACTAGATCCCTTGTGTGATGTCTGATATTCTACTGCCATTGCTGTTAGTGTTGGCATTGACACAGTAACACAAATATCCATGCAAAGAGTAGTATTGCTAAATATTCTCAAATCAGCAAACAATCAGCCATAACAGCACTGCCTTGTCTAGCCGTGTCATAACCATAATGGAAGGAGGATAAACCCTCTCACTCATTCATTGTCTTTGTTACACTCTTGTCTTCTCAGTATGAAAACAGGGTTACTTCTGTATCCCAGACACCCTAATGAAAGTACTTTTACAGGTCCTGTCTGTAGGCGTCCCAGCCATGTGATGTAGACATGAGGGAGTAAGTCTCAGAGTTCAAGGGTTAGAAGCTATCAAGGCTTCCCCGTCCTCCATCCTCAGGTCTGATGAGGGTATTTGTAACAACACCTTCTCTTTTTCTGTAGCCAATGACCTTTTGTGAAAATGGAACTGTGGTGATTAAAAGAAGGAAAAAAAATAACACTTAGCAGGCTCAAGGAAAATGCATCTTTCTAAACATTAAATAACTAAAATGTTAAACTAAAAAAAATTTAAACATAGTATCCCCACATAGAATAGAAGAAATCTAAGATTATTCCTTATATAGGAAGAAATTTGAGAGATCAGTCTCGATCAAAGGAGTCATTCTATCTTATTTTGTTGTTTATTAAATCCGAAGATGCAAAAGAATCTTCATAATATATATAAGTGTGTGTGTGTGTGTGTGTGTACTTAAAGAATACATGGAAAGAAAATTATTAGGTGTTCTGTGAACACTCTCTACATTAATCCTATGTGTATCGTATGTTCTGTAAACATTGGATCCATATTTATGATTTGTCTTTTCTCTATTATATAATAATAATGCTTAAGACCAACATAGCATTTATGATGCCCCCCAAAATATTTGAAATGAAGCAACTGAGGCCAAAGTTACATTAACTCTGTATATTGACTTGGTAAGTAAGATCCTTACATATTGGATATTTCAGTTATTAAGAATACATGTAATTCTCTACTCTTAATATTTTACTATCTTTCAATAAAATTTTGTAATTTTCTCATAAAGCACTTGCTCGCCTGATGTGAAATCCATTCTTACATCATGTAGTATAATTTTTTGGTAGTACATAAATTTGCATTTTATTATTGTATGTTGATCCAGAATTTTTTTCTAAAGCCTTCTTAGTTATTCTAATAATTATTTGTAGATAATTTTGAATTTTTCTGTATAAAATTACATTCTCTAAAAAAAAAAAATGGTTGCTTAATTTTCATCCTCTCCTCTTTTCCGCCTTTTATTTCATTTGTCATGCCTTATTGCATTGAATAGACTCCAACAGTCTTACACAGAAATGGTGACATCTGACACCCTTGTCTTGTTTTTAATCTGAAAACACTGTTTTCAGTATTATACATTTAGTGTAGCATAAATATGCTCTAGGTTTTTTGTGACTATTTTTATATTAGAAGTTCCATTGTATTCCAATTTTAAAAAGAACTTTTTATGCTGAATTGATGCTGAGGCTTATCAATGTTTTCTACATCTTTTAGGATAAATATATTACTTTTATTCTTAAATTTTTGTTCATGTGATGAAATATACAAATTTTCTTCTTAAATTTAATATCCTCTAACATACCAGAGAGAGCTACAAATTTGTCATTTTTTTTTTTAAACCCAGCTTTTTTTTTTTTTTTTTCAACGTTTATTTATTTTTGGGACACAGAGAGACAGAGCATGAACGGGGGAGGGGCAGAGAGAGAGGGAGATACAGAATCGGAAACAGGCTCCAGGCTCTGAGCCATCAGCCCAGAGCCTGACGCGGGGCTCGAACTCACGGACCGCGAGATCGTGACCTGGCTGAAGTCGACGCTTAACCGACTGCGCCACCCAGGCGCCCCTGTCATTTTTTTTTTTTGTATTGTTCCATATCGATGGATTTGGTTTTCTAGTATTTTGTTTAGAATTTTGCATCCTTGTTCATGAATTGGACTGTCTTTAACTTTTTTCTCTTATATATTCTAGTTTGTGTATCCAAATTATGCTAAATTCATAAAATGGAACTGAGTCATTCTTTGTTATTCTTTGGAGAAGTTTGTATGTGCTTAAAATTATTTGTTCCCTAAAAGTTTGGGAGAACTCAGTCGTGAAGCCATCTGGGTCTTGTGCTCTTTTTGTAAAATATTTTTTTAACTATTGATTCAGTGCCTTAAATAGTTTAAGGTGCTTTAGCCTGGGATCCTTAGGAAGCAGAATAGTCTGAGACAATTCATTCTCAAGCAGCAGGAGTGAGGGGGGAAAAGGGGATGAAATAGAGAGGGAGGGAGAACCAGTATTTGGATGTAACATGGAGTTAGTCATTGTTAAGGGCACCACTTGACTGGTCTCACAAAGCTTGACTGGTTTCACAGAACAGTCCCTGGGAAACTATATAACCACATTATATCATTAACTCAGTAAATTCAGAAGATACAGTTGACAGAATTTAACAACTATTCATGATAAAAAAATTCAGCAAACTAGAAATAGACATTTCTCCCAATATAAAGACTGCCTCCAATTACTTACAGCTAACATTATACATAATGGTGAAGGCAGAACTCCCTAAGATGTAGAAAAGTAAAGGATGAATGCCCTCATCACTTCTATTCAACATTTTACTGGAGGTACTTGCCAGGACAAGAAGACAAGAAAAAGAAATAGAAAAGTTATAAAAATCAGAAAGCAAGAAACAAAACTTATTTTGTTTGTAGATAACCTGATTGTTTGCATAGAAAATCCTAAGAAGTCCAGAAACAGAGTATGGGAATGAGTAAGTACAGTTAGAAAAGTCAACATAAGATCAAATTAAAAAAAATTCTATTTACTCACAAAAATAATTTTAAAATAAAATTAAGAATCAATATTTATAATAACATAAAAAATATAAAGTACTCAGGAATAAATTCAACAAAATAATGCACAAAATCTGTAGACCTTAAACCATGAACCCCTATAGAGGAAAAAATATCTTATTAAATCATTTTATCTTTAGAAGTTCAGTTTGGTTCCTCTTGGAGTCTGATAGGTAATTTTTATTAGAATTGTCTTATTGATTCATGTTGAATATTTTGAACATTTTGTTTGTCTCACACTTTCAGAATTCGAAGCCTTTGCATGTCAAATCCACCTGTCAGTTAATTTGCTGGCTCTCATATATGATACCTTGTTTTCTTGTGCATTTTGAGTTTTGACTGTGAGCTCATATATCTTGGAATGTTACCTATGGGAATTGTTTTGAGATCTAAAAGTAGGTCCCATCAGAGAAAATTTATATTTGCTTCTGCCAGTACCTCAGGGCACTACCAGCTTGAGATCACTTTATTTTTATTTTTATTTTTTTAATTTTTTTTTCAACGTTTATTTATTTTTGGGACACAGAGAGACAGAGCATGAACGGGGGAGGGGCAGAGAGAGAGGGAGACACAGAATCGGAAACAGGCTCCAGGCTCTGAGCCATCAGCCCAGAGCCTGACGCAGGGCTCGAACTCACGGAGTGCGAGATCGTGACCTGGATGAAGTCGGACGCTTAACCGACTGCGCCACCCAGGCGCCCTTGAGATCACTTTAAAATAAACTCTCAGCTTGAGGTATTTTGGTCCAGGCATGTAATGTGAATTCAGGCTAGCTGTGGTTACAAATTCTCAGGGGAAAGTATTTTTCCTCTCTTCTAAGTGCTATGCTTCATGAAAGACAATTTTCTTTATATTCTCCTGAAAGGAGATGAAATTTTTCCATTTCCTCATGACACTGACAGTTTAATCCTTTAATGTTGCAGATTATATGAGTCTCTCCTATTAAACTGTATTATTGGCAGGCTGTGAACTTTGTTTCCTTTACTTAAGCAAGGTGTGATATTTGAAAGTGTTAATCAAGTTCACCCAGCTTTGAAAATGTGCTGACGGTCAAAGACCATTTTTAATGGTCTCCTCATCTTTCCGGATTTCTGCTTTCATTTAGTTGTTGGCGTATGGGTAAAAAGCCTCGGTCTACCAAACTACCCCACTGCTGATATACAAAGATGACGATGAAGGCTCATGAGGTGAAGGGATTTTGCTGGCTTTTGAGTCACATGATATGGGTGCCAGTTGCCTGAGCCATGTTTCTGTGGAAGCAAAGCCTGGGTCAAAATACAAATATGAAACATTATCACAGAGATTTTTTTTTTAAAGAAAAGCATAAGTAGAAGAAGTGGAGACAGTGAAAAAGGGAGAGCAGAAAGTGAGTGTGAGCAACAAGGATTCTCTTCATCGCTGATGGGAATACAAAATGGTACAGCCATTTTGGGAGACTGTTGGGCAGTAATTTACAAAATTAAACATATTTTATGGTACCATCCAACAATTTCACTCCTTGGTATTTACCCAAATGATCTGAAAACTTATGTCCACACAAACTCCCGAAGAAAGATGGTTATGGCAGCTTTATTCATAGTTGCCAAAATGTTAAAGCAACTAAAATGTCCTTCAGCAAGCAAATATATAAATAAACTGGCATGTTCAGACAATGGAATATTACTCAGTGCTACGAAGAAATAAGCTAACCAGCCATGAAAAGACATGGAGGAAACTTAAATGCATATTACCAAATGAAAGAAGCCAATCTGAAAAAGCTACATATTCTGTGATTCTGATTGTATGACATTCTGGGAAAGTCAAAGCTATGGAGACGGTTAAAGGATCAGTGGTTGCCAGGGTTTAAGAGAGAGAGAGGTATGAATAGGCAAAGCACGGAGGAATTTTAGGGCAGTGAAAATATTCCGTAATGGTGGCTACATGACACTGAAAATTCATTGAAAGCCATACAATGTGCAACACCAAGAGTGAACCCAAAGATAAACTATGGACTTTGAGTGATAATGATGCATCAGTGTAGGTTCATCGATGGCAGCAAATGTACCACTCTGGTGTGGGATGTTGACGGTAAAGGAGATGTGTTTGTGTGGAATCAAGGAGTATATGCGAAGTCTCTATACCTTCTGCTCAATTTTTCTGTGAACCTACAATTCCTCTAAAAAATAAAGTTTATTAACAGAAATTAGTAGATGCATTGCTCAACCTTCCCAGCTGCACAGCAACTCAGCTTTCCTAAGATGAAAGGAAATTCCTGAACACCTTAGAGGAAAAGAGACAGTGCCATCCATGTAGGATGCTTGCTTGCTTTCACATTACTAGCTCCTAGGGGTTTTCTCATGATGTGTTGCTGGGAGGAGCAATTGGAGAACGTCAGTTTTGAGTATCTGAGTATCTGAGTAAAATAAATAAATAAATGTTAATCTGCTGTCCTGATTGAGCAGAAATGGGTTAGCAGATGAGAAGGGTCAGTAGCAACCTTTTGAAAAGCTGCAAATAAGAAAGTCAGCATGTCCACTTACCAGCTGACTGTGTTCATGGTGTTTGTCCTGGCATTATGGCCTCGTGGAGATATCTTACTTGTGATTTTTTTCATCTTTTTATTTTAGGAAAATGCATACAACATAAAATGTACCACCTTAACCATTTTAAATGTACAATTCAGTAGTATTAAATTAGACTCATACGTTGTGCTACCATCACCACCACCCATCTCCAGAACATTTTTCATCCTGTAAAACTAAAACTTTGTTATACCCATTAAATAATAACACCCCATTCCTCAAGCCCCCAGCCCCTGAGAATTACCCTCTACTTTCTGTCTCTGTGATTTTTAATACTTCATGTGAGTGGAATCGCACAGCATTTGTCTTTTTGGTGTCTGGCTTATTTAACTGATCGTAATGACCTTACAGTTCATCCATGTTGTAGCATAGGTCAGAATTCTTCCTTTTTAAGGCTGAATGACACTCCATTGTGATACATACCATGTTTTACTTATCCATTCATCCATCAATGGATACTTGGATTGCTTTTACATTTTAGTTATTATGAATAATGCTGTTATGAACATGAGTATACAAATACATGGTCAAGACCCTGTTTTATATTATTTGGGGTATACACCCAAAAACTAAATTATCGGACCCTATAGTAATTCTGTTTTTAATTTTTAATACTGTTCTCCACAGAGGCTGTACCATTTTATATTCCCACCAATTATGCACAAGCATTCCTAATTCTCCATATCCTTGTTATTTTCTGGGGTTTTTGTTTTTTTGATAGTTAGCCATCGTGACTGGTGGCTATCTCATGGTTGAGTTGACATCTCATGGTAGTTTTGATTTTCATTTACCTAAAGGTTAGTCAAACATCCTTTCATATGCTTACTGGTTATGTGTATATCTTCTTTGGAGAAATGTTTATTCAAGTGCTTTGCTCATTTTTGAATCAGGTTTTTTGTTGTTCTTGAGTTGAGGACTTCTCTCTATATTCTGGATATTAAACCCTTATCAGATTTGTGATTTACAAATATTTTCCCTCATTCTGTGAGTTGCCTTCTTACTGTGTTGATACTGTGTTTTGTGTGTCTTTGATACACAAAATTTTAAAACTGTCATCAAGGGTTGCCTGGGTGGTTCAGTAGGTTGACAATCTGACTCTTGATTTCGGCTCGGGTCATGATCTCACGGTTTGGGAGTTTGAGCCCCTGTGTTAGGCAGGTGCAAAGACTGCTTGGGATTCTCTCTCTGTCCCTCCCCTTCACTCTCTCTCTCTTAAAATAAATAAATAAATGTTTAAAAAAATAAAAATTGTCATCAAGTATAATTTGTCTACTTTTTCTTTTGTTGCCAGTGTCTTTGGTGTCACCCAAGATTTCATTGCTAAATCCAATGTTGTGAAGTTTTGCCCTATGTTTTCTTCTAAGAATTTTATAGTTTAAGCTCTTATATATAAGTTTTTGATCTATTTTGAGTTAACTTTTGTTTATGGTGTTAGGTAAGATTCAAACTTTATTCTTTTGTATTGGATATCCAGCTATCCCAGCACCACTTGTTGAAACATGATAGTCTCCTTTCCCCATTGAATTGTCTTGGCACACTTTTCAAAAGTCATTTGATGATATGTGCAAGGGTTTATTTCTGGGCGGTCCGTTTTAGTCCATCAGACTTTATGTCTGTCTCTTCACCAATACCACATTATTTCAGTTGCTGTAGCTTATAGCTTTGAAATGAAGTATGAATCCTCTAGCTTTGTTCATATTTTTCAAGGTTGTTTTAGCTATTCAGGGTGACCTAAGTTCCATATGAATTTCAGGATGAGATTTTTTTTATTTCTGCAAAAACAGCTTTGTGATTTTCATAGACATTGCATTCAATCTAAAGATCATTTTGTATTAACACCTTAAAAGTAAATATTAAGTTATTGACCTTTTAACATTCATGGACTCACAATCCATGGACATGGGATATGTTTCCATTTATTTATGTTTTCTTTAATTTCTTTCAGCAGGATTTCATGGTTTTCATTGTACAAGTATTTCGCCTCTTTTGTTAAATTAATTATTTAAATATTTTATTCTTTTTGATGCTATCATAAATAAAATTTTGTTTTAAAAGCTTTCTTGGATTGTTCATGGCTAGTGTATAGAAATGTAACTAATTTTTGTGTGTTGACTTTTATCATAATATTGTGCTGAATTATTAGTTCTAACAGTTTTTTGTAGAATTACATTTAACATCCCAAAGTTATAACATAATAATTTGAATTTATACCAGCTTCACTTCAGTAACATACAAAAACTCTGCTTCTTTACATCTAGATCAATTCCTTACCCTTTCTGTTGTTGATGTCACAGTATTATATATTTATACATTGTGTGTCCAAAGACTTAAACTGATTGTTTTAAATTCACTTGTCTCTAAAATTATTTAGAAAACAAAATGTGGATTTATGAATCAAAGTTATAATAGTGCTAACTTTTAGACTAATAATTATTTAAACTTTTAAATCATCCAGAAAATAAATATTGGAGTTACAAACCACTGTTACAGTAATATTAGATTTTATATTTGCCCATGTATTTACGTTTACCAAGATCTTTATTTTTCATATGGTTTCAGTTTGCTGTTTGGTATCCTTTTGTTTTGATCCACAGAACTCCCTTGAGCATTTCTTCCAAGGCAAGTCTAATGGTAATGAACAGCGTTTGTTTGTATGGTAATATCTTAATTTCTCCCTCACCTTTGAAGGACAGTTTTGTCAAATACAGAATTTTTGGTTGATAGTGTTTTTCTTTTTTATGCGTTGAATATATTGATCTACCACCTTCTGGACTCCAAAGTTTCTGATGAAAAGTCTGTTGATTTTATTGAGGATGTCTTGTATGTAATGAACCACTTCTCAAGATTCATTTTTGTTGTTGGCTTTCAAATATTTGATTATTAGGTGTCCAGTGTAGGTCTCTTTGAGCTCATCTTACTTAGAGTTTGTTGAGGTTCTTAAATGTTTGTATTCCTCAGATTTAAGAAGTTCTCAGCCATTACTTCTTCATATATTCTCTCTCCCCACCTTAACCCTTCTGGGAATTTCATATGCTTATGTTGGTTCACTTGATGGGGCCCCATATGTGAAGGGTCTTTAGGATCTATTCTCTTTTATCCAATATTTCTTTGTGGTCCTCCGACTTGATAATTTCCATGGTCCCAAATTCCAATTTGCTGATTTTTTCATCTGCCTGTTCAGCTTTGCCTTTGAATCTCTCTGTTGAATTTTCCATCTCAGCTGTTGTTCTTTTCAGCTCCACAGTTTCTTTTTGGATTATTTTTAGGTATTCTGTCTCTTTATGATATTTCCAGTTTGTTCATACATAATTTTCTTGACTTTATCCAGATCTTCCTTTAGTTCTTTGATCATCTTTACAAAGGTTTTTTTTTTTAAGTCTTTGTTTAGTAGATCTGCCATCCAGTCTTTTTCAGGTGCAGTTTCTGTTGATTTATTTTTTTCCCCTTTGAATATGCCACAATTTCTTGTTTCATTGTATGCTTTGTGATATTTTGTTGAAAATTGGACTTTTTAATCTAATAAGATGGTGACTCTGAAAATCAGATTCTCCCTTTTCCCCACTGTTTCTTAGGATATTTTGTTTTTATTTTTTAATTATTGTTATATTAAACAATAGTAATACAATCTTCTATGCTGAAGATCTGTCTGTGGTGTAAACTTTAAGTCTTCTCAGGTCATTTCTGATCCTGCATTTTTTTCTAGGCATATGTATACAATACAATATATACATATATAATTTCTGAATATAGTCAGTTGCTTTTGAATGTCCTACTCTCTACTTTCCGAGTTCCAGACGGGGAAAAGAGAGAAAAATAAATGAGGTAAAAGGAATTCTAGCCCTTTAAAACCCTTCAAGTCACTTCAACTAGAGGGAAAAGTGCTTGTAACACTGGGGGAGGGGTGTGTATGCAACAAAAATGACCACCCACTTCTCTGTCTGTACATCCAAGGTGAAAAGCAACAATTTGCAATGAGTGCACAGATCCCCATATTTGGAAGACAGGATTCTTTTTGGTTACCCTGTCTCCTGAAAACTGCTCTGCAGAATACATGCACAGCTGACTGCCACATAGCTGGGCAGTGGGGGCTACCTAGCTGCTACTGCATTAAGAGCTAAAATTGACCAAAATTTAATACAGTTTACCATCCCCTGGAAATTGTTAGCCTTCAATAGACTCCAGAGTTCCAAAATAGTTACATCTGACAGATTCTGCCAGTGTAATTGTTGCCTAAGTGGGGAGATTCCTGGTGGTTCCTAGTCTAACATGTGCCCAGAATCCCACTCCCCCTGTGTTTTGCATGTGTGAATGAGCACATTACCCACTACATTACTATGTCCCTTGAAAAATAAGCTATGCAATACTCTTGGGAACTGAGTATTACAAATAATATCATTTCTGAGGTTCTAAGATTGCTATAATTTTTATAAATTGATAGTCAAATTTGGAACTGGATTTGTTTTTCTTTTTGCTCTGGTCACTTGGGAGCTCAGAGCCAAATTTTCTGCTGTATTTAGTGGGGAAAAGAGTACAGGAACTTAGTATCTATTTTTCATAATTTATTATATTCTTATTGTCTCTAGTTTTGTTAGTCTATAAATATATTTTCTGCTTCAGTTTTATTTTCAATTTTATTGTCTTTCATATATTTTTATAAGTTGTCATAATTCTTAGTGAAATGAGGCAGTATATAGACACATACATAAAAGGAAAATTCTTACTTTAGAGCAAAAAAGTATAATGGACCAATTTATTGCTTGGCTTTTTTTCAGTTGTAATGTAAACAATGAACAATCAAGTGAGGAGATGTTCTGTAAATATTACTTCCTTATTTATCATGTATTATTCTAGGCACTTTTATATCTTACTCATTTGACCGTCACACATTTGCCAACAAATTAAATTTTTTTTTCTATGTCATTCATGGGGTATAAGAAGTTCTATTATAACTCTGCACCTGAAATATGAAAGGCGTAACCCTGAACATAATAAGATGTAGTCTATTTCCTATTGATCTCTAGGTAAAAAAGACTTTGGTATGATAATACAAAGAAGATGCTGTGAAGAGTTACCCAGTGGATCTTTGGCATCTTCTTGTCCTAACAACCACCACAACAAAAATGCACATAGTAATAAATCAATCAGTGCTCCCCAAGAATGAGTTCAGTGAAGTCACTTTGAAAACTGTTCCAACACTTCCTCATGAAATAGAAATTTATTTGAAAATAGAAGTCAGTTTCTAAATTTAAACTGATATTTTATGGAGCAGTTCTACTTGACATACTTCTCACTAAAACTAAGATGATCTATTGCATAGATTCAACCAAAGCTGCATCTGTAGTCATCATGTGTTGTTACGCAACTGAGAGTCTAAGTTGTGATAAGAAATGTGTATTTCAGTACCAGCTTCTGGGTATTTACTTTGTATACTTTTTTACAGTCTAAGATTAAAGGTTTCAGCAAATTGTTTAGCATTACTCTATGAAAGATGGTGTGTCATCTTTTTATTGTTACTGTAATTGAATCTATTTAAACAGAGAAGCAAATTAAGTGCAATAATTTGTGTCCAGTTTCTTTATACACTAACTTTACCATAATAAGCCACTGTGATAAGAGCCTCCATGTTACATTTCGCTTGAACAACATCTTATTTGCCTGTCGCTGTTCATTTGGCTTAGTCTGAAAACACTCTTCAGATGCTTAGAAATTTTGTTCAGCATACCTCTTCTCATCTACTTATCTGTGGCCAGCATGTGAGAGCCAGGGGAACAAGTAAGAGCAGTGAGACAGTTCCGGTTACTTTGAAGGCACATCAGATAATTTTATAATCTTTGTTTTGAACCTCTACTGAATACATGGTATTAGGCGGCATTCCAGAGTTCATTTGTTATATGGCTTCCTTCCAGATTCAAGATTTTCCTCCACCTCTGTTCTCTTCTCCCACTAGTCCTTCTAGGATGAGAGTCAGAGATACTGTTTAAAAGGTATTGCATTTTTTCCCCACAATTAGGAGCAGATAAGCTCTACATAAACTGGTTTAAAACTACACTTAAAATAGCAATAGGTAAATATAAGATAATTATTTCCTATAGTATACCTTTCTTTGGGTTAAAGTACCAGAATAACTTTGATGTAATGTCTGCTTACGTAATGTGTGTTTAACTGACTGGGTATGCATGTGTCATGAGTGCAAATGATTTTGTAAAAGAGAAAGAGCAACAGGACAAAACCAAATGAAATTGAAAACACTATTTATCACCCAAAGCACCATAGTCTTTACACTGAATCTTATCAAAGGAAGTACTACTAAAAATAGATGAACTAGAGATATGCAAATAAGACATTTTAAGTGCAGAAGAGATCTCACCTTTCTGATTTATCTTCCAGGAATAGCACATGCTGTTCCAAACAGGTCAGCTGGTTGATTCAGTCCCTCTGACTCTATACTAATAATCTAAACAGCGGTTCAAGTAATTATTTTCTTTCACTTCTTCGTTGAAAACCTGTATGTAATTATGCAGATGCACACAGAGACAATTTTATTTTTGGTCCCTATATTTACATTATCTCTTCTGAATACTGCTCCACAGCCCATGTCCTTCAGAAATTCCTTTTTTACTTGAACTGAAACTATAGCCATGCTGGCTGGTTTATGAGTGAAGAGGTCACTACGAACCAACCATCATTTGGATATGATCTTTCAGTGGTTCCTCTGGTCCATTCTGAGTAGGATCAGGTCCTCATAACAAATATTAACATTGAAGAATTCCAAAAGTCTTCTGCCTTCAAGTATAAAATGTATTTGGGTGGTCACCATCCTGCATGTCTTGTAAATTGTAGTCTTGTGTTCCCACAACACACATGTGATCCTTTAATCCTCTTCTGTTAGTTCTCCTTTTCTTTTCCCTGCCTTTAATTGTTCTTCCCTGTCTAGACTTGTCAGAGGCACCCACAGGCATTAACGTGTCATTTTGGACTAACGAGTCTGTTGATGGACAGATTAAGCATCCTTATTCCCTAACCTGGGCTTCATGATGACAGCCGTCATTGGCCAAGATGTGGTTTTAATCACTGCTTTTGGAAAATTATTTCTCTTTCTAAGTTAATCGCTCCCTGATTACCATAGAGAACAATCTTCTGACCTTGACTTTATTAGTCCTGAATTTTTACTAGCTGAGCTATCCAATCCAAACTATTCCCATCTGTTTCTCTCAGTACAGTGCAATTGCTCTCCTGGATAATGGAGTAAATGAGAATTTCTTATAACGGATCCCCATGGAGCTAATGCCTACATTAACAGTCCCAGAGATGTTACTGGAAATGTCAGTAGGGTAATGAATGAGGTAGTGGAGCATGGTGACTACAAAGACATCAGAGTGAAGATTACTTGCTGGCTCACGATCAGACTGAAGTTCTCATCGGTCTGCTTCAACAAAAAGGAAGAAATGTGTCCTTCTTCTATTTTCACAAGGCAGAGAAAATACCAGGCCCTCATATTAATTACTCAGAGCTCAGCAATAGGTACTATCAAGGAATAAAAGAAAAATATAACTTTAAACTGAAGATTATCTGTTTTTCCTAGAGCCCATTAGCCAAAAATGTTCCTGGAGATGAGGCCATCTCTCTGCATTGCTCCTAGCCTACTACCGTGTTTCAAAGTCAATTTCTGTCCCATTAATTAGAATCCTTTTTGACCCTGTTCTCTGTTCTCAGGATCCAAAGCTGAACTTTCTCCTTAACTCCAGCTGTGAAGAGAGTTCTTCCCAAACCCAGAATAATGCCCAGTCCTTCCTGCTCCAGCATAATGGAAGGAGTGGGTATCCATTTCCCTCAGAGGAAACCTCTACTCCCAGCCCAGACCTCATTCCTATATGTATGGGATGGTATGATTTTCTCTAAAGGTCAGAAAGACAGTCATTAGAAAAAATAATACATGCCTTAAACTCTAAATTATTCAATCTAAAAAATTGAGACATTAGAGTCCAGTAAGGATCTATATTTAGACTAAACATAATTTTAATCATTTAAAGAGTAATTCTGAACTACAGAATATTTTATTTACATTAATAAACAGAATAACAAAAACATGAAAGATATGAATTTCTTTTACTTCACAAATCCAGAGATAGTTCATTTACAATGAGTATATATTTTTCTTGTATTAACTTCATTTAAGAAGCTCATCGGGGCAACTGGATGGCTCAGTCCATTGAGCATCTAACTCTTGATTTCAGTTCAGGTCATGATCCAAGGGTCACAGGATTGAGCCCCACATCAGGCTCCACGCTAAGTGTGGAGCCTGCTTAAGATTCTCTCTCTTTTTCCATCTGCCCCTCCCCTCTGCTCGGGCTCTCTATCTCTCTCCGTCTCTCTCTAAAATAAAAATAAAATGAAAATTAAAAAATAAAAAGCTAATCAAGTTACACATTAAAATTCAGAAAATATTTTGATTCCTCGAATACCAATTTTCTAATTTCAATCATTTGAAGAATTAATTCCAGCCATATGTAATAGAAACTATGATCAGCTTTAAAATAGCCTTTTGTCCCATCCATGTACTCTTTATCTAAGCCAGTCCACAGGTGACTACTAACAAAATCATTTGGGAAATGTTTTAAAATGCAGATTTCTAGGTACCACCTTACATCTGTGGATTCAAAATCTTTATCATTACAGTCCTGGGAATTTGTATTTTTGATGAACATCTCCAGTTGATTCTAATTCTGAGTGAAGTTTAAAAATCACTTACAATACTTGCCTTCTTGCTACAGAGCAGATCAGGCTCTGATCAGCCACCTTGACCCCCCACAACTCTGTCAAGCATCTGCCACATGAGATGCAACTGTTATATAGAGGGGAGATTTCGAGGTTCTAGTAATCTAGTTACTAGTAATCTAGTGATCTACTAATCTAGTAACCTAGTGACGGACACTGCAATTTCAGTCCCTCCTCTTGTCCTCATTTACTGTAGAGATATCAGCAAACTACTTACCCTCCTTGACTTTAATGAAATCATTTTTAAAATAGAATTTTTTGAGGATGGAATGGGATAATGTAAGTGAACTGTTTAGTAAAGCGTATAAATCCCTACAAGTGGAAAGGCTTCTACTTAGCCCACAGATTCTCCTTTCTAGAGCTCATTGATTTCCCTTCTTTTCTTATCCCCTCTGGAAGAAGAATAGTTTTCATGGAAGGCGGGAACTGGTGCAGCTGAACTACAGCACTTGCTTTCTGTGTCTCAGCCCTTCCTATATAATGTGACAGTTCCTAATCCTTCAGATGTAGAAAGTTAGTCCCTCTTAGGACTGGTTAATTGACTGTAACATTTGTTTGACTCACAGTGTTCAGTGTAAGCCCAAGGAAGAGGAATGAGAAGAGAGAGTCCAGTTGCAGAGCCCGACTCAGTTGGTAGTCTTGGTAGAGGATTATAAAGCACAAACGGTCTCCATGATTTTCAGTCATGCACTCTTCATAAAAGATTCATAAACACATCCTCAGTGTGCCTATATTTTAAGAAATAATGCAAAAATGTTTACATGACTATATTAACTTATTATACAGATTATAAACATACACAATAATAGAAACTTGAAAGGATGAAATGGAAAATAAGCAGGGGTGCCTGGGTGGCTCAGGAAGTTGAGCATCTGACTCTCGATTTCAATTCAGGTCATTCCAGGGTCATGGGATCGAGCCCCACATCAGGCTCTGCATTGAGTGTGGAGCCTGCTTAAGATTCTCTCTTTCTCCCTCTACCCCTCACGCCTGCTTGCCCTCTCTCTCTCTCAAATAATAAAAAAAAAAGGAAAATAAATAGAGTTATATAACATTATGAAGGTTCTACTGAATTGTACACTTAAAAATGGTGAGAATGATAGATTTAATGTTATATAAATTTTACCATAATAAAAAATTTAAAAAAAAACATTTTTTAAAGTTTATTTTTATTTTGAGACAGAGGTAGAGGGCAAGCAAGGGAGGGGCAGAGAAATAGGGAGACACAATCAGGAACAAGCTCCAGACTGTCAGCACAGAGCCTTATGTAGGCCTCGAACTCACAAACCGCGAGATCATGACCTGAGCCAAAATCAAGAGTTGGGCACTTAACTGAGCCATCCAGGCACCCCCAAAAAGTTTTAATATAAGTAGAAATAGTATCCTAACATATAAGCCTACAATGCCTGGTGTGCCCTGTGGTGCTTGGCTGGAGAGGTGAGGGAAACTTAAAGGTTGGGTACACTTAACCACTCTTCATCCACACTATTAAAGGCCAGCTTTCCTATGAGACATCTATCAGGAAACATCTACAATTGGGAGGGAAAGCAACACAAATTACCAGCTCTGAGATCTTGGGCAAATCACTTAAACACCCTTATGTTGGGTTTCCTAATTTTTTTAAAGAGAGGTGAAAAAAATTTTTTCATTTATTTATATCAAATATGCACTAGATTACATTAAACTTTTCATAATTCCCAGAATAGCTTCATAATATAGATTATTATTCAGATTTTTTAATGAGAAAATAAAGATAAAAAATAGTAACTTATCTATGATCACTCTGTTAACAAGGGGCAGATTCAGGATTTGGAACTGATGTATTTGCCTTCAGTGAAAATCCTCATTCTGCCCCCTAGAGGTGACAGGAGGTATACCCACCTACAGGGGGTTTGTGAAGATTATAAACATGGTCAAGCTAAGGTAGTATGCAGTTACTAGCCAGCATAGACCTTTTCTTGGAAACTTTATCCTGGACAATTTCTTATAATATACTGCATACTAAGTAGGCAATTAAAAAATGAGGAATTGGGTTTTCTTTAGGGAGCAAATTAAGGGCAATATTAAAGGCAAATTAACCTATCAGTCTCCCCTTTCCCTCTTTTTTTTATTCTCTACTCCCTCATGCACACACACAGACACACACACATCAGTAACAATCCTGAGCAATTAAGCCATGAAACCACAAGTAAAAGAATAATTGGGGTAGTAGAACAGTGCCAGAAATTTGACCTCCTCATTTTATATAGAAGGAAGCTGTAACTGAGTGATTCTGAATGACTTACCCAAGGTCATATAACTAGTATGTAGAAGAACTGAGTTTAGAACCCAGTGTGTTCTACATCATAGCCTCTGTAGTATAAAAAGTGGTAGATAAAAGAATAACATGGACAAGAAAGAAACAAAGGAGAAGATAGTTCACAAAAGGACAGCCTTCAATCTAAAGGTTCCAAGAAGAAGATAGATGTCTATATTGACAAATGTTATTTATTAGAAATAGCCATAGCTTATTTTTACAGTCAGTGACAGGGAAATCTCTTTTTCTCTGATTGCCACTCTGTGTCCTCTGGTAGCTCTTGTGTGGCAAGATGCTTAACTCTTTGTGAGTTTGTGTGCTTCAGAATTTCTTCATTCCACTATTTACCTATTCAGCAAGGACAAGTGAATGCATTACATTAAGTGGAATTAATGATGGAATACAATTCTCTGTGAATCTCTTGCATTCCCACATATCTTGCTGGCAGATTCACTGTACTCCATACCATCTTCCAAGAAGGTTATAAAATGGAGAGCTTTAGAAGAGAAAGGTAGTGTCTCCCTCTACAGCACAGGGCAGGCATGCTTACTGGACATTACAATTGATTTGCATTCCCTAAGTTCACGGTTTCTCTCCTGTGACACAGTCCACTGAGTATAGGTATGTCACCTGGCTCTGTCCCTATTCCCCTGTGTGAACTGGGCCGTAGAGAACCAGCACAGATGTTTATACTCTACTGCAGCTGCTACAAGTTATAAACAGTCCTTGTTTCTGATCCACAACTCCTATGTCTTCTGCCTGCATCAGTGAAACAGGACCTGTCCTGGGACCAAACCATATAATGGTGGATAATACATGTGCTGTGCACTAAACGAGTTAGGTGAGAGCATAGTAAGTTGGTGAAAGCAGGCAGGGATGGACACAGGTAGTTTCTACAATGCCGTCTCTCTTGATCAAGGGCTACAATGGTTAAGTTCTCTTAGCTGGTGTGTAATGAACAACAAGTCTCTCATTTTAACTGATTGTGAATCAAGGTTAGTTCAATCATGCAGACTGCCTGTAATGATCAGTTAATTTACATAACGGTAAGTAAATGGCAAAACGTGATTGCAACCAAAAAAAGAATCACAATTTATTGTCTTTTCCATCATTCAAGTATTGTGACTGACCTATGTGCAGAATGCATAATGAGAACAATAGGCTTTTTACCACAAGACAAGATTTTATGGAGTCCTAAAATAATGATTGTTGCCACATTTTAAAGAAAATGTACTTTAATCTTAACAGGAAAGTGTGAAGTGGAAATTATCTCTGAAAATTAGCACATAAAAGAAGTTTAAATGATTGTATATAACTCAAAACTTTTCTAAGAGAAAATTATTTCCTCTTGAGAATTTATTCTCAGTGTCATGTTAGAGAATTTTCATGATTATCTCTTACACTGTTTCAGTTGTTAAATACTGAATGATGTTCTTTAAGGCTCTTAAAGGAGGGGGGATTTATGAGTTCGTGAATTTTCAGTTTAGCATTTTTACTAAGCATGTGGTACATTTTAAAATTACTGTTCTATCACTCTTATCAGACATACAGTTTTACCATTCTGCCTGGTAGAAGTGTCAAGGGATGTCCTTTTCCTCATACTGAATTTTATTTATATAACATCAGCCTCCATAATTTGTGAATAATGATCTTGTCCAGTGAACTAGACTATGATGTCCTTGTATCTAGTAGTCCTCATATTAAGCAGACAGAGTCTAATTCAGTGGCAAGTCTACAAGAAATCTCTGTGATATATCACACGGAGTGAGTGGATGAAATCTATTTACCCTTCAGTCTGTTGTTAAGGGTTTGAGGTAGTTGAGATAGATATGAACAAATATTCTGCATGTAAACATTTTTAGAGTAAAGGGATGAAAATCAAAATGCTATGAAATTCTATGTTGTAGAATATAGTATTGAGCATTCAATTTATATAACAGACTAATATTTTCTTGCACAAAACAGATATCAAAAAAAAAAAACTGAAAAGAATTCGAGAAAAAGAAACAAGTCTTCTGAAATTTCAACCACGAACTTATTTTTTTTTCCTTTTTCTCATCTACACTTCCATCAGAAGCAACTGACACTTCAGTTGGAAAGAGTTAGGAAGGAGGTAGAGGTTAGTTAATGGGCCTGAGAATTAGGAATATTTATGATGTTTGAAGTAATTTGTAATTTAGAATACACTTCAGGTTTTAAAATTTCATGAGTGCTTTTTTTTTTGCCATCCATCCAGCTGTGGTTTTTGTCTTGATGGCAGTGAAATATTTTTCTGAGGCTAAATCCTGAACAAAGGAATGAATTCTGTTCTGCTTTGCATTTGTGAAAACTGCAGGAGAGTGCTGCTCACCTGGCATAAAGCACTCTTTAAAACACCATTTCCAGTAAGAAAAATAGCCCCTTATTAGGTACATAAAGACATTCGGGGCATGTTTTGGTATCTAACATGAATGTACCAGGTGGCTGATAATACATTACTTCTCAATTTGAAGCAGCTTTTGTTATATAAAAATGTAAACTCTCATGTGTCATATTACCTAAGAGGCAATAACAGATGATGGAAATACTCTTACAAAAATATGCAAAAGCTCTCTGATGCTAAATATATTTTGGGATCTGACCAAGGCACGAGTGAATCAGAACCGAGCTTTGTTCTGTCAAGTATTTTAAGTGGCCCTAAAGAAGGCTTTGGTTCTCTGATGGAACTTCTACCTGAGAAACCGAGAAAGACTCCTGTTTGTTTCAAGGGCCTGAAATCAGGTTAAAATATGTCTTTAGCCTTTTTCTGTTGAATTGACTAATTAAAGCCAATTTGAAAACAGATGCAGATCTCCTTCAGCCTTTTCTGAAGCAACTCAAGTCAGAACTGAACCACTTTGTTAACACCACGTCTGTAGCCCAGACCACCTTGCCGAGTTCAGATAAGCCTGCAACCCTACTGTGTCTTCTTCAACACATGCACATCCAGTCCACCAGGAAGGCTGAACTGCTTCCAGAGGCAATTGAAGAAAGCTGTGAGTGCTGGGAGGGGACTTGAAAGAATCTACACAGCCACAGGAGGCGTCTAGTTAAAGGACACTTAGACACCAGGACTCTACTTTTGGAACCTGATGAATAAATGAATGCTCCCTTGCACATCCCAGCTTCCTCTCCAGGAACACAAATGACTCTGCCTTTGTGCCTCAACTACAAAGATATGGTTCAAAGCAGTTTAGACATAGACCTAGACTCATTTCTCTACTTTCACATATATTAGATATTTTTTAAAATTTTTTAATTAAAAAAAATTTTTTTAGCGTTTATGCATTTTTGAGAGACAGAGAGAGATAGAGTATGACCAGGAGAGGGACAGAGAGAGAGGAGGAGACACAGAATCCAAAGCAGGCTCCAGGCTCCAAGCTGTCAACACAGAGCCCGATGCAAGGCTCGAACACACAAACCGCAAGATCACAACCTGAACTGAAGTTGGATACTAACCAACTGAGCCACCCAGGTGCCCCTAGATATCTTTTTTATTAATATGTCATATGAAACTGAATGTGTTAGGGCCATCTTGAATTTATTAGGCCTTTCACTTTTGTGTGCTAAGAAAGAAAACTAAAAAAGAAAGTAGGGTTAAAAAGGTATGAACAAAGTAAATTGTATTTTGTTCAAGACTTGATTTGTAATGAGTAACAATTTCTTATTCATATGTGCACAAAAACTATTGACTCTAATAGAATAAAATCATCCTCATTGAGTACTTCAGAATTTTGTTATTATATTTATTAGATGTGATGTAACTTAGTGTCATTGACTATTTTTTTCTGACTCTTAGCTTATTTAAAATATCCTGTGTTTGGGGCACCTGGGTAGCTCAATTGGTTGAGCATTAGACTCTTGATTTCAGCTCAGGTCATAATCTCACGGTTCTTGGGATCGAGCCCCACGTCAGGCTCTGCACTGACCACATGGAACCTGTTTGGAAATCTCCCTCTACTTATCTCTCTGCCCCTCCCCTGCTTGTGCTCTCTCTCTCTCTCTCTCTCTCTCTCAAAATAAATAATAAACATTAAAAAATACCCCGTGTTTTTTGCCCTATATCCCTCAGGCGTCATAATACCCTATATATGTTAGGCATCTCTGTTCATTTCAGCATGATCCCTTGCACTCTGGGGAAAGCTAGGTGGGGAGCAGTATCTACAGTATTTTAATTGTGTATCCTAGCACATATACCACTGCAGCATATCAGAAGAATAAAAACTATGAGAGGAAAATTTTAAAGGAGAGACAAGGGCTATTCCAGTGCAATAGCATACAGGGAGGGTTTCACATTATATCATTGCATCAGTGGGTCTTTATTGAGTGCATAATATGTTAGACACTGTTACAGGTAACGGAGTTGTGACACTGAACAAAACAGAAGGCTCTTCATTGTCATAGCTGTCACATCCTAATGGGGAAATTGGGCAATAAGTAAGCAATTTAATATAATACCAGGTAGTTATAATCTGCCGGAAGATAAATGGGTTGGGGTAGTGGCATCAAGAGTGAAACATGATGAATGTTGGGGGGGTGGGGGGGCTGATGAAAATAGTGTGGTCAGGGAAGCCTTCTCTGAGGAGGTTGCATTTGATCAGAGAATTTTAAAAAGTGGGGAAGCAAAATTTGTGAGTGTCCATGTGAATAAGGAAGGTGTGTGCAGTTGAGGGGCTAGCAGTTGCTCCTGATGAGGAACACATTTGACATATTCAGGACCATTATGGAGACTAGATGAGCGTAACAATCAAAAGAATGACTATAAAAAGCAGACGAAACACTATCCAGGGGTCAGATTATGTAGAAACTTTTATCTGAGAGTATGAACTTTAAATTCTGTTCTGAAAATTCTGGGAAGGCAATAGAAAGCTTTCAGCAGAAGAGTGGTATGATCTGATTTAATATAATTTTATAAATGTATTGAGGTATAAGTGACATACTGTAAGTTGCAAATGTTTAAAGTATACAATTTGATAAATTGTGACTTCCATGTAAGCATATTGAAACCATTACTACAATTAATATAGTGAACATAACCTTTTCCCCAAAGATTTGTTTGTACCCCTGTGTAATTCCTCAGACCTGCCCCTCCCCACCCCCTTCATGACCAGTCAACTACTGATCTGCTTTCTATCATTCTAGATTGGTTTGACTGCTCTAGATTTGGACATTTCATTCTAGAACTGGAATATTATAAAGTGTGTGTATTCTCTTGTGGCCCAGCTTCTTTACTCAGCTCGATTAGTTGAGGGATCATCCACATTGTTGTGTGCATCATTTCTACAGTGCTTTTCATTGCTGAGTAATATTCTATTACATAAAAATTCCACAGCTGTGGTTTATTCCTTTACCTGCTTATTTACTCACTTGTTAAAGGGCATTTAGTTGGTCTCCAGGGTGTTTTGCTATTAATAAGGCTCCTGTGGAAATTTATGTACAAGTGTTTATATGAACATATGCTTTAATTCCTCTTGGGTAAAATACCTAAGAGCAGAATGACTAAGACATATGTTGGGTGTACACAAATCTTTTAAGAATTGCCACATTATTCTCCAAAGTAGTTACATCTTTATACATTCCCACCAAAAGTGCATGAGGGCTCCCACTTCTCCATATCCTGTCAACATTTGTAATTGTCAGTTATTTTGTGTTTTGTTTTTAAATTTTAGCCACTCTAATTAGTAGGTAGTGGTATCTCACTATGGTTGTAATTTTCACTTTCCTAATGATGAACTAACAATGTTGAACATTTTTTGTACGCTTCTTTGTCATCTGTATGTCTTCTTTGGTGAAGAGTGTTCAAATCGTTGCACATTTTTTGAGTTGTTTGTTCTCTTATTATTGAGTACTGAAATAAGGACTTGCAGTGAGTAATACTCAGAGTATTTTCATTGCTGAGTGGCCTGATTTACTTTTTAATGACTAATTCTAGTTGCGATAAGAGGAATGGGTGGTATATATGGAGGGGTGTGCTGGGCCATAGCAAGAATTACCTTATTCTCTTTTCTGAATGTAATTAAAATTCTGTTTTAAAATGTATTCATTTAATTCAATATCAAGGGCTCTATGAAAGATCAGGACAGTGATCTCTCCTTTACAATGCAGTTATTTAGAGCAGGCCCTAGACTGAGTTGCTCATATCCCTCACCATTCTAGGGATAACTTAGATTTAGACGAGTAAATTTGAGTTGCCTATCATATACCTATGTAGAGACACTAAGTAGGAGCTGGAGATGATTAAAAGGAAGTCTGAAATTCAGAGAGATAGGACAAGGAGTTATGAATTTGGAAGCCTTCACTCTGTTGGTTATATTTAAACCCACAGAACTGGAAGATCTCATCCAATAAGTATAGATAGAGAAAATAAAAAAAAATTAAGAGGTGATTCCTGGGACACCCCAACTTTTAGAGGTCTGAAAGAGAAGAATTCAGCAAAAAGACTTACAGTGGTTAATCGAGATGGGGGGGGTAACATTCAGAGAGGGAGACACAATAAAAAATAATCACTTTCATTGATTGTGCTACCAGAACTCATTTTTTTCATGTTTATTTAGTTTTGAGAGACAGAGACAGAGTGCGAGCTGGGGAGGGGCAGAGAGAGAGGGAGTCACAGAATCTGAAGCAGTCTTCAGGCTCTGAGCTGTCAACACAAAGCCCAATGTGGGGCTTGAACTCACAAACCATGAGATCATGACCTGAGCCAAAGTTGGCACTTAACCAGCCGAGCCACCCAGGTGCCCCATGCAAGAACTCATTGAACCACAGTTAGCAGGCACAGGTCCTACTCTTTGGATGTGGAAGAAAGAAAACAGAGTGGTTACAATAGTATTGAAATTATTAAAAAGGCACACTTTCTAATGGCATATGTGACAAGGTTGGTTACTTGATATTAATACTCAGCTTCCTTAGGCTGATGTGGGTGCAAATGCTTTATAACAATCAGTTTTCTTAATGCCTGTACCTGAAATGAGAACCAATATACTAATTTTGAGGGGGGGGATATTACAAATGCTTATGAAATAAGTTTATTAACATATATGGGTCCTGCTGTACAACTTTGTGTGAGTAAAGATTCCAAATGAAGAGGGAGGTAATGACTATATTGGATTCCCCATGGCTCACCCAATGAAGGTTAATGTAAAGAGAAGTCATGTACTGAGGTCCAAAAATAGAACTTTACTGTTGTAAAGTAGTAAGATGGTTATAACTAGTTGAAACATGGATATTATTTTTGGTACTCTATATTCTATTGAAGGTTACATGGCATACAGCCCTTCTTGTCTTTCAACTCGTATCATCATCTGCTACCCCTATGAAGTTCAGGTTGATAACTCCACTGAGTACTTATTAAATATTCTTTAACATCAATAAGTTTTAATTATTTTTATGTCCTTTAAATTTGTATTTTATTCACTGCATTGTCAACAAGCAGCAAAGAGATATGGCTGGGTGTCACAAATGTTGTTAGTGTCAATAAGTATCTGCCGAGTGAGTGAATGAATAAATGAATGAAATAATGAATATTGAATAAATTCAGCTGAATAAGTGCTGGACTTATGGCAGAAACTGAGTTGCCAGAAGTTAACTAGGGCCCTGGGTGAATCATTTCACTCACTCATATCCATGTCATATCTAAAAATAGAACTTTCAAAAGGCATCTCATAGATCTGGTGTTTAATAATCTTATTACTCATACTGATGTATTTCTCCATACAACATTACTTTTAAAATACTGACTTGGTAAAATGTGTAGTTTTGTGCAATAAAGTAGTTATATCTTAAACATTAAAGACAAGTGATCATATTTCTCATCGCTTTTTTAAGTTCACATTAAAAGACATATTGGACAAAGGGCTAGTATCCAAATCTATAAAGAACTCACAAAACTCCACACCCGAAAAACAAATAATCCAGTGAAGAAATGGGCAGAAAACATGAATAGACACTTCTCTAAAGAAGACATCCAGATGGCCAACAGGCACATGAAAAGATGCTCAACGTCGCTCCTCATCAGGGAAATACAAATCAAAACCACACTGAGATATCACCTCACACAGGTCAGAGTGGCTAAAATGAACAAATCAGGAGACTATAGATGCTGGAGAGGATGTGGAGAAACGGGAACCCTCTTGCACTGTTGGTGGGAATGCAAACTGGTGCAGCCACTCTGGAAAACAGTGTGGAGGTTCCTCAAAAAATTAAAAATAGATCTACCCTATGACCCAACAATAGCACTGCTAGAAATTGACCCAAGGGATACAGGAGTGCTGATGCATAGGGGCACTTTACCCCAATGTTTATAGCAGCACTTTCGACAATAGCCAAATTATGGAAAGAGCCTAAATGCCCATCAACTGATGAATGGATAAAGAAGTTTTGGGTTATATATACAATGGAATACTACTTGGCAATGAGAAAGAATGAAATAGGGCCTTTTGTAGCAACGTGGACAGAACTGGAGAGTGTGATGCTAAGTGAAATAAGTCATACAGGGAAAGATACCATATATTTTCACTCTTATGTGATCCTGAGAAACTTAACGGAATACCATGGGGGAGGGGAAGGGGAAAAAAAAAGTTAGTGAGGGAGGGAGGCAAACCATAAGAGACTCTTAAAGCCTGAGAATAAGCTTAAGGTTGATAGGGGGTGGGAGGGAGGGGGGGGTGGGTGATGGGCATTGAGGAGGGCACCTGTGGGTATGAGCACTGGGTGTCGTATGGAAACCAATTTGACAACAAATTTCATATTAAAAATTAAAAAAAAATTTAAAAAGATCATTGGAAGCCATGAAAAATAAAGTGATGTCACACTAAACATGATAGTTTAATAAAAATTAAAACAGGTATTAGCTGGATATAGGCTAAAATATGTACATAAAGTATCTCATTTAATTCTTATAGTAAAGGTACTTAATGATAAATATCATTATTACTTACATTTTACAACTTCAGAAACAGGCACAGAGAAGCTAAGTTTCCCAAAATTGCACAGCTAACCAATCAGTAAATGATAGAACTAGGACTCCAGTTTTGGGAGTTTGGACTTGAGATTCTGTGTCCTTACACGTTGTTCTATATGCCTCATAATCACATACTGTGAAAACTTAAAGGATTTATTTGTAATTTTCTAAAGCACTCATTGAATGGAAAATGCATTATCAATTATCACTTAAATTTTAATTGTTTATGTTACCGTACTTTCTTTATGTTTTCTTTTTTTGTGCCATTGGGTTTTTATCACCCACTTTTTAATGCTTGAAATATAAACTTCTCCCTAAAACAAGTAACCACTAATTATAATGTTATACCTCTTAGGACATTTTTTTCCCCAGAGGCATTATCAATTAACATGTCTTATTAACTTAAAACATTTATTTTTATGTAGCTATTAAACTTCTAAGAGAAGATCTGCTAATTTGACTATTTAAAATAACTACAGGTTGAACTTTCTAGATTTCTAATAGTTTCTAGACCTATGGTTGCTGCATGGCAACCAACTCAAACTTTAGCAGTTCTGGGCACTTTTTGGTTTTTAGGTGATGCTCTTTTGCACACAGATACACCCCAACCCTGCCAGCTGCCATAGATAATTTACCCACTGGTCCTCAAGGGAATGATCTTGGACATGGAGCTGACCTAGGACAAGCAAGCTAACACCACTGCAAAACAAATAGAATGGTTTATCCTTTGAACTTCTTATACAAAAGGAATATATTCATAATCCTTGAACATGACACATTCTAAATGTATGTTTATAAGTTAAGCTTCTGCTTGCCTTTATATAGAAATAATGGATTTTTATGGTTTTATAGGATGTCTGGTTTTAAGTTGACTTTAATTCTGTCTAATGTCTCAGAACAATCAATATTATCATCTAGATGGCTGTGAAATCACTCTTTCCTATTACTATAAAGGCAATTTGCAAGTTACTCTGTATAAATAAATTGTACACCTTATACTCTGAAATGCATTTTAAATTAGGAATAAAGCCAAATAATTATATCCATTTAATGCTTTTTGTTTGTTTTTACATAAACTGAATCACATCTACTAGATTTGATAAGGCCTCCTAGAACCTGGCACCAGGTAAAGTGCCATGATAAAATTTCAATTTTGTTCTTCTGAATAGATTTTAAGAAAACTAATTACATCAGCACATGAATCTTTCTGGTGATAAATAATAATTTACTAACACTGTTTTATTTTGAACCACCAATATTTTGACTACAGCCTCTTTTGTTCTTTATAAAATTTCTGTACTTTATAATTTTTATGCTTTCCAAAAATTTAAGAAACTAAATTGTTCCCTGGACTATCTTATAATACATGAAGATCTAGGAAGTGTTGATTTTTATTCACTCCACAGAGTGTGGCTGAAAATTCATTAATTGGTTTCAATCTGCTTGTGGTCAAAGGTCTTAATGCTTTTTGAACTTCTGATATTGAAGTAGAGAATTTTCAGCAGATATGCCAGCCCTTATTTTATTATATTTTATCCCTAGAGATTATTTCTATTATGAGAAATTCACTGTCTTTAATAAGTAGTCATTAATTCATGTTCCTTGTGTGCACATATGTGCGTCTTGGGTCTCAGTGTTTTCCGCCAAGAATTAACGTTTAGCCCCTTCAGATTTTTGCATCTGGGTGGTTGAAATCATGTAAACACTTTATAAATCTGAAGCTTAAATATATAAAAGCTAATACCTTCTCGGGGGAGAGTAAGCTAAAATAAATGCAGTATTAGCTTATAATACAAGAATTCCAGATAGCACTTTCAGCAGGTATCAGGCCTCTATTCTTTCTATCTCTTTTTAAAATTTCAGCCCATTGTCTTACGTCAAGGGAGGGAAGAGTGGGTGGGTGATGGGCATTGAGGAGGGCACCTGTTGGGATGAGCCCTGGATGTTGTATGGAAACCAATTTGACAACAAATTTCATATTTAAAGAAAGTATAATAGCTTCTGATTAATCCAGAACTGCAGCTAAACATTCATAAATAGCATTATCATAGGGAGGAGTTGATAATATTATATATGGAATCCAAAATATACTCTGACCAAAATCAATCCAATGTTGCTTTGTATTTGTGACTTTATAACTTGACCCCATTTTAAGAACAGGTACAGATATTAATTTTTCCATTATAAATGTGTAAAATAAAGGCATATTTTATTATTCATGAATGAAATATCATATAAATTGCCATCGTATACTTACTGCCCATTATTCTCGAGAACACCTATGCTAATATGCCTCTAAAACAAACAGAATTATTAATATTTCTCCTTAATTTATTAAACATCTGTACTGTTCCAGGTAGGTATTAGATTGGATTTAAACAAAATAAAAATTTAACTGAAATATAGTCCCTTCCCTTGAAAAACACTTTATCAAGTAATGAGTGTAGAATAATATATATATAAATTTACTCCCAGATCAATTTCATTAGTAATTGCTATTTATACACAATAAGTCTCCAGAATTTTTATGTGAAGGAAGTTTGAAGACAGTAACATAGTTGGAATTGTGAGCTAGGGAAGTTTTATAAAAGTTGAGTTTGTATAGCAAGCAAATTTTTACTTACACTGTATGTTTGTTGAGGATGACTTCTATGTGTGTCGTGTAGAATCATGGAGTTCATTAAAGTCCGATGGTTAAAACCTTTCATTTTCAAGCCACTTCTAGCCTTTATTGAAACATGTGCCAGAAATCCTCCTCAGTTTGGTACTTATAATATTTCTAGTAATTAAAAACCCAATGAAAGAATAACATGAGACACTGAGAAGTAAAGTGACTGACCCACAGTCACATTATTAGTGAGTATGAACTGATCTAGAATTTGAACTAAGTATATCTGACTGCAAATTCATTCTTATGCTTATTTATTATTATTATTATTATACTTATTATATATTTACTATTTGATGTCTTTTTGGTAGTCAGAAATCATTTCTTCCCATCTCTTTATGGTGTATGTATTTGCTTATAGTTGTCCTGTATAATATGCCAACTTGTTAAGACTTTTCTAGAAGTGACCAAGGCTCACTGAGGCTTAGTTTTAAGTGTTATGCAGATGAGAGCCAGAGTCAGACATCTTGTTCCACATTAGCCTTACCCTTTTGGACCAGTCAGGGTCTCACACATCTACCGATATCCATAGGTGAGATTTGAAGGAGCAGTTTTAATTTTATGAAAGAATGCTTCGTAACACATTTCTGAAACTAATTCTGCGACATTTTCAAGAAATGGATTCAGAACTTCTATTTCTAATAGAGTATGCCTCTAAGCTAATGAAATATAGGCTGTATATGAATAAGATTTAAAGTTTATATAAAATGGAAGATTAACTGTGCTACCATTGTTCTGTGTAGCCCATTATGTTCCATGCTAAACAGTTTAGATCCCACTTTCTAGTGTGAGTCTCACAACCATCTCAAGAAGACTGTATTATTATCAACATTCTACAAGTGCATCACTAGAAGTTACAAGTGGATAACTGTCTTGCCCAAGGTGTACCGTAAGTGGTGTAGTTGGCATTTGAGCCCAGACATCCTAGAAGATGTATCATTTATTAGTTATAATACCATATTAAGTAATAAGTCTCCAGGGCCATTCCTCATCATTTTCTCCTGGATCCAACAGAGTGCATATGTGGAAAAATGGAATTTGATTTTACTATGGCCTTTTGTGAGGTCACCTGCTTTCCTGCCCTCGATTGTTTGTTTAGTAATTACCCTAATAATAATGGACAAGAATCCTGAATTTCTTGTCTAAAGCACGAGTTCAGGTGTTTTTTTTTTTTTTTATTGTTTAAAAAAAATAGGTTCAAGAAGGATTACCCTATAACAATGGAGAGAGGGAGAGAAAGATAAGGGAGAAAGGTTATGTTAGAGCTGTTGTAATGATTTAGAAACAATCCAGCAGTAATGTTTTTCATGCATGCATGGGATTTGCATTATGCTAAGATGGCGTGCAGGCTTTCTTCTTAAAAGAATTCCATGAGATGTTGCTGTAAAAATTTGTAACTTCAGGGGCACCTGGGTGGCTCAGTCGGTTAAGCCTCAGACTTAGCTCAGGTCATGATCTCACAGCTCATGAGCTTGCGCCCTGCATCAGGCTCTCTGCCGACAGCTTGGAGCCTGGAGCCTGCTTTGGATTCTGTGTCTCCCTCTCTCTCTGCGCCTACCCCGCTTGCACTATGTGTGTGTGTCTGTCTCAAAAATAAATAAAGATTAAAAAAAATTCTTTTTAATTTGTAACTTCAGACTCCCTGCTGGGCCAATATTATGATATAACGAGAAACTGTCAAAAGTAGTCCATAAATAAATGACAGTGAGGGAAAGGTCTGAAACTTGGACAATATTCCCTTTCCTGGTATTGTGGGGGTCTTTTTTGTCTTCTTTTGTTTTTAATGTTGATTTATTTATTTTGATAGAGAGAGCACACATAAGCAGGGGAGGGGCAGAGAATGAAGAAGAGGGAGAGAATCCCAAGCAGGTTCCATGCTTAGCACAGAGCCCTACAGGGGCTCAGTCTCACAATGAGATGATCACCTGAGCCAAAATCAAGAGTCTGAGCCACCCTAGCTCCCTACCTGGTATGATGTTCTGATCCATCTCTAGCTCATTGTGCCTATTTATCTAACTAGGAAACTCTCATATGTCTTCAGCTATTTTATAGAACCAGAATTTACATACCCAAAGATAAAATTTTATCACATTTCTTTATATATTACTGACAGAAGGAAGGAGGGAGAAAGAGTTGAATAATGGAGTGGGGACAAGAATAGACGTCTGGCACAAGAATGGGACAGGCTTGAAGTAGCACATCACATGTAAGTGAGGCCCTGCCATGGTGCAGAAGGAAGAATTACCAGCCTTTGCGTGGATCATAAACTTGCCGAAACATACATTTGCATAAACGTGTGTGTGTGTTTGTGTGTATGCCGTGAAGGTTTTAGGATTTTTTAAAATTTAGTCAATTTTATTTCAAAATTTAGCAAAATACCTAAGCCTGAATTTCCCCTGACAGTGTCTTGAGAAATATATGGTCATTAAAGTGCTTTTAAAAGAATGGAAGATGAAAATGCTAATGAAAACAACCCACCATGCAACACATTTTAAGTGGCTGTTCTCTAATATGCGGACTGTCTTACAAACATGTCTCCAATTTTAAATTAAACCCATAGAAGGAAATAATATAACTCTAATACAAAAAGTGGTTTGAAAACTTGATAGATTTTCTAGGAGCTACAGACTGGGGTAGATAAAATATGACCCCCGTATTTCTAGAGCAACCTTCTAAGATCTTAATTTGATAAAAATTAAGCAAAAATTAGTAGTGATAATAACAATGATAAGGCTACACAAAGAATACTAAAGATAACCCATATCCATCAAGGTACAGAAAGAAACAGATGGCACTTCCAAATTTAATAATTTGCGAGGAATTGATAGTCTATTTGCAATGGGTGTGAGCAGAGTATATAGAAGATACAAGGGATAGCGTGGTACCCTGGCTAGAAACAACAGGAAGTATTACCACCCCACAGGCTTGAAAAGGCAAGAAGAGGGAACATTTTTCAGAACCCAGAGACACAGCAGGTTTTGTAGAGAGGGCTACTTGACAACTGCTGAGACCTCCAATTAAGGGACAGAGCCAGCCTCTGGTGATGACTCACAGAGGGGATAATTTACACTGTCTCATTATCCTCCACTCCTATAATTTCCAACTGGGGGTCCGCATTGGTGGAATAAAATTGGAAGTCAGTGAGCAAAGCGTCTGTAATGAGATCCATCCAGGTGTGCCTCCTGGGCACAGAGCTGTGAAGAGTGGGACATAGATCTCAAGTCACGTACACCTGCGAATATAACATCTGGAACTCAGATGAATATATGAAGTCTTTATTACTTAAACTCTGAGATTCCAAGACAGAAAAAGGCCAAAAATTGGGGAAATGTTTAGCATTTATAAGAAAAGCAGTTAATTAACAAGGAATGTGACTTTATATAATTTTTTGCAAAAAAAAAATATTAAAAGGAAACTGGATATTTCTTTTGACAATATTAATAAAGATTATTGTGATAGAAAGTATATGACGAAAAAAAATTTATACATAGATCAATAAAAAATGCAAGAAGTTTTATAAATTATGTGTATATTCTTACAATAGTAGAGGTATGGTGAGCTTCCTCTTTTTAATGTGAACATTGTCGTTATAGAACAGAATTGGGGAACAAATAAAACTGCTTATATTTCACTCTTATAGGGGTTCAACCGTTGTACACTAAACTGTTGTATGCTGACCTTACTCTATATACTGTAAAAACAAACAAACATAGCAGTAATCACCTTTTCAAACAAGCCAGTGAACTAAAACCATCACCTTCTAAATTTTAGCATCCATTTGGTACCCCTTATTTTCTGTCTTTTCATAACTGTAAACATGTCTAAATTAAACCCTCAGGTCCTTTTCTATGGTGCTCTGGCAATTTGGCCAATGATCACTATACTATATTATTTTTCTTTCCATCCAAACAAGATTCAGTTTGAAGCGTTTTCAGTACTGGGGTGTACAAACTTTTTAAAAAAATGTTTCCTTTTGTTCTCATGTTAGGAATTACAACTGCTGACTTGTTTAGAATGACAAGTCCTTCATCTGTAGAGTCTTTCTTTTAGGAGAGTATACCATTAAAAAGGTATTTTTGCATGAATTTTTTCGGGAGGGAAGGGAAATTTCCATCACATGATTTTTATATTCTTTATTTCCTAGTGAATATAGTTGTTTGGCTGTCTGAATAGGTATGAGGGTTTTATTCATTATCATAATTAACAATATTAGCAAGTTTTTCAATTAAATTGGGTATTTGGGAGTATGTTTGTTTTTTTAAAAAAAAATTAAGAGTATTTTAAGTAAATTCTATGCAGTACAAAATTTAATAATAAATTTGACCACTTACAAATATATGTCCTTTTCACTAATCTTCCTTTAGCTCTAGCAAATCCAAGCTTAATCCTAGGTCCTGCTTATACTTATATAGTGCCTTACACTATATTTGGAACATGCTTTTTCAAAGTGTATCATATTTGTTCCACAGCTATTTTAAGAAGGTAACCATATGTTCTTATGCCCACTTTGCAAATTCAGCAAGCCAAGGCCAGAGAAGGTAGATGATTTTCCTAAGGTCACATGGTAGGTAACGGAGCTCTAATCCAAATGTCACTGTTTTTTTCCTACCAATCCTACTTGACCCAGTAATTAATTTGATGCCTTTATGTTCCATTTACTGTACTGTCTTGGGGGATATAAACATCAAATGTTTCTTGCAGCTCTTTTACTCACTCTCTCTCTCTCTCTCTCTCTCTCTCTCTCTCTCACACACACACACACACACACACACACACACGCACACACATTTATCTCTTTATGATATCTAATCTTTGATGAGTAAGACTAACTTTCCCATTTTTGTTTAATTTTCTTAATTTGATATTTTTACAAAAATATTATGAAAAAGAAGTAAAACTCTACCACCCAAAGATTTTTTTTTAAAGCTAGAATATCTCCATAAGCCTCTCTGCTCCCTGCAGTACTATCATGCTGTGGGACTGAGGGTAACCACTATGAGTAGATGGTGTGATAATAACCGATATTGGATGAGCATATTTTTGCTTAGTCAAAAATATGTATGTAAATACATAAATATTTCTACAGGTTCTGTATACTTGATTTTAAAGAAATGAAAATGTCCTCTACATGTTATTGTTTAACTCTCTTTTTCACCTTAATAATATATTTTGGATATCATCACTTGCCAATAAATAAAGATGTAACTTCACACTTGCATTATAATTTCTGTATGCACTTCACATCCATATATAATTTTACATAAACAGGCATACACCATGCTCTTTTTATTTTTAAGGACTCTTTCCCCCCCTTATCTCCTTTCTCCTCTTCCATTGGACTCTCCCTCTGCCCTCTCACTCTTGCCCCAAGAAACTCATGTTATCACACTCATGAGTATCCCTTCCATGACTTTTTCTATTTTTTTAATGTTTATTTATTTTTAGAGAGAGAGAGAGAGAGAGAGAGAGAGAGAGAGAGAGAGATCATGAGCCAGAGAGGGTCAGAGAGAGAGGGAGAGACAGAATCCCAAGCAGGTTCCATGCTGTCACTGCAGAGCCTGACATGGGACTCCATTGCAAGAACAGTGAAATCATGACCTGAGCCGAAATCAAGAGTCATACTTAACTGCCATGACTTTTGCTATGCTCATATAGTCATACACAAATACATGTCTACACATAAATATATGCACACATAGACACTTGTAGAAGTTCTGTCCTTATATGTTTTCCAAATAATCATACAACTTCTCTTTTTACTTTTTGGACTCAATCTTATCTTGTGTAAAATTCCTTTTGGACAAATGGCAAGGAACTGATTCATTCTATTTCATAATGGCATAATATTCCAAAGCGTGGCTCTGCTATAACTTATTTAATCATTTCTCTGTTGGTAAGCATTGTTTACTCCATTAGTCAGGATCTAGTCAGGAGAGAGAAACCAGACTTCGGTTTTAATATAGAAAACTTAATGTAAAGATTTATTGCCTAGTCTGGGTGAACAAAGGAAAGAAACTGGATTATTTATAGCTTGAAAAAGGGACCCAATGGAATTGAAACTCGAACTTTTGAAGAAGGAGCCAGCGGGCTGGTGTTGGGATCTAAAGAGTGTGGCATCTGTTTCCGAGGCTGTTAGAAAAACTGCACACTGTCCTTGGCTACTGCTCCAGGAGGTGACCCCAGCTACCAGAGTAAAGAAGCATTTCTAGGATGATACACAAGAAGTGGAGAAGAAGCCAATGGAAAGCAAACAGGACTGAGCAAATCCCGTTTTCCTTTTCCAGCCTTCCAAGTTCCCCTTAGTGCCCCTCTTAGCAGAGAGTCAGAGGGAGTGGGGTGAGGAAACAGAAACGTGGTTTGCAGAGCCCCAGCTCCAGAGTAGAATTTAGGAGGGTGGGCTTAAAGCTTCGAGAACAAATAAACATTAAAAAAAGAAAAAAAAAAGAGCACTGAACAGTGGGTCAAAGGACATCGGTTCTGGTCACAGCTCTTTCATTGACTGCCTCTATGACCTCGAGCAAGGCATACCACATCTCAGAGCCTCCAGTTCCATATTCCAGAAGTCTCTTGTGGAACACAGCTTGTCAATCAGGAAACAATGAAATTGGACTAAGTATTAATTGACATTAGAAAATTAGTTAATGTCATTTAAAAATTTAAAAAGAAAAATAAAGCTTCGAGAACATTAACTTAACAACTGGCATGTCTTTATTGCCAAGATGGGTTTTTGTGTTTTTTTTTTTTTTTCAATTAAGAACAGAACTGTATTTAAGTGGCCTTATTCGCATATTCGTATGAACCAGTGCTTTTATTTCTCTGGGACAGATTCCCAGCAGTGAGATTACTGCATAAGTGATATTTTTAATTTTAACAGATGTTGCCAGATGTTTTTGCAAATGATCCTGCAAAAATTCATACTTCTCCTAGCAATTTTTGAGAGTACTCTTTCTTATTCTCCCCACCAGCACTGGAAGCTATCACTCTATTCAATCTTTCTAACATGATGAGTGTAAAGCAATGCCTTGTTTTTACTCTAATTAGCATTTTTCTGACAGCTTGTGATTTTAAGCATCTTATTATATGTTTATTAACAATCTGCAATCCTTTTTTTGTGAATTTCTATTCCTATCTTTCACTTAATTTTATTTTCTATTGGATTTCTTCTGTTGCCTTTTTCATGAATATACAAAAATCTCTCTGCATATTACAGAAATTGAACTTTATCAATCTTCTATTTTGTGCTTGTTTATAATGTTACTGTTTGTTTATTCACTCTAATTTTTGTGTTCTTTACAGACATAATATAATCAAATATCACTTATAGCTTCTGGTTCTCGTATTAGTTATATATAGACCTCCCCCACCCCAAGATTGAATTTATAATTTAAGCTTATGTCAAATATTTTTTTAATTTTTTATATTCAAGACTTTGTTCCATCTGGAATCTATGACTGTATATGCCATTTATTTTATTTTTTTTAAGTTTACTCATTTTGAAAGAGAGAGAACAGGGGAGGGGTAGAGAGAGAGAGAATCCCAAGCAGGCTCCACACTGTCAGCATAGAGCTTGACACAGGGCTTGAGCTCACAAACTGATAGATCATGACCTGAGCCAAAGTCAAGAGTCAGACGCTTCACTGACTGAGCCACCCCAGGAACCTCTGTATATGCTATTCAGTATGGGTTTGATTTTTTTTTTCCATGTAGATAGTCAGTTGTCCGGAAGCATTTATTATGACAACTTTCCTTTCAATATTGATTTGAAATACCAATTTTGTTATATGTGAGACTCTTTGATCTGCTTCTGGATTTTCTATTCTGGATTTCACTGGATTTCCTTTTGGTCAATTCTTATGCCAATGCCATATTGACTTAATCACAGTGGGTTAATATGGACAATGCCTAGCATTTGGAAACCTTTTTTAAATTAATTTCTTGGCTATTCTCCAGCATTTCTTTTCCTATATGTGTTCCTCAAGATAATTTTATCTATCTCCTTTCTGCTTCAGAAAAGAAGAAATAAACCCCATTAGAGATTAATTTGAACTACATTCTATTTATATTCCATTTTGTAGAAGATGTATATTTTATGAAATTATCTTCCCATCAAAAAGTGGTGCTTTCATTTTTTCAGTTCATGATCTCCTCAGTAAGATTTTGTAATTTATATTTTAATAAGATTTTATAATTTATTTGTTAAATTTATTCTTAAGTATTTTATGGTTTTTGTTTTTATTATTACATTTCTGGGTATTTATTGCTGGAAGGGAAAAAGCTCTTGATCTTGTAGTATTTCTATTAAGATAAACTAAACCATCACAAGAAATAAATCCAAAAAATGTGATGGCTCCAAAGAAATACAAGTTTATTTCTTTTCCATGAAAGTTTAGAGTGTATGTTCCAAACTGGCTGAGGGCTCTTCACCATGTGGTCATTCGAGGACTCAGGAGAATTCAGCTCTACTCTACTTAATATGTGGCTTCCTGGCTTGCTCTGATAGTCACCGTCTTAGCACCGAGCAATAGAAAAAGAAATTGTAGATTTATGGGACACGCAGGAAACTGACAATTGTGAGCTCTGTTCACATCTCACTGGAGGGAATTTAGTTATAGGCAACCTATAATTGAAAGAAATGCTAGGAGACACAGTGTGACTGGAAAGAAATATACCCAGTTGCCATTTTGTTTTTGCAGAAGAAAGGATGATGCATTTTAGGAAATGTAGTAGACTCTGCCATGGTATAATTATCCTATATCTAGCCATTATACTAAAGTCTCATTAATTCTCATAGTTTTCTTCTTTAGGCACATTTGGAATTTCTATCATATCCATAAGAGATTGCTTTGTTTTGCTCCTTCCTTTCAATATTTTTCCCACCAAATATTTTATTTTATTGTTGTTACATGTGTTAGAAACTCTAAGATGAGTTGAATAGTAATAGCAAGAGCAAACATCCCTAACAGAATTTCATAGTTCTTGTATTTTATCATTTAGAATAATTTTTGGCATTGATTTTAAAATCTTGTCTTTATCACTTTAAAAGATTTCCTCCAATTCTTATTGTACTTAGCACTTACATGGTAGTAAGACTGCAGAGGTTTGTCAATTATCTTTTTGGCATATAAGATCATTATATTTGTCTCTTTCAATGTATTAATCTAATGAAATATTGACAGATTTCCTGAAAAAGAAATGTCTGGAATAAATCTTATTTATTCTATTCCTTATGCATTTTTGGATGCACTGCTGGTGTATCAAAGATGCATACTATGATTTAGATATATGCTAATATTTTTAAAGAAGTTTTGCATCTCACTCAAGTGAGTGCCATGCTACAGATGGAGGCTGAAGGCAGATTTGAGTTTTAGAGAAATTATGGAATGTGACATTCTTTGTGTGCCAATATTTTGGACTAAAATTCATAAGCATCACACACATTTAGATAAAAGAAGTTAGGAATGCCTGGGTGGCTCAGTTGGTAAGTAAATGACTCTTGATTTCAGCTCAGGTCATGATCTCACGGTTTGTGGGACTGAGCCCCACGTCGGGTTCTGCACTGACAGCACAGAGCCTGCTTGGGATTCTCTCTCTCTCCTCTCTCTCTGCCCACCCCCCCCCCACTCATGCTCTTCCTCTCTCTCAAAATAAATAAACTTTAATAAAATATAAAGAAGCTGGAGGAATTCCTATGAACACAGCACAAGAGATAGAGTTTTGAAAGAAGAAGAATAAAAGGCAAATATACTAGTAGCAATGGGAAAGAAAGAATAACAAATAGAAATAAAACAAACTATATGCATTAGGGTCCTCCAGAAAAACCAAACCAATAGGAAATATAGGATATAGATAGATTAGATAGATAGATATGTCTATGTCTATATCTATGTCTATATCTATATCTATATCTATATCTATATCTATATCTATATCTATCTACACAACACACACACACACACACACACACACACACACACACACAGGGAGAGAGAGATCTATAGAGTGGGCGAGTAGGCTGGAGACTCAGGGGAGTGGTAGTTCTAGCCCAAAGGCAGTTCTGCTGGCAGAATTAGCAGAATTCATTCTTGTTCTGAAGAGGTCAGTTTTTGTTCTATTAAGGCATTCAACTGATTGGGTGAGATTTATCCACATTATACAGTGTAATCTGCTTTACTCAAAGTCCACTGATGTAAATGTTAATCTCATCCAAAAAACACTTTCAAAGAAACATCCAGAAGAATGTTTGATTAAACATATCGGCATTATGGCCCAGCCAAGTTGACACATAAAATTAACCATTATATCCCCTGAATGCCAGGGCAATTTCCATTTATCTGTGTAAGAGACCTTCAGTTGTAAATACTTGAGAATCTACTTTAGAGATCACTTGCTATGTAAAACAGAAGAGAAGATGTTAGGTTATTGCAAATATTTTGAAGCAATAGATACATCTATACTTAAGGTTCTAATGCAAAAATTTAAAGGATGAAAAATGAAAAACTTTCAAATAGTGGAAAAATCTGAAAGCTGATTTTAAAAGGATGTATCATATAGAGAGCTTGTGTAAGTTATTCAATTTTTCCTAAAACTGAGAACAAGGGGCAAGAATGGAGTCAAGGGATCATAGACCAGCACAATAGAGGTATTTCTCTCCACCTCACTCTTTTACCAAAAGCTAACTTGGCCCTCTCTTCTCCTTCTCAGCATCTAGAATCTAAGAGTCAGAGGAAATGAAACTAATTCATTGTACTTTACCAAAGCGGCCCCCCAACTGATATTTGACAAGGGCCTTAGAAATATTCTCTGTTGGGTATCATGAGCCAAAGTACCCTCAACTAAGTCCCCAACAAGTGCAGGTCTTGAAATATGCCCAAAATTTGACATATTAAAAAATATAGTGTGACCTTCACTGGCATTATCACACATCTTTGTTCTACTGAATGACTATAGACTGAGCCAGTAAACTGGCTCTTATTATGTGAAATACTCTTAAGAAATATCTCCTTCAGATTTGTCTCCACATGGCTTCCTTGAACTGCCAAAAAGTTACAGCTTATATTATTTTTCTTCAGTTTTTCAATCCAGATTTCAGATTGCTCAATTAAGACTAAAGCATAGTTTCCTTTTCCTTCTGTATTTCTTTTTGGGTACTGTCTTAACACATTATGCAAGATTAATAACATGAATTTGGGAACTTTATCTATCGTCAAGAATAATGTAAATAAAATTGAAATTACGTGTTCTTTAAAAATGAGGTACAACTGGGGCGCCTGGGTGGCTCAGTTGGTTAAGCATCCGATTTCGGCTCAGGTCATGATCTCACGGCTTGGGAATTGGAGCCCTAAGTCGGGCTCTGTGCTGACAGCTCAGAGCCTGGAGCCTCTGCAGATTCTGTGTCTTTCTCTCTCTCTCTGCCCCTCCCCTGCTCACATTCTGTCTCTGTCTTTCAAAAATAAATAAACATTAAAAATTTTTTTTTTAAAAAATGAGGTACAACTTACTTGGAAATCATCATGCCCTTATTCTTTTTAGGGCATATAGACTTCTATTTACTTATCTAATTGCTTGTTAATTACTGTATGTATTCAAGTAGACTTCTATTTACTTATCTAATCCCTTCTTTGTTAATTACTGTATCTATTTAAGTTTTCCTCTTCTTAAATAAATTCTGACAACTTTTACTTTGCTAGAATATGGTTGATTTTTTTCTAGGTTTTCAGATTTGCTGCAATAACATTACGTGTAGCTTTCTTTTAAAATTTTTCTAATTTTTCTGTGTCTTTGGTCATTTATCCTTTCTTATCTTATCTACTGCTTTCTCTTTCCCTTGATAAGCCTTACTAGAAATTCATCTATTTTGTAATTATTCTCAGGGACCTGCCTTAAGAAAATGTTTCTGTATTATTCTTATTTATATCTATTTAATGAGTTTTAGCTTTTATAATTGATTACTTTCATTTTTCTATGTTCTTTTATTTTGTTTAATTACTGTTTTCTTTAATATGGAAAGCATTTACAGTTATAAATTTTATCTGGATATAGCTTTTGCTGTGTTCTCTATAAGTCTTAGCATATTATTTTCAAGAGTTTCTGGCTATAATTTTCCAAAGACTTTTATTTCATTGAACCAAGCATTATCTAAAAATGTGTTAATTAGTGGTGATTAAGATTTATTAGTCACATTTCAAGTTTTTGTTTCTAATTTTATTGGTTCAATATCAAAAGAAGCGCCCTATAAATCTCTATTTGAAGTTTTTTTGTTAAGGTACTGTTTGAGGGTACATGAATTTTACATCTTTCATAGACATTAAAAAACAGTATTTTTCACTTAGTGGACATGAGATTTTTAAATATATCTATTAATCAAGTTTTTATTGCATACAATTTCTCTGTGTTTTTTTTTTTCATTTATAAACCACATTGCTTTCAAAGACTTTTATTACAGGTTTTAATTATCTTAGTAAAAATAGTTCCATTTTCTACTTAGAATTCTTCAGATGACCTTCAAATTTGCCTCATTTCTTTTTCTTCTTTCAAATATTCTTGATTTTTAGCCTGGACAGGGGTAGGGGGTGGAGGTGAGGGGGACCAACGAAAAAAACCAGAGAATAACATTGTATCAGTGAAATGTGTGAATCTTATTCTGGTTTCTTCACTCAGGCAGGAAGTTTTTTGTTTTGTTTTGTTTTTTTTCCTTAAGTTCACATAAAACAACCTCCTTCAAGCTTCCTTACTGCCCTCTTCTGATCAATGGTACAATATATAGAATATCCATGTGTAGATACATACATGTCCAGCCATATTGTATATTCTTTAACACAGAGTATTGCCTTTTGAAGGAACTATGTCATTTTCCTCAGATTATAACATTAAAAATGTGTTAAAACAATTTAGTAATGATTTTCTCATTTGGTAATCAGTTTTCCTTTCTGGTAATAAAAATCCAGCATGTTTAGTAAGATCAAATTTGAAAAACAATCATTATACTAATAATAATCACAGAACAAAACTAACAATGTCAGATATATTTATATCAAACAAAAACTTAGAAACTTCTTGTCAATATTAAAAAGCACCTCTGAAATTAGAAGTCAAACTCTATGCATACTGTGAATGGTCTGCTAAAACCAGTCTGCTAAGATAGCTACTCAACATTACTGATTGATGATCCCATACTTTTCTTGCAGACTTGTCTGAAGCTCTTGTTGGTTCCAACTTTTAGTCCCCTAAAAGGTCACTATAATTTGAGTACCAGTAAGTTACATTAGAATCTAAGACAGCTTCTATTTAATGTAAGGTAAAGAATTTCAACTGATCATAATGAGGTATGACAACCGTATTTGACTAATCTATGAAGAAGAATTTGTCATTGCAATGGTAATGGGACAATCCACCCAATTAATTAGTAGCAAATGGAACAGATAGCTTTGGAAGTTTTCCAAGAGCAAAAGTGCTTCTGGTGCTTTGCTTCAAAAGCAGAGCAAACCCAAATTCCTTGGGTAGAGAAAAATTTGATTTTTCATTCTTACATTTTGTATGCCAGAATCTAATCCATAATAGAGGCAAAATTGCAGGACAGAGAAACGAGGATATTTGTGTTTAAATTATGAGTCTAGTAAACTATGATGATCATCATGATTTTTGAGGGAGCTCTTTGGGTGTTTCCTCTGCTTGTGAATAGTAATTGAAATAGTATAACCTTGCAAACTATAAAATGTTTTCATGTAGAGCTCATTTGCTTCTTCCAACAATCCCCAGGGTATTATCTCCTCCATGTTATAGTGAAGACACAGGTTACAGTGAGGAAAGTCCTGGCTTGTCAAACTGTGATCTTGCCAGAACCAGTGCATTACCAGAGGGCAAATTGCAAGTAGGGCTCTCCCTCTCCAAAGCTGCCAGCACAGCACTCGTGTGTGCCCTCTGTCCCCTGTATTAACTGGAATGGACACGACAGGGAGCTTAGCTCTGGCAAAAAAAAAAAAAAAGTAACCTTTGCCTAAACTCCTTTATTTCTTGCAATACCTAATCTTGTGTGAGGAGAAAATAGAACCAATGGATCTCAAGTTAAAAGATCTCTTGAAGTACTAAATAATCAAGAAGATGCTCCCTCCCTATTAGATTTGGGGATGCTGGTGACAAGTATGGGAATTATCTGCTTGTTATAACCTTATGCTGAACTCATTCACAACTGTGGAGGGAATCTGACTCTCCTTGTTTTTATCTGAAAACACCACAAAGTCCTATTTGGTTTGCAAATTTAAGTTATCTGATGTCGTGTTAAATTTCTGTGGTACCTCTGGGCTCTTGTTGAAGCACCTTTCAGTCCTAGTTCCTTAATTATGTTTTCACATACCATGGAAATATGGAAAACATAACAAAACAACTACTACACGAAATTCTTCCCTGTCTATTATATTATGTGACTTATTTCCGTCTGTTCTATACAATAGTGTGTCAGAATCCTTCATTTCACTCAGAAGGGAAGATGGATTAGTTTTGTTTTCTGGTATCTAGAAGAGGAGTTGAGATGTCAGGAGAAAAGTACCCCTCTCCATCACCAGAGGAAGCTAATCAAGGAAAAATGTCTGCTGGCAGTACATACATTAATCTCCAGCTGGATCACGGGGCTGTTATGAGGTGTAACTAATCGTATCGTTGTGACTCATCTTGGTCTGTAATAACACGCTCCACAGTGACATCAGTGGTTGTATGAGATGGATGTTGCATGTAAAGGAAAAAATACTATTCAGCTGGAATATGTGCAAGCCTGCACATGACACAGTGACAATTTGCAGTAAATGCATCTACTGTTTCTCCACAATCACATTTGCCTTATCCTGTCATCGCTGTGTTGCTGAAACTGTCTCTAGCAGTCATCATGGGGCAATTTCAGACCTGCAGGTTGTTAGAACATCTTAGTTCTCAAAAACAACCTCTGTCAAGATGCACTGTAGTTGTCTACACAGGTCCACTTTGGCACCAGGTCTAGATGCTCAGAAAATTTCTTAAAAGAATATTAAGGTGTTAATTCAGATCCTTCACAAACTCTTGGTTTCCAGAACAGCTCCTTCCAACATTTTCTCTACAGAAGGAAAGGTGTACTGTGATCTCTTGGTACATGTAAAATTCATAATACCCATGCATTGTGATTTGTCAGTCAATTGTCCACTAGCCGATAATTGGCAGAGTAGAAAGAGCAACCAGACTGGACTGGACAGAAGGCCTCAGGCTGACTCCAGCTTGAGCATGATCACTGCCATTGCTGGGAAAGGAATGCTTCTGGGTTTCAAAAGAAGGGCTCCGCTTTCTAAGGTCTCTCTCTACCTTAAAATTGTACAGTTTTCTTAAAATATTCAAAAGCTTTTCTCATGCTTTTCTACTAAGTTGGATATCCTTTAAGAGGCAAGAACTGAGGGTATAATTTTTTTAGTGTATTTTTAAGTTTCAGATTTTTAAATAATTTTTAAAGGTTTTTAATTTAATTAAGGGTTTTAAATTTAAAACTATCTTCTAAATTTTTACACTTTATTGTTTTAACATTTATTTATTTTTGAGAGACAGAGAGAGAGAGACAGAGTGTGAGCCAGGGAGGAGCAGAGAGAGAGGGAGACACAGAATCCAAAGCAGGCTCCAGGCTTCCAGCTGTCAGCACAGAGCCCGACACGGGGCTCAAGCTCATGAACTGGGAAATCATGACCTAAGCTGAAGTCAGACGCTTATCCAACTGAGCTACCCAGGCCCCTCTAAATTTTTACATTTTAAAAGTGAAATAACAGAGGGCGATCTGGGTGGCTCAGTGGGTTAAGCATCTGACTTCGGCCCAGGTCATGATCCATGGTTCATGGGTTTAAGCCCCACATTGGGCTCTCTGCTGTCAGCACAGAGACTGCTTCAATCCTCTGTCCCCCACTCTCTAAGTCCTTCCCCAGTTTGCATGCACACTCTCTCTCCCAAAGATAAATAAACTTAAAAAAATAGAACAAAAGTAAAATGACAGAAAAGATGAATAAAGATGTATTTTAAAAATACAGGAGTTAGATGTATGCACCATGTACCTGGTGTGCAATATTTACTGACATTAGAAACAGAATTTACTTAGAATGTCCTGGTAGCAAAAATGAAAGAGGAAATAATGGAATATATGTCCATTTTCTAATTTATTTCAAAGGAACTGCATACATTTTTTCTAGAGAAATAAACATTTCCTGGACATAAATACTCCTAGAATGTGATGTTAATTGAAACATTTTCACAAGGACACTGATCTGTACTAAAGAAATAAAATTTGGTAAGACAAAAACCATTGTGTGTAAGCAATTTGTACATTTATCAGTCAGAACAATATAGAGAACATTTAGACATTGGTCTGTGCTGGGCTTCCTTTTTTCCACAGTAAAGACTATTGCTAAATTCTTAATCAATGTCTGTAATTTTATTTTTCAGAATGACAAATCCCCAGGGCGATCTGCAAGTCGATCAAGTAATATTTCAAAAGTAAGTAAACTGTATTTATTTGTTTGTTTATTGACTTTCATGTTTTATGAGTTTCAGTAAATATTTTATAATGTTTAACCTAGAATTGTTATCTGTAAGCAGTACACAAATATGACTTGTTAATGGTTTTGACTCTTTTAAGCTTTTGCTGTGATGAGGGGCACGATTTCATGATTTCACACAACAAACATTTTGTTTGTTTGTTTGTTCACACACACATTTGGTTTCATTTCAACAAAATGAGTTATTTTTCCTTTTCAGTACTATATGCAAAAGATAACTTGATACTTTTGGAGTGTCATAAAAAGTATTTTTTTTCTCTCATTTCAAGCATCACAGAGCTGTCACATACCCAACTTGAAATTGTATCAACATTCATGGTACAATTTCCATTAATTCAGTTTTTCTACAAGTTTAGGCTCAACTATGCTGGTATTTAACCAGCACAGGTTTTAGAAATGACTTACTTTAAGGCATTAGTTTGGTCATATTTGTTTTATAGAGTCAATGGATGAAAAAACAAAATACTCCCTAAACTGTCTTAATTCTAAGCAAAACACCAGAATATCAAAAAAAAAAAAAATTATGGCACGGCAGTGATACTCTAGATTTTTATTTTGCCTAGAAAACAAAATTAAGGGCTATTCTCTAAAATGAGACACAATGCAATGTATAGACTCTGTGTTTGGGGGAGTGAGAAGTCATTTAGAGCCATTTATCAAATTGGAAAATTATGTCTTCCAAAAACGTAATTCAGACAAAGATAGATTTACCATGAATAGAGTTTGGTCTGCAGGGCCACTCACTTTCCGGCACCCTCTATGGCCCTGAACTTAATTTTGCGTATGTAATTTTATATTATTTTCCTTCAGAGGAGCCCCCCAAATAGTTGTCAGCTATAGGCACTATAGAACATAGATCCATATCCAATTTAGGGAAGTGTTTTGTTTTCAGAAACAAAGAACTTTATTACTCATTGGAAAAATAGCAGTAGCCGAGTATCAGGACTTTCTTAAGCTGGTTTCCTGAGGCCACTTCTTAGGAGACAATGCCGAGATGGTCTGGTGACACTTGCAAACACACTGCACTGGTTATAGGAATGCAACCCTACACTTAGGAAACTCTCATTTTTAATACATAGTAAGTATGCCTGTGCATTGCTCTGTGAGACAAAATCTCTATGTTCCAATCTTAGCCATTATGCAAACATTCTTACAAAGATAGTCGAGCACTAAAGCTATGAATAATTCTGCTTACAAGACATGTGAGAGATACAAGAGACCCATAAAAATTGTATCTCAATACATGGGACTGAACATTTATAATTATATCCAAATCTGGGGACCTTCATAGATTTTTGAGGGGCGATGTGGGATAGTACTAATTCTGGAGAAAGACGATCAGAGTGTAAGTTGCTGTGCTGTCACTTCTTATGTGACCGTGAGACATTCACTTAACCTCCCTGAGATACAGCTGCCTCCTCAGTGACACGAAGGTGATGGTATCAGTCATTTGAAGGTTTCCTTAAGTAACTGTAAATTAAAAACATACCTTTCAAATGGCTTTCATCTTAGTCACATCATGAAGGGCCTTGCCTGCAACTGCAGAACATTGTCATCTTTCTAAACTTGAATGTTCATGTTGACCTAGAAACTTGTAAACATACTGACAACTCCTTTATCACACCAGATATTGTTTCATGATCCAGGGGTACAATTATATTGCTTTGCCAAGCTGCTGTTTGAGCTTGACATAATGCAGCTTATTTATAACTTTTGAACTTTTAACTTATTCTTTGAGAAATAAAAAGTCTGGAGTGTAGTTTCCCGTCTAGGAGTTCTTCCAGGCTCTGGTATAGATTAATTGCATCCCTGTGTGGGAGACAATTAATGACAAAAATGCATAATATGCAGAGGGAAATGAAAAGCTCTCTTCTTAAATAGTCTAATTGTGCGATAGCAGAAATTCAACTATCAGACACCTGCAGAGATAAAAAGATTTCTATGTGCATGTTTATTTTATTTAAGCCAAAATGACTTTCCTTTTATTCACATTCAGAATGACAGTCATAAATGCTAAATACATTGTTGAGTTCTCACTACTTTTTCATGAATTACTAAGTGATAAACTTTTCATTAGGACCATATAACTTACCAACTGTGAAGTGGCAAAATCTAGCAATGTTTGAGTCCATTAACATTTTTAAATGTTTATTTATTTTATTTTTGAGAGAGAGAGAGGGAGAGAGAGCAGGGGAGGGTCAGAGAGAGCAAGACAGAGAATCCCAAGCAGGCTCCACACCTTCAGTACAGAGCCCCATGTGGGGATCGATCTCATGAACTGTAAGATCATGACCTGAGCAGAGATCAAGAGTTGAACGCTGAACCGACTGAGCCACCTGGGTACACCAAGTCCTTTAACTTTTAAAGTGGTGGGGAAAAAACATTAAAGCGGAACACGGGTGCTTTTTCTCTCATTTTGTCAAAATTATTTTTATGTAGAAAAAAAAGACTATAAGTGTTTGAAGGGTGTGATTACAGAGTAATTAAGAGCATGGATTCCAAAGAAACTGTTTAGGAGGGTTATTTAACTTTCTTAATAACTTAACCTGTGAAAGGAGAATATATTATAGTATCTACCTCTTGGAGTAGTGCTTAGAACAGTGACTGGCACTATGGCAAGTATTAGCTATACTTATTATGGAACTCTTAATATGTATATCACAGTGAGAGCACCAAATAAGTGCTTCATAAATCTTTTTGTAAGTAAGTGAATTTGGGGCATAGGTTCTAATATATGCATTGTGTTCTGAGTGGAATAAGAATAAATAATAGGCTGGTAAAAATTAAGTCAGTCAGGTGCCTGGGTGGTTCAGTCCCCTTAAGCATCCAACTTCGGCTCAGGTCATGATCTCACGGTTAGTGAGTTCGAGCCCTACATCAGGCTCTGTGCTCACGGCTCAGAACCTGGAACCTTCTTTGGATTCTGTGTCTCCCTCTTTCTGCCTCTTCCCCGCTCACACTCTGTCTCTCTCTCAAAATAAACAGTAAAAAAAATTACAATGTTATGATATAGGTAAATAATGATCTGACATAATTTTATTGAAAAAATACTGCATATTTCTGTTTCCTAAAAAAAGTTACATATTTATACCTATATATGTGTATATTTAACAATAATAAATTATCTTATGTCAGTGGCAATATTACTCATAATGAGCATCTTTCTTAATTTTTATCAAGTTCGTGTTGTCCCCAATCCTTTGATACAGGACAATTGCAGATACTACAGAGGAGTCTGTCCCCCGTGGGTTGGCAGGACTGTCCACCACACTACTGAGTCTGCTTTCCTGCCCATTTCTTACAATGCTTTACTGAACCAGCAGAACTTTCTAATCATCAATATTTGTGGAATGTCACCCATCAATAATCATATTCTGTACTGGAAATGAGGACTTCCATGTACTCAGTGAGCTTACAGTGAAGGAGTTGAGATCCCATATATATGTGAGATATACACATATATAAATTAATTAAGTAGAACTGATAACTCCCTGTGCAGAAAAGATAACAGAGCAGGCCTGAGACTCTTACCTCCAAAAGGCCTGTTGGTAAAGTTGGCCTTTGGCTGGCATCTGGGAACTTGGATTTCAGGAATGGTGTACCACCCTAAATTATAAAAATAGTTCACAGTGCCTGAACTGTGAAAAAAATATATATATGGCTTATCCAAAATACTTGCCTTCCTTAGGAAGTCTGGAATTTGGGTACATGCTAGGCAATAGGTACCGATGTGACCAGCCCCCAGTGAAAACTTTGTGCACTGAGTTTCTAATGAATTCCCCTGGTAGATAGCTCTTCACATCTGTTGTTACAACTTATTGCTGTAGGAGCCTGTTTGACTCCACTGGGAATAAATTTGGAAGTTTGCTCCTGGTTTCCTCTGAACTTTACCCTCTATGCCTTTTCCTTTTGGTGACTGTGCTTTGTATCCTTTCACTGTAATAAACGTAGCCATAATTATGACCATAATTTAGTCCTGCGAGCTGCCTAGAAAATCACTGGAACTGGGTGTGGTCATGGGAACCCCTCCTGTGCTAGCCAAAAAATATAGACAGAAGGCTGTGGGAGTTGAGAGAATGATCACTTCCACGTGATGAGGACAGGATAGCATCAGAGATGGTTTCTTGGAAGAATGGTATACAAACAGGGCCTCGAGGAATGGGTGTGACTTGATCAACTACCAAGAAAGTAGGCTTAAACGGATATACGTATGAGGCATGGAAGACAAAAAAAATAAATCATAAGGAGAAAGATACATAAATGGTTTTAAGGACCTTTGAGATGGAACTCTGAATAATAGGATACTTTCTCTTTAGTCAGAACAGACAAGTGTCATCTATCTTGGAAACAGAGGGATGGATTTAGAACCCATCAAGGTCCTTGAGACTTTTTTTCAGTAAATATGTCTGCAATTGAACATTATTATTTTTGCTGTTCAGGATTGTATAAACATGATCGCACAGTTGTGAATATGAAATATACAAGTGTGGGACAAATAACAAAAGTTGAATTGTTAATAAACATTAAAAATTTTCTCCTAGTTTTATCTGTGAATCTTTTTACCCCATATTATTTAATTGCAGTTATACTTTGAGTGTTATACTTTGAGTTTTCTGGCCATTCCACCTTTTAATTTTTTCTTAGTTTATATTTCTAGTTTGTTTTAGGACATAGAAGACAGACCTGTGATTCTCTTTTTTTTTCCTATTCTAATAGGATTTGTATGTGTTGAACATGTTAAAATGGATGCAAAAGCTACAGAGAAGCTATATGGGTTTAAAACAATGTAGGTGAGATTGTCAGAATATCTTCAGTGTGAACACAACAACATTTACTTATCCATCACTTGTTTTTGTTTGTTTGTTTTTTGAAAAGCTGCTCTTGATATTAATGCTGGTTGCTGCTTTTTAACCCACATATGGCTCATAAATAGGTTCCTCAAGATGTAAAATTAGCCAAATTTGGCCTTTCTTTTATTTCTTCTAGGCTGAGAAATCATTATATTCAACTAGCAACAGCATATTATGTATTTCACAAGGAAAATATTTCAAAAGCAAACTGTCAAAAGGAAAGAAAGCCTGTACTTTCAATTCAAATCAACATCTAGAATTTTCTTTTAAGTGAAATACTTCAGGCCTTTTGGTCTATGTGGGAAGCAGCTCACAAAATGTAATCTACTTATGAAAAGAAACTCAAAAGCCACCATCTTAACAAAATATTTCGGTGTTTCCATTATTTCCTGTTATATCCCCTAGACTTCATTTACTTGACAAAGGTTCATCAAAATTGTTCTGTTGGTCCTTACCTAGAAATATCATGTATAATGTTAAGGAAAGATGGTATATAGTATTTAAAATAATATTTCTAAAGCTTTCTCTTCTCTTATTCACATACCTAGTTTATTCTTCCATAAATGAAGATGCATGGTATAGTCAATACAATTTATTCAACAAACATTTTTTAAGGATATACTGTGTACAATACATTATAGAAGCGATAGCATTTTTTTTTTAAACGTTTATTTATTTTTGAGACAGAGAGAGACAGAGCATGAACGGGGGAGGGGCAGAGAGAGAGGGAGACACAGAATCTGAAACAGGCTCCAGGCTCTGAGCTGTCAGCACAGAGCCCGACACAGGGCTCGAACTCACGGCCCATGAGATCATGATCTGAGCCGAAGTCGGACGCTTAACCGACCAAGCCACCCAGGCGCCCCAGAAGCGATAGCATTTTAAATAAATACTTTCTTTTGATCAAATACATACTTTGATTTTACTGTGTAAATCTTTAGCTCTCCATTTTTGCCAGATATGCCTTTAATATTATAACTTATTTTCCAACAAGGTCAAGGTGGAAGTGTTCCCTAAATGGAAAATGTATTGGGAATTCTTTCAGCTGAACCTGAGCCAAGCATTTGCATCTCTGAACAGGTGTTTAATGTTCTGACTTATTGAGAGATCCATCTTGGTTTGCTTGTACAGAGGACCTATAAATCAGTCATAGCCTCAGACTACATACCTTTAGAGGGCAGGTTTGATAGGTAAAATGGGATGTATAATTAGGAAACAACTAGAAATGAGATAGACTAATTTGAGAACTGTCACAGAGCCTGAGTCAGGGTCTGTTCTGAGACCAAAGCTGAGGAAATGAATGTAAATTTAGTTAAATTGGTAAAGGTAGTAGAGAAAGAGTAAGAAAGCCTGAAACCTTATATCCTGAGGCTTTTTCTTTATATGCACTCACTCCTTAGGTGATCTCATCTTGCCTCATGACTATATACAGTATGCCAACAACTCTCAAATAGATATTTCTAGCCCAGATTTTTACCGTGAATTCCAGACTAAAATATCCTACTTACATTTTCTATACCAGTGTATAATAGGAATCTGTTTTAGGTCAGATTGCCCAGAAATAGGTCATAAAATGAACTTTTTTTTGCAATTATTTACTATGGAGAAACCACAGAAGCTCAGGAGAAGCCATCAAAGGAGTGGGAGAAGCAGGACAGGGAAGAGGAGGAAGTCAAGAAAAGTTCCCCTGATCCTGCAAGGGGGATCTGCAGTATAAAAGGAACTGGAAGTTGTTCCCACTTGAAGCATGAGAACAGGGCTTTCATCCTCACCTACCAGCCATTCATGAGCTCAAGGTCTCCCAGAGAGGGGAAAACTTCCAGGTACTTTGACTGTCTTTACATACAGGTAAAGCTGTCTAAGAAGCCAAGGGCAGTTCTTCAAAGGGAATCACAGTTACAGGATCTTGGACACAAAATTGCCCAGAAGCTTAAGGATGCATGTACTGAAACAATGAAAGAGGCCAGACTGGATTTTGGTGGAACACTGGCAGCATCTGCTATGGCCCATCAGTTGAACCACTCAGATCCATATGAACTCATTCTATCCTGTCATGGATAGATCATGGATAGATAATAAATGATGACCGGTCATAATTTCTGAGGAAAAAAAATAAAAGACATGGATTAGTAGAACAAGCTTGTGCTATACAATTGCCAAAGCCATAAATGATTCATCATCATCTCCTACCACTCATTCCAAATATCCCTCATTCTGGATGATCAGTTCTGTTAGGCTAGATAGCTTTCTGGTGAAGTGTCTCTGACCTCCAGTATTTATTACCATGCCCGTAACAGGCTGTGTTTTCTGTAGTCAACCGTTTGAAGTTAATCCTGGGCATGGTTAAACAAACAAACAAACAAAATGCTGCAGTGGATCCCCCAAGTTTTAAAATATGTCTTGCTTCCTCATTATATAGCAGCAACCCTACCTCCTCATAATGGACAAATCCAATTTTTCAGTGAATTGTTGCTCTGCCTACAAGACAATATAATTTGTGTTACCAAGTTCATGAGGGAGAGCTTCAGTCATGTGGTCAACTGATGTCCACGGTAAGACCTTTGGTCTTTCTAGAGCCAAGTGGCATGCCAGGAGCTGCTTTCTATGAAGAGAACTCCACTCCAATAGTATGGCCTTGATCTGGAATACTAGGGTTTTCACAGGATTTCTCCATTCAGAGAATTCCATTCAGAGAATCTGCACTGCATTCTTATTTACCATGGTACCTCTAATAGTATGGGATTTGCCACTTAGTACAACTCTGGCATGAAGGTTACTTATACTGAAGCCAAAACTACTGCAAAAACTTCTCTTATTCTTGACCCTACTCAAAACTGGTAGCCTTCTGAGTCATCTGACAAAGGATTTAAGCATTATTCCAAAGTGTGGTTCTTGCCACCTCTAAAACCCAGAATCCTATCAAGCACTCTGCGTCTTTCTTAACAGTGTGCTAAAATGCAAAATTTGTCCTTCACTCTGAAGGGACTGTGTTGACATGCACAACACACCAGATCCCCCCAAATTTTCACTGATTAAGCCAGCTCCTGAATGTGGTATTTTTCTCCTGTGCTCTAGAACACACATACCCTAATGAGGCATTCAGATCACTGGCCTTTCCTGCTCCTTAGATCTGATTAACATGATATCATCATACAATAAATTAATCTCGTGTTTGACAATTGTCAGTCAAGGTCACCTCCAATCTACATTGTGACAAATCCCTGAGGCAGGATCAGGAATGTGTACTGATGTCCATGCCAGGTGAATGCGAGCTGCCTTTGATCCAGCTTTGATTCATTTATGATGAATATTAAAGAGAACATGTCATTAAGACAATAGTTTCATAGTACATGCCCAGCCTTCATACCACATCGTGCTGATCCGCTCTAATAATGATAGTGCATAAAGCACAGTAACTGCAATTATGGCCACTGCCTGGCTACATTTGCCATTGTCTACTGTTATTTGCCTGACCCATTGGGTTTCCATTTCAAGAACTAGCCTGAGAAATTAAATGGTGACATGATGGGAACAATCACCCTTCTATCCTTTCAGGTCTATTTTTCACACAACAGCCAAAATGATTCTTTTCAAATATAAATCAGATAGTGTCTTGCTCCTGTTTAAACCCTCTGATGGTTTCCTGTATCACTCAGAGTAAAACATAAATCCTTACATTGGGCAAGAAACCCTAATCTGGCCCTGCACTATCTCTCTAATTGTATTTCTTATCGGTCTCCCTCCTAGTCACTCAGCTCCAGACACACTGACCTCTTTGCTGTTCCTCAAACAAAAGCTTTTGCTGCAGAGCATTTGCCCTCCTTGCTCGTGCTATTCAGAATGCTCATTCCTTGGATATCTGCAAGATTGGCTTCCTTCATTTTTTTTAATTTCTACTCAGATACCATCTTACCAGTGAGCACCTATCTCCTTTCCCGCTGCATTTTTTAAAAATTTTATTTAAATCCAAGTTAGTTAACATACAGTGTATTAAGGGTTTCAGGAGTAGAATTTAGTGATTCATCACTTACATATAACACCCAGGGCTCATCCCAACAAGTGTCCTCCTTAACACCCATCATCCATTTAGCCCATCCCCCCACCCAACACCCCTCCAGCAACCCTCAGTTTGTTCTCTGTGTTTAAGAGTCTCTTATGGTTTGCCTCTGCCTATTTTTAAGGTTTTTATTATGATCTGTAATTTTATATATTTTCTTATTTGTCTTATTTAAGCTCTAAGAGAACAAGAACTTTATTTCTTTGTTCAGTTTTGCTTCTTCAGCACCTAGTAAAAGTGACTGATAAATAGTATACGTTCAGTATATATGTGTTGAATGAATGAATACAGCCTGTTTTGCTTTTTTAGCTTTAAAACATATTCTCTTAACTTGGAATGTGTGGATATATAGAACGGTGATCTTTGAACAAGGCCAGTACTTGAACTTGTTACCAGTACACATAAGATAGAACAGAATGTATAAGTGTTTGCAGTAGATACAATTGGTCCCACCCTAAAACTTAATACCACCCATCCTCTCTCAGCTCCTTTGAATGTTTTCAGATCATTCACCAGCCACCTCCCTCTTCATAGATTTTATTCTAAGTCAAGTGGTGACCTTTCACCCTGTATACATAACACATGAGCATTTTTTTATTTTTTATTACGTTAATTTGAGAAAGAGAGAGAGGGAAGGGGGTGTGGCAGAGAGGCAGAGAGAGAGAGAGAGAGAGAGAGAGAGAGAATCCCAAGAAGGCTCCGTGCTGGCAACGCAGAGCCTGACACGGGGCTCAAACTCACCAACAGTGAGATCATGACCTGAGCCAAAACCAAGAGCCACATGCTTGACCGACTGAGCCACCCAGGCACCCAAGCATTTTTTAAAACCACACTTTAATACAGACCAAGGGGCATCTATTGCAGAAGAGGCACTTAATAACAAGGTAAAAAGGATGTCTTACCAAGTGGATTTCAGCCAGCCTGTGTCCTAAGCTCCCCCATTCCTGTGCCAGGGCCCATAAATGGAATAGTCATATTGTCAGAGAAGGAGGCTATATATGGACAACAATGCCATGATCTCTTTCTCACCAAGGGTGAAAGATCACTCCACCACTGAATGAATGCTTAACCTGTCAGAAACAGAGACTGATGTTGAGCCCCCACCAATTTAGTAGCATTTATCAAGAAGACCATCCAGCCACTTGATAGCAACTTGATTGCCTCAGATACCTTCCATTTTGGGTTTGCCTCTCATACAAGGTTAGGACCAGGGTGAAGTAAGTGAAGCATTAGGCCCAGACACAAACTTTAAGGGGATACCAAGAAATCCAGTAATCAAGGTAAATTTTAATGCAATACTTTAAGAGTCAAATGTCCTGCAAAAACTCCATGATAACTAAAATAACAAAATTTTAAATGAAAACAAGATCAGTGCTGTGTCAGGCTATATGCAGCCAGAAGCAAAGGAAAAAATCTGTAATACTGATTTTTCATTTATTTACAGTTTTGATATTTGTTCATCGTGGGTTTTTTTGCATTAATTATGATTTTTAAAAAATATTGCTTTAAAAATTTTCTTCTAGTGGTTGCTGAATTTTTTCGTGCACTTCTATGTTATGTGCCCGCGGCAAGTGCCTCACTCCTCCACTCTCTTCCCAGCTCTGTGTCTATCTGAATTTAAATTAGTTGCAATTATATAACATTTAAAAACAATTTCTTCAGTTGCGCTGGCCACATTCAAGTGCTCAATAGTTCCATGTGACTAGTGCTTACCATATTGAACAACATTGATGCAGAATGTTTTTATCATCACAGAAAGTTCTATCAGACAGATGTTGTTGCTCTTGAAAATATGTTGAACTCCTCTGTGGAAAGAAATAAGTGAATGGTACCTAGATGTTTTCAAAACAACTAGAAAACTAATCCCAATCTGGAAAATATGTGATACTATTTAAACTGTCAATTTGCACGTTCTTAAATCCCAATGCCTGCCATTCCCCTTTTCTTGACTTAAGGAAATATTCACATAATAAGAAATATTGAAGATCAAGAACTATTGATCATGAATGAGCCCCAGGAATTAATGACACAGCACTAATTGCTGTGGTTGAGATACTGTAGTAATGTTGGAAGTTGTTTTTCCAGGCCAGATCATAAAACAAAAGTGGGCCAGTATTTGGTTCCCACAATAATCCAGAAAGGGAATGAATAACATGTGGTTTTGTGGTGCCAGGGGTGGGAATCATCTCTCCCCACTGATCATCTGTTATACAGAGCAGAAACAAAAAAGCAACCTTACAGTTGTACTTTCTTTTCCAAAGGAAAATACCTATTTTAAATGAGGATGATTCCATTCAATTTCATTCTCATTTTTGCAGATACTCATATATTTCATTGTAATGAATCTCTGATGAAATAAAAGCATGTATTTAAAGTCTAAATAGCCATGAAATAATAGTTTTGTGGAATGTTGGGGGCTGGGGATAGAAGATGGTATAAGCAAGAAAAATGAATGCTATCTGCTGATACTCTAAACTATCATAACTTTCTCCCACTGAATTTCCTCAACTCAAAACTTAACACAAGAAAAGTTGATCTGAGGCCAAATTGGTGTTTCTTTCCTTTGAGTATCTTTAACATCAACAAACCATACAAAATTTTTTAAGTTTGTAGCATCTGACGTGGTAGTGTGATGGTTGCACCCTTGAATTTTTCACCTATGATTTTATTTTAGGAAATAATTTTGCAGATTTCCCCTCTCCTAACAATAGCTGCATTTAGTTCCAGCAACTATAAAGACTGATCAGTGAAGGATTTGGATGTACTCTAGTTCAAATACTACGAGGAAATAAAAGAGTATTGTTTAAATCATTGAAAGCCAAAAAAGTCAGAGTTTTTGATCATCTTTAACCTATTTACACAAAAGACATGTTGATATATTTTCCACAGGATTACACCAGAGTCTCCTCTCACTGCTTCTCTCCTTTTCTGTTATTTTTTTTTTCAACATTTATTTATTTTTTTGGGGACAGAGAGAGACAGAGCATGAACGGGGGAGGGGCAGAGAGAGAGGGAGACACAGAATCAGAAGCAGGCTCCAGGCTCTGAGCCATCAGCCCAGAGCCTGACGCGGGGCTCGAACTCACGAACCGCGAGATCGTGACCTGGCTGAAGTCGGACGCTTAACCGACTGCGCCACCCAGCTGCCCCAGTTTTTTATATTATTAGATATTAGTTGTCGTTTTAAAATTTTTTATGGCCTTCGTTCATTTTCTCTTTTTTTCAGGTTATAATTAAATCCTGGGCGGGTGGGCAGTGGGTTGTTTATTTTTGGTTTTGTTTTTGTTTCTTGTGAGTTTTTTTGCTTCTCTCAGCTACATTTTATTTGGTTACTTACTATCATTTGTTTCCTTTCAGCGTCCTTCATCACCCCCTATTTTTGAGTTCCTTCCATGTATCCTACAGCGAGGAGAATGTTGGCAGCTGTGTTGTTAATGTAATTAATGTGCATAGTCAATTTGGATTGACTAGGCCAAATAAATCCACTTTGAGACTTAAACTACCCAATTTGGCTGTCTTTGTTGATCAGATTAACTGGGTAATTGTCAAATCTCTATCTCACTAATTACTGCAGAGATATATCATGTATTCCCTCATTTGATTCTCATATCATTGAAATTTACAATCAAAGCTTTATGAAGGAATAGTGACATATAAATAGCACCAACTGAAGATGAAATTCAGCAACCACTTGCATCATTTTCATCTCCTCTTTGTACTGAAGTGAGAAAACGCAAAAATTATTAGAATGTGTTTTTCTTGCTGCCACCAAGGAAAAGATGAATGCTGGGAACTGTACATCCACTGGACCTAAAACCCATATACACTGTACTTCCCCTCACAACATACTGAAAATCTCAAACTTAGTAAATTTTTATTTTTACCTTTAAAAATGAAAGTAGAACAATTAATTACTTTTTGGCTTACGATAGGCTTTCGGTCAACCAGAAGGAAAGATTTTGCTGACCAAACTGCAATAAACTAGTATTTTATTTATTTAGTCAGCAAACTTATCTTTTGTACTTGTTCTGAGGTAAGTGAAAAGAACATAGCTTCTTACGTCTTGGAACATATGTTGCTCATGAGAGGCTGTTGGGTAACCCGATGATTACAGTTCCATATAAAGTGCTTTCTTGATTCCCCAACTTGGACATTTCTACTATTTCAAGATGACTTTGGTTAAAATAAGAAAAAAGAGAATACTAACATTAATATTAGTAATTACTATCAGATGTGCCTGCCCATCTAAAAAACCAGACAAAACATACACACCAAGAAGCTAACAAATTAGCATGTCTCTAATCCATGTACTACAGAATAAATTTTACGTTGTTTGGAAAGAGCTCTAATGGAAGGATTTAGTTTTGTGAAAACGTCTTTGTTCTGAGAACAGAACAAGATGGCTAAAATAGTGAAAATAGTAATTATTTATTGGTCCTGAAAATATTTCATTTGATGAAAAAAGAAAACCTTTCTCACAGGTTTTTTACAGTGAACTTTAATGGCAGACTCATTTTTTTTTTTAATGTTTATTTACTTTTGAGACAGAGAGAGACAGAGCATGAGCAGGGAAGGGACAGAGAGAGAGGGAGACACAGAATGTGAAGCAGGCTCCAGGCTCCAGGCTCCAGGCTCCGAGCTGTCAGCACAGAGCCCGACGCGGGGCTTGAACTCACGAACCGTGAGATCATGACCTGAGCCGAAGTCGGATGCTTAACTGACTGAGCCACCCAGGCGCCCCAAGGGCAGACTCAGTTTGTACATGAGCATACACTATGTAAAAGAGCACTTTTCTTATGTCAGCTGGGCCATAGACTTGCTTTTTGTCCTAAGTGGACAAATAACAACAACAATAATAATAGTTCACATTTATTAAAAATCAATGTGTAAAGCACTGAGCTCAACATCTAATCCAAGAGATAAAGGGTTTTCAATGTAGGTATTTAGAAAATCAGACCTTATGATAGAAATGGTTCAGTGAATATATATATTCAAGGTACTTGAAGGAGATATGAAGAAAAATATTAAATGTGGCCCACCCATCCATCTTTTCATGTGTTTTATCCACTATGTGTTCATTCACTCAGATATGAACCCAAATGAGGAAATAGAACATCGTGCAATTTATATACAGGTCCTCCTGCTCAAATTATGAAGAAAAGCTTTGCTTACTGCTGAATACACAGTAAAATTATGTTTTTTTATAATTTTTTTTAAACGTTTATTTATATGAGAGAGAGAGAGGCACAGTGTGAGCAGGAGAGGGTCAGAGAGAAAGGGAGACACAGAACCCAAAGGAGGCTGCAGGCTCTGAGCTGTCAGCACAGAGCCCAACGCAGGGCTCAAACTCACAGACTGTGAGATCACGACCTGAGCCAAAGTCAGACGCTTAACCGACTGAGCCACCCAGGTGCCCCAGTAAAATTATGTTTTTTTTAAATATTATATCTAAGGCAAAAAAAATTGTTTTATATTGAAAATTATTTTTATCAGTAAAATACAGAATTAGCCTTTCTTGAGGTGAAACTTTATTATGTCTTACTAATATAAATCAATACTAATGAGCACTTGCTATGTGTCATTTATTGAGCACCTACTATCTGTCAAACACCTTAGCTGGTGCTGTACACATATTATCACTAACCCTCACAGGAAGCTTTTTAGATAGGTTTCCAGTTTAAAGATTAGAAAACTAAGATTAGGTAATTTACCCTCATTCACAAAACAAGTTAGTGGCAGCGCCTGGATTTTTAACCTAGGTGTTGTACTCAAAGAGTTATTTATCCACAGTCTAAGGTGCCAGACCACCCTCACAGGCCTCTCTGACCGGTCTTCAATGTGACACACACAGAGGTATGAATGGCCATCACGCATTATGTAGGACTCACACTATACAAGGAAAGGGAAGTGATTTCAAACTGATTGGATAATTAACATGTATAGTATTAAGAAAAGATTTGAGGTGACTTATTTTGATACACAGTAGGAAGCCATTTGGGTTTCTTAGGAAGAGGGATGGCATAATAAAAATGGCATTTAAAAAATGCATTGTAAACCTGTCATGTGGTACACTTAAAATATATGCATAATCTTACCAAAAAATGTATTGAACACAAATACTGAATGCTGGATGATGATATGCATTCTGAACGAATTTAGGAATGAAGTGTACTTTTGTATGCAACTTACTTTGACATGAATTATAAAAATAAAATGGATTTGTGAATGGATAGAGGGATGGATGAGTAGATAAATATATGATAACATAAAATTAGCAAAATGTTAGAAATTTGGGTATTGGTATATTGGTGTTAGTGCATAATCCTTTAATCCTTTCAGCTTTTATGTATATTTGAAAATTTTCATCAGATGCTAGAAAAAATAGAAACGTGGGTTATAGTATATAGGATGGAATGGAGGAGCAGAGAGCAATGCTCAGGGACATTACAGTAAACTGGATATGAGCTGAGTATCTGTGGAAGTTAGTGACAATGGGAAAGAAGCATTGATCATGATTAATATTTACATAAAGAAATGAGTTATGGTAAACAATTAGAAATAAGGGATGCAAAAAAAGACAGATGAATCTTATTGAGAGATTCCAGCCTTGTGTAAAGAACAAATGAGGGTACTTTCATAATCTGGCATTAAGGTCCTTGATGTGACAGGTGCCCAAATGCTGGCTTTTCTTTGAGGCACTTCTGTAGCAGGTTTTTTTGGAGACCTCACCAACTGGAATTCTCCTGACATTGGCAACATACTTTGTAACTGAGACTTCATGACCCTCTAAAGCTCATTTTACTTGCTACACTGATATATATCCCCTGCCACAGGCTCTTCCTGCAATGTGACATTCATATTCTTCTAGCAAGAAGGACCTATGTTCCCTCCTCTTGAAACTAGGTGGAATTTCATCATTTCTCCAACCAGTTAAACATACCAGAAGTGATACTCTGTGTCTTTTAAGACTATGTCATAAGATTCTGCTTAGTCATCGCTCTGTCATGACACACTCATTGAGAGCCCTGACATCATAATGTAAGATTACTACTGGCTGTCCTAAATCCACCATGCTGGGAAGCTCACATAGAGAGTTCACACAGAAATAGAGATGCCCAAGGAGCCTCAGCTATTCCAGATCCCAGATGCTGGAGTCTTCCCATTACTGGTGGCAGACAAGTGAGTGAATGAGCCTCCCTGTGATTTCTGCCCCAAGCCTTTAAGCCTACCCAGTTTCCATCAACTGAAGCCAAGAGTTGTTCTTGTTTAGCCCTGTCCAGATTGCGCATGTGTGAGCAAAATAAATGTCATCATTTCAATATACAAAGTTTTGGGATAATTTGTTACTAAGCCATTATAAGTCATACACACAGACTTTTTCCATTAAGGTCACTTTGTCCTAGCTGGAAGACTGATTTCTTTTAAGACTACTTAAGGCCCAAAGGAAGCATGAACTCTTGCTCCTAAGCAGTGAAAATACATCTTATTCCAGTTAGTTTCCTCTCCCCACTCTGTACTAGTGCCCAGATTCAATTAGTCTCTTTAAATTTTTGTAGGTGAGTCAGACTGTAATCTCCATAGCTTCCAAAATCTGACAATAAATATCAAGCTAGGCCTACCACCAGTCCATATGTCACCTTTGTGCGAAGTAGAAAAAGGTACCACTTACCCACAGTATTATCTTTCCATCTATCATAAAATAATCATAATATATACTCACTTTATTGGGTCAAAATATTTTACTGCCACTTGATTGAAAATTATTTTACTATACTGAATGTCTGTAATGCGAATGACACCCCTAGAGGGCAGTGTAAAATCTGCATATCACTGCACATACCAGTGTGAGAATTCTTCTCCACATCTTCCTAAATCTCCTTTTACTTGGCTTGAGATGGAGAGAAACATCCTTTCAGTCACACTGAATAACACTTCTCTTCTATCAGTCTTTCCTTCTTCACATAGCCTAAAAGTGGTTAATGGCCTAGAAATGTCACAAAACTAGATTTCAAGAGCCATCTCTTTAAAATATGGGGATACTGTTATAGTAAAATAAGAAATTAAAAAAACACTGTACATTAACTATACAGGAATTAAAATTTTAAAATAAAATGCAAATATGGGGATACTGTTTACATTTCTGACATGCAGTTCTGGGGTACCTGGGTGGCTCAGTCTGTTGAGCTTCTGACTTTGGCTCAGGTCATGATCTCACGGTTCGAGCCCCATGTCGGGCTCTGTGCTGACAGCTTGGAGCCTGGAGCCTGCTTCAAATTCTGTGTCTCCCTCTCACTCTGCCCCTCCCCACTCGTGCTCTCTCTCTCTCAAAAATAAATAAAAATTTTAAAAATTATTTAAAAATGCAGTTCAGAACTGCATAGTACTATTTAGCATAACCCCAATAATATCTGGTTATTATTCATCTATTCCACAGCATTGTTTATTATATATATATATATATATATATATATATATATATATACACACACACACACACACACACACACACATACAAATACAATTAAACACATATATTGGTTGCAATAAGATGTACTTTCACTGCTAAGGATTATATATATATATATATATTGATTTTATGTGTGTACATATGTGTGTGTGTGTGTGTGTATATATATATGTGTGTGTGTGTGTGTGTGTGTGTGTGTGAGAGAGAGAGAGAGAGAGAGAGAGAGAGAGAGAGAGACAGTACCAGGCACTAGGAAAGTAATAGTGGGCCATGAAATTTACAGTGTGATGAGTCATTCAGGCAATCATAAAATCATGCAAATACACAATGGTAACTTTGGTAGGTTTTATAAAGGAATTTTAAGTCTCAGTGGAGTATCTTGGAGTATGGTCTGCATTAAGAATAGAGATTCGGGATTTATCCAAAAGAGATGATGTTTCTAAATGCAAGAAACCATATTCATGGGGAGTAAATGTATGAAAAAAAAGATCTGAAGTCTAAAGATAGCGCTGCAAGAAACACTCCTAGTTCTACAGAGGAAGGATGGCAGGGAGCCCTGGAAGAATGCAAGAAGTGGCAAAAGAGATAGGAGCAACCGTGAGTGTTGAGCCATGGAATACCAAAAAGGAGGATGTTCACAAAAGAGGTGGCATTCTAGAGAGCACAGTTCCTCAGAGAGTTTAGGGAGGGTTAATACTGAGGAAAGATTACTAAGTTTGACAAACATGCAAGCAGTCGTTATCTTCAACTGCAGGAAAAGGGTCCTGAGTTTTATGATAAAGACATGAGGAAGATATTATAGCTTCAGGGGAAGAGAAACTCCAGTTAGGATATGGATCCAACAAGGCTTTTTGGGTAGGTTAAGCCTGAGTTGAGTTTTTAAAGGTGAAGTAACAGAAGGAAGATAGGAACAGCTTGTGCAAAGCCATAGAGAAAGAAAAGAGCACACAGGGCATGTTCTGGAACGGCTAGTAGTTTGGAGCAAACAGTTACATTTGAAGGTATGACAGAGACAGGACTAGTAAGATAAGTTAAGATCATGTCAGGTCCTTGGACTACCTTAAGAAGTACAGAGCTTTACAATGAGGTTATGGGGAACAGTGAAGGATTTAAAACAGAAGATCATGGGAGAAGATCTGTAGAAGTAAGATTGATGAATTTAGTAAGACAAGACAAAAACAAGAGATCAGTTAAAAGGGAATCGCAATTGACCCAAGTGAAACATGGGAGTTTAAGAAGTGGAGATAAATCTGAGGTAGTTTTAAAAGGCCAAATACTTAAGGGGGTGCCTAGGTGGCTCAGTTGGTTAAGGGTCCAAGTTTGGCTCGGGTAGTGATCTTGCAGTTGGTGGGTTGGAGCCCCACGTTGAGCTCTGTGCTGAGAGCTCAGAGCCTGGAGCCTGCTTCAGATTCTGTGTCTCCCTTTCTCTCTGCCCCTCCCTGGCTCATGCTCTGTCTCTCAAAAATGAATTAAGGTGAAAAACATTTTAAAGGCCAAATACGTAGGATTTGAGGACTCTGGAGTTTGAGGTCTAGATGAGGAAGAAGTCTAGAATGACCCTAGGTTTTCATCTTTATTACCAGGATGATTGTGTGGGGCACATACTACAGTTTTCTGCTAAACAGGACACAGGAGCAGAAGAATATGGAACTGAGGTAGTCAGATTTCCTAAATGCCAGTAGGCTCTGGGTGAAGTGATCTGGCTGTAGGAAGAAAATAGACGTAACAGTATATACACTCAGATTTTTTTTTTCTGGAAAATGATCAAGTTGGGGTATCTTTAGATCTGGGAATGTACTCCAAGAAAATCCAATGATCTTTTGAAACTCATGACACAAGTTGAAAAATACAGCACAGAAATTCTCATTTTGCATTCTCCCAAAGCAGTCTGGCAGGATGGAAGGAATTTCAACTCTCTTCTTTTTCCATTCATTTGAGTGTTTTGAGAACCAAACACTACACTTAATGATTTATAGCCACAGCTCACAACTCCACTGTACAACTTAATTCCTCTGCCCAGATCCCACACCACAGTGGCAAATGCTAATACCCAGTGTTGACATGACTCATCAGTCCATGTGATCGTTTTTGGAAAATCAGCACAGTTATAGAAATAAAATGTTCATTTTTTAAAGTGGTATTTACTGCAGAGAGTGATTTTATCTAAAAGGAGCTGTTTTTACGCTTAGGGAAAAAGTTAAAAGTCACTGTGGTTATCTTGCTGACTGAACAACCTGATAAATAAAACTGGTAATATGTGGATAAACAACAAGGCATGGACTTAAATTTTATGAAACTTCCATAATTCTAAGAATCCAGTACCATGAAAGAAAATGTAGAAAAATGTAAGGTATTCCTAAAAGCATACAGTAAGGCCCAAAGAGACACCGACAATAAAGAGAACAGTATTCAATGTACTGCTGTCAACTGGCTTCCACATAACTCACACAAACAGCTTATTTTCTGTGCAGGAAATGCTCCAGGATAGTGGAAAAGATATACTGAGTGTTTATTCTAAAATTACCCCGTGTGAGACTTAAGACATTTGTTTCCTTAAAGGAGTCTGCCTGACATTTGAACTTCCTTATAAAATTGCATTAAATATGTATCAGCTTGGAGGACCTACCAAAATAGAATAATGCATTTTCAATTTAGTCTTGGTTACACTTGACCTGTTTTAAAGTGTTTCTTTAATGAAATGGAAGCTATACCAAAATTAATTCTATGCAAGTGGCAAAGCAGGTTCTGTGTTATTTAATCATAATGCATACCCTCCACTTTGCCTGAATGTAGAAACAATACAGAGATGGCGATTGCTTTAATCTGGCAGGCCTGATAACATTGTCATAATAATCAAAATGAAGTTCAAGTGGTTTTCTGACCTGAATGTAACACTCATGTTTTACTGTAAGAAATAAGGAAGGGCACGGAACCAGGAAATTCCACTGTGGCAGTTTTAGCTTGTAATCGTACTAATTCTGTATCAAGGGCAACTGAGCCAAGGATGAAGGGTTTTAAAACCCAATCTTCCTCATTACCATCGCCAATTTATCTGTTAAACAGTAGGCACCATTTTAGGCACTTTTCACATGAATTAACTCATAAGTGAGTTCATCCTTATAACCAAGCCTGCCTGTTAAAAACTGCAATTTCTACAGATGAGAAGACTGAAGCCAGAAGAGTTTGAAAGTTACACAACTGGCAAGTTGGAAATCTGGGATCCCAAAGGCCATGTTTTCTTGTCTTCATCATGCTTCCCTATTCAGTAACACATCAGCACACAATGTATGGCAGGCACTCTGCTGAAGGGCAGGAATATGCAGTGAATAAAAAGTCATAGTCCTGATAGGAGCTTTCACACTAAAGGGAGAGACCAGCAGTAGACAAGTAAAGAAGTAAACAAGATGGAATTATCAGATGGTAGTGCTTGCTGAAGAAATAGAGTTGGCATGGAGAAATAGAAGAGGGGGAATTTTGTCTGTTTTATTGTTTGTTTCCAATGTAACATGAATAGACAGGCCTTCCTGAGGAAGAGATAATGTAAGGAGAGACCTGAATGATACAAAGCCAGGAGACATAAGTGAAAGATTACTGTAGTAGAGAACAGTAAACTCCAAAATCTGAGGCAAGAAGGAGCTTGGCATCTTCTAAGTAGTAGTAGAGGCTAGTTTTGCAAAAATGTATTATAGAAAAAAGAATGAACTAAGATGGGAGAAATCATGAACCAAATCAGCCAAAGACTTGTAGAACTTTCTGGATTTTATTCTAAAAATAATGGGAAACTATAGAAAAATTATAGTAGGAAAAATACATAACCTAATTTACATCTTTAAAATACCATTCTAGATTCAGTATGAAGAATAGATCGCTTTTTTTGTCTACTTGATTGCATCTTCTGAGAGAAAGATGTAAAATATCAAATGACATTTAAAAAATTATTTATTTCATTTTAAATCCCCTATAGTTAACATACAGTATTATATTAGTTTCAGGTGTATAATAAAGTGATTCAACAATTCTGTACATTGCGTAATGCTCATCAACATAAATGTACTCTTTATCCCCCTCACGTATTTCACCCATCCCCCTCCCACCTCCCCTCTGGTAACCATCAGTTTATTCTCTATTGTTAAGAGTCGGTTTCTTGGTTTGCCTCTCTCTCTCTTTTTTTTCCCTTTGCTCATTTTCTTTTTGTTTCTTAAATACTACATACGAATGAAACCATATGGTGTCTGTCTTTCTCTGACTGACTTATTTCACTTAGCATAATACTCTCTAGCTCCACCCATGCCATTGCAAATGGCAAGATTTCATTCTTTTTTATGGCTGAGTAAAATTATATATATATATGTATGTATATATACACATTTATATATACACATGTACATATACATATATACACACATGTATATATGTGTGTATATACACAGGCATATATATGTATATATACACATGCATATATACATATATACATGTATATACGTGTGTGTGTGTGTGTGTGTGTGTGTGTATAGATAGATAGATAGATAGATAGATAGATAGATAGATAGATACACTTCTTTATCCATTCTTCAGTTGATGGACATTTGGGCTGTTTCCATATCTTGGCTATTGTAGATAATGCTGCTAGTAACGTTGGAGTGTGTGTACCCCTTTGAATAAGTATTTTTGTGTTCTTTGGATAAATACCTAGTAGTACAACTGCCAGACCATAGGGTAGTTCTATTTTTAACCTTTTGAGGAAACTCCATACAGTTTTCCACAATGGCTGTACCAGTTTGTATTCCCACCAATAGTGCACTAGAGTTTTCTCCCATATCCTCACCAACACCTGTTGTTTCTTGTGTTGTTGATTTTAGCCATTCTGACAGGTGTGTGATAATATCTCATTGTAATTTTGATTTGTGTTTCCCTGATGATCAGTGATGTTGAACATCTTTTCATGTGTCTGTTGGCCATCTGTATGTCTTCTTCAGAGAAATGTCTGTTCATATCTTTTGCCTATTTATAATTGGACTATTTGTTTTTTAGGTGCTGAGTTGTATAAGTTCTTCATATATTTTGGATACTAGCTCTTTATGAGATATATCATTTGAAAATATCTTCTCCCATTCAGTATGTTGTCTTTTAGTTTGTTAGTTGTTTTCTTTACTATGCAGAAGCTTTTTATTTCAATGTAATCCCAGTAGTTTGTTTTTGTTTTTGTTTCCATTGCCTCAGGAGACTCATATCTAAAAAGTTGTTATTATTATAGCCAATGTCAGAGTAATTACTGCCTGTGCTCTCCTCTGGGATTTTTATCCCTTCAGGTCTCACATTTAAGTTGTTAATGCATTTTTAGTTCGTTTTGGGGGTATAGTGCAAGAAATGGTCCAGTTTCATTCTTTTGCATGTAGTTCTCCAATATTCCTGGTACCATTTATTGAAAAGACTTTTCTCTATTGTATATTCTTGCCTCCTTTGTGATAGATTAATTGACCATGTAATCATGGGTTTACTTCTGGGCTCTCTATTCGGTTCCATTGATCTATGTGTCTGTTTTTGAGACAGTACCATACTGTTTTATGACCACAGCTTTGTAGTATAATTTGAAATCTGGGATTTTGATACTTCCAGTTTTGTTTCTCTTTTTCAAGATTGCTTTGGTGATGTGGGATCCTTTGGGGTTCCATACAAATTTTATGATTTTTGTTCTATTTCTATGACAATTGCTGTTGGTATTTTGATAGGGATTGCATTAAATCTGTTGATGGGATTGGGGGTATGGATATTTTAACAATGCTTATTCTTCCAATCCATGCCATGAAATATCTTTCCATCTCTTTAGGTTGTCTTCAATTTCTTTCATCAGTGTTTTATAGTTTTCAGAGTGCAGGTTTTTCACCTCCTTGGTTAAGTTTATTCCTAGGTCTTTTATTCCTTTTAGTGCAATTGTTAATGGGATTGTTTTCTTAATTTCTCTTTATGCTGCTTCATTATTAGTGTATAGAAATACAATAGGTTTCTATGTATTGATTTTGTATTCTGCAACCTTACTGAATTTATGAATTAATTTTATTAGTTTTTTGGTGGACTCTTTAGGATTTCTATATATATTATCATGTCATCTGAAAATACTGGAAGTTTTACTTCTTCCTTACCATTTAGATGCTTTTTATTCCTTTTTGTTTGTCTGATTGTTATGTCTATCAGTACTTATAGTACTTACAGTAAGTACTATGTTGAACATTTTTCAATTCTTCGAAATTATTGTTCCGTTGTTTTGCATCACATGTTATACTATCAAAATGTTTGACAACCTGATTCTTGTTCCTGCAAGGAGATTTGCTGTTTCTGTCTGAACATTTCTGGAATATTTTCGCAGCTTTGACTCTCACAAAATATGTTAGGTAATGATTTTCCCTTCTCCCCCTTGATTAACACATTATAAATTCAGTCTTTTAGTTCTCAACTCTTTCTTCCATCTTTCTTTAATCTTGTGAAGTTTATCTTTAATATATTTTATGCAGATTTTTCTATATCTTTATTTTTTAGAGTTGTCTTCTAGAAAAGCTCTTCAATATTATCTTCCAAATCACTAATTCATTTTTCAGCTATATACAGCTTGATATTTATCCCCTCTATAATGTTCTTTATTTCAACCATTGTATTTTAATATCTCATGTTTCCCATTTTATGACTTGTTTTTTTTCTTATTTCATATTGCTTATCTTACTTTTTCTCCTTAATCATAAGTATCATACTTGTTTTAAATTGTGGTTCAAATTATTGTGCTTCATATTGTATACACTGTTCAACTTAAAACTTTCTTTATAATAGTTTCATTACCCAGGTGTCTAGTATTTGACTTGTGAGCTCTTGTTTCTCTGGAGATATTAGTTGCTCTGTCTGGTCAGGGACAAAGGGGAAGAGTTGAAAGCTGGGAATAGGGATGAGCTACAAGGGACAAAGATCCAAACACCCGAACTACTGTTGATAACCTCTATTTGCTGTCACTCTTCTGGATGAACTCATTGGTCAGGTTTTCACTTCAGCTTTTGAGATAAAATGTGGTACATAAGGAGAATTCTTATTCTTAGTACAGACGGTCCCCAATTTAGGATGGTTTGACATGATTTTTCAACTCTACAATGGTGCAAAGCTGTGCACATTCAGTAGAAATCATACTTGAATTTGGATCTTTCCCCAGGCTAGCACTATGCAGTAAGATTCTGTCTCCTGATGCTGGGTGGTGACTACTGCAGCTCCCAGTGAATCCCATGATCACATGGGTGAACAACCAATACACTTACAACTATTCTGTACCTATACAACCATTCTATCTTCACTTCCAGTATACTATTCAATAAATTACTTGAGATATTCAACACTTTATTATCAAATAGGCTTTGTATTAGATGATTTTGCTCAGCTGTAGGCTGATGAGTGTTCTGAGCACATTTAAGGCAAACTAGGCTAAGCTATGATGTTCCCTAGGTTAGGTAGATTAAATGCATTTTAACCTACGATTATTTTCAATTTACAGTAGGTTTATGGTGATGTAATTCCCTTGTACATTGTGGAAGATCTGTAATCTAACTACCCTGGGGATTTAGAAAAGGAGAGACTGGAGAAGCTCTAACCTGTGAAGGCACTTGACCAGCTCCCCTTGTTTTTATCAACTCTTCAGCCCATAATTCCCATTTCCTTGTTTGTGTTTTACTCTGTTAAGTTTTTAGGACCCTGATTGTACCTTAAATCAATATTTTCTGGGTATTGACAATGAGTTGGATAATGAAAGGTGAAACAATGATTGTCTGAAGGCAATGAGGGGAGAGGTAAAAGAAAAATTTGAAAGATCCCCAAGGACTTGCCCTTACCAATATCCCACACTCACAGTTCAAAGCCTTGGGCAGCTTCCTAGGGGTAAATCAAGTCAGATTGTTATTTAGGTAACTCCTGTAATTCATGTTTTCTTCTCTCATCTTTGGGTTTTCCAAGTTTAATTTTGAAGAAGAGGCTACGAACCCATGTTAGCTTACTATAACGACAGGAGTAGAAGTTTTGTTTTGGGTTTTTTCCTCACATTTCTTTGATATAGTCAATACTGTCATCATTCTCCAAATCCCATTAATGAATTATACTCATGACAGATTCCAAAAGTAATATATAACATATCAAATATAGAATATGGCAAACACTTAAAAAAAACAACAACAAAATTGTGCCTTTTATATGTTGCTTATGGATTTCTTAGGAAATCATGGCTTTATTTCTTCTTTTTTTTAAGATATTGCAATAGCTCACTTGTTTTTGCTACCTGCATTTCATGGAATAGCTTTTTTACAATTGATAAGAGAGCAAATCTTCTTTATTTTTTAAAAAGTTTTTATGTATTTATTATGAGAGAGAAAGACAGAGCAAGCGGGGCAGAGGCAGGGGAGAGGGAGAGAGAGAATCCTATGCAGGCTCTGAGCTGTCAGCACAGAGCCTGATACAGGGCTCAAACCCACAAACTGTGAGATCTTAACCTGAGCCCAAATCAAGAGTCAGAGGCTTAACTGACTGAGCCACCCACATGCCCCAAGAGAGCAAATCTTACTTAATAGGATATTTTTATCCTGTTAAAATTTTGTTTAAATGTAGAAAACTAAGGAAATTCCTGTTTTTGTTATTGAACACTGACTAAACAAATAAGAAAAAGAACAATTAAAAGCCAAGTGTTAAGATGATTAAAAGGTTTGGAAATTCCAATGCTAAACATTGAAATAAAATACAACTGTCATAAAATCCTAGTCAGAATGTAAATTAATACAACATTTTTGGATTTAGTAATACACATTCAATTAGGCTTTTGCTAAATGTTAAATAAGAAAGTATTGACCAAAAATCTTTAAGTGGACGTGTGATTTAACAATAAAGTTATGTCTAGAAATGTATTCTAGAAAATAATGAAGGCACACACACACATTAGGTTAAACATCTAAAGATGTTTATTTTAGCTTGATGTGTGTGGTAGGCTGAATAATGGCCCCCCAAAGATATCCATGTCCTAATCTCTGGAACCCGTAAACACACTGCCTTTCGTGGCAACGGATTTTGGAGATGTGGTTTAGTTAAGGATCTTGAGATGGGAAGATTATCCTGGATTATCTAGGTGGGTCACAAAGGCCCCTGTAAGAGAGAGAACAGAGAGTCAGTCAGCAAAAGGACATGTAACAACAGAACCAGAAGTTGAAATGATGTACTTTGATGATGGAAGAAGGGGCATGAACCAAGAAATACAGGTGACCTCTAGAAGCTGGAAAAGACAAGGAAATGAATTCTGCCCTGGAGGTTTCAGGAGGCACAAAACCCTGCCAACATCTTGATTTAGACTCTGACCTCCAGAATTCACGTGGTTACTTTAAGCCACTAAGTTGGTAGTGATTTGTTAAAGCAGCCATTGGAAACTAATATAGTGTACAATAGTAAAAAGTTAAGGGGTGCCTGGGTGGCTCAGTCGGTTGAGCTTCCAACTTCAGCTCAGGTCATGATCTCACCGTCTGTGAGTTCGAGCCCTGAGTTGGGCTCTGTGCTGACAGCTCAGAGCCTGGAGCCTGCTTCAGATTATGTGTCTCCCTTTCTCTCTGACCCTCCCCTGTTCATGCTCTCTGTCTCAAAAATAAATAAACATTAAAAAAATAAATTTAAAAAAAGTTAAAAACACATCAAGAAATATGTATTATACAGCCATTGAAATTATGTTATAGGCCAATATTTTATATGCTTAGGTTATTAAGTAAAAAGTGTCTTATAAACAACAATAAACAATTTTTAACAAGGAAATTACAAATAGCAATAGCTTCAATTTTAAAGTGTTTGTGTGTGTGTATGTGTGTGTTTCAGGAAACTTTAAATAGCTTTACACATTTTATCTCAATTACTGCTTTTGTGAAGTGGATATTATTACCCCCACTTTTACAGATGAGGCAATTAAGTAAGGCACTGAGAGGATAAAATACTCGTCCAAGATCATACAGTTAGTGACAGATCTGAAACTAGGATATGAGACCCTTGAAGCTGCAGATAGTCCTCTCTGTATAAATAGCACTGGACAGTAAACAAAGCAAATGTATATACAACCCTGGTGTTGCTATGTGGTGGAAAACAGGCAAGTTTTCTTTTATTCTTTTCTTTATCTGAACAATAAACTTTAATTACTTTTGAAAAACAGAAAAAAAATAAGTTTTAAAAAGATAGGAAATAATAAATGTTTAAAAAACTATGTTGACGATCTTTAGAAAAATACTTCCTGTTCTCATTTTTATTTTTAGAAAAATTCACATCTTTCTTATTTCAAATTAAATTGCCACAAGGATATTATATAAATACATAATTGTCTAAAGAATGAAATTATGTCATGGCCTACTTGATTGTATACCATTCAAAGTTTTGCAAGCCTAACATGTGCATATTTGAGTACCAATGCATTTGCTTATAAATACCAATAAAGATACATATGAGAAAATGTAACATTAGAAACATGTGGCTAATGTGGCTTATCCAACACCACTTACAAGTGAAGTACAAAGACATACAACATGTGGCTAATGTGGCTTACCCAACACCACTTACAAGTGAAGTACAAAGACATACAAAAAAATACCAGAATAGAGTCATGAAAAAAAATGAAATTGGGAAAGACTTGCATTGTGTTTTTGCTGAAAGTAAGACAACTCTTAGACTCTGCCCCACTGGAGCCCTAGTTGAAAATATGAAATCTTGGGGCGCCTGGGTGGCGCAGTCGGTTAAGCGTCCGACTTCAGCCAGGTCATGATCTCATGGTCCGTGAGTTCGAGCCCCGCGTCGGGCTCTGGGCTGATGGCTCGGAGCCTGGAGCCTGTTTCCGATTCTGTGTCTCCCTCTCTCTCTGCCCCTCCCCCGTTCATGCTCTGTCTCTCTCTGTCCCAAAAATAAATAAACGTTGGAAAAAAAAAATTAAAAAAAAAAAAAAAAAAGAAAATATGAAATCTCTACTAAAGCAAATTCTTTGCAGCTATCTTTCTACCATGAGTCCTATGCTTTTTGAAGTAGCCGAAGTACTGATTCACACACCCTCAATCACTCTCAGCCTTTGTACATCTTGTTGGTAATTGTATTTCCCAAAAAACAGAAAGTGAGATTTACAGAGAAATAGCTATAGCCATAGGAAAAGATAAGACACAAGAATCTTTGTAACAATAGTGATTTTATTTTTCCATCTATGTCATCCATTTATAAGACTAGGTAATAGGTCTAGGAGCATTCCCATATGCATTCCACTGCTAGAACAGGAAACTGAGCAGAGAATTACATCCTCCATCAACTATCCAGTTAAATGGTAGGGGAAGGACTTAACCAGCCAACAAATGAACCAGAGGAGATTAAGTCAAAGATAATCTCATGGTCTTCCCATTGTCATGGACTAGGTCTGCTTAGCTCTCCTCTTGTTCAAAGATTAATAAACAGAAATAAAAGTTATAATTCCCAGGTTCCACAGGACAACATAATGGAAGCACCTGAAGATTCAGAAGAAAAAGAAAACCCTTACAATGAGTGACTACCAGAATGAGAACATTTATCTTTCCTGTTAGCCATTGTCTCGCCAGCTCCTATAACATTTGTGTGACTGATACTGGGTATTCGATAAATGTTCACTGACTTAATAAATAATATTTTTAATAAATGTATTCTGCATCTTCAATGAGTAACAAGAAGTCTTTAAATCCATAAAGCATGAAAGTAAAGCTATAGAGAAAATAAACTGAACCAAAAAAAAAAAAATGTAAGGGAAATGTACAAAGTAAGAAAATACAAGTGCAATTAAGAGAGTAATAGGTGATAGGTATAAATAGTTTTCTCTTTGGTGTGTATCAAACACTTATTATCAGTCTATGACCTGTCTTTTAACATTTTTTAATGCACAGAAATACTAAATTTTACACAGTAAGATCTCTCTCTCTTTGTTCTTACTAGCTTCTAGTTTTTATGTCTGACTTAGAAAAGCCCTTATCATACTAAGATTATAATATTTTACATTTCTTTTTAAGATTTTTATGTAAATCTCTTTTATTCAACTGAAATTTATTATTATGCATAATAATAGGTTTGTGTTTAATGAATGATATTTAAGGAAATATGGTTTAAATCTCACAATAACAAGTTAATTTGGGTCATTACTGCCCCTAAAGACAATTAGAAAAGCTGAAAAATTATGAAAACTCTTCTCCTTGAAGACTTTGGAGAACTAATGCAACAAGGACAAAATAGCAAGCAAAGACCCACAGAAGATAAAAATCTCAAGAGAGAAGCTTGGCATTCGGGGCTCCTTTCCCCAAGAGGTATTTATGAACTTCTGAAGTGGCCAAGAAACTGAGAATCTGAGAAGCCGAAGTAGAAGTCCAGAACTGGCACAGTCAGGGACCTGATAAATATCCCCTGATTTGGTGGTCCTTCAAGGCTAAACCCAAAGATTAAGTGTAAGCAGGAAGTAGGTATGCCTCATAGCACCTGCTCATTTTAATGTCTGGAACAAAATTAATGAGATTCTGGATTACTAGTGATACTAGATGCCTGCAATGAAAATTCTCACTTGGCCTCAAATTATTTCTTTTTTTTAAATTTTTTTTTCAACGTTTATTTATTTTTGGGACAGAGAGAGACAGAGCATGAACGGGGGAGGGGCAGAGAGAGAGGGAGACACAGAATCGGAAACAGGCTCCAGGCTCTGAGCCATCAGCCCAGAGCCCGACTCGGGGCTCGAACTCACGGACCGCGAGATCGTGACCTGGCTGAAGTCGGACGCTTAACCGACTGCGCCACCCAGGCGCCCCATCAAATTATTTCTAAGGACTGTAATGAATACAGTGTCTAATGAAAGATAACTAGAACATTTAATATGAGTACTGGAAGTACCAACCCTGAAAGACCTGAGTGTCTGAAGACCTGAGAAGCTACCACTGAAAATGATTGCACTTAGCTGAACACCCTGAAGAAGGACTTCTCAAAAGCTTTACAAAAGCTGCTGCAATTCTCAGGAAGTTCTCACAAGCTTCCACAAACTACCACAAGTCTGCAGAAGTGAAATGGGTCAATCTCAAGGGCTCATCAGAAAGCCACTGTAAATCTCATGTCTGCCCACACTTGAGCTGCAAAAGCCTCTAAAGAATAATGCCTTCTTTTCCTCTTTTGCCTTCCAAACCACTTCCAAGAATCTCTCACCCAGAAATATTTGGGGAAGGAGATTTTGAGAACTGTGTCCTTTGACTAATTTTCTTGGTTTCTATAAGATATGTAGAAATGAATCTCTTGTTTGTCTTGGGGTTTTTTTGTTTTTTGTTTTTTGTTTTTAGTTTTATTGAAGTAATCTCTATACCCAATGTAGGGCTCAAACTCATGACCCTGCGGTCGAGAGTCTCATGCCTCTATGAGTAAGCCAACCAGGCACCCAGAGAATCTTGAGCGAATTTCTTAAATTAACTCAGAAAGCAGAAGACTTTTAAACTATGGTACAGAAAGCACTAGCCATAAAAAAAAAAAAAAAAAAAAAAAAAAAAAAAAAAAAAGATTAATTGATTGGACTGCATTAAAGTGAAGAGATTCCACTCATCAAAAGTCATCAGTAGTGGAGTAAAAAGGCAAGCTACAGCGTCTGAAAAGAGATTTTAAACATACATAGAGGACAAAGATTACATCCAGAATATGTATAAAGAACTATGATTCAGTAAGGGCGGGGTGGGGGGGGAGGGGATGGAGTCAACCTGGAAGCCCAATAGAAAAATGGAAATTAGGGGCGCCTGGGTGGTGCAGTCGGTTAAGCGTCCGACTTCAGCCAGGTCACGATCTCGCGGTCTGTGAGTTCAAGCCCCGCGTCGGGCTCTGGGCTGATGCTCGGAGCCTGGAGCCTGCTCCCGATTCTGTGTCTCCCTCTCTCTCTGCCCCTCCCCTGTTCATGCTCTGTCTCTCTCTGTCCCAAAAATAAATAAAGGTTGAGAAAAAAAAAAAAAAAAAAAAAGAAAAATGGCAATTAAAGTCATGTCGCATACAAGAATATCCAACTAGTTAATAAATGTATGAAAGATATTCAGTCTCCTGAGTAATCAGAGAAATGCAAATTTAAAGCATAATGAGATACTATTACACAGATATTAGAATGGCTACAATTTAAAAGACTGAAAATACTAAGTGTTGGAGAGGATGCGGAACAAAGGGAATGGGTGGGAACGTTAATTGAAACAACCACTTTGGGGATTATTTCCTAAAATCACAGATGCTTATTCCCTATGATCCAGCACTTCTACTCATTTATACATTCAATATAAATGTGTGAATATTTGCATCAAGACCCGTACAATAAACTTTATAGGACCTTTAATTTTAATGGTGCAAAAATCAAATGATCCAAATTTATATAAAACATAGAATACATAAACTATGGCATGTTTATAAAATGGAATACCATGCAACAGCAAAAATGAATTACTTATACATGCAAAAATTTTAATTAATTTCAAATGTGTTGACAGAAACCGTCAGAAAATAATGCATAACTGTATGCTTCTGTTTGTATAAGCCTACTTTATTTTTTTTTCAATATATGAAATTTATTGTCAAATTGGTTTCCATACAACACCCAGTGCTCATCCCAAAAGGTGCCCTCCTCAATACCCACACCCACCCTTCCCTCCCTCCCACCCCCCATCAACCCTCAGTTTGTTCTCAGTTTTTAAGAGTCTCTTATGCTTTGGCTCTCTCCCTCTCCAACCTCTTTTTGTTTTTTTCCTTCCCCTCCCCCATGGGTTTCTGTTAAGTTTCTCAGGATCCACATAAGAGTGAAAACATATGGTATCTGTCTTTCTCTGTATGGCTTATTTCACTTAGCATAATGCTCTCCAGTTCCATCCACGTTGCTACAAAGGGCCATATTTCGTTCTTTCTCATTGCCATTAAGCCTACTTTAAACCTGCATCATAGTTATCAGGACCATATATATAGATGCTGAAAATATTTTTAAAAAGACAGGAAGTGCCACAAAAAAAAGAATGATTCTCTTTGTGGGGAAAAGAGCGTAGGTGACCAAAAAGAGCCTGAAGGCTGCATCTAAAATAGGAGTAATGTTCTGTCTCTTGAACTGATGCATTTTGTGATAATTCGTGGAGTTTTCTAGTTAATTTTGTGAACTTTTCTGCATATTATACTGCTAAGAGGAAGTCACCTACAGCGTTCTCACACTGCCGTTTATAATTCATTCGGTGTACCATTGACTATAGGGAAATGATCTGAGAGAAGTAACATAAAGAAATCTTACTTCTGTTATATTTGGTTTTGCCTTTCAGAGATGTTATCCCAAGCCATGCTTACTTACACTTTCAGCCACCCTATTTTGTGATTTAGCCTTCTCCAGTCCCCTGACTCGACCTTTGGCTGGCATGGTGTTTCAATGGTAACAAAAATGTTCCTTTGTTTACATACATCCAATTGGACTTCCTTCCGTATGTATCTGGTGAGGTCTTCGCCTCCCAATGGACCACTCACTTGATATATGCTGTAACTTTTCTTTGTCCATCTACCTCCACCTCCTCGTCTTCCTTCTTAGAATTTGTCATTCCTCTGTGCTATTCTCTGTAATATACATGATCCCATTGATAATATTATCAAACAACATATACATTAATTGTTTGCATATCTACTTCACTTGTGAGATGATGGCCATTCCTGAGAGCCGATACTTACTATGTCTATTAGCAGCATTTAGCTCACTGCCTAATCTCTCACTGAGATTAGGGCTTCCACACTTTTGTTGATTGTAATTCACTAATTCATTGCCAAAGTTGTGAAATCTGTATCTGTTTGGAATATACCCAAAAGGCTATCGTAAGTTTCTTCAAAATATGATTGTGTAACCACACTGAGGGATATGACAATTTCATTATCAGTTGGTCATACATTTATGTCAAATAAATAGTTTAATCACTAAAGCGCCACCAGTGTTTCTAACTAAAAATCTTTGACAGATTGTGCTAGGGATTGTGTATACATTCATTCTAACATAAACCTTTCCAAAATAGGCATTTAAAAAGCAGGCCATAAAAAATGACTTCTCCATCAAACTTAAATTTTTTTATAATATTGGACATCATGCAGCTATATAATCATCTAAAATATCCTAAAACTAACAGACATATCCTCAGGAATTCTCTATTATTCTAGGGGCTCCTCACATAAATCCAATCTTCCTTGAAGATTAAGGAAGATAAGTGTGTATATTTTGATGTCAGTAAAAGATTTTATAACACAATCAGTAGAACACTATTTTCCCCATCTTCTAGTTTATGGAGCACTTTTGTTGTCGTTCAAGCGAGTACTCTCAAGAGGACAATCATGCATAGTTAATGACCGAAACATGTAATACTTTTCCCTTGCTGGTGAATCCTGTGATAACAGCCTGCAGCTTCTGACAAGTATGTGCGAGAAGTTGATGGTCATGTGACTGTACAGCACAGCTTCCATTTGCCCCTGGAGCTCAGGAACTTCCCTGTGTGCTTCGTCAGAACATCTGTAGGTATTCACACTGCTGGGTTGTTTTGTTTTGTTTTGTTTTAAGTATTTTGCACCTAACCGACTACTGGCTTTTAAAAATACAATGTTGAACAATTTTTTTGTTGTTTATAAAACTTCTCCCATATTAATTTAATCACCAAATATTATTGTATCCATACCCAACAAGGCAGTGTCGGATATAAGGTGAAAGTGGTCCCTTTCTCTCAGGAAGCATAGAGTCCTTGGAGTCTGGATACAACACAAGAATGACAAAAATTCAGGGTTTTGTGGTTTTAGTGTCCTTGATGTTTAGTGATTTAAAAGTAGAATTCTCAACTGTTTTTAAATTATGTTTTAAAATGGGAACAAATAACGGTGGTCAGAAACAGGAAGTATAAAGCAGAACCTTGAAGTCTATGAAAACAAGCCAAAAATGAAAATTCTGAAAACTTTATCTTGTGACATGACATTCCTCATCTGATTCTACTGCTTCCTAAAAATATAAGTTGACAGTGAAGACCACCGTAGATACTCAATCCATGTATTGAGAATAAGGACAGCAGTCATCTCAAGAGCAGACTGTCACTTTTAATATGAGTATTTTATATTTATGGAGATGCAAATGGTCGAAATATGAATGTGTACCAGTTTGGCAAATCCTGGTAATGAATTCAAAAAATAATCGCTCTTGCTGCAACATTTACACAGCACCAACACAAGTCGTGAGCCTCTTTTATTTGTGTGTTTTGTGTGTGTGTGTGTGTGTGTGTGTGTGTGTGTGTGTGTGTGTGTGGCAACTTTTTAAAAAGAGGAAGAATTGGCTAGGAGCAATAAAATGAAAACCACTTGTTTTAATGCTCAAATACTTCTTCAAAATCACCTACAGGATGAAGTGCATGATACAGACAAAATATCATAAAGCCGTGTGTTATAATGGCCAAAGCTTTATCAATGAAAATGACACCACCAAATGATATGTTTTATGGTTTATGAAAGACAGAGGGTTCAGATGGTCTGCTTCACCCCTGTAGACTCTTGTTCTTTACTGCACAACTAGATAGATATATGCAGAAGTACTAATGATTGTAGGGTCATTTATTGATATTTGTTCTCAATATTTGGAATAATGATGTGTATAAAGTGCTCAACAGTAAATTAAGTAAAATAATGCATTTTAACTTACTATGTCAGCTTTTAGTAAGCATGTTTGCATGCAGCATAAACATGAATGTTTGCCTTAGGGGCTGGGAGCGTTGCCCATGTCTAACCCATCGGGCATAGTACCCTCTTAGCATTCCTCAGAAACGCTCACTTCGCAGCACATGGGTGGCTTAGTCAGTAAAACATCTGACTCTTGATTCTGGCTCAGGAAATGATCTCGGGATTCGTGAGAGGTTCGTGAAATCGAGCCCTGTATTGGGCTCTGGCACTGACAGCTTGGAGCCTGCTTGGGATTCTCTCTCTCCCTCCCTCTTTGCCCCTCCCCGACTTGTGCACAGACACTCTAAATAAATTAATTAATTAATTAAAGATTTTTTTAAAAATGCTCACCTGCCCAATGGAGTAGAAAAACCGATAACTTTAGTTATAAAAAAAGTAATTTAATAAATTTTTAGAACAATTTATAATAAAATACTAAGTATCTTTGCAAGCTTACTCTGTAACAGATTTGTTCTGTTTCTGGCAGGGGTAACAGTAGTGAGAGTTTTCTTTCTAGTTAAGGTTGCAACATTCTTTTTCACAGAAGAAAGAAAATGTCACAACAGAGGGGAAAAGGATGGATAAAGGGAATGAATTCACACTTCACCTTAATCATCTTCAAGCCCCAAACTGGCTTATCTAACAGCGTTTTCTTTCAATGTCACATGCTCTCAAGCAGTAACTGCAAGGGAACGCTGTGTATTTCTATCACACACATAAAAATTGTTGTAATGAAAGTAAATTATGGTGTGAGTAGAAGGGCATCATTAGTTGTTTTTACTTCCTGAAAATGCACTTTGGATAGGATTTCTTTGAGATAGAGAGGGGACAATTCCTTAAGTCACTCTGTCACATGAGCATCTGAACCTCTTCGGAAGAGGCTGAAGCTAACAGTTCTCACCCACCGTTCTATTTTTGGCATCATTAGCATCTCTCTTCAATTATATCCTCGACAGAACTTTTTAAGCAATTTAAACACATTGTAATTTGTATCTGTGTAGTTGCTTTACTCTGTATTGCTAAATATTGTGACATCAAGGGTGACATGGGAATTTTCCTGTACAGTAAAACTTCCAGTAGAATCAAGTCTCTTTAATTCTGCAGAAGGTTGTTGGGATCAGGGCCAGAGTATCCTGTCTAGTAGCTAACAGGACAGATAACCGAAGATGCATTGTGACTTTCCTGGGCCTAAGGCACTTTTGCCTTGATGGGTCCCTTCCTGGAAAAAATAAAGTAAAATAAAATTATGTTTTATGACCATATTAGTATAAAGACAAATATAATCTAGTCTGGATTCATTATTATAAATTCACTTTTATGGTAGTATTTTTTTCTGATTCTAAAAGAAATTCAAGTCAAATATTTTCATGGGTCCTAAAAATATTGCAGGTCCTAGGACCTCTTCCTAAAGTATCTGCTGGATCAGTTGACCCCTGCAGATAGAATATGTCTTTATTCCATCATGTTAGGAATTTCAAACCTGATTTTCAGGTACAAACCACCTCCATACAGAATTTGGTCTGTTTTGTAACTATTTCTGAGGGCTCCAGGGTTCTGTGGAGGTCCTGAACAGATAAGACGGGCCGGTGAGAAAGCTTTCTCCCCTTCCTCAAAGAGAATAGTTTTACCTTAATCTGTTTGATAGTCAGGGGTCCTTTGTAATTAATTTTGGGAAAGGGGGCTTTACTGCCTTTTTAAAGACTTGGAAATCATTGATGCGGAATCTATGCATTAACAAATATAGGTCAATTACTATATTGCTAGATTATATTTTATTTATATTTATAAATAACATATTTATATTATACTATGTTGTATATATATTATACTAGACTATGTTTCAAAATAATCTCTCAATTAACTAGATCTTTTCTTGAAATTTACTGAACAATGTGTGCTCAGTAAAATCTCCATACATGCTGTGAACATTAAATACAGGAAGCACATGAATCTCTCACCAGGAAGACAAATAGAGATGGCATATTACACAAGTTCATTGCTCTAAACTCCTTATTTTTGGTTTATAAAACAAAACATTTTAGTCAGATTTGTGGAACATTGTAAGTGACTTTGAATTTCATTGTCTATGAAAAATAAGGTAGTGAGAATACTCTGTTGACTTATTTTTCAGTGTTCGATCCCCAGTTAAACAATGCAAATTCGTGTATCACGGCTGATTGCATCTGTCAGCTGTTTGGTGTTTTTGTCTTTTTTTTTTTTTTTTTTACTACCTTATTTTAGCAAGTACATGGAAGCCTTGACTTACTTAGTTGTGTTGATGGCTAAAAGTTCTGAACAGCCTAGTAGCAAGAGATTATTAAAGGAAATACAAGATGCAGAGTGGAAGATAGATTGCTAAATATGAAAGCTTAAGGATTTTTAGCTTTTAATTTTATGTACTTGATATTTATTTCTGAATATATGATAATAGATGTCAGCATGAGCCTGTGTTACATTGTGATTTATAATCAATATACATTTGGTCTTGAGCCCCTGTTCTGGCACACAGCTCCTAAAACACTTGAAGTGTCTTGATAAAGGTGTCTTGATTTTCATAACAAACCCCTTTCAACCACGTCTGAGTTTATGTTAATGAGATGACTCTTGGAACACCTAAGAATGGGGGCTGGTTGCCAGGTGAGCCGACCGGGAATCATGATAGAGGGTTAGAACTTTCAGTCCCACCCACTGATTATCACAGAGTGGAGAGTGGTTGGAGGTTGAATGATCCCCATAATCAGTGATGCCTATGTAATGAAGATTCCATAAAAACCCAAAAGGAGGGAAGGGGGTTCAGAGAGCTTCCACATTAGTGAACCAGAAAGTTCCTATGTGCCACCATGCTGGGTCCCTAGACTCCATGAGGACAGAAGCTCCTTTGTTCAGGACCTCACCCCATGTATCTCTTCAACACGCTGTTTATTTCTATCTTTTGTAATACATTGGAAATCTAGTGAGTAAGTGGGTTTTCTGAGTTGTATGAGCCACTCTAGCAAATTAAGCAAACCCAAGGAGAGAGGCTGTGGGAACCTCTGATATGAATCCCGTAGATCAGAAACACAGGTGACAACCAGGACTTGCAATTGGCCTCTGAAGCTGGGGCAGTCTTGCAGGACTGAACACTTGATCTGTGAAATCTGACACCATCTCCAGGTAGATGAATTATAAGATACCCAGCTGGTGTCAGAGAGTTGCTTCTTGGTGTGAGGGAAACCCCTTCACTCAACACACACACACCCATGCACACACTGGAATTGGGTCCAGAACCTTCAGCTTGTATATATTAGTGTATATTAAAATCAGAAGGTTCTAGAAGTAGAAGAAATCTGAGGACACAGCATGCTGGAGAGAACACTAGAGTAGGAAAGAGGTGACCCTAGCTCTGCCACTTACTGCCAGCTTAGTCATTTAGCTTCACAAGCTTCCACTTCCTTGCCTGCAACATGCATTATTTTCAAAGTGAAAACAAGATGGTTAGAGACTAGTAATGTTGTAGATAAGATGATCTGAAGTCACTCCTAATATTAAAACTTAGAAATACTGGATTAAAATATAACACGTATCCTCACCAATGCTTAGCTGTGTGAGCAAGCAGGGAAGAGAAATCTCCAGGAACCAGAAAGAAAGAATGAACCATAAACCAGAGAAACTAGCCTAAGAGTTGACAGCCTGGGGAGCTGGAAGCTGGTCAGTTGCGATCACGTGGTCAGTGTCAGGGCCCACTCAGAAGCAGAAGACAAGGCAATAGGCCTGCATGGGATGTAGAGCTAAACACCTCCCACCCCCAACCTTAAAAAAAAGAGAGAGAGAAAGAAAGAGAGGGAGAGAGAAGACCTTTACAATGCTACTGTTTCAGTAAAAATATCTACTAGGGAAAAAAAAAGAATCCAACCACCCACATAGAGAGATAAAAAGGGAGACGTTTGTCCTTTTTTTAGCCTGAATGCCATGGGTACAAGAAAAAATTTAAAAAAAAAATCCTCTGAAAAATTTAACCACAGATCTGTAATACACTCCTGTTAGGGGCTTTGATTTGTGTTATCCGCATGGTCCAGGATCTCACAAGTTAAGAAACACTTTGTTACGGGCCAGTGATGACTCCTAGCAAATAAACATAACTGCCTCTGAAGGAATATTCTCCCACTGACGGAGGAATCGATTTTTCACACACTACAGTCTGTGAAGGTGAGCTTCCAGTTCAAAATTTTAAAAGACACAAGGAAAAGTCTACTTGAGGAAGAGTAAAGCAGCACCAACATAAATAGCAGAATTAAATCACCAAGAACTTCAAATCTCTGAACATCAAATAGAGATTTTTAAAATAGTATGTTTAAAATGATTAAAGATATAAAAGAAGGATCCAAAAATAAGAAAATATCAGGACACCATGAAAAAATGTATTAGAAATGCTAGGCATGAAGAATATAGTAAATGCATTTTTTAAAACTCAGTAAGCAATTAAACAAAATATCAGACAGAGCTGAAGAGAGAATTGTCATTCTGGTTAAACCAGGAAAGCTGATTACATACATTTTACACATGTTCTCTTTTGAAATTTCACTAAAATTATAGTCAAAGATTTTTTTAAGTGTAAACACAAACAGACCAGAAAAAAAAAGTGTGGAGAAGAGACAAATGTAACAAAATATGGGAAGTTGGAAAATTGAAGAGTAACTCAGCAGATACGAGAGTGATAGTATAACAGAAAGAGCTAAAACTAAGCTCGCTGCTAAGAAGCAAGAATAAAGCTGTTTCATGCTACAGAATTCCAGGAATCAGAGGCAACTGTACTCTGAAAATGGGGCTCAGGTTGGGCTGAATAAAAAGAAACTAGATTTGAAAGTACATGTAAGAGACAGAAAGTCCTGCAAATCCTTTCTGGGCCCCAAATTTCTGGATGACTGTCTTTTCCCAACCTTGGCAGATCACAAAGTGATTCACATGCATTCTGCATTTAGGAATATCAGGCTTAGCTAAGAATGGGTTTAGTGTTGTAAGAATGATTTCAGTGAAAGTCTGCATTATGAGTGATGACTCTTTTTTCCGAACTTGGTCCCAATATGCTGGCATCAGCTATATGCTCCAAGGAAAGAGTTGGCAAGATTTATTTTTAACTGAGAGAGCAGACAAAATAGGTGAAGATACTAATTTGAGAAAATTTCCCCCAAAACAGTCTAAGCTAAGCACCCTAGTGGGAAGGTCATCTGTTCACTTGCCTGAAACATACACATAGAATTTCTAGTCAACGTTTTGGTGATTTATTCTTTTTAAAAAATTTTTAACGTTTATTTATTATTTTGAGAGAGAGAAAGAGAGAGACATAGTGTGGGCAAGGGAGGGGCAGTGAGAGAGGGAGACGCAGAAACCAAAGCACGTTCCAGGCTCTTTGCTGTCAGCACAGAGCATGACACGGGGCTTGAACACACAAACTGTGAGATCATGACCTGAGCCAAAGTCAGATGCTCAACCAACTGAGCCACCCACCAATGGGGTGGCTGGTTTATTCTTAAATATGGTAATTTATTCTTAAATATGAACCAATATCCAAATATCAAAGAAAACAGAGACAATGAAAGAAGCAGAAGGATTTTTTTAAAAAATACTCCATTGAGAGGCAAGATACTGTCTTTCAAACAAGACAAGTAACCAAAACAAATGAGATTTTGTAAACAGAAAATAGAGGGTGGATATTACAAATATGAAAGAAAAATAAAAAGCAATTTAGAAGTTTGGAAGAAAATGTTGAGGAAAATTTCCAGAAAGTATAACAAAATGACAAAGGAAATGGAAAAGATTAAAAAACATAAGAATTAATTCATGGGCTTCAATATCCAGATAATAAAAGAGTTCTAGTGTGAGAGTACAAAGAAAACAAGTGAATAGAAAATATCAAGGAAATAATTCAAGAAGATGTTCCCAAGCTGAAAGACATAGATTTCCAGATTGAGTGGGCCAACTGAATGCCCTGCAAATTGGATTTTAAAAACCTTTAGAACACTGGAGACAAAGACATCTTACACAATCCAAAGAGGAAAAAAAATTATTTTGTTCAAAGAACCAAGAACCAGAATGGCCTCTAACCCCTCAGTTGTAACCCTGGGATCAAGGGTGGTGGAGGAGCAATTACTTGAAATTTTTGAAATAAAATATTTTAATCTAGAATTCTGTATTCAGTTAAGCAATGAATTCAATGACAAGGTAGGATAAAAATATTTTCCATAATAGAAGTGTCAAAAATTCACAGCCCATTCTCTGGTACCTACTAAAGTCTGTATTCTCTAGAAACAAAGAAATGCCACTAGAAAAATGAAGATATTGGATCCAGGAAGAGGGCTTCCAAAATGGGAGAGACATGAGAGGAATCATTCATACTAGTAGCAAAAAGTTAGTGCAATACATCACTCAATATTTACATTGCCAAAATTATTATACAATTATATTAAGGGAAGAGGAGGGGCTATATGGGTGGAGGTAGGTTTTATAATCTCTGGTCTACTTCAAAAGGCAGAAACTTAACATCTCACACAAACTTCATGAGCCTCAAATTTTGTTTTTTCTCTTGCATTTTTCTACCTTGTTTTGTTTTGTTTTGTTTTGTTTTGTTTTGTTTTGTTTGACAGCACTTCTTATACCTAATAATTCCATTCCTTACCTTTCAACTCTTTCTTGAACTTATTCTCATCAGCCCTTTACCAAAGCTTTTCTGTTGTCAAGGGCACCAATGACTTCCATAGTGCCAAATAGTCAATTCTCAGTATTTATCTTATCAGACTTCTCAGGACATTTAGCACAGTGTTTCTCTCTATCCTTTTCAAAGTCCTTTTACTTTATCATTTGATTTACAAGGTCCCCTTTCCCCCACCCAAATGGTCACTTTATCTAAATCTCTTATCGTGGTTCCTCTTCATCTTTCTAAGCTCAAAGATCTGAGTGCTCCGGGGTTGTATCCTTACCTCTCATCTTGATATATCTCTCATCTCTCATCTCAGTGTATTTATTTGTAGAGAAAAGCAAACAGGAATTCATTGACATGTGTACCTCACATGTACATGGGAGATACTCAGGGAAAATGAGTAACTCAAGGCAGTGTCTTAGAACTCCAGCTTAAATACCAATTTTAGCTAAAGACAAAAGAAAAAGCAGTGCAGAGGGCAGTTATAAGGCAGTTACCGGTAGAGCACAGTAAACAAGAATAAGATTTTTTTATGCAGATTTAAGTGAGTGACTTCTTCACTGATAAGTGTAGACAGTTGTCTCTGAAGACTAGCTTTTGTCCTACATGGTAGGGAAGTGGAAGGGGGAAAGTAGAACACCTTTGTAAATCTCTGTCCTTTGTTGGGGAAAATGGGGATAAGAAGGTAAAGAGCTTTTCTTGTATCGTCTACTCAGTTGCCTTCAGCTCAAAATAATCTGTATACCAAAGTGGCATATTATGGGAAGGCATATTCTGCTACTTTTCATTTTCTACCTCTGAAACTTCCCCAAGAAGTTTCATAGTCCGGAAGCTATATATTGCTCTTTATCTCACTGAACCAGTCCCTTAGTCCTGAGGATAGATCAGTTCAATTTAACAGTTGTGTCTCATTTCAGGAGATGGGGTTGAAGGCAGGCTTCTATCATAGATCTATATGGTGCTAGAAAGCAGGTATTTAATAAAAAAGCATTTCTGTGGAAGCAAAAGAAAAACAGAAGTTCCAATGATTATTGGAACAGACTGTAAACCAGTTTCTGAGCCTGGAGGGCAGCCTGTCAAGATGTCTAGATGTTGGGCTTGAAGCACCTTTTGCAGTCTGAATGTCTCTGGTGGTGTCATTGAGTGTTACAGTGAACTCTCTGCTATATAGCAGTAGGCACAATGGTTGTCAGTATATGAGCTATTGTGGTGATTTCCCTAAAGCATATATCAAGTTGTCCAGCTTCAGCTTTCAGGACTTTTGGAAAAGCACAGTTTTTGTTTTTAGTGATCCCAAGTCAAAAAGTAGGGGGAAATTGGAAACATTAGTTTGGACAATCATAGCCAGATACTGGAAGAGACTAGAAGAATTCAGGGTACAGTCCAGTTATAAGTCAATAACAAAACCTCAAAGACAATGCATAGAATTTGATATCCATAAGGATGTACTATAAAGTCATTTATTCACCACAGATGGGCATGTCTCCTTCTAAGTCCCTGAGTGAGCAGGACCACTCCAGAATAATGGCTAAGAGGGGTTGGAGATGTGTTACAGGGCTATTTCAAGATCTGTAGCCATGCCTCCAGGGGACATGGAATGGCATGTCTCTTGGATGGTTCGTGAGCAGGTGGGAATATTCCCTGCCTGTGGCTGAGAGAAAACGAATGCCAAATTACAGGGCCATTTCTAGATCTGCAGTAGGACCGAGGTTGGAGGACTTGCCTCAAGGCATGAACAACTGTGTCTCCCAGAAGGTCCCTGGGCAGGCAGGACTACTCAGGTCCAGGTTAAGAAGAGCTGGAGCCTGGCTGGAGCCACTTCAAGATCCATAGTCAGACAGAAGTTAGTGGGCCTACCTTTGGGCGCATGAATGGGCATGTCTTTCAGTAGGTCTTTGAGTGGACAGAAGTGTTCCCACCTAGGAAGTGAGGGTCTCAAGCTGGGTCATAGGTTCACTCCAAGGTCCACAGCCAGGACTGAGGCCAGAAGGTTTGTTACCAAGAACACAGGCAGATGTGACTCTTGCTGGGTCCTTTAGTGCTGGTGGCAGGACAAGGCCAAACGACTCTGTAGCTGAGTCTACAGGGAGCAGAGCTGTTTCCATGTCTGTAATTGGGTCATGATTAGCAAGCCTGCCACCTAGGCATCTCTCTCAAAATGTTCCTCCGCAGTCGGGTTCCACTAGGGTTTCATAATCTCTTATCTGGATCTGCACCTCCCACAAATGCACTTCTATCTATGGACGACTGCCAAATTATTGTTGCTGAGGGAGTATATGAGCAGGGGATTCCAAAACTTATAACTCCGATCTTCTATAATCAACTATTTACTCATCATCTTTACTTGGATAGCTAACAGGCATCTGAAGCTTAATATTCCCAAATTTTAAAATACACTCTCACATGTCTAAAGAAAGCCCTGATATATCTCTCACAGTGCTTCTCATCTTCGAAAAACAAAGCCAAAAACACAAAAGTCTACTCCATTCATTGAATCCTCAGGGCCAAAATCTTGATATCTATTTCTTTCCTTTTTCTCCTACCCAACAAGCTACGCCATAATTCTCTACCTGTGGCTGAGAGGGAACCAATGGAGATCCAGAATTTGTTGTTAAATTATGGGAATAAGCTTCACCTTTAGCATATATCCTAAATCCATCCTGTTTTTGCTTCCTCTATCACTACACCACCATCCTGGGCATAGCTTCTATATCTCTTGCAACTGTTGCAATAATCTCATAATTCATCTCCTCACTTTCATTTCTACCTCCCTAAGCTACCCTCTCCACACAACACACAGTGTTCAGCTTTCAAATATAAATCATATTGTGTCACTACCATGCTCAAAACCCTCCGGTGAGTTCCTGCCAGACTCAGGGAAAAAATCCATTGTTTTCACCGCAGCCTACAAGATACATTTGTAATCTGGTCCCTAGCTATTTCTCCCACCATTTTTCCAATCATTCTGCTTCTCTCTTGCTCTGATATAGTCATGTTGTCCTCTTGGCTGGTTGATGTTCATTTGTAACAGGGTTTGCTGTTCCCTGTGTCTAGACTGCTCTTCCGCATGTATGACCTACTCTCTTACTTCAGTTGCCTCTTCAGAGAGGCCTTTCCAGGCCACTCTATTTAATTGTAACCCCCTCACCAACAACTCTCCATCCCATTGGCATGATTATCTTACCTTAATAGTATTTATCCTTACCTGATGATCATTAATGCGTTTTCTTGTTTCCATTATTTTAATGTTCTATCTCCAACCTCCCTTCTCCCCAAAATACATGAACTCCATAAGTGAAAGGACTTGATTTTCCTGTTTTATCACTGATACCTAGAGCAATACCAGGAACATAATTGGGACTCAATAAATAGTTGTTTAATGTTGGCTGAATTAACAAATTTGGACTTTAGATGAGCTACTGGTCTCCATTAAAAGATCAATATGAAAATACTATTTGGAAATATGTGTAAAAATATGGAGTTACCTACTTCTTTTCCCTTAATTTGGGAGTAAAACATTTCTAGTCACTTTTGGGACATTTAGAATAAATAAAAGATATGTCGAATGATAAAGGCAAGGATATTGCCCTCATAGATGAAATTTGTGATAAGTTCTATAGCGACAATAAGCAAAATTATGTGCTCCAGAGTAGCTGGAGAAGGAAACTATTTTAGATACAGCAATTAAGGAGAGACTTGAGATGAAGCTGAGTAGTCAGTAAGTAGTCAGTTCCACCAAAAGTTGGAAGAGAGACATCATAGTCAGAAGGAAGAGAAAATGCAAAGTCACTCTTCCAGAAAAAAAGAAGAAAACTGTGTTGAAGAAAGAGAAAGGAAGAGCATGTGGCTGGCACGTGGAGAATAACAGGAATGTTGTAGGAGACAATATCACAAAGATATATCTCATGTGGGACCTTCTTCAGCCATGGGAAAGAGTTTGAATATTATTCTAAATGCAATAGAAAGCCACATAGATGTCTTAATTAGGGGAGACAATGCCATTTTGGTATGATAGGTACAATGCTAGGAGTAAGTACAGACTATTATGGGAGCAACTTGAGAGACATCTTTAAAAGCCCAGTGGAATCAGAGAAAGCTTCATAGGTATTAATCATAAGGTTACAAATAGTTCAGTAAAATGAAGCCTAACATGTAAGGGAGGGAGGGAAGAGCTTGTAAAGATAACCAGGGGCCAAATCATAAAGCCTCATTAGCTACCAACAAAAACCAGGACTTTGTTTTCAGGAAAATGGAGTATCTTTGAAAGAAGATCCAATTAGGAGGCTGCTGATGTCATTTAATCAAGAATTAATGCCTTGAACTCATTTTTTTTTTTTAAGTGTGAATGGAGAAATATGACCAGATTAGAAACACTGAGGAGGAAAAAGTAGAACTCGATGTTGGCTTGGAAGTGGATTGGAGGGTAGTATAAAGAGAAAGGAGCTAAAGATGAAACCTAGATTTTCTATTGAAGATGGTATGGCAGACCCCATCTACTCACCTCTGCTTTTTTTCACATTGCTACTAAAATAAAACTAAAGGAGTTTTTAGAAGTATAAAACTATTAAAATGGGAATAAATAATGCAGTAAAAAAAAACATGCTATTTGAAAAATTGATGGAGCTATGGGAATTGCAGAAGCAGAGTCAAGAAAGCAAACATCTAAGGTTTTAGTGGAAAAAACGATGAAGCCACTCCTTTCACAACAAGGAATTCCTAAAAGGTCAGCTGATAACCTTTTGATAACTTGATAACTGAGGTGGGGATGAAGGTGGAGGTAAAAGTACTCATACTGGTTAAAAGTCTGTTTTAGAAGCTGTGAAACCTTCAGATCATATTGTATTTGAATGTACCGAGAGAAAAATTCAACAAATACGGAAAATTTCCTAATTACATTTCCTAATTACACATCCTCGCCAGCAAAAATCCAAAAACACGGCAAGTAACTATGAGAAACCACTTGCAGCTGGTTTCACGTGGCACCCAAAACAAACCATTTGTTCATTTACCCATTTACTCAAGAACTACATACTGACACAATATAACATGATGATTAGATCATTGGTTCTGGAACTAGACTTCCTGGGTTCAAACCCCACTTCTTTTTTTTTTTACATTGATGTATTCTTTTTCCACATGCTCATTGTTTCTATTTTTTTAATATGAAACTTATTGTCAAATTGGTTTCCATACAACACCCAGTGCTCATCCCAACAGGTGCCCTACTCAATACCCCTCACCCACCCTCCCTTCCCTCCCATCCCCCATCAACCCTCAGTTTGTACTCAGTTTTTTAAGTCTCTTATGTTTTGGCTTCCACCCCCAAACTTTTTTTTTCCTTCCCCTCCCCCATGGTCTTCTGTCAAGTTTCTCATGATCCACATAAGAGTGAAACATATGGTATCTGTCTTTCTCTGTATGGCTTATTTCACTTAGCATCACACTCCCCAGTTCCATCCATGTTGCTACAAAAGGCCATATTTCATTCTTTCTCATTGCCATGTAGTACTCCATTGTGTATATAAACCACAATTTCTATATCCATTCATCAGTTGATGGACATTTAGGCTTTTTCCACAATTTGGCTATTGTTGAGAGTGCTGCTATAAACATTGGGGTACAAGTGCCCCTATGCATCAGTACTCCTGTATCTCTTGGGTAAATTCCTAGCAGTGCTATTGCTGGGTCATAGGGTAGGTCTATTTTTAATTTTTTGAGGAACCTCCACAATGTTTTCCAGAGTGGCTGCACCAGTTTGCATTCCCACCAACAGTGCAAGAGGGTTCCCGTTTCTCCACATCCTCGCCAGCATCTAGAGTCTCCTGATTTGTTCATTTTGGCCACTCTGACTGGCGTGAGGTGATACCTGAGTGTGATTTTGATTTGTATTTCCCTGATGAGGAGCGACATTGAGCACCTTTTCATGTGCCTGTTGGCCATCTGGATGTCTTCTTTAGAGAAGTGTCTATTCATGTCTTCTGCCCATTTCTTCACTGGATTATTTGTTTTTCAGGTCAAACCCCACTTCTGACACTTGTTACCTGTGTGACCTTAAAGAGGATGTGTCATTTCTTTTTGCTTCAGTTTCTCTTTTGTAAAATAGGACCATAGAAGTATTCATTTCATGTGGTTGATATAAAGTTCAAATTAATATTTTTAAACTCCTGGCATATGAGTACAGAATATGTATTTGCTGCTTCTTCTGTTACCACACATGTCCCAGTGTTCCAGACTTTAGGATTATAAGCAAGGAAAAGACAAAAGACAGTCTCATGACATTTTAGGGTGGAAAGTAAGCAAGTCACCCCAAACTAATAAATGCACCAAGTAATCTCAAGGGAGTGGTGAATGCTGGGAAGAAAATGGATTATCCATAGTGGAATTGTCTGTTTTCCAGATTAAATAAATGAGTAAGTAAATGAAAAGATATTAATTGCATTGTATTGCTTCTCTGTGGAATGTAACTTCCATCATCATCTTTAAGAAAGAAGCGAGTAAATATAGTAGGTGTGCTAGATACTTTACACCTGATTTAATGTAAGCCCTATCACCACATACAATGCAGGCAGTGTTATCCCTATTTTACAGACAAAGAAACTAAGACTTGGTGAAATTCACTAACTTTCAGGGGGGTCAGGAGCCATGACATTAGTGAGGGGCAGAGCCGGGATTCAAACACAAGTCTGTCTGACTTCAAAGCCCATGCCACATAGTCTTATATTATCTGGATATTTTAATATTTTCCACTGCATAAATATGTATTTTTTCTAACATTAAACTTAGAAAATGGCTTTGTTTTCCCTTTTTTATATTTTATTAATTAACAGCTACTCTTAAAAACGTTTCAGTGCTTGGTTATGTTAATTGTCACAGAAATACCAGAACCATTTTTTATTCCAACTTCATCCTTCTCAGTGACCTCAAAAAAATGATACCCAGCATTTTTATAAAACTCATATCCCATGACCTTTTATAATATCTTCTATGCTTACTCATTCTTTTTTCTCTACATGCTAACTTTAATCCCTAATCCATCACTAATCAGGCCTTCCACCTAAAGATCTACCAAGGACTGTTTATCTGTCTTCTTTTAGAAAGCCTCCTGGCTTGTTGAGTCCTTGTCCCAACCTCCTCATACAGGTGAATCGGTATGCATTATTTGTCTCTAATAATCAGTAAGTGGGTTGTACTTAATTCAGCTCCTTCTTCATTTTGCCTCTATCCTCATAGAGATATCCTCTGTTTTCTTGAGGTAGAACTGAGGATAGCCATTGAGCATTTGTATCAAGGACACAATGACAGAACCAGGTATAAACAAGAGAGACTCCAGGGTGTATCATGAGAGGACTTTCAGTTAGTCATTTTGAGGGAAAATGCTGGGATTTTTTTCTTTTGTTGTTATTTTATCATCATGCATTTTAAAACTGACATCAAGCCAAGAGGTGATGATTTACTTCTGAGACTCTTCTGTGGATGGACTCTGTACCCTCAGCTACTGAGGACCAGCAAGGCTAAGCTTCAATGTTGCAGATGTTATTTACGTCCTAAAAAATCTATTTAAAATTTCACTAGATCAGTCTCTCTGAAAGATTTGGAAACAAAAAACATGGATTATCACCAATTATTTTCCCCAATATCTTTTCTTTTGTGCAATATGTCTTGATTTATAACTCTCTGCCTATAAATTTCTCTTCTATTGTAGAATTAGGTATTCCTGTGAGTTTAAAGGAAATGAAGCTTAGAGTAGTTAAATTCCAAAAATTCTCCAGAAAAATGTTCTTTCTGTATGATGTAAGTCAGTATGAGGGCTCTGGTAGCCTATTTCAGTGCAGAGAATCCATTCTTTTTAATGGAATATCCAATGTAATGGAGCATATTGTGCTCAAAGAAAAACTCATTCTCAGGAATGTGCTGAACCAGGTACATAATTTACCAGAAATGAAGTTAAGTTCAGCATATTCTAGAAAAATGAATCACATGAGGCTTGGATCTCGTGCTGTGCATTCAACTTAAATAGCACTGTTTGCCTTCTACAGCCATGATGATTTGAGAAAAACCAAAAATATAGTCACACTGGGAACATAGGCTACAGTGAACTCCCTGTGCTTTTACATGGTCTTGCCCGAAGATGGTATCTGTAACAGTACCTCAGAGCATAACAGGAAAGGACAGGGATAAGCTTCTTAAATTAGAATTGTGTTTGCATGTTTCCTTTTACTTTGTCCAGACATCTGAATTCCTTTATTCTTTTTTCCTCCCACATCCATTCTTCTTTGAGTTGTTATTTACTAATTGAGTTGCAGGGGGGTTTTTTGGTGCTTTTTTTGTATGTATGTATGTATGTATGTATGTATGTATGTATGTATGTGTTTATGTTTTTTGGAGAGAGAGAGAAGGAGAGAGGTCGGTGCAAGAGAGAAAGAGACCATGAGCATGCACATGTGCAAGCTGGAGAAGGGCAGAGGGAGAGACAGAGAGGATCCTAAGCAGGCTCCATGCTCAGCACGTGGACTCCATGCCCAACTCACAACCATGAGATCATGACCAGAGCCAGAATCAAGAGTGGTATTCTTTTAATTTTTTTTTCAACGTTTGTTTATTTTTTTGGGGACAGAGAGAGACAGATCATGAACGGGGGAGGGGCAGAGAGAGAGGGAGACACAGAATCGGAAACAGGCTCCAGGCTCTGAGCCATCAGCCCAGAGCCTGACGCGGGGCTCAAACTCACGGACCGCAAGATCGTGACCTGGCTGAAGTCGGACGCTTAACCGACTGCGCCACCCAGGCGCCCCAAGAGTGGTATTCTTAACTGACTGAGCCACCCAGGCGCCCTATGTTCCTTCCTTCGCCATAAAAATTTTCAGCTCTTATTATTTTTTACTTTCTCTACAAGATTATATATTTTCTTTTCTTTCCAACTTTTTTTTTAGTACCTAGCATTGAAAGTGGCCAAAATTTCCCCATGAATGTTTACCTTTAATATGGAAAAGGTTCAGAAAACTTTTTCTGTAAAGGACCAGATAGTAAATATTTTCAACTTTTTGGGCCACACAATTTATCACAACTACTTAACTCTGACATTGTCATGTGAAAGCAGCCATAGACAATACGTGTATGAATGAACATGGCTTCATTTCAATAAAATGGTACTTACAAAAACAGGTAACAAGATGGATTTAGCTCATGGGCCATAGTTACATGACACCTACTATCGATGACAGGATGAGAAAATAAGTGAAATATTCACAAATAACTAGGAAAAATGCAAAAATGCCTAACCTGCCTAATTTCATGCACCAAACTTCAAATGTTTGCAAATAGGAGATTTGCATTAAGACTGCTGACTCACCAAACTTCTTAATATAAATAAGCTGAACACAGTATTCCTAATTCTTGGGCAGCATTCTGCACATTACTTTCAGTATCTAGAGTTTCTGTCACTAATTGCTAACAATCAAACCTAATATCTAGAAACTAAGATTTATATCAAGGTAAATATTTACTTAGCCTCAATTTCCTGTGTTTTGACTCAGAAAAATAATTTTTCTCCAAACACAGTTTGGAAACATTTTTACTACCTAAATGACGAAAGAAGGAAAGAAAGAAAGAAAGAAAGAAAGAAAGAAAGAAAGAAAGAAAGAAAGATCCTACTTTCCTGTTAACAGAAAAATTTTATTAGATGATATTCTTTCTTATAGATCAAAACTTATCAAATAAGCTCTGGAATGTGCTTCAGTTTTTGTTGAGAACTTAAATTTGAAGGACAATTTTAGAAAAAAATACTTAGAAAACGTGGTCTGAATTAGCATATAGAAATATTGGCTTTGCCTAAATGTTATACATTTTGTAATTAAAAACATTTTAAAAGGAGCATGGATAGTATAACTTATAACAGCACTATTGAATATATATTGTAAGAAAAACACATTTTAATTTTGAGGTCATAGGAGAAACGCTGTGCAATAACATTGTCGTGGTTGCTCTTGTATTCTTCTCTTCCTTGGTACCATCTCCATCCCATCTTTATTTAAAAAATAGATGATTTTCTTCCATATGATTTCCCTCTAGGCATTTCTTTCTGTTATAACAAAACAGTAACAAAAAAATAAATGAAAAACAAACCAAAAAAATAAAAACCAAAAGCACTGCTTACCCCTCTTACCCCCACTTCCAAAAGAAAGGAATGTCTAAAGAAATGTAAATCATTGAAATCATTGCTAATTATTCAGGACCAATCTTAATTTATTAGTCTTAGTTCTCCAGAGAAACAGAACCGATAGAAAGAGATTTACTACGAGAAATTGGCTCAGGAGATTATAGAGGCTGAAAAATCCCACCATCTGCCACCTGCAAGCTAGAGACCCAGGAAAGCCAATGATATAATTCCATTCTGGGTTTCTGAGAACCAGGGGAGCTGATGGTGTGAAATCCAGTCTAAGAACAGGAAAACAACAATGCCCCAGGTCAAGCAGGCAGGAAGAAAGCAAAAACAGGCGAATTCCTTCTTCCTCCACTTTTTTTGTTCTATTCAGGCCCTCAACAAATTGAAGATGTCCACCCACATTGAGGAAAGCAATCTGCTTTATTGATTTACATGCTAATCTCAAGGAATAGCCTAACAAATACACCCAGAAATAATGTTTAATCTGGGCACCCCTTCACCCAATCAAGGTAACACACCAAATAACCATCACAGCTAGGGAATTAACAAGAAGAGCAACTCTAGTAATTTTCCCCTTTCATTAACTATTTCAAAATCAGAATTTGGGTATCTTTTATTCATATAAATGTAGTTCTTCTTTCTTGTCCATTATACCCCCATTGTTAGCAAAAAATTATATTTTATAAAAACAAAATATAGAAATGTGGTATTTCAGGGGCGCCTGGGTGGCGCAGTCGGTTAAGCGTCCGACTTCAGCCAGGTCACGATCTCGCGGTCCGTGAGTTCGAGCCCCGCGTCGGGCTCTGGGCTGATGGCTCAGAGCCTGGAGCCTGTTTCCGATTCTGTGTCTCCCTCTCTCTCTGCCCCTCCCCCGTTCATGCTCTGTCTCTCTCTGTCCCAAAAATAAATAAACGTTGAAAAAAAAAAAAAAAAAGAAATGTGGTATTTCAGTAAGTGCTTAGCCTACACGAAAGGGATTTTTTTCTTAATCTACAGGATTGTCTAATAATGATATTAAAGAATTCAATTCATTGTTATCAAATAACACTTACTGTAGCACTCCATAGATAGAGGTATTTTAGGAGGATTATTTTGACAGGTCCACAGAACACATAATACACTAACTCTCCAAAATATGTTTAGCAAATCTGGAGTTCTAGAGGAGCAAACCAGAAGGGTATGTAGTATATCCAGCAAGCTTCCATTAAACACTTGCATCCATTTGTTCACATACATATGAAAAAAATGTAATTGTAACACTAGCTACGGAAAGAACTCTACAAAGAGATCTAGCATACTTGTCTCCTTAGTCAAAAGATAAACATGCAACAAAGCCAAAAAAAATACAAGGCAATGATTTATAAATCCAGTGAGAATGGTTCATCCAGAACTGAAGTGACATTTAAGCAACCCATAGCAACTGTCCACTTTGGTGGGAAAATAAATTCAAGTGATCCAGTACACTATAGGAAATTTCAACACCGTTGACTATCGAAAGGCAAGAGATACTTCTTATAGTTAAATGTTAGTAAAAAAGAACCAACTTTTTATTGTGTTTAAAAAGGAACAAATTGAGTCATGCATTTTTCTTTTCCTGTAGGACAATGGAAACTTAAAGCCCAATCTCAAAATTACCATCCAGAGAAAGGCAAAAAGTTAGTGGAATCACTAACCCTGCCACATACTTATTTATGAGAAAATGTATACCTAAGCTCAGTTAAATTTAAATTATTTTTTAACGTTTATTTATTTTTGAGACAGAGAGAGACAGAGCATGAATGGGGGAGGGTCAGAGAGAGAGGGAGACACAGAATCTGAAACAGGCTCCAGGCTCTGAGCGGTCAGCACAGAGCCCGACGCGGGGCTTGAACTTACGGACCACGAGGTCATGACCTGGGCCGAAGTCGGACGCTTAACCGACTGAGCCACCCAGGCGCCCCTAAGCTCAGTTAAATTTGTTGAGTAACTGATCCAAATATAAAGTCAAGTTACTAACACTTTGTGATGATCTAGCAAATCAGGAATTCAACCTGGACAGTACAGCCAGTGGAAATGAGATAATGTTAGCATTATGGGAAAGGGAGTGGAGGGTAGAAAGACTTCCATAAGAAGAGGAACACAGTGTCTCCATTAGTAGCCCCAAGATATAAGTTTTATGTTGACTTTCAATTTGACAGCTTCTGAACAGTTGTACACAAGGCAAATCAAGCCAAAGAAATCAGGAAAGTTTGTATAATTTTTAATTCCAACTTAGATAAACCAACTGTGTTCCTGGTCCTACTAGTCTCTAGCACCAGTCTGGAGAGGAAGAACCTAACAATAAGAAAATAGAAGAAAATAAATAGAAATCAAAGAGAGAGAGAGAAAGACTAGCATAGAAGTTTGCCTTTTGGAATTCTTTAGAGTTCCTAAATGTATCCATCTGATTTATGTTTCCCAACAAAGTTCCATTCCTCTTGTGGCCCAAGAAGAGAAAATTTGCTCCTGGTGTAGGGGAGATAAAATCTCTCCTCTAACCTCTTAGGGTTTCCAGCTGGGACTGACAGAAGATAGATTAACAAGAGAAAAAAGTATAAATTTTATTTATAAGATTTTACATGTACATGAGAGTCCTCACAGGAAAATGAAGACCCAAAGAAGTGTCTAGGCCTGAGTGCTTATATACTGAGTTGAACAAAGTGTAGCAATTGTGGAAAAGCAAGTAAAATGCATGGGGAGACTAAAGGAAGTTAAGAATTATGTTAGCAAGGTCTATTTGTACAGATTTCTTTCAACCTCAACTCCTTGTTACTGGTAATAAGAATGTTTCTTTCTTTCTGGTATATGGAAGACATCTTTCATGTGGAAATTGCATCTCCTGCTTTCGGAAAGAAAAGGAGAGGACAGAGTGCCCTTCTTGGACCTGCTGTTTTTCAGATGCCTTCAGCTCAAGATAATCAATATGCCAAAGCAGCATATTTTGAGGTGGCATGTCCTTGACTCCTTCACTGACATAAATATTTGCCTTCCATTGAAGTAAACTTAGAGATATTTATTAACTTCTGTGCTAGCTCAGGAATTAATATCTTCCTTGCCGTTTCCTATTCCTGATGTAATATGTAATAACTACATATAATAAACCCTAGGTTTTCAGAAGGTATGCATCCCAAGACCTTTAGTCAACCCCAGATTTATGCATGTTACAGAGTTAATTTCCTTTTGGAGAAAAAAGCAAAAATAAACTATTTGGACTACATCAAAATGAAAAGCCTTTACACAGCAAAGGAAACTGTCAACAAAACAAAAAGATAACCTACAGAATGGGAGAAGATATTTGAAAATGATAGATCGAATAACAGGCTAATATCCAAAATATATAAACAACATATACTACTCCACAACAAAAAGACAAACAATCCAATTAAAAAATGAGCAGAAGATCAGGGAAATGCAAATCAAAACTACAATGAGATATCACCTTACACCAGTTAGAATGGCTAAAATCAAAATGACAAGAAATAATAAATGTTGACAAGGATGTGGAAGAAAAGGAACTTTCATCAACTATTGGTGGAAATGTGAATTGGTACAACCAGTGTGGAAACAAGTATGGAGGCTTCTCAAAAAAATAGAAGTAGAAATACCATATGGTCTAATAATTCTACTGCTAGGTATTTACCCAAAGAAAATACTAACTCAAAAAGGTGTATGCACTCCTATGTTTATTGCACTATTATTTATAATAGCCAAGATATGGAAACAACCAAAGTATCCATAAATAGATGAATGGATGAAGAAGATGTGGTACACACACACACACACACACACACACACACACACACACACAGAAATATTACAGAAATATTACACAGCCATAAAAAAGGATGAAGTCATGCTATGTGAGAATTTAAGACAACATGGCTGGATCTAGAGGGTCCTGGGGGGGGTATTATGCCAAGTGAAATAAGTCAGACTGAGAAAGACAAATACCATATAATTCCACATAAGTGGAATCTAAAAAATTAATTAACAAACAAAACACACAATTCAGATCTATAAATACAGAGAACAAATTGATGGTTGCCAGACAGAAGGGGAGTGGGTGGGCAAAATGGGTAAAGGGGAGAGTAAGATACAGGCTTCCAGTTATGGAATGAATAATGAATAAGTCTCAGTAATGAAGCCATGGCATAAGCAATACGGTCAACAATATAGTAATGGTGATGTATTGGAACAGATGGTCTACACTTGTAGTGAACATAGCATAATGTATATAAACTTCTCAAATCACTAAGTTGTATACCTGAAACTAATGGTAACATTGTGTGTCAACTATACTCAAATTGTTTTTCTAATTTCCTTTAGAAACCTTTTATTCCCTGAAAACAGTCATCATTTTCTTAAAGTATTGTTAGTCATAATAACTAAATTACAGGAATTGTAGTAACTTAAGTTCTTTCCTTTCTTTTTCCAAACAGTGTTATTACTTGATTTCCCTACGCTGTCTCAATCAAAGTTAAACTATCATTTTATTCTTGAAAGGTGACAGTTTTGATGAAATAACAACTCATGTTAAGAAATATTCTTTAGCTTCTTACAGCAGACACTACAAAATTAACATGGGAATGCAAGAATGGGATTATTATATAGGGAATGTAGGAATGCAAGAATGACATGTTATAACATTAAACAAGTGTATTGTATTTGCCAGATGCTAAAAGTTATTTTAGGAACAACAGAGAGACTGCACTTACAGGTTAATATGATAATGAGATTTTGTGTTAAAACCATAAAGACACAAATTATAAATGAAGGAAGCTTAAAAACTGAGACTAATATTATAAAATCTTTTTTTACATTTTCTTGTCTTATTGCCCATTTGTGCACCTTTGGCATTAGAAATAGAAAAGCAAACATTCTCTTTGATATAGATAATATGATTTTAATGAACAAAGGGTGGCCTTAACAATTAGCTCAATTATTAGATTATTAGTCTAAATATCTATAAATCACCTATTCTAAAATTAAATGTGCTTTTGCTTATGTAAAATGTCAATAATCATGTATAAAAATCCAGCTTAAACATTTAGTTAGGCATGCGTTTGCAAGCTGTTTAACTTGATGGGTATAATAGAAGGTCGCTGTTAAATATACTATAGGAAATTTGCTGAATTTTTTGTATAAACATGTTTGGACAAATTTTTTTTTTTTTTTTTTTTTTTTTTATTTTTGGGACAGAGAGAGACAGAGCATGAATGGGGGAGGGGCAGAGAGAGCGGGAGACACAGAATGGGAAACAGGCTCCAGGCTCCGAGCCATCAGCCCAGAGCCTGACGCGGGGCTCGAACTCACGGACCGCGAGATCGTGACCTGGCTGAAGTCGGACGCTTAACCGACTGCGCCACCCAGGCGCCCCTGGACAAATTTTTAAAATTTTCCAGGCTAAAATTATCTACAGTCATGGCCCATGATATTGAAATTTAATATCTTCACTATCCTTTTATCTATGCACTTAAGTGTGCCTCAAAAGTTTCTTCTGCTAGCTCTTGGCCCTGCCTATATGTTCATTTTTGAATAATTTCCTTGTGACTATTTTCCAGCTTTTTATTCAAGCACACATTTTGATAAGCTTCATAATATATTCAAGAAGATGCTTACATTTCACTGACCTCATCTGACTCCACACTGTAGCCACAGGAAATAGCTTCATGGAAGCGTAGGACTGGGAATATATAACTCTGAACTCATTTCACCTCTTAATCGACAACCCTGTTGAGAGACACAGTGTTAATAAAGTATTATCTGGTTTCTAGCTTTTCCTCCAGCTATTCTAATGTTGATTCCTGAATTAAGCTAGATAGCAAATCATACTTGAGATCCCCTATTTTACTCTTCTGTGGGCCGCTTTTCATGTACACAGACTAAGTAAGTCCAGCTTTTTTTGCTCCCAATTTAAGTACTGGGTCAACACAAAATGTTATGCAAAAGAAATGAAATCCCAATTCTGAAATCACTGGTGATCTCTTTCATAAATAAAGGTTTTCTTGTAGTGATGTATGGATAGGAGGCAGAAGTGGAAATGAAGTTGGAATCAGGGCAAAGAACACACAGTAAGAATTCCTAAAGATCCTTTCCTTATGTCCATCCCCTAAATGCTCATTCATTAAAACAGCTGTTCATGTTTATCTCATCCACAAAACTCTTAAAGCTGTTCTCAGCTCCTTATCCTTCTGCCATTACTCCATCTTCTTCATAGATCTTATTTATTTCTTTTTCAAACTTTCCTTTGTAGAGAAATCTATCGCACCTCTCTTTCTCCCTTAAGTATCACTATCTATCAATCCAGATGGCATGATACAGACATGGCAGACAAGCAGTGAAGATTTGAAAAGGGAGGGGGCAGGGGAAGGAGCTAAGAATATTTCATAATGAACACAGCAACAATTTCAAATACATGTTCATTATTATCTTCCAATGGCATAATGTCAAAGTAAAAATTTTTCTGTCACACTGAAGTTTACTTTGACATTATACCATTGGAAAATAATCATGGACATGTGTTTGAAACTCCTGACTGCATTCATTATAAAACTTGTGTTGAGCATAAATGTTCAACACTATTGCTCTTAAATGACCACCCGGAGATGAAACTTCTTTTTGGTCTCAGCACCAGCAATTGTGCTTCTGATGATTCAGTTTGTTTTTCTTATGGAGAGTACAAATCATATGATTCTTTGCATCAAGGACTAAAATCTTTAGAACCATGTTGGTTTATTATTATGGCCAGTGTACCAAAACGTATATATCTCATCTTACTTGATCTCATTTCTTTCTTAGCCCATTTTCTTCTTACATTTTTTTAAAAAAATTTAATTGTGGTTAGAATACACATAAGATGTGCTACCAACCAATTTTTAAGTGTATAATTTCAGTAGCATAAAATATGTTCGCATCATTGTGCAATCTCCAGAACTCTTTTTAATCTTACAGAACTGAAAATGTATACTTATTAAACAATTCCCCACTGCTCCCCTCTCTACAGCCCCTGAAAACCACTTTCCTACTTTTTGTCTCTATGAATTTAACTACTTTAGGTATCTCAAATAAGTGGAAACAAACAGTATTTGTCTTTTTGTGACTGGCTTATTTCACTAGCCTAATGTCCTTTGGGTTCATTCGTGTTGTATAATGTGTCAAAATTTCCTTCCTCTTTAAAGCTGAGGAATTATTCATGTACATACCACATTTTGTTTATCTATTCATCCATCAATGGGCATATGTGTTGTTACTACCACTTGCTCTTGTGAATAGTGGTGCTATGAACATGGGTGTACAAATATATCTCTCAGACCCTGCTTTCAATTATTTTGTGTATGTACCTAGAAGTGGAATTGCTGGACCATATGATAATTCTGTATTTAACTTATTGAGGAACTCCCATACTATTTTCCATAGTGGCTGTACCATTTTACATTCTCACCACCAACAGTGCACAAGGGTTCTGATTATTCCACATCCTTGCAAACACTTATTTTTATTTTTTTTATGGTAGTCAGCCTAATGGGTATGATTATCTCATTGTGGTTTTGAGTTACATTTCCCTAATGATTAGTGTTGTTAGCATCTTATGCTGACAGTCATTTCAGGATCTTCTTTGGAGAAATTTCTGTTCAAATGTTTTCCCCATTTTTAGTTGGGTTGTTTGGGTTTTTTGTTTTCATGATGTTAAGTTGTAGAAGTTCTTTATATATTCTAGATATTAACCCCCTATGTGAAATATGATTTGCAAATATTGTGTCCTATTCTGTAGGTTGCCTGCTCACTCTGTTGATTGTATTGTTTGATGCCCAGAAATTTTAAATTTTGATGTAGTCCAATTTACCTATGTTTACTTTTATTGTTTGTGTTCTTCATATCATAGCCAAGAAATCATGACCAAAACCAATGTCATGAACCTTTCCCTCTGTTTTTTTCCTAAAAGTTTCTCACATTTATTTTAACCATATTTGTCTTCTGTTATATGTATTTGTGTGATGTTTGCATTTATATATGTTGTATGAGTTTAAATTCATTCTTTTTTTAATTTAATTTTTTTTTTTAATTTACATCCAAGTTAGTTAGCATATACTGCAACAACGATTTCAGGAGTAGATTCCTTAATGCCCCTTACCCCTTTAACCCATCCCCCCTCCCACAACCCCTCCAGTAACCCTCTGGTTGTTCTCCATCTTTAAGTTGCAAATGGCAAGATTTCATTCTTTTTGATTACCAAGTAATACTCCATTTTGTGTGTGTGTGTGTGTGTGTGTGTGTGTGTGTGTGTGTGTGTATACCACATCTTCTTTATCCATTCATCCATCAATGAACATTTGGGCTCTTTCCATACTTTGGCTATTGTTGATAGTGCTGCTATAAACATGGGGGTGCATGTGTCCCTCCGAAACAGCACACCTGTATTTCGTAGATAAATGCCTAGTAGTGCAATTGCTAGGTCATAGGGTAGTTCTATTTTTAGTTTTTTGAGGAACCTCCATACCATTTTCCAGAGTGGCTGCACCAGCTTGCATTGCCACCAACAATGCAAAAGAGATCCTCTTTCTCCGCATCCTCGCCAACATCTGTTGTTGACTGAGTTGTTAATGTTAGCCATTCTGACAGGTGTAAGGTGGTGTCTCATTGTGGTTTTGATTTGTATTTCCCTGATGATGAGTGATGTGGAGCATTTTTTCATGTGTCGATTGGCCATCTGGATGTCTTCTTTGGAGAAGTGTCTATTCATGTCTTTTGCCCATTTCTTCACTGGATTGTTTGTTTTTTGGGTGTTGAGTTCGATAAGTTATAGATTTTGGATACTAACCCTTTTTCTGATATGTCATTTGCAAATATCTTCTCCTATTCTGTTGGTTGACTTTTTATTTTGCTGATTCTTTTCTTCGCTGTGCAGAAGATTTTTATTTTGATGAAGTCCCAGTAGTTCATTTTTGTGCTTGTTTTCCTTGCCTCCGGAGACGTGTTGAGTAAGAAGTTGCTGCGGCCAAGATCAAAGAGGTTTTTGCCTGCTTTCTCCTCGAGGACTTTGATGGCTTCCTGTCTTACATCTAGGTCTTTCATCCATTTTGAGTTTATTTTTATGTATGGTGTAAGAAAAGTGGTCCAGGTTCATTCTTCTGCATGTTGCTGTCCAGTTTTCCCAGTACCGCTTGCTGAAGACATTGTCTTTATTCCATTGGATATTCTTTCCTGCTTTGTCAAAGATTAGTTGGCCATACGTTTGTGGGTCCATTTCTGGGTTCTCTATTCTGTTTCATTGATCTGAGTGTCTGTTCTTGTGCCAGTACCATACTGTCTTGATGATTACCGCTTTGTAGTATAGCTTGAAGTCTGGTATTGTGATGCCTCCTGCTTTGGTTTTCTTTTTCAAGATTGCTTTGGCTATTCAGGGTCTTTTCTCATTCCATACAAATTGTAGGATTATTTGTTCTAGCTCTGTGAAGAATGTTGGTGTTATTTTGATAGGTATTGTATTGAATATGTAGATTGCTTTGGGTAGTTTTGACATTTTAAAAATATTTGTTCTTCCTATCCAGGAGCATGGAATCTTTTTCCATTTTTTTGTGTCTTCTCAATTTCTTTCATAAGCTTTCTATAGTACTTAGTGTATAGATTTTTCACCTCTCTGGTTAGACTTATTCCTAACTATTTTATGGGTTTTGGTGCAATTGTAAATGTGATCAATTCCCTGATTTCTTTTTCTGCTGCTTCATTATGGATGTATAGGAATGCAACCGATTTCTGTGCATTGATTTTATATCCTGCCCCTTTGCTGAATTCATGGATCAGTTCTAGCAGTTTTTTGGTGGAATCTTTTGGGTTTTCCATATAGAGTATCATGTCATCTGTGAAGAGTGAAAGTTTGTCCTCCTGCTGGCCAATTTGGATGCCTTTTATTTCTTTGTGTTGTCTGATTGCTGAGGCTAAGACTTCCAATATTATGTTGAATAACAGTGGCAAGAGTGTTCATCCCTGTCTTATTTCTGACGTTTGGGGGAAAGCTCTGTTTTTCCCCATTGAGGATAATACTAGAGGTGGGTCTTTCATATGGTTTTTATGATCATGAGGTGTGATCCTTCTATCCCTACTTTTTTGAGGGTTTTTATCAAGAAAGGATGCTGTATTTTGTCAAATACTTTCTCTGCATCTATTGAGAGGATCATGTGGTTCTTGTCCTTTCTTTTATTGATGTGATGTATCACATTGATCGTTTTGCAGATATTGAGCCCACCCTGCATCCCAGGTATAAATCCCACTTGATTGTGGTGAATAATTTGCTTAATGTATTGTTGGATCCAGTTGGCTAATATCTTGTTGAGGATTTTTGCATCCATGTTCATTAGGGAAATTGGTCTATAGTTCTCCTTTTTAGAGGGGTCTTTGTCTGGTTTTGGAATCAAGGTAATGCTGGCTTCATAGAAAGAGTTTGGAAGTTTTCCTTCCATTTCTATTTTTTGGAATAGCTTCAGGAGAATAGGTGTTAAGTCTTCCTTAAATGATTGGTGGAATTCCCCTGGAAAGCCATCGGGCCCTGGACTCTTGTTTTTTGGCAGATTTTTGATGACTAATTCAATTTCCTTACTGGTTATGGGTCTATTCAAATTTTCTATTTTTTCCTGTTTCAGTTTTGGTAGTGTATGTGTTTCTAGGGATTTGTCCTTTTCTTCCAGATTTCCCATTTTATTGGTATATAATTGCTCATAATATTCTCTTATTGTTTTTATTTCTGCTATGTTGGTTGTGATCTCTTCTGTTTCATTCTTGAGTTTATTTATTTGGGTCCTTTCCTTTTTATTTTTGATCAAACTGGCTAGTGGCTTATCAATTTTGTTAATTCTTTCAAAGAACCAGCTTCTAGTTTCATTGATCTGTTCTACTGTTTTTTGGTTTCAATAGCATTAATTTCTGCACTAATCTTTATTATTTCCTGTCTTCTGCTGGTTTTGGGTTTTATTTGCTATTCTTTTTCCAGCTCTTTAAGGTATAAGGTTAGGTTGTGTATCTGGGACTTTTCTTCCTTCTTTAGGAAGGCCTGGATTGCTATATACTTTCCTCTTATGACTGCCTTTGCTGCATCCCAGAGGTTTTGGGCTGTGATGTTATCATTTTCATTGGCTTCCATATACTTTTTAATTTCCTCTTTAACATCTTGGTTAGCCCATTCATTCTTTTAATAGGATGTTCTTTAGTCTCCAAGTATTTGTTGTGTTTCCAAATTTTTTTCTTGTAGTTGAATTCGAGTTTCGTAGCGTTGTGGTCTGAAAATATGCACGGTATGATCTCGATCTTTTTGTACTTGTTGAGGGCTTATTTGTGTCCCAGTATGTGATCTATACTGTAGAATGTTCCGTGTGCACTGGAGAAGAATGTATACTCTGCTGCTTTAAGATGAAATGTTCTGAATATATCTGTTAAGTCCAACTGGTCCAGTGTGTCATTCAAACCTATTGTTTCTTTGTTGATGTTCTGTTTAGATGATAGCTTGAATTCATTCTTAAGCAAGATCAGGAGATACACAGACAAGTTTTGGGTTTTTGTTTTGTTTTGTCTTGTTTTTCTTTTTTGCTTTTTATCCAACACTTTTTGACACAATTTGTTAAACGCTCTCCAAACCAATAAGCACTGCTGCATATTTAAGTCCTGCAATTGATTTTACATTGTGTATTTGAATCTTTTTGAATCTTGAAGTATATCTATTTATTCTGTTTACTGTATGCCTAAAGTCCTTCATATCTCATAAGATCCAGTTTAGGACAATAAACAAAATACCAAAGTTAAAAAATTTAATTTTCTACCAAACTATGGAATCATGGCTAGAGTGTATAAAGTTTTCAAAATCATAGACACCCACACTTCTCTCCACAACATATGGTATATATGAATATAAGTATCGTTTTGCTTTTTTCCCCTTCCTTCTCTCTCTCTAGCTCAAATAAACAGAACAATAGACTGCATCCTTTAAATCCTTCGGTTCACTGAGTTTTGACATAAAACTGCCAAAATACAGAACATTGCTATCCACCTCCTGAAGATTCTTTAGACTCCTACATAGTTCTTCCATCGATGCCCTCAGCAACCACCAATCTGCTTTATGTTACTATAGATTGTTTTGCAATTTGTAAATGAGATTGTGCTATATGGAGTCTTGTACCTGGCTTCTTTCACTTAGCATAATTATTTTGAGATTCACTGATGTTGTTGCATATATTCGTAGTTTGTTCCTTTGTAATGCAGGGTAGTATTTGTTCTAAGGCATGAATATACCACATTTTGTTTATCCATTCACCTGCTGATGAAGATTTGAACTGTTGGCAGTTTGGGCCTATTGTTGACAAAACTACTATAAACATTTGTATGCAAGTCTAGGTGTGGTGGACATATGATTTTATTTCTCTTGGGTAAATAACATAGAAGTCAAATGGTAGGCATATTTAACTTTATGTGAAACTGCCAAATGATTTTCCTTTTTACAGTTCCTCCAGGAATGTACAAAAGTTCCAGTGGTTTTGCATCTTTGCCAGCATTTAGTATTGTCAGTATTTTTAACTGTAACTATTCTCATGGGTGTATGGGAATATGTTATTGTGATTTCATTTACATTTCACTGATTATTAATGATTTTGGATATCTTTTCAAATATATGTTTGAAATTAATATATTTTTAAGTGGCTGTCAAATTGTTAGCTTATTTTTATTGAGTGCTTATTATTGAGTTACAAACATTTAAGGATTCTTCATATATACAAATTTTTTAGCCAATATGTACCTTGTATATTCTCTTGCTTTCTAAAAGTGAAAGTTTTTAATTTATATAAAGTCTAATTTACCAACAGTTTACTATATAATTTATTATTATTTGATGTATTATATGATCTGTACTTTTTGTCTCTCATCTAGAAAATCTTGTCCTAGTTTGAGGTCTTAAAGGTCTTATATTGTATTCTCATGGTTGTACAGTTTTAGCTTTCTGTTTTGAATGAAGCATTTTAAGTGATTTTTAATATGCTGTGGGGTAAGGATTGAGATTAATTTTTTTTTCTGTGGATATTCATTTGTTCCAGCACCGTTTCTTTGAAAGATGTTCCTTTCCTCATTGAGTTACCTTGACACCATTGTCATAAATCAGTTGATCATTTTTGTGAATTTATTTCTGGACTCTCTATTCTGCCCCATTGATTAATTTTATGTATTTTATACTTTGGGTGCTATTGTAAATGGATTTTTAAAAGTTTATTTTTAAGTAGACTAATCTTGTGTAAGGACACTTGTCATCATCCTTATCTCCTAATCAGAACCTTCACTGATTCCATATCAAATAATGTAGAACACTACTCAACCTAACACTGAAGTCCTGTCATTGTCTAAAATCTTCCTTTACAGATTTATCATTGGCATCCTGTATTTCCAGTGAAGTTAAGTACTCACTGCTCCAAAAGTATACTCCACACTTGCATAAGAATATGATCAAGGATAGGGTGCAAGAATACAGTAGACATGAGGGTTGATAAGTAGTAAAGGACCCTGATATAGAAGTAAGACTCAGAGGGGCGCCTGGGTGGCTAAGTTGGTTAAGAGTCTGACTCTAGATTTCGGCTCAGGTCATGACCTCACAGTTTGTGAGTTCGAGCCCTGCATCGGGCCTGCTTGAGATTCTCTCTCTCCCTCTCTCTCTGCTCTTTCCCAACTCGCACTCACTTGCTCTCTCCCTCAAAAATAAACTTAAAAAAAACCATAAAAATAAAGAAGACAGACTCAGAGTGTAAGAAAATGCTGTGTGGTTTTGGAGGGTAAAATTAGAATTGGTGCTGGAAGCCACAGAGAAATTTGCTTCAAGGTGATACTGCAATGATATAGCTAGATGATACGGTCAGAGAAGGAGGGATGTTCTCAGAAGACCATGAATTCTGTTACTGGCCAACCAGGGGTTGGATGATCACCTATTGAGAGTGTTATAAATGGAATAATAGTGTCAGGTGGGGCTAGACCAAGACTCCTTTATAAAATTCCCCTGGCCCTGAGATTGTGTAAATATATTCTCTATATTTATTACTTTATTTAATCGTTAAATATCATTTTCACAGCCAAAAAGAATCTTTCAGCTTCTGGCCCATTTCTGTTCCCTACATCCAGTTTAATATTTCATTTTATACTAAATTCTTCAACATGTTACTCATGAACTACTGCAGAAATTAGTGGAGGCTTTTTAAAAAAAATCGCAGCAGCATTTCCCATCTGAGGCTCCAGAATCATTCTTCATAAGGTATTATTAATGTATTACTAAATAAGAGAAGCCATTTGTAAATGATTATGCATGATTATTCTTTGTCACATCCATAAATTATATATTGGGTTCTCCTAGTGGAGTGGATCTAAACTGGTCAGGGCAGCGGGAGGCAACAGCTTTAGCATCTTTCAAAACAATAATTAATTTTCAAAATGCCAAGGCCAATTGGCAGTAGTTAACATTGCCCCCAGAGCATAATCATGGCCTAGATGCCATAGAGACAAGTTGTCTTGTGTTGCCTATAAATGGATTCTCAGGAAACCTAATTTGAAATTACTGCCTTTAATTATACTGCTGATATAAATAACTTTGATAAAATTAGTGCAGCTGGCCTCTTGTTTGTTTTTCCCACTTAAATGCACTGTACAATGTAATCATCTGAAATAAACATCCATTACAAAGAATGCTTCATTTCAAAGAACATATTATTCTGCTCATCCAGCCAATTGTTATTTTTTCCTCCCCAGCCACATTTCAATCTTGCACCTATTAAAGGGATGAACAAATTATCAAGCTCTCATAATGTACCAACTAGTGAATTAAAACAATTCATTGCTGCTGAATAGGGCCATGCATTTAAAAGATTTTAATTCATTTTTCTCCTCAATTACTATGTTTTCTTTTTAAACAGACCCTGCCAGCTTAAAACTTGTTGAAAGACATACTCTTCTCTACACAATATAGTTACGTTACTTCCTAAATAGTTACGCCTCTCTTTAAAAGAAAACAGAAGATACATCATTCATTTGATATGCTTTTTGACTTCAAAGTCCAAGGAAAGTGTCTCAAAAATTATATAAAACGTTGGCCTCAGTTCATTTATTTTGTTAGAGAACAGAATTGCCTCTTTTACAGAGAAGAATGGAGCCCTTTCTCTTGGTTCACTGTGATATGATTGTCATCTCTATCTCTACTGCAATCAGGACAGGATTTACCAAGGTCAATTCAACTCGGTCCAACTATTACCAAGCTCAGTTCAACCCAATTCAACTGTCGCCAAGCTCAATTCAACCCCACAACCTGTTATTAGCTACCTGCTACGTACAAGACACTATGAAGATTTCTAAAATGAGTAAGACGTGGCCTCTTTTCTCAATCTGGAAAAGAAGCAAAAAAGATTAACTGTGGAACATTGTGGCAGTTTGGAAATGGTTAGACAGGAACACAGATGATAAATGCTAGAGCAAGGGTGATACAGTAAGAGAAGTTAAATGGGCCTTGAAGTTCAAAGGAAAATGGCTGTGTGTAAAACGGAGAAAATAAGATAGGCCTTAAGGAAAATTCCGCAGCTTTCTTTTGCTCTTTTCTCTGTGGAGAAGGGCATAGAAATAAAAGTATGAGACACATTTGGTAATATGATAAATTTTATGTAATTATACTGACAAACGAATAAGCTAGGTTTTGCTGGAACCTAGGAATTAAGAGGAGTGGTTGAGGTATATACCAGAAACGTTGACGGGAGTGAAAACACAAAGGCCCCAAAATCCCAAACCAGTCTCTTTGTATTTATTAAGTAGTCAGGAACCATTGTAGCCTTTTGATAAGGCAAAGGAAATGACTGAAATTATACCTTCAGAAGATAGATATCAAAGCTCCGTAGATACACAGATCAAAATGTAGAAAAATGAGGGGCACCTGAGTGGCTCAGTCAACTCTTCATCTTGACTTAGGTCATGATCTCACAGTTCATGGGTTCAAGCCCCACATCAAGCTCTGCACTGAGAGCCCAGAGCCTGCTTAGGATTCTCTATCTCCCTCTTTCTCTACCTCTTCCCCCCACCCTTGCACTCTATCTCTCTCAAAATAAATAAACATTTAAAAATGTAGAAAAATAAGAGGCAGTAAGAACCATGAGAAATTTTCCTCTCTCTAGATAATCACCTGCATGGTGTTGAGGAAAGGGTCAGGGCTGGAGTTTCATCTTCTTGCAGTGGGACTCAGATTGGGCACCAGACCTGCATGTAGGGGACTCAGGAGATGGGGAATACGTACAACTCCAGGAGCATGGGAGACAGTCCAGGCCAACAGGTGCAATGGCAACAGCCAGCCAATTTTTCTGATGATAGAGCCCACCCGAAACCTCCAGTGTCTGAGTTTAAGTTCTCACTGAAGCAGGGCCTGGGTGAGACAAGAACTTGTACAGATTGATGGTTTGGGAAGTGTTCTCTAGGCATCAGGAGTGAGGGAGAAGGAAACTAAGACAGATAAAAAGGAGACGCCAATAGAAGGGTGGTAGTAGAGAGGTCACTGAGGTGACAACAGGGCTTAATTCTACCAGGTTCTCCTTATGAAATGGAAAGAATGTCTCCAAGGATTAACCACCTGAAGAACAAGAGGCTGATGACTTATCCTCCAGCTTCTGCTCCTTTTGGCTGAGGGCTGCCTAGAGGTAACTTGCATCTCTGTGCTTTGGGCTATACTTATACACAAGCTTTCATAAAATACCCTTGCTTGCTATTTGGCCAAACTGAACCTGCCATTCTGTTTCATTGAAGCCTCCAAGGCAGTTAACAAAGCCAAGCAAGTTCATATCCTTTATAATTACCATTGGCCTTTACAATACAAATTCCAGAGCTACTGCAGGCTTCCCCATCACCTGTACAACCCAGCAACAGTGACGCTACAGCTCACAAGGCATTATCACCACCCCCACTTACTACCAGGAAAGAGTTCCTGTGATGTTTGACCATGAGTGACTCAGCTCCTAAACTCTATCTTGTGAGTCTGCTTTCTGGTACCATTTCTGCTACCAACTATCTCTCAGTTTGGGTTCCCTTCAAATCAATACTGGTGACTAGACTTTTGGTGCAGGTGGTGTACTTCAGAAGTGATCCCAGGAATCACAAATAAGGGTAAAAAAGTCAATTTAACAGTGCATTTTGAAGTCGGTTATGATTTTTTAAGGTTTTTTTAAGTTTTTTTTTTTTATTTATTTTGAGAGAGAGCGAGAGAGAATACAAGCAGGGGAGGGCCAGAGAGAGGAGAGAAAATCTCAAGCAAGCTCTGGACTGACAGCAGAGCCTGATGTGGGGCTCCAACTCACGAACCATGAGATAATGACTGGAGCTGAAGCCAAGAGTCAAATGTTTAACTAACTGAGCCACCCAGATGCCCTGAAGTCGGTTATGATTTTAATAGGACTCCTGAGATATATGCAAAGTGTCTCTCAGAACTTTCTACCTGAGGGACAGGATAGATCATTTATCCAGAAGCTTTTGACCCCCTCCCCTTTTTTTTTAAGTTTGTCCCTAGAGGTATTATTTCCCTTGCATTCAGGCTTCTGTAGAGCCAAACGGGTTCTCATGGTTTTAGGAGTAGATTGTAGAAACTCGCACTCACTTGAGGGGACATTCTCACCATGAGGTCCATCGGCACTCACAAAGGAATTACTCACATATGGCTGCAACTATCAGGAGTGGACTGAGGAGATGTGACATGGGGTACCAAAGGTAGCTGTGTGAATCTGTTTCTTTATCTCTCATGATGCGTAAATTTTACCAGGTAGCCTGGGTACCATGATGGGTCCTGAAGTACCATGAAGCTGGTATTTCAAACCAAATCCCCTGCTATGCAATCCTTGTTGACAATCTCTGTTCTGTCTCTGTTTTCAGCTGTCTTTCCAATAGGACGTTAGGCTGGCATAGCTTGGCCTCTGCAGACCAGTGAGGGTCTGCTTGTTGGCCTTCCAAGGCCTTTCCAGGCAAGCTGGATTCTGCACCATTAGCTGCCGCTTCTCTTTTATACCTCTCAAAGAATCTAGTGTTGCTCTAAGCCTCACCCCTAATGGTGTGAATTGCCAAAGGTAGACTTGGCTTTCCTTTTTTGAAAGGATATTCAATTCCTCCCAAAAGTTGGTGTGCTGAAAGGAACGTTTTAAGACAACTTATCATGCCACTTTTTTTCTGTCTAGCCTGCATCTTTCTTAATGCACCGTTTGTAATCCACAAGATTATATAGACTCAACTTCAAGATCACTTTCTTCTACATTTAGATTTTATAATCAGCCAATGGTACAGATATTTGCTACATAGTGTCTTAGGGATCCCACATGGCCCCCAGGATGAAGTGTGGTATATTTTGCACAATATGGGGGTGGGGTCGGGGAACGTATGACTTTCTCAAAGTGAGCCTTCCCTTTATCTTCCTTTTGATTTCTCTTTACTGCTAGTATGGGAAATATCTGATTTTTTTTTTTTTCAAAAAATGATCTGTCTCTACCAGTTCAAAATTTAATCACATCCAGTCTTTCAAGCTTTCATCCCATTACCCGTTCAATTTTCAGTGTATACTAGGGCAAGGACCTCTCTTTAAAGTTCTGTTCTGAGAGTTTTTACCAGACTTATTGCTAAGGCACCAAGATCTGGTGTCTGGCTCTTTGTTACAATCAAGCAGGCTGACCTTCCAACCCATTTGGATTTTCACTGTCATTGCCAGGCCTTTGTCTGATAGTCTTCTCTGTGGCCCTCTGTTACAAAGTCACATTGACTTTAACTCTCATGACCCTTGCTTACTTCTGCAGGCTAGCAATATCAGTTATCTTTCACACACTCGTGAAAGCACAAGATGACACCTGGATTTCCTCAGTCTACCCTCATCTGGAGGAATGGGAAAGCTGGCACAGGTCCATCTGCCTCTGTCACTTTTACCCTACCACGCAGGCACTATATTAGGCACTTCCCTTACCCACTGAAAAGCTGATCTGAAAGACATTACAGTCTTTCCAGGGAAAGGAAGGACAAGCGTCATGCTCTTGGTTTTCCCACAAACAAATCCTGGTGAGTCTTGCATGTATCCTGTCCTGTCCCACACCCTCTCCCCAAACCTTGTTCAACACAGGGTGGATAAATGGGGAGGGAGAACACTGGAATTGTGTAGATATCATGTTGAGTACATGTAATTGAAGAATGAAAGTGAAATTCAAAGAGCCTAAATAAGCAAAGACTTCATCACTTGAATAGAGGAGGGAGGCACACCTGGATGGCTTAATTAGTTGAGCATCTGCCTTCGGCTCAGGTCATGATCTCATGGTTCCTGGGTTTGGGTCCTGCATTGGGCTCTGTGCTCACAGCTCAGAGCCTGGAGCCTGCTTCAGATTCTGTGTGTGTGTGTGTGTATTTGTGTGTGTGTGTGTGTGTGTGTGTGTGTGTGTGTGTGTGTGTCTAACCCTCCTCTGCTCACGCTCTGTCTCTCTCTGTCTCAAAAATAAATAATAAACATTATTATTATTTTTTTAATATTAGAGGAGGGTCACCTGGGTGGCTCAGTCGGTTAAGCTTTCTGACACTTGATTTCAGCTCAAGTCATCATCTCATGGTTCGTGTGTTTGAGCCCCACATTGGGCTTTACGCTAATGCTGATAGCACAGAGCCTGCATGGGATTCTCTCTCTCTGCCCCTCCGCCACTCGTCTCTCAAAATAAATTAACTTTTAAATAATTAATAGACAAAAAAATATTAGGGGGAAAATACTATTACTGATTTCTATATTAATAGTTGTCATTTATGACATCATCACTAGAATGATGTAATTTTCCTTTTATTAAAATTAAAATTTTACATATTATAAAATATATAGCCTGAAAACTAAATGTGTCTCATAATTCTATCTCACTAAGATAATCACTGCTCATGGTTGGATGTGCGCTCCTCCAAATGTGTCCTATTCATATGATAGCACATATCATGAAAGCATTATTTACCCAAATGAGACCATACTACATACAGTTCTGAAGCTTGACTTCTTACTTAAAAAATATATCCTACACATATGTGTGTATCACTTTGTGTGTCTGCGTGGTATATCTCATTTCTTAATATGGCTTATGTATTTCCATGTTAATAACTAAACATTTGGGTGATTGCCAATTTCTTGCTATTACAAACAGTGCTATAATGAACATTCTTGTTACAATGAATATATCTTTGGGCAATTTTGCAGGTGTTTTAAAAAACTGATTCCTGAGTAGATTTTCTGATGTGAACACCGTAGATTTTTTTTTTATTTTAATGACATTTATCAAATTGCCCTCCAAATAAGTTGTGCCCATTTACAATTACCTCAACAATATATGGCAATGCTTAGTTTCACCCACCTTGGCTACACTAGGTGTTATCAATCTTTTTTAAATGTGCTGATCTAGGGGCGCCTGGGTGGCTCAGTCGGTTGAGCATCCGACTTCAGCTCAGGTCATGATCTCGCAGTCCGTGAGTTTGAGCCCCGCATTGGGCTCTGTGCTGACAGCTCAGAGCCTGGAGCCCGTTTCAGATTCTGTGTCTTCCTCTCTCTCTGCCCCTCCCCCATTCATGCTCTGTCTCTCTCTGTCTCAAAAATAAATAAATGTTAAAAATAAATAAATAAATAAATGTGCTGATCTGGTAATTGAAAGTAAGTGCCACTGTTAACTGAATTTGCATATGTTTGCTTATTGAGGTTGAGCATCTTTTTACATGTGGCCAAAAACCATGTGCAGTTCCTCCCTTGTGAACTACCTTTGTGTTTTATTCATTTTTTTCTAGGTTCTACCAATTTTCCTTTTTTTTCCCTTTAATTTGTAAAAAATCCACACGTACTAGAGAAATTAGCTGTTTGGCTATCATATGTGTTATGAAATATGGCATTATCATGGCTTTGAGTTTTGTCTGGGGCAATGTTGGTGTGTGAGTGTGTTTCTTTTTTTATAAATTAGGACTTTATCTTTTTAATGATCATGCTTACCTGAATCTTCCTATGTTAATTTTTTATTTCATGTCATCCTAAGAAAGGGATTCCTTTCAAAAATATTATAAACATACTCAGTTTTGTTTTATTCTCATATTTTCAGTTTTATTTTTATTTTACAACATTTAAGTCTTTCATTAAGTCTTAAGTTTCCACCTAAACTTCAGTCTAAGCAATAAGGAAGGGATCCAGCCTTACATTTTTCCAGATGACTAGTCATTTCTCCTCATGCTATTTAATAACCTGGCCTTTTTCCACTAATTTGGAATGCAACTTTATTAAGTACTAAGGAATGGAAAGCTAAGAGATAAATAGATAGCTAGATAATAGTTTTACACACACATATTATCCTAATTCCTGAAGGTTCATACTATGTTTTGATATCTGGTAAAAGTACTCTAACCACTTATCCCACTTAACTTTACTAAAAAATTTTCATTAAACATTAAAGATGTTTCCCCATGTTACTTTTTTCAACTCATTTTTGAGATAATTTTAATCATATTTAAAAATAAACCGGGGCATGTGGGTGGCTCAGTCAGTTAAGTATCCAACTCTTGATTTCAGCTCAGGTCATGATATGTGAGATCAAGCCCTGAATCCAGCTCTGCACTGACAGCTCAGAGCCTGCTTGGGATTCTCTCTCTCCCTCTCTCCCCCTTCCCCACTCACGCTCTCTTTCCTCAAAATAAATAAATAAACATTAAAAAAAAAACAACCAGTTGGGATTATATTGTTTAAACTATCACTTTTCTCACTCCCTGCTACATCCTGGATATATTGAATACTAAATATTTCCCCTGCTTATAATCACTCCTGAACTTTCCAATTTTCAGCTGCCAAAGTAGTGTCTAGTGCCCAAATTTAATCATTTCCATTTGTTGGTGAATATCTGTCAGTGATACCATTCATTTGAGGATACAATCCAAGCATTTAAATGTGACATATAGGACCTCTGTCTATTCCTTTATCCTGATTTTGTATCACTCCTTATCTCATTCAGCACTCTCCCTGCCCCAGTCATTATAACACTTTGTTCACCTTCACGTTTTCTTGTTCAGATGTTCAAGTGTCCTAGAGGATACTTGCTTTAAATCTCTGCTCCACTCTACATCAAGTGTCCTTCCTTCATCAGAACTCCCGTTCCTAGACTATCAAGATATACTAGACTATACTAAAATTGCCTGTTCATTTGAATCTCTTTTCCACTAAACATGAAACCTCTTCAGGTTTCTATCTTTTCTTTATTCCAAGAACTCACTATAGTATGTATTACAATAGACCCTTATTAATTCATGTTTATAAACAAATAAACCTAAAGTAACACAAGCTGGGGTTAATTTTATATCAGTCAGTTGATCAAATAGATTCCACTGTCTTAGTTGGGTGCAGGTAGTTCTTCTAGAAAGTGATCCCGGGAGGCACTATAGAGTTTGGGAGTAGAAAGACAGAAAAAGTGGGAATGCCAGTAAAGGGGTGTGTGGATGAGTTAGGGTCAATGGGCCTTAATCCAGCTTGGGATCTTTTGAGAAACTGAAAGTCACTTTAGGACTGCCCTTTTGGGAGAATGGGAAATCTCTGACATTTATCCACTGACTTCAGTCCAAGAGATGTCCCCAGAGGTTTTAGCTTAGCCTAAGCTTCCAGATTGTGCCTGTGTGCAGCCAAGAAAGTACACCTGGTACCAAAGACCCAGGGGATAGAACCCAACAGGCACAGACACTCAAGTGGGAATCAGTCAGTATACAGGTGAACTCAGAGGAAGGCCAAAGGGACAGAGTGGATGTTAACAGCATCAGCTACAGTAGCTGATACTACAGCATCTGCCCCAGCACCAAGCTGTACATGTATACACTAATATTGGATATGAGCTATTTGAAGATTCTTGATGGACACTAAGGATGATTTCTATTTCCTTTAAAATACATGAGAGTTATAGACATAAGTGCTATTTGATTCAGTGTTGTGGTGGACCAAAAACTGTCCAAAGGGAAGCTCCATGTTTTTTAATGTTCTGTGTTATTATTCATTGACAAATCATATTCTCATTGTAGAACATACATTTGCTCAGACATGTGAGATTATAAAATTTGTTTATTACATTTCAACATCTTTTCCATATGCAGATTTATAGAATCGGCCTCAACAAATCATTAAGTAGCCCTGGATATCCATTATGATGCTCAACATATTTTAGTTCATTTTTATAATGTCATCAGTAATTTGAGGTTACTTTTGGGCTGCATTGCTTTTTTTTAAAGAGAATGAGTAGTGAACTTCACTTTTTTCAGTGACTGCTGTATGCAGAACCCCCTACTAATCTCAGTGGATGTATGTAGGATAAGTGGTGCACAACCTAACAAAACTTACTCTTTACAGCATAAAATACAGGAATGCTTATGCTTTATGAAAATCGACTATGTATCTATTCTGGTGATGCAGAAATGAAGTTAATCTGAATTAAAAATTGGAAATAAATGAGTTTTGATAGAAATCTTAAAGAACATAATCAAACGTGGACTGGTGTTCAAAAATGGCATTCACATATTTTAAAAATACATTGTTCATGGGTTTATAGGGGAGCCTCTGAAAATTATAAACCAGAAGCGTGCAGATGTTAATCCGTCTGTGGGAGCATGCTGAGAACACCATCCTTCCCTCTGGGCATCCTGTTTCCTCTACCTAGAATATTTTTTATCTCTTCTTTAATAATTCCTGCTTGCCTTTAAGATTAGCTTAAGTCTCATCTCCTATTGTGTCTCCATAGTTTCCTATGACTACCATGACAAATTACCACAAACTTGTTGAATTAAAACAGCACAGCTCTATTGTCTTATGGTTTTGGAGGTCAGACGTCAAGTGTGGGTCTCCCTGAGCTAAAACTGAGGTGTCAGTATGGCTGCATCTTCTGGAAGGTCTTGGGAAGAGCCCATTTTCTAGCCTTTTCCAGCTTCCAGAAGCCACTTACATCCTTGGTCAAGACCCCTCCCTCCATCTTCAAGGCCAAAAGTATAGCATCTTTCTTCCTCTCTGACCTCTGCTCCTATCCTTCCATCTTCTCTCTCTGACCCTACCTCTGTTGGCTCCCTCTCATAAGGATCCTCATGTTTACATTGGGCCCATCAAGATAATCCAGGATGATCTCCCCATATCACTACTCTTAACTTAATCATATCTGCAAAATCCCTCTTGTCATGTAAGGAAACATAATCACAAATCCCAGGGATTGGGGTGTTGACATCTTGGGGCAGGTGAGGGGGCAGGGGGAGCATAAGGCAGTATTATTCAGCCTACTGTGCCTCCTCTTGAAAGTTATTGAGTTCAATTTTTGAGTTTTAGAATTAGTTTATCTTTCTCTGGACCCACAACCATCTATCTCTAATATGGGGAATTTTAGAACTACTTTGAAATTTGGGGTTACTCTTTCCACCTTAACTGTTATTTCTTCATGTGAAAACTGTATTTCATCTGTGCAGTCATACTGATCTAAATTTGGACCTAGGCCTCCTCCCTTAGTTTCCTCCTGTGTGAAGGAGAAGTGTATTACAAGGTAGGTAAGAGAACAAATGTGAGAGCAAGATTCCTCATCCCAAACCTCTGTCCTAGCACCTAATTGTATGAAGCAGCACCAATTTTTCAGTTTTCTTATCTATAACATGGAAATGATTACAACATTTAACACATTCACTTCTTGTGAGCATTAATGAATGGACACATGAAAATTATTTAGAACAGTGATTGCTCTAAAAGTACTTAGAGCATAGTATTCACTCAAAACTGTTAGTTGTTACTATCTCCACCTGTGAGATTATAATAAAGATTTAGGAGACAGTCGATAAAGCCACAGTACAATGCCTGGCACACAGCAAATTCTCAATACCTTCTACCTTTTGATTGATCATCATCATCTGTATTAAATACAAGTTAAAGAAGTCAAATTTAGTGAAGAAAATGCTGTGTTTCAAAGGTAAGAGTTTGGTGAAATGTGCTCAATTCTAGGCTAACAATCTGAATTATTTCAGGCTCTATTATCCTCAGGTTCAATATGGTCATGAAAGGTCAATAATGGTGTGATGGATAGATTTTATTAGTTTCAATGATGAAGTAATAATAGTAATAACTATCGGCTTTTAAATACTACAAACTGCTTTCAAATGCATTATCTCCTAGGGACTTGATGTGACTTAATGTTTATTCCAGACAGTATCTAGCAGGCTAATGGCTATTTGATTATTTAAGCTTCCCAGATTGGTGTGATCTTTGTCACACAATAGCCTTCATGTCCTTTGTATTATGAAATTTTCAAGTGTTACCCATTGCTTCCAAGGCAAACTGAGCCATTCCATTCAAATGTTTACAGTAAATAGAACAGAAACTTGTGGACTCGTCTTCCTCTCTCATAAATGAAGCAACAGCAAAGTGGTACAGCATCTCAGCTGTTCCAAGTTCCTCAAATAAGTTTTACTTTTGCAAAACGAACTAACTTCCTATATGTTGTGAGCTGTGTTATGAGCAACATGACCGGCAGCCACGTTTGCTGTAATTTTTTAAATATGTGGAAAAAAAGCAAGATATCGACCATGTATTACCTTAACCAAGATGCCAAATTATCTAACTTGTTTCTCCAGGCAAGCAGTCCAACGACAGGGACAGCTCCCAGGAGCCAGTCAAGGTTGTCTGTCTGTCCATCCACTCAGGACATCTGCAGGTAAGTGCTCAGCAAATGATCCTATTTAAATATTTTTTAGACCAACGTTTTGTATTCCTCTCCTGTATTATGAGACTGTGTGGCTCTTGCTTCTGCCTTGCATTGTCCATGGACAATTTATACTGGTTTAATTTTTCCCCCTTCAATGCATTTTCTTCATTTGAACTTTATTTCCCAACTTCTGGTCCATGCTATCATTTTCATCATTCTCTCTCTCTGTTTTCCCATGGCTTTCCTCTCCATTCCCATCTCCCATCCTTTGCCTGCTGCTTTGTCTAGATCTGCCATCTTGCATGACATGTCAGAAGATGCATTTGAGCAATGCACCCCTGTCATGGTGCTCAGCCCTGCTAGGAAGGAGTCTGGTAAGAAATCAGTAAAACAGAGGCCTAGGAGGAGGAGGAGGGCCTCCGAGAGATATGAGCGTGCAGAAGAACAAATAAAAGGGAGAAGTGATTTTCACCTCCAGATCGCAAGCCCCAGATGGAGTGAGCTTTACACAGATTCTTCAGATTCCTCTTCCCCAGATGAGAGTCACTGGATTCAGGCAAAAAGAAGAGCCCAAGTTAAATTCCGACTGTCACGAAGAAGAAGGAGAAATAGTAGTAAACCATGTGGAAACTTGGATGGGTCTTCTGCTCCTAATGGAATGGATCTGATAGATTTGGAATCCAAAGGTAAAAAGCAACAAGAGCTGATTGAACATGAGAGTTGCTCTTTACATCTCTGCAGAGGAAAAGGCACAAGGTACCAAGAATGCAGCCTTTCCCTGCCAAGAGGATCCTTTGAGATTAAGAGATCCTCAAGGAAGCATGAGGAAAACAAAGGCAGATACCACCACAGGGATCCGCAGCTCTTGCATAGTCTTGGGCAGTATGAATCCATCAAGAAAGGACTTTCAGAAGCAGATTCTAGCCCTGAAATATTGGCAGTTGCAGAAGGCAGCAAGTATGTGGATGCTGCTGGGTTCCAGGTGACTAACTCTGTGCAGAAGCCTCCTGCCACCTACCATGATGGGTCTGATAATTTAAAAATATGCAGGTCAGTCACTATAGAGAAAGGCTTGATGCCATCCACATGCGATTCTTTCCACTGTGTGTCAAGTGTGTGTTTGACACCTACCCTCAAAACATAACATTTATTTATACTGTTATCTGTCTGATTGGATGTAAGGTAAGAAAACAAGAAAAGGTGTGTGAGAGAAGAAGAATATGGAAGTATCTAGGGGTCTGAAAGCTGTTCTAGAATAGAATTAGATTTCCCCTTTACCTTTCCCTTAATTGGATAATGACTGATCCTGTTAAATGGATCGACAAACAGTTGGATCTGATACCCATTCTATTTAAGACAAGACGAGTGGAGTAAATATGAGTGAGAGAGTGTATGAAACCTTAGGTCCTTTAATGCAAATTTGGTGAACTGTTAGCATCCTGATGGAAAGATATTTAAGGCTTGGGTTTTTTAAGGTCAGATTTTGTACCAAAAAAAATCTCCTCTGCAGTTGGTGTTAATTTGTTCTCCAATTGTCTGACTCAGCAGGGTAATTCAAGACTGAAAGGACAGAGAAACAGGTCATGGACATATCAGTGGGGGTGCTGGAGCCTTCAGGGAAGGAGAACACATTAACTTTAGTGATAATCATGTACTAAAAGGTGTCAACATGTAGACATTTCATAGCTATGAGACTCTTTTCTCCAACTTTTCATCCATCCATATACATTTTCAGAATAACTTAATGTGAATAAGAATTATATGAATATCCATGCTGGTGTGCACAAATCAGATAATTTTAAACAAAACAGATAGTTTTACATTTTCATGTTATACCCAGTCATTTAAATTGGTTAGATTCTGTTTGGGAGCATATGAAGTTTTTTTGGGTAATGCTTGGTTGTTTGGGCTTGTTTTATGAAAGTCAAAGTTGCTTTAGAAAACGTGTGTGTGTGTGTGTGTGTGTGTGTGTGTGTGTCATGCGAATCACATGACCCAGAAAATGCTGCCCATGTCCATTCAAGACAAGACAAGGGGAATTAAGCTCTGGATGTAAATAATATTATAATAGTTTGTTTCTCTGAAAGTTTTATAAGATATTTATAAATTGTTTATTCATGGATTCATTCAAGCATCTGTGATACATCAATTCTAGGCATTAAAAATATTATAGTACTTGTCCAGTCTGACATCTTAGAGCTTACAGTCTAATGGGAAACACAGGAACACAATAATTTCACAGTTGATATATAATTACAATTGTGATAAGGAATATGAAAGCACATAACAAGGAAGCTTTACCTATTCTGCAAGATGAGAGAAGAACTCTCTTGAGGAGCTGATGAACTGACTGAGGCTCAAAGGATGACAGGAATGGATCAAGGAAAGAAACAGGGAAGATCATCTGGGCAGAAGGTGGCACAATAAGAAGTCAGGAGGAGGGAAGGAGTTTCGCAATCCAGGGAACTGGAAGTGGGCTTCTGTGGCCAGGGTGTGGTGAGCGAGGGGGATGGGTGGTGCAGAGGAGGAGGGGGGAGGTGGAGAAGGCCTTGTCAAACATGCTCAGAGATTTAAAGGAAGTGGCACCATTTGATTTATATATTGATGGAAGTTTCTTATAATCCTTTGAATATGATTTAAGTGAGACTTTGCTAAAATGTTGGAGGATGGAATAAAACACTATTTCTAGTCTAAACTAAGAACTCCCCACTTACAACCATCTGTCGTCATTCCCCGAATCTACTTCCAACATAATTTAATGAAAGTCAGTTAAAGAAGCTAGTTGTAGGCTTAATGGTAATTGGAGAAAAAAGTAATGCTTGCAATTAAAGTCATAGTGGCTGGTTCTCCTAACTTAAAAGCACTGCTCTGGAGGAACATTTTCAAAGACAGGATATTTAACTTAGACTTCTATTAATGAAAGTGAGATTGATGGGCCTATAGTTATTATTTCTTGCTGTGGGTTATCATCAAAATATATCCACTAAGCCAATACTAGGGCTGCATATTATGCTAGATGCTGAGGGCAAAATGCAACAAAAGACTTGATTCTTTCTTCCAGTGGCCTGTTATCTAGTGGGAGAAATTGAACACATAAGTGAAAAGATGCAAATTCAAGATAGTACAGGGTGAATTAAAAAGAAAGGAATACTGCAAAAATTTGAAGAAAGAAAAATTGCTGAGAGCTGGAACAATCTGGAAAGCCTGTAAGAGGTGGGATTGGGACAAAGAAAGGTAGAATTAGATTGGCAGAGACGTATGGATAGGCATTCTGGGCACTCAGGTCAGGGGAAATACCATAAACCCAGACAGAGATGAGGAAATGACTGTGCACTGAAGAATTTTGTGTGAATTTATATGACTAGGTTGGAAAGTTTACATAGATAACAATTCAAACAAACAAACAAACAAAAAGACTTGTAAAGGAAACATATGTATGTTTCCAAAGAGTTCAACTATGTTCTACACATCTTTGTTCTCAAACTGCCTTGATGAGCCTTTTGATACCAAAAAGGCTGCCTTAAAAGCTGAGAACAGATCAAGGAGATTGTGCTCCCTTTAGCCCATCTTCAATCAGAGAAGCTTCATGATTATCTCTTGTATGTAACAGGGTTATACATAGTATCCCTTTAAGAAAAACAAATTTCACTGCAAAAAATAATACAGAAGAGCCTTTGCTAAATAGCATAGGCCTGATGAAGAAAAACATATATACAGAGTAGTGCGAGTGTCCCGGGCTGGTGGGGGTAGGTGTATTGGGAAAGGAACCTAGATTTAAGAGAACAAGTTGTAATAAGGTAGAAGTATCCAACTTTGGGGTAAGTAGGATTAGGATAATAAAGAGTAATGAAAGGAAAGAACAGATGGTATACTGGCATTCCACTGGGTGAATGGAAACAATCTTGGTGCTTGGAATTGGTAACAGCATAAGATAAAGGAGTCAAGGAGGACTCCAAACCTTGGAACTTGGGAGACAGTAAACGCTGATGTTACTGACAAAGTCAGAAGAGGTCAGAGGCAAGCTGGTTTGGGAAAGACATGATGAGTTCAATTACAGGCAGGCTGTTTGTGGTTGCAATGACATTGCAGGATCAGTTGTCCAGCAGATAATATGAGACATGTCAGCAAAAGGCAGGACAGCAATCACAGCTGGTTCTGTATAATTTTTCAAGCATTGTAGAACTATACACAGATCAACACTAAATAATTGCATACTTGCAACTGTCATTAACATGATGTGTTAGCACAGGGCAATAGCACAAAGATACTAAAAATGAAAATCTTCTCCAGGCCAGGGAGGACATATAGATTTGGGTATCATTTTCAGGCAGGTAACCGTGATGCCTGGGAAGTGAATGAAATCTCTAAATGAGCTCATACGCAGGAAAAAGGCCTCCACATGGACACAGCCTGAGCACCAGAGTCCCCTGTGCAAGGAAGAGAAACAGCAATTGCCTGTGAACTTGCACTCTTGCTGCTTCAGACACGCATGGGCAGAACCCGCCTCAGCCACAACCACAAAGCAGAAGAAGCTCCTAAGCCCTTCCTCCTTTTCTGTTCCTGGCATTTGGTCCCCATATAGACACCCTACCCTCTTTCCCACTCTCATCAAAGCCTTATTCGGAGAAAGTTTCTCTATTAGCCAATTACAACTTACAGGAAATTTAAGTCATCATGCTAACACACCCATAGCTGTGTAGTGGGAAAGGCTTTATCTTCTTCATACAAAAAAAAAAAAAAAAAAAAAGGTTTTAAAACATGGATTAGATCATGTTAGCCCATACCTAAGGCTTTTCAATGGCCTCTTAATTGCCCTCAGAGGCAAGTTCAAAATCCTTAATATGATTTACAAGTCCCTGCATGATCTATCTATCAGATCTGCCTCTCCAGCTTCAACACCCATCATTAATGAAGACCTGTTCCTGCTAGTCTATCTTCACTTCCCTGAAAGTGCCTAGACCTGTCCCTTTCAGGGCCTAGAATGTCTTCACAGCACCCCCTCTGCCCTTCCCCAGATGAAATCCTACTCATTCCTTTTTAGTTGAAATGTAATTTCTTTAGGGACACCTTCATGATTATCTAAGCAACACTCAAGCCCCCTAGTCACTTCCATGGCATAATTTTTAATTGCTAACATGTAGGTATTTTTGTGATTGACTGTTTCAGATTTGTTCCAGTGTCCACAGTGCCTGGAACAGCGCCTGGTAGATAGAATATATTCAGCATATAGTTTCTGAATGAATGGATTTAGAGAAAATGAATTTTTCTAAGGGAATTATTCTTACAGTGTGAAATCATAGCATTAGGTGGTAGTTTACCTCACCTGCTATGGAACCAACATACAAAGAATACTCGACACCAGCAGTGCTCAGACCTTAGTGGACATGAGCATAGGCCACAAGGCTTGTTGAAATACAGATTGTTGGACCCACTCCCAGGAGTTTCTCATTCTCTTCTCTGGGGTCAGGTCCATGAATTTGCATTTCTAAAATGTTCCAAAGCAATACGAATGTGGTGATCTAAGGGGCCACATTTTGAGAACCACTGTTCTATGCTACATTTCTCCTGGGCCTTAAGCGGGAAGAGAGAAATTAAAAGGATGAATTTGGGAAGTATAATTATAGTTTTCTATCATATTCTATTGAGTGATGACACAAATCAAAAATAGATTACTTTCTTGTAGTTTACACTGTCATGCCAGTACGTGCTGGTCCTCTAAATCATACACTGACAAAATCCCAACTTTACCAGGAACTCAGATGTCATGGTTTGTCTACTGTGTCTCTTCAAACCCACTTCCTCTTGCAATTACCCCCAGTTCTATCAGTGCATTCACACATACCCTGAATTTCCAGTTTTTGACTATTTTTCTTCTGCTTTGGTTATATCCAGTCGCTAACCAAAACCCATCATTTGTTTCTCCCAAGATGGCTTTTGATCTGTGCCTTCTTTCTCAATAGTAATGTCCCACTTTGACTCGTCTCTACACTTCGTTCTTTCTCACATTCATTCTTTAGCCTATTACCTGCTTTTGTCAGGACTCTTCTGCCAGATTAAAATCAACTGAAACCAATTCAAATGAGCTTAAACAAAAATAAGAAGGGGATGTCTTAGCCACAGACATAGGAAATCCAGACATACAGATGACTTCAGGGACTGCAGAGACTCAAACAGTATGGTTCTCTCTTCTCTGTGTGTTGTTTTCATTTTCTCCAACTGCAGGCAAGCTTCCTGTAGATAGCAGAGGGAAGAAACAGTGTGGGTAGAGAGAGTTTTTGGCTTAAATCTTACCAGCCTCAACTTAACTGAAGAGAGACATGTTATCTTCAAGCAGTTACATGTGAAATCCCAGGGATGGAATACAATTAGCCTGCTCTAGGTCACATCCTTGGGCTAATCATAGTCACCAGGGGCTTTAGGCATTATGCTTGGACCGAGTCCTTGGGTGGGAAATTTGGATTTAAATCTGACTATTGGCAACCCCTCAAGACCCTTATGAATTGGAGAAAAGACATTTCAATAACAAAAAGAACAGCATCAGTACCAGAAAAAGTGGAAAGAGAATTATAAGCAGGAAAAAACAAAACAGTAGCATTCAAATACCATCCAGTGAAGCTGTCCCCCTTCCCAGTGTCTTTCTCTTCCTTTCCAAATGCCCATATTTAGATGTACTTCAATATCCATCTCATTTTTATCGGCTCCATAAGGCTTTCCCAAACTATTCTGGTCAGCAGTGATCTTTTCTTTCTTCAAAGTCCCACAACCTTTTGTAGTCGGTAGTGCTTATTTAGTATTCCCTTCTTTTCTTTCTTTTAAATGTTTATTTATTTATTTTGAGAGAGAGAGAGAGAGAGAGAGAGAGAGAAAGAGAATACACACATGAAGGGGGAGGGACAGAGAGAGAAGAGAGAATCCCAAGCAGGCTCTGTGCTGTCAGTGCAGAGTCCCACCCACATAGGGCTTGAACTCATGAACTCTGAGATCACGACCTGAGCCGAAATTGAGTCACAGGCTTAAGCAACTGAGCCACCCAGATGCCCTAATATTCCTTTATTTTCTCGTAGTTCTCTTTTTCTTATATAATAAGCTCTTGAAGTATGAATTATGTCTTATATCTATTTTGTGCTGTCCACAGTACTCAGAATAATTCTGGCATTTAGCAGTTGCTCAAACTGAATCTTCAGAATGGCTTCAAAATTAGTGAGTGCTAAAAGAGGAGACTCAAAAACCATGGGGAACAATGGGAATTGGGTGGTACAAGGTAAAAAAAAAAAAAGATATATTTAATTCCATCAATGGTTTATTTAAAAGAGGAAAAGCCCAAAAGTAAATAACTTTTTGTAATGTTTTAGTCTAGTGTGGGTTAGATGATGAGATTGAAGGTATACTTTATATTGTTTTGCTATGGACTTCATTATTCATATTCTCATTTTTTTCTTTAAGAAAAAAATTTTTGAAGATTAATTTTAAGAGACAGAGCGAGTGGGGTAGGGGCAGACAGAAGGGGGGAGAGAGAATCCCAAGCAGGCCCCACACTGTCAGCATGGAGCCTGATGTGGGGCTTGAACTCATGAACCACAGATCATGACCTGAACCAAAACCAAGAGTCAGATGCTTAACCAACTGAGCCACCCAGGCACCCCATCTTTAGGAAAAATGTTTGAGGAAAATGAGAAAATTCTAAAAATAGTCTATTTTTGACTTGTTTAATTCTTGCAATTTGCAGTAACTTTAAATGAGGTGAGGGAAAATGGAAAGAGAACATTTTTAAAACTCAGAATGTTCAAAAATAAAATAAAAAGTAAAACTCAGAATGTTCATAGAAGAAAACTACTTTCTGAGAGCAACACAGTCATGCTTTTTGACAAAACACTAGCATTTATAAGATTGATTTAGATAATTTTTTAATAATAAGCCTGAGCTCCTAAGAGAAGTGTGCTTAAAATGGACCATTTTTATCCCTGCCATCATATCTGTGTATTCATTTATTCATTCATTCACACAGTAAACAACTATTTATTGGGAATTTACTCTGTATCCAGGCAACATATTAGAAGCTGGAAATAGAGTGGAAAATATAGGAATGGTCCCATCCCCTAACAACTTACATTCCTGTTGGTAAAACAAATAATTGAACAAGCAAATGTGAAACAAAAAACAATCCATGAGTGAAGCTAAAGGAACACATTACATCCAATAGAAAAAAAAAAGCAGGTTTCCCTGAGAAACTAATAATTAACAAGAAGCCCAAAGGGGAGTATCCAAGCAAAGAGAAGGGATAACATGTTCTAGGAGAAGGATATGGCGTATGTGAGCGTCCAAAGATGAGTGAGGTAGGGCACAAAAGGATTTCAATGTGACCTAGCAGCGAGGATGGGGAGGGAAATGGTAACCAACCATGGAGTTCTTAATCAACCACAGATAGGAGTTTGGACTGCGTTTTAATGACAGGGGTAAATTTCTGTAGGCTTTTAAGGAAGAGATGACACTGTCACTTTAGTGTTCTGGAAGACCACTCAAGCTGCTTTTGGAAAATAGACTGGAGAGGGTGAGGCTGAAGGGAAAGAAAACCAATTAGAAAGACAGAGCTGTGTCCCAGGGAAGAGTTTGTGGTGGCTGTGAGAATAAAAAGAAGTAGATGGATTTTTAAAATATTTTGAAAGTAAATCAAACAGAATCTGATGATAACTCACATTTATATCTGATCTCAAGTTTCTGATTTAGAAGACTGGGTAGATTATAGCACCCTTTCCTATTGAGAGAACACACTGCTTGAAAGTCAGAGTTAAAAGAAGATGAGTTCAGTTTTATACATAATAGTTTGAGGCACAAGACAACTATCCAAAGAGAGATATCCAGGAAAGTTCAGAAGAGGCTTTGCAACTTTACATGAAGAGTAGGAAGTCTTGAGCATATAGGTAGTTATTGTTAAGATCTCCTATGGAAAATCTGTAAACTGAGGAGATGATGGCACGAAGAACCCTGGGGTATAGGAACATTTAATGGCCCTGAAAGAGGAAAAGAAGCCAACGGAGAGAAGGAAGAGAATGACCAAAGAGGCAGATGAAAACCTAAGACTGTATAAAGGAAAGAGAGAATGTAATAAATAGGGAGAGAGGTGAATTCAGGGGCCTCTCTTTGTTTTCAATTTAGAGAATATTTGAGCTCAGAGAGAGGAAGAGAGAGAAGTTGACAATGAAGAAAACTGATCAGGCTGTTATTTTTTAAATCCCCACAGAGAAGATAGGAAAGGATGGAACCCAAAGCCCAAAATAAAAAGATTGCCATGGCAAGGAAAATAGGTATGATTTTCTTTGCAATAGAAGTAAAAGAGGAAATGGCAGATACCGGGACAAATGTAGATCTACAGATTACAGAAGTTTCTTTTTGATGGCCTTGGAGAGCAAAGGGGTTGCTTGCAGGGCCATACATCAGTGAAATTTGAATTTCTGAGAACAACAAATAATTTCTCATTGGGATTCACATATACTAAAAAAATACTCTTTGGGGGCACCTGGGTGGCTCAATCAGTTGAGCTTCCGACTTCGGCTCAGGTCATGATCTCACAGTCTGTGAGTTCGAACCCCGTGTCGGGCTCTGTGCTGACACCTCAGAGCCTGGAGCCTGCTTCAGATTCTGTGTCTCCCTCTCTCTCTGACCTTCCCCCGTTCATGCTCTGTCTCTCTCTGTCTCAAAAATAAATAAACGTTAAAAAAATAATAATAAAAAAATTTAAACATTAAAAAAAAGTACTCTTTGTTCCTCTGAAATTCCAATTTAACTGGGTGTCTCGTGTAATTTTGCTAAGTCTGGCAGTGCTAAGCATAGCAAGGTAGAAAAAGCATTGTTGGAAGCTCTGTTGAGGGACAAAACTATGTGTTTATATGGCCACAGATGGCAGGAAGTGTAACTTACCTCTGCAGTACATCATTAAATGCAGACACAAAGAAGGCAGTTGAACTTGGACCTAAGCAGTGACATCATCAAACCTCTAGATTTCACATTTAGCACAGCTTTACATATGTATCCCCAAGTATCTCCAGATAAATTTGAAATTTAAAAACTGAAACAAATATGCTTTACAAACAAGATTTTTAAAATAACATTTTATTTTAGTAAAATAACATTTCAGTTAGTAGTTTTGCTTTCCATATTTATTTAGAGAGGAAAAAAACCCATACTCCTTTTTACCTTACCCTTTCAGGTAATTATTATAGCACTGGGAAAACTCATAGACTCACAGAGCATCTAGGTCACTTTCCAGTCTGATCTTTGAAGACCCTTAGAACATCAGCACACATTACCATCTCTGTCTCCCTTGGACACAAGAAGGCTTCCTGGGGCAGCCTCTTTCCTTTTAGAATCTCTAACTGTGAAAACACTCTTTCTCATGTTTAATCAGCCTATATCCTTGTATTTTCTACCTGTTGGTCCTAGATTTATATTCTTTGTGTAATAGATATTTAAATTTTGTTTATGTATTGTGTTACTTCTTTCTGTTACTTTTTTTGTACCACAATAAGACTGGCATTCTTTTGTCTAGTCCATTCCGTGAGTAAAAGATGAACTGTTCAGAGTTTTCAATATTTAGGTGAGAGAGGTCTCCTAAGTGACTTAATGGCAGCCATTTATATCCAAGGGGTAACAGATTCTTCAGAAAGTTCATAAATGTATTCTCTTCCTTAGGCTTTGCCTTGTTTTGCTGAGTCTTATAAGAATTAATAATAATCTTTCTTCTGTTCACTTTAATAACAACTTAATTGGTAGGACGTACAGAAATGAACACCATCAGTAACCTGTCACAGGTGAATTATTGGAATTACTCAATATAGAGTCATAGGGTCTCACTTTCAACTCTTGCTTTCTCTCTCCTGGGAGGGATAAAACTTGGAAAACATAAAACGGCTCTCTCTTTATATATCCGATGGAAAAATTGAGAAAAATGGATGTGTATTGCAAATGTATGCATTGCTAGTGTGATAGTGTTGTAGAACGAATTTCTTTTTTTGAAATGAATAATTATGCTTATTGTAGTCCTCAGCAAAACTTCAGACATAGACTATCTACTTTATTCTACAGATTTAAGGGTTCTCCAACAAATAAAATGTTAATTAGCACCACATTCTAATGTTATGAATGTATAGTGCAATTTCAGTCTTTCAGCATTTATCCAAGTAACTTATATCTTGAATGAACAAAAGCAATGAATTAAGACATTGATATTTATACATATATACACACACATGAAATTTGTGAGAAAAATAACATGAAAGACTTACAGAAATGGCATTTTATATCTTTTTCAAAATATATCTTTCAGATACATACTTTGTTCTTAGCAAGATTTTGTGTTTTTTGGGTTTTTTTTTCCCCAATTGTTCTCATTTTGGGAGACAGTCTTCCCAGGAGTGGAATGACAGTGTCACCAATAATACTGATTGTCTTGATTGGTAGATCAAAAAAAAAGCCAAGTAGATTGATTAATATTCTTCTAATTTGGCTAAGTAAATCACTCTGACTTTGGGAAATAGCATGTATTCTGTAGGCCAGTTATTTAACAAGCTATGATTTTAGAAAAGAAAAAAGAAAAAAATGGACATTTCTCTACCTATAAAACCAAAAGTAAATTTGAATATTAAGCAGGAATTTTCCAACCTCAGAAAACTTCAGGCAAAAGTAGATAGAAGTATGGCGGTCCTTCAGACATAGAAGTCAATATTCACATATTATAACGCTGTTTAAACTATACTACGTTTATCTTTTCTTTGTTAATTTCTAAGTTGGGTAAATACTCAATTATATCAAAGTACAAAATGCTGAATAAGAAAAAATATCAATTAGGTGGGGGTTTTTTGTTTTTGGTTTTTGGTTTTTGTTTTTTGGGCTTTTTTTTTTTTTTTTTTTTTGAGAGAGAGAGAGAGAGAAAGCGTGAGCAGGGGAGGGGCAGAGAGAGAAAGAGAGAGAATCTTAAGCAGGCTCCAAGCCTGGTGCAGAGCTCAACACAGGGCTCCATCTCGCGACTGTGAGAACATGACCTGAGCCAAATCAATAGATGCTTCACTGACTGAGCCAAACAGGTGCCCCTATCTACTTCCTAATTTAAGAACAATATGTGTTCAGGATTACAATTATTTTGAACTATGAGCTTTCTTTAATGGACTTATATTTGTTTGGCAAGGTGCAATTTCTTCCCTGCCGAAAGAAAGGAAGGAAAGAAAGAAGGAAAGAAAGAAAGAAGAAAGAAAAGAGAAAGAAAAAAAAGAAAAAGAGAATGGGAGGGAGGGAAGGAGGGAGGAAGGAAGGAAGGAAGGAAGGAAGGAAGGAAGGAAGGAAGGAAGAAGGGAGGGAGAAAGGAAGGAAGAAATGAAAAGAAAAAGGAAAAAAAGCAGCACCTTCTGTCTTCTCTCACGTATACAAATTCATTTTTAAACATATATATGTGTGTATACACACATATATATGCAAACAGAAAATGAACAGTGTAATGAACACTGTATAAAAAAACTGATGAATGCTGGGTGCAGTGTTTGTTGCTACCACCTCATGACTTATATGTGAGAATTTATTTATAGCATGAACATTTCCTCCATTTCTAATTACCATGTTTATGTTTTCATCTTCCTTACAACCATTGCAGAGTCGTTACACATTCATTTCAAATCTTCTGCAACCATCCTCAGACATAGGCAAATTTAAACACCAGTGTCTAATTGGGTTCAGAAATTAAAATTCCCCTGGCACAGCCTGGGTGAGTTGTCTTTGGTTCATAGCACTCTGACAGCCATAAACTCAGCCTGATGGTCTCCTTGCCTCTTCTGTCAGATATAAGGAGGCGTCCAGGAGTCTGTTTCTTCCCATTCACTCACTTCCAGGTTTATGCAGAACTAAAGATGTCATAATACAGGAGCTGCTGTATTTGGAAAGCTTCCTGAAGGTGGATTTTACTTTAGACATTATACTGCAAACTTTCTTCTTTCCTTCATGGTTCTCTAACAAGCGATCATGAAACCTCTCCATTTTCTGCCTAACTTGTACCACTTTGCTCTCATTTGGCCCCTCTGAGCCCCACCTTAATAAATTCTGATGTCTTTATTTTAAAAGTATTTTGATCTGAGCTAGCTCACAACTCTCACAGGGTGTAACCAAATTAAAATGTTTTGCCACATTTAAGATAGTATCAATGGAGAAAACAAAGGCAGAATATAGGAAGAAAAATAAATAACTAGAGTGAAATAGAAGTCACATACAATGTCAGAATGTTCCATGAATGAGAGGAGTCTTGGTTTGAAAGCCTCAAAATTATACCAGTTCAAGCTAGAAAGAATGAGAAAGATCACTTCATCCAATGGTTCTCAATCTAGGGCGTGTGTTAGATTCACCTGGCAAGTTAAAAAAAAATGTTCCTGTCAGGACCCCATCCTGATCCCCCTGGAAGTGATGTCTCAACATGGGTACATTTTTAAAAGCAACCCAGATTACTTTAATGAAGCCAGGGCTGAGAATCACTGACTTTTTAAACCCAATCTCAGGTGAACAAACTGATGCCCAGAAGATACATATATTGCAAGAACCATACTTTGGGCAGCAGGTTCACTTGGCAACACTTCTACAACCCAGAAACACTAAAAAGGAGCCTGGGGGTGAACAACTGGTACAGATTATTTCCCTTCAGCTCTTGAAACCATTTGGGATAGTGGTTCTTAAACTTGAGAAGTTTATCGGTGGAAATAGAAGATGCAGCTGCTTTTTACAATCTTCATCTTGGACCAGACCTCAAATTTCTCATCTAGTTGCAATTCACTTGCAAATGACACTGTAGAAAAAGCAAACAAACAACTAAATCCATGGCTTTCAAAATATAGTCCCTACACCACTAGCATCAGAATCACGTGGGAACTTGTTAAAATGCAAATTATTGGCTCCCAACCCAGACCTACTGAATCAGAAACTCTGGGAGTAAGTCCCAGCTATCTAGTTTAACTGGACCTCTATGTGATTCTGATACACACAAATTTTGAGATCCACCGAAGTAGCAACTGCAGATGAGAAAACAAGAAATTGTAATACAGGTGTTCATGCTGCGATGGGTAAATATAGGGAGTTTTGGAGTATAAGGAAACGGAGCCTGCTGCACGTATGTACATGAGAGACAGGAAAACACAGGGTAAATAAAGGGCACAGATATATGTTTCTTTTTGATTATTTTCTTTTTCCTTTTTTCAATGACTTGACATATGTGTGTAGATATATGTGTGTGTATATGTATATATACATATATGTGTGTGTATATACACATATATATACACACACATACACTCCAAAAGGATAAATTAGGAAATTGAGAAAATCAGGACACATGAAAATAAGGGTAGAATGATACTAAATCTACAAAAATGCATATATGGAGATATACTACAAACTTAAGTTTCATAGGCACAGTGGCCAAAGCAAAGAAACAGATTTCACGGAAAAGCACACCAAGTGTTCAGATGAAACACAGCTTTTGCTAGTAACGAAGAATGACTAAGCAAAATTTCTTTCATGAGTCCTTATAATGAGAACATGTCATATAGTGGATGGCATCCTCATCTACCTGCATGTAATGAACATGTTCCACAGGGGTCCACTTTCTTTAACAATGAGGGTTGGCAGAGAACAGGGTTAAGGTCTTATCCTACTGCTAGAGAGCTATGTTAAGTGCTTAGAAGGATGGCTTCTCCAACTTCAAAACTCTAAGACACTCAGTATTTGTGGGAAAAGAAATGTCACAGAAGCAAGTATCTGTATCCACTGGCATCCTGCACTTTTTTGTGATAAATAACTCAAGATCAATTCTCTCTTATTTAACTGCTTAATTTCCCATGACATATAATGACTTGAAGATTCTTTCAGGGATGATTTTTTTAAATTATATCATGACTATTGACTTCATAAGCAATACAAAGATGTATCATAAAAGTCATGACTTACATATTTTTTTATCATTTTGCATCATGTACTACGTATAGTATGTCGTTAATGGGTAAGAGAAAAGTTTGGGGTAAAATTATGTGAAATTTGCTTAAGAACCTTAAGAAGGATAGAAAAAAAAAAGTATATGCTTCTTCTTCCACATCACCTCCACCCACCTTCCCAAATACTGAGCTAATGTGACCAAGTGCAACCATAGGTTGATGCCACCTACCCAGTTAAAAGAGCATTTGTGCCAATTTCTCACCTGATCTCACAACCATATTCTTCAACATCCCTTGGGAGACATCTTGGCCTAAATTCCACTCTATGCAAAAATAAGGCTCACAAATGTGCATAAGTTTTGTAGCTTCTTCATGCCTTTGCCAGTGGTAAGTTTGCATGCAGATTAATTTTCAATATATTTATCATAATGATATGATGAGTAATGTGAATGGGCTTTTTTGGCTCCATGTGCAATGATTTCATTCCCCTGCCTTTTGTCAAATGCCATTAAGGGATCAAGTGCAGAAATCAACAAACTTTGTGATTCACTAATATAATGTGAATATTCATTATGATATGAAATATACATACTTATGTTTATAACATATATATGTAATAGGTATATAATCTACAACAGGTAAAGCTGTGACAGTTACATTCAAGTAAAAGGTTATTTTATGAATCCAACTAAAGATACCATCAGTTTGTATTCACGATGTACTTCTTTCAAGAATAGCCACATTAAGATGGTATTTGAAAATTAAAATAAATTCGAAAACAAAAAGCAGCTTTCATTACAATGACAGTGAAGATGTTTTTAAATATCAAGCCCAGAACTTTACCTTCTTTCTTGCTGTGTGCATCAAAAAAAAAAAAAAAAAGAAAGAAAGATACAATCTCCATCAACATCAAGAAAGCAGAGGAATGTTACTAGTTTCTTATTATCTATCAGCTATGAATCATCAAAAACTAAAATAAACTGGGAGTTACTCATGACAGTGATACACTCTTTTATTTATCTCGAAAACTTCAGGTTTTACTTCTGCACTTCCTTGTTTGCACTTACGTTTTTCACTTTTGTAGTTTGTGCGTGAAAAAAGTTCTAATCTGGGGCGCCTGGGTGGCGCAGTCGGTTAAGCGTCCGACTTCAGCCAGGTCACGATCTCGCGGTCCGTGAGTTCGAGCCCCGCGTCGGGCTCTGGGCTGATGGCTCAGAGCCTGGAGCCTGTTTCCGATTCTGTGTCTCCCTCTCTCTCTGCCCCTCCCCCGTTCATGCTCTGTCTCTCGCTGTCCCAAAAATAAATAAACGTTGAAAAAAAAAAATTAAAAAAAAAAAAAAGTTCTAATCTATCTTTCATCAAACTCCTTGTTGAAGTTATACATTTCACTTTTTTTATATAGTTTTCGTCTTCAAATAAAGACAGCTGCTTCAGAGACCTTTAAAAAGGCAAAGAAGGGGCGCCTGGGTGGCACAGTCGGTTAAGCGTCCGACTTTAGCCAGGTCACGATCTTGCGGTCCGTGAGTTCGAGCCCCGCGTCAGGCTCTGGGCTGATGGCTCGGAGCCTGGAGCCTGTTTCCGATTCTGTGTCTCCCTCTCTCTCTGCCCCTCCCCCGTTCATGCTCTGTCTCTCTCTGTCCCCCCCAAAAAATAAATAAATAAATAAACGTTGAAAAAAAAAGGCAAAGAAAATAAGGAAGCGATATACAAAATGATTGCATCTGGCGTACATAATTAATGAAATTCATTATGATTATATTGAGTGTGGAGGAAAAATGATATCAATTTATCAGTTAGATTATGTCATCGTGAAAAATGCTGTTGAAAAAGTTCAAAAGGTGATGAAATCACAGGAATACAAAATGAAATCACAGCCAGGCACCAAGAAAGACTCCATGGGCAGGGATGAGTATTGAGAACATAAGGGAAGGGAAACAAAACTAATATAAAAACAGGGAGGGGGACAAAACAGAAGAGACTCATAAATATGGAGAACAGAGGGTTACTGGAGGGGTTCTGGGAGGGGGGATGGGCTAAAGGGGTAAGGGGCACTAAGGAATCTATTCCTGAAATCTTGTTGAACTATATGCTAATTTGGATGTAAATTTAAAAAAATAAAAAATAAAACAAGTTAAAAATAAAAAAAAAAGAGATGTCAAAAAAAAAAAAAAAGAAAGTTGAAACATATCCACAAGTCCAGGCAGGTGAAAATGCTAATGATGGAGCTTGAGAGACCCCTTTCAGCTAGCAAACAACAGGGTAAATTGGTTTTAGCTTCTAAGGAACTGAAGCAGAATTCTATACAGAAATGGAATGTTTGAGTACACATACTTTTGTAGATCATAGATGTATATACCATAGCTGCATGAAGTATCAAGTTTTATATACTAGGATTCAGATAATATAAGCTATCTGTGGTATTGGTATATACGTGTGGAGTGTAGATGAGGGACAAAGTATTCTGAACACTTTCTGTCCTTCAAATCAATATATATATTGGGTATAAACTGGAGACTTTCACTGATAAGGTTAGCACCTGCAAGTTTGTATTTCTGTTAAAATATAAATGACAGTGGGTGGAAATCCTTTGGTTACTACATAACCAAAATGTTACAAGGGCTGCTCCTAGAGAGGGACACACAAAAAAACAGACTCTTAACTAAAGTGGAACAAACTGACAGTTACCAGAGGAGAGGTGGGTGGGGAGATGGATGAAATAGGTAAAGTGAATTAAAAGTACACTTATCTTGATGAACACTGAGTGATGTATAGAATTATTGAATCATTACATTGTACACCCAAAACTAATATAACACTGCATGGTTACTATACTGGAATAAAAATTAAAAATCTTAAAAAGTGAAAAAAAATTAAAATAATGAGATTTTTAAGCTTTTTATGAGGAAAAAGAGTGGCTGCTTCTGAAGCTGAACAGGAAGGGAACAGTAGAGCAATCCACATTTACGGATAATAAGACAAAACACTTTTCCAAATTGTTCAAATATATACTCATGAATTTGTCAAAGTACTAGAGAATGAGAAAAAGAAAGTGAAGTAGAAGTGGAGAATTATTCTTAAGCCTTTCTATTTTTTTTTTGTTTATTTTAATATTTCTTTTAGTGATTATCACAGTAGTTCCGGTTATTGTAAAGAAAATTAAAAACAGAGAAAACTATTTTGATTTACACTTAATTACCTGGCGGGTCACCTGGGTGGCTCAGTCGGTTGAATGACTCTTGATTTCAACTCAGGTCATGATCTCACAGTGGGGATCGAGCCCCACATCAGGCCCTGCGCTGACAGTGTGGAGCCTGCTAGGGATCCTGTCTCTCTGTCTATCTCTCTCAGTCCCTCCCCCCCTTTCTCTCTCTCTCTCTCTCTCAAAATAAATAAACATTTGAAAGAAAAATAAACTTAATAACCTAGCTAGATAATCACTATTTAGATTTTAAGATATTTAGATATATTAAGATTTGATATATTCCCTTCTAATCTTTTATGCACATAATTTTTAATAGGATTATGCTAGGTTTTCAGTTATTTCTCCAAATGACAATGTATAATGTTCACACACATATCTTTAAAAGAAACTTATTTTGGTATAAATGGAAGCTCTGTTCTGTAAAGATTATGAATAAATAAAATTTATACGATTTTATTTTTTTAAGGCATTTTCATTTGGATCCACAAAATTGTGTTTTCCACCCCAGAGAAACAAATGGTTGGGACAATGAAATGTATGAGAATAATTCTGGATATACTACATACTAGGAAAATTGAATTAGAGGGAGTAAGGAACCACATTATTAATTAGATATTTGTCATTCTACTGCTAGTTGGAAAATCATATTTTAAATGTAATTACTATTTGAACTAATTATCTGTTATTCATGGTTCTGCTATTTGGAAAAAATATCTTTCAGATATGATTTTTCATTGAAATATCTCAAATCCAAGATAGTAGAATCTATGAGAAAGTGTGAAACTGCTTCCTTCTGTTTTTCAAAATGACTGTCCCATACAATGTAATGAAGTTAAAAATTAACTCACAAACATGATGGTTTTTAAGTGGTACCTGTGGTGACAAACAAATGCTCAGAGGCCCTGTAGATTAAGCATCTGTCCTGAGAAGCTTTCATTAAAACCCTAAAGTCAGTCTGTCCTTCACTCCCATTGTCCCACAGCCCACCCCACCTCCTTTACCCAGATTGGTACCTCCTTTACCAACTTGTACAGTATCTAGTGTTCTCTTTTCCATTCTCACAACTATTACTGTAGCTCTTCTTACTACTATTGATTTTGACTATTATAATATTCCCTTCTTTTTCTTTCAGATCTCTGAGGTGACACAGATTAAGCTTCCTAATGATACTAGTTTCTTACTCAAAATTTTTAGCATGTTCCCACTCCTACTGAAGACACTTAAGCGTTTTGTGTGTGTGTGTGTGTGTGTGTGTGTGTGTGTGTGTGTGTGCAGGTGTTGGCAATGGATGAAGGAAATGTATTTGAGGCTCTCCATAATCTTATTTTATTTTTCAGCATGACATCCCACTACAGACTTATCCAACATTTCATGTTGCTGTCAAACTGGTCCACATTTTTTGCCTGATTACCTGGTCAATTCTACTTCAAAACATTCACTGAAAATATCTGCTATATACGGAGTATCCCACCAACTGCCATGTTTATCTGCCAAAATTCCACCCAAGCTCCAATTCCAGTTCATATACTATGTCTTCCATTGGACTTTGACCACCCTCCCCAACTCACGATCTGTACATTGTCTTTCCCTCCTTTGCATACAACAGCACTTGAGATGGCACACATCACATTGTAACTTGGATTCTAGCTAGTTGTGCCATTTCCCAGTGTATAAACTGTCAAAGAATAAGGTCCTTGAAGGGCAAAGACTGAAACTTTCTCTGTGTGTTCATCACAGTACCTTATATAACCTCACACATAGTGCATATACAACAAACTGTTGAGCTAATGATTAATAAATGAAGGAATTAATGGATAACTGTGAATAAAGACTGATTCATTCATTGCATTCAAAGTAGCTGGACCTGCTATAAAACATTAGTATTTTGCCAAGACACTTAGTTGCCTGTTTAGAAGACTTCATATGCAGAAGCATATTTCTAATTCATTCGATGCATTCTTGGTTATCTGTAAATAAATTACCTGCTCTGTAAATTATCCATGGCAACTTGAGACTTCCTTTGATGTAATGCTCTACCAGATAAGATTACTGAGTGGACAAAACAATGGAAGGAAGTTATGGTTGAGAATGAGGTTATGAGTATTCAGACACTTAGCAATCACAAAGAAAGTGCTATCACAAAATGAATTTGTTTGGGAGTGTTGTTTGTTTTTTTTTTTTTTAAATCACTTTGAATTAAGAATCTCTGCCAGATGAAGAAAATAAAAAGACTAAAAAGTTATAATGATAATTTTTCTGGTAGTTCTGTTATTATGTATGTACAAAAGCCCTACTATGTATCTGAGCAAATGTTATTTCTTTGGTTACATCTACACAAAAGGCAAATAAGTATGTGTCCTTTTGTTTTTCCTGTCACATCAATGCATGCAGCTGATAACTTTAAGAATATCTGCTTAGGAGTATCTCTAGTTTAATTTTATCAGTCTTACAAACAAACCCAAAAAAGATCTCAAACTGACTTATAAAATGAATGTTTGTGCCATGTTTGAGAATGTAGAGAAAATCAGTGTATCAGTATGCTCATTCAACATTTATTACCTATTTACTCATCTGTATGTCACCAAAATTATAAGGTAGGATCTGAAAAGATGCATACTAGTGGGGAAAATCACCTCCTTTACCCAGAAGTAGATTGTACTCTGAGCTCAATCTGAAAAGATGCATACTAGTGGGGAAAATCACCTCCTTTACCCAGAAGTAGATTGTACTCTGAGCTCAACAAGAGAGTAAGGATAGGGCAACAAAGTAATAGTTAACAGAGGAGGGATTATTCCAAAGGGTACTATCCATCCTCAGGTCTCTCCTGACTTGGAGGGTTTGGACAGTTTGAGTTGATCCTAAAACTACTGAGAAACTCTATTCTGTTGTTGGGTACACTTGGGACTCTTGGGACCATACATGCCTGTACATGGCAGAAAAATCTAGTGTGCTCCAAGAACCCATGCAAACTTCCCAGAAAGTCCTCAAAGAGGACCTAGCCCACGATGAGACTAAATCACTAGGCTGTACATGATAGAGGAGTCCCTGTGAGAATCCTTGAACCCAGTCAGAGTTTAAACTCAGTATCAACAAGATCAAACCATCACCAGAGGTGATGACAGCTACAGGAAGAGCAATTCGAATAAAATCTTCCCAACCCATTGCAGCTCATACAACCAAAATACCTATAAATTCAAATAAGAACTGGCCTCCCTGCTGCCATTATTGGCGCAGCAAGGTGATCATTATCTTCTCCGCTGTTTTCCATCAGTGTGATCAATACCTGGTGAGAAGAAAATGTGGCTGATTAGTTGCAACTTTGTATCAGCTCTGGGATCAAGTGAGGAACCAGGGACATTGCTATGTCACTACTCAGACTACAGCTCTGCGGATGGTCTGAGGTTTTGAACAAGTCAGTGATGACAAATTAGGGCATGAAATTAAACTCAGGAAGTCATGCTAAGTACCAAGTGTTTCTGAGTTGAAAATATCCCTTTCAGAAAACAAAACACTTGAAAAAAATCATTTTTGTGTGAAGAACTGTCACTTATCTGCAGATTGTCTAATAGATTCAGAATGACCAATCTTATGATTACAAAAATTGTATTAGCTCTCTGTAGAATATTTTTATTCTTCTGTCATAATTATATTTTTAATTCGAGTTTTCAAGATTTTTAAAAAAATTTTTTAATGTTTATTTATTTTTGAGAGAGACAGAACGTGAGCAGGGGAGGGGCAGAAAGAGAGGGAAACACAGAATCTGAAGCAGGCTTCAGACTCTGAGCTGTCAGCACAGAGCCCTATGCAGGGCTCGAACCCATGAACGGTGAGATCATGACCTGAACCGAGGTCGGATGCTTAACCGACTGAACCACCCAGGCGCCCCAGAGTTATCAAGATGTTTTAATCTCAGGCTGAATGGTAACTTAAAATATTTCATCTCTGTAAAGAAAATTTTAGAAATCTGATTTATAAGGTTTTTCTTAATTCTAAAAATGTATGCTGGTTCCATATCAATAAGAGTCGATGGAAACAGATGTTAGTAAGAATAATATTAAATAGTCCCATCTTCGCTGCTTATTAAGTAAGAGTTACTTCTCCTTTCTACTAAAGATCAGTTTGCTTGACTTCCTCTGATACTCAGATAGGATACAAAATTGGTTCACCTCAGTTTAGTTCCTCAAATGCAAATTAAAGAGTGCATGGTATATGGTGTGCATGGTATACATGTCTCACTTTCAGTTTAAGTGATTTTCCCAAAACACAAACAAAACACTGGTAGTTGGTAACGAGTTCTGAGAATTGCTAAATCATCTCACTAAGCTATCTCTTTTGGTCTCTGCTCTATGCATGGGTTTTTTTGTTTGTTTTCTTTCATTTATTTGTTTTTTTTCTGGTCTGTACACGTTTAAATAATCGCTTAGAGTGTTCCCAGTCCATTTCTCATCTAGTAATTAACCATTTTTACCCTGACTTTTTAACACTGCCTTCACTTAAATTACTCAGTATTATGCTATTCTTTCTGTACAAAGAAAATCCTACCCCCAAAAATAAATAAACAGGAATTTATGTAGCCCATAATATCAGAACTTGCATAGATGAGATAATTAACAAACACCAAGGACCATATCTGTGTAGTGTGGAATTTAAGAGCAATGAAACCCCAGGAAATGGAAGGAGCATTGTAGGGAAAGAAGATCTAGAGGCTGTTTCATTAAGGGTGTGAGTGTTAGAACCGCTGCAGTTTAGATGAGGTATTATCAATAGAGGGAGGGTATCACAGATATGAGATCATATTTGAGGATTTTTCCAGAGGCAGATATTCCCAGAATGCAATAACCATCTCAATATTGATTGAAAAAAAACTATTTAACCTTTATTTATCCCTGAATTTTATCCTTGTAAACAGTCCTATAAAGTATGGACCCTGCTGTTTTCCTATTTTATGGATTAGCAACTTGAAAATATAAGAAATTAAGTAATATAACAGACATACAGAGGCAGAACCATGATTCTAACGCTGATTGTACTTTTAACAACTACATCAGAGTTTCCCAACATATTTTATATTGTGACACATGTAGAGCATGATAACACTTCTGAAGCAACGAGGGTTAAGGGAGGATACACTCAGTATCCTTTACCTAACCTCCAGGCTGATAGGAATCAAGATCTTGGCACAGTAGGAACTTATTTGTGGCAAAACCCACAGCTTATCAGCTGGTAAATTTGTACCATGCTACCATGCCTGTATATTGGGATTTAGTGGGAAATACAGTAGGATAGGTAAGATAAATACAAATTACAGAAGGTCATATAAAAAGCAGGTGAAGTAATTTGGATTTTATTTGATGATGATAGAGTTCTTGAAGAGTGACAGTATTTAAAATCTGAATAACTATGTTTTGAGAATGGTTTGAAAAGAGCAAAGACTTAAAGACAGTTCATGTACCTGTTGACAATTCAAAACTACTAGGGAGATAGCAGTAAGGATGAAAAGAAAGAAGATATGGAAAACACTGAGGGAGAAAAATATTGGCAAGTTGATGACAATTTAAATATAGAGTCTAAAGTATATGGGAGGTTCCAAGATAAAGACAAGCTGAGAGCAAGATACTTAAGGAATGGCATCTTTGGGAAGAAAAGCTAGTTTAAGACATGGTGAGATATAGGAAGCATCAAGTGTCTTATTGAGGATACCACATTAATGAAGTTAGAGAACTAGCTGAAGTTTCTGGCTATTGGAGAGGCAGAGATTGGATCTATATCCAATAGATGTTTTAAAACCACAAGTCTAGGAGTAATGCTAGAAGATGAAGTACAAAACTCCCAGGACAAGCAAAGGAGAAATGCTAACCAAGGAGGGAGGGAGTGGAAATCAGTCTGTGGAAAAGAAAAAATAACATAATTGCAACATTAGAAAAGAAATATGAGTTCATGTTGTTTAATTACCCTTGCATGAGCTCCTTTGACACAATGCCTGCCATATAAATACCCTGCTTATATTTGAGTATTTTCTTTTTTTCTTTTTATTTATTTTTAATTTTTTAATGTTTATGTATTTTTGAGAGAGAGAGAGAGAGCATGAGCAGGGGAAGCACAGAGAGAGAAGGAAACACAGAATCTGAAGCAGGATCCAGGCTCTGATTTATGAGCACAGAACCCAACATGGGGCTCGAACCTGCAAACCATGAGATCTGACCTGAGCCAAAGTCGGATGCTTAACTAACTGAGCCACCCAGGCGCCCCGAGTACTTTCTTTTTTTTTAATGTTTTTAAATTTATTTTTGATAGAGAGCACGAGCGGGGGAGGGGCGGGGAGGGAGACAGGAAATCCCAAGCAGGCTCCACACCATCAGCACAGAGCCTGATCCAGGGCTGGAACCTACAAACCATGAGATCATGACCTGAGCTGAAAGCTGAAATCAAGACTCAAATGCTTAACCAACTGAGCCACCCAGGCACCCCTATATTTACATACTTTCAATGATGGGAAATTTGCATTCTCCTGGGAGGAGTTCATTATGTCTTTGGAAAGCTCTAGGGTTGTGTGTGTGTGTGTGTGTGTGTGTGTGTGTGTGTGTGTGTATATATATGTGTGTGTGTGTGTGTGTGTGTGTGTGTGTGTGTGTGTATAGCTCATGGAAATTTGCTTCCTTTAACTTCTAATACACTCTTTTTTTATAATTTTTTTATAGTTTCTTTATTTATTTTGAGAGAGCAGGGAATGGGCAAAGAGAGAGAATCTGAAGCAGACTCTGCACTGCCTGTGCAGAGCCCAACGTGGGGCTCGAACTCACAAACAATGAAATAATGACCTGAGCTGAAATCGAGAGTCAGACACTACCTGACTGAGCCACTCAGGCGCCCCTGTTTCCTCTAACTTCTGTTCATTAGCTGCAGTTGTGGGACAAAATAAGACCAGCTGCCATTTCACAAAATAGCTTTTCACATATCTATAAACAGTTGTCAGGTAATTTCCCCTTCTTGCTTTTTTTCCTCCCTCCAAAATGTTAAATATGGGAATGAATAGTTCTCTGTATGTGTCCCAAAACTATCGCACTCATATTTAGCTTGATTTTATAGTTGACATATAACTACATTAGTTTCAGGCGTAAACAATGATTTGGTATTTGTATATACTGTGAAATGATCACAGTAAGTCTAGCTGACATCTACACTCATACTTTCAAAGGTGCCCCTTCGACTTACAATTTTTTAATGTTTATTTATTTATTTTCAGAGAGAGAGAAAGAGAACACAAGCAAGGGAGGGTCAGAGAGAGAGGAGAGAGAGAATCCCAAGCAGATTCTGTGCCATTAGTGCAGAGCCTAACACAAGGCTCGATCTCCCAAACCATGATATCATGACCTGAGCCAAAATCAAGAGCAGGATGCTTAAAAGACTGAACCACCCAGATGCCCCTGACTACAATTTTGGCTTTGTGGAAAAGACTTAGCCATGAATTTAGATATATTGAATTCTAGATTATTTCCCTGTCATTTCTTACCATGATATCTCACCTACAAAGTCATATCATGGTATCATCTCACCTATCATTTCTCACCTTCCTAGGCTCCAGAATCCTAACATCTTTGGTCTGTTCCCCATAAGTAATCACTATTTTATCTCTACGGTCATCTTATACGCCCTTCTAATTCCAATTTTCCCAAGTTTAAGGCTAGTAGCCACAGAAGCCAAAAAGGGGAAAGTTACAAAAAGAAGGGGTTAGCCAACAACAACAAAAAGAAAACCAGGAAAAATAAATAATTAGAAAAGGTTTTCAGACCTGACTGTATGGAGGGTATTGGTAGCTTACCAGAAAACCAATCTCAGTAGTAAGATAGATCTCCCTTTCTTACACTACAGATCTTTGAGACGAAGAATGACAGAGTCCTACAAATTGAAATGCAGACATGAAAAATTGAGTTGCTTTTATAAAAACATGCAATCCATTGCATTTATTACCTAGGAGAAATTTTTGTTGATTTTACTGATCACATATATATTGGCAATAATATCTTACTTGGGGATGGTGTTTACATTTTGTATCATATTCTCATATATCTTATTTGAGCCTTATAATAGCGATGTAAGATTTCAAAGATGAGAACACCAACTGTCTGAAAACTTGTCTGAGACCACCCAATATACAGATCTAAATACACTGCTTTGCCTACCTTTCCTTGAGACATGTCTGTGACTTGGCTGATGTAAGGATTCAAATGTGGTAGAAGCTAACTCACCTGTATGGAATCAGAATTCATGAACTTGGTCTTACAAGGATTGACTCTACCCAACTTACCGAACTAGCTGTTAAAAACACATAGCGCCATCAGGGCACCTGGGTGGCTCACCAAGAGCATCCAACTCTTGGTTTTAGCTCAGGTCATGATCTCACAGTGGGATCGAGCCCCAAATCAGACTCTGTGCAGACAGTGCAGAGCCTGCTTGGGATTCTCTGTCTCCCTCTCTGCCCCTCCCCTGATTTGCAGTTCAGCTCTCGCTCTCTCTCTCTCTCTCTCTCTCTCTCGCGCAAAGTAAATAAATAAACTTAAAAACAACAATTAGTCCCGGTACAGTGAAAGCAATGATATAGGAAAACAAAATTAGTAGTAGTACCAGTAGGACCCGAATATCCCATGATAAAATTAACAAATACTTGATTGCCTACAACATGCCAAGTACTGCACCTTTTTATCTCCTTTAATCCTCAGGACACCTTAAGAGGTATTTTTTGCCGCATTTACACATGAGTAAACCATGTAAACCTGAGAACCTCTCCAGTTTACTGGAGCAGAGAGCAAGCATGTGAATCAGGATTTGGTTTGCTTGTGAATCCCAAACACCAAATAACTTCTTTTTTTTTTTTAATTTTTCTGTGATGGTGGGAATAAAAAGCAGCACAAAAAGGTTATTAATTCATCCTTGAAGGATATGAATATGCTCTATGTAGATAGTCTTTGTCCCATTTCCTCCCACTTTCAACATCAATTCTTCAGTATCATAACTTCCAGTCTCTCAAACCCATCCTTTCCCCATGATACATGAACCACGAGATGTCTTCACTCTCCTCCCAGCTCAGAGTCTAGACCGTATGACCAACTGTTTTCACACTGTGTTCCCTGATGCGTTAGAATCCTTCACTCCTTTGTCCTTCCCATTTCTGGCTTCCTGATCTCAAGATCATGCGTTAGATTGTGCTACAGTTGCTCTTGGACTGCTGAGTGCTGCTGCCTCCAGTCAGTGTTAAGGATGTCCACTGTAAATTTGTGCTGTCTAATCTTACCAGGGACCTCACGGCTGCTCCCCGGTTCTAATAGTCATGCTTGAACAATTTCCCATCACATTCTCCAAGTGGCTTTTTCTAATTACTTACAGCCTCTCTAATACCTTAACCCCATGCCTTGCTGCCTTCTGTTGAACATACACATTGTCTGCTATGTCAGGAAAGATAAGAAGACCCCTCCCCAGACCCAGCTACTGCAACCCCTCTGCCTCCACCATTTTCACTTAGCATTTTCCCTCTGCCTCTTGCTCACAGGGAAAGCGTGGGCTTACCTCCTGTGCATTTTTTCCCCATACTTTGTTGACTTCTCAAGAAATCTTCATTTAACAATGAGGTGTTCCCTTGCCTATTTTTTGAAACTTTCACCTGTCTATGGCCCCTTCAGTTCTGCTTATGAACAAGTCCAGGTTTTCCCTGTTAAAAATGAAATGAAATGAAAATTAAAAATTAAATTTTCTCCAGTCTGCTATTCTTTCACTGCTATGCTGTATTTCTCGACAAGAGAGAGAAATTATATCTGTTCACTTGTTTACTTGAGCACTAACTTCTCATCCACTGCTTAATACATTTCAATATGACTTCCACCTACATGTATTCTAATCATTTTTAGCTTAGGAAAGTGAATTCTAAGAATGAATGCCAAAGTCTGAAGCATGATAATTAGTTTTGAGTAAAGATTAACATCCAAATTAAGTAATTACAAACATAGCTGTACCTGTAATGACTGTGCTCAAAGATTATTTAGTTGGGGAGGGGTATGGCATGGTGGAGGAGGTGGGGGGCCTTCTGTGCCTGGAGGGATGGTGGGTGCCGGCCGAGCCCCAGGCAGCCCCCTGTCCTTCCCGAGCCAGACCCCCGTTCTGTGACTTCCAGGGTAACCTGAGGCCCGTGCCAGGCAGAACCTCCATTTCCAGGCTGCGTAACGGTCAGGAGTGCTTGAGCCGAACTGAATGTTGACAGTTTTCAGGCATTTCTACCACAATATTGGAATTGAACACATTGGCCAAATAAAATTGAAATTAAAAAAAAAAATGTAGGCAGGGAAGTGAGGAGATAGATCAGAAAGATTTGCCAAAAGAAAAGGGGGGTGGGGAATAGCACGGAATATGGGAAGAGAAGGTTAAGAGGCTGTCTCAAAATAATAGGGATGATTGCCTTTGGGAGTTACATATTGTAAATGGTCTCTGTTACCACAGCCGGCATAGAATGCAAGTAAGGTCCCCTGCATCTCTACACATTCTGCAGACTGAGGGGCTCCAGTTTCCTCCCCAGAGTCACAACATGGTTTCAGATTCTTTTTTTTTTTAACGTTTATTTATTTTTGAGACAGAGAGAGACAGAGCATGAACGGCGGAGGGTCAGAGAGAGAGGGAGACACAGAATCTGAAACAGGCTCCAGGCTCTGAGCGGCCAGCACAGAGCCCGACGCGGGGCTTGAACTCACGGACCGTGAGATCATGACCTGAGCCGAAGTCGGACGCTTAAGCGACTGAGCCACCCAGGCTCCCGTTTCAGATTCTTAATACCTAGGTGATCGTAATAGTTGCTCAAATGCGTACCTGCCTCCAGGTTCTTTTCTCTCCTTGGTAATTCACCCCACATGCTGATGCTATTGTCTGATTTTCTTTGCCTATAGCAAGAACTAAAGAAAATGTGAATGAATGAATGAATGAATGAATGAATGAAAAAAATCCCCAAATTACATGATCAATATGACCTTCATGAAGATTTTTTTCAGTGATAAATCATTTTTTTTAAAAAAAGAACTTATGTAGAGAAAAAATACTGTTCTACCAGAGCCAAGAAGCCTTGGCAAGAGAGGGGGTTGGGAGCAGTGGAGGTCATTTTAAGGTATGTGAAACCAAACCAAAACAAAACAAAACAAAAACCTGCTTTTCTTAAAACTTAAACATTAAGGAAAGGACTAAGCATGCACACACACACACACACACACACACACACACACACACAATTTCCAGAATTTAATTTGCTAAACACTGTTTGGTGGTCTGCTTTTCACAGAAAGCTAGAAGTTATATGGAAGTAGAAGTTTATTCAAGTCATAAATGGTAAAAATCTCAACGTATACCGATTAGACTGTACGCAGCCAGTTAAAAAAGTACAGTGCAAATAAAATTTGTGAATTCAGCTTATTCTTGTCACTAGGTGACAGACACCTATGTCAATCACCAATAATTTTATAGAATCACTCAGTTCCCAAGCTTTTATTTCCCATAAGATAAAAATGCATTGAAATTATGAATATTTTACAATGCAATTTTATTATTAAAATCATTTTCTCTGCACAATTATTCTGTTGGAAAAATCATGTCTATGTTTTATTACCATGCTTTCATTTATAATTTAGCAGTTGTAGTTAGTGTAAAATATGTCAGTTTAAGAATTAATTCTTTTCATAATGGCATATTATTTTTTATTTCTAGTAGATATTTGAAGTTGGTATTTAGTTCTTAAGTTCGTTTTCAACAATCTATCTCAGCATGATTTGAAAAAGAGTCTTAGGGTTCAACTTGGGTTGGGATAATTTAGCAAAGGTGCAAAATGCTCAAATCATGTAAAAATAAGTCTCGTGAAATAGTAATGAAAATGAAATAAGCTTTTGATTTTCCCTGTGAGAGATAACCTTAATTTTATGAAGAAATTAAATTACTGGTGATGCTTCAGGTAACAGTTTCTGCAAAAGATTTTAGAAAGGAATATGTAAGACATAGGAAGTTGAACTATAATCAGTAAACTGTTCAGGTCAGGTTGAACTCAGTAATCAACAAGGTCTTTGTTTAAATCTTCTTATGAATAAATTACTTTTTTCACATCAGTAAAAAAAAAATCAGACCTCAGAATCATCCTGGCAGCTGTGCAGCAGTTGACGTGGTCTTTTTTTAGTAAAGAATTATCAGATGTCATTAATTGCAAATTTTTCTTTTTCAAATGAGAGATTTTGCCGCTCTCCCTGCAGACTGTTCATGGATCAGCAGGCTTCAATGCCAGGCCAGGAGAGACTTTTGTTTTTATTGTCTGCTTCTCTATGTAACCTTTACTTCAACTTTTGTTACTTGCAGTTGTTGGCGTAATATATTTTGTAAACTTCGTTTTATTATTGTTCGTAATATTCAGGTATTGTCTTTAACTCAGAATCACCATATTTAAGGCAAGGGTAAGCAAATGTTTCCTGTAAAAAGGCAAGTAGTAAATATGTTAGTCTTTGTGGCCATATGGTCATTGCAGCAACTCCGAATTCTATAGTTATAGTACAAACACGGCTCTAAACAGTACATAAACAAATGTTTGTGGGTGTGTTTCAGTAAAACTTTATTTACAAAAAACATGTGGCAGTAAGAATTGGGCCATAGTTTGCTGACCCCTAACCTAAAGGAGTACCTTTCTGTGGATGCAGAGAGATGAGAGGTTCAAGGACATAAGAAATATCAACCTCTCATGCTATATAATTCATTAGGTTTCAGTGGCTCCAAAAATAAATATTGCAAGCAAATGAAGTGCTATAGAAATCCAGATTTGCTTTCACTGTTTGCTCTTATAAGTTATAGTTTGTTAATGAAATAATTTTACTCAACAAACATCTACTGAGCACCTGTCATGAGATTGATACTCTATTGACAGGTGTGATACAAAGTATACACTTTTATATTAAAGAATAGACTCTCAGTAATTTTTAATTTTTCCCCAGCACATCAGCCTCTTATATATGCTGCTATATCCAACACTACTACTTTCTACCTCAGTTCAGGAGAACGAGGACTCTGACTTTGAACTTCCCTAGGCTCTCATCTCATCACTCCCACCCTAAGGACTTCAGAAGTCAGTGTTCCTTTTTTATTATATTATTTTTACTTAAGAAAAAGAGATTCAAGGAGTTCCTGGACGGCTCAGTTGGTTAAGCACCCAACTCTTGATCTCAGCTCAGGTCTTGATCTCAGGGTTGTGAGTTCAAACTCCACACTGGGCATGAAGCCTACTTAAAAAAAGAAAAGAAGAGAAAAAGAGATTCAAAACTCTAGTGTACTGTGTCAGACTTCTTTATTTTGAGCTTAGGGAAGGGCTTGGTTTCAATTCCTGTATCTTACTGCAGTAACAATTAGAGCAGCCATTTCATTTCCCCTGGGAGACAGCTGAGATTGATAAATACGTTTTAAAAATCCATTCTTTAAAACTTATGCTTCTGGAGAATAGGGCATATAGACCTAAAAGGAAAGAGCAGCAATTCAAACATTCTTCAAGCCTGCCGCTGTGACTCTGCTCAAAAAAGTAACTCTACAGATTTTTTTTTTTGGAAATGCGCCATTCATATTTTTAAAAGATTTCAAAAAATATTTCTAATCAAATTTATTAACAACTTCTAAATCACAAGCATTATTGAAGTACTGAGATTTGAATTACAGTCTTGAGGTATGAAAAGCTTATCCCATCTAATGTGGAAATAAACTTTTTTTTAATTTGTAGATGAACATAATGAAGATTTCATAGACTGTGAGTCTATGACATTCAAGTTCATAAGAATTCAGTAAACCAGTTGAATTCTGAATTCCTTGGAAGATGTAGTAATTAACATTTTTTTTTAATTTTTTTAACGTTTTTTTTTTTATTTATTTTTGAGACAGAGAGAGACAGAGCATGAACGGGGGAGGGGCAGAGAGAGAGGGAGACACAGAATCGGAAGCAGGCTCCAGGCTCTGAGCCATCAGCCCAGAGCCCGACGCAGGGCTCGAACTCACGGACCGTGATATCGTGACCTCAGCTGAAGTCGGACGCTTAACCGACTGAGCCACCCAGGCGCCCCAGTAATTAGCATTTTAAAGCAATAGAATTCACTGTACTTGAACTTTATGCGACCAGCAATCTTTGTGACTGTTAAACAATGGTGATTATTGACAGTTTAGGTCATTAATTGGGACCAAATATATGTGCATCTTCCTGGGAAAATCTTTGTAATATTTCCAATCTGAACTTTCAATACTCACTTTATTCTTTGGTAACATGTTAACATTTTTCAGAATTCTTCCACATAGATACTAAATTATATATCATGCTTCTATAAAGCTGTCACCAAAATAAAACAGCAAAATTATCAGGTTAAAACATTCCTCACAATGCTTGTATATATGAAATCAAGCTGATGCTCACAGACACTGATGTATTAAATAGATTAAGCTGAGGATATGCCTCAATAGTTGTGCCGTTAAAACTGGCATTAGTATCGGAACGATATGATAGTGCATTTTTGAGTTACTAGTATCTAATGCTTAACAATATGAGCATGAGTAGCAAGTGAAAGGAAATTAATATTGGGCATAGATTCCATTCTAGCATCAAGTTGGAGTCAAATGTCCATGCTTTCTAATTCTTAGGTTGCAGTTTCTAATACAGTCTCGTATGAGTGAGGGAAGTAATCCACTGGGGAGCAATGTCCTCTGGGAGAGCTCATCCTGACTGCCTTGTCCTTCCCCAGGATCTGTCACTGTGAGGGGGATGAAGAGAGCCCCCTCATCACACCCTGTCGCTGCACCGGCACCCTGCGCTTTGTCCACCAGTCCTGCCTCCACCAGTGGATCAAGAGCTCAGACACGCGCTGCTGTGAGCTCTGCAAGTATGATTTCATCATGGAGACTAAGCTCAAACCCCTCCGGAAGGTATGGTATTGGCAGGAGTTGGTTTGAAAGAGAGCACTTGCAAGCAGGCATGTTTTAAGAATCCATTTCTTTCCCCAATAGAATTTGGTAATATGCTAATAACCACGTAGATACATGTCTTGTGTTGGGCTCAGTATGTAAAACATCCAAGTGTTTGCAAATAATCCTTTATCTCCGTTTTATGTACTGGGCCTCTGATTTTATGTCAATTCCTCCAAATTAAAAAAAAAAAAAGTGTGTGTGTGTGTGTGTGTGTGTGTGTGTGTGTGTACGATGTATGTGTTTGTGTGTGATATATATATATATACACACACACATACACAACAAATATACTAGTAATTCGGAGAATTGAACGGATGGAAACTTGAGTACATGGTACTTACTGAGGTCAATTCTCTGGAAGGTTAGGATAATAGCTTACATTAAATAATATGAATTCATCTAATTTCTTGATAATCAGGCATTAGGTAATAGAAGAGAATGTTTTCTTCCATAAGATGTGAACTCTTTGGCCTTTATTTGGGGATTTTATTTAGTTCATGTATAATTACAGTAGATAGAAAAAGTATTATTTTCTATATTGTGCATCAAGCTGTAAGGGAGATGTAAGTATATTTTTATCTATAAAATGTAGATAATCTTAAATATAATCTATAAAATAGATAATCTATAAAATAGATAATCTATAAAATATAGATAATAACTTAATCTTCAAATTCCTCATTTACATTTCTCTAAAGAAGGAAGGTAAGAATACAAGTCAAATATAATTAGCATCTCATTCAACGCTAGCAAAGGACAACTTGGGAAGGACACAAATGAAGACCATGAACTTTATGTAATTCATGCCTTATAGTTGTGGCCCTGGATTTTAGCATGTAACTTCTCTTTTTACCTAACTTCAGCCTTACATATATGGATGTCTCAATTTCCAAAGGAGAGTCTAGAGACTGCAATTTAAATAATGAATGTGCCTAGAGCTGCTTTTTCATTGAAATTAAATGCAAAACAAAAGTGGATGAAAAGAACATTGCTTAGAAGTAAACATGAGGAGGGGCACCTGGGTGGCTCAGTTGGTTGAGCCTCCGACTTCACCTCAGGTCATGATCTTATGGTTCATGAGTTCAAGCCCCATGTTGGGCTCTGTGCTGACAGCTTAGAGCCTGGAGCCTGTTTCAGATTCTGTGTCTCCCTCTCTCTCTGCCTCTTCCCTGCTCATGTTCTGTCTCTCTGAAAAATAAACATTAAAAAAAAGAAAGAAAGAAACATGAGGAGGTCCAGGATGAGGAGGGATGTAAAGCAAAAAAAGAATATTCCAATAGGATTCTGATTGGTTCCTGCCCATTGCAATTCTTCATTAATTCTGTAAATCCTGGGAAGGGAAAATAGCATTTCTTGCCTTTGCACAATTTTGATTTTTAAAGTCTCCAAATGGTTTATAGATGTCAAAACTGATGTTCAAAATGCCTTTGGGCTATGCAGTGTCTTTTTTTAATGTATGGGGTAACTTGGGTGACAAAAGGTGGCACTCTGTTCCTCCAGGTCCCAGAGCAATCAATGCCAGAAATAGAAATGGACCCTTACTCTTTGTCCTTTGCCTCATCCATTGAACAGATGCTGTGTGATGTCTGGAGTAGCTAAATAACACATTGTGCTCTGTGATTCTGTAAATTTCTCTTCATACCCCTCAGGGAACTACAAATTGTTTCATAGCATCTGTAGATTTCTCCATGGGTTTCTTTTTTCAACTTGCATCCATATAAAATTTTCATTTCAACTTTGTCAAGTGTAATATTTCATTTCAAGAGCAACAATCTAGGATAAAAAAAATTCAGATTTTCTTTTCTTCATGCTATCTATCCCTCCCCTGTTTTTGTGTAATAAACATTACATGATGCTGTATGGAACTTGAAAAGTCTTCTTCTACCTTCAGATTTTGTGGAATCATCCCTTATATACAACTTTGATCCTTTCTTAGTATACCATTCCCAATAATTTACAACCTTATCACGAAATCCCTTTCTTCTCAACTAAACTATTTATAAACCAGAGAATGACAGTGAATACATCTGTCTTTTTTAATCTTCTTAATAATGAATATGTTGTAGCAACCTAGTGGGCACCTACTAGCTGTCAATTCATGAAATACCCTACTTTCTTTTTAAAAACATTTCCTTTGTCATAAATATTAATGAAGGACAGCATCTCAACATCCGCCAGTTTTAATAGCATGTGTATATGTATAGAGGATGTTAGAATCTAATCCAGAAGTTGCTTCCTGACAGCCCACAGATGTGTTTTATTTGACCCACGGGCCTTAAAATTTGAATTAGTTATCAACATTTAGATGTGTGATTATTTCATGTAAAATTCCACATATTTGTATTTGTTTGAAAACCTACAGTATCTAGCTTTACTGGAACCACATTTCCATAGGGCAACATCTAAGGGGTAGCTAAGTGCAGCTAAATGGTGTTTAGTGCCTTTAAAAGGCTATTTGCATTCAAGTTCTCTGCATTTCTCACTGTCCCTCCCTCTCTGGTCCTGACACCTTGTGCCATCCCCACTTATCTTTTTTTTTTTTTTTAATGTTTATTTATTTTTTGAAAGGGAGACAGAATGCAAGCAAGGGAAAGGCAGGGAGAGAGGGAGACACAGAATCTGAAGCAGGCTCCAGGCTCCAAGCTGTCAGCACAGAGCCTGATACAGGGCTGGAACCCATGAACCATGAGATCCTGACCTGAACCAAAGTCTGAAGCTTTACCAACTGAGCCGCCCAGGCCCCACCCTCATTCCCACTCATCTGAATGCCTTTGTGGCTCTAGTGTTAGGATCTGAATTTTCAACTCCTGATCTAACATGAGCCCTAGATATAAGAAACATACATTCTGTCCCTGTCTCTATGATTTATAGGTTTTAAAAACCTAGAAGTATTCCAAACTTTTACTTTCTTCTTTAAAAGTATAGGGCATTAGCATAATACTTAAATGACAGTATCCAAAACAACTTCAGATTCTGAAGTGATACGAACTCTACAGATATAAGGCATGTGTAAACTGTTCTAGATGGCTTATTTTGATGGCACTAAGATTCATCAACAGTGTTCTTTTGATAGTTTTTAATTGGTCATTACAAATGACAGGTATAGCATTTGGTTAGGATATATACGAAGTACATTCCATTAATTGCTCTCAACTCAGTAATTCCATTACAGTTTATAACGTTCTAAAGACCAGCCACATGAAACAATTAATTTAGCTAATTATTCTGAATTTCTACCATTAGCCAATACGGGCAGGAGATTCTGTTTAGATAAAATGGCTTCTTAAAGTAGAAAGGTGCAAATCTTCATAGTCTGACGAACCTTGGGGCTTAATAGTCTTGAAAGAGATCAGTAAAACCTTACTTCATTAATTGCTACTATTGCTACACCAAAATCTTCAGTTAGTAAATTCATCAAGGTATCCTAATGTCTCCAGAAAAAAAAAAATCTTTAAAATCTAAATAAAGTCAAGGGCTTATGTGAGAAAAAGCAATTTTCATCATCTTTAAGTCAGTAGCTCACCTACTTTTATAACACTCAATAAAAGTCCCATTATTCTACTGGTTACCCAGGGTCAGCAGTAATTCTCAGAGCCCAGAAAAGTCAAAAGGATAAAAATATACAAAGCATTGCAATTTGGAAATGCATACCATATCAGTTAGGAAGCCTAAAATCTTCTCCTATTCTGAAGCTGAAGAGTTGCATGAGGTTCAGATTTGAGTCTGAATTGGAAAGACCAGTTGCTGGATATGAAGCTAAGCTTATGAGGCCAGAAAATGCCACTGACAGCTTTATATTCTCCCCTGAATTATTTCTTTATATAGTTTTTCATATGCATGCTATTTGACAAATATATAATATTTGAATATGTAATATTCAATTCTATGCATCCTTTTATTCCTTGTCTTGTTTTTTCACTTAAATTAATCAGGGAATCAATTACCTTTGATTTAGCAATGATTAGATTGAACCATATGCACTTGTCATTTTTGTAGATCAAAAACAGTTGAATATTGGGAAGTTCATAAAATACAAGTTCTGTGTGAATTTATTACGCCAAATAAAAAGGAGTGATCATTTTGGTATTTCTACATTTCCACCATAATGACTTCCAATGCTTTAGTTGAAATATCTACTAAAAAAGAAAAAAAAAAGAACTGTATTGGACAAATGCAAATGCTATGTTAATTCCTTCCCTTCCTTAATTTGATGTGACATCTGGCTTTCAGAAGAGCCAATGCAAGTTACCATAGCAGGCCAACTGCCCAAAGGTTATAATTCTTTACTAATCTCGAGGTATCACAGTTCATAGTCTTAAAATTGGAAACAACAGAGAATGTGGTCATATGCCTAGCCAGGGTCTTCTAGTACCCTATTGAATAATATCGCCTAGTCATACATAAGAAAATTCAGAACGCTTCATTTACTTACCATGGTGGAGAATTTGCAATGTCATTAATACAACCGCCACATACTGAATTTCTACTGTGTACCGAATATTTAGAAAATACCAACTAACTTAATCTTCATTACAACTCCATTTTCTGTAGGCACACGAAGCCTATTTTAGATAAGGAAAATGAGACACATCAGACACTTACATGCCAATCAAAAAGAATGAAATCTTGCCATTTGCAACTACATGGATGGAACTGAAGGGTATTATGCTAAGCGAAATTAGCCAGGCAGAGAAAGACATATATCATATGACTTCACTCATATGAGGACTTTAAGACACAGAACAGATGAACACAAGGGAAGAGAAGCAAAAATAATATAAAAACAGAGAGGGGGACAAAACACAAGAGACTTAAATATGGAGAACAAACAGAGGGTTACTGGAGGGGGTGTGGGAGGGGGGATGGGCTAAATGGGTAAATCATCATTGCACTATATGCTAACTAATTTGGATGTAAATTAAAACATATATATATATATATATATATATATATATATATATATATATATATCACACATGCCAGAGCTCCGTGATTCTAGAGCTTTGTTCATTGTACTGTGCCACACTCCCATAAGTGGCTGATAGACTCTCTCTTGAAGAATCAAAACTTCAGTTTTTACTTAGACCATCTTTAAGGGAAATCTTCCCGAATAAACCTTTCTAAAATAATTTTTTTTCTAAAATCTCTCTTCTTAAACATGGATGTTTTTACCCAAGGTATTTTCGTAATACTTAGTTCCATCATCACGTATACATCATTTATTTTACAGGTTGAAAATCATTAACTGGCTCACTAGATTGAAACACATAGAAAGCTGTTATCTTTGTTAATTTTAAAAATAACACTGTCAGTTATTTTACCAGCAAAAAATGAGTTTATTCAGGAATAGCAGAGAATTACAGTTTAGGTCAAGCAAACTACAGCAAAACTATAGGCAAGTGCAGAGAACAAGGAGAGGAATGCTCTTTTATAGAACAACAAGGGAAGTTGTGAGGGGTTATAAAGAAAAGAGTCCATTGTAGTAAACTTGGAGTTCAAAGTATACTGGCTTTTCATTAGCTGATTTGTGGCTGTCTTTCATTGGCTGAGCTGGGGGGGAGCAGAGAAACACCTTTTTTCCTCCTGCTGAGGTAGCAAAGTGTAGCTAAAGTGGTATCACTTTCAAGGTTCCTTTCTTCCTGTTGATGACTGTAGTAGGGTGTGTAAACTACCCCCTTCTGGTCTTCTGACTTCATTTTATTTTTGTTTTAATTTTTTTTAAGTTTTATTCATTTTTTTTTTGAGAGAGAGAGAGTGTGTGTGTGTGTGTGAGCGGGGTAGGGGCAGAGAGAGAGGGAGACACAGATTCTGAAGCAGACTCCAGGCTCTGAGCTGTCAGCACAGAGCCCGATGCGGGACTTGAACTCTGGAACTGGGAGATCCTACCTGACCTGAGCCAAAGTCAGAGGCTTAACTGACTGAGCCACCCAGGCACCCCTCCTGTCTTCATTTTAAACAAGATTTCTTTTATTAATTTTTACATCTTTATTCTGCACTTGCCAGCGTGCTGTGTTTTGAACACCCTTTGTAGGGGAAGAAAAGTTTTCCCTTCTTCCTTTTTAGGTCCTTTGGCTGGTCTGATAATTAAATCAATATAAGACTGATTACCAGGGGCACCTGGGTGGCTCAGGCGGTTAAGCATCCCACTCTTGGTTTTGACTCAGGTCTTGATCTCATGGGTTCAAGCCCCACATGGGGTTCTGCACTGATAGCATGGAGCCTATTTGGATTCTCTCTCTCTCTCTCTCTCTCTCTCTCTCTCTCTCTCTCTCTCTCCCTCTGCCCTCTCCTCCTGCTTGCACTCTCTCAAAAATAAACAAAAATTTAACAAAAAAAGACTGATTAACGGTACAAAAACAAAAGTTTAATAATATGTCTACATGGGAGAGACCCAGGAAAACCAAGTAACACTGAAATGACCAAAGCCATCACCTTAAATACCATCGTCAGCTAAAGACAGAAGAGATGTTTGGGATAAAGAGGACACCAGTTATGGGAGGTTACCAGGGAAAACATAGTAAACAAGGGTAAGGTTGTTAAGTAGCTTTAAGTTGTTGCCTTCTTCATTGGTAAGAGTTCTAGAAATTGGCTCTTCTAGTACAGTAAGAGATCTATCCTTACCAGTGGAGATTTTCCTTATAAATGTAAATGCTTCTTACAAAAGGGTAACTTCTGCTGGATTTTTAGAGCTTTTCTGTCTGCTTTGTTTTAAAAATAACCAGTTTAAAATAATCACTATGTCAAAGAAGCATATTTTAAGGTGGCAAAATCTGCTCCCCTTCACCTTTTATCCGTTTTGTTGTTTTCATTCTTCCTCCTCACAGAATCTGCTGTTAATGTCTCCGTTCCTTCAGTAGCCCTTGTTCACAATTTTACATAGCTACTGCTCTTCTGCTTTAAACAACAACAGCAATAATCACGAGTTATAAAATTAGGTATATAAAAGGCCCAGTTCTAGATGAACTTCTGCAAGATTCTCTTTTGATCACTGGCAAGAGTTTTAGTGGGTATGAACATTTTGGCATCATTCCAGGATTCTTGGACCCCTCTTTGGCATCCTTCTTACTTCTCAGTTTTACTTGGAATTACATGATAAAAAAAAAGCCCTCAGAAAATATGTTTTTTAATGTTTATTTATATTTGAGAAAGAGAGAGACAGAGCATGAATGAGGGAGGGGCAGAGAGTCAGAGACAGAATCAGAAGCAGGCTCCAGGCTCTGAGCTGTCAGCACAGAGCCCGATATGGGACTTGAACCCATGAACTGTGAGATCATGACCTGAGCCAAAGTCGGATGCTTAACAGACTGAACCACTTTGGCGCCCCATCAAATAAGGTTTTGATGTTTCCAGGAGGTTTCCTTATAATCAGAGCCCAGTTCTGGGGAGTAGGTTTGCTGTTTCATTTCTTCAGAAATGTATAGGCTTGGAGGCAATGAAAATCTCTGCCCTAGTATGAGGCTAGATGAAACTTTCTTTATACTTGCAAAAATTATCCATACTCATCATTTGCAATGCATACTAGCCCTGTCATCTTGCTGTGTTTCAGTTCCATTATTATAGGAGCCCTAAGTGCAGTGATTTAGAACACTCAAAAAATTATTTTGTTTTCAACGTAACACTTTCCAAATGAGCCACGTAAGCTCTTCACAGCAAATTTCTCTATCCAGTGGTGGTGTTGTCTGCCACCAACAGATCCCCTTACTTCTCACGGCTTCTTTTGGTGAGAAGGAGGACCCCAACAGGCTCCTTAGCTGATAGCCCTGGGAAGGGAAGGGACAGGTAAACCACAAAATAACAAAAAGATGATTAAAAGAGAAGCATTTCAACTCAGTTGGAGCATTATCTTTTCTACTAAAATCGTTTCATTTTGCTTTAGTTTTTTTATGTTTGTTTTATTGCCTTAACAGGTTCATGTCTGTGGGGCGTCTGGACTGAATGGGGGCGGTGGCATGGTGGGGCGGGGGGAGGGGATTCACCTGAGGCAGAACAAGACATAGGAGTTTATTGAATCAGTACGAAGGAGCAGTGGGCAGGACAGCAAAGGAGAGACTGTCTGCATTGAGGGAGTGGGGAGGAGCCACAGTTACAGGGCTGAGTAAGGGAGTATGGAGACACGGAATTCTCTCTTTTCTGGAAGTCTCAGGAACTGTGCCTGGTTGTAACTGGTCAGTTAGAGTCTATGACTGTTTCAAGGTGGGTTGCTTAATGAGCCTGTTTGCGTCACCTCGGCGGTCACTGTGGGTCCTTTTCCCTTGCTTAAGTTTCTGTTGCTCAAGATTGTTGCCTAAAAGCAGCCTCTACAATGCCCTCAGAACTATAATTGATATATATATATATATATATTTCTTAATTTTTTAATGTTTGTTTATTTTTGAGAGAGACAGAGACACAGTGTGAGCAAGGGAGGGGCAGAGAGAGAGGGAGACACAGAACCAAAGCAGGCTTCAGGCTCTGAGCTGTCAGCACAGAGCCCGACGCGGGGGCGGGGCTCGAACTCACAAAACGCGCCAAAGTCAGACGCTTAACTGACTGAGCCACTCAGGCGCCCCTCAGAACTACAACTGACATTTTAATTAAAATAATATTAAATATGAGTAGATAGCAATGCCAACATGTCTTATGTCAAATAAGATGGAAAATATAAGTGTCTCATGCTTTTTTCTAATAGATACTTGGGATTTATTATAGGGCCTCATCCTTTTGTCTTTTGAGAGAATTCCGACAATTGAATTCGTCTTTAAAATTTCAAGAACAAGAAGACTAGGCAGCTGGGGTCAGCATCACAGAATAGTTTGTTCAAAATAGAAATATTCTTCTGTGGGCAGCAGAAGAACGTATTCGTTTGCGAAGCTTCCATCCATAAACAGTCCTCCCTCTAGGCAGATGTGAACTCCAACCAGTATCAGACTGTGTTCTGAATGATTGCTCTGAGAAAGCTCCAGTCATGCCCAGTTCACTTATTCACTCAACTCACTGTACTGTCTACCATGGTAGTTGTGTTCAATAGGGAACCAAATAGAGAAAAAAAACCTGCTGTCCAAGAGCATACAGCCCACTGCAGGAAGGATGGAAAAAGATGAATTACTTACAATATTTTGTAATAAATTTGAAAAGCATGGTAGTCAATGGGATGGTGGTGTGGGGGAATCAAGAACTTTCTGTAACTCCAGAGGGAATGGTGAAGGTAATTCAAAGAGAGCAAGCCATCATATGTTTGGTGTTTATTTGCGGGACTGTCCATATAAAAGGATTTCTTTTTTAACAGTAACTATAAATACGTAAAAAAATGACTTTCCTCTTGTTGCCCAAGCTTCACATAACATAGGCAAATCAAGAAGATATTACTTAGCAATTGGATATCCAGGACACTGGGGAAAGAGAATTTGGATATAGAAACAGGATTTGACAAGAGGTTGTCACAAAGGAGACTTAAACAATTCTTGAATAATCATCGTTGGCTGGAACATTTCTCTTCCGTACTTCCTTATTAGTAGATACAACTATATATGACTTCAGTTCTGTTTCTTTCTTTGAAAATTATTGCTTGAAGAACATAACCTCACTTCCTTGCTAAGAATGTCATCTTGTGTTACTATTCTAGATATGAAAAGAAATACTTAACCTGATTAGATTTGCTCTTGAAGTCTTTAACAGGATACAGTTCCATCTTTGTGAAAATACAGTTTTATTTTGACCAGGACAGAGGGCCCACAAAATAGAACTTCTTTTATATACTTTGTTTTTTGATATTTGAAACATAAACTATGGTTGAAATGAGGGAATCAATATTACAGTGATCCATATGGAAAGCATAAAAGCATCAAATTAGAATGTGCAGAAGCATATGTACATCTATGTGCGCACACACACACACACACACACACACATACACACACACAGATTTACAAATAAAGATTTCCCCAAAGCATCATCTTATGATTGAGGTTTTTTTAATGAGAAAGAAGTTATATTTGTGTTTCACTTTCATTTTTCTTAAGATGCTATAACAACTGAGTTTCAAATTACTTTCATATTTAAATTTTCCTCCAGCTAAAGACTTTTCTCTCTCAGCTGGAATTATTTCTTAATTCATTTATCCAGTTTCTCAAATCTTGGCATAAAATCTAAGAAAAATTTCTTTGTAAATTTTTGAGTGAATTTTTAAAATTAAGGCCCGAGGAAATCAACATGTTTTTTTTCAAAAGCAAATATTGTAGACCAAATCAAATTGCTTTTCTATTGCATTGAAAGAGAGAAATGAGGAAGACTTTGACATCTCTCTGGAATGATAGTGTCTAACCCTATTGTCTGTGCATCAAATGCTTGTATGCTATTATCAACATTTTAATAATACAGATGTCTGAAAGATTTCACTCCAGAGAGACCTAATCTCTCACAAACCAGCTCCCATCCAATTTTCTATTTTTCTCTACCATCAAGTAGCTGCTCTCCTTTTGTTTCCCACAGAGACATACCACCCACTGCCTCACCATACCAGTGCTATTATCTTTCATATGAACGTTTTGCCCCAAATTAGGTGAATTTACCCACTCAGCCACAGGTGTAGCAGAACCTGCCCCTGTGAAATGTATAGCATGGAATGTTATAAAAGGTGGGGAAAGCAGAACAGGAGGCAGAAGTCCATATCCAGTTTTTTTCCCCCATTTCCTCTGGTAGAGAAGTGAGTGATGGACAGATAGAGACGAGCTATGTTATTCTAACAGAAGCCCTTCCACATGGAAACAGGATGGGAAGAAAAAGAGAGAGAGAACCCTAACACAGAGAATCCAAAACACCAAGAATGATAAATATTTTTAAATTCTCTTTTCACTGACATATAAGGAAAGTAGCTAAGTTAAAAAGAAGAAACAATTCAAACAGTAAAAAAAAAAAAAAAAAAAACGAAACAAAACAAAACAAAAAAACACTGTGCTGGGTTAAGAGTCAGGATGTCAGATTTTAATTCTGGTTCTGAAGCTTAATCATTCTCAGCTGTGCCTCAGTTTCTCCATCTGTAAAACAAGGACTGAATGAGATGATCTTTTAATTTCCTTCCAACTTAAAATTCTGTGATTTCATAAAAAGCAAAGTGAGGAATCCACTTATTTAAAAGGAAATGAAAACAAAGAAATTTTATATTCAAGTGAATTTTAAATGTTCAGAAGGAAAGGAAAAACTGGTATAGAGAGAATTCTTCACATCCACAGTAGCTTAGGTTGTGTTCCTTGGTGGACCGGGGAGACTCTGGGCCCTGATGCCTCCACCAGTCCATCCCATGATATCACCAGAGGCTCTTCTTGGTCTCATCACCATAAAGAATCCAAGGAGAGATGAGAAACAACAGTTGAGTGGTGCAAGTAGGGAAGTTTATTAAAGGGAGAGTACACTCTTGAAATGTGAGAGTGGGCGAGCTCAAGGATAGCTGCTCTCGAGGTTAGGGTCTCTGTCTTTTAACAGATGTTAACTAGGGTGTGGAAAATATATTACTTGGGGAAGGGATATCTTGGGGGCAGGGTTTCGTGCCTTTTCTCCCTTACTTGGTACTTGGTTAGAGGGCCTTCTTTGTCTTGAGCCTGTCTGGCTTGATCTGGCTTCTTGAGGCTTTGTTTTTGGAATGCTGCCCGGGCAGATCTCTAACTTGCCCCATAGCTGGCCATGACTACCCCTTTGCCGGCCTCCAGTCCCTTTAAAGCCTAACAGTTGCAACTAACTGCCTACTCTTAACAGTTCCATAGGACAGGGTGCTGAGTAACAAAGAAGTCCAAGGTCCAGGTCCTAAAAGAAGTAACATATGTGCTTTCTTAATCTTTCTTATTACCCTTTGAAGCAAATCATGGTGAGAAAAATAAGATACACTGTATATTGAAGAAAAGACAACCATTATGGGGCACCTGGGTGGCTCAGTCGGTTAAGAGTCTGACTCCTGGTATCAGCTCAGGTCGTGAACTGCTTGTGGGATGGAGCTCCACATAGGCCTCTGTGCTGACAATGCGGAGCCTGCTTGGGATTTTCTCTCACCCTCTTTCTCAGCCCCTTCCCAACTCATGATCTCTGTCTCTCCCTCTCTTTCTCTCAAAATAAATACACGTTAAAACAAACAAACAAAAGAAAACCATTAAAAGCATGTCTACAGGAAGACAGGAGAGAAGAAAGGGAGACGAGAATAAGGAGGAAAGGAGCAAAGAGAGGAAAGGAGAGTTTGAGGCCAATTGAGGATGAGGAGGCATCCTGAGAGGTGAGTAGAAGCTAGCTAGATATAAGGGTCCAGGCCACACTTCATTTTTTCTCATGAGTTGTAAGCAGGTGTTTCAAGGCTAAAGTAAATTAAAGTAGTTCTGGACAGCAAGCTGTTCTGCAGCCCTGAGACATACATAGAAGATTTCTGACCCTAAGAAAAGAGGCAGGCTGGGATGAAAGCCATCTTCTCCCTGGCACAGTAAAGAAAACCAGAGTAGATTGAAGGTCTAAGCAAATTAGTTTAGTGAGTCTATGAAAGATAATTATATTTTCTTGAAACTTAGAGTTTCTGTAAATACAGAGTTAGCTTAATATGAAAGTTGATATTTCAATGGAGTATTTTTGTCAATGAAGAAAACTAACAAATTTTTGAGCTGGATCTTTTCAGTATCTAGGAAATTACTTGTATCTTAAGCACTGATAAACTCCCATTGGACTCCTCCTATATAAGACCACCCCCAGAGCCAACTGTATCTGAAGGACCACACTGAGAGCTTCCAGTAATGTCCATTATGATTCACTACTCCCATTTCATTCACTCAGTCACCATGTATTTACTGAGTACCTACTATAAGATTACCAGTCATAAGATTATAGTGATGAACAAGAAAAATTTTCTGATCTTAGAGGACATACATTCTTGTCGGGTAGGAATGAAGGCAGGGAGTTTGAAAATGAGTTAGTTATAATATTTTGAAATAGACCTAAAAAGGGTTTGGGAAACAATTTTAGTAACTCTAGATAGGGTTAATATAATTCCAACTACTAAATTATAACTGAAAGAAAATTTATGGGGATTTCTAGGTGAAAAAATCCTTAATTTCACAACTGTCTCTCTGTCCATCAGGGAAACAATTTAATAAAGAAAATTAAGATGAAAAGATTGCCAAATGACTGTCAGGAACCAGAGCTAAGAAGATGCACAAAGACAATCCTGTCCACATGGGCTGAGAAAACTTACCAACAATGTCTGTGGAATGCTGCTCAGTCCCACAGATAATTTACTTTATATCAGGAAACAGGTTATATAAATGAATGAAGCAGTCTGATTTTATGATGATAAATGGCAAATAATGCAGTCCAGGGAATATGATAAGGAGAAGTGGTGACAATGGCATTACGGAATAGATGTGCCTACTCTAAACAGAGTAGTAGCTACTCATCTCTAGTTGACTGTTGTCAAATCAACTACTTTGTCAGGAGAATCTTAAAATTCTAGATTTAACTTATCTCTTCCAATTTAAAAAAAATAACCGTAACTAATTCAAACTTAAAAAACTATTCAGGCAAAGCAAAACACATCTGAAGGCCAGAATCAGCCTGCAGACCAAGAGTTGATGATCTCTGCTGGACAGAAATGCCCATGTGTCTCTGCAAGTATTGCCCAGTGGGGTATAACATGGCACAGTGGAAAGAACCTAGATGGGGTGTACAGAACAGCTGGAGTCAAACCCTTAATGAAATTGCTTTGTGCCTTTAGTTGAGTCTCATGACCTGAAATGCATTGTGTCAGAAAAATGGAAGATGGAAGGACGGCAATAATATCTTATTTGCCAACTTTTCGGGATTATCCTGAGAAATAAAATGATGTAAGTAAAAGTACTTTGTAAACAGTAATTTCCTACTAAGTGATATCTTCCCCAGCTCTCCATTATCAACACTGTGACAAGTTCACTTTTCCAGTCTTACGAAATCAATATTTAGGATTGAATTCACTTTAAGGCCAACAAGAGAGTAGCATGCACGTTTTTAAAGAACTACTCATTGAACATTGGATTACTTTCAAGGTGCATACTTGATTAATTTGTAGTCCAGCAGTTCTGAATATATAGTCATCCAAGAGTTGGATAGTTTAAGCTTGCAAATTCTAAAGGGAATTTGCTGAGCAAATTAATAAAGTAAGCAGAATTGAGACAGGAAAAATATCAACATACTAAAACCTTTTCAGGAGTTCATACAAAATGTTAAAACGATTATTCTCGCCTGGCATATTTGAACAAAATTTATTTTGCGTTTACCTTCTAAAGGGTTGTACTAAGTGTAACAAGAGTTATTTGTATATGAACACCTGATATGGTAATTAATCATTTTTATAGGTTCATTGAAATGTTTCTTTTAAAGACTTCTTATATAAAGTAATCCATAATTCAGTTAGTTTTATTAACTCCATCTGACTAATGTGACGATCAAGAACTTGAGCCCTAGAGTCAGCCCGTCAGGATTTGGGTCCTTGATAGTGGTCATTGTAGCAAGTTACTTAATTTCTCCATGCCTGTATTTCTTCATGTGCTTAATGAAGATAATAAAAACATGTACCCCCTCATATGGTTGGTAGGAGGTCTGAATGAGATAATACACATAAAGCACTTAGCAGTGTATCTGGAATATGATGAGAGTAAATGTTAACTATTAGTATATGTAAATTTTAAATGAATGTATTTATTTTTTTTATGTTTATTTATTTTTGAGAGAGAGAGAGAGAGAGAGACAGAGTGTGAGTGGGGGAGGGACAGAATCCGAAGCAGACTCCAGGCTCTGAGCACAAAGCCCTGTGCAGGGCTTGAACTCATGAACCACGAGATCATGACTTGAGCCGAGTCTGATGCTTAACCAACTGAGCCACCCAGGTGCCCCTAAATGACTTTAATTTCAACTTTTGAGTATTTTTTGTGGTTCCAAAATTTTCATGTTAAAATTATTTTTTGCAATTACAACTCGTTTCTGAAGCTGTTTAAAGCAGTAGAACTCTCCTTTTTAAATGCAATTTTATTTAGAATTCATAACTCTAAATGTGGTCAGAGGAAACTGAGGAAACTGAGACACTGCAGTATGAGTCAGGAGTGACCCCGCTGATTGAACTATGGCATTCATAGGGATAGGACATAGGGATCTCATGTCAGCAAAGCCAAAGTTGCTTTTGGGGTCCACACAGCCTGCCCTGGAACAGTTTAGAGTATTGGAAAACGTGTTCTAAAAGACCAAGTACACAGACTGGGTACATGACTTCAACCCTCAATCTTGATGAGCCAATGGTAATGCTTTAGTTCAAGAATCATGGTGCCAAGTGGAAGAAACAGCAGTAAAAAACAGCAACTACTGTCACCAAGAGCACCAAACCGTGTCACTTCAGTGACAGAGGGAAAGGCCCCCTGACCCACAGCTGCTGTGGACACTTGTCCTGTGAGTCCTGGAGTTCCAGTGCCATGCACCTGATGCACCTAAGCCTTCTGGCCCTGAACAACCTTAAACTGCTCCCCCCACCATTTTCCTTAGACCACAATTCCCTGTGCAACTGGGTGCCTCACCTGGGGAAGATGATCCCACAGCCTAAATAAGTATCTCTTCCTTAAGGTGCCCCAACTAAGAGGGGCTGGCTGACATGATCCTCGGTCTTTCCACCTCAGCCACACAGCTCTTGAGGAAGGCCTGTGATCCAAGGCCTGATCATCACGAAGGTATTTCCTAACACCTTTAATGGGCTGATTCAAGTCAAAAGGCACCAAGCATAGGGATTATTCTGTAAGAAAAATAATCCCTTCACCTTTTCTCAGGGCCCGTATCTTCTGTCTTCCCATTGAGTATCTCTTCATCCAAATTTCTGAATCAGACAGTGATCGAGTCCCTTTGAGGAAGTAGCAGAAATTAAGCTCCAAGTTTACCCACTGAGTTTAGTTCAGAGACACCCCATCCAAAGTCATGACAAATTAAGAAGGCCTGCTCTTCATTGGTCATCATTTACCTCCTTCATAAAGCATTTAGATTTTTGTGGAAATTGGAGGGTGTCAGGGCTTGAAACTTGTAACATACAACCCACGTGATATTTAAACACTTCCATGGGGCGCCTGGGTGGCTCAGTCAGTTAAGCAGCCGACTTTGGCTCGGGTCATGATCTCACGGTCCGTGAGTTCGAGCCCCGCGCCGGGCTCTGTGCTGACAGCTCAGAGCCTGGAGCCTGTTTCAGATTCTGTGTCTCCCTCTCTCTGACCCTCCTCTGTTCATGCTCTGTCTCTCCCTGTCTCAAAAATAAATAAAACGTTAAAAAAAATTTTTAAAAATAAATAAATAAACACTTCCAGTGGGGAGGGAAAGGATGAGTTTTTCAGTATTCTTCAGGAAGCTGCTCTAGCATTGGCATCAGAACTTGACAAAGAAATCTCAATTGGTTAAGTTGCATATTTATGTTTCAAGCTCCCATCAATTTAGAAAAAATGAAAGAGTAGATTTTTGGAAATCCCTTAGAAGTCAAGTAGCTAATAAAAAACATTCAGTGAGGGGCGCCTGGGTGGCGCAGTCGGTTAAGCGCCCGACTTCAGCCAGGTCACGATCTCGCGGTCCGGGAGTTCGAGCCCCGCGTCGGGCTCTGGGCTGATGGCTCAGAGCCTGGAGCCTGTTTCCGATTCTGTGTCTCCCTCTCTCTCTGCCCCTCCCCCGTTCATGCTCTGTCTCTCTCTGTCCCAAAAATAAAATAAACATTGAAAAAAAAATTAAAAAAAAAAAAAAACATTCAGTGAAATGCTTGAAAAAGAAAGTTGAGCAAGTATTTCAGAAACTAAAATAAAAGGGCAAAAAAAAGGAGTAAAACAGTTTTTATAAAGGCTTAATGAAAGAAGGCTAGAATTGGATTAAGAAAATTCCCTTATGCTTAAAATAAAGAAGAAGGCAGAGAAAATTATCAAAGAAATAATGCAAGGTTGCTTCTGCAACACGAAGGGTATGATTATCCAGCACAAATGAACAAAGACTTAGCTAAAGGTATGCTACTGTAAAAAATCAGAATACAAAGTATAAATAAAAAATGGTAAATTCTGGAAGCCTCCAAGGAGCTTCTGGTGAATCCCATTGTAATCAGTATTATGGTGGTCTTCTCAACAACACATGCTTAAGAGACGATGCAGTAAGAATTTGAATATTCTAAAGAAATATTCATCCACAACTTTAGTAATCAGCAGGTACACCTATAAAACATAAGAATAGAATAAAGATGTTCAGGCACTGCAAGGATTCTAAAACTTATATCCCATGCCCTCTTAGGGAACTTTTCAAGGAAATGCTTGAGCAAAATAAGGAACTGGATACAGGAAAAACCTTAGGATTGGAGAAGCACAGGAAGCAACAAAGCAGGGGAGCAAAGGAGCTTCCAGGACAAAGGTTGTGCACCAACCATTTCTATGCCATTTGAAAGCAATCACCACAGGGAAGGATGCAGAAGAGGAGAGTAGAAGGGGAAAAAAGAAAAAAGAAAAAATAGAGAAAGAGACCATGACAGTGACCAGCTTAGAATGTAGAATAAAACAGAAGCCTCAAGGTTAGGGGTCCCTGGAAAAAAATCAGTTTGATAGGATATCTGATTTGCTTAAGAAATAAAATTAAAGGGCTTTGGATAGATGCAATGAAGGATATAAAAAATAAGGTAGGCACATCCTTAGCAAATAAAAAGGAATTCTCTTTAAAAAGCAATAGAACTTTATTGATAAGGTGAATTATTTCTCTAGAGAAGCAATTCTCAGGCTTTCTGGCCTCAATACTTCTTTTACACTCTTGCAGATTATTGAAGACAGCAAAGAGCTTTAGTTTATGAGGGTTATATCCATCAATGTTTACCGTATTAGAAACTGAAACTGAGAAATGGTCGCACATATACTTACTAAGTCATTTTAAATTAACCGGAAACATTTACATGTTAAGTCTATTTCTGTGAAAAATTGTATTTTCCAAAACAAAAACTATTCAATGAGAAGAGTTCAGTTGGTTTTCATTTTGCAGATCTCTTTCATGTCTGGCCTAACAGAAAACAACTGACATCTCATCTGTGCTCCCGCGTTCAGTCTGTTGTGATACATCACGTACCTCCTGGAACATCTTACCATTCACAGATCTTTAAGAATTAGCAAATAGTTTTGACACCTGCTCCCTTAAAAGGGCCCTCAGATGACACTGAAAAAAACAGTCCTCTAGAGTAATACTTGACTTCTTAATGAATACTCTTTTATATAGTTATAATATAATTTCTTATACTGATTTAACCAAAATAGCCATTCAGTTACCCTGGGAGTCTGGATGTGAGTGAGGAAGATTCTGGTTAGCATTAAATCATCAACAACAATAATAACAGATCAAGCGGCACCTGGGTGGCTCAGTTAAGTGTCTGACTTTGGCTCAGGTCATTGTCTTGCAGTCTGTGAGTTTAAGCCCCGGGTCAGGCTCTGTGTTGACAGCTCATAACCTGGAGCCTGCTGCAGATTCTGTGTCTCCCTCTCTCTCTGCCCCTCCTCACTCACACTCTGTCTCTGTCTCTCAAAAATGAATAAATGTTAAAAAAAATTCTTTAAATAAAAAAAAATAATGGATCAAAATATGATGTGTAGTATCAGTAGCAGAAGTAATTTATATTAAATGCTAGAGGTAAATATCAGAAGCATCACCTCCCATATTTTAAGTGATTGCTTCTAGATGATGGTAAAGAAGGGTGCAGAAGGGTAGAGCAGGAGACTTATAACATGAAATTCTATGCAGCCTTTAAAATGAGCTTTTCCTATAAATTTATGGAAATAATTATCAAAATATGAATCAAGTTTTGATGATTCAGTGGACCTCAGGTGGAGCTTCAGATTTTGCATTCCTAACAAGCTCCCGGGTGATGCCAATGCAGAACCATGCTTTCTGTAGCATTGACTTAAATAAGGAGAAAATAGTCCTAACTCAGAATTTTAAATCATTCTGATAGTGTCAGAAAGAAAGCCTCAGGTACGAGATTGTCCTTTATATCTCTCCCATAGTTGCCAAACTCTGAAAGATGGCCTTGGAACTTTCATCAGGGAACAGTATCTAACAAAAATTTAAAAGGAAAAAGTGAGAAAATTGGTGAAATCCTAATAAAGTCTAGAGTTCAGTTAAAATTTATGAAGCTAATGTTGGTTTCTTTGACAAATGTTATCATGGTATTTTAAGATGTGAACATTAGGGGAAACCATAAATTTCTAGTTATTCCAAAATTAAAAGTTTAGTTTAAAATGTTAAATAAAAGAGTAAATAGCAAAAGAGGTAAAAGCCAAAATACTCTGATTAGACCAGTGAGAAAAGTAAAAAGAGGGGGACCCAGAATCCTTCCTATTTTTCATTCCCCTTTGACCTCTGATAGCTTCTGAAACTGAAAAACCTTTGGCCTCTACATAAGATTGGAAACCAGCAGACCTAACATTCTTTTTTATGTTTATTTATTTTTTTGAGGGGCGCCTGGGTGGCGCAGTCGGTTAAGCGTCCGACTTCAGCCAGGTCACGATCTCGCGGTCCGTGAGTTCGAGCCCCGCGTCGGGCTCTGGGCTGATGGCTCAGAGCCTGGAGCCTGTTTCCGATTCTGTGTCTCCCTCTCTCTCTGCCCCTCCCCCGTTCATGCTCTGTCTCTCTCTGTCCCAAAAATAAATAAACGTTGAAAAAAAAATTTATTTATTTTTTTGAGAGAGAGTGTGAGTGGGAAGAGGGGCAGAGAGAGGGGGACAGAGGATCTGAAGCGGGCTCTGCACTGACAGCAGTGAGCCTGATGTGGGGCTTGAACTCACAAACTGTGAGATCATGACCCGAGACGAAGTCAGACGCTCAACCAACTAAACAATCCAGGTGCCCCTAACATTTTATTTTACAAGGAAAAAAAAACACGAGACCCAAAGATTATTAACCGTCTTACTCAAAATTACACATTTGTGTAAAATAAGGACCAGAATGGAAGATTTCCTTCTGTGTCATCCTTGTTGCTTTTCACCAACTATAGGTTTTATTTAGATATGTCTAGTTTTCTTCTCTAAAACAGAGGGATTTTCTTCAATGTGACCACAAGATAGACTCACATATGTCACCCAAATAGCTCCCATGTGAGACTGACTTATGTGTGGTCACAATAAGTAAACCAAAGATCAAATGGGTCACTTATTATGAGAACTGAAGTCACTGGAGAAAGATGAGTTCTGTCTTCTTGGATAAATTCCTGTTTTCCTGTGGTCCAATGAGTGTTTGCATGGATAGTGTATCAATTGATAAGGTTAAAGGACTTGGCTAAGAAGGCAAGTAATAGCTTGGTATTTGCTTGAATTCTTGATATTCTTATCTTTTTTAATGTTTATTTATTTTGAGAAAGTTTGTGAGTGGGAGAGGGGCAGAAGGTGAGAGAGCGGATCCCAAGCAGGCTCTGCGATGTCAGCACAGAGCCGGACTCAGGGCTCCATCTCACGACGTGAGATTATGACCTGAGCCGAAATCAAGGGTCAGAGGTTTAACCAACTCAGCCACCCAGGTGCCCTGACATTCTTATCTTGATTGAGAAAGCCTGATGTTTAGGATTAAATCAGAAGCTGTCCATGACTACTTCTTTGGCACACTTCCCAAATAATGTGCCCATTTTTCTAGCTGATATCTAGTCACTGAGCCATTGTTGATGCTATGCCTGTAGTGTTGTCACTTCTAAACATGCTCATAAAAAGCAAAGTGTCCATTCATCCTTTGCCATCCTTTTAATTATTCATAGGTTTGGAGTGTTGGGCTTTGCCTCCAAGAGATATAGAGCCTCATGAGTAACACAGGCCTTTAATGCAGGTGATGGGTTTATCTATTAGGCTGCCTCTTAGCCTGGAGAAAAAAATAAATGCAACTTGGAACAAAGCCTTTCTTTGTTCTTAGCCTTCATATTCAGTGCTGTACTTCCCTAGGTTACCTTGGCCTTGCATTGTTTGGAGCTGTCTCTGTCTACCCATTTATACTCTCCGAGCTTTCGTGGGTGCTTGGGCTAGTGCTTCTCAACTTTGTTATTACAGAGGCAGTTCCTCTGCTCCTAATATGTGTCTCTCAGGTCCCGCTTCCCTTCCATGATCTTTAAAGCTAGGCAGCACAAAAGGGAAGGTCAGCCCAGCCACGCAGTATGTCTCTTTCGCTCAGTCCATCTCTAACACTATCACATGAATCACAGCACGAGACTGTGCTGAAAATGAAATCCTACTGCACGTTAAGCCAACGAAAAGCATAGTTCTGCTTACCTTAGAAAAAATCATTTATGAAAGGAAAATCCAAACTCCCCATTCAAAATTGCTTTATGGTGATTTTTTTTAGAAGCAGAGTATCAAAATTGTGTACTTAGAACAGTGCCACAAAGCGGTGCTTGCTGGGGGAAGGAAACAAGCTTGTTCAATAGGTTTTTGAAACAGGCTTTGTCTTGGAGGCTTGATGATTTACAGATAAATCTCTCCTCAGTCCTGCCAAGACAATTGGACTAAGGGCATACATGTTAACAGGTTTTGTTTTCTATTCAACTAATAAGTGGCTTTGTTGTTAATCCTTATTATGTTCATTACTTAAGAACATGCAATATGATAGGTGATACTCCTCCTAGAGAGGCTTTGTGGGAGACTGCTAAGGAATCAGGGCAAGATACATTCCTCTTAGTAGAATGGACTTTCAGAGAATATGCAGGAATTCCTGGGCTCCTGTTAGCATGCGGTGGGATCTAGTGGGGAGGGGAGCAGACTCTTAAATAAAACCTTGCACTTGCTGCTTTCTTGCCTGCTTTCCTGACTGAATGTCTTGTCCACTTGGATGTTTCATCTGTTTCCTAACAAGGTTCATGATAAAAAGTGAGAACTAGTATTTCATAGGTCAGGTAACACTGCCTTACCGTGAGATTAGTTTTCTTTTAACATAATTTCGTAGATAGTTTGCAATCTTGAAATACCAGAAGGTCCTGCATTGCCATGGATTTCTTGATGCAACTAACCCATGTTGTCAAGGCAACCCACTTCATGTTTTCTCCCCTCTAGAAAACCATTTCCATGTTGCAAACCTTAAATCACAATCATCTCTTAGAATACACAGGGTCAAACATCCCCTGTATGCACAAAGCTATTACTTTTTTTTTTATAAGATATCGTGTCATTACAGTAGAATAATTTGACTTGAGGGATAATGTGTGTATTAAAGCATTGAAGTTAAAATAATTCTGTAGCATTTATGTCCTATCTCCCCATTTCCAGGAGATGTGAGGCTGTTTCCTACAAGCAGTTACATTTTTGAAGCTCTAGTAACAATGTTGACATATTTTGACTAATTTCTATGTAAATTGATTGCAATCAACAGCTTTTTCATGGTTTGTGAAATTAAATCACTTAAAAGACGAAGTACTTTCTGGAATTACTATCACCCACCTGTTGTATATTTTCTCCTTTTTTAAGAGACAAAGACCAGTTTTGAGAGTTCTTCCATGTTATTGATATGACTCCACTATTCTCTGACAACCTGGGTTAGCATCATGCTGGAACTCAGAGACTGACATCAGGCGGAAAGTGTTCCCTCAGATATCTGGGCTGTTTGAGTGGTTGGTTTAAAAGAAAATCCCAATTGGGGTGCCTGGGTGGCTCATTTGGTTACGCATCCGACTTTGGCTCAGGTCAGAATCTCATGGTTTGTGAGTCACAGCCCTGCATCCAGCTCTGTGCTGACAGCTCAGAGCCTGGAACCTGCTTTGAATTCAGTGTCTCCCTCTCTCTCTGCCTGCTCCCCCCTACCTGCCCCCCACTCCCCGCTCGTTCTCTGTCTCTCAAAATGAATAAACATTTTTTTTAAAATCCCAGTGAAAGGATAGTAGGAATCATTTTACCCCTTTTCCTAGTTCACTATTAACAAAAAAATTGGGTTAGGTTAAGATTCTTTCTGAGGCTCGAAAATTTGAAGACTTTATTTTTAACCTACTCTTGGCAATACAACTCACAGGCTACATTTAACTTACATAGTGATCAGAAGTAATTCTTAGTGACTCATCCAGTACTGTTGGTCTGGCTTTCTAGTTAGTCTTTCAAATATTTATAAGACTTCCTGCCCCTTACATTTTTGTTCAAAAGTTGATTGCATAAAAGGTAGCCATGTTTCATTTCATGATTCCCAAAGGTTTGAGAACACAAGTGTGTGGCTTTAAATGAAGTTTCTATGTGGGTCTTAATGGCTCAGAGCATTTTCACGTTGCACGTTTATTAGATAAAACCTACTTTGGCACCTTTCAGCTGCCATTCTTATTTCAACAAGCTAAAGAATTTTATCCATATAAAATAGTACAAATTATCATATCCACTATTGAGGAACTGGCATTATTTTCTTTCCATTATTGTGATTTGACAGGTCAGGCATTCAAACGTCAGTCAGTCTACAAAGCCTTTTAGGTTACTTAGCTCAGCCCTCTCCTGTTATATCCTTCAAAAATTATTAGCACTCCATCACAATGCACAAAGGATTTGAGCCTACTTACAGAAATACATGCCAAAAAGTGAAGCCAATGGTTAAGGAGGTTGTAGGAAAAAGAAGCGAGTGAAATAAAATCCTAAGACAAACATAAGGAAGATGCATACCACGGGTCCTGTGTGCTAGTTAGACAGGAAGAATAATTTGCTTCCAAATGGATTAGCATCCAAAACAAAGAAGGAAGTGTGGTAAATTAAGTAATTTATACAAATATAAATATTCTATACAAATGTAAATATTTTAGCAAATACATAGATTATCAGATCACTGAGGTCCTAGGGAAATTTTCCTCTTGTGCTGCCATTAAGTAAATTTGGTAAAGGTGTATATCATTTACAGTAATTATACTCTAAGATTCATTGTGTTAATGACCATAATAATCAGCCAGCATTTCCTGGTTGCTTACTGGTGTTAGGCACTGTGCTGCATGCTTTGTTGTGTACCCAGCCTCATTTAACTCCCCCAAGAAACATGAAATAGGTGTTCTCATCATAATGTCACAAGGGAAAAAACTCAGGCTTAGAGAAGTTAAATAAACTGTCTAAGGTGTCTGTTTTTACCCAGTGGAGCTGGGATTCAGTCTTAAATCAATGTTATGCCTAAGTCAGGTTTTAAGCACTATTCTACACTGTCTCTATAGGTCAAAGTAGGGAGTGATCGCATCTGCCTGCAAAGTTAGAAAATGCTTCCCAGGTAGAGAGGGAGTTGAAATTGGTTATGAGTGGTAACTAGATGTCTCCCAATGAGACGTAAACATTTGAAGACATTCTATGCGAGAAAACAGTGCATTTAAATTCACACAGGATGAGTAGTTCACAAATTGAAAATAGCTGGCTTTGCCAGAAAGAAGGATGACCATAGGCAAGTTTCTCAAACTCCCATCCTCATCTACAATGGAAGTAATGATAGGATGCCCATCATTGAGAGGTTTTGAAAATTAATAATATAAGGCTATTAATATTATTGTTAAGACAGATAATAGATGAAGTTAAACAGAAGCAAGTGCCAGATTATATCCAATGCTTCGCTAAAGAAGGACATGGGAAGGACAGTAAGGGTATTAAATAATGAATTGATATATTCGGACTTTTGAAAGATTGCTTTGCAGCAATGTGTGGAGAATGAATTGCCCATGTAGTTGAGCCAGGCACAACATGCAAGCTAGAAAACAATATGGACTTAATTAAAGCAGTAGCTGAGGGGACAGAGAGGAAGGAACTTAATAGGGTTTAGTTACTGAACGACTGCCAGAGCCGAAGATGAGAAATGAGGTGTAGGAAATAACCCGTGATGGTTCTCAGCTTTCTGCCTCCACTGATTAGGTGAAGGTTTTAATTATTAACTAAGGAAGAATATACATGCAGATGAACAAATCTGGGGAAATAATATAAGAAGTACAGTCAGAACACACGAGTTTGAGATGCTTGTGAGCCGGCGAAGTAAAGGAGGTGAGTCTGAGAGAGGTTGAATCTGGACTCGGAGGGAAATGTGGGTGGAAGTCATCAGGATATCTGTGGTCGTGGAAGCCCCAGACTCAGATGAATCAGTGAGAAGTGAGGTATGATGAGAATGTGGAGGAAGATGGAGCCCTGGGACCCAGATGTAGGGCCAAGTGGAAAAGAGAAACCAGCAGACATGCTCAACAGCACCAGCCAGAAAGGGGAAAGAGACCAGTGAAGAGTGACACTCTTGAAACCTAAGGCTTAAAAGAAATTGGAGGAGTCAAGCAGTGCAGTGTCGAGTGCTACAGACAAGACTTTGAGTAAACGTAAAATTAGGAGGTCATCAGTAATTTTTAGCAGGAACCATTTCAAGGGGGCCACATTTGTGACAGCTGGATTTCAGAGGGTTGAAGAATCTACAGAAAGTAAGAAAGGGTTGACATTCAGAGAAAGGTAGAATATGCATTCTAAAATGTTGCCTGTGAAGCAGTAAGTAAATGGCTTTTGGTGGAGCAGAGAACCAGAGACTGTTGTTGTTGTTGTTGTTGTTGTTGTTTTGTTTAACTGGAGATAAATGTATAAGGTTCTTAAATATTAAAAAAAAAAAACAAAAATAAGCAACCAAGAGGAAAAAAATATGGGGAAAAGCAAAAGGTCAGTACACACACACACACACAGCAATCTATACTATTCACATTTCAACAACAATCTAGTATCAATTTTATCCTGCTAAATTGGCATTTCAAACATGCTCAGAGTGGAATAATTTTCCCAGAGAGCAAATTTGACACATACCAGAAGTCTTAAATATGTAATACGATGTCTCCATTAAGTTTTATTTCTAAAGATTTACATTAATGAAGTAATCATGGGTGTGCACAATATTTTGCTACATGAATTCTTGGCACAGTATTAGCTATAACAGTGAACAAACAAATGTAAAACCTAAAACAATAATACTTCCAGGAGAAGACATACGAGAAAATCTGTATGACTTTGGGATAGGCAAAAAATAACCAAAATAACCAAAATTTCTTTTAGTGAGATGCTAATAGAGACTTCAGTTGCTATTCGATAGCATATACGCAGCCATTAAAAATGAAATACAATGACATTCATGATATATCGTTACCTTTTAAAAACTGTTTTTACTGAAGTGTGTTAGCATAATGTCTCCCTTTTATTTAAAAATAGAACTCTTACTCAGCATTGTACTTAAGGTTCTAGCCCCTCCCTATACGTGCAAATGTTCTGGAACACTGTAAAAGGGAGTGTCTGTACCTGCTATGCAGATAGGAGAAAAGTACTGTGGCCCAGAAAGCGGCACTCCTTTTTGGTAGCCAATGGGGGGATCACTGCATGGAGACAAAATCCTGTCCTCCTGGACTCCAGTGATAGAAAGAATGATAGGCCAGAGCACAAGTGCAGACAGAGTCTTTTAAGTTCAGGATGGATGGTCTTTGTGAGGTGACTCAGACTCTGCAGTCTCTTGAACCATGTGTCCCGAAGTAGTCCTCTGTTAGACCCATTCTCCAAGTTCTCCCCTGCTAGAGTGGCTTGTAGATGAGACCTATTGTCAAGGGTCATGGAAAGTGACTAATTTAGACTGCAGAGGGATGCTTTGTCCTCTTAGATAAGAAGAGAGGAAGTAGGAAGGGTGTGATGCAGTTATAAATGAGGATTTAGTCTAAAGACAGGAAGTTGAGAATTTATGCATGAGGGTATCAATGTTCTCGAAAGTAGAAGTTATATTTAATAAGACCCACTGTCAAGACATCACTTCTTTCCCTCTCCTGGAGGGAAAAACTAGTAGCAGAAACTAGTAGTTAATCACTCTCTGTCTCCACTTTATCTTCCATACAGCTATAAGAATGACCTTTTAAAAACCCTGGTATCCCTAAACTCTAAAAGCCTTTCTATCTTAGTCCTTGGAGATTGCTTAAACTTGGCCCACACCTCAAATCCATGGCCTGGGACCATCCACATCTTGTACCTGCTTTCTGGAAGTGCCTGCAGCCTACTTTCTGTTTCTACATACTCTGTCCATATAGACTGTCCCACTTCTGTTCATATAAATCTGATCTCCAAGATGAATCACTTTGTGGATTTTGTCCCCAAATTCACTTACCTCACCATTTGGTGAGCTCAGTAGCAGGAGAGCAATCCCACCATGAAGCCCAGGGGCTTCTGCCTTCTGTCAGCTACCCCACAACACTCTCAATCCCTCCATCTTCTCCTTTCCTCAGGATAGACAAACTTTCTCCACTGTCTCACTCAAAGAGATCAGCCCACATCTGTGTTCCTTGTGGTCTTGATTTTCACTCCAACTAATCATACAGAAATTTATTTTGAACAAATTCTGAGAAGGAAATCTGGGAAGGACATCTACTTTTCCCCACACATGAATGTCTGTCAATCTCAGGCCCCATTTTCCCTGCCTTTGGGTTGATACTCAAGGCTCTTCACCATCCGGTCCCACCTCACCTCACCTCTTGCCTTTTAACCTCTTGCTCATGCTCTGAGTCTTTGCAGTTTCCTCAAGCAAATCTGCATCCCGCAGAACTGTGTAAATTTTCACATAATTCACCTTATCCTCTTTCTCCTTCTTATCATGCTCAGCTCAAGCATTGAAAGCATTTTATGATCTTTAATAGAAAGGGGATGTTTAAATGGGAATATTAAACATTCCTACTCCATTTTCAATGTGGATAACTGAACTTCACCTCTTGGTTTTTATAAGAACAAATTATTAGAATAATATTAGATTGGCTTACCATTGGCTTACCATATTCCTGTCCCTTTGCAGGGATTCAGTAGCACTAGAGAAATGGACAACTGAATCTGCCGAAAAATGATGTCTTATCAGAATTTTAATGACTGGGAATTAAGGACATGGAGAAGGAAGCAGGCCAACCCATTTTTATTAGTTTTCCAAAGAGATGGGGCGGGGGGAGAGGAGATAAACTATTAAATAAGAACTTTTAAATAAGAATTCCTCTCATATTCACTTCTGAGTCTTAAAAGCTAGGAAGAAAAGTGGAATCTATTCTAGAATGTGAACAAGTATCACTTGTGTCTCAACAAATTCCACACAAAGAGCAACCAGATATGAGGGATACATTGCTTGAAACAGACTTCTCAGCAACAGGTCCAGAACAAGTTGTTTTCGGTGTCCTCTAAAAGGACATAAAATTTTTGGCCACCCAGAAACTTTCCTTGGTTCAAAGCAACTTCTTAAATGGAAGAACACAAGAGTTGAGTGTGGTAGGACGGACACGGTTGCCTTTCCTATACTGCAAAATGCAGGAATGCAGTTGAACATTCCCCTGCAAACAAGAAGGAGCTACCAGTAGGCTGAGAATCAGCATTTGAGATTTGGAATTCATTCTGAGTACCGCAAATGAGGAAACTGGCCAGTTGTGGTTGTTTTCCAAACATGTCACGTCCCCGAACCATAAGTTTCATTTCCAGCCTGTAGAGATTATATGTACCTCCCACCCTTCCCTGGTCCAGTGCTTCCTTATTTTGTAAGAAGCCGATATGTTACTATTAAATCAATTAAAGAAAAAGGCAGCTTAAAGCAAAGGCCCTCAATCTGCAAAGTGTCTCAGACTTCTCTGAGAATTCAATGAAAGGATATGGACCTCTCCCCAGAAAAAGTAAATGTAATGTTTTACATACAATTTACAAAATTAATATACCCCTAGAAATCCCAAGGAACTTGGCTCTTTAATGAAAAGGCTTCAGTTTTAGGACAACACTCTTAGCAAAGGCTCAGTCTCTAAAATGCAAAACAAGCTTAAAAGTAATATATTGAGTCAGCTAATTATGCTGGATGTCAAAACGCTGCTAAAACTGATTTTTATTTGGTTATCTTTGTGTTATTATATCTAAAACGTGAACCAATAGTTAGAGTAAAGGTCATTGGCTGCCATTTAAGCTGGAGTAGAAGAGATATTTATTTTTCAAATTTATTTCAAATTTTTATATGAGAGTAAAAACACCAGCTACAATGATAAAAACATTATATACAGTGTTCAGATGTGACACTACTATTAAAGCAGGCTAGAAATAGGATGAAGAATTTTTTTTTTGACTCCTAAAAATAAGTATTGACAATGAGCTGTCAGTAGAATTGACACTTTGTACAATAGAGACGCCACAGAGAAAACTCGCTTTTTTCTTTGCTGCCACCCGAAGGAATATTTTGGAAAGATAACTATATACATTCACACATACGTACCACAAGACAGTTGAGAGAAAGAAGCATTTATGAAATCAAAGTCTGATGGGCAAATACAGTTCCCTGTTCTAATACACAAAGCTCCACAATTATGATGCTAATGTAAACTCTAAGAAAGCAGGAATTTAGGTTGTGTTCTCTTACACCTAGAAAATATCTGACACATTGTGATGCTTCAGTAATTAGCTCCTAAATGAAAAAATCTACTACTCAATAGAGTTTTAAAAAATCTACATATAACCTACTGTATCGCTCTGGGCAAATCAGTTCAGCTCTCTGGGCCTCCATTTTTCCATGTAGAAAGGGAGGGGTTAAATTTGGGTCTTTTAAAATTGGGTCTTCTAATATTCCCAGTCTCTATGATTCCGTTTAGTACATAGGTACTTTCTTCTAAACTGCAAGGCTATGATCATTTTAGGTACAAAGAGCCAGCAAGCAATGGCCTATGAAGACCCACATGCACATGGAGGAAAGGAGATACTTACAAATGAAATAAACATGAGGAATGTATATTTCTGAGGCATGTTTATTTCTTCTGGGGAAGAACATCACAGAGGGCAGTGGCAATTCCAGGAGTCCTACGCAAGGTCTTAAATCTGTAGAGAAGAAGGAATATGCCATTTTATGGAATGTGATCCAGTTATTCTCTCTGTTTTCTTTATGAAGTCACATCCCATAATGAAATATCCCCACGGACACAGCACCGTAGATTTTCTGACAGCTCAGCATGCCTGAAGTGGTAATACACTGATCTCTCTTCCAGAATGTATGATATGGTATTTTTCACCATGAACTCAAGAAAAGACAGACAACCAAGTATTGGTTGAATATGTTAAAATAAATTTTATTTAAGTGCATCTCTTAAGTCTCTAAGTAATTTGTGTTCTTACATGACAATACTAATCAGCCCAGATTAGGGTGAAATTTTTTTTTGGCGGGGGGGGGGGTGGGTTGAGGGGGTTGGTAGGGAGGTAGAAATATTTTCACTCTTGTGGAAAAATATTAGAAATTGCACTTTCTCCCTAAAATATTTCCCTAAATTTTTATTTCCTCAGAAAAGTAATCCTCAAATTTCAGCATACATAAAAATCAGTCGGGAATGTTTATTGAGAATGCAGATTTCTAGATCCTCATACAGATCTGGGACAGAGCCTCAGAATTTACCATTTTAACTATTACCATGTCAATTCTGATGCGGATCTGCCAGAGTACCTCCTAGCACATCTCCCCTCTAGACAGACCTAGCTGTCCAGTTCTTTCTTTTTTCCCTCTCATCTTCATTTGTGACATCATTGCACCCTCTAGTGGATGATTGTACTAATTTTTTTTTTTTTTCTTATACTTAAAAACACCTTGCTCAAATCTAAGGAAATCTCATTGCTTATGAATTTCTTGAATGGAAACAATGGGAGCTCGGGAGAGCGTTTCTAAGAAAACATGTTTACTAAGCATCAAATTCATATTTATGTATATATATTTAGTATGTAATATACACACATTTTACAAAAAGAGAGAATTTTAATCCTGGTAAGTTTGACTGAATTTAAGATAGCTAATAGGCTTTTACAATTTTTTAAGTTCTTATTTATTTATTTTGAGAAAGAGAGAGAGAGAGAGTGAGTGGAGGAGGGGCATAGAGAGGGAGAGAGAGATTCCCAAGCAGGCTCCTGTGCTGTCAGTACAGAGCCCCATACAGGGCTCAGTCCCAGAAACCATGAGATAGAAACCAAGAGTCGGTCGGACTCTTAACCAGCTGAGCCACCCAGGTGCCCCCATATATTTTTGTAACTTTGTATCTACTGACCACAAATGTTTAGACTATTTATACCTGTATTATTGATATTCTCACATAGCAGTTTCCATAAACGCCTTCCAGCGCATCAGTACAATAACTTGGGTCTTCCAGATTGATCCTTCTGAGCATCTTTTAGTACCTAGTGGTCCTTGAGACCCCTTGAGTCACACCTAAGATCCACAGGTCTTTTCAGAAAGTATTGTATGTTTTTCACCCCATGGTTTCTATCTCTGAAAAACCCTGTTTATTGAGGCTAAAACCTCAAGGATCACAAATTCTGTTGGACCAAGCAGGTAATATAAATGAGTAAAGTAAGCAGGGTGTAAACCAGAGAGTGGTGGGGACTAAGGAGAACTGAGTTTATTACATTTCAAGGAATTCAAAAATTAATATTTGTGAACCCACGATGGGCCTAAGAACCATATGGAACTTGGTTTTACAAGCCAGTTAAGGACCCCTGGTTTACTTGAGGGTTAATTAAATGCTAACTATTATGGATGTTCCCGTGTATAATTCTAACAAATATCCTATATAAGACATAGTAGATCATCCCAATTTTACCAGTGAGGTAACTGGAGCTTGAGGAGATGGGTTACTTGCCCAACATCAGAGTCAACATCAGAGAGTTGAGACTTCCTGCCTGGGACTCTAGTCCAGGTTGGCCTGACCCCAGAGTCTGTGTTCTCATTCACTTCATTCCAAAGCATCTCTGAGCATGTGGCTTCTTGCCTGTTTGGCCTGACTGTCACTTTATGCTCCTCACCACCTGCCCCCCATGCGGCCCCTAATTCTCCCTGTTTCCCGCCCCCCCCCACCCCCGGCCTGGCTCTTTCCAACATCTTCTGTGTTCTCTTAGCCTCTGATTCTACTAGTGTCTTTGCATTTCGACCATTTCTTATCAGGTAATTGACACCTTTCTCTGCATCAGCATGATTCTTAGTAACTTATTACTCACATCATAAGCTAATGTGATAAGCATATTGATACAATTTTTTTCTTACTATTGCGTAAATAAGTGCACCTTTTCCTAGAGCTTTAAAATGGTATTTCAGTGATGCTTAGATTTTTGTTATAAGTTAGATTTGCCCTGATATAACATCTCTACGTTTCTACTCAACTGGGCTGTTTCTGAGCACTACTGTAAATACTGTAAAGTAATATGAACTCTTCTCTAAAGTACTATAGAGCAGTTGGCTCAAAAAAAATTTGTTTTTGAAAAGTAAATATTAAGATTAATTGTGTATAAAATTCAAGTTAATTATTTTTGGAGGAGAATGAGCTATTTCTTTCACTTATCCGTTCTCAGGTAACTTCTTGGGTTGTGCAATCACTAAGAAAGAATGGCAGCCCTGGGGCGGGTTTCTGGATGTTTCCTATCAGGCTGGCTTTCATGTTCTCCATTCCTCAAGAAAGACATCATTATAATCCACACACCCACATTAATGCTTTTTTATTTGGGATGTTTGAGTCTCTTCAACGTTTTATAAAAACTGTCACCCAAAATAGTATTTCTTTGGGAAGTTTTAACATAACATTTTGAATTGAATTTCCAAACAAAAAAGAATGAAAACGTACGGGTGCATATATTGCAACCTGTGATATATTTTTTCCAATCCTAACAGAAAAGAAGCTCTCATCGTGCAGCCTTTTATATGATTCTACCTAGTTTATGCAGAGTAAATTACCCACTTGCCCTTCTTTGTACAAATAGTTAACAAAAACAGACTGTATTTCCCTGCTATGAGACTCAGTATTCAGAAAAAAAAAAATCTATTTGAACTTGGAAAATAGATGGAGATGGGTGGCTTTGGCTGCCTTAATTGTGTATGAACAAACCCCAGCTCATCCTTCCTTCATCCTTCGGTGATCAGCTATCAACAAGAAGCATCACTCTAGAAGATAAAGACAATTGAAGTTTAATTGGATACAGTGCTGCAAGTTCCAAGCTAGGGTAGCCACTAACTTTATTGAATTCTTTTTAAGTACATGGAACTGCTCTGCACTTATGTGTGTTAACTCACTTCAACTTGACCCTGTAAAGTAGGTACTATTGTTATCACGATTGATAGGTAAGGAAATGGAAAGACAGAAAATTGAAATAACTCACCCACAATCACACAGCACTTAGTGGTAGAGTCAGGATTTGAACCCAGAGCCCTCATTTTTAACAAGGACACCTTGAATCGAAGACACAGAGTACATTGTGAAATTGCACAGCTCATTCCTCAGTGTTGGATTCAGCCAGGCCTGGGTATGCATATTGGGAACTAGCTCCCCAGGGGATTCTGTTACACAGCCAAGTCTGAAAACTACTTCTAATTATAAAAGATTCCCAGAACTGGGAATTTTTATTCTTACTTCCCTCCATGTTCAGGTAGTGCCCATTAGTAACTCTAAATGCCGAAGGAGACCGACTGAGCAGGAGCAGGATGTAGCCATTGATTCCAGGTTCCCAAGTGTTCCTCCTCTTTGTGGGAAAATGTATAAACCGTGTCTCAGTAAGACTGGCCAATTACTTGCAGCATTATTTTTACGTAAGCTGGGTATCTATGACTGTTTTCCCCAACTTTAAATCACCACATGCTCAAATGACCCCCAGATGGTAGCTGTTCATGCTGTATATTTCGAGTGGAGATTTTGAAGGTTCATCTGGACACACGGCCCATACCTCACTATTCGCGCTCGCAATTTTTTTGGATATAGATCCTAACCCTTCTTGCAGTGCAAGACCATCTCCTTCTGTCCTGTTGTCAAGAGAAACAAAGGAGCTGCATTCAGTCAAAAGTATAGAATGCCCCTTCACATTGGACCTTGCATGAAAGATGTTAAATAATTAGTATCAGTGGACCAAAAGTGGAAGAGAGAACTGGGCGACGAGTGGGGAGGCTGATTTCAGATTATAGTAGTTGCACAGAGAATTTCTGGATATAACATTTGAGATCTGGGCTCCCACTAAGAAAGCCAGGAGATCTATGTACACAGTTTGAATCATGTACCAGCTTGAATCATGTATACTTTCTGACTTGTGTCAGATAATAAGCACCTTAACTAATCCGTGAGCTTAACTACCCACCCTCCACATCTCAACCTGGCTTTCTTGTTTCCTACCTTTCATCAGGTTTGTAGTAAATATCACTAAAAGCCTGAAGAAGTGGTTCAGTCAGTTAAGAGTCTGGCTCTTGATTTTGGCTCAGGTCATGATATCTCGGTTTGTGGGATTGAGCCCCATGTCGGGCTCTACAATGACAGTGTAGAGCCTGCTTGGGATTCTCTCTCCCTCTCCCTCTCTCTCTCTTTCTCTTTGACCCTTTCTCTCTCAAAAATAAATAAGTAAACATTTAAAAAATAAATAAATAAAAGCCTGAAGAGGTCACAGTTTTCCTCCAGGGTTCTCCAATCCATTTTTAAGAGAGAAATTATTTACTAAGTCATGTCTGTGAATTTGGGAGTTAATTAAGTTCTCAAGAGTTAGGCCTCATAGGTGTAAAGAGTCTTTTGTTTGGTTCTCTCCCACAGTATTTGAATTATAACTAATGAAATTAGATTTTAATATGTTTTTGTGTACCTAAACACTAATTTGAAAATTAAAATAAAAAGCAAAATGGTTTGTTTAGTGATTGATGAGCTAATGACAAATGATTTTATTTTATTTCAAACAGATTCACTGATGTTGTGATTTTTTTCATTCAACCTGAAATACTTATATCACAGCCAAGTAACCAACCTGGTTTGTTGATTTTCCTTTCCTGAACTACTAATCCGTTTATGACAGGGAGTGACAAATGCTACTTCTTTTTTTTTTTTTTTTTTTTTCAACGTTTATTTATTTTTGGGACAGAGAGAGACAGAGCATGAATGGGGGAGGGGCAGAGAGAGAGGGAGACACAGAATCGGAAACAGTCTCCAGGCTCTGAGCCATCAGCCCAGAGCCCGACGCGGGGCTCGAACTCACGGACCGCGAGATCGTGACCTGGCTGAAGTCGGACGCTTAACCGACTGCGCCACCCAGGCGCCCCACAAGTGCTACTTCTAGTATAGGCATCATTGAGGTCACCATACAACTCTGCCAAGTGTCATTAGACAGGTGGTGCTCAAAGTCTACCTTGCATCAGAATCACCTGAGAGCTAGTTAAAACATGGTTGTACCGCCCCACCTCCAGAGCTTCTGATTCAGTAAGTCTGGTGTTAGGCACAAAATATTGCATTTCTAATGTTAAAACTCAATTCAGGCATATTAAAATTTGTAAGAGTTTATGTGAGGAAAACTCAGTTTGAATCCGGCAGTACAAAACCAGAAGTGTTAGGAGCTCTTTACCCACAGGATCCAGCGGAGAGACTATACAGAGAAAGGGTGGGAGGGAAGAATGGAAATAATTTGATTGGCTGTAGCTCAAAGCCTAGTTGACTGTGATTGGTTTATCCTTAGGTTTCCATTTCCGAACCTTCAGGCATTTATAGGCTTAGATTTTGGTTTGCTTAGGTAGGCTGTGTTGGCATTAAAGCCATCTCAGCCCCACGGCCTCCATGTTTCGTTGAACACTAAACAAGAACCAAGTTGATGCTGCTTCTGGGGAACACTCTTTAAGAACCACTGCCCCAGGGGCGCCTGGGTGGCTGGGGTGATTAAGCATGCCACTCTTGATTTAGGCTCAGGTCATGATCTCACCGTTGGGTTAGAGCCCTGCATCAGGCTCTGCTCTGAGTTGACAGTGAAGAGCTTGCTTGGGATTCTCTCCCTCTCTCTGCCTCTTCTCCACTTGCACTCTCTCTCTTCTCAAAATAAATAATAAACATTAAAAAAAAGAAAAGAAAAGAACCACTGCCCCAGGAAACAGATTCATAAATACAGAGAAGAGGGAAAAGGGTCGCCAGGGAGAAGGTAGGGGATGGGCAAATAGGTGAAGGGGAGTGGAATATACAGGCTTTTAGTTATGGAATGACTAAGTCACAGGAATAAAAAGTACAGCATAGGGCATATAGTCAATGGCGTCATAATTGTGTTGTATGGTAACAAATGGTAGCTACACTTGTGGTGAGCGTAGGGTACCATATGGACTTGTTAATCACTACACTGCACACTTGGAACTAACCTAACATTGTGGGTCAACTATTCTTCAATTAAAAAAAAAAAAAAAAAAAGAAGGAACCACAGTCCCATACCAGTGGACCCTCTAGAAACTTCACCAATATTATAAGCCTCAGAACGCTTACTTACTATCCTCTAGCACAATATATCTTACTAAAGCATATAGATAATGTAATAAACTTTAGACGCCCCGGATATTATTTTTACTCACATGAAGTAAAACTCTACTATGTAAGTCGGTTCGGAAAATTTTAAGTGCTCTGACAGGGAGTGACAGTTAAGTGTGGTTTTGCATTTATGCGGGGTTGTTGAAATATCCAGGAAGAGCTTGCTCAGCTGGCTGGCTGGGAGCTCCTGGATCTGGCTCTACCAGTGGGCTGGAAGGCACTTTTCTCGGTACTAGTACAGTTTGGGCCTGGCGCCACCTGGTGGTAGTTATTTGCTCCATCATTCTGTAGCTTTGCTGATAATCCAGTTTCAATGGCTGTTAAGAAAATTAGAAAATGTAGTGGAAACTATGTCAAGGAAGAAAAAGAAATGGATTTGGTAAAGCATTCCTTAGCCCATGTATTTTGATAGTGTGCAAATAAGCGTCCTCTATTCTTCTCTGATACAAAGATTTACAAAAGCATTCTTATTGGATGGTACTTTTTAATTTATATGTTAGGACAGAATAAGAATACAAGTGACTTAAACTAGAAAACCTTCACAGTTTGATTCAGCCAGCACAAATGGAACATTTCACAGAAACAATGTGAGTATAAATGCATCAATTTATACTCCAATTCAGAAGTCCTCAGAAAAAAATCTAGTTGTATAATTCTAAGTGAATAACAGAGTTCTGCTCAATTATTTCCATTGTTGAGGGGTTTCCATAAGGGACCAAAGGCCCAGAGCAATAAAGCGGGTACCAAAGACCTAGAGATCCAAAGACAGCAAGGTCCAAGACCACCCACATAGGAGGTGCTAAGATTTTGCCACACTGGTTTTGCCAACATTAGCTAATCCCTCATTTTGGAAGTGTAAAAGAGGACTGAGCGACTGACGGGGGGTGGACAGGGGGGGTTGGCGGTGCAAAGAGTCATAGACAGCTGGACAGTGTGCTGTGGTGTATCACTGACCCTTGTCCCTCAAGGAAGGGAAAGGGAGCTGCTGACTTATTTCCACCAGCTTCCTTGAATCTCCTTGGAGAGACATGTGTCGTCTTAAAACTGAGGGATTTGTAGATGGATATGTGACTCAGGCCTGAATAATCTAGAGAGGAATGGCAGTGACCCTGCTGTCCCTGCTGGTAGTAAGACAAAGGTGAGGTTGTTCACCTGGCAGAGAGCTGTGTGTCATCAGTGACGGGCCAGACGTTAGTATTTTCTGTGTGCCTTTGGGCAAGGCCAACGCAGAGAGGTCTCAGAAGTGGTGCATGAGAATTTGCATCCCAAACAAACACCCAAGTGATGCTGACACCACACTGCTGCTGAGCAGGGGCCACACTGACGGAGGGGGTGGGCAGCTCTCCTCTCTGATATCCCCCTTCAGAGAGGTCCCAGTGGTAAACATCGGACTGGGGTCTGATGGGCATCAGCACACATTATTTTGTACAAGTGGATGGGGGGGGGTGAAAATGCTATGTGCATTCCTACAGATTATCGCTTTCCTGTAACAGAATATTTTGTGCACTGATATTCAATTTGAGCATCCCAAATATTAAGTTAGAGCCCTTTCATGATAACTTTGGTTTTTTGTTTTTTTTTTTTTTTTTAATGTTTATTTTTGAGAGAGACAGATCATGTGCAGGGAGAGGCAGGGGTGGACAGAGGATCCGAAGGGGGCCCTGCACTGACAGCAGGGAGTCCCATGCAGAGTTTGAACTCACAAACCGTGAGATCATGACCTGGGCCAAAGTCGGCCACTCAACCCACTGAGCCACTCAGGTGCCCCTCATGACAGCTTTGTTAAAAGATTTCTATCCTTGCCTTTCAATCCATTCCTCATTGTAAAGCCTTACAACATGTATTCAAACTTTATATATAAACCTGAAAACACAAGAATACGGGTGAACATTTTACAAAATACACTGATTTCTGTTAATGCTCAGTGCTGAATATTGTGTGCAATAACGTAATTATTAGAAAGAGGGCACTGTGGTATTGCATTCACCAATTGCATTTACCAATTTACCACTGTGGTGTTGCATTGTGATGTCTCATGAATTCCAGAATAGTCCCTGTAAGAATTTATAAAGGAAAGCAGGGAAGTTTGATGGTCCCTTTACACTTCACTTCTCCTTAAAATGCTACTGAGATTAGGAAGTGACAACTTCAGACCTTCTATTGTCTGGAACCAGAAGGAATCTTTACAAATAAGTTGGTCCATCCTTGTCAGCCCCACTCATATTTTTTTTTTATTTGAAGCTCATTAAATTTGAAGAATGTGTTCTCAGCCACCTCATCAAAATGCTCCTTAGACTTAAGAAGACACAATTCTTAAGGTTCTTTTTTAAGCCAGTTTTACAAGTGACGGTTGATTTGGTAGGGATATTTTGTTACTGAACATGTTTTCATCCGCTTGGAACATTTAGGAAATGTGAATGTGTAAAGCTGCCTTTCTGCACCATCCGGCAGTTTTTATTCGGTCATACTGGATATAAAGATAATTCACAACGGTCCTTAAATCACGAAATGCTATTGCCAAATGATAACGTTCTGTTTTACAATGAGACAGGTTATTCAGATTAACGTGACAATAAATCAATGACAAAACAGATTTTTAAACATCAGTCTTTCACAGAGATGGTATGAAGTTTAGATAAAAGCCAAGATACACATATGAAAACCTTCTCAGTTCAGTGTTGATTAATTACACATAGAGCCTAGACTGAAGCATCTGGTTCTCCCATAGCCGCATTACCAAGATTTCTCCATTATTTGTTTGATATAATATATAAAATACAGTTTAATCAAAAAAGAAAGTACAAGATGAAGTGTGAATTTTTCATTGGTTCTAACAGACCCTTTATAAGGAAAACTGCGTGATGACTAGCCAGTAGGAGAGGAATGGATGGTGTTTGGAAATATAACACTTATTTCTCTAAAGTGTTTACAAAGCTTTCTGGCGCATCATGACCAGATGTTAAGTATTGTGAATGAAAATGAAATTATAGGATCTTAATCGTCAGAATGGAAGGCACGTTAGGAAGTATCACTTTAACTCTTCTATCAGAGGTTGCATTTGACAGCAGGTAGCAGAGTTCTGAGAAACAGTAGCTTAATCAGACAGGGCTTTATTTTCCCTGCATATAAAGTGGGCATCCAGAGAGGAGCTGTTGCTCATCAGGCTGAGGTCTCTCCAATTCTCAAGACTTTCCCTGGAGCTTGCAAGGAGCTGTTGGGACTCCTACCATTAATTATGAAGTCCAGGTAGCAAAGAAGAAAAACTGAAGGAAAAGAAGAAGGGGAAGTTCCTGTGCCAGGAAGACAAGAACTCAATATCCCAGTAGATAGTCATCTCATGTCATTGATGGAAACCAGTCATTGTCCACCTCTGTCAGGGAAGGTCAGAAGGCAGCTTTTAGCTGGGCACAATGCCAAGGCTCACAGAATTAGTCTGTTAATAAAGGAAGAAAAGAAGGTTCCTCTCCCCATACCTCTCTGTTACAGTCTCTGCCACAATCTATATCTTACAGAGATGAGGCGATTGGCTCAGAGAGGTTAAGCAACTTTACTTCTGTCTCAAAGCTGGTGGCAGAGTCAGGACTTACAGAGCATGAACATATGCCCTCTTGTTTTCAACTGAGGACGTGGGGATGGGTGGGAAAGGAATGGGGGTCTTCTGAAGGTCTAAAGAGTTTGCTTTAGCAAGAGCATAATAAGAATGGGGAAAAGAAATCACGGATTCTTCAAAGTTTGGCACATCGATGTGACAAAAATCACAGCGATTTGATTTCCCTTTAGAAATGGTGCAGCGAAAAATAAAGGCACAATTCCTAACACAAAAATGAAGTCATACTGTAACCGTCAAGGCATTAAAATTTTGAGTCTGTTTCTCCAAAGTAAATAATGGACATGTTTCCTCATACAAACCTGAACTTACTACAGTAAAAATTGTGGTCCTCTTCCTCCCCCAAGAGGGATCAGCCCTCAACTTCCTGAGGAGTGTGCCTAAGGGCCAGTGATTTTGACGGTGGTGGTAGCAGAAAATCAAGATTGTGCTTGAAGGGCCTTCCTCGGATTCTCTCCCATTGCCCAGATGATAAAATGTGTTCTCTCGGAAAAGGGCTGTGAACAGACGTTGACCTTCACAGATACCATTCAGCCGTTCGAGTACCTGTTAATGTACATACGTTCGAGAATGCAACACTATATCCGGTTATGTGTTAATCTGTGAAGAGATTACTTATTACTACTTATAATCTAGTACCACAAAGGAGGGAGATATGCAGAAACCTGAAGGAAATGTTTTCCAAAAATTGTACAGCCGTAAAACTATCCCATCCGTGTTATAGACAAGAAAACTTCAGGCCAGCAAAACAGAAATTACCTGATTTAATTTGTTTAGGAAAATATTTGTTTTCATTTTAATATATATTTAAGTTGTATATAACTCCATGTATGATCTCGTATCTTTCCCAACACAAAGACGTATTTGAATGTTGTCGTGTCATCTGAAATTGCAGATATCTTATGTTTCTCCTCCATTCATGGTCAATGTCTGGCATATAAATGGGGGGCCAAGTTTCCTAGTCAGAAATTCAGTATTGTAAGTGATTCATTTACAATTGCAGTGGGAGAAACTACAGATGACCACCAGCGAAAGGAGGAAAATATTCTGCTCTGTCACATTCCACGTAATCGCGATCACCTGTGTGGTTTGGTCTTTGTATGTATTAATAGATCGGACAGCGGAAGAAATCAAGCAAGGCAATGATAATGGTAAGAGCATGTCTCTTTTCTTTTTTCCTCCTATTGGTTTCTCTGATGACATCAGAGGTGGGTATGGAAGCTATTTCCCCTGTTAGGTCTTCATGTGTGATAAGCTAGCAAAAACCAGTACTGGCAATTAAGTCATCTCCAGTTATGTTATAAATACTCTGATTGAATGCCTAGGGTCCCACGCTGAGGTACGAAATTTATCAAGTCCATATAAACATTGGTAAAGAGAAATATATAGATGGCATACATCACTTCAGGCTTTTCAGGAACTGATTAAGAATCATGTTCTGCCTAGGGAGCCTGGGTGGCTCAGTTAAGTGTCTGACTTCAGCTCAGGTCATGAACTCATTCATGGCTTGTGAGTTCAAGCCCCACATCAGACTCTGTGCTGACAGCTCAGATCCTGGAGCCTGCTTCAGATTCTGTGTCTCCCTCTCTCTCTGCCCCACCCCTGCTTGCACTCTCTCTCTCAAAAATGAATAAACATTAAAAAAAATTTTTTTTAAATCATGTTCTGCCTGATGTGAAAAAGCAAACAGTTGTGAAAATGGAAGTTTTTTCATTTAATTTAATTCACTATAGTCATTGCTTCTTTTAAAACATGAATATACCTTATTAATTAGTACCATATAATTTGATAGGAGTAGATTAGCGCTATGGTTTGAAATTTTAGCCATACTGAGTTTAATTGTGAAGGGTGGTGTCAAGCCTACAAAGAAAGCTGTTTAAAAAATCATTAAGGCAGATTCTAGGATCTGAAAAAGATAGGTCATTTAAAGCAGAATAAAAAGTAGACTGTTTATTTTCACTTCTGAATGTACTCAGCTCCATTTCTCATCAGGCTCTACCAGCTTCCGCATATGGCATAAATCATAGCTGGTAAAACAATGAGAAATATTCCCAGAACCACCCCCACCATCAACCCTTGAAACAAACAAACAAACACACAATATTAAGCCACTGGTGAATTTAAAAAGAGAAATTGTTCAGATGATAACACTGTAAGTTTGTAGTATTCTCAAAAATGCCTATTGCTTCCCTCAAAGAAACTGAAAGAAATAAAAAGGTGACAGGAAGTTAGGGAGAGCAAGTGAGGGAAAGAAAGAAGAAGGAAAAGAATATTAAAAGCAAAAGTTCTGTTATTTCTGCCTTTCTTTGGGTTCCTAACGGCAGGAGCAATGTGCCATTCTCACGCTTGCCCGCTCGGTGGCAGCAGGGAGCACCAGCGCGAGCTCTGGGCGCTGGAGAAGCGGCTGGGGAGGAAGGGACTGTGAGGACCCGCCTGCTGCGCGGCGATGTGGTGGCTAGGAAAACGGGTCGGGGCAGGTTGTGTTTGTGTTTCAGCTCCATATGACAGTAATATTTACAGTGTATACCAGACTAGACTGTTTACAACTACATTATGCATTACTCCTGAGATACTGGATTTTTAAAAAATGCCTGTTACATCCCTGGAATAAGTTTCCTGAGGATAGGACTTTTTCTTTTTTTTTTTTTTAACCCACGCCCCCTATACTTACAGGTACCGGCCCAAGCTAAGTAACAGAAAGTGTGCCATACACAGCAGTCATGTATGTATAGAACAACAACGAGGCACCCCACCACCACCCTCACCTTAGCACACCCCGGTATAAGATCTTTAGACTCAAGTGTTTTCCTAGCGATCAAGGGCAGCCCTAACAGCCAGGGATAAATAGTTGTAGATGTCTGATTTAGAGTTCAGTGTTTGAGAATCATAGATCGGCCCCAGTGTAGCCCTGCCTTCTCCCAGCAGTCACCATGATACCAGCAGTCCTCCTGTTCTCCTCTGGCCACATGAGAGGGAAGGAAGATTATGAGCACCTGTCCTGGACAAAATGAGAAGAAGCAATCTTGTGTCACCCATATACAGACAGTCTAGAACCTCTCCCTTACATTCATTTACTCAATCCCACTTCTGAGACAAGTGAGTGAACAGTGATCATTTCTCCTACAATGAACAGGACTATCTCAACTTCAGCCAACCAAAGTCTCCAGAACCCAAGAAACCCTTGGCCCCAAGCTTCCTTCCATTGATCTCACTCTGCCTGCTCATTCTCCAGTGCTCCTGGATACCCTTATGCCTTCGCTTGTCATTGCTATGCTGAGAACCAAGCTCCAAATTTATCTCCAGCTCATGCTGCACTCCAGATCAGGCATCGACCTCCTGAACGTCTCCATTTAAACGTCTTCCAAGCACCCCAAACTCAATGTGTCCAAACTTTTAATCCACTACCACTGTCCACCCTAACACCTGTGGGAAAGGCATTACTACAAACACCTGTTACCAAATCCATTTGGACTGTCATTTCTCCTCTCCCTCTCCCCAACTTCTGCCTTCAGTCAATCACCAAATCCTATTATTCTGCCTCATTGGTCTCTGGAATCTGTCCCTGTCTCTCTTTCCTGACTGCCCTCATCCTTGTGCAAACTATCCTTTTACTTGAACACTGCAACAGCATCTTTACTAGACCTTCTCCAGTTCTGCCCACCTTTAACCCATGCCCAATAAGGTATTCATTGCAAATTTACAAAACACACATCTGATCACATCCTATCCCTACTTAGCCATTACTCTTAAAATATATCCCAAACTCTTTAATGTGACTAAATTGCCCCCTCCCTGCCCCCACCATGACCTGGTTGTAGCCAATTATTCTGAACATTCGTTCAGCCCCACAAATGGGGCTCTAGACCTTTGCTCAGCTTTTCCCTCTACATGAAACCTTCCTCCAGCTTCTGTCCACCACACATTCAAACACTTCTGTGTTCTCACACCGCTCAACTCCCACTCAGCCTTTGCAGGTTGCCTTAAATATCACTTCCTCTGGGACACCTGGTTCAGCAACCTGGGCTAGAACAATTGTTACTACCATAGTGGTTCTCAAAATGGTTCCTGGGACTGATAGCATTAACAGCACCTGGGCAGTTGTTAGAAATGCAAATTCTTGGCCTCTCTGCACCCCAGACCTATGGACCAGAAATTCTGAGGACAGAGCCCAGTAGGGCTGTGCTTAAGAAGCCAACAGGTGATTCTGATACCAAGCATTGAGAAACGTGCTCACCTAGCATCCTGCACTTAACCGCTTACTCCGTTTTGATTGCATATTTGAATTACCTGTGGAGTTTCTGTACCCTACAAAACCTGAGTTTTATCCCCAGAGGTTTAGATTTAATTATCCCCTATGTCATGGTATTTGCAGACATGATGAGAAGCTCTGCTGTACCAGGAAACTTACCACATACTATTGTAATTGCTCATTTAATTGTAAGTCTGCTGGCACCAATAGACTCTGAGCTCAGGGAAGGACAGATCGCTCTCCGGCATATATCCCTGGGGCTGAGCACTGTGTCAGGGACCTGGAAAGCTGCCCAGTCAACGTTGTAGAAGGAATGATGAAGTGTGAGTGCCTCATACCCCATGCTCACACTTTCCTACCTTTCATGTTTCTTGTAGAACTTTTCTTCAAAATGCCTGCCCCCCACCTCAGTTCCGGGTGGATGCAGGATTTCAGGCCAGAGTCTCCCAAATGAATTATCACTCAGGTCCCTCAGATTTCCAAAAGAAAATACTGAATGATAATCAAAGGCCATATATATATATGTATACATGGTCCATGGTCAGGTCAGCTTTCTACTGTATACTTTTAAAAATTATTTTCAGTGTCTTAAGAGCAAGTGGAAATGAGATGACTTTTATCTTTGGTGTTCAGAGCTTCTGAATTAGTCAGCAAGATATTCATCAGGAAACCATATCCATGACTTCCTACTGACCCACTTGCCAGTGGGACAGTTCCTACCTAACTTGGATAATTTCAGATGGAAACTATAGTGACTTTTGCAAAGGGTACCATCTGTACTTATGTTCAGATTGTATTTAAAGCCTGACTTCCCAAAGTACACATTTGTAGGTAGTGTGGGCATCTGTATGAGTTGTTATTATTTTAATCTCCCTTTGGCATTGGGACTGTGAGTGCTGAGCCTGAATTTACTTTTAACGTCTGAAAAAACTGCAAAATTTAAAAGTCAAAATATTTTAAATCCATTTCGAAAACCTTCAAAAATATTGGAAGAGGAACAAATTGTTCTTCTTCAACCCGAACTGAGGTTGAATGTAAAACAGCAAAATTCTTTGAACTGTAATAACAATACTGAAAGGGAAAAAAAAAATCCTTCATGTGTTTTTAATGGTTGTTCTTTTAGATTAAATAAGCCTGGTGCCCCAGATAGCTCTCTCTCTTCTCTCTCTGTTGCCTTTAATGACAAAAAAAAAAAAATCAAAGACTTGGTACTCGAAACTTTTAACACAATCACCCATTACTAACTCTAATTTGGGGGAACAACGTCCTCCTGCCTTATCTTTACATATTCTAGAAAAATGTTTCAGTATACTGTTTGTGTGTTGAAAACAAAACACAAAAATACAGACCAGGAAAACACAACAATTTATACTATTAGAGAGACAGTAGGTGCAGAGTATTTTTTTTAATGAAGGATATAGCCGATATACAATATTAGTTTCAGGTGTACGACATAGAGATTGGACAACTGTATACATTACAGAATGCTCACCGTAGTTGAGTGTGGTCACCATCTGTCACCACACTGAGCTGTTACAATCTGGTTGTGTTCCCTATGCTGTACTTTTCACCCCATGATTTACTTATAACTGGAGGTTTATACCTCCGTTCGCCTATTTCACCTTTCTCCCACCCCCTCCCCTCTGGCAACCACAGTTCTCTGTATCTATGAGTCCAGAGTCTATTTTCTGTTTTCAGTTTGTTTTGCTTGTTGTGTTTTAGATTCCACACAGAAGTGAAATCATATGGCAGGTGCAAATTTTAATCTCGCCCTAGAACTATGTAAATGTGTACACCACAAGGGGCTAGCATAACAAATCGAATTTTTTTTTTTTCATGCCTGCCCCACTTGTGAGCCTCTAAGCATCTCCAGGGCAGGGGCCATGCTTCATTATTCAGAGAGGATTTAATATGAGTAGAGGTTCAAAAAATGTTGCCAGCTGTGGCTGATCCCAGCAGACAGGCACGATGGCTGTGCCATACTCGTTAGCTGTTAACATCTGCTTCGAGTGGGTGTTAAAAATCACTTCCCAGCAATCCATATATTTTCCATTTGAGCACTGCTGTTTAAGCATTCCTTTTTAAAGTGAGTGTATGCACTGTTATTGTTAATAACCCAAAGATGATAAACACTGACTTGAGCTACGTGTCAGAAGCCCAGGCTTCTAGTTCTGCCCTTGGTCGCGGACCAGTTACGCTGAATAAAATAGTCACTCTGAAGCTCAGATTCCTCATCTGAAAAACGAAGTTGTACTGAATACCCTTCAAAGGTGCTTTCTGATACATTTTTCAAAGATACTATGAACTTGACCTTGCATCAGATAAATGGAAACATCGTGTTTATACAAATACCACACATATATATTTGTATAATTTGTATATATTTATATATTCCTTTTTTTAATGTTTATTTATTTTGAGAGAGAGGAGAGAAGGTAAGCAGGGGAGAGGCAGAGAGAGAGGGAGAGAGAGAGAATCCCAAGCAGGCTCCATGCTGTCAGAGAAGAGCCAAGCCATGGGGCTCCATCTCACGGACCGGGAGATCATGACCTGAGTGGAAATCAAGAGTTGAACGCTTAGACTGAGCCACCCAGGTGCCCCGATATTTATATATTTCTTATATATACTCATACTTTTATATATTTTTGTATTTTTATCTTTACTCACAGTGAATACCACCGTTAAAACAAGTTAAGGAAAATGTTACAAATGTGTGAGCTTTTTTTTTTTTTTTTTTTTTTTTTTAATAATTTAAGCAACAGGAGAGAAGCAACCAGGACAAAAGTAAAGGAGAAAACCATCTCCTTAGCCCCATCATTCACACACACCCTTATGCAAACACATTTCATAACTCTGCATAACCTAAGCACCCAGCCAAAAATATCCCAACTTACCAATGAGATGCTTTTTCTAAATATATATTGTCCCTGCAGCTGTTAAATGAGACAGGTTCTCTTCTGCTGTTTGGGGATTTTAAAAGCCTTTTTAGACACACTCCAGGTGTCTCCAGTTACATGATCTTCACAAGATATGCAGAATACTTTGAGAATTCCAATTTAAAAGCAGGAAGAGATTTTAGGGATCACTGTTTTAAAGATGAGGAAGTAAGCAATTTGCCTCATCTTCAGCTTTATTATGAACACCCTCCCAGGAGCCTGCGGTTTACCCAATCTGAACAAGAAGCAAGATGTTACAGGTGACCCTGCATGTGTTTCTCCAGTGGAGAGAGCTGGTGACCCTGTTCTATTAAAAGAAACATATTTTCAGAGAAACAATATAGCTAGAAAATGAGTCTGGAAGAGTCTGAAAGTGGATACATCTCAGCTTACAAACCATTGTCATTGTGGTCTGAAAGTCTGGCATAAATGTTTCCTAACAACACACAGTGAGATTTCTGAGCTTCTCTCCATGAAGGGAATTACCGATTGGGAAGGATGCCCAGAGGCCCAGAGTGAGGAGGTATAGTTCTAATTCCATTGGCCTGGCTGGCAGCTAACTGGACTTTCTCGTCTCCTAGTTGTGGAGGTTTTCATTGCCCTGGAGTCCAGATGGGACATCTAAAGGTTGAAGCCCATTGAAGTTAGGTCTTAGTCATAGGCACCAGAAAGCTTTGCATTTAGTCTACAACTCTATCAGTGAAAGGTGTGTAGCATTTCAATCATCCAGATGGCAAAAATAACTTATATTTACATAGCACTTTCTATGTCAAGAACTACCCATTTAACCCACACTAAGCAACCTTGTGAGGTAAATACTACCAATATCTCCATTTTTAACTGATATATCAGTTATCTTTTGCTATATAACAGACTATCCCAAAACTTACTAACTTGAAACCACAAGCATTTATTTCACTCCCAATTCTGCAGATCGGTTGGGCATTCCTCCTGGCCAGGACCTGGCTGGCTGTTCTCTGCAGCATCCACGTATGTGTCTACAAACAGCTGGCACATTGGCTGGCTGCTGTATAATCAAGGCTGGCCTCCTCCAAATGCCTGGCAATGGGCATGCAATTGGTTGGATAACAGAAACAACTGAGCTGTGTTTTTCGTCACATAGGACCTGTTGGCCCTGTCTTCTTCCCATGGCAAGTGCAGTGTTTAAACAAGTAGCAAGAGAGTAAACCACACACACAATGGGAACACTTTTGAAGTTTCTGTTGTGCCCTATTTGCTATTGTCCTGTTGGCCCAAACCAGTCATGTGGCCACAGCCAGAGTCAATGAGGGAGGGGGTGGATATCCAAGGACACGGTTACAGGGAGACGTGGGCCAAGTGGGAGTATTTTTGAACAAGCTACTAAAGATGAGGAAACTGAGACCAAAGAGAATACCAGGTAACAGGCTGTCAATACCTGAAGGAAATGAAATAGCACTCTGAATTAGGACAGATGAAGATATAAAGACTGGAGTGACTGATTCTTGGGAATAAAACTCATGATCCTTAAGAATGGGTGTGGACTTTACACAGGAAAACAGCCTTTGAGAAGCATAATAAGGAACATCCTATTGGGGTCTGGTCTGCAAAGAAATTGAATAAAAGTTTGAATCCTTTGGGATCAGGGTATTTCTTAGCCAGGAAGTAGGGCCTTCTGGGAGTGAAGATGAAGAAAGTGATTATAAAGAAGGTAAGAGATGGTCAGTGGCAGTGGTCCTGTTGATCAATAAATTCTAGTCTCAGGTTCCTGAAGGGGAAATGGCTTTAAATAGTCCCAATCCATGTCTACTTACCCAACCCCAATGGAGAATAGAGTGAGGAATATCTGAAAGACCTTTTTATGTGAGAAAATAATTTATAAATTTTATTCTTTCATTCATTTTTATTTTTATTCAAGTATTTATAGAACTTTACCTAGAGTCCCCAGTTTTCCTCTCTGGCTTGCTAGAAAAATCTTGCACAGACTCAGATTCCCAAGAGTCTATGATGAGCTGAAAGGCCCATTTGCTTTTCTTTGTCTAGAGTGCTTTTATTTGCTCTTTAAATATAAATTTCCCTACAGATTGTGGGCTGATTTCTGTGGCTCTGGTAGCACGACACATTCATCAAACTCTACTATGCAAAATCTTCAATACCATAACCCAGGACGAATCTACAGACCACCTTAAGCCTTTCACAGAAGACCTACTAGCATGTTGGTTGTTTGGCTGGCCCTCCAGTACTGCATCATACACATGCCCTTACAGAAAGGAGGACTGGACATTTACCCATGAGATACAGGTGTGCTGTTTCTTAGGGACACATGCACCCCCATGTTTATATTAGCACTATCAACAATAGCCAAAGTATGGAAAGAGCCCAAATGTCCATCGATGGATGAATGGATAAAGAAGAGGTGGTATATATATGTACACACACACACACACACACACACACACACAATGGAGTATTACTCGGCAATCAAAAAGCATGAAATCTTGCCATTTGCAACTACGTGGATGCATCTGGAGGGTATTATGCTAAGTGAAATTAGAGAAAGACAAAAATCATGACTTCACTCATATGAGGACAAGAGACAAAACAGATGAACATAAGGGAAGGGAAACATAATATAAAAACAGGAAGGGGGACAAAACAGAAGAGACTCATAAATATGGAGAACAAACAGGGTTGCTGGAGGGATTGTGGGAAGGGGGATGGGCTAAATGGGTAAGGGGCATTAAGGAATCTACTCCTGAAATCGTTGTTTCACTATATGCTAATTTGGATGTAAATTTTTAAAAATAAAGAAGAAAATTAAAAAAAAAAAAAAGAGGAGGCCTGGAAGAATTTAATAATCATATGTTGAGATTGCTTGAGAATGTACTGGCCATTCGTGGAGGATTGGCATGACAATATGGACAGTGAATGAGTCAGGTTTACCTATTATAGGGGACAAGAGAAGACTTCCATTTCCTTAGAAAATGGTTGTGGACAGAACATCTGCTCTTCCAAGCTCCTCCAATTCTTACCCAAGAATTGCCAAGCAAGTTTCCTGTTAATGTTTAAAAGGTAACATTAGAAAGGTAGGGATACAGAGAGTTTATTCCTAAGCCTACAGAAATTTCTGAAGAAAGATCCCAAGCACAAAGGCAAAACTACAGATAGATCCTTGGGCTTCAGAGAAATGAACAGATGGTTGAATTGCCTCAAGTTGAATTTCAAATTCCTCTTCCAAACTGGCAGGTAGAAACAACTTTGAGCTCTTGGCATTTCCAAGTTCAGGTTCCAGCTTCAAATATATATTAGTGAGGACCAAGAATTACTTGTTTACACAAAGGATCCACAAGGAACAAGACTTTGTGCCTTCACTTTTCTACCACCCTTATTGTGTACATTCTTTCTTCTTTACAGAAGACACCATAGAACTGAGGAGTCCAACAAGGTTGAGCATGAAGACAAATTACTAAGTCTCGATAAAAGGAGGTAAATACATCTTGCCAATGGAAACATTCTTGGAAATTCACTTAGCCCCATGTTATTATCTCCTCTCACAATGTCCTTTAGGTGAATTTTCCAAGGTAAAATCTTATAACTGCTCAATAATATCTTTATAGAAAACAAAAATCTTGCCCACTTAGTCAAAACCAAAGAGAAAGATCAGGCTGTCTCTGAGAGAAGATGTCACGTGGACAGTGGGTTTGTATCCAAATGACTTCTGGATGTAGGGTAGGGGGATATTGCACACTCTAAACTGTTGATGGATGTACTGGGAGCCCTGACTTCCCAAACATACGAAGGAAATGACTGGAGGAGACAAAATCAATTCAGAGAACATTGTGAAAGAAAGTGGAAGAACCAGACTATCTCCCAGAATTAGAGAAAATGGCCCAGATTCTCAAGTATATTATGGGTTCCAGCCATTATTTCAGGAAGGAGAGGTAGGACAAGAGTGGATTCTTCAGATTATCCACCAATGAAAGCAGGGCTTCATGGACAAGTGAAGAAAGGCTGTCACCTCTGGTTATGTTAAAAAGACTGAGGCAAAGCAATCCAAGTTGGAACTTCAAAAGCTTTCATTCATCCTTGAAATATCTACTGAGCAAGGCACTGTGGAAAATTAAGACCAACCAGACATAAATTCTGTGCTTGACAAGATTATGGTGTACCAAAGTAAAAATAACTTGTTAGAAAGTTAACACATGCCACAAGTGGAAGAAATAACATGAAACTGGAAGAATGCGGGTTTATTTCCAGCTGGAAATTACTTCTTAGTTGGCTTTTGTGGAACAGTAGACATGCAGAAGTACAGAAGGAAAACCGAGAGAAGAAATATCATGGACAAAGCCTCAGAAATGGAAAATCTCCAGACTCTTAGAACAGCTGGTAGTTTGATTTAGCAAACAGAGGGGAAAGTTAGATGTAACCTATGGGGACTTCCCCCCAAATGGGAGATAAAGCACATCTTCTCCAGCTTGTCTGTGGTTAAAACATTCCAAACACATAGAAACTACAGATCAATATAGTAGCCAAGAGCAAAAATCTTTCTAAATTTGGAGAACTTCAAGATGTCTGATCTGCATACTGAATCCTCCCTGCAATTAAGAAGCTTAAATGATTATCTTCTACACGAATTCTCAACCTCAGCACTACTGACATTTTGGGCTAGATAATTCTTCGTTGGGGGGGGGGGTGCTATCCTACACACTATAGGATGTTTATGCAGCATTTGTGGCCTCTATTTACTAAAAGTCAGTAGCACCCCACCCCAACACCAGGTGTAACAATAAACAGTATCTGCAGACATTCCCAATGTCCCCTGGGAAACAAAACTTGCCCCTGTTGAGAACCACTGGTCTACCCCTCGGTCTGTGTGTCAGATGATTGTTCTCCTTGCATAGGTAGACCTAAGGTAAGAGCTGAACAAGCCCTTGTGTCTGTTTTCTTACAGAAGCATAAAGCATATGTCACTGTTACAAAATATAGGTAGGACTTCTTATAACTCTATCCATTGGTATAAGTAAATAAAAACCCAAAATAGAATCAGAAATTCTCATAAACTAGGATTTCTAACCAACTCTTCCTGGCCCAACATACTAAAGCCTTTCACAGGAACGTAGATGGCTATTACACCCTCCACACATACTGATGTTGGCAAGAGACGGACTCCTGACTGTCATGTATTTAACATTCATAATATTGTTGTAGCTACAGAAACTCTTGTGAAATAGTTTTAAAAATTGTGAAAGACAGTTTGTAGTTATGATGGTAGAAATTAAGGGAAAATATTGATATGTAAGAAAGTGGTTCTCAGCGACAAAGACTTATGAAACAAAAATGACAAACACTAAATTTTATGCATGCCTTTACTCAGGAATTGTTTCTGGTGAGATGTGACAGCTTCTTTCACATTTTTTATTTAATTTTAAAGGGAATGAGGGTGGGGAGGGGGACCTGAATGTACAATCCTATAAAAGTACCTATTACTTTACCTTTAAAAGATTTTAAGGTGGACCTTTTAAGGTTTTAGGTAAGGTAAAATCCTTTAAAAGAATTTTAAACTGACTCTTTCACTTAGTATGTTCACTATAAGGATTAAATGTCAAAGTAAGTATCTAAAGTCTAATGTCACATACTTGATGCTATAAGGAGAAATAAGACCATTATAGTGGTAGGTGAGCTCCTTCATGTAGACTTTCAACAGTACCTTTAAAAGAGTTGAAAGCAATTAAGCAATTCTGGTTAGAATTTTACTGTCTGTTAACAATATATTTCTTATCCACAAAATTTAGTAGGCAGGCATGGTCTTTTGAAGGAGTCATAGAAAAAAAATTACCAAGTCCATTGATAACAACTCGGTGATAACATTCTCTTTTTTATTTCAAAGGTGTTCTTGAATGGCCATTTTGGACAAAACTGGTTGTGGTGGCTATTGGCTTCACGGGAGGTCTTGTCTTCATGTACGTACAGTGTAAAGTCTACGTTCAGTTATGGCGCAGGCTGAAGGCCTACAACCGTGTGATCTTTGTGCAAAATTGCCCAGACACTGCCAAAAAGCAGGAGAAGAATTTCTCGTGTAACATAAACACGGACATCAAAGATGCTGTGGTGGTGCCTGTATCACAAACGGGTACAAATTCACTGCCATCTGCAGAGGGAGGCCCCCCTGAGGTCATCCCGGTGTGACACAGTTGGGAGTTTCTTCACTGAAGGGTATCTTTCTAGCCCTTAGCCACTACAAATGACAGAAGTGATCCTGAATTATTCACTCCTTTATCTTCTCCTTTCTCCTACTGACTCATTCTTCCTTACTTTGCTCAAAAAAGGAAAGGACCAAAAGGCACCGATGACCAGGATCCCATGAAGCAGTCCAAAGGGTGATACAGAAATGTGAAAAATTTGCTAGAGGTGATTTCTAAGACAATTAAGAACCAATGGAGCGAGGGATGCTTTCAGGCAATGACGAAAGACTACACGGACACATGCATCTTCACGATAGCAGGACAAAGTTTAAGAATACAGACTTGAATTGCAATGTGTATTTCTTCTAAGGCCTTGTAATGTTAACTCTTTCATCCAGAAATAAGAAACATACTTGGTTTTAAGCTTGAAATTGTCTACATTATCCTTACGTCATATCAGAAGCAAACTTGGAGGATGCATATTTTGATATTTATACTTTGGACGGCTAACAGATTTTTATGGCTATAGTGGAGTCCAGTTGTTTTAACAGATGCATGTTTTTAAAATAGATGCAATACACATTTGAAGAGATCAATACTTAGAATTATGTTTAAGTCATGAGCAAAAGATTTTCAGAGGTTTTTGGGTGTAATTAGCACTGTTAAATACCTACAGAAGTTGAAATCAACTATCAGGCTCTATATTTTATCTCGTCCCTCTTAAAACAGTGTTGTCCAACAGATATATAATGTGAGCCACAAACGCAGGACATATCATATGCATACATTTTAAACTTTCTAGCAGCCCCATTAGAAAAAGGAAAACTAAATGAAATGTTTATATTTAACACTATATATCATTTCAACATGTCATCAGTATTAAAATTGAGATATTTTACATCTTTTTCTTACGAACCAAGTCTTCAAAATCCAGTATTTTGTCTTTACAACGTATCTTCATTTGAATTAACTGTACTGGATAGCACAGCCCTAAAATTAGAGGCAGGACCTCTGCTTCATCGAACAGTTGAATATTTAAAAACAACAGCTCAATTCATTCTTTTATTCAGAGTCTCTCAAATATTACAGTTTTATTAAGCACTTACATTCATCAAATTAAACATCCTGAGTTAGGTGAACTTACCATTTCTCTAAAAGGTAAGAAAAAAAAAAAAAAAAAGTAGGGAAGGATGAAATGATCTGTGGCAAAGTTCTGAAATTAGCTTGTTTGCTACTATGAAGCACAGATGATAGGGAAACAGAAATTAAATATTTTTCTTAGGTCAAATGTGTAAGTTTTTTTTTTAATCCACATGTGGTATCAACTTGACAGAGGAGTAGTTATGACTAAGCATTTAGACTCTGTTTGAAAAAGCTGACAGCATTTCCCTGCTCAGCTGGGAAGTAAAGATACTGAATAGATTTTGTGATAAGTAATAAACTGAGTTGTTGAGGTTTGATGTGCAGCTGATTATCGTGCTCCTTGCATATTCATGTAAAACTGAAGCGTGGATGATAGATTCTGCAGTGAGCTAGATTAATGATTATAGATGTAGTGACCTGTCAAAGAAAGAGGTTCTACATTTTAAAAGGTGATTTATTTTTGTTAGCTGTCATATTTATTATTGTGAAAAGGCAACTGTGATGGCCGTAAGGACCAAAGCATGGGTATCGCATTGCACAAACCTGGGTATCACATCGATGCACTTTGTAATTATCAGTGTGCTTGTTCTTCACGGATTATCATACAAGAAAGGAAAAGGAAATAACCTTTTAATGAGGAGAAAGATATGAATATTAGTAGTGGCTGACCCTTAGTCCAAATAGTCCCAATTCCTAGAAATAAAGAAAAGGTAAACAATGTCGTGTGTGTGTGTGTGTGTGTGTGTGTGGTGTGTGTGTGTGATTTCATGTATGTACATGAGAAAAGTGGTAAGGTTTTTGGTCAGTCAGGAAACAAAAGGTTTAAAACATCTTTCTTAAAACTTGTTATGGAGGGTATGGAATAAAGGCACAGGGAAGACCCAGTTGAAGTTAACGAAAGTGTACCAAAATTTCTGCACAAATAAGGGCAAAAGTGGTGTAATAAAAAATTAATGAACTTTAAACAGACTAAAATTTGTATTAACTTCCTCTTAAATTTCTATTTTAAAGTTTTAAGATAAATACTCATGAATAGAAGCTTTGGGTGATTTAACCATGGCCTATCACCCAATAGATTAACCTTGATTCAATTTTTCTGTTAATTGTCCTAAGCTTTTTACTAATCCATTTCTCCAGGAGTTTAGCAATGGGAACAAGTTGTTTACATATATTCCCTGGGGGGGGTGGGGGAGGAAGTGGGAGGGAATCTGTCACCAGCAAGCAATGAAATGTTATCTCTTTTGTCTGCTCTGGAAGGAAAATGATTATTTACTTTAATTACCACCAAAAATACTATTTAAATTCTGTACAAATCTAAAGATTGGTAAATGCATAGCTCATTTCTCAATGGGAGAGGACTGGCTAATAGGCCTTGTTTATTAAGGGTCACACCTAACACTAAGAAAACATTTCTAGAATGAAAAGATCAGCATTACTGTCTTAACAAGAAAATACGACATAGTGTTTTAAGATCATACCTAAATTCTCAAAATTAACTTACAAAAGCCTTGACTTTCTTGTAATGAGAATATAATAATACATATAGCTCCCTAGAAGGTTAACAGTCAGCGTTTTATTCTGCTATTATTCTTCTGAACTTCATATATAAACCCTGAACTCCCGAATTTAAATCTTTTACAAAGTTTTCCTACAATGGCTGTTTATAGTTCAAACAATCTGAAATAATTACATGCATTTAAAACCTAATGTTGATTTCCTTTCATATTGTGTGTGGCAACTGCCCTTTCAGTGAAAGGATTTGGCTTTGTGACAATACTGTTGTGGACTGGATATACCCTTCAAAAACTACTCTCCAGGCTGACAGTTTTTTTGAAGCATGTTTTCCTGCTCATGTAAAAAAACGGAATTGAAACAAAGGACTGAAATTGAAGAATGGCAACACAATTCTGTTAAAAATCTTGGCTTTTTATAATCATGCATTTGGTAGTATCAATACCATAAACTACAGACATTTACACTGTTAATTTTTAAAAGAACTCTCACTTTCATTGTATCAAAGATTGAATTGTAAAGGAATGAAATTCCAGTTATTTTTTTAAAGAGTGAAGTCCAAAAGGCAATTAAGCTTGAGAACAAACACAAGTAAAACAAAAATGAAAAAAAAATCCAAACAAAAATGATCCCATCAACCTGGGATATAGCAGTGGAGACACTGAAGTTAGGTGTATATTGAAGAAGTGTTTTAAAATATCCCCGGCTTGAATCTCACTCTGAGCTGCTATTACATGTGATTATTGCCCCAGAGATAGCCTCGTTTATTTTGTTTTGCAAAAGGTCCCTGGGTACCCCTAAAACATCTACTGTTTGGCTGGAAAATTAGCTCATTAGAGCAATGACATCATTAAGAGACTGTAATTGCCAAGGGGGTGTGGTGGGGAAGATTATTCCATTTGACTGACAGTTTACCTTTCCTTACCTTGCCAATGAATATTTCGGAACAAAGTAGAGCTCTTTAAACTTATTATTCATTATTGTAGTTGTTATATAATAATTGTGAAAGACTTACACTTTAATTAAGAAAGATAAAAACTTTTTTTTCTTAAGTCAGCCCAAAGGTGCTATTTTACATATCAATACAGCTGAAAGGAAGTGCTGTTATTTTGGGCTGCAATGTTTCCTCCAAATCTGAAGCCCATTTTGAAATTGGATATCACATTTAAAACAAACGAGGAAAAATTATTTTAACTGTGTGCAATTTTTGAGATTGAGCATTTGTACTTTTTTGGTTTTACCTAATTCTCTTGCATTAACAACTTACTGTTTTGTGAATAATGTGTACTGAGATGAATTAAGGAAAAGAAAATAATTATCTGTGAAAGAAAGACTTTGTATATTAAACAAGTGACCTAAATTTTTGTTGTGGTTTCTGTACTCTTTGCCTAATTTACCAGGATTTCTGCAGGTTTGTATCTGCAACATTCAAAAAATCTTGAGTTCTTAAGATTTTATAACAGTCTGGATGTTTAAGCAGCTTCTGAACAGATTCATAGTTACTTTAAAGCCAACACAGGCGGATTCACCCTGATATTACAGAAAGGAATAAAGAGGTGCATTAACAGGGGAAAACCAATAGAAATAATCTAAACAGATTTTCAAAACCTGTTAAAAAAAAACAAAACAGCAAAACCCCTAGAAGAAAAATCATAATGTAAAGAAAGGACTGTCTCATAAATAAGGCTTGGATATACCAAAGAATTTAACAGCATTTGTCTACTCAGACATAATAAAATAGTAAATTTAGATAATTTCATACATACTAAATAATAGGAGAAAGACTATGGAATCAATTTCTAATCTATGATGTTTGCTGGTAAGAGAAGAAAATGTCTCTCTCCAAAGCCCCAACTTCTAAACCTGAATTCAGGGTAAACCGACTGCCTAGCCCAAGGCCACCTCCAGGTCATTCTGGTAGACTAATTGTATGTGCTCATTCTGCCTCATTGGATATCCACTTAAAGTCTTCTCGCACCTCCTGAATTACAACAAATACTCCTGGATCACAAGTCATTGTCACTGTGTGTTCAGCTAATGGTCCTAAAACTGGGAGATGTGATAGAGATACCAAAGGAAGCAAGAGAATGGGAAGAAATACTTGGAACTCAGGGAAAGGGCAATGCAGGCAATGGGAACAATAACCAAAGTCCCAAGTGGTTGCCAAGCAAGATTCAGCTACCGTAGAAACAGCAAGCCCTTGTTAGGGTCACAAAGTTTATTACTTACAGTGATAGCAGAAGAAAGACAAACCACCAGTAGCCCCATGAGTCCTGTCCCAAGAAAAGACAAAAAGAGGGGGCATGAGACATGAAAGAGGACATTATAATGCAACAGAAGGGGTGGGGCACCTTGTTGCTGAGATACTAATTCCATGTTGTAGCTAAGCAACTTTGTGGCCTGCAGCTATGCCCTAAAGGGACTCAAAATGGAAAGTCTCATACTTCATCAAAATCTGGAGGCAAGGACAACTGTCTCACGGCTTCTCTGGGAGACAGGGAGGCATACATGAAGTGGCCCATGATAGTTCCTCACATGCCCCAAATCCTTGTGTTCCAGGAAGATCATGGGCCATCATGGCTCAGGTTAGCCTGAACCTAGCCTGGCCTAAATGGATAAACACAAGGTCTTCAGGGTGCCAGCAGAGCTGTTCCACAATAGAAAACAGTTTGGCCATTCTAGGAATAGACAGAAGGTCTGTGTACCTGAAGTCCAATAAGCCAAGGGCGAGTGGAAACAAGTAAAGGTTGGAGAAGCAGTTAGGAAACAAATTATTTCAGGCCTCTTTGGCCATGGTAGGTCATGTGAATTTCACCCCAAATATGATGGATGTCAATATAGGTTCAGCAGTTGTAACAAATATAGCACTCTGGTAGGGAGTGTCGATAATGGGGGAAGGTGTGCATGTGTGGGGCAAGGCGGATAATCTCTTTACCTTCCCCTCAATTTTGATGTGAACTTAAAACTGTTCTGAAAAAACAAGTGTTTAGAAACAAAATTATACCCATCAAATAGACATATCATTAAGAAATGACTGAATGATACTATAACAAGATGAACAAAGGAGTAGCATATTGTAGTGTACATTTTCAAAAGTTCATCAGCAACTCCACAGAATGGATTATGAAGAACAAGAATGGTGGCATGAAGGCCAGTGAGGAAGTGACAGGTAAGGGCAAAGAGTGGAGATGGCCTGACATAGACTGATTTGACTCTTTCTGAAAACAGAACTACAAATACCGACTAATTAAATTTAATTGGGAGGGTATGGAAGAGAGAAAGTGAAGAATCAAAGATGATTTACAAGCAGTTTTCAGAAATTAGGTGAAAAACTTGGGAGAGATTCAAGGTTCCTGATGAGAGAACAGGGATTGGGATCCAGGACACAAATAGGAGTATTTGCCATTGAAAGGAGAAAAGCTGCTACATCCATAAAATGGAAAGGGAAGGAAGGGGAGGGAGAGGGAAAGGGGAGGGCAGTTTCATTGTCTCAACGATGTATATAAAGTGAACAGTTGGTTGAGGAGGCAAATATTAAAGCTAAGCTAGAACATGAAAAAGTAGTAAGGGGCTCCTGGGTGGCTCAGTCGGCTAAGTGTCCGACTTCGGCTGGTTATGATCTCATGGTTCGTGGGTTTGGAGCCCCGTGTCAGGCTCTGTGCTGACAGCTCAGAGCCTGGAGCCTGCTTCGGATTCTGTGTCTCCCTCTCTCTCTGCCTCTCTCCCGCTTGGGCTCTGTCTCTCTCTCTCTCTCTCTCTCAGAAATAAACAAACATCAAAAAAAATTTTTTTTAAGTAGTGAAAATTATCTAAACGTTGGAAAAATGAACTTATTACAGGTACACAGTAAAACTGCTAAGCAGTATTGAGAACCCACTTGAGATGTACAAACATGAATGGAAAAACCTGATACTCTCCACAAATGCTGAGCTACTTGGGAACAACAGGTACAAAGGAGACAGATAACCTGGAGTGCTCCTCTGAGTTTTGAAAGACGAATACTATGCAGTCAGGGGCAGAGGGATGGCGAGCATGTGACAGGAGGCAACTCTAAAACCCGAATCTAAACAAAACATAAAAGAATCTGAAAACAGGAGACAGGTGGTGCACAATGAAAGAATGAGGTCAAAGTACAGAACTTCAGCAGTGGAGGGGGATAGGAGATAGTGAATGGAGCACAGAATAGTCGGATTTTATGGGAGTTTCAGGAGCTGGTACGTATCTGGGTGTGGCCACTGAGAAGTGTCTGAATGGAGTGGAGAAAAGGGTCACAATTTTAGATTTGTTATCCACAAGGTCCTGGATTCACTGAAATGATTAAAATAAGGGAGAAGAAAACTGAGCCAAGTAAAGTCTTCAATGAATGAGAAGGTTCTTCTGGGAGGTAAGATAATAAGGAAAGGGTGACAGTGATAGAACTTCAAAGAACAGAGAAGTGGCAGTGGCAATAGAGCAAAGAGGACACCTGTCTAATCTCCTGAAACACAGGGATAGAAGAATAGTAAAAGCTCCTATTTGAGGTGACAGAGTCCTAAGGAGACACCTATGTCAGTGAGGAAAAGAAGTGACTAGGATATCTGGAAAGAGACCACTGTCAGAGTTGACGGCTCTGAGCTTAGAGATGTACCATTAGCTCATATCCGTGGAAGTTCCGCTTGTTGACAAACTATGGCAAGCAGGAAAAATCCAGCCTATTTTGTGTATGGCCACAACTAAGAATGAGCTTTACCTTTTTAAGGGTAGTAAAACACACACACACACACACAGATATGCAAAAAGAAACTGCATTTGGGCTGCAACACCTAAAATATTTACTATCTGGATCTTTACAAACAAACAAACAAACAAAAATTCACCACCCCTGGTTTACAAAGAACTGCCAGTGAGTTCTCTTCCAAGGCCATGGACTGCAGAAGCCATCTTGCAAAGACAATCTACTGACCAAAAGGAAGGAGCCTACATAAGGCAGCACAAGTTATTCCTGCAGGAAAAAAACATATTCTATAGATAATGATTAAGGATATCACGTAAAAGCAATACTGTAACAACAAATTATCTCTTAGGCTACTTTGGTCCAGCCAGGAGTAACAGGATTACTGTCATGATATAATTATTTATAATGATATATAATAAAATTATGAATTATAATTATCATCCTAAATGATAAAGTAAATTCCTCCATTCAACAAATACCTACCTATTCTAGTTCCAACCAGGGTGCTTGTTCTATTTTTTGCTTTGATGGTATAGGGAAAACCAGGAACAAATGTTTAAGGGAGAGCACAATCTGCCATTTTCATAAGTTATTTATCTAACAGAATAGTAAGACTTTTTAAGTATCAGACCAGATAAAACAGTTTCTCTTCTCTTTAAGATTCAGTTTTGGCAGCTCTTTCTGCCCACAGGTCCTGTCCCTGTGCTTTAATAAAATCACCTTTTTGCATCAAAAAATAATTTAAAAAAAGTTCACTACAAATCAAAACCACACTCAGATATCACCTCACGCCAGTCAGAGTGGCCAAAATGAACAAATCAGGAGACTATAGATGCTGGAGAGAATGTGGAGAAACGGGAACCCTCTTGCACTGTTGGTGGGAATGCAAATTGGTGCAGCCACTCTGGAAAACAGTGTGGAGGTTCCTCAAAAAATTAAAAATAGACCTACCCTATGACCCAGCAACAGCACTGCTAGGAATTTACCCAAGGGATACAGGAGTACTGATGCACAGGGGCACTTGTACCCCAATGTTTATAGCAGCACTCTCAACAATAGCCAAATTATGCAAAGAGCCTAAATGTCCATCAACTGATGAATGGATAAAGAAATTGTGGTTTATATACACAATGGAGTACTATGTGCCAATGAGAAAGAATGAAATATGGCCCTTTGTAGCAACATGGATGGAACTGGAGAGCATTATGCTAAGTGAAATAAGCCATACAGAGAAAGACAGATACCATATGTTTTCACTCTTATGTGGATCCTGAGAAACTTAACAGAAACCCATGGGGGAGGGGAAGGAAAAAAAAAAAAAAAGAGGTTAGAGTGGGAGAGAGCCAAAGCATAAGAGACTGTTAAAAACTGAGAACAAACTGAGGGTTGATGGGGGGTGGGAGGGAGGGGAGGGTGGGTGATGGGTATTGAGGAGGGCACCTTTTGGGATGAGCACTGGGTGTTGTATGGAAACCATTTTGACAATAAATTTCATATATTGAAAAAAAAAAACTGAGAACAAACTGAGGGTTGATGGGGGGTGGGAAGGAGGGGAGGGTGGGTGATGGGTATTGAGGAGGGCACCTTTTGGGATGAGCACTGGGTGTTGTATGGAAACCAATTTGACAATAAACTTCATATATTGAAAGAAAAAAAAAGATTCAGTGTTTATAGCCATTTTGAAACAAAAATGAACCCCCCTCCCCCCACCAAAAAAGGACACTTTCCAGTGACTAAACAGACAAGAACTTCTCTAACCATAAAACCATACTCTTACAAAGATTACTAAAGAAAGCAAATCAGCATCAGTTGAAACACTGAAACACTGAAAATGAAATAACTGGAACTTTAAGAAGTGAAATTATGGAAATATATTTTATTTTTAATTGTAAATAGTAAAAAAAGCTGTAATATTTTAAATAAGTTGTTAACAAGACTTAGTTGATATCTAGTAAACCTCTTATAGCATCCTTTTACATTTATTTTCTTGAAAATACTCAAAGACACTTGCATTGTATCCCTTAGAAAACTGCCTAAAAGATAACTGCATTTAACAAGTCCTATAAAGAACAACATTCTAACATTCATGTTTTTCATATTTGAAATACTGAGTTATATTATATGTCATTCAGTGTATCACTTAGAAGAATAAATAACACAATCGCAATACCTGATGCTCTGATCTTTGTTTCCACAGATAAAACCTATCAGCCTTCATGCAGGAAATATACAAACAAAAAGAGTTAACCTGCAACCACTTATCTTATTTGTTAAAAGATAACAAATTACAGTGTGGAAGACTAACATTACGAAAATAGTCACCATTTTTTTCTTTACCATTAAACTCTGGCTCAAAGATAATAAAAATAATGTACAATCCATCAGTGTGTATTTATCCTATATCACATTTTCCCTATCTTACAAGGAAAGAAAATAGATTTAATTTAAGAGGAAGATTAGTGAAACACTATTACTGAAAGACAATTTTGTTATCACCACTACTCAAGAAGTATGCACGGGACTCTTTCAGAAAACACATTGCTGTACATACTCCACAATCTGAGATTAGGTGATCCAAGGTGAACATGAAAAAAATTAAAACATTTTTTTTTCCTTATTCAGATCACTCCCTATGCCCAGGAAAATCAGGTTAAATGGATCTTAGATTGTACTTTTATTTTATTTCACTATATCTATTTTAGCAACTTAATGTAAATGGAAAGTAACACTTATTTTTAAGTGAAAATCATATCACTTTTTGAAACTGCAAATGGGAGTTTCATCATGAAAGATGATAAGCTACATGGCAAATTCTTGTATGTAGACAGTTATTTACCATAATCAGTTCAAATATAACTTTATGCTTTCCATTTATTTACTTTCAACTGAAATAAAGGACAATTAGGCCACTGCAGTCATTTCCTCATCTGAGTCACTGGATTCATCTTTTAGTTCCAATTCCCCTAAATCTTTATCTACGGTTATAATAGTTTTCTTCTTGCACTTCTTGGGAACTGCATCATTAGCACAAATTTTTCTCATTTTAATGGTTGGCAATTTCTTCAGATCCAAATCCCACTCCCTAAACAAAAGAGAGTACACACAGAGGGTTGCTGGGGTGTGAGATGGGGAAACAGTCAATGTATTTAAAACTCTAAAAGCAGTAGAACAAAGCTTATGAATGTATAGTAGATTCAAATGCACTAGAAACAAACAACATAAATGCATTAGGAAAAAAAAGAGTCCCAAGAACTGAGGTCCGCTTTGTCCATATTTCTTGCATCTTCTCGTTAACCTACAATAGCTATAACTGCACACAGATTCCCACATATCCAAAACTTCCAAAATGCAATTCAGGAAAATATTAGGCAGAAGTTAGAAGGAGGCTCTGTTCCATTCTTTTATTCTCCCTAACCTGAATCTTCAGTCTGGCCATATGGTTTCAAGAATCTAAAAAGTAGGAACTAAGACACCTGGGAGGCTCAGTCAGTTGAGTCCGACTTCAGTTCAAGTCACGATCTCACAGCTCAGGAGTTCCAGCCCCACGTGGGGCTCTGTGCTGACAGCTCAGAGCCTGGGACCTGTTTTGGATTCTGTGTCTCCCTCTCACTCTCTGTCCCTCCCCCGCTCACATTTTGTCTCTCTCTCAAAAATAAATAAAAATGAAAAAATTTTTTAATAAATAAAAAGTAGGACCTAGATCATATCTGGCAAATTTCCAAAATGCAGTCAGAAAAGATTTTTCTTTTCACACATGGTGGTAAATCACAGTAATTTTCAGAAACGAAAAACATGTTGTTACACTAGAAAACTCAATCTTTCAACTACCAGACTAACTAGTTCTTGATGACTTAACTTTTTCTCTGGGATCACTTCCCAATAACCATCCTTTCTGAAAGAACTCTGAGCCATCAAGTCTGTTGCTGTTAGGTTATCTTTTAAAAAGTATAAAATGGGGAAGAATAGTGAGAACAAGTTCTTTTAGGTATTATACTAAGGTATCTAAATTTTCTTTTAAAAATAAATAACAGCACCATGTCACTATCATTTCAGTGTACATCAGGTGTTTCAAAGAAAGACAAGTTAGGAAAAGCCTTACTTTGATAAAAGAGAAAAAGTTAAAAGAAACCCTTGAGTTGTTTTTTTTTTTTTTTTAGCTCATTAGAGCTAAGTTCAAAGTTCTAGGTTCATAAGGGAAGAAAGTTTATGTCTCATGTATTTTACATGCAGCTTCAAGGAGTAATAAAAGAGACAGACTTACCTAAAAGTTTTCAGGTTACCTGCATTTACAATGTCTGGAATCTCTAGGAAAGAAAATAATTTACATCCATTAATCAATGTTCTTTAAATTACAACACTTTACAGTTTCCTTGTTTATTATCTCACACACAAAAGTGACAGCGAAAACCAAAGCAAAACACAATTTCAAAGCACTGCTGTAATGCTATATGAAAAGTAAGTTTTGGAAGTATAACGGGCATAGTTTAAGAAGGTGACTTATTCACCAGACACACTCCCTGACACTGGAAGCAGCACTGTGGCACGCCTGAAACAACACTGGATCTGAGTTTTTGGGCTGACTCAATCACCAATACATGTCTGACCTTGACCACGTCCTGTTAATTAATCTGCAGGCTACATGGTGAACAGACTTTAGAAGGAAAGAGCAGTAGCACAGAGACCAACTGGGAGGCCGTTACAAGGGTACAGTTGAAACGATGGCGGCTCGAACTAGGGAGGTGGTGACAGTAGCAGTAAAATTTATCAGACGCAAAATGTATTTTGCTGAGGATATGGACGGAGCGTAAAAGTGACTATGCGTGGGCTTCCGACCTGAACAACTGATGCCGCTGCCAGAAATACAGATCATGTGGGAGAAGAAAGTTTTGGGAGAAAAGCTGGACTTTGCTTTGGAACAGGTCAGGTCTGAGATGCCTATAAGACATTCAAGTAGAGATTTTAAGAAACCCATCTTTGATAATGCAAATCTGGAGTTCTAGGGACAAGTTAGCACTGACAGATACAAATTTTGAAATTATGGGCATGTAGACAGTATCTCAAACCGAGACGGAATGAAATCCATTAGGAATTGGTATAGACAGATAAAAAGAAGAGGCCCCCAAAATAGAGACCTTAGCCAATATTTAGTTTGTGAAGAGGAGTCAATTTAGGACACTAAAGTCTCGGCCAGTGACCTAGAAAGACAAGTAGGAAAGGGTCTTCTTTACCAAATGAAACGTGTGACAAGAAAATGAAATGATTGATCATCTGTATCAAATGATGCAGAAAAGTTGACTGAGAATCAATGCCCAGTATAGCAACTATTTGCCAGTACTGTTAGTTGAGTGGAAACGACAGCTAATTAAAGTGGGTTACAAAAAAAATGGAACATGAGGAAAAATGGAGACTACAAACATAAATTTTACAGTCTGATGGTGACAACTCCATGAAAGGGAGTAGTTGAAGCTCTCCCTCAACTTCCTGTGTCAGGTACTTTGATAAATCAAACTTTATGTAACTTTTAAACAACCTGTGGAAGTAGGTATGCTATTTATTGCTATTTAAACTGAAGAAAACAAAGCCACAGGAGGGGAGGATTTAAATAACTTGTCCTGTTTAATAGTAAGCTGTAAGGGTTTAAATCAGATCTATCTAGTTCTAAAGCTATTTTCTGTTATTTTTTCAGTTAGGAACGCACTTCCTACAGATGATGAAGAGGAACTACCAACTACTTCAGGGTTTCTAGCATTACTATAGTGTAGGTGCCTGACGTTAAGCTTTTGATTGTCTAGACATCCGTATCACAGACACCCTTCTCAAATAAAAGTCTTGTCAGCTGTATGACACAGCTACAGCAAAACAACTAGATGAGAAACCAGGCCGCCCCCATCCGTGAAAGTTCTCTTTCAGAAAGCCCTGGTAACCAAACACTCGAGTGACCCCACTTTTCCCTTCTCGCGCCCTAACTCCCACTGCTGTGTTTCTAATTTGGCAATAAAGAATGAACCTGTGAAACCCTTGGCACCTCACCTTAGATCCTAATAAAGGTAGAGCCCCAGGTCCACACTCCCTCTCTCTACCTTCGTCCTCCCTGTATGTCCTGGGTTGTGCTGTGGACCCTCTAGGACTTGTGAGTAATAAATCTTTTTTTCCCAAAGTCCCCTGATGGTTGTTACTGAGGTGCATCATGCAATCCTAATAAGAACCACAAAACCTGGTCCTACCACAACACTGGCTCCGGCTGGGGAAATGCCCATGGGGGCTCACCACAAGTACCAGGCGCCCAGGTGGGTGCTTCAGGCATGTCTAGCAGACAGCACTACTATCAATAGGCTGGGACCAACACAACAGTTATCCACAAGATACTTCCTTTAGGGTCCCATGTTTCAGTGTTATTATTACCAAAATTTAAAAATTTAATTTGCTATTAAGTATTTCGTTCATACTATGCTTTTTAAGTAAATCCATGTACCATAAATGCAATCATAACATGGCTAGGAATGGAATGTGAATGAAGGAATGTACAGGACCATGGCAAACTTAAGAATATATGATCAAATCTAAAAGGGACAGCTGTTACTCCACTATAGTGGATTATGCTGCCAGGCCATTTGCATTTTTTAAAAGGAAGCCAGAAATCTACATTTTTCATGTGCAATCACCAGGTTTTTTTCTACAATGGCAATTAATAAGTCAATCAAATGCCATCTGCAGACCATGTTGCCTCTGTGTCATCACCGTTTGTGGGCCTTGCAAGCCTTAAGTACCCTCACTTAAGTGCTTTTCTTCTGAAAATGTTAGTAAACTAGTAACACAGAAATGCCACAATGAATGAATGAATGTTTGATTTTACAGTTTTTCAAGTATGACTACAACCCATAAAGGTTGGTCCTGTAAGAATTACAAAGACGGGGAGGGCACAGCACCCACTCTAAAGGAACACAGATGTAGTTGGAGACGGGCAAGTAATAACTCCACAATAAATGTGCCAGAGGGAGAGGAAAGCTTTATTGTCACAGTAGAAAGATACGATGTCACTGTCACAAGTGACAGTTTTGAGAATGTAAGGAAAAAAATGAAGTAAAAAATTGTTTGATATACTCACAAAAGAAAGGAAATCAGAGGAAGAAATTCAAAACAAACTAAATAAACAGAATTTTAAAAATTAAGCATTTGAAATGAATTACAAATCTGATATGGCTATGTATTTTAGAGAGAAAAAAATAAAATCACAGAAAACACACCAAGACCATATCCTTCATACTGCTGCCGCTCACGCTCCATTGTCTGCTTGATGACTGTCTCCCGGGAACAGTGCCGCCTTCCCTGCCTGTCTTTGATGCTGTTATGTAATTCAATCTGCTCTAGTTCACTGCTGAATCGATTTAAATACCTGAGAAATGAGAAAGCAACCTGAATTACAAGTCTGTACATTTGGCTGACATTACTTCATTTAAAATATAAACCCCAGCCTTCACCCGTCCTTGAAATTTTTGTTTTCTTCTGAGTTCGAGTCCTCAGACTTCAGACCTTTCCTGGATAACCCAACCATTTCTGAAATTCCAGCAACCAAATCACTGCCTGCTATTCCAAGTATCTGCTAAACTCCAGATCCTCATATTCAACCACCTCCTGGACATCTCCATTTGGATGTCCCATGGAGGCTTAACACATCAAAAGTGAACTTATGTTCACCCCAGTCCCCCTCATCCCCCACCAAACCTGTTCCATCTCTGGCTCTCTACCTCAGGAAACAGTATAGCCATCCACCCAGTTGGCCAAGTGAACAATGAACGTGTCCTCCTTGATGCTACTTTCTCCCTTTTATGCCACATCTAAGTTTTCACTAAAGAGCGAGACTTTCTACCTTCTTTAATTTCTCCAGAGTCTTCATTTCTCTTCACCATACTGCTACTAATGATGCAGAGACCACCATCATCTCTTGCCTGGATTGCTTCATGAGCCTCTCAACAGTGTCCTGGCCAAAACCATGCCCCTTCAGGCTATCCATCCTCATTCTCACTACTGTGACATTTCTAAAGTTTAAATAGGACCATCTCAGGTGCCTGCTGTAAAAAGCTTCCTGTGGCTCCCAACGTCCTTCGATAAAGTCCAAACTTACAATGATACTTGAGGTCCTTAATTAGCTGTACTTGTCACAATGCCCTCTTTGAACCTGTTAACAAATGTCTGGCAGATCACTACCTATGTCGCCCTTACCTGTGATTCTCTCTGCCTAAAGGTTCTTCAGCTAACTTACCTCAACCTGCTAACTCTTACTCTTCAGGTGTCAGTTTAGACAATATTTCCATTAGAAAGCCTTTCCTGACCCCCAAGAACTAACTGGGTGGGTTAACTAACACACCCACGCTCAGAAAGGTTACAAACCTACCAGAGTGGCTAAGCCAGCGTGTGAATCTTAAAGCCTTTCAGATAACAAAGTCAGTTTACTCCTCTATAAATCCAGAATAGAACTCTGTCTCTTGAAGAGCCAGGCTGAACAAGTCCCTCTTTTCTGACCTTTTGCTCATAACATGCCCAGTGTTTACCTTTCAATTAATTCACAAGCATCTTTCTTTGAATATCCTGCTTTTTGGGGATCAAGATGACTTTGAAACCACTGGAGTTTTTCACCTGTAACAATAGGTACCAAGATCATTCAACACCGTAAGTTATCACTTATGCAATGAGTATTCATTATAATTTTCAACATCACTGTGTTTAAAATAGTATCAAAATTTATTTCAATGTTAAATACAAAGGCTTGTGTGGGCTCAAAGCTAATTAAACCAGTCTGTCAGAAATCAGATTGTCACATTTTAATTTGGGGAAGAGACAGGGGTGGAAGAGATGCTTTTCTGTGTATTTCTTGTCCAGTAAGAATGAAAAATTATTTTTTTAAAAGAATAACAGAACATGAAGTTCTAAGTATTTCAAAAGCAAAGGACAGAACTTTTCTAAAATTATGAAACAAACCTGATTAGATTAATGGTGAAGATGGCCGTTGCTGAACATTTAATAAGCATCAGGCTCTATGTCAAGAGCTTTACAATCCTATGAGGATCAGTACATTATTATCCCTACTCACAGATGAGAATAAGTAACCTGTCCAGGGGCCTCAAAGTCAGTAAATATATTAACCATACAAGAGCTGCCAGACCCTGTGCAAAGAGTGACCAACATTATCAACGAGCTAACAAACCTCACCCTAAATCTGACGATCAGGGTCATATTCAGTTAGATTTCTCAAAATTACAGATCAAGAAATGACCCTACCCCAGATATGGATGACCTACTTAGAAATACTATTCTATTAACTGAGAAAGCATTGGAGAGAAGTGTTCAAATAAAGCCTAAGGGTCACTATTTTTAAGTCAGGCTAGTAAGTAAAAATTTACTAACAATAAATATGACAAAAAAAAAAGATTATGACACTGCGATACAGACTGAGGATGCGCGTATCCACATCATTAAATATAAGCTGCTGTTTCCAAAATACTTAGGCCATAATCCTTCCTAATTCTAATCATTAGGGAGTAGAATTAAACTTCAGAGATAGATATAGGTAGGTAAACATAAACTAAATAGTTTCTGAAAAAACTGAGTAGATATTATTAACGCTTTCTAAGAGCTAATGATTGATTTTACTTTGTTTGGTTTTAATTAAATCTGGTAAAAAAAATTAACTTAGATAAAAATAGTATTTGCCTAGAAGAATCAAAAAAATAGGCGTATAGCAGAATTTCACTATCCTCTAGCCAGAGTGTCAAATAAGTAAATCTACTTACCAATAAGGTTGAGACGCAATGCCTTTTCATTCTTCAATCTTGGGGAAAAAAAGGTGCATAACGTGTTAGAAAATTTCCAAAGCAAGTTTTAAAAATCTGTCAAAAACAAACAAAAAAACTGCCCACAGAACCTTAATTCAAGGATCATTCTTTGATACATATGAAATTAATTCTGATAGTGCGAAAACACTGAACATCATGCTTTTCTTTTAAATCGCTGGAACACAATGTTACTAGAAACTTTTCTTTAGCTCTTCAATGACTAACGACCAAAGGACACCTATAGAACAAATCACCTTTGAAAACACACAAAAAAAGGCTTGATTGGATTACGAATGTTCAGGTGGATAATACTTGTGCACAAAAGAGTAATAATGAATACCTTCTAGAAGATGGAATGCAGGCACCAAGGCTAAAATGCCTTACTGTCACCTTTTAAACTTCAACAAGAATAAAACAGAATGTTTACTTTTCATAATTTTCAAAGAATTATAACAAAGAACTCATCTATTCTCAGAAAACAGTATGGGTAATACATGATCCCACGATTGTTGGTATTCTAAATACTAATTCATTCAGATGAGACCTTTGGATAGCTAGTTTTTGCCACATTTTGTGCTACCCACCAGAGATACAGCAATGAACAAAAAACTACTGTCCCTGCCCTAACAAAGCAGACCGGATTTATCCTCCCACTTTAAACAATGAGAAAATTGAAGAAATAAAATGAAGCCTTTTAAAAAAAAAAAAAATTAAGTACAAGGGCACCTGGGTGGCTCAGTAGGTTGAGCATCTAATTCTTGATTGCAGCTCAGGTCATGATCTCACAGTACCTGAGTTTGAACCCCCATGCCAGGCTCTGTGCTGACAGTGTGGAGCCTGCTTGGGATTCTCTCTCCCTCACTCATGTGCATGCGCACACAGGCACGCTCTTTCTCTGCCCCTTCCCAGCTCCAGCTCTCTCTCTGACCCTCCCCCACTCACGTATTCTCTCTCTCTCTCTCTCTCAAAATAAATAAATAAACATTAAAAAAAACTTTAGGCACAGAACAGATTAAAATATACATAATACAAAAAACTAACAAAGGAAGACAACCCAATACCAAAGAGGGCCAAAGATTTTAACAGATTTTTAATCAAATCAAAGACAAATGACCAACAATCACATAAAAAGATACTTAATATCATCTAGTCATCAATACGTACAAAATTAAATCATACTGGGATACTATTATACAACTACCAGAATGGTTAAAATATTTTTAAAAAACTGATAATACAACATGTGTAAGAGGATATGGAGAGAATGTAACTCTTACACACTGGTGGTGAAAATATAAAATACTATCACTTTGGAAAAAGCAATTTCTTACACACTTAAACGTGATACCTATAATATGACCAGCAGTTCTTATAACTTATTTCATATAAACTTAATTTCTTATATACTTTAACATACGTTCACCACATGACCCAGAAATTCCAGTTCTAGGAACTGAAAGAAAAATGAAAACAAGTGCCCAAACACTGTACATGAATGTTCATGGCAGCTTATTTATAATATCAGAGGCTGGCAAATTTTTTCTTAAATGGCCGGAGAATAACAGGTTAGGCTCTGTGGGCCATGTGGTCAGTTTCTGTCACAACTACTTATTTCTGCCATTTTAGCCTGAAAGCAGCCACAAATAATACAAAAGGAATGGGCACAGCTGTTTTCTAATAAAACTTTTTAATAAAAACAGATCGCTGGACCCGTACTTTGCAGAACCTGGTAATAGCCCAGTACTGTAAATAATCCAAATGAACACCAAAAGGTGAATGAATAAACAAACTGCATTTCCAAACAATGGAATACTACTCAGTAATAAAAAAGAAAGACAATATATGAAATTACATGGGAAAATTTCATAAACAGAAGCTGGCACAAAAAATTACAATCATTTCATTTATATGAAACAATAGGAAAGACAAATCTCACCCATCAAAATAAAGAGCAAATCAATGGTTCCCCGAGTCTAGGGTACAGGGTGAGGAAGGGCTGAGCAATACACAAGGGAATCCTCTGGAAGGATGAAAATGCATATACACTAATCATGGTGATTACACCAATGTACTGTCAAAAACTCAAATCTGTACAATGAAGATATGGCTATTTTACTGAATGTTATTTATACTTCAAAGTTGATTTTAAAAAATAAAGAATACTTCAGGGGCACCTAGTTGACCAGTCAGTTAAGTGTCCCAACTTCGGCTCAGGTCATGATCTTGCAGTTCATGAGTTCAAACCCCACATCGGGCTCTGTGCTGACAGCTTAGGGCCTGGAACCTGCTTCAGATTCTGTGTCTCCCTCTCTCTGCCCCTCCCCCACTCACACTGTATCTCTGTCTCTCTCTTTCTCTCAAAAATAAACATTAAAAAAATTGTAGACAAAAAAATAAAAATAATACTTCATAACAAGAAAGAGAAAAATTCATTCCTTTCAAATAAGCCTAGAGGAAAGAATCTAGTTAGAAGTCAGGTTGCTGAGCGCCTGGGTAGCTCAGTTGGTTGAGTGACCGACTTCGGCTCAGGTCATGATCTCAGGGTTTGGAAGTTTGAGCCCCGCATCAGGCTCTGTGCTGACAGCTCAGCGCCTGAAGCCTGCTTCAGATTCTGTGTCTACCTCGCTCTCTGCCCCTCCCCCACTCATGTTCTGTCTCTGTCTCAGAAATAAACATTAAAAAAATTTGTTTTAAAAAGAAGTCAGGTTGCAATAATTCTGAATGAACTAAATGGAGGCCTGAACTAGAGTGTTATCGGTTGGGATACAGAAAAGTGGAGAGATTTGAGATTAATTCTCAAAAGTAGTTGTTTCCTAGATTTTTACTTATTAGGCTTAGTTTCTCTGTTAATTTTCCATACTAAGTCATTTTGTTTTGGTATGTAGAGTTCTTTGCTGGTTACTCTGCAGGAAAAGACAGGACAGTATACACCAACAAAATATCGCTAAGCTCAGAATCATAAAATAAAGCTAAAATCATGACACAGAATAGCCATTTGCTGCCCGTAATTGTGCATCATTTGCAATGTACTAGTCTTCAAACCATACTAGTTTCTTTTAATACAAACAGAAGCAATATTGCAAAGTCTTAAATCAGAGCATTCAAATACTGAAGAAGAACATGTTTGAGCTCTCAGCTGTTGCTATTCACTCCTATAGTATCTTTAAGTAATCAGAGTCTATCAATAAAAGTCAAGGTGACCAACTTGGTCTGGTTTTCTATCCTTCTACCACTAGTCAAAGGCAATGCAACATAACAGATATCCTCCCTGATCTTCCCCTAACTTGTCATTCTCTCTAAAAAGAAACCTTAGGAAGCAGTACAAAGAATCCTCAGTTCTGTATAAAAGTACAGAGACTGGAACTGTAAGCTGCCTTTGTTCCTCAGAAAACCAAATATCTTGGTAGGCAGATAGTTAACAAAAGGTGATAGTATCTAAAATGGTCCCCACTGATTCTTGTGTCTTGATATTCACGTCCTTCAGTGTGGATGGCTAGACCTAGTGACTTCTAACAAATAAAATAGCACAATGGATGTCACTCTGACTGTCTTCCATCCTGGCCACCCTCTCTTGTTCTATCTCAGAGCCTTTTCTCTGTTGGAACCAAGCTACCATGCTGTGAGTAGCCCGTGGAGAGGCTCATGTGGCAAGGAACTGATGCTTCCGGCCAATAGGCAGCCATGCATGACTTGAGATCTGTCAACAGCCACGGGAGTAAGCTTGGAAGCAAAACGTCTCCCTATGAAGCTCTGGGATGAAATGTAGCCCCAGTCAACATTTTGACTGTAGCCTTGTGAGAGACTGAGTCAGAAGCATTCAGTTAAGTGACACTGGAATTCTTGACCGAGAAACTGTTTTAAGCTGCTAAAATGGCATATAATTTCTCATGCAGCAATAGGTATTTAAAGCAGTATTTGATAACTGTTATTCATTACTCAGAAGCCACGGGCACCTGCACTTCAAGTTAAGTCTTACTGGTACCTTTTCTATCATCTTGCATACAGTTTGTCCCAAGAGTCTGAGTATCTTTCACCAACCATCTCTCCAAAATACACAACTCGGCCTTTCTGTCTTGCTGGAAGTACTACTCTAGTGCAGGTAGATCAGCAGTATTTTCGGATAATATTTGTGATCATGCCATTTAAATTAAATATAAGTCATGGCCAATGATGCTGCTACTCGAAAAAAATGGACATCTGTGACAGGAGTAAGCTTGTTTCATAAAATACATTAGACACTAATAAAACTGTACATTTGTTTGCTTCTGGAGCCATTAATGGTTACAATGGTGACTTCTTTTTTTTTTTTTTTTTAATTTTTTTTTTTTTCAACGTTTATTTATTTTTGGGACAGAGAGAGACAGAGCATGAACGGGGGAGGGGCAGAGAGAGAGGGAGACACAGAATCGGAAACAGGCCTCAGGCTCTGAGCCATCAGCCCAGAGCCTGACGCGGGGCTCGAACTCACGGACCGCGAGATCGTGACCTGGCTGAAGTTGGACGCTTAACCGACTGCGCCACCCAGGCGCCCCGGTGACTTCTTTAAAATAAATGAGAAAAACCTGTTTAGAACGCTGTCCAAGCAGAAAAAATTAAGTATTACCTTTCAACTCTGTGCTATAAAAACGAAGCTTTGGCCAATAATGGAACCTCCTTGGATAGAATAAGCTATATAGCAAGTAGCATGTTGTTCAGTTTTAGCCTTCTATAATTCTTTTATGTTGATTCTGTAAATCAATGCATAAAATCCTGAATACAACTGAAAACATACAAAGATTCTAGGCTCACTAAGCTCACTTCAGTGAACTTAAGAACTTAGCCAAATTCTAAGCAGTATTTGCTAAAACATTGCATGTATAGGGGCGCCTGGGTGGCGCAGTCGGTTAAGCGTCCGACTTCAGCCAGGTCACGATCTTGCGGTCCGTGAGTTCGAGCCCCGCGTCAGGCTCTGGGCTGATGGCTCAGAGCCTGGAGCCTGTTTCTGATTCTGTGTCTCCCTCTCTCTCTGCCCCTCCCCCGTTCAGGCTCTGTCTCTCTCTGTCCCAAAAATAAATAAACGTTGAAAAAAAGAAATTAAAAAACAAAACAAAACAAAACAAAACAAAACATTGCATGTATACCATCGGTACTACATAAGCTGATTTTTAAGTTTCTTATGGACACAGAATTAAATCATCTTTAAGCAAGCTACTTTTTTTCCTCATTGTCTTTTGATCCTAATTACATTACAAAGAAAACTAAAAAAAAAAAAAAAAGAAAAAAGAAAACTTAGTTCAATATTAGTTTATTTTACAAGTCTTACAACCTTTGCCAAATCTTTCCACCAAGGATAAAGCAAGCATGCCTCAGGCTCAGACCATACAGGGAAGGCAACAGTATCTACTTGGTTTTAATACAGATCAAATGTCTCCTTGAAGAAAAAAAAAAAAAAAAAAAAACATGTAAGGAAAAAAGGTTCCAAAAGAATATTAAGTTAATAATACTATAGGTCAGTGGTTCTCATAGTGTAGTCCTGAACCAGCAGCAATAGCATCAACATTACCTGGAAGCTTGTTAGAAATGTAAAATCCTGGCACTGCCCCCAGACCTTCTGACGTAAAATTCCAGGGATGGGAACAAACCATTTTAATATGCCCTACAGGGGTATCTCATGTTCACTTGAGTTTGTGAAATACTAAAATAGATGGTAAAAGGACTGCAAAATCACAAAAGTGGTAATTATGTCAAAAGACATAGCAAAATTCATGAAAGTGACATATAAATACTTTAAGTTTGAAAAGTACTGTTTTAAAGCAATACTGCTATATGAAAAGAAAAAGAAAAATTTGATTATACTATCACAGCACTTGTCTATTCTCTTCCAGAAAACTTCTAGCCAAATCACTGTGGAACAGTTAACCTTTACTAAATATGCCTTTAGGTCTTGGGTAAGGAATTAATACATAACAATGAACATGCTGGCTTCTATCAGCTAGTATGGAAATGTATCTACCATTTATTAAAATGGTAAGGCCATTTAAAAATAGCCAAAATGATGACTTTTGTGTTTGTAACTTCATTTTAAATTATTTATTTGTTTCTACAGCAGTTCCTGGGGACGCTTACAGGCCAAAGATGGAGGGTAGGGGCGAATTGGCAAATTATAAAATGTAGGCTGCTGACGAGAGAAGGGAGACTAAGGGAAAGGAAATGGAAAAGAAAGGGCATTACATATGCATTCTGTATTCCTAAGAAGAAAATTTTCCTATGGATTGTTCACATCCAGAATACAAACCAACTTCCAAAATGGCATACGGACCTATGAAAATCTACTTTTCCAAAAAAGCAGAGAATACTAACAAAACTTGTTGAAATCAACTTTTTCAGAAGTATGAAAATTAAACAAAGGCTTGCAAGAATCCAAGGAGTATTCTCAAGAAAAATAAGCCCAGTCTCAGTAAGAAAAGAACAACAAATCTGTTTTTTCAGTGCATAGAACATACTTAACATCTATTAAAGAAAGAACAAGGGAATATTGATGAAAGATAAAAGTATAAATGAGCTTTACACCAATGCACAGTATAAATGATAAAAAGATACTTACTTTTCCTTTTTTTCTTGTTTGTGGGCTTCTCTTGTAATTTGAGCTGCTTTTCTACTATATGGATGGATGACCTTTTTTTCCCGTCCTACAAGTTTTCCCTTTAGGGCTTTAGGCTACAATGCAGGAAAACATATTACACACATAGTCAGATATGTAAGTGATTTCTGTCCAAAAAAAATTTTTTTGAAAGTAATATAACAGAAGTATTGTAAGTCAGAAAGACTATAAAAAAAGGTGCTGAAAGTGTCAATAAACCCAGCTCCTCAACTGTTCCATCTTCAAAGTATGTAAGAAAATCCAGACAGTGAGGAGAAACAGTTAAACACGTGTGTTACAGTTAAGAAAGTTAAGGAGGTAGAAGGAACATAAGATGTTCACGGGAGGCTGACTGTAGAAGTTGTTCATGGAACAAAGTGGGCACTGAATCAAGCACAATCAAAGTTGGATTCATAGAAAAAGAAGAACAGAGGAAATAATAGAAGCCATCTCAAAATCAGCACATCAAAAAGAACAAATTACTTTCCCATTCAAACCTTATGCCAGTTTAACTAGGTCACAATTCATTCAGTCCACTGAACTAGACATGTCAGTAATTCTTTATTCCCACATAATTCTCCATCTTATCACACCTGTTACCATTTTGGAGTTGGCTTCCTATAACAACAGAAGCCCAAAAAAATAATGGTGTACGTAACCCAACAAAGTTTGGTTCTCTCATGTAAAAAGTAGGAGCTGGAGACTCCACTCCACAAAGTCCTCAGAGATCCAGGCTCCTTCCATTTTGTTATCTACTATCCTTAGGCCCCTATATATCCACACAGTTCAAGATGACTTAATACCAAGTCTAAATTCCAGACAGTGAAAAGTAGAAAAGAAAATCTAAAGGCATATCCCTTTCCTTTAAGAGCAAGATCTCGGAAGCTGCAGTCTTCTGTTTATACCCCATTGACCAAAATTTAATTGGTGGCTTATATAAAGGTGAGTAGTAAATATAGTTGTTATTCTCAGGAAGAAAAAAAAAAAAAAAACATGATTACAATAGAAAAAGAGCCTATTTGGGGACAGTTGACAGTCTCTAATATACCGAAGCCTGGAAAAGGTCAAGTGTTCCTAGAATCTTCTCTTCAAAACTATTGTCATTGCCTTAAATCAGCCTTGTGATCTTTCATGATTAGGGTGGCCTTTAGATTCTCACTGCTAGTTCTTTTTTCGTGGAAATCATACAGCTTATTTTTCTACAACATTAATCTAGTAAAGTCCCTCCCCCTGCTAACAAACTCACAGTTAGGTCCCAAGTCCTTAATGTGGAAAACAATCTACCCCCACCCTAATTCTCCAGCATTATTTCTCATTCTTCAAAACATCCTTCACCCCATTCTTACTGAACTTCTTCCCCATTCCCAGAATACACCTTGCTGTTTCATAACTTCTGGAAGCTGCACTTGTTACCTCTGCCTGCAAAATCTTTTCCTTTCTGTTCTTTCATAAATTACAACTCAAAGTTTTCACTTGTAAAACTTTTTGCAGAATTAAAATGACCACCAATTCCTCATTCACACATGTATTCATTCCTTCAACAATACTGAAATACACAACAAATATTTACTGCTCACTTCTTGATAAACCTGAGCAGCAAAGATAGCTCCAACTGTGAAACCCAGAATGGCATGGGAAGGTTGTTACAGGTATAGGAGAATAAGGTGAAACCATCATAAAACAGTACAAACATGCTTTATTTTATTGTGCTTCACAGATATTGTGAGGGTTTTGATTTGTTTACAAACTGAAGGTTTGTGGCAAACTTGCATGAATTAAGCAAGTCTATTATTGACATTTTTCTATCAGCATTTGCTCACTTCATGTCTCGATGTCACAATTTCGGTAATTCTTGCAATATTTCAAACTTTATCATCATATTTGTTATGGTGATCTGTGATCAGTAATCTACTCTTGTAATTGTTTTGGGGCACCATGAATATGCCTATATAAAACAGCAAACATGAATTGTGTGTGTTCTGACTGTTCTCACTCACCAACCATTCCCCTATCTTTCTCCTTCTCTTCAGGTCTATTTCCTGAGACACAACAATACAGAAATTAGGCCAATGACTAGCCCCACAATGGCTGCTAAGTGTTCACGTGAAAGGAAAAGTCATGCATCTCCCACTTTAAATCAAAAGCTAGAAACAATTAAGCTTGGTGAAGAAGGCGTGTCCAAAGCTGAGATAGGCCAAAAACCTAGGCCTCTTGTGCCAGTTAGCCAAGTTGTGAATGCAAAGGAAAAATTCTTGAAGGAAGTTAAAAGTGCTACTCCAGTGAGCACACAAATGATAATAAAGCAAAACAGCCTTAATGCTGAGAAACAGAAAGTTTTCAGTGGTCTGGAGAGATCAAACCAGCCACATTTCCTTGAGCCAGAGCCAAAGCCAAATCCGGAGAAAGTCCCACCTCTCTTCAATTCTACGAAGGCCGAGAGAGGTAAGGAAGCCGGGGAAGAAAAGTTTAAATTGGCAAAGGTTGGTTCATGAAGTTTAAGGAAAGAAGCTATCTCCATAACATTAAAGTGTGAAGTAAAGCAGCAAGTGATGTAGAACCTGCAGCAGTTATCCAGAAGATCTAGGTAAGATAATTAATGAAGGTGGCTACGCTAAACAAAATTTGTGTAGACTTTTAATGTACACAAAGCAGCCCTCTACTGGAAGATGCCATCTAGGACTTTCACAGCTAGAAAGAAGTCAATGCCTGGCCTCAAAGCTTCAAAAGACAGACTGCCTCTCGTTAGGAGTTAATGCAGCTGGTAACTTTAAGCTAAAGTCAATGCTCAGTTACCATTTCCAAAATCCTAGGGCCCTTAAGAATTATGGGCCCTTTACTCTGCCTATGCTTTATAAATGGAACCATGAAGTTTGGTTGATAGCACATCTGTTTACAACATGGTTTACTGGATATTTTAAGCCCAAGGTTGAGACCTATTCCTAAGAAAAAAAGATTCATTTAAAAATGGCTGCTCATTGACAATGCACCTGGATGGAGACAATGAGATTGTTGTTTTCATGCCTGCTAACACAGCATCCATTCTATCATGGAGTGATTTTGACATTCAAGTCTAATTATTTAAGAAATACATTTTATAAGGCTATAACTGCCATAGTGATTCCTCTGATGAATCCGGGCAAAATACTGAAAGCCTTCAGAAAAGGATTCACCATTCTAGATACCATAAAGAACATTCATGATTCATGGGAAGGGTCAAAATATAACATGAATAGGAATTTGGAAGAAGTTGATTCTAACCCTCTTGAACGACTTCAAGGGGTTCAAGACTTCAGTGGAAGCAACTGCAGATGTGGTGGAAACAGCAAGAGAACAGAATTAGAAGCGGAACCTCAAGATATGACTGAATTGCTGCAATCTCATAATAAAACTTGAACGGTTAAGGAGCTGCTCCTTACAGATGAACAAAGAGAGATGCAATCTACTTTTGGTAAAGACACTGCGAAGGCTGTTGATATGGCAGCAAAGGATTCAGAATATTACACCAACTTAGTTGACAAAGCAGTGGCAGGGTACGGGATGACTGACTACAATTCTGAAAAAGTTCTACTGCGGGTAAAACGCTATCAAACAGCACTGCACACTACAGAGAAAATGTTCATGAAAAGAAGAGTCAATTGATGTGGCAAACTTCATTATTGTCTTACGTTAAGAAATTGTTACAGCCACCCCAACCTTCAGCAACTTCTAGCCTGATAAGTCAGCAGCCTGATTGAGGCAAAAACCCCACTAGCAAAAGAAAAAAACAAAAACAAAAACAAAAACAACAATTTGTTGAAAGGTCAGATGATGGTTAGCATTTCTTAGAAATAAAGTATTTTTGTAATTAAGGTATTTACACTTTCTTAGACGTATACGACTACACACTTAATAGACAGTCTAGTGTAAATATAACTTTTCTATGTACTGGCAAACCAAAAAAAATCATTTGACTCGCTTTATTGTTACATCCGTTTTACTCGGACAGTCTGGAACTGAACCTGCAGTATCTCTAAGGTATGCCTGCACATGCATTCTTTTGTTTTACTCTCTGCATATATATGTGGGGTGGGGGTGGGAGTACAAAAAAGGTGTGGTAAGGATTTTTTGTACATGAGCTTTACACACAGGAAACAATAAAAAAACATGTGAGAACTCATGGTAGGTTGCCTCTGGGATGTCTCCCAATGAATTCCACCTCCTGATATCATGCCCAGGTGTAATCTCCACCCCCTAGAGTGTGGACCTCATGACTCACTTAATGAATAACATTTGGCAAATGGATGATCTATCAATCGTGAGATTAGGTTTTGTAAGGACTCTGGCTTCCATCTGGCCTATTCTCTCTGCTCTCTCACTAGGCTTGCTCTGATGGAAACCAACTGTCATGTCAAAGATTTGCTCTGAGGCTGCTAAAACTTAACTGAAGTTACAGAGCTGTGTGTTAACACTGTTTCAGCAATATGTCCAATTCTATAAAAAAACTTCCTTTAAAGATTTAATAAAAAACTTTCTTTAGAACAAGAAATGATTTGATATCCTTGGAGTATGAATATGTCCTCAGAGCTTTAGAAGTCTCAGTTAAAGAACCTCTAAGACTTAGTACAAAGAAGACACAAAAATTGAACTTATATTCTGATTCACCTGTAGTTTGCAATTCCTTCTATTATTCATGAAAAGGTTGCCTCAAGGCAGGATATGAATGTATAAGGCACAGAAATATGTACAATATAGCTTGCTCAATTTTAAAACATTTTTGTATTTTTCAATATATTAGTATAAAAAAGAAATATTCAACAGGGAAAAACTGAAATAAAACCCTATCAACAAAATGTTAATCTATTAAACAGTCTATTCAAACTAAATATCCCTTAACTAAAAAGCAATTAATCTCTAACCTTTGGAGGTTCTCCAAATTTATTTGTAGAGCATCTGATGATTCATAGACTAGTACACAATGTAAACAAAAAACAAATCTGGGGGTGGAGGAAAGAGTTTAAGGTGTATTTGCTACAGAAGACTAACAGTTATGTTTTAACTTTGAAAGATACAGCAAAATCGTATTTCTTTTCATAAGCATAACTAAGGCACTGTTTTGAATAACTATGCTTATTTTTGTGTGTGTGTTTTTTTGAGAGAGAGAAGCAGAGAGAAAGGGAGACAGAGGATCCAAAGCAAAATCTGTGCTGACAGCAGAGAGCCTGATGCGGGGCTCAATCCCAGGAACCATGAGATCATGATCTGACTGAAGTCAGACATTTAACCAACTGAGCCACCCAGGAGCCTCTCATTATGCTTACTTTGAAGTTTCTGGCACCGCAAAAATATGCCAGTCATAAAATTAGTTATCAAAAGTGTCTCCTTCCTACAATCTTTGGCGATTACTTAAGAAAATTCATTCTAAATTAATCTTTGGAATCATAATTGAGAGTAACAGAAGAAAACACATAGTTTATTCAAACACAGAAATAGAAAGAGGTATTTCAGGGGCAATAAGCTTCAAATATTCCTGTTAAAATCATAAATAACAAAAGGATGGGGCACCTGGGTGGCTCAGTCGATTAAGCGTCTGACTCTTGATTTCAGCACAGGTCATGATCTCACAATCATGAGATTGAGCCCTGTGCGGAGCCTGCTTGAAATTCTCTCCCTCTCTCTTCCTCTGCCCCTAACCCGCTTGTGCACGTGTGCACTCTCTCTTTAAAAAAATAAAGAAAAATATATAAAAAGCAACTTTTCCTAAAAGACCATCAAAGTCATCATAGAATTCAAGCTAACTAGAGGCAGAAAATGCCATTTAGATTACTCAGTGTAACTAGACACCTATATCAAATACTAAGTCCTTCAATACCAGTGACAAGATGAAAATGAGATGACTTAACTAAGAAAAGCTGCTTTGTTGATGAGGAAATCTACCATAAAGAAATTCAGTGCACTTTCCTTGCTTTACAGATAAACATGACCCCAATGACGGACAACTGGTTATGGCTTCCAGTAGGAACTTAAGTGATTCTGCACATAATCCTTTTTAAACCCACCCAATTCCCAAGGACCATTTCAAATTCAAGTTTACTTCCTCCTTGAAACGACCCAAGAATAATCATTTGGACCTTAGAACCTTTCTCTTTTGGTAGCATTTGCCACATAGCAGCACCTAGTATCATACTGCACTTACCAGTCATTTAACATTTACAAAATCATTTATATTTGTGTTTTATCTTCTCAACAGTGGCTTCTTAAAGACTGTAAATGTGTCCTATCAGTTTGAAAATAATACTTTGAAAGTAAAAGAAAAAAAAAAAATAGGATGTTGCCCCAAGTAAACATATGCTGAGCACCCAATGTACATTAAACTACTGTGAATTAAAAACATGAAAAATAGTCCTTAAAAATGTGAATTATCTCATATAAAAATAATTTTTAATAGCCCCCAAACAATACTTTCCTTAACATTAAGAATATCTTAATAATTCTCTAACAGAGACTTCAATTTCTTTCATGCAAAATTCTATCATCAAGCTCAACTTCTTTTATGTTATCATAGAATCCAAGCTCAACTAGAGACAGAAATGCCATTTAGACTGTTCAGTGTAACTAGAAACCTAGAAAAATGACCATTCCACCAAACACACTTAGGGTACATAAAGGCATACAAATACTTAAAACAAAAAGTATAAGACTAAAGCCATACCTACCACCACTCACAAACATCTAGTCAGAATTAACCTTTTCTCCCACATTCCCTGCTACTACTCTTTACACTTCTACCTTGTACTAGATTAATTTTTTAAAAAATCCCTGAGCATATATTACCATGTACTAGGATAGGAACTAAGGCTCCAGGATCAAAAACAGACACAACTTGCCCTCATGGAGCTTACAATCTAGCTATCTCATGAATAACTATATACTTCAGTTAAGTCCAGAAAACGGTCAGGAAGTATAAGATCCTGAGTGAAACCATATAAAAAGTGGACCTAATTTTTGAACATCAGGAAAAGCCTCCCTGAAGAAGTAACTTGAGACTTTTTTTTTTTTTTTTTTTTTTTTTAGAAGCTGACACAAGTTGCTTGTATAAAGAATAGTTTGGAATGAGGTAAAGGAGTAAGACTACCACTGGTAGTGTTGCAGTCGTTAAGAAGAGCTGACAGTCGAGTAGCCTAAGCACGGTGACAGTGAGGGTATGAAAAAAAAACAGCAAGGTTTGAAGAAATGTATCTTGAGGCACAATGATACAGGACTCAAATATGGAGGGCGAGGGAAAAGGAAGAGTTAAGTATGCCTCCCCAGGTTTGCAACATAAGCAACTACATGGTCAGAATTACCGTTTACCGTTAAGATAGGAATGGAACGTGGAGACAAGGGGCATCAAGAATTCACTGTTAATTAGTTCAAGAGGCCCAGGAGACAGCTGAGTCCAGGAGAGATAAATACAAGTCTGGCACTTAGGAAAAAAAGATCTCAGCTAAAGATATAAATTTGGAATGACTTGGGGATATAGGTGGCACTTTAAGCCACTGGAGATAGTAAGATTCCCTCAGTAAAAGAGTAAGAGGAGAAAACAGCCTAGATCTAAGCTCAGATGAAATACATGTATTTGATGAGAACCTACAAGGTAATGGACATTTACAAAATCATTAAGAAAAAGATCAACAACACAAATAAAAACAGGAAAAAGAACACAAACAAGTCACAGAAAGATAAATACAAATGTTATTAAAGTTTTGAAAGGATATGTGGTCTACCTTAAAAGAAATGTAAATTAAAACTTTAATGAAATAGAATTTTTAACGTATAAGACTGGATGTTTTAAATTTCTTAGCACTGCATTAGTGAGGATGTGGGTGAGTTAGTGGTCTCATAAATAAGCAGTCTCATAAATAAGTAAGTATTCTCCTCCTGGAGTGCAACTTGATAGTTCTTATCATTATTAAAAATTGCACGTGTCTTTTGACCAAGACATTCTATTTCTATTAATTTAGTCTAGAGGTATATATCTACACGTGTAGCAAAAACAAGAATAATCAACACAGCAGTGTTTGCAGTAGGAAAAGAAAGAATGGAAACAGGTTAAGTGTCCATCAGAGACCTGGTTAAGAAAATTAGATAAAAGCAAACAATGGGTTATTAGCTATAAAAAGCAAGAGGGAGAACTATATGTACTTACACAGGTCTCCAAAAGTTGAGTAAGACAAAACAAGCAAGGGGCGTAAGACTGTGTCTAATATAGTATTAATATAAAAAGGAGGAGTAGAGACATATACATATGCTGGTGCATGTATATAAAATGTCTGAATGGGTATCTAAGAAAATGGTAACAGGCATTCCTCAAGTGAACTGAGGCATTAGATAACAGAGTTGGAAGACTTACTTTTTGCAGGAGGAAGAATAATGATCTCCCTCCCAAAGATGTTAATGCCCTCATCCACAGACTTGCAAATAATTTACCATATATGACAAAAGGGACTTTGAAAATGTGATCAAAGATCTTGAGAGAGGGAATTTATCCCTGATTCCCTATAAACAAGGGCCCTTCTAGGAAGGAGGAAGAATCATTATCAAGAGAAGGGGTTGTGGCCCCTCTTGGAGAAGCAGGTTAAGATGTGACACTGATGGCTTTGAAGATGAAGGAAGGAGCCAAGAAGCAAGGAATGTAGGTGACCTCTAAAAACCGGAAAAAGCAAGGAAACAGATTCTTCACTACAGCCTCTTGAAGAAAGTCCTATCAACACCTTGATTTTAGCAGAAAAATAAGACTCACTTTTGGACTTCTGATTCCAGAAATTTAACAATAAATGAACCTGCATTGTTTTTAAGCCATTAAATTTGTATTAATTTTTCACAGCAGTAATAAAAACTTAATACACTTTTCAAGGACAACAATTTTTTTAAGTTTATTTAATTTGAGAGAAGGGGAGAGAGAGAATCCCAAGCAGGCTCCACAAGTCAGCACAGAGCCTGACGTGGGGCTTGAACCCACAATCCGTTAGATCACGACCTGAGCAGAAATCAAGAGTCAGATGCTTAACTGACTCAGTCACCCTGGAGCCCCATTGCTGTCTGATTTTTTTAAACCATGCATATGTAATACTGTTCCAAAAAGAAACAGGTTCATTAACATTTTTCGTTACTTTTACTAATTTTCAAGAGCAAGTTTTCACAAGCAAGTAATCTAAAATTTAGGCATATAAACAGACACATACACCGATGGAACAGAACTGAGAGTACAGAAATATACTTATGCATATATGGCCAAGAGTACTCAAGGGCAAAAAGACAGTCTCCAACAAATGGTGTTGTGAAAACTGTATATTCACATGCAAAAGAAAGAAATGGAACCCCTACATTACACTACTCAAAAAAATTAACTCAAAATAGATTACATTTTTTTTTAATTTATTTTTTGGGAGAGTGCAAGTGGGGGACGGGCAAAGAGAGGGGGACAGAGGATCTGAAGCGGGCTCTTCACTGACAGGCTGACAGCAGCAAGCATGATGTGGGGCTCAAAAAACTCATGAACCAAGAGATCAAAGTCAGATGCTCAACTGACTGAGCCATCCAGGTGCCCCAAAATGGATTAAACATTTAAATCGAACGCCTGAAACCATGTAACTCCTACAAGGAAACACAGGGGGAAAGCTCCTTGACAGTGAACTTGGCAATATTTTTTGTGTCTGACATGAAAGCTCAATCAACAAAAGCAAAAATAAACAAAAGGGACTACATCAAACTAAAAGGCACAGAAACAGAAATGATCAACAAAATTAAAAGGAAACCTACAGTATGGGAGAAAATATTTGTAAACTGTTTCTGATAAGTTAATATCCAAAATATATATGAAACTCATACAGGGGCACCTGGGTGACTCAGTCCATTAAGGGTCCAACTCTTGATTTCGCCTCACGTCATGATCTCACAGTTCATAGGATCGAGCCCATCATCAGGCTCTGCACTGACAGCGTGGAGCTTGCTTGGGATTCTCTCTCTCCCTCTCTCTCTCTGCCCCTTCCTGGTGTACACACACTCTCTCTCCGTCTCTCTCAGAATAAATAAGTAAACTTTAAAAGAAAAAATAAGTAAATTCATATAATTCAGTAGGAAAAAGAAAACCCCACAATCAGATTTAAAAATGGGCAAAGGACGTTTTTCCAAAAATACACAAATGGCCAACAGGGACTTGAAAAGGTGCTCAACGTCACTAATCATCAGGGCAATGGACATCAAAACCCCAATAAAATATCATTCCACGTGTGTTAGAACGGTTGTTATCAAAAAGACAAGAGATAATGAGTGGTGGAAAAGATGTGGAGAAAAGGGAAAACTTGCACACTGTTGGTAGGAATGAAAACGGATACAGCCACTATAGAAAATAGCAGAGAGGCTCCTCAAAAAATTAAAAATACAACTACCGTATGATCCAGCAATCCTACTTTTGGGTATATATCCAAGGAAATTAAATCACTGTTTTGAAGAGGTATCTGCACCTCTGTTGACTACAGCCTTATTTATCATAGTCAAGCCACTGGAACAACCTAAGTCTGTCAGCAAATGAATGAAGAAAATGCGGTGTGTGTGTGTGTGTGTGTGTGTGTGTGTGTGTATACATATATGTACATATACATATACAATGGAATTATCAATCAGCCATAAAAAGGAAATCCTGCCATTTGTGACAATATCCTGCCATTTGTGAAACTTCAAAACACTATGCTGACAGCTAAGTCAGGGAGAAAAAGACAAATACTGTATGATCTTACATATATGTGGAATCCAAAAAAAACAAACCTCATAGAAACAGAAAGTAGATTGGTGGTTGCCAGGGGCTGAGGTTGGGGGAAATGTATGAAGGTGGTCAATGGGTATAAACTTCCAGTTACAAGAGGAGTAAGTTCTTGAGATCAAACATACAGCATGGTTACTATCGCTAACAATACTGTATTGTGCACTTGAAAGCTGCTTAAAGAGTAAATCTTAAAAGTTGTAGCTATGTGATATGTTGTGTTAACTAAATTTATTGTGGTAGTTATTTCACAATATATATCAAATCATAACACTGTACATCTTAAACTTATACAATGTTATAAATCAATTATATCTCAATGCACCTGGAAAAAAAAAAAAGTTACCAAGATTTAGTAAGCTGATTTGTTGCTATAGCCTACATTTATAGGTGAGTCCAAAAGTACACAATTCGTGTCGTTAAGGAATATGTAGGTAGTCACTAACAGTTAAGACCCACAGTAATATGTAAAGATAAATCAAGGAGGATAACAGCATACTTTTAAATGTTTTATAATCTAGCTAGGGAGAAAAACAAGCACGCTTTTAAACTTTATAACAGGTTTATATAAAAAGGAATATACTTATGAGTGTCTTCTGTATAGTACACACCAAACTAGTAACTTTTAGTATGCTAAAACTTTTTTAAAACGCAGAATTAAGAAGTGTTGTGTGGGATCAATTAGTTGAAAAAGACTGTTCATGTTAGTTGAATTAAGTTTTGACGTAAGAAAAAGATACGAATTTGTAAAGCTCCAGCACAGATTCAAAATAAGAAAAAAATGAACAAAGTAACTAAAGTGGACTACAGGCTCTACTGCTATCATTTACTACTATTACTAAAGTTAATTATAACAACTAAACTACATTTACTAAGTGCCAGACATTGGGCTAAGTGGCTTACATTTAATTTTCACAACAACTCTTATGAAGTAGTTACTATGATTATTCCAATTTAATAGATGGGGCAACTGAGACTTAGAAGGATTAAGTAATTTCGCCAAGATCAAAATTTAGCAAAGACAAGTGCCAAACTCAGTCGTCTGGTACTCCATAACCCACATTCCAAGCTGTACTGAAAGAAGTTTAGAGTAACTGATATAAAAAGATGGAGGGGCGCCTAGTTGGCTCAGTTGGTTAAGTGAACCCACCTGGGTTCAGGTCATGATCTCACGGTTCATGGGTTCCAGACCTATGTTGGGCTCTGTGAGGACAGCTCAGAGCCTGGAGCCTGCTTTGGATTCTGTGTCTCCCACTTTCCCTGCCCCTCCCCCACCTGCACTCTGTCTCTCTGTCTCTCTCAAAAACTAATAAAACATTAAAACAAATTTTCTTTAAAGAGGGAAAACCTCCAATGCCAAGCTGACTTTAAACTCAAGAAAGGACACAGCACAGCCACTGGTGATATACCAGAAATATGAAAAGGCAGGGAATATGCCCATGAAAGCAGATTTATATGCCATTCTTTTGATTCATATGACAAGGCAATATCCTCTTACCATACAGCCTGATAAAACTGAAATTCTCAGAGTCAAGGACAACTATAGTCAAATGCCAACCAACCCCCAATCACTCACACACCATCATATCATCAGTGCTTTAACATTCCACTCTGAAGTGGAAAGGCTATGAAAGAAAATTATAAAGAGTTGGTGCACAGAGGCGAAAAGACTAAATTTATGCAAATACAAACGTGTATAATCTAAAGCAAATAGACCATTCAGATGTGAAAGACAAAAATGACATGCATACAATGAAAAAAAGAACATAGGACAAGACATTGTGGCCAGAGTATCCTAACTTTTCATCAGATTATGATGATGAAAACTTATGATTATGATTATGATTAAAGATTATGATTATAAAAACTTTTTATGCTGTTGTTTTTATTAAAAACTGGTCAAAAAGGCATATTTATAAAGCATTTTCCTATTCAAGAATTACTCTACTGAACAGAAGTTAAAAAAGAAAAGGCAAGAAGAAACAACAGTTTTGGAATACAACGAACGTTAAGTGGTAACTATAAAGAAAAGCAAGGGAATTATAAATACAAAATTTAAATACCGTTTACCCGAGGGGCTCCTGAAGGTTGGTTACAGGTTCAAGTAAAAGAAACATACAGGCTTTCAGAAGTTTTATTTTTTAAACTAGATAATGAATAAACCAGAGTTTCTTATATTGCTAATCTTTATACTTCACTATGTTAATGTGAACATTCTTTTGCATCTACTCAATTTTAAGTAAAAACAACAGAACAGTTCGAGCTTCCTGGTGGGACGGGGGAGGGGGTACGGGTGCAGGGGAGCACGGGAGGGGGAGCATGGAAACAGGATTTGCGGAGCGAGGACGTCACTCAAGGGCGCGAATGGACGCCAAGAAGAGGAGATTGAGCCTAAATAGTCTAGACCAGCAAGCAGTGGCACAAGTGTGTGGAGGCAACACTTTCTCAAGTTTTGCTTACCTTCCCCCCCCCATCCATGCTCCCGCCCCCCACATTTTGGCAAGAAAATGTGTAAACGTGAGTCTTTTCCCTTCCCTCGAGGAGGCAGGGCGCTCTATGAACACTTCGGAACCCAGAAGTTAAACTTTAAAGCCCAGACCCTGGGCCGGGCACCCGCCTCGGGGCTGCCCAGCCCAGCACCCCCTACCCGGGTGTACTGGGTAATAAAACCACTTAGCCACTTCCCCTCTCCCGGTTTTCCAAGACTGCCCCCTTCCCTCCCGCCTGCCTGACGGGGGTCTTCCAGAGAGCCAAGCGGGTTCAGGGGAGCGGGAGGGGGCCCACCATGGTGACGTCCTCACGGCCCCGGAGAACCTCTGCAGCCCAGACCCGGGAAACCTCACCAACAGTCGCAGCGGCTCAGAGAAAAAAACTCGAGCTTAAACACACGTGGTTTCCGGAGAAGACTGGGGCGGAACCGACCGGAAAGGGAGGGGTAAGTACGGTTCTCTAAAACTTCCCCGGGAACCAACACCAAGTCTTTTTATCCCGTGTTGGACTTTTCAGCCCGGGACCCGCCGACAGCCGGCCTGAGTGTTTGCGAGGAGCAGTGGGAGGGAGTTTGGGGCGGGGGGGCGGGGGAAACCTGGTCCGGCGCCCAGTGTGAGGCCTGGCATTTGAGCTGGGCTCGCCAATGCTGGAAGCTGCTGGCTAGCGGCGTCCCAGGCCCGAGCGCGGATCTCGGACATCATCTGCCCTGATGGCTCGGGTCATGATCTCATGGTTCGTGGGTTCGAGCCCTGCATCGGGATCTGTGCTGACAGCCCAGAGCCTGAAGCCTGCTTTGGCATCTGTGTCTCCCTCCCTCTCTGTTCCTTGCCTGTTCGTGCTCTGTATCTCTCTCTCTCTCAAAAATAAATAAAACATTTTTAAAAAGTTAAAAAAGAATAATAAGTTTGATACATTCCTGCAGGATTACTCAAAAATAATTAGAAAAGATATAATTAACCAATATCAGAATTAAAACAAGGTAACATTACTTCAGATCATGCAAGCATAAGAGGATATTATGACCAAAAATCTTAAATAAAATGGGCATATTCTTAGAAAAAAAGATAAAACCTATCAAAATGGATGCAGAGGAATAAAAAACGTGAATAGTCCCATTATCATTTTTAAAAATGCTTACTCACATAACTTCCCACATTAAAACTAAAGGCTCAGATTTTTTAGATTTTATGACTATATGCAAATAGGGAGAGAACAGCACTTCTTTAACCTGATAAAAATGTGGATTAGTACTAGCGATAGTGGGCATCATTGTCTTATTCCTGATCTCAAGAGAAAGCTTTGTTTAACCATTTTGGAAAACCCCTTTGACAGTAGCTAAAAAGTTGAAATGTGTACCTCCTCTAATCCAGCATTGTCATTCCCAAATGCATGTACTAGGAACTCTGGCATACATATCTCAGGATATATATACAAACTTTTCATAGCGGTATTGCTCATAGTAGCCCAAACTGGAAAAAAAAAAAAAAAAAAAAAAAACAACTTAATTGTTCATTAACAAAAGGACAGAAAAGTAGAGAGTGGTAAGTTCCATATAGCAAATGAAATGAACAAACTACAACTATGCTTAAACATGGATAAGTGTTTAATCATAGTGTAAAAAATAAAGATAAAATGGTGCATACAGTAAAATTCCATTTATAAAATCAAAAAACAGACAAAATGAGCTACACTCCAGTTTTCATAGATACTCTCATAAGTAGCCAGTGATGTTTCATACCCTCATTGGTGGTTTTCTTGATGTTTGCTTTATAATTTTTCTTTACATGTCACATTTATCTTTCATCCACATGTATGTTTGTAAGCTATACGTTTACTGCAAGAGGTGTTAAAAGACATTTTAAGCATAAATATATCATCTCTTGAATCCATTATTACTGTTAAGAAGTCTCATGTTGGTCTAATTTTTGTTCCTTTGTGAGTGGCTTTCTTTTCTGTATGGGATCTTTTAATAATTTTTGTTGACTTTGCTCTGCAATTTCACTATAGTGTATCAAGGTATTGGTATTTCTTTGTGTATCTTGGTACTCTATGTCCCTTTCAATTTCCTTTTGGTATGTGTTATCTGAATATTGATATTCTCCAGATCCTTTAGCCTTCTTTTATATCTTCTATTTCTTTATTAATTTCTGTTGCCCCTGGGTGAGTTCCTAATTTGGTCTTTCAGTTTACTATTTTGTTCTTTGCTATAATCATCCTGCTATTTAGTCCATCTACTGACCTCTTCATTTCAACTCTTATTTTTAAAATATATTATATATAATGTACCTAACATGTGTGTGTGTGTGTGTGTGTGTGTATATATATATATATATATATATACATATATAATTTTTAAAGTAATTTCTTATCCTTTTGATTTGTCACCATATTCTTTCTCAACTCTTTTGAATATATATTGTGGTCATTTAAAAGTATTGGTTCATCCGTTCCAATTACTGTGCTTAATGTGGCATGTATTGTTCAATTTATTTTTTTTTATTTTTTTGATGTTTATTTATTCTTTAGAGAGAGAGAGAATGAGTGGGTGAGGGGCAGAGAGAGAAGGAGACACAGAATCTGAAGCAGGCTCCAGGCTCTCAGCTGTCAGCACAGAGCCCAACACACGGCTCGAACTCAGGAGCCGTGAGATCATGGCCTAAGCCAAAGTTGGACGCTTAACCTACTGAGCCACCCAAGTGCCCCAAATTTAATTATTTTTAAAATTCTTTTCTAGCACCTGTACTCCTCAGGTATGTCTTTTTCTTGAACCTGTGGCATCACATTTCACTGATGGAATCAGCTCTCCTATCCTGTAATGTGTATTGGGGAAGTGCTGAAAGTCATATTCTTAAATGTGTCCTTCTTGGAAAATTTGAGAACAAGGAGGGTCAAATCTCAGAAGAGAGTTCCAGGGACAGCAGAACCTTTGCTGACAGGAGCACAGGAGGTGTGAAGGTGCGAAGGCATTGGCGTTCCTGCACCCGCTTTCATCAGCTCCTTACGTTAGCTGGGCTCTGTCTTCTCTGCCAGTGCCTCACACTGTCGGGAGGCCAGTGATGTTCCACATTAGAAGGTGAAGTAAGAGAGACAGGAGCTAAAATTACAAGCTCTCCAGATCCTCCCCCAGCTGCCACAGATGTCCTCTTCACGGGCGACTGCTGTGTTCTCTGCCCGCCTCCCACCTCATCACTTGCTAGTTCCCATCCTCCGTGAGGGTTTTCATAGTTGTGATTTTACTTCCAACTGCCAATTCCTTCCTGTTTCTGCTGTTTTTCAGGGTTTATTTAGGAGTAGGCCTATGCTATTTTATGATTTTATCCTACTTATTTTTAGAAGTACTGATTATATTAGCAAAATTAGCCTTTTGTTACATATGATGTAATTTTTCTCTTGACCTGTTTGTGACAATGTTTGCTGGAGAGAAATTATAAAATGTCTTTCGAAAGGGAGTTAGTTGTTATGTAAATGGTTTAAAGATGGCGCCTGTATAAAGGGCCTTTTTGTTTTTACCTTTACAGCAGGCTGGGACCTGGTAACTCAAAAACCTGATGGTGCCAAACTCAAATTTTAATGCATCCAATTGTATGACACATGGTTCCCCAAAGGGAGATTTTTAGCCATTTAGAGCCTCCTTTGCATACCCAAGCATCACCCAACATCTGTTAGCCATAGGTAAGATAAATCCTGGAGCTGTAAAGACCCCAAGGTACCCTGTCCTTCAGAGTTCTTGGACTTAGAGTCTTCCCACATGCTGGTGATTGACACTAGACACTCCCAGACACTCCTTTTTCAAATCCTTCCTCTAAGCCTCCTGTCCCCACCTCTGGGTAGGAATCTTAAACTCCAAAGTCTTCTGGGGTCAGAGTGGTAAAGTCGCTGTAATAGAGAGTGGTGCAGTTTGGGCTATAGTTATCTGGAGATTATCTGCCCCATAAAAGGGGCATACAAAATACCGGCCAGAGGCTACGAACAAGTAACTGGAGTGAGACTTACCCTCCAACCATAAACAACTAGCAAACTAGACAAACTATACAAACTTGCATAGACTGGAAAACAGACAGTCCAGAACTGTCATCCCTAAAGAAGAGAAACGAGGGAACCATATCATCTTCCTGAAGGCCCTTTCCAGACAGTGTTGCAGGGAAGGCTATCTTACACAGAGCAAGGCAATTTGTGGAGGTAAGGGAAGAGAGACTGGAGCTCCAGAGGGCTGAATTGGCTAGAATTTTGGAGGGAGTATGCTAACAAGAAGGAAAATGCCTGGAGAAAGACCTCCAGCCATCTTCAAAGGTGTGTCTTTGCATAAGGTAGATTTCCAAAATGCCAGGAAAGTGACAACTTGAGAGCAATAAATCAAATAGTTCCCAGAGCTCACATAAGGCTGAGATACATCTGAGTCTTGACCAACTGGGGTGGGGAGTCCATGTTGGCACTCAGGGCATTCAGTGGAGAACCCCCAGAGAGGCTAGGCTTTTGTGGGAAATAAACTAACACCAGAGTGAAGCATATTCTGTATCGATCTGCCTTAACAAACTTAACATTCTTAAGATTACCAGGCTTCCTGATAGAACGAACTCCAACACTCTTTGAAAGACGTTAACAAAGTAAAATCTAGCCCTGCAAAATAATGTCCACCATTTAAAAATAATAAATTATTAGCTATTTCAAAAAGCAGAACAGAAAAAAAAAATCAGTCACAAAAGCAGATTAAAAAGACAGAGATAATAGACTTAGAGAAGCACTTTATTTTTCCCCAACTTTACTGAGACATAATTGACAAAATTGTATAAGTTTAAGGTATACAATGTAATAATTTAATATGTGGTATATAATGTGAAATGATTACCACAGTAAGGTTAGGATTTACTTTCCTAACTATGTTATTGCCTGCTCCCTCCTCCCCCAAATAAGAACTTTATAAACTATGGGAAAAGCATCATAAGCAAAAATACCACCAACCATTATTTTCAAAACAATAATTCAAGCAGGGAGAGCACCAAGAATCTTATTGCCTTAACACAAGTAACTTTTCCTCACTTGCTCTGGTGGTCAGCCTACTAAACTAACCAGATTCAAACAATGGAAGAAAAAAGATGAAGTCAGAATGTGTGCCTTTCTTTTACATAATTCCATTTTGACAAAATTCAACAGTTCAGATATCAGTGAAACATCAGTATTTCTAACCTCTAAATAATAAATAACTCACTCTCACGTAACAAGAATGTGTATGTTCACAAATCACTGTAGAGCTCCGAAGTAATCACTATATTTGTTTTATTTTCTCTACTGCAGGCTGGTAGAAATGCTACTTACCAGTTCCTGCTATTTTTTTTTTTAATTTTTTTTTTTCAACGTTTATTTATTTTTGGGACAGAGAGAGACAGAGCATGAACGGGGGAGGGGCAGAGAGAGAGGGAGACACAGAATCAGAAACAGGCTCCAGGCTCTGAGCCATCAGCCCAGAGCCTGACGCGGGGCTCGAACTCACGGACCGCGAGATCGTGACCTGGCTGAAGTCGGACGCTTAACCGACTGCCACCCAGGCGCCCCCAGTTCCTGCTATTTTAACGTTCCCTCCATAGCTATTTGTATGAGTGATCCTCCTAGGCTTGATCTTCATTTGAAGTGCACGCTACAACAACTACTTTTCCATACCATGAGAAAAGAGTCATAGCAAAAATTTAAACAAATGTAAAACGATACATTTTATTTACGTTTAACATACTTGGAATCAGGGGTCAAAACCTGCAGCCTGAAGATACATTTTTTCGGTCTCCGTGCTTTTTTTGTCCAACAAAACGTTCACAATTTTTTTTTTTTTTCAAATTTCAGTGTCTTCAGGTGGGCTTATATTCTCCAGTTTGTCATAAACCACTCCAATCTTCTTACTTTATATCCAACATTCATGTACTATTCACGGTACCTCCTGGCCCATGAGGCACTTGGGTTTGTCAATCTCTATTTTGTGTGAATAAGCCAAAATTAATAAATAATTTCTTCCTATTTCAGAAGACTTTTGACTATCTTCCAAAATGACCTCTAAAATGAGCGATGGACTTTTTCCAAGAAACTGAATTTTTAACATGTTGGCTTAAAATTTTTTGGCAGAACTTTTGTCAGTAATAGCCACTTCTAAATGGAGAAAAGAGAATGTGGTATCATTGCTTCGATTTATTTGACTAAATTGTGTTCACAGCCACATTGGGTGATTTTGCATAATCAAATTGTTCATACTTTCTACTTATATTGCTATTTTCAGTTGTATATTTTAAAATATATTTTGAAAGATTATAATGCTTAAAGAAAATATTAATTTATATATAACTTTTCAGACTTCCTTTTAAAAAATCTCACAATCCTTTAAAATATTTTACAGATAATTTATAAAATATTATTTTCTATGTTGTATAAAAATCCACACAACCTCACTGAATAACAAGGGGAAATTCACTATCTATGGTATTAAATCTCCAAAACCACATTCTTTTCTTAACAAAACTGACCTATACTAATGTTAATAACTTTCTATTTAATACTTTGAGAAATAGTTGTGCAATATTTTTAAATGAATGGAAACATTGAGGAACTTGAAAAGAAATGTTGAGTAGTTCCTACATCTCTCATGTTTTCTTCGTGTGAGTGCTGCCTCATAGACCATTTTTATGCTATGTTGTTTACCAATTGTTTGGATTTATTAGAGCTCTCCTCAACCAAAATAATGGTGAGCTACCATTGTTTGTATTAATTGCTTTCCTGTCTGACCTTAGCAGTGTGCTGTTATGATGCTGTGAAAACTTTTTGTCTCTAATTCCCATATTGCTCTCAGCCCTAATCAAAGCTGTTTTTATTTTCTCTTCCTTTATTTGTCTAAAAAAGATAAACAAACACTAATTTGCAAAGAGCATGGGGAGTGATGAATCCAAGATGACCTTAAGGACTTTTCCAACCCCAACATTCCTTCAGCAGATCTTAAGATCTAGTTAATGTCATACTATATGGTTTACTCTAATAGGTATCCTTAAAATTTTAAATGATAGAATTAGTTCAAATGGCAAGTAATATTTAAAGTGTTTATCTGAGAAGGGCACCTGGGTGGCTCAGTCCATTAGCATCCGACTTCAATTCAGATGATGATCTCACGGTTTGTGAGTTCAAGTCCCTTTTAGGGCACTGTGCTGACATCTCAGAGCCTGGAGGCTGCTTTGGAGTCTGTATCTCCCTCTCTCTGCCCCTCCCCTGCTGGTGCTCTCCCTCTCTCTCTCTCTCTCTCTCTCTCTTTCTCTCTCAAAATAAACATTTAAAAACATAAATAAATAAATAAATAAATAAATAAATAAAATGTTTAGCTGAGATATAATGTAAGAGATATATGAAGAGTAGCAAGACTGCCCTGAATTAGTTGTTTACAACCTAGGTGAGTATTGAAATGATCTGGGGAGCTTTTAAGATTACTGATATCTCTACCTATCACCCAGAAATTCTGATTTAATTTGTTTGAAATGCAGCCTGGACATGAGATTTTTAAAAAACTCTCCAGATGATTCTAAACCAAAACCAATATTAAGAACCACTAGTGTAAAGGCTATTTGCAGTTTATCTGTTCTTAACTAAGACTAAACATTAGCATCAACAGGTGCATTTAAAAATATACAGCTTCCCAGACTCTATTCCCACACATTCAAATTACTCAATTTGGGATGGAACCAGGGCATTGTTTTGTTGTTGTTGTTCCCTATGTCATGATTTTGATATGGAGTCAATGCTAAATACTATTGCTCAAGAATCAAGATAGTTACCATGGCAGCATGAAAAGGGATATAATGTCGTATTTTTGTTTTTCTGATGACACACAATGACCCTCACCTGCTAGAAGAGCTCAGTGTCACAAATTTAGCTTTATAATTAATGTAAGTAAATTAGTTTTATATTAAAAATTACTCAAAGTGGGGTGCCTGGGTAGCTCAGTCAGTTAAGCCAGGGACTGATTTCCTCTCAGGTCGTGATTTCACCATGTGTGAGTTCAAGTACCCCATCGCGCTCCACGCTAACAGTGGGGAGGATTCTCTCTCTCCCTTTCTGTTCTTCCACTGTTTGTGCTATCTTTCAAGATAAATAAATAAACTTAAAAAACAATTACACATGGTAACTGTTATAGCATTTTAGGGTATACTGGGAAAATTGCGGTACTAGATACTCTGCCACTGAGTGGTTTTAAATTTGTTCTTCCTGCAACTTTTGTCCAAATAAGTCATTGTACTTCTCTGAGTCAGCGACAGAATTTTCAGTTGTTCTGAGAAAGTCTTTGTTGGCATAGTGTTACCATATTGGCTATATTGAAAGCGACTTTGGGTCATTTCTATTAATACCCAGCTGTGAAGCAGTGGACAAATCTTGGATATACGCAGAATGCATTAAAAGAAAAGCACAACCTCATAAATTTCTCCATATAACACATAGCAATGAGAATGATCCCTTTTGAATTTATAACAGGAGGAAAGGTATAAATAAATTTAATTATTTTTAATAATGTTGAACATTAAGTGACACAATTAAAATAAAAATACATTCCATTGAGTGCAGAAGGACACGGCCGAGCGCGGAAGAAGAAAGGTGCACAGCGACCCTGAGTCTCGCGACAAAGCCTCTCCTCCCGTGGCTCTTGCCGTTGGCGGAGCTCACTTCCTGGAGTAGGCGGGGCCAGGGGCGGCGGTCACGTGACATAACGGTGAGGGGTGCGCAGGCAGCGTTTGCCCTGAGCCGACCGGTGAGCTTACCGTCATGGCCAACGACTGCAAGCCTGATGGGAACACCGTGCAGGTGCTGCGGGACGTGGCCAACCGCCTGCGAATCCATTCCATCAGGGCCACGTGTGCCTCCGGCTCCGGCCACCCCACTTCATGTTGCAGTGCAGCCGAGATCATGTCTGTGCTCTTCTTCCACACCATGAGGTATAAACAGACAGACCCAGGACATCCCGACAACGACCGATTCATCCTCTCGAAGGGCCATGCTGCTCCAATCCTCTATGCCGCTTGGGCAGAGGTGGGCAACATCAGCGAATCTGACTTGCTGAGCTTGAGGAAAATTCACAGTGACTTGGAGGGACATCCCACCCCAAGAGTGCTGTTTGTTGATGTGGCAACAGGATCACTTGGGCAAGGATTAGGTGCCGCGTGTGGAATGGCTTATACTGGCAAGTACTTCGACAAGGCCAGCTACCGGGTATTCTGCCTCATAGGAGATGGCGAATCTTCAGAAGGCTCTGTCTGGGAGGCTTTGGCCTTTGCTTCTCACTACAATTTAGACAATCTCGTGGCAGTCTTCGACGTGAACCGCTTAGGACAAAGTGGAGTCACGCCTCTTGAGCACTGCACAGACATCTATCAGAATCGCTGTGAAGTCTTTGGGTGGAATACTTACCTAGTGGATGGCCATGATGTGGAGGCATTATGCCAAGCATTTTGGCAAGCGGCTCAAGTGAAGAACAAGCCCACCGCCATAGTTGCAAAGACCTTCAAGGGCCGGGGTATTCCAAATATTGAGGATGCAGAAAATTGGCATGGAAAGCCGATGCCAAAAGAAAGAGTAGATACAATCATCAAATTAATTGAGAGTCAGATACAGACCAACAGGAATCTCATACCAAAACCTCCCATTGAAGACTCACCTCAAATCAGCATCGGCAATATAAAAATGACCTGTCTGCCTGAATATATAGTTGGTGACATGATAGCTACTAGGAAAGCAAGTGGTTTGGCTTTGGCAAAACTGGGCCATGCAAATGAAAGAGTTATTGTCCTGAATGGTGACACAAAAAACGCCACCTTTTCTGAGATATTCAATAAAGAGCACCCTGAGCATTTTATTGAGTGTTTTATTGCTGAGCAAAACATGGTGAGTGTGGCACTAGGCTGTGCCACACGTGGTCGAACCATTGCTTTTGTTAGTACCTTTGCTGCCTTTTTGGCCAGAGCATTCGATCAGATAAGGATGGGAGCCATATCTCAAACCAATATCAATCTTATTGGTTCCCACTGTGGGGTATCCATTGGTGACGATGGACCCTCCCAGGTGGCCCTGGAGGATCTAGCCATGTTCCGAAGTATTCCCAACTGTACTGTTTTCTATCCAAGTGATGCCATCTCAACAGAGTATGCTGTTTATCTGGCTGCCAATACCAAAGGAATGTGCTTCATTCGGACCAGCCAACCAGAAACGGCAGTTATTTATACCCCACAAGAAAATTTTGAGATTGGGCAGGCCAAGGTCATCCGCCAGAGTGTCAATGACAAAGTCACAGTTATTGGAGCTGGAGTTACTCTGCATGAAGCCTTAGCAGCTGCTGACAGTCTTTCTCAACAAGGTATTTCTATCCGTGTCATTGACCCATTTACCATTAAACCCCTGGATGCTGCCAACATCATCTCCAATGCAAGAGCTACAGGTGGCCGGGTTATCACAGTGGAGGATCACTACCGGGAAGGTGGCATTGGAGAAGCTGTATGTGCAGCTGTCTCTAGAGAGCCTGACATCCTTGTTCATCAGCTGGCAGTGTCAGAAGTGCCTCAAAGTGGAAAACCTGGTGAATTGCTGGATAAGTTTGGTATCAGTGCCAGACACATCATAGCAGCTGTGAAAAATACTTTAATGAACTAAAATAGCTCATTTCTTAGAGTTAGTCTGTTGGCTGGCTTTGCTTTGATCTTAAAACACGGCATCTTTATATTACATTCATGATTGTTGTTACTAAACCATCATTTATATCTATGCCATTGTGGTTTTTTTAAGAGAGAGACATTAAACTGTCACTGTGTATACAGATGTTGCTCTCATTTTTTAATCATTAAAGTAGCTTATAACATTTTGGGTAACAGGAATAGCAAACAAAACAACCACCTCAAACAAAGTTTTCTGGAAGACTACAAATAACTGCACTGAGAATCAACATAGAGGTAATAGTTTCGCAAATGTATGTAATTTCCTTGTAAGTAAAAAAAAAAAAAAAGAATTTAATTGTACACTTCAATAGTCCAGGTTCTGAGGCAAGTTCCAGCTTTCATGGAATGCTATTGTACCTGCAGCTTCCTGGATAATGTTTGACTGCAATTGCCTTAAAATTTCCTCTGATGTCTGCCTCATCTCTCCTCTACCATTTAGAAGCTGTTGAGCAGCACTAAACGTGTATATGATGTACTGGACGGCATGTGGTGACTGTTCCATAAAGAGATGAAAGCATAACTAGTTTTCGTTTGTGTCCTACACTGCTCTGTGAGGTTTTAGAAATGTTTCCTTTTGTCAGTGACCAAACCAGATTGCTAACTTGATTATACTCATGTAAGGATACTGACATCAATGTAATAAAGAATTGAAAAACCATCAGCTTTATTTAGTTTGTGCCATGCATGTATGATTTGGCTTCTCCTTGATATTTTGTCTAAATCAGAAGCAGAAAGAGGCGCATCCCCCCACGGAAATCCTGGAAAAAGGTCCAAGCTCTAGGTAAATCACTAGAGAATAATGTGTGAGCGGAAAAACATCTCTGAAGCAGGCTCCTTACTTTTAGCTGTGAAAACATGAATTATTTGGCTGGAATATAAGAAAAAAGTGCCAATCAGATAAACTGAAGGGAAACCTGAGGTCCAAAACTAAATGTAAAATTACTCTGGTATATCAGATTAATTCTGTATTTTTATTGCTTTCATTAAGTGCCCTTATTAAGTTCCTTGGAGGCATCACCAATTTGTGTCAGGAATTGTTCTAGAAGGTATGGTAGAGATAAAAAAAATACTAACCTAGGAAGCAGAGAAATCTGGGGCTGCTCATTTTACTAGTGCCTTTTTTCTTTGATCGTGTTCTAGTTTCTTCTTTTGAAAATTCATCATGATAATTACTCTGTTTATTTCATAAGATTTAAAAATAACTTTGTAAAAATAAAAAGTTGCTATAGGACCACTGCAGAAATTTAGAAACTACAAATAAGGAAAAAAAAATTCCCTCACTTATCACCAAAACCTAAATCCATTTCATTGCACTTCTCACCTGGGATCTATAACTGAATCTTCCATATAGTCATTCCCATATAGTAACATCAATCAAATATTACATATATCTATGAGTGGGGTACTGAATAATAGTCTCCATCCCTAATTTTTTCAAAGTTTAGGGATAACACTGATGCAGACACACAACAAAATAAATTGCTAATGCAAAATTACTTGTTATAATTTGCACATAGTGAGAAGGAGCTTCAGCTTTTAGGGCTTAAACATAACTGTGGGATGAAAAATGATCTGTTTCCAACCCCACATGCATAAACACACCTTTAAAAATGACAATAGATCAGGGGTTTTTGTGGGTTTTTTGCTTTTTTTTTGGTTTTGTTTTGTTTTGTTTTGTTTTATAATGACTAGTGGGATCTTTGAGACTACCAGAAATATTTTTTTATAGGAAGGCAGGGAAACCTTTATGAATTGTTCCTGCAAATGTTCTGTCCCACAAGGCATCAATTAGTGGCCATCAGCTCGAGAGAGAATATATAGGAGATGAAACTTCTTATTTCATGTCTACAATTTTTCAGGTAAAATGAAATCAAATCCAGTTTTGTTACGTTGAATGTGTTCCAGCCTTGAATCTGTCCCGAGATCTTCTTTTTCTTAAGATTTTATTTTTAAGTAATCTCGATACCCAATGTGAAGCTTGAACTCACAACCCCAAGCTCAAGAGTCACATGCTCTTCCAACTCAGCCAGCCAGGTGGCCCTATCCTGAGGTCTTTTAAGTCTCCATGGAAATCTTAGTAGAGAATAGTCCTAACTGACGCTAACCCTTGACGACTGCTAACGCTTGTGAAGATGCAGTTTTGATTTTGATCAACACCATGATCATTGGCTTACCTCTGGTCTGCTATTTGTTGATTCGCCTAGAAAAAGGTCTTTTAGATTTTCAAGAGAGCCAACTGCCATTCCAGGGACAGCTGGGACTGCCAACAGCTGCCTTGCTTATGGTTGTGCTAGAGAAGGCCTGGCGGCAGTCCTTCTTACAGATAGTAAAAGAAGAAATCAGAAGGTTAAATTTTTAAATACAGCAATGGCTCTCAAGCACCTAGGAGTTTAAAATTTTTATTTTAACATCTATTTATTTTTGAGACAGAGAGAGACAGAGCATGAACGGGGGAGGGTCAGAGAGAGGGAGACACAGAATCTGAAACAGGCTACAGGCTCTGAGCTGTCAGCACAGAGCCCGACGTGGGGCTCGAACTCACGGACCCTAAGATCATGACCTGAGCTGAAGTCGGATGCTTAACCGACCGAGCCACCCAGGCGCCCCAGCACCTAGGAGTTTAATTGAGGGTTCCTTTTGGGGAAAGAATAGTTTTCTAAAGAAAAAGTAAAAGGGTCGATGTTTCTGATTTTTAAGTCATAATAATATGAGGTACTGGCTGATATTTAGTTATCCATGTTTACTGAACTGTACAGGAATTACTACATTCTACAGGGCTCAATCAGAGAAGGTCTGGTTTTGGGGAGCTGAGAAGTATTGGTGGCCATTACCATTGTGATACATAAAGGAGGTCCTGAAATATTACTGTGATGGGGGAAGATGTTTTAATAAGTGAAAATGACTGAAAGTGTTATGAAATTAGTTAGAGACAGCATGAAAAGTGCTTACTTATAACGGAAAGAGACAAAGGGTGTTTCAAAAGAATACGATGAGAGGCACATGGGTGGCTCAGTCAGTGAAGCATCAGACTCTTGATTTCGACTCAGGTCGTGACCTCAAAATTGTGGGTTTGAGCCCCACGTCAGGGTCCACACTGACAGTGTGCAGCCTGCTTGGGATCCTCTCTCTCTCTTCCTCACTCTCTGCCCTTTCCCTCTTCGCGCACACACCCACTCTCTCTCTCAAAATAAGTAAATAAATAAAAAGAATATAGACAACAGTTAATGAAAAAATAAAACCATTTTATGATTATATACACAAGAGTTGAGTCACGTTAATCAAACCAGTTATAAGAAGAAACATAATTCTTAATATTTTTATATAATATAAATTTAATATAATATTTAAATATGTTTATATCACGCACATTGAATGAAAAGGATTTATGATTAAATTCAAAAAAAATTTATTTTTGTTTCCCTCTATCCCTTTTAAAAGTGTTGAGTCTGGGTAAATTCACTGTGACTCACTGAATGGAAAGTTTGACAGATTCCATGACATCCCTGTCCACATTTAGGTATCATCATTTTAAATCATAAAAATCCAATCAGGATTCGGTGATTAAAATATATCGTGTATATATATATATATATATATATATATATATATATATATATATACACTTATTAAGCAATGCTTCCATTTTCTTTTGCTTCATTTCACCCAAACAAAGGGCCATAGTTAGCAGCTGCTCACTCTCAGTGAAAGGCGGGTTATTGTCTTTGCTTGGTTTCCTTTCCCCTGTTCCTTCTCCCAGCCTTGTCAACTGCTAGCTAGAGTTTTAGGCCAGAAAAGAGGTAAGAGGAGAAGTGGCTCTTACTTGGCTGGAAGGTTGTGTTTGCAGAGTTTGGAAAGTGGTTAAGGCTGACGATGCAGCTTTGTACATGTACCTTTATTTCACGTGTGCAAGTATTCTGAAATTTAGACAACCTTATCTCTATGTCATAAGTTGGAATAAATGCAAGCCGTTAAACCAAAATCCAACAAATACACATTTATTTACAAGAAGGCAAAAAAACAGTCACACAGTGTGTTGTTGTAAGCTCTCTATTGTAAGGCAGTGTTACAAGCCCACTGGATAAATGTTTGCTCCAAGTTGGGCATGAGTAAGAGTGAAGTTCTAAATGTTTAACAGCCAGCATAGTCTGGGCACCTACTGCTAAGAATGAATATTGAGCTAATCAGAAGATACCCTGCCAGAAGGACTATACTGTAAAGTCTACTGATAATCAGCTCTGGAACCAATTATATTCCAAAAGGAGAAATAGCCATCATTTAGTTGGATCAGGAGTACCTTGTGAAGTGGAAGACACAGAGCTCTAGATGTGGAGTGCTGTTCCTCCGAAAGATAGATGGCTGACTTTTCCAGATCCTTATATCTCATACCTTCAAAGGGAGAGCAATATGCATAAAATTTATGGTCAAGCCCATTATCTTAAATGCAATGTATTTCACCAATGAAAAGTTATTTGAATAACCATATGTTATTAACAAATGGATTGTGGTATGGATTATGCATTAGTGTACTTCAAAAGCAAACTAAGCATCCCACACATGTAGGTGAAAGTAAGTGGACACACACACATATGGACATATACATTCACATGTGTGTGTACATCACACTATGTATACTAATGTGTTCAAAAGAAAATTACTCCATGAATGATAAATTCTACTATATTCTTATCTCACAGATGAGAAAGCTAAAGTGGAGAAAGCTTATGTGTGCATAACTTGCCCAACGTAACATAGCTAGTATGTCGTGGAGCCTGATTTTTTTTTTTTTTAATTTTTTTTAGTGTTTATTTTTGAGAGAGAGAGAGAAAGAGCATGCGTGGGGGAGGGGCAGAGAGAGAGGGAGACAGAGAATCCGAAGCAGGCTCCAGGCTCTGACCTATCAGCACAGAGCCCAACTCGAGGCTTGAAATCACGAACCATGAGATCATGACCTGAGCTGAAGTCGGACGCTTAACCAACTGAGCCACCCAGGCGCCCCAAGCCTGATTTTAAAGTTATGTGTTTCATATGATTCTCGCAGTAATCTTGAAATATGTATTTTATTATTATCCCCATTTTCTCAGATGAGGAAACTTACTCTCCAGAAAGAGAATGTCACTTGTTTTGTTTCTAAAACTGGTTCCTAAATTCCATTATACTTGTTTCATTTCTTTTTTATTTCCCCTCCTGAATTATGTTTCTGATTTAAATAGATTTTTTATTCAGTATAAACAGAGATTTTGTAAAAATAAAACACAACAAATAGCTATAGTGTGGTACCTGAGCTTTCTTGTCAGTTCAGGAGACAGGGTCATCTGTACATCAAAGAAACACTTATGGGAACCTCCCTCGGTACCCAGATGCTGCTAAGCTGATGTCTTGTCTTTTTGTCTCTTGGCCTTACAGATATCTGACTCTTTAGGATTGTATCTACTGCTCTATTCTTATGGTAGCATTGAAGTGTTAAAGCTCCATTTATACACAAAAGGTTTGACAGCAGAATAGAAAAGTTACCCTTGGCCCAAGTTAGTCATCCTCTGAAAATTACTGAGTATATAGTGATCTATTCCCCAAACCCTAAAAAGTATACTTTCATTTCAAATTTTCACCTGCACTAAATACCATTCCCTGAACTATTCTGATAGCATCTACTCTTTAGGTAAGAGATTGAGGCCAAATAAATAATAGACATTAATTACATTAAGAGCCACCTAACTCAACCAGCTGTACAAGTCATTTGAAAATAGGGGCATTTGGTTAACTGGTAGTTTCACTCTCTCTAGACAATGCAAGGATGTTAGAACACTTTAACTTCTGTTTACACCAACCCACTCACACATAAATGGTATTGTTTTCATATACAGTAAAACCTTGGATTAGGTGCATAATTCATTCCAGAAACATGCTTGTAATCCAAAGCACTTGTGTGTCAAAGTGAATTTCCCCATAAGAAATAATGGAAACTCAGATGATTCATTCCACAACCCAAAAAGATTCATATAAAAATGATTATAATACTGTAATTTAATACAAAATAATACAGAAAATATAAAATATAAAGAAAAATAAACAAATTAACCTGCACTTACCTTTGAAAACCTTTGTGGCTGGTACGAGGGAGCCAAGAAGAGGAGGAGGGTTATTGTGTAGGAGGACTTTTGCTATCACTAATCACTGCTATCTACCAGCTCAATGGAATCTTTTTCTTTTCATGAAACTCTAACAAGGAACCTTTCCAATGACACTTGCTTTTGCCTCCTTTTGAGAATTTCACGGAAATGTAGCATTGCATTGATGATCACCCAGACTCCTGTAGCATGGGAGAGAGGGAAAGAGAACAACCATTGGCTCAGTTGTAATCATGGGACATTCAACGACATGTACTACTTGTATTGCAAAACATTGCTCATTTATCAAATTCAAATTTATTAAAAATGTTTGCTCATCTTGAGGTATACTCATAGAACAAGTTATTTGCAACCCAAGATATTAAGGTACTTTAAATCCTTCCATATACATTTTTATTTAAAAAATTAACAAACTGTTTTGATGTATATTATCCAATCAAAAAAGTGCACAAATCATAGATGCACAGTTCAGTGAATTTCCACAAAGTGGAAACATTCTTCTAGCTCACACTGAGTGAAGAATTATAGCAGCATTACAGAAGCCACGTTCTTGCCCCCGCCCATGTGTTATTTCTTCTTTCTCTTCAGAGGAACCACTATTTTAACTTCTAGCTCCACAGATTACTTTTACCTGTTTTTGAACTTTATGTAAATGTTATATTACAGGGTGCACTATTTTATATCTGGTTTCATTTCCTGAACATTGTGCTTATGGAATTTTCCATATTGTTAATTGTACTTGACATTCATTCAATTTCTCTGCTGGACAGTATTATAAATCATGGATATACCACAGGATATTTATATCTTTAAATTATTGACAAACATTGGGTTTGTTTTTAGTTTAAGGCTATAAAGTAGCGCTGCTATGAACATTATTATACAGTGTTTTGGTAAATACATGAATGTATTTATTTATTTTAGTTTTTAACTTTTACCTTAGGACATTTATCAATTGCATGTTATAATGATACCTCATACTTAAAGAAATAAAAGTTAACCTGCCTTTAAGTCTAAACAATACACTACACTATTCTTTTAGGAGACAAAAGGGATTTCCCTCCTTATTAAATTCTTACTTTAAGACATATCAATTTGTACTCCTCACAAGAGGCATGACATTAAAAAAACAAAAAAAGATGAATTTTTTCCTCCTGCTTCCAAAATTCTTATCAGTCACCCCTAGATGATCACCAGCAAAGTTAAAGGTAAAAAATTAACATGCACAGAGGCACCTGAGTGGCTCAGTTGGTCAAGCGTCTGACTCTTGGTTTTGGCTTAGATCATGATCTCAGGATTGTGGGATGGAGCCCCACATCGGGATCCATGCTGAGCGGGAAGCCTGCTTGAGATTCTCTCCACCTCCCTCCCTCCCCACTGCTTGTGCACACTCTCTCTAAAATTAAAAATTTTAAAAATTAAGACATATAATATATCATCACAACAATTCCCTGTTGAATTTTTTTCCAAATGACAGTTTGTGAACTCAAATGACTGTCAGATGATGAGGAATTTAAATTTTAAAGCAACTATGTCATTAATCTGCAACTTAACTTTGTAACTAAAACCTAGTAAAACAATTTTGAGGTGAAACATTCTAATAATTTAAATTTATGATGTGAGAGTATATATAGTATGTAAGTATGCCCACATTATAAATTTGTGATTTCTTTCTTCCTTTCTTTCTCTCCTCTTCCAAGATCAATCAAAAGCAGTAATCCATTTAAAAATCAGGAAATGAGCAAACCTTTTAAAACATTTCAATGTTTCCTTTATACGGTATTAAAATAAATGCCCCATAAAACTGTTGCCTTTGGTAAGAATAAGGTCTGTTTTGAGGACAACATTTATCATTGCCCAAAATCACTCAGAAGATGTAGATGATAAGATATTTTGCTTGGACTATAGTAGATAACTTTGAAAACTGTTCCTCAAATTTATTTTTTTAATTTAAAAACAAATTTTAAATGATTTTATTTATTTTTGAGAGAAAGAGAGACAGAGTACTAGTAAGGGATGAGCAGAGAGAGAAGGAGACACAGAATCCCAAACAGGCTCCAGATTCGAGCTGTGTACAGAGACGGATGAGGGGCTCAAACTCACAAACTGTGAGATTGTGACCTGAGCCGAAGTCGGCCGCTCAACCAACTGAGCCACCCAGGCACCACAAATGTTCCTCAAATTTTAAAAAGGCAAAGTAAAGGTTTCTCCACTTGCTAAATTATTGGACATTTTTTTTTTGCATAAGAATGTTATTCAAGTTTCCTAAAATGAGAACTTTGAGTTTACATTAAACATCTCTAAAGTGTGTACTTTTTTTTTTAGCAATACTGTCATGAGATGCATTTATGAAATTATCCAGGTTTAGATTAAATGAGAAACTTGAAAAAACCTTGAACATTATTAATCCTTTCCCACATGAAAAGTACAGATATTAGAATATTCATTAAGTAAAATGAAAATATTACCTGGTGTCTAAGGCACACCATTAATTATACCATCTACAGTGGGATTTATTTGATGAACTGCATCAAGCACTCAGAGAACATTTGCTACAACTCAGGGAGAAAGAAGCAAATATTCACATTATATGTTAGCCTATCGTCAAGAAAGCTATTTCAACTAGAATATGTCAATCCTTAGAATTACTGATGTAGAGTTTCTGTATACGGTCTTTTTTAGACATACAGCGCTTAATGCTTTAGAGGGTTAGGTAAACTCAGTTCTCTTTTGTTCAATAATGCCTCGTTTACACCACACAAAGCGTAATCTCCGTTTCCACTATGCAATGCCTGCCTTACATTAAGTCATACTTCGTTAGTACCACATAAAATAATTACATTATAAAAGGCCTCTAGATCACTAGTTTCAAAAATAATAGCCGGTATTATTAGCAAGCCAGTTTTCAGAGCAAGGGAACCTTCTCCAATAATTCTGAGGTCAATAAATTTAATTTTCTAAGTATTCTCCACAAAAGCACAGCAGATAAGTCCAAAACTTTGTTGAAAAATGCCCAAACATGTGTTCCCTCACTGGGCAATTTCATCAACTCTAACCATAATTGGACCATGGGGAGAAGAAGCACCCTGCAGTCCACAGAAGTCTAGATCAGGACTGAGAAAAAATATTCTTTCACTGGTGACAGCAGACAAAGGCTCACGATTTCTGCTCCATGGTGGTCTATCGCATTTTGTTCACATGTGCTGCGATAAAAATGTAAATGTGACATCATACCAGAAGTGCCAAAGCTCCATTCATTTTGAGATGGTCCTAGAAAAGGATTCATGTGAAGTTATTTTTATTGGTTATGTAAATCAGGGGTAATTCCTTTGTCATTTGGCTGTACACAGGTTCACCTTTAACATGTACTGACAAATATTTTTCCATAAACAGTATTCTATCTTTTTATTTGCTAAATCTTTCAACCCTCTCCATAATAATTATACTAATTTAAACTCTCACATCAGAATATGAAAGTTCAAGTTGTGCACTGTTTTCATCAAGGTTTGGCTTTGTTCATATTTTTTATTTTAGTCTAATTGGATTTTATTGTTTAAGTGGTATTGCATCCTGGTTTTAATTTGTACCTCCCGACTGACTAATGAGGTTGAGCATCTTCATATGTTTATTGGTCACCTGAAAGGGCTTGTTCAAATTCTTTGCCTGTAGGTTGTTTGCTTTTATATTGCTGACTTTTATGGGTACTTTAAATATTTTGTATACCACATTTATTGGGTAGATGTATTCAAATATCTTCTCTCATTCTTTGAACTGCAATTTCACGCCATCAAGACTTTTTTTTTGATGAACAGAATGTAGTCCTATTTATCATTGGTTTTCCCTCTCTAGTTAGCACTTTTTGTGTTATGTTTAAAAAATCTTTGCCCTACCCAAGACTACTGAAGATATTCTCCATGTTTTCTTTTGCAGACTTCATATTTTTATCTTTCACATACAGATCTATAATTCATCTTGAAATGATTATTGTATGTGGTGTGAAGGTGGGGGTCAAGATACAATTTTTGACACAGTCGTACAGCACCATGAAAAAAATAAAACCTCAAAACATCCTTCCCTCACTGCACTGGAGTGTTATCTTTTTCATATATCAGGTGACTATACATGCATGGGTTTGCTTCTGTCCCATTGGTCTATTTGTTTATCCTTATGCCCATGCTTTGTTGCCTTAATTATCATTGCTTTTTCATAAGTCCTAATATTTAATAGTTTAAGTCCTCCATTTCCTTCACTTTCTGTTTTCAATATTGCCTTGGCTATTCTTGGTCCTTTGGATTTCCATATAAATTTTAGAAATAGATGGTCAATTTCCACAAAAATTTAATTATCTGTTGATGCAATTACATCTGGATTATATTCCCTTTTAATATTTCATTTAAAAATATTCCATTATTAAAGTCCTTTAGGAAGTTAACCTAAAGAGATCTCAGCATAATAATTTTAGCAAGTTATGTTCACAGTCTTCAAACTAAGGTAGATGGACCTTGCAGAGGGTGGGGCTTGAAGACTTTCCAAGTGGCATGTAAGCATGGAATATTTTAAGTGAATCTATTTCCAAATTCTTAAATCCACGTTTTTGTTCCTAACATTGATCTGCCTGAGAACACCCCTGTGATTTTTTCCCCCAATATCTTCTTTCATAATTCCCCCTGTTACCACTTTTCAAAGAAAGTCATACCTTTCATCCAGCCTACTGTTATCATTCATCACCAGTTGTGAAATCTTCCAGAATGCCAAACAAAGGAACATTTCAAAATATCGATTCTGGCAAAGCCTTCTTTAATGCAGCCACCATGAACCAGCAATAAATCATTACATCTTTCCTTGCCTTGCTGCTAATTTTGGTAAAGTTAAAGCCAATTAGAAAGTTACTTTAACCCATATGAGTATGTTCTGAATTCAAGATATATTGTGGTTTGGCGTGGTGGCAATGATGACATTTTGGTTTAACAAGGTCTTTCCTCCTATCTTTCAACTATTGTCAAAGCATTGTTGCTTAAAGTTTCGGGAGAGCAAAGCAAAGAACAATAGTAAGAAATATTGAAGATGGCAGCATTTTATTTCATCCAGTTCACAAGCCCTGACATATCTCTCTGCCTTATTCAACTTTGGATTTTGGAAATGGAATATTTAAGATTGATGAAAGGCATTTTCAGCCTCCTGATAAAAAAGAAAGTAAAGATTATCATTCATTTGTGTCTATTGTATGAAATTATACTTTGTATGATTTCAAGGTAGAGGAAGTTAAGTTCCATGTTTATTTCTGATAGACCAATAGATTGTTTAATTTTTTGTGCTATTTGCTTAGATGCATAAGAAACACGTTTTCCTTTACATGTGACCAGATTCCTGGATAATGCACAGCCATATGTATTATTTCATTGGTGTGAAACTCCTGCTTGTTGTTACTGATAAGCTGTTTCTCTTTTTTTATCTTTGATTGTCTTGACTATCTCTGATGGTATATACTGCTACCATGAATTTACTAGATTTAGAGGAACCTAATTTTAGTTTATTGTGTAGTCTACTGTATAAATAGTGCATTTAAAAGACAATATAATAATTAATATACCTGTTGTACCTTCCATTTTACTTTTGGTCCAATACCTTGTTTTATTTTTGATGCCAATTTCCACAAATTAGATTTAAAAAAAAAACTGCTCTCTTAATAGCAGAACTTATTAAATGCAGGTCCAGGGCAAAATATTCCCACTATTGCAATCTAGGACAATCTAGGGCATGGTGCCCTGAACTCTAGAGAACTCACTGCATGTAGTTAGAATTCATTTATCCCTTTCAGATTTGATATGTCATTCTAATTCCATCAGATATATTAAAAATGTGATATAACAATTTTAAAAGGCAATGTTAATAATATGACAGACATTACATCTTTAAATTAATAACAAAAAATTTTTGATGTCACCTTAAATTTTCTGGGAATAAGTAAAGAAAAAATTTCAAGACCCCTGGTCTTTAGTTAATGGTAGCCCATTTGTACTATGTAGACATAATAAACTGTTTGTGTGAGGAATAAATTCAGCCCACAAAGGTCATCTTTTTCTAGCCCAAGGTTGGAATAAATGTTAACATTTACTTTCTTACAAATACTAACTCAAAAATGTTTTAAGATTCCAGGCTTCTATAATTAAGATAATTCTGTAGCCAACAGGACCAGTTTAATAATTTTAATTAAAAAAAGGCTTGCATCTTCTGATTCATCAATGTTAAATGTAAAAAAGGTTCTATTTTGTTCTATTTGAGTTTGTTTTTTTCTAAACTTAAATAGGTTTACTGATCAAATAGGCTACCTTTACTCTTACATAATGTTTGCCATTATCAAAAACTAAATTTTATTATCTTAATTGAATCATGATTGTGGTAAGCCTTGTTTCAAGACTAATCATGTTTTGTGGTATGTCAGCTTGAAGATAATTTCCAAGATCTTTAGGAAACTTAAAAACTTGGACTAATACTAATATTGACATTTCAGAGAATAGATTCTGAGGACAGGCTTCTGAACAGACATCATTTAGACAACTTTCAGACCTTATCAGTGGACTGCATCAGGATATCTGAGGAAACTCCTAAGTTTTAGTTGAGAAGTGGCCCAATGTGACTACTAACCCAAGCTCCAGCAGGAAATGGTTAACAACTGAATGAACTGATGAAGGAGAATTTATTGTGGTTATCTGTTGGGAATATTTTTTATTTTGTTTTTACACTCTATTTTTCTGGATCTATAAGGAGGCTATTCCTTACACTATCTAAACAACAATTTTATATATCCTACTTTTGTAAATGAAAGTGAAACATTTAAAAATAATATCTGATTCCTGTGGCCCTTCCCCACACCCCCACCCCACCCCCAGAATTGAACAACTCTTACTAAATTTCTGTATTTTTCATGGCGAGGTTATCTTGTGGTGATTATCTCATAAGAAGCTGTCCTCCTTCTTACCAAGTTATATAATTGGTTACTTTATGCAACCAAAATTTTACCCTGGGGCTTCTTACTTGAGAATGGTAGTTATTAAATCAGTTGTGATAAGCCATTTCAGGTAACAAATACTGATCCACCTGTGGGCCAAAACCTACAAAGTCCTCCCAGGAAAACTGGTCTGATATAGGTGGTAAGGAAGTTAAGGAAACTTAATAAGTCTTTGAGAGTCTTTGAGAAAGGAAGAAGTCATCCCAGTTTTTAGGTACATGGTGAAAGCTAGCAAAGAGTTTTCTGGACTTGGATTCCTAGCCTCAGGATAACAAATATCAGAGGCTTCTTAAACACATGGAAACTTCAGACTATTATCTCTCTTCCAGGTTGCATGTCGCTCTTATCCTTCTCTCTCTTTTCTACTTTCATCTACGCTCACCACAACCAAAATATCTGAAATTATACAGTAAACACATGACCTATATGCAGACACTTTTAGTTATTGTGATAATGACTTCTCTTTGTAGTTCATGAAAGTAGTTCATGAATTCCCAGTCAAGACAGACTCTCCAGGTTTTCGTTTGCTGGGTCTCACAAAAGTCAGATCCTTCTACAGTACTGTTTCCCAATATAGTGTCACTTTAGGTTGACTAGCAATACTCTTTCCTGGACATGGCTTTACCAAGCCTTTCTCTGCATTCTGCTCTCTAGGCATTTTCCCATTTTTGACATTGCTTCCCCTTTTCAAGACTTTCTTGTAACCTTGTTTCTGTGCTCACATAACTTCTCATGATGTCTGAGACCTTACCCCATTAACTATTTTTTCTTTTTTTCTGAAATCTTCAAGAGAACAGATGCACTGAATAATGAGAGGAAGGTGGAAGCCAATTACAGTAGGTAAGGATGGAGTTACTGGTGAGAAAATTAAGCCAGTGAGATAAGACAAGACTTTTGAGAATTTTTACCACTAATGGTACAGTGTTTAAAAAGATAACAATTTTATGAGTTTTTAAAAAAAAATACATTTATTTATTTTTGAAAGAGAGAGAGAGACAGCATAAGCAGGGGAGGGGCAGAGAGAGGGAGACACAGAATCCGAAGCAGTTTCCAGGCTCCAAGCTGTCAGCACAGAGCCCGACGTGGGGCCTGAACTCACCAATGGCAAGATCATCACCTGAGCCAAACACCTTTAACTGACTGCGCCACCCAGGGCCCAGCAAGTTTTTAAGATTAGGGGAGACAGAGGTCATGGATCAGGCTTGGAAATCAATGGAGAAATAGTGCTACGACTTTTTAAAGATGAAGGCAGAAATATAGTAAGTCCAGAGCACTGAAGGAAACAGTGGCTTTGAATTAAGAAGAAAGAAAGGATGAACTTCATAGAAGCTTTGAGGTAGTAAAGAGAGAAGTGGTAATGATATTTGAATTTAAAGAAGAAAGCAGAAGATAGGAGGTAGTATTCATCTCAGGTATCTAAGAGGCCCCGTTATCCACTCAAAGGCTGTGACATACTGTATGGATTTGTTCACGAACTAGAGAATTTACAAATCACAATTCTGAGAACTAAAATGTCACCTATGCCCACATCAGACATCCTCATTCTAACCCTTTCCAGTTTTGCCCTTACTAGTGTGTCTTAAAAATTCATTTCTTCCCTCATAAAAGAAATGGATTATAGATACTGGTGCTGGTTTACATTCACCTTTATCTTAAAAACTTCTATTTAGTTTAGCCACATTCAATATTTGTAAAGACTATTACTGTACCATCCATGTATTCAGTGGAAGAGAGAACACTGCATTGAGTACTGTCTTCATCCTGAAAATTTTCCACTGAAAGCTTTCCTTTCACTATTGTCTCTTTGATCTTAAGTGCACTTTCCAAGCATTCATAAGACTGATTCACGTCATTTCCCATTTTTAAAGAATTAACTCAATTAGATTTTATATTTCCCACTCATTTAGAATTTCTGCTTCTTTTGCTTTTGTGTCCTTCAACATTGAAACAGGAAATACATCAATTAATCAATAGACTTGAGAGTGTCTTTGACCCTAAAGGTACAATAGAAAGATATATTTTATGAACAATGTTGATGCCTCTTCTTAAGAATTTGGCCAAATGATACACTGATTTCTGCACCCTCAATTCTCATGCCCTCAGAGTCTTTTGCTTTATCATCTCCTTTCTATTTCTGTATCTCCCTTTCTACTTCAGAATTTCTCTTTATCAGCATTTATGTCAATATTCTCTTTGCTGAATATAGACTATGGAGAAGATACTCTGATAGACTTTGGAGAAACAAATTTTTAAAAAGTGTTGGGACACCAAGGGAGTTTCCTCTTCACGGGGAAATATATATCTATAATATTCACAAACACAGGCACATATTACATTGAAACATATGAGACTGCCACTTTTGTAGGTCCAAATTGTTCGAATATTGGCAGTTTCATGTCATTTAGTATCATAACATGTTCTTATAGCATTGCTGTAAGTATTATGAAAAATGGCAGCTGTTGGGTCTTAGGCAGTGAAGAGACTGGGAAAGGAAATGCTAATATTGGATGAGCAGAAAAGAATATTACATACAAAGGGAAAACCTTTCAGACTTGAAGGTATCAAGTAATTTGACATATTCTAGGAAGTAGAATTTGTAGAGAGATCTTAAGTAGCTAGACTATCTATCTGGGTTCAAATTCCACTCTGCCACTTACTTGCTGTAAGACTATAGACTATTAACTTCTCTTTCAGCTACATTGCCGATAACAGTAGGACCAACTTCCTCTGTTTGTTGGAGAATTAAATGAGTTAAATGGATAAGGCCCTCAGAATGGTGTCCAGCAAAACGGTGTCATCACCAGCTGTTCTTGGTGAAGGATAAAGATTGAAGATTTCTAAACTTCTTGACTTGCATTCATGAATAAGTTCTGTCCCTCCCCTTTTTAGACTTTCCTCTCAGGAAGGGTTTGATGGCATCATCTCCTGACTCACCTCTCCACAACTTTGCTCAATTTTCTCTTTCCAGTGCTTCAGTTCCCCTCTAAGCATATCAAAACTCTCTTCTTCAGGGAGGAGGCCTCTTACTGAATTCAGCTGGATGTGAGCTGATGCAGCATTTTCAAATCTGAATGCTTGCCAGTGGCCATCGACAGAGCAGAACTGCAAGGCCCCTGGAGCTATGTGTGTGACCCACTCCATAGACACAAAATTTTGCTCCCCACACTGGCTTCAGATCTTGCTGGGATTTCTTCAACATTGAAATTGGCCTTAGATCATCACTACAGCATCATTTTTTAAAAGTCTTTCTATTTTAGATTTTAAAATTACAACAGATAATGCAAACTTATTTTAATGAGAAAAATGATGCAGACTTTTATCAGTAAAAAAATGATCTCATACTTCTCAACCCATCTCTGATCTTATCCCCTATGTAAACCAAGTTTAACAGCCCCCGTGTGTGTGTGTGTGTGTGTGTGTGTGTGTGTGTGTGTGTGTGTAAACATATAATTCCATTTTGTTCAGCCCCTTGTTGCTCAAATGGGCTTTCCCAGGATTTTTTTTATTTGGATATGTAACACATGTAAATTTTTAAATTTTGTTTTGTTTAAAATGGAACCATTTTTTACCTGCTACACTCAAACTTTGTTTTGTTTGTTTTTTTTTAGTTATAGTACACTTGAATATCTCCTCAGGTCAGTGGATATAGATACACTTTTTACAGCTTCAGGGCACGGGTATAACATAATTTATTCAGCATTCTCCAGCTGATAGACATTCTGGTGCTACCATGCTACAAAAAGCAGCTTATTTTTTATATGAAGGTATTCTTTTATTTATTTCTGGAGGTGAGATTAGAAGAATAATGGGACTTTCGAGTCAAAGGGTGTATGTCTTTTTATAGCAACAGTTATTGACAGATTTCTTTCCAAAACAATTTTAGTAAGTTGCCCTCTTGTTTTTCTGAAACACTGTCAGCAGGGAATGTTTTCACTCTTTTAAATTTTGCCAATCTGATGCGTTAAAAATAACATCTCAATTATGGTTTTATTTTGTGTTGTCCTTAATAGTAGAGACATCGAAGATCATTTTATATGCCTGTTGATGTTTGAATTTCCTCTTCTGTGAATTGTCTGTTTATATCTTTTGCTTCTCATTTCCTTCAATTTGTTTTATTGAGAATTCTTTGTATATTGGAAATATTAAACATTAAAATAATTTTTAAATTTTTTGGAGTCAAAAAATGTACAGTGAATACAACAGTAAAAACATCAGCAGCACTGGGCACATAGGAAAAAAATAACTATTATTGAATATAATAATACAATAAAATGTGTCCATTTGTTTCTTAAAAAAATAATAATTAAAATTAAAAAATAAAATAAAATAAAAAAAGAAAATTCCCTTGCTTTCTATGATTTGAAATATTTTACAATGCCATGAATAACTATTTGTAAGTAATTGTGCCCCCCCAAATTCTATTCATATTCATATAATTTATATTTGGGAAAATTTCAACTAAAGTAATAAGATTTTGTGGTCCAAATAAATAATGATGGATATTAAGATGAGTATTAAGGAAATGAATGGTTTTTTATGAGCAAATTAAACTCAGAACTTTGGTGTCTGGAGGAAAAGATTGGGAAGAAAGTCACATATTAACTACAGTGTGCGATGTCTGGAAAATGTGTCTTCTTTTCTGAAACATGTGCCAATGCAATATTCAAAGATGATGCTCTCCAACACGATGGCTCTGTTTACTGCTGTGCACTAGGCAGCATGCACATGCTGCCTATGTTAGCACCTCGGAACTGAAGGCGCCATGAAGATGGATGAGGAAGAGAATCCAGGGGTGGAATATGAGTCGCACATGTGCTGGAAGCAAACATAATAGTCTAAGCTGCTGAAAGGAAATGAAGTAATTCATTTTTAAAATCCTCATTACATTAGTTTATCACATTCTTTGACTTTTTTTAAGCAGATGTGTAAAATGTGAATGTAAAATAGGAGAAAACAGAAATATACCCGTTGAAGGCTTTGTTATAAACAGAAATGAATAAAAAAAGAAAAAGGTCTACCTTTCTCCACATCTATTGCCAAATCTATGGTTGTAGCTTTCTCCAAGATTATCTGTACTAATTTGATGGGGTTTTTTTTCATATCAGACCATAATTTAGATTTTTAGAAATGTTCACAGAGGGAATTGAGCTTTGTTTCTTCCAACAGAATTAGAAAAATTATCAGCAGTTGAGTTTTTAAAGATTTTAGTATGGAGATTACATGCCTGAAGAGAGAGATCTGTTAAACCTGAGTTAAAGCCAGTAGCAGAAAGTTGAGAACTGAGTTTTCTTTAATTCAGTATATTTTTATTTCTGTAGTTCCTAAATTTGCAGATTTTTTAGTTCACTCATTGTGCCTGAATTTATGTCAAAGAAATTTTCTGTTATTTTGACTTATATTTGGAATCTGAAGTGAGACAAACCAAATCTACATATGTTGTATAACTTATGACAGATATTTATTTGACTTAAGTAATTCTTAGTTTCCTCATTTTTGCAATGACCTTAATGATATCTATAACACAGGGTTATTGTAAGGATTAAATATGATAATGCATTTAAAGAAAACAGCATAGTGCTTAATAATAATAAGCTTTTAACAAATGCAACTTGCTATTGACATCTATTAAAAGATGTTTTTCTTGGGGTGCCTGTGTGGCTCAGAGGGTTATGTGTCGACTCTTGGTTTTGGCTCAGGTCATGATCTCACACTGCTGACAGTGCAGAGCCTGCTTGGAATTCTCCATCTCTCTCTCTCTGCCCCTCCTGCACTCTCTCTAGATCTCTCTCAAAGTAAATAAATATTTAAAATAAATAAATAAATAAAAAGATGTTTTTCTTAATAAGAAAAAAAAAAAGAAGAAAGATGCTTTTCTTGTTATCTGAGCTAGATCTGTATGCCTGACTTAGAACCTAAACAAAAGAAATTATTAGAAGAATATTATACAGGGGCACCTGGGTGGCTCAGTCGGTTAAGCGTCCGACTTCGGCTCAGATCATGATCTCGCGGTTCGTGAGTTCAAGCCCCGTGTTGGGCTCTGTGCTGACGGCTCAGAGCCTGGAGCCTGTTTCGGATTCTGTGTCTCCCTCTCTCTCTGACCCTCCCCCATTCATGCTCTGTCTCTCTCTGTCTCAAAAATAAATAAAGGTTAAAAAAAAAAAAAAAGAAGAATATTATACAATGAACGGAAGACTATTATTGTGCTTTAATATTAAAATGTCAGGCTAATTTGTTTTTTTGTCTTTGAAAATTTATTCCAAAAATAACACCATTGATTATATATATTCATTATATTTTAGTTCTGAAAGTTGTGGATTTTGTACTATAGTTGACTAATTTGATGTTGAACCTCATACATAATTCTCATTTTAGAAATGTCTTTGTGATACGGACGCCTGGGTGGCTCAGTAGGTTAGGCATCTGACTTCAGCTCAGGTCATGATCTCCGGGTAAGTGAGTTCAAGCCCTGCATCTTACTCTGTGCTGGCAGCTCAGAGCCTGGATCTTGCTTCGGATTCTGTGTCTCCCTCTCTCTCTGCTCCTCCCCTGCTTGCTCTCTGTCTCTCTCTGGCTCTCAAAAATGAATAAAAGTCCAAAAAATAGTTTTTTTAATGTCTTTGTGATAGATGGTAGATACAACCATTACAGGCTTTTAAGAAATATTTCCTTGATGATCATTCCCTCTTAAATTTCTGAGTACTCTCTATCTCAGCCATCTGCAGGTATTCTCAGACTTTCATAGAATTAGATTTTTCTAAATCCAGCAGTTTCATTCGACCAGCAGCAAGAATAACTTGGTTATACTTTGATTTTTCTGCTTGAAAGTCATACACATCACTATATTCCTGTTTATTCTCTATCCCAACCACTTTAGATAATGGATTTTAATTTCTTGGGGCACTGCTGGTTTCTTTGTAGTCTAATCAAGTGGTCACATTCATCTTAACCACTGATTTTCTTCCCCACAAGTAAAGTGTCAGCTTAAAATAGGTATAGCATATTATAGTACATCTCCTACATTTTTAGAAGAAACTTTTTGAAATATTTTACTTATAAAGCAGAAAAATATGTATACCCCCCAGGTTTTGCATAAAAAAGAATATAGCACACAGATGGATCCTAACATGTCTTCTAGATTAGTTTTGTTTACTGGAAAAGAAAAAAATTGAATGTGGTTTATTTCAGTTCTAATCAAGACTTTTTTAGTTGCAAGTAAAAAAAAAAAAAAAAAAAAAGGATTCAAACTGGCTTGATGTAAAGGGGAATATTATTGTTTTTCCTAACTGACAAATCCAGGGTTAGAGCAAGCTCATGTATTGCTGGATTCAGTGCCGAAATGACCTTTCTACCTCTTGGCTCTGGATAACTCTGCGGTAGCTTTCTTTTCATGAAGGTTCTGTTACGGTGATGATCACAGTGACCACCAAATGTACCCTGTTTACAGTGTACCAGTTCAGGTGCCAATACAAAAGTCAGCATTGCTTTCTCAAGAATTAAAAGATCCAGTTCTGACTTTCCTAACTTTAGTTGGTCAGCTTGGATCAGGCTCAAGTCTTCTGTCTACCTGTGAAGTCTACAGGTTGGCTCCACTCCCCCTGAAACACATGACCCGAGAGTGCAGGGGAAGAGCTCTCCAAGGAAGTCCAAGAGGCCGTTACCATTTGCTCCATCTTTACCAATAGGCAGTGGGATTAGTTCTCTTCATTTTAGCCACTGTCCTGGGTGTGAAATGGTATCTCATTTATGGTTTTAGTTTGCGCTCTTTTGTGTGTTTGCTGAACACTAGTACATCTCTTGTGTTAACGTGTCCAAATCTTTGGTTCACTTAAAAAATTGCAATGTTTGTCATTTTACTATTAATCTGTAGGCTTTTTTATGTATTATGGGTGCAAATCCTTTGTCACATGTGTTATAAATATTTTTCCCCAGTCTGTGGCTTATTTATCCATTTTATTGGTGGTGTTTCTTTGAGAAGCATAAAGTTTAAATTTTTATGAAATTCACTTAATTAATTTTTAAGTTTTTGGTTAGTGCTTAGGCACATGATCCATCAAAATTATTTTTGTGTTTGGTGTGAGATAGGAGACAACTTTTTTTCTGCTTTGTTTTGTTTTCTCCATGTAGATTTTAGCTATAGTATAGAAACATCTTTTTAAAAGGCTTTCCTTGGGGGAGCCTGGGTGGCTCAGTCATTTGAGCATCCAACTTTTGATTTTGGCTCTGGTCATGATCTTGCGGTTGTGGGATCAAGCCTCCTCACTGAGTGTGGAGCCTGCCTGGGATTCTCTATCTCCCTCTCTCTTTGCCCCTCCCTGACTTGTGCTTTCTTGCTCTCTCTCAAAATAAATAAATAAACATCAAAAAATAAATAAATAAAAAGGTTTTCCTTTGTTCACTGAGTGAACTTGGCACCTTAGCTGCAAACCAATTGATTGTATATGTGTGGGTCTATTTCTAGACTCCATTCTGTTCACGTGTCTGTTTGTATGCCAGTGCTACACTAGAGTTTTGAAATCAGGTGGTGTAAGGACTGCTTTTTTTCTCTTTTTTTCAAGATTGTTTTAGCTATTTTAGATCTGGTAGGATTCTATAACATTTTAAAAATAAACTTGTCTCTTTCTTTACAAAATACTTGATGAAGTTTTAATGGGAATTATATTGAATCAAAAAATTAACCTAGAGAGGATACTCATCATAACAATCCATGAACTATTATAACTTTCAACTGATGTAGGTCTTTTTAAGTTTCTCTCAGTTGGGTCTCGTAGCATTTTGGTGTAGAGATCTTTTATGCCAGATCAGGTTTCTCAACCTTGACATTACTGATATTTTATACCAGAAAAATCTTTGTTGTGGGATGCTGTCTGTCACTGTAGAATGTTTAACAGCTTCCTGGCATTTGTCCATTAGATGCCGGAAGTACTCTCAGTTGTGAAAAAAAAAAATGTTTGCAAATGTTTGCCAAATGTCCCTGCAGGGACAAGACCACCTCCAGTTGAGAACTATATGCTAGATTTAGTCTTAGCCATTTAATTTTTTTCTTAAGTTTATTTATTTATTTATTTTGCAAGAGAGAGAGAGGGCTGACGTGGGGCTTGAACTCACAAACTGTGAGATCATGACCTGAGCCGAAATCAAGAGTTGGCTGCCCAACCCACTAAGGCACCCAGGTACCCCTATTGAGATATTTTTAATAACCTACCATGTGATCTAACCAGATGAATGTTGCATGTGTACTTGAGAAGAATATATTTCCTATCATTGTTGGGTGTAGCATTGTATAAATAACAGCTCAAATCTATTGATAGTGTTTTTCATATCTTCTATACCTTCACTATAAATGTAGTCCACTTCCAGTTAATGCCAGCATGTCATGCAAAATTACTTGTAAATCATACTCTAATTATTTCCTCTCCAATAAAAATTGGTCATAGAAATTTTTCGTGAAAGTTTAGAAGTGGGTTGAGAAAAGAGCAGGACCAGAAGAAGTGTGAGCATCTTGTTTATGTAACTTCCTTTGGCTTTTAGGCGATATTCCCAAAATAAGTATATTCAAGTTGAATGCTACAATGTATAATCTACATTTTTAATTGACCTCATAAAGCTCAGCTCATAATGAGTTTCTCAGTTCCTAATTTCTCCCAGTATCCAGTGATCAGATGTTCAAACCAAGAAATGCATCTCAAAGGAGAATGGCTTTCCAAAAACTGGCTTGTATTTGCTCCAGAATTCTGAGGCTTTGTTGTAATTTTCCTACCAAAGCAGCCACAGTCTCCATAGATCATATGTATAGAACATTTAAGTATCACTGATGTTGCTGGATCATAGAGGCAAAAATGGAAACGCTACTTAAACTTCAGTCTCTATTTCCTGGAGAATCTCTTCTCTTCTTTCTCGGCTCCACCGCAAGCTGACAGATAAGCCTTTAGATCATTCAGAAATGTGATATACACGGCTTCCAAATACTAAGCATTGTGGTCTTTCAGGAAAGATTACCAGATGTAGAAACATGTACTTCATTAAGAAGGGAAATCATGACATGTTGAAGACCATTTTACCGCCCTCTGCCCCAGATATTTGAATGAAGTGACAGACCCCTCCCTGTATTTTCCAGAGGTTTATGTTAATCTTCTGTATCTCACCAAAGCATCTGGAATATTTACACTTCCTCCTTTTCCAGTTCAATTAGCATGATGTCAGCATATAGTAAGACGTCTGTGGAATGATGAGATGATCCAAGTTCCTGTTTATTAAATGACAGCAATGAGTCACAGTTGGCATAGTTCTGGTGTAAAATGCTACAAGGTACTGCCAGTCCTTCCAGGGAAGAGCACATTGCTTCTAGAGTTCTCTCTTAGTTGAGAGAAAAGTCATTTGTGATGATATACCCCAGTAAAGATAGCAGCGGCAATTGGAGTGTGGCTTTCTGATTGAACTGACTATATCCATTGTCATTCTTCAATACTCATCAGTTTTTCACGTTGGCTTTAAAAAAATTTAAGGAAAGATATGATAGGAGTTGTTTTTCAGCTTCTCCTGCTACGGAGTTGTGGAGTCTGTGAAGGCTTATAATTTTATTTTATTTATTTACTGCTGTCTTCATAATATTTAGAACCCTGCTTGGCACTGATCAGTGACCATCAAATATTTGTTTAATTAATGAGTATTTTGGTATAAATAAATTGAAAGATGACTGAGAGAATTATAAGAAGTACAGTTAGAGATATAAATAGGGGATCAATCATACCTTGAAGGCATTTTTATGCAGAGGATGTTAGAATTTATTATGTAAGTAATGGAGAGCTACTGAATAAGCTTTAAAGTAATGTTATGATTTATATCTTAGAAATACGATAAAAATGCCAAAGGAGGGGATACTTTAGAGGGCAAAGAGCCCAAAGATAGGGAGACCTAGGAAATCGGACAAATTAGAAATAGTCATCTAGGCCTTCATAATAGTCTCGCATCTCTATTCATCATTCAGTCATTGTCCCATAATGGGTTAGCTTCACACCCTTTTGTAATAAAAATTCTTAGTAAGAATAGAAATTAATTTTCTTAACTTTGTTAAAAGCATCTGTGAAAAATTAGAGCAAACATCATACTTAGTGGTAAAACATTGAAGTATTCCCATTAAGGGAGGAAAAAAAAATTGATGAAGATGCCTACGGAGAAAGCAAAGAAACAATCCCGAGAGCTCTCAGCTGGTTGCTGCCCTGGCATTTACGGCAAGGCTTTGCTGTTTCTTCCTCACTATAAATGATTTCATAGACCATCCACAACAGCCAAAGTCACTGTGGATGACTGGGATGGTGTGAGCAAAACCATGGTATTCCTTCGTCATTTCTGAGCACAGAAAAATAGGACACTGCGCAAATCACAAAACACACAAGCATCTATCTGTGCAGGCTACACGAGCCACTGCTATTTTTTTTTAATTACAACGTTAGTCCCACTTCATTCCACCTGCCTCCTACATAAAAATTAAGATAATCATAGAATTGTTCTCGTTTTCTGACAACACCTAATCCAGAGCAAAATATACTTCCTTGCTGCCTTTCCCAAATCACATAACACAAGTCCAAATACTCTAACAATCCCCTCATAATATCCAGGCCAAGGGAGGGACAGCCTTCCCTAGAACACCTGTGTCTGCGACTCTGCCTCCTAACTCCAGAGCAGGAGGTACTTTGTGGCACACACTTAATTCTTGCCAATTGAGTCACAGAGGCCAGGGGAAGGGCACTTTTACTTGGCATACAAGAAGTTCGTGGTTTCGCTCTGTGATTTCTACTTTTGGAAGTGTGCTGGCTAGGGAAGGTCACAGAAAACAATGTGCTCATTCTTGCCTTTACTTATGTTCTTTCTCTTTCTTTCTGATAGGTATAATATTCTTCCATTTGGTCTGACAAACAACTGACCTTCTTTTGAACTCAGTAAAGGAATTAACTCTTCAGTGAAGCTTTCGCTGACTCCTAAATTGAGCTTACTTCTTCCCTCTTTGGACCCCCACTGTTTTTATTAAGGCACTGATCAGTCTCAAATGAATACATCTATTTATCTACATATTTCTTTCTCCGTAAAAGTGCATAATTTCTCTTATTCTTCTGTCTCCATCACTCAGCAAAATACCTAACACATAATGGTGTTTGATTATACCGAGTCAAATATATTGGACTGAATTGATTTGAAGATAAACTGAGTGATCTAATGGAATGAACATGGGATCAGAAGGCAGAAAACCCAGATTTTTAGTTTCACCTATGCTAACTACAGTCATTTGTAGAGTCTCTTAATCTCTGTGCATTTTTGTTTCTTAATATGTAAAAATGAAGGTGTGGGTTCATATTGGTTCATTTTTAACATCACTTTCACAGTCAATACTCACTGATTCAGACTGATGTGCTTCATGCTTGACCTTTTTAGCAGAGTTTTGTACTTTGTATAAAGGGCAGTAATGCATTCCTAGACACAGAAGATCAAAGCGATAATTGACATTAAGGCTCTTATTCAAGCTCTAAGGGCTAACTAAGAAATCTGGCTATGAAACTAGAACATTCCCCAAGGCCATCAGATCTCTCACACTGACTTAAAAAAAAACAGAAGTATAATTTAACAAGCTTTTATCTAAATAGAATTCATACAATGAACTTGGGGTCTATTGCATTACCTTGAATACAAAAAGGTTTACAATACTAGGCCAACTTGAAGCCTGTGATTTATTGAAGTGATTTATTGAATTATATAACATATGGTTAACCTGTGTCATTAAAGGATAATTCTCTTTCCATATTTTGTATAAAAAAATCTGTAGTTGTCAGGAACCAGTTATCATCACAATGTGATTTCAAATGAATTAAATAGCAACAATAGCTTTAACATTATGAAGATGATGTTTATAAATGATTGAATTGCCTTTGAATGGCTTCAACAGAGAGCTATACTAGCTCATAAAACAAGGAGCTTCTCATTATCAAAATTATGCTGTTTTCTCAAGCTACTTTTATGAGATAAGTGATTTTTTAATACTGGCAGGTGGATAGAACAGTATATTTTATGAAAAATAATCTCAAAATACAAATAATATGCAATTTTATCAACCAATATGGATTTATTTATAAAGTGTACATCGAGATGATGACAGCAAGGAATATGTCATTCCACGGTGGTTGTCTATAGGCTTATATTAATTATATAGCCTTATATGTATTGGTCAATGCACTCTGAAGAGTGACCAGGGTTTCAGGTCATGGACTTTGCCTTTGATAAGTTATTATTGCAATTCTGTGTGAGCACAAATAAGGCATCTATAAACATGGAATTTTCCCAGCTGAAAAAAATTGCTATAATTATATTCAAATGACTATCAAGGCCTTTAAAATTACTTTCTGTAAAAAAAATAAATTGACTTTGGGTAAAGAATGTCATTTGTGTAAATACAAGGTCTTAAATATATTCAGATTGAGATTTGAAGAGTGATTATTATTCCCCAAATAACAGAAAATATGTCTGCTCTTTTATTTTTGGTGTGGGGCCATGATAAATGTGCTAAAACCTTAAAGATGTGGCACTGAAATATTTCCAGGAAAACAAAGCACTTATTCTTAGTAATAGTCTATCTAACCAAGCACATGTTCCTATATGAAAACACTGAAATCACCTCTAGGTCATAGGAAAATTGGTATTACTAGTGGAACAAGTGATCAACACCATCCTCAGGTGTTCTGAATTTTTCGATGCCATGGTGGATCGGCTTCCTACCGTTTCTGTAATGAATTACCACAAACATAGTGACTTAAAACAACACATTTATTACATTACAGCTGTGGTCAGAAATCCAAAATGAGTCTCACTGAGCCAAAATCAAGGTGTCATAAGGCTGCACTCCTTCTGAGACTCCAGAGAATTAGTTTCCTTTGCCTGAAAAGCATCCCTTGGTTCATGATCCCTAGCCCCATTTGCCAAGTTCATCACTCCAACCTCTGCTGCCCTCACCACTTCTTTCATTGCCTTGCCTTGCCTTTATTAGGATCCTGTGATTACAGTGGGCTCACTTAGATAATTAATCCAAAATAATCTCCCCATCTCAATATCCCTAATTTAATCATATCTTCAAAGTCCCTTTTACCATGTGAGGTAACATATTCACAGGTTCTTGGGATTAAGGCATTGAATGGCTATATTTTCTATCTTCTACGCATACACCCTTTTGCAGTCTGGTAAGGTCCTTGGTTTCCTTCTTAAAATAATGTTTTAAAATGTATAACATAGGGGCGCCTGGGTGGTGCAGTCGGTTAAGCGTCCGACTTCAGCCAGGTCACGATCTCGCGGTCCGTGAGTTCGAGCCCCGCGTCAGGCTCTGGGCTGATGGCTCAGAGCCTGGAGCCTGTTTCCGATTCTGTGTCTCCCTCTCTCTCTGCCCCTCCCCCGTTCATGCTCTGTCTCTCTCTGTCCCCAAAATAAATAAACGTTGAAAAAAAAAATTAAAAAAAAAATAAATAAAATGTATAACATAAAGTAGGTAAGATTACAATGGGGAAAAAATTATATTAAAATACAATAATCAAAAATTTAAAAATAACAGTGTGTACTTTTTAAATTATTGCATTAAATAATAATTGCAATGGCTTATAATCACCATAATAATTTCAAAGTAGTGTAAAGCTGTTCGGTGCAACAACTATTATTGTGTAACATAAAAATATCTATCTTTTCTGCTGTACTGCTAATAGTTTGCTGGGGTTTTTTGTTTGGTTGGTTGGATGGTTTGGTTTTGTTTCCTCTAATTAACAATTCAAAGAAATGTTAAACTTCAATTAGAAGTTGAGTCAAAATATATAATTTGTATTTCTACCCACAGTCTTGGACTACAAGTTAAGAACCCCTGCTGTACATACATAGCAAAAAAGATTTATGACTTGTCAGTGTGTGTGTGTGTGTGTGTGTGTGTGAGAGAGAGAGAGAGAGAGACAGAGAGACAGAGAGACAGAGAGAGGCAGAGAGAGAGACAGAGAGACAGAGAGAGGCAGAGAGAGAGAGATTTCCATTGACCAGTGTGAGCTGAAAAACTTGCTATTATTTTTTTACATATTTACAATTTTTCAGCTGTATTTTTTCTTCCTACCATTTGACTACTAACTGAAAAGTAAAATAAACTAGATTATAGACAGTCTTTATCAGAAATCTACATTATGAGATTCTCATTCCATTTAACATTAGACACTAAGACATTTATAGACACACGATGAATTCTGTGTATTCACAGATCATCCCAATTCATTTTAATATTTAGTAAGCAATGGGCTTTCTTACAGCCCATTAATTTTTATAGGAGCTGACATTTGTACAGGAGCTTATGCTCAATTTAGCATAATAAGATGTATATATCCTAGAACGTGAAAACAAAATCATTCTAAATATGTTGTGGTTTAATCATTTGTAGGTTTTATTAGTTAAATTGTTGTTTACATGTTCACATAATAAGTAAGCTTGTGTTTTCTGCAGTCCAAAACAAGAGTCTTATGCTATAAATGCTTAGGGGAGGATGAAAGTTTGCCTTCTAAAACATATTTTTTATCCCAAACGATTGACCCAATAAAGTAGAAGTCTTTCATTTTTTCCTTGACTTTATTCCTTAATAGTCCATCTTCAATAAGCCCTACTAAGCAGGCACAATGTAATTAATTATGCAGTTACACACATACACTATATATACACATCTAACAAATGAAACAGTGAAAACAATATTCATACTTCCAGTACCTGGACACTCAGTTATTTAGGACAAAATATTCTACTTTGATGCTGAAATTAGAGCTTAATATAGGGACTCTTGAGAATTGGATTTATAGATTTTTAAAAGTTTTTTTTATAGCTATATAAAAATAATCTGTCAATCTGTGTTTCACTTAGTCATGGGGCCTGCTTATATTTATGCGTTCGTATATTTACTTCCTTATATTTATACTTTCTAATCACTGATTCTGCTCCATTTTGATTATCTTTCTGGTTAATGGGATATTGTAGGCTAAGTGCAACTGTTCAACCAAGAAAGTAGATTCACAGACGTAAGGGTCACCTGGGTATGGATTTGCATGGCAAAGCCCTTAAGCACTATTACAGCTTTCCTGCATTTGTGGACATGGTGAGTACTTGCAAAAAAGAAATGTTCTGCAGTAGTGATAGGAATACTGAGATGCAGCCCTGAACATTTCATATTAACTTGTCCTTACTGACATTGTCACCACCTCACTCCTCCAAGTTTTCCTGTATTAATCAAAGAATTAGCATTCTTCCATTTTTAGTACTTTCAAATTCCATAATTTTTTTGGGGGGGGGAGGGTCCTGTGTGTGTGTGCGTGCATGCGTGTGTATGCCTTTGTAATTTACATAAAACAGAAAGCTGCCATGAAGAACAAGTTTGAGAATATTTGAAAAATGCTAATAAGACCTGCTGTATGAATGTTCTATTTTTACTTAACTGAAGACATTTCCTATAAAGAAAGGAATCTACATGTTTATTTTTATCTCTTTATTTCTTGAGGAGACTCACAGCCTTAGTTAAATTATTTTCACAACACTGAGGAATTCAAGATCTCAACTATTGGAAAGATATGCTAATTGGACACTAGACACTATGTTTCTTTGATCAAGTAATGAGATAAAGCTGAGTTACTCTGAGAGTTGGGTAACATTTGCTAAGTGGAATGTTATGGTTAGATTAGAGAAAGTAAGTACAACTTGAAATATGCCTTTTCTACTTTACCACTGAATATCATTAAAAATTTTGGCAATGATTTGCCAACGATACGCTCAAGTGTAACTGCATGTGATAAAGCATAAAAATTGAGTAATATGATTTAAAGAGTTTGAAAATTACAAACCTGATAGTATATTTATCACTCTTTGCTGCACTTAGTGTTCATTTATCAAATATCTGTTAAAAACCACTGCTTAACATCCACTGCCCCCGGCACTGGTACCACAAAGATGATCATTCCACACTTCAGCTCTGAATTCATAGATTGCTCAGAAGTCTGCAAAAGAACCAAGCAAAACTAAAATACCTTCCATAAAGTGGCATGATAGATATGTGCAGAAAGTGCTCTGGGATCAGAGAGCAAGGCGTAGTTTTCTTTTCTTTTCTTTTCTTTTTTCCTTTCTTTTCTTTTCATGTTTATTTATTTTTGAGAGACAGAGACAGAGCACGAGGGGGAGAGGAGCAGAGACAGAGAGCTGAAGACAGAATCCAAGGCAGGATCCAGGTTCTGAGCTGTTGGCACAGAGCCTGAGGCAGGGCTTGAACTCATGAACTGCAAGATCATGACCTGAGCCGATGTTGGACACTTAATCAACTGAGCCACCCAGGCGCCACGAGGCATAGTTTTAATGTTAAAATATTTACAAAACTTTTCAAGACAGAATTGTATTTTATTTAAGCATAACTTTTCACAAAAGCAAGATTGGAATTCTCTGTCACTGACTGAGTTTGTGCAAGATGTTTGTCTTTTTTTATTTTTAAATTTTTTTTAACATTTTAATTTTTTTCCAGAGAAAGAGACAGAGCGTGAGCAGGGGAGGGGCAGAGAGAGAAGGAGACACAGAATCTGAAGCAGGCTTCAGGCTCCAAACTGTCAGCACAGAGCCTGACGTGGGGCTCAAACTCATGAACCACTAGATCATGATCTGAGCCGAAGCTGGATGCTTAACCGACTGATCCACACAGGTGCCCTAATGTTTCTTTTTGAACCTCAGTTGTAACAGTGAGAATAGGAATAGCTAATACCTATGGTGCACTTACTTCATATTACTTATTACTTATATATTAATGTTGTAATAATCATATAATATACATTATGATACTTATTACATATGACATTTTATTTAATCCTTCCAACAATGCTATGAGCTAAGTACTATTAATGTTGTTTCCATTTTACACATAAGAAAAATTGTGAGAGAAGTTAAGTAGCCTGGCCAAGTTCCTAGCTAATACATAGCTATGATCAGATCTAGTGAGTTCTAGAGGCTAAGTTCATAGCTGTTACACTCTATAGTCTCTAGTGATTACGGCAGTAATGTATCTATCTTAATTCGATGTTTTGTCTGAATAAGCTATGCACAAATAAATATTATTTCAGGTGTCTATGTAGTTCCTTTGAATCTTTTCTCATCTCTTTCTACCGCCTTTTTCTCTCTGAGAAACAACTAGAGGAACGCCCATTTGCAGATAATGTATCTTACAAAATTTCTACGTGACAATCATCATGAAAGAGCTGTTTAGAATCAGTAAGTTTGTCCTGAGAGTTCTGAAGTTAGAAGGGGCTTGGGTGAAGACAGGCTTATGTCAATAAAGAGTGAGCTTTGGAACACTGAGTTGACTTCCCACATGCTTGCTTTCTGCATCAGACACATACTCTCTGACTCCTAATATATGAGTTTTCAAAATGAGCTATTGTGGGTTTACAACACACCATATATTTTTATATTCTAGTTTATGTGAAATTTTCCACAGAGACATGCTTACAATGCCATAGATTTGGGTTTTATTTTACTACACATTATACTTAACCATGCACATCCTGTTTAAAACATTCTATAGATATATATCTATTAGTCTACGCAGAGGTTCGGTTAACGCGTCGACAAGGAGATTACACTGGGTCATTCACCCTTTTACATTTCCCCAGAGGTGCTCCCAGTTAGGGGAGAAAAGGAAAGGATCACAGACTAGACCTTAACTTCTTCCACCTCATAACACATAGAAATCTTCCAGTGTTACTGTGAGGACTGAATAAGATAATGCATGTAATGTATTGACACAATAATAATGCACTGTATTAGTCAGGGTTTTCCAGAAAAGAGAAGCAGAGACAGAGACAGAAAGAGATTATGAGGAATTAGCCACACAGTTATGAAGACAAGACATCCCACAATATGCTGTCTGTAAACTGGAGATCCAGGGAAGATGGTGGTGCAATTCAGAACAAGTCCGAAGGCCTGAGGACCAGGGGAACCAGTGGTGTATGTCTCAGTCTGAAGGCAGGAGAAAGGCAATGTCCCAGCTCAGAAGCCAGACAGAGGAAGTGAGTTCTCCTTTCCTCCATCTTTTGTTCGGTTAGGTTTTCCAATGGATTGGCTGATGCCCACCCACGTTAGAGAGGGCAGCCTGCTTTACTGGGTCCACTAATTCAAATACTAATGTCATCAGGAAACCCCCTCACAGGCACACTCAGAAATAATGTTTAATCAAATATTTGGGCAGCCTGGGCACCCTGTGGTCCATTGAGGTTGACACATAAAATTAACCATTACATGTCCACCCCTTGTCACCTTGGCACCTGTATGAATCTTCTTGGTCCCTGCACACACATTTTCTTTCTCTATCACTTTTAATGTATCTATCTTAGTGTAGAACTACTTAAGAAAAACATTTGCTCATATACTATAAAATTTAAAAGACAAAAAATGAGTATATAGGAACCATAAATTTCTCTCTTACCCCTTTCTACTCTGGCCAATTCCCTTCTCTAGAGGCAAACGTTATAACCAGTTTCATATTGTTTACACAGTTTTGGGGGACGATTTCAATTATTTAAAAATACTTGGCTTTTTAAAAGATTGGCATTTAGTCTTTTAGAGGGGATTTGCCAGAGAAGAGGAAGTTCAAATAGTGGCTGTATTCCTTCACTGTCAGGAGTTGTGAATAGTGAAGCAAAAAGGAGCATAGTCAGGAAGCCTGAGTTCTAATCTTGTCTCTTTAATTTGGCTTTGGTCAACTTTGGCCAGGTTATTTAAGTTCTCTGATTTAAGGTATACAATAAAAAGTTTAACTAAATGATTAGCTGTACAGTGCTTCTCAACTGTTCCATTTTATGATTCCTCATGTAACTCAACACAGTTTAGTAACAGTGCCTAGGGGCTGCTCCAACAAGAAATTTAAGCAATTCAGATTAGTCATCACATTTTCTCTTTACACAGTTGCTGAGATTGCGACCAAGAGGTTTTCACCCTGAGGAAATCATGAAAACCTTGGAAAATGTGGCCAGGTCTAATGAAATAGCACTTCTTTTTCTTTAGAGGAAAGTGTTACTCTAAAGTGAGATATTCTGCTAAGACCAATACTTTTGACGGAAATTAGGGATATTCTAAATTGTGGTATTTGTAAGAACTGGATGACTTAAGGCTATTGGACTGGTCTTTGTAACTGTCGGGATAATTCATTCCTGGGCTAATTAGGAAATCTATTAAAAGCCCTAACCTTATGCAAAAGGAGAAAGGAAAGTTTGATTTAATTTAATTTTGAAACGCTGGGAATGCTTCATTCCATTTCCAGTAGTACAGTGAGAGGGAAATTCTCTTTTGTGTTCTGGAGCTGATAAAATTAAATTCTAGCCACAGGCTTACCAAGAATGTTTCTCAACTCCCCATGGAGCTCAATCAAAGAAGAAGATATGTAACTTCCACGTAAGATAGCAAAGAAGTGTATGCTTGTTTAGCTCCCCTACCTGAACTTTAAGGAGAAAGAAAAAACGAACAAAACAAAACAACTGGAGAAGAAAACTTTCCGATACTGAAATTAGGGAACAACCACAATTTCATACAATATCTTAAATAATGCCTGCCTTATACAAAACAATGAGGAACCAAAGTGAAAAACAACTTTGAGATATACAAATCTGTAATTCTGAGTCCAGAGCAAAGTGCCAGGAGTGAGGAAATTCAGAAAGACCCTACCAAAGTCAGCTTTGAAGGTATTAGGATTATGGGTGTGACTTGGCCATGAACAAGATAGAGGACCTCTACTGGAAATCTGTTTCTTCACTGCAGAGCAGGTGCCATTCAGGACGCACAGAAGGAGGGCACTTACCACTACACCTCTGAGGTGTTTGCCTATGCTGCTGAAGGATGTGCCCGCCATGTTTGGGAAATGCCCCTCTCTCAGCCCACTCACGATGCTTGGCACAATCCACTCTAACTCCCCTTTCCAAGCTGGTCTCCGTGACGCCTGTGGCTCTCCTAAATCTCCAGTCAGCCTGGACAATTCATTATCAGTGTGAACAATGCACGATCTGTGTAACTTCATCTTTCTCATGCTGCCCCTGCTGCCTGGTATGAATTTCTGCTAGTAATACGTACCTGTTGCAATCCTACCCAAACGTCACAGTCTACTCAAAGGCAACATCCTTTATAATCCTTTCTTGATCCGCTGACGTTTTTTTAAGACCCCCCCAAACACTTTTTCCTCCTGAGTGCTTCACGCTGTATTCTTTTTTTTTTTTTTAATTTTTTTTTTCAACGTTTATTTCTTTTTGGGACAGAGAGAGAGCATGAACGGGGGAGGGGCAGAGAGAGAGGGAGACACAGAATCGGAAACAGGCTCCAGGCTCTGAGCCATCAGCCCAGAACCTGACGCGGGGCTCGAACTCACGGACCGCGAGATCGTGACCTGGCTGAAGTCGGACGCTTAACCGACTGCGCCACCCAGGCGCCCCATCACGCTGTATTCTTTTATGACATCTCATGTTCTCCCTCATAACACAGTTATTTCTGCTTATAATTTAAATTCCTTAAGGTGCAAATCATGCTGTTTTTGTATTGATTTATTTCCAATATCTCCAGGTACAGTTTTTTGCATAAAATAATCATTCTGTAATTACTGGTGAATTTATATTTTCATTTTTAAAATTTGAGAATCATATGAACAAAAAAAAAACCTTTAATTTCTGAAAGATATTTTTCTCTGGGCAGTGCAAGTCTCAACATAGTAAAGCATATCTTTCAAGGTCCTGGAATTCATCATTGGGAAGCAAATGAGTCTTCTGTTCCCTTAGACTTTGCTTGACCTCTACCACGATAAAAACAACACTTATCCTTGAATATCTTATTATAGCTCAAATAGCTTGAAAATTCTCTCTCAAATATTCAATTTATCTTACATAAATTGCCACACCTTTTCTAAGTAAATTGCTTATATATTATTGTATCGTTTGAACAAAACTGCAAGCAAAATTATTTTGTAAATTTTCTTGCTCAAATTCATTTTTACAGTGTTATATTTTCCTTTATTATCTTCTCTAATACGCCACCACACACACACAAGAGTATCTACAACATATATATAGTTACAAAGCATGGGAATTAGAGGAATAGCCATGAACATGTCACTGAGAAGATTTAATACCTCACATCCATCTATTATTCTTATCTGATTCCTCGGCCTCTCTCACATTAGCTGGATCTTGTATTTATCATTTCCATGCTTCTTTCTCTTAAACATTTTATTTGGAAATAATTTCAAATCACATAAAAGTTTCAAGGATAGCACAGAGAACACCCATATACTTATATATTATACTTACACTTATGTATGTACTTACCACACCACATACATGGACAGCAGTCCCCCCTTCTCCCCTACATTGTTTTCTGAAGTTTCAGTTACCTGCGGTCAGTAGTGGCCCAGAGGCAGCTGATCTTCCCTTGAATGTATAGTCTGAAGGGCATTGTCATCTCTGGCTATGTCATAGTGCCTACGTCATTCACCTCACTTCATCTCATCACACAGGCATTTTGCCATCTCACATCATCACAAAAAGAAGGAAGAGTACAGTCCAATAAGATATTTTGAGAGAGAGAGAGAGAGCATATTCACAGAACTTTTATTGTAGCATATTGTTATAATTGATCTATTTTATTATTAGTTATTATTGTTAATCTCTTACTATGTTTAATTTTTAAGTTAAACTTTATTATAGGTATATATTATAGGAAAAAACATAGTATATATGGGCTTCAGTACTATCCATGGTTTCAGACACCCACTGGGGGTCTTGGAATGTATTCCCCATGGATAAAAGAGGAATATATATATATAGTGAGAGAGAGAGAGAGAATTAATATATATTTATTTTTTCTCAGAATCTTTTGAGAGTAAGTTGCACATATCATTGTCTTCCTTTACCTTTAAATATTTTAGTATGGTTTCTTAAGATTAAGGATCTTTTATGTATTTATTTTTTTTACATAACCATGGGCCAATTTCCAACTTCAGTAAATTTAACACCGATTTAATACTATTATCTAATTTATTACCCATATGCTCAAATCTTTATTTTGGTTTGTGATTCTTTATATATGTTACTAATAATATATAAAATACTATCTAATACAAACTTTTAAATATTTTTTTATTTTTTAAAATTTTATTTATTTTTGAGGGAGAGAGAGAGAGAGCGAGAGCATGCAAGCAGTGGAGGAGCAGAGAGAGAGAGAGAGAGAGGATCTGGAGTGGGCTCTGAGCTGACAGCAGAGAACCTGATACAGAGCTCCCACTCACAAACTGTGAGATCATGACCTGAGCCGAAGTCGGATGCTTAACAGACTAAGCCCCCAGGTGCCCAAACCTTTAACTATTTTTGTATAATTTACATAATCCTCCTAGTCCAGTGATTTCCATGTGTTTTTGCAATTTAGCATAATTAGCAAAATAAATGTAATTTAATGGAAGGACACAGAGCTGAGAGTAAGGAGAGCTACTGACACTCAACTTTAAGAATTTCATCGAGGTCATTGGCTTTCTTGATTTTTCAAGTCTGCTTTGTGACATGAGGCATGCCTTTTAAACTTTTTTTGTTCTTGGCTCCCTTTTAAGAACTTTTTTGTGAACCGTAATTGTCTGGGAACTATCGTGGCACTGTATGTTTAACAATGCTTTGACTTAAGAATTCTTTTCCACAAATTACAGATGAAGAAACAGAATGTCAGAGAGGTCTGTCTGCATTCCAAAAGTCCCAGTCCAAGAGATGTCAAAGTAAGCATCTGAACTTAGATCTGATTGCAAGAACAAGTTGGTTTTAACTGCTTACTAGACCTAAATCAGACATGTTATTTTAGTGCTGAAATGCTCCACCATCTTGTCCCACCATGACTGCTCCTCTGGCCCTGACCGTCTGCACTCTCCCTCTCCCTTCTATCTTTAGTTTTCTTACCTCCGTTACACCTACAGGGCTCCTTCCTGTCACATGGTTTTCCTCCAGGCTTTCCTTTCTTCACTTTCTTTATCCATGTCCACATCGCCACAATCTCACTTCATGGTCCATCTCTTCCCACCTCTTTCTTTGACTGTTTAGTGGTCTTTTGTTTTCTTGAATTCCTTGCACATCTACGTTTATCACCATTTTGCTTCTTTATTGTATTTTCTCCTTAAGAGTTTAAAAGGTTTCCATATTTTAAAAAAGTCTGAATTGTCTCCTAATCTATCTGTATCTTAATGGTACGAATTATAAATATATGTCACTTTACCACACGTCATCATTGCTTTCAGCCTGGGCATAAAATAAAAGCCTAATTCCTACTGACTAAATTCCTTTTTAAAATTGATCTGCAAATTATTTGGGAAGTTAGAAACATGACACAAGCATATGTTAATATTATTTCCAAATTTTGTCTATATTTCTCTATATCCAATTTCTCTATATCCAATTTCTCAATCCAAATTTCTCTATATCCAATAAGAGTTTATGCAATGGTTCACCAGCTTTCAGTTATCTTACCAAAAGCATGGTCTTCACTGTTGACTGTAGACCAACAATAAGAGGCTACCTGTCTATAACCTTTCAGAGTAAGTGTCTCAGTAATGGTCAATACTGCCCATTAAGTACTCATTACATGTTAAACATTAGAATCTAATCTCATAAAACCCCAAAGAAATGGAAATTACTACATCATTTTATACACATCATCTACAATCCCCAAACAATTTATCAAGAGAGCCACTACCTATAGATACGGAAGCCAAATATCAAGGATATAAGACTTGTCCAAATCTATTCAAGAAAGGCAGGAGCTATTATTGCAAGCCATTACAATCTGATTTCAAAATCTCTGATGTCATACTTCCTTCAGCTCGTTATCATGTAATTTTAAAACTATATTAGACAATGCAGCACAGCCAATAGGTACCTTTTCCCTTACATATTATATGGGAAGTCAGTAGTTGAGCTTAAAGAATATGCTTCTTTTGCTTACTTTCTTTTTTTTTATTTTTTTTTTTAAATTTTTTTTTCAACGTTTATTTATTTTTTTGGGGACAGAGAGAGACAGAGCATGAATGGGGGAGGGGCAGAGAGAGAGGGAGACACAGAATCGGAAACAGGCTCCAGGCTCTGAGCCATCAGCCCAGAGCCCGACGCGGGGCTCGAACTCACGGACCGCGAGATCGTGACCTGGCTGAAGTCGGACGCTTAACCGACTGCGCCACCCAGGCGCCCCTCTTTTGCTTACTTTCTATAATATTTCTATTAAACTTTTGATGATGTTTTAAATTAGGGGAAGTGACCTAGGTAGGAAAGAATTCAATACAGACATTTAAAAAAAAGTGTTCCCTCTTCATTCAAATAATACTGACATGCCAAAATTATTTTAGTCCTAAGTATAATTATTTCATCTAACACAATAGAAAAATCTGGGTCTTTTTCTTATATCAGATCCTAATGCCAAATTCTTAAAATATGGATAATAGAATGGTTATCTCATACCACACATTCATATTTGTGAATCTAGCCTATTTTGTACTTTGTAAGGTCCAAAGTATTGGTTCAACACACAGATGGAGGCTGAAGTAAATGGATAAAAGTCAGGAACATATGTTTTAATCTCAGTCAAAGGAACCTGAGGCAACAAAATACAGATAGATTTAATTATTTTTAGAGAACTTCACAGAAATAACTCATCCCGGATAATACTTATAAGATAGTTCACTGATTACATTAACAAGCCAGGAAGCCACAGATCCTGGAAAGTAAAGATAAAGCATAATCTTGGAAACTCTAGCCTGTTCATGAGATAGTGTTGTAGTGACAGAAATGTTAATAACTGATAAAGAATATTAAAAAGGCAGTATGGGAGTGGAGACTGGTATGTGACGAGGGAGAAGTGCTCTGATTCTAGACAGCTCGTCCAAGTTGTTCAGATAGAACTATCTCTAAAATTTAGAAAATCATTTTATGAGAGTGCTAAGCTTGGCATATGTGCCTTAGGAATATCTCACCTTGCAAGTTACAATAAGAAGCTCAATAAGCAACATTTTTCTATAAAATGTACTTCTCAGAATCATCAGGCAGGAATAACCTGTTAAAATAATTGGCTCTAATTATTAGGCCAGAATAATATTAGCATCCCCTCCATTCACAATAAATAAATTGAAATTCAGTTTATAACTCACAGTAGTGTGATTCAGGATCTTGAAGTGAGCACTTAAAATTTAGTTTTGGAAAATGGAAGCATGGGGACCAGAGCCTGATCCATGCTCTGGATGGATAAGACTAGGTGATCTTACCTGAAGAAGTTTCTACTGTCCCCTTTAGGCCCAAGATAAAGAACTGAGCAAGAAAGGGTGGGGTTTCATTATGTTATCATGTTATTATATCATGTCTGTGACCTGGAAAATGGTCTGTCTCTAAAGGGGGGGAAAAAAACACAGGTATTGTTATATCTCTTCCCTTTATGAGGATAATGGAAAGGAGAGTCCTGTAAGTGTGTACTTTTACGGCTGAAGGAAGAGAAGCAATGATTCTATGTTGATTTGGATTAATGTTGTCTAACAGCATTTGCTATAAGTGGTTTAAATCAGATTACACAGAGTGCGTATATACATAAAGTATTATTTTAATTTTGATTAATGGATACTAAAGCACAGATACTTTTCTTCAGAACCCCATATGACTCACTACTACAGAAAATTCTAAATTAAATGTCCCCTAAAAGAATCTTCACTGACAAAGAAATATTTTAATGACGCGTATTCTTAATCTTCTTTGATGAATGTATTTCTTTTTTTTTTTTTTTAACATTTCTCTCTCTCTCTTTTTTAAGTTTATTTATTTTGGGAAAGACAGAGCACACTGGCAGGGCAGAGACAGAAGGGGAAAGGGAGAGAGAATCCCAAGCAGGTTCCACACCGTCAGCACAGAGCCTAATATGGGACTCTAATTCACCATCTGTGAGATCATGACCTGAGCCAAAATCAAAAGTCAGATGCCCAACCAACTGAGCACCTCAGGTGCCCCTGATGGATGTATTTCTTCAGTTACTCACATATGTCATGTTTGTCCACACAGGTTTGTGGAAACCCAGCTACATGTATCCAACAGACTTTTGAGTTTCAATGGTCTTGAAGCATATATTTGGCTTATAATATTGGGGCTAAGACCTGCTGGTTTCATAATGATGTTATTATATTTGGAGGTAAACTAGCATCACAAATAATGTTGATCTCAGTCAAAAATAGATGAAGATGTAGAACAATTTGCTTGCTAGCTGTAATAGTTACGAATATAGTCAAATTGCCTTTGCTCATCAAAAACAAAGCAAAGCAAAGCAAAGCAAAACAAAAGAAAACAAACATTTGATTAGGAGGTTTCCTCTTTAAGGGATTTTCTGGGAAGTTGCAAATGCCCTGGGCTTCCCTTTATTCATACTTAGTCTTGCTGCCTCATTCTGTTCCTTATTTTGCTCTGATAATTGACCTTATTGCCTAGTGAAATGAGCTATTCTGGCTTAATATCTATATCAACGAACCTTAGTTGAGAAACAGTCTAAAGTAGGAGAAATCCGGGGCGCCTGGGTGGCTTGGTCGGTTAAGCGTCCGACTTCTTCTCAGGTCATGATCTCACGTTCCGGGAGTTCGAGCCCCGCGTCGGGCTCTGGGCTGACAGCTCAGAGCCTGGGGCCTGTTTCAGATTCTGTGTCTCCCTCTCTCTCTGACCCTCCCCCGTTCATGCTCTGTCTCTCTCTCTGTCTCGAAAATAAATAAACCTTAAAAAAAAATTTAGGGGCGCCTGGGTGGCGCAGTCGGTTAAGCGTCCGACTTCAGCCAGGTCACGATCTCGCGGTCCGTGAGTTCGAGCCCCGCGTCGGGCTCTGGGCTGATGGCTCAGAGCCTGGAGCCTGTTTCCGATTCTGTGTCTCCCTCTCTCTCTGACCCTCCCCTGTTCATGCTCTGTCTCTCTCGGTCCCAAAAATAAATAAACGTTGAAAAAAAAAAATTTAAAAAAAAAAATTTAAAGTAGGAGAAATCCATACAGTGTAATTCAATTTCATCTGGTTCTTAATTTAGGAACTGCCAGAAATTCTGGTTTGCTCTAGAACATGATGGATTCAAAACTTCTAAAATGGAATCTGGAATACAACTAATCTCAAGGAAAATACCAGAGTAGAGCTAGGTTTTACACTAAGTCAAATCCAGAACCAGATGTCTTGACTCTATTCAGAATGAATGGGATCCTCCTGATTTGTTTTTTAAAGTATGTGGATAGAAGACAAGACCACAATTCCAGCAGCTGTCACAGCTCCTTATAACTGTGCCATTTGTGTTTGAAATCAGATGGGAATTGCTGTGTTATTAGAAGCAGTATCAGTCTAATAACCACAGGACAGATTAATATTTTGAATGAAAACTTAATTTGAAGAAATATGTTCCTGACTATAAACATCAACTTAAATGCATGTAAACAAGAGATAAATGGGATCAAATCTTTTAAGAACAAATTCCTCTTAAGAACTTTTTAGTTTTCTCTTGGAACGTCCTCATCACAATAAAGATGTGGTCTTCCAGAAAAGATCTTGACTGTAGGGGTAATAGACCTATTTAATAACACAGTCTTTTCTAATCACAATTTTTTGTAAACATATAAACAATATTAATCCCATTTTTTTTTTCAGTTTGTGGATGGGGAAATAAGAAACCAGAGGGATTAAGTGACTTTCCCAGGCTTACATAGTTTCTTGTGATAAAATCAGGATTTCACATAAATTCTGACTTTACATGTTGCAATAAGCTGCCGTTTTACATTATAATAAATTGATTATAATGGAAAATGATGACTGTAAGGCTTCCAGTGATCCTAATACTCAAATCCAATGGCTACAACGCCTCATTCTCAGCATTAATGTATCTGTTAACTGAATGAAAGAAATGACAAGACTGAGCAAAAAGATATGAGTAATCTTACCTGCTCGACTCTGGAGACTGCTCTTGTTCCTCTGTAGACAATATTTTTCTAAAAATGACTTGAATACTCATTCATTCACATAAGTAAGAATGTCTGTCATCTGCATACTTCTGGATAAACACTGACAAATACTTATTCAATTGTTCTTAATTTCACTATTTCTTATTAATCTCTAAAAACCCCTGTCATTACAAAATATCAGGTTTGTAAAATGTTATAATTTCTAAGAGTGCAGCTTTTTATATTAGCTGTATTTTTGTTGGATGCTTATTCGTCACCTTAATATTATAAGTTAAATTTCTCCAAATCATAATCCAAAATGGATTTCACCTACTCCCTATCCACTGGGCATTGACTCATGTGCACTTCAGTTTCATATAATTGCCCTTTCTTGTTTTAGAACTTATCTGATCAATTAGTACTAAAGTTCTTTATTAATGTACTTAAGTGTGCTTTGTTGTTCAACAGATATTTGTATGATCCAGTTAAAATCAGGGCATTGCATCAGGTTGTATTAGAAGCCTAAAGATGAATATGAAGCTATGGTTCCTACCTAGTTCAGAAGACACCTTATTTTCAAATGAACTTGTGGTTAAATAAATAAATCACCAGATTTCGAGTTGTTAAAGTCAATTTCTTCTAAACTGCATAAAACAGTGAGCATTACAAGCAATTAGGAGAGGTTGATCATGTATAAAAATAGTTAGAATTCATGAATTTGATAAGCGGTGCTCATACAGTATAAACCAAGTAACAAGAAGGCACAGAACAGTGACAAATTGATTTCTTCATTGGGGACATAAATAGAAATGTCAGGATGGGTAGCCAAGTTCTGAGGGAAACCGGGTGTTTTATTTAAAGAGCAATTGAGTTAAAGTTTTCAATATAAAGAGTAGGTGTAAGTGTCTTGTAAATATCTGGAATTATGTTATGAAACCTAGTTTAGAAGTAGAGGTTAAAGATAAACATTCAGACTGTTGTACAAGCAAAAATGAAAGTGATGTTAGATGTAGCTTCCATCGTAGATAATAAAGAAACAGAGGTGTTATTTTACAATTCTAACATTTTGAAAAATGTAATTATTTTAGGTTTGAAGACAATTTTCCCATTATTTTTAAATTGTTGTTTTGACCTTGATTCAGAAGAGATGTTCTAGACAGCTAAAGGATTAACGGTCCAGTTTTGGCTTAGCAATACAGAGCTGTTTTAGTGTCTTGCTAGTACATGTAATTGTCTGTAAAACAGTAACATCCAAGGAAAATTGGTGAAGTGCTTGTGCTGAGTATTCTCCTCTCTGAGATGATAGAGTTGGGAACTCAAAACACAAACGTTGGAGGCAAAGCCAAGTCCAAATCCTGGTTTCAGCGACTTGTGTTTTTTAGAGACTTGGACAAGTTACTTAACCTTCTCTGAGTCTCAGCTTCTCATCTGTAATATATGGATAATATCAACCTCAAATTGGGTGTGAAGATTAAATTCATTTTATATTGTAGTATGCAACCATTACTGTGACAGTTGCTCTTAGCATTATCATTATCACTATTAGTACACTAAATGCAAATTTGCTCATTTGGAATTGTTAGAATATCAAAATGGTATCGTTTGAGCCTTGTAAAGTGGTAAACAAATATTGGCTAATAACCACATTTTGGTTGGTCCACATTATGAAGAAAATAGAGAACTCTAAATAATGACAAAACCCCCAAATTTCAGGAAAATATATGGATACAGTATAGAGAACTTATGTAAATCCCTAAAACTCTTAATTTAAGCATTTAAGTTAGTTTATACTAAGCAAAAAGTACAAGTATAAAACACACTTTTTGTTACTCCTAATTTTTACGTAAGGCCAAGTAATTTGTGAAGATGTATCATTTCCTTTCACAATTTAGGTCCTAATAATTAGATCTCTTCTCAATGTATGATTATGACTGTATGAGACACACATACACACATATATTCCACATCAAGTCTGAGGTCAAAGATAGTTAGGATAGGCTAAGTTGCAACAACAAACAGACTCATTGGTTTAAAAAACAAGAAGATAATTTCTTTCTTCTATAACAGGACAAGGCAGGTATCAAATGTCAGCATAGTAGCTTTCCTTTATGCAATTATTCATTGACCAGGCTGATAGCTTCTCTATCATCTTTGATATGTTGCATCCAAGGTCTTGATCATTACCATCCTAATCAGTCAGAAGGGGAAAGAAACATGGAGGAACACATTTAGGAGACTTTATGAATGGTCTCTGAATGTGGCACATTCAATTGAATGTGACCTTCAATTATATTCCTTTGGGTAGAACTCAACTCACATACCCAAATATGACTACAGCAAGGTGGAGTCTTGCTCTGTGCCAACAAAAAGGATGATGGATTTTCATGAACCACTAGCAGCATTTGCCACATTTTTCAATGTCAAGACAAATACATTTAGTGGAATGGCATCTGTATTCACTAGTTACTTTTAGGGATTTGTCAGAGGCATACAATTTGTTCTGCTTCAGTTACCTGGACATTTCACCTCCTAGTTAAAAAAAAACAACAACAATGAGACACTATATCCATCTTAAAACTTGATATAAGACCATTGGTAAACAAAAGTAAGGACAAAAAGGGACACACACCTATTAGTTTGAAAATTGGCCCCTAAGTGAAACCATAAATCCGTGGCAATTTCATGTTCTCATAGATCACCATGGTAATAGAAATGAATCAGCTTTTCATGGGACAAAATATGTGCTTCAAAAATGTGATTCATATTGAGAATAATTTTCTTTAGTTTTCATATTCATTTTTATAAAATGAATGCTTTCCTGATTTTAACCCCCATTCTGTAGTGTTGGTACTGTGTCTTTAGTAAATGGTGTTGCAATTACATACAATACATAGTGGATCAGGTCATTCCACTGTTTTTACTTTTGTTTGCTGAAAATCCATACTAACGCTCCCCCTCCTTTTCAACCTGGATAAATTCAGATGTAGGAGAAAAATAAATTGGTACATAAAGGAAAAATCTGAATTAATTTAGACCGAAATTTTCTAGCTAATTCAGTGACCATGGGGTTTGGACCTTGAATATCACAGAAAAATAGCCTGATTTCTCTATTTTTAGATGAAGTTTGAGTTAAAATCTCTGATAGTTTGTCAATTTGTTTTCTTGCTACTCTCTAAACTCTGTCTAGGACTATACTTTGTTGTAAATCAGTGTTGCATGGTTAGTATGCATTCACCTGATATTTATTGAGAAGCTACAATGTATGATATTCATTAAAAGTAAATATTTTATGAATAAAAACAAATACAAGGTTTCTGTTGTGAAGAAACTTATAATCCATTGAGTTTAGACAACAAAAAGGTAATTAAAATAAGTTACTAAGTAAACAGATAGAAATCGTTCATCAGATATTATTTTAAAAGGGAAAGATCACTGAGATATGTGATAAAAGGGAAAGACATACTCTACGTTGTTGATGTCACCCTTGCCAGTGGCATGAGTAGTGGCAGTTTCATTATGTATATCCTATTAACTTATTAAATCATTCAACTCTATCACTGCCATGTGTAGGTATTTAGCTAAACACTATATAGCAAAGAACAGGACATAGTTCCTGACTCCAGGAAGCTTATAGTCTAGTAAGGAGACAAGCAGTAAATAAGCAATTAGAATAAAGTGTGATAAGTGTTATCATTTGAACATTGCAGCATATGATATGGAGGAGGGTATCAAATTTGGGGAAATAAAGGAAAGCTTCATGGAGGAAATAAGTTTACTGTGATCTAAAATGTATTTATGTCCATTAATGCTGAAGTAGATCTAATTTGGATAAACTCCATTTTATGTTCTGTTTTATAAAAGGGCATCTGATTACGCCAAAACAACCTTTTTTTGGAGTATTTGTAATGGTTTGGGAAAGAGTTCCAAATGCATCAAACAGACCTCACAAGAATTCCTTCTAACCATGTGCAAAAAACTTGCCAGCAAGGAAATATGCTTCAGACTATAATAAATATAACAGAAGTCAAAAACAATGCAAAACAATGACAATAACAACGACAACAGCAAAAACAGGTATATTTTCACCAGAAATCTTATATGAAGGACAGGTGCTAAGAAACTCTTTAGAACTTACCAATAAAATAATGTCGTACTTTATAAGACAAGATAAGGGACACAACCAAAATCATTAACATTTAGTGATAAAATGTCTACAGACCACAAAGGGAGGCATATACCAATAACTGGCCCAAGATAACTCTACAATGACATCACATTCTTTCTTCCTTTCAAGCAACAATATGAAAGCATATTTCCCATCCTTTATCAACACATTTCAGCTTAATGAATTAATTTCTTCTACATAAGCCTTTTCTCTGTGTTACAACTTCAGTGAAAGAAAAGATTCCAAGACCATAATACTACCTATTTTAGATATGCAATCAATTTAGTTAATTTTCTAATTACTATACCTTGAGTTGTGGATAAAGAGCTGATTTTGAGAAATGTGTTTGTGTGTGTGTGTGTGTGTGTGTGTGTGTGTGCACGTGCACCCATGTATATTAAGTCTAGAGCTGGAAGAAGACTGGGCATGTTTTGTGCTTGAAATATGCTGGATTCTATAGGCCAAAGTAAAAGTTTGAGTCATTGCAGCGCTATTCACAATAGCCAACATGTGGAAGCCACCCTGAATGTCCAAGGACAGATAATGGATAAAGGAAATGTGGTATATACACACAATGGAATATTCTTCAGTGTTTTAAAAAGGAGGAAATTTTTATGATATGCAAAACGTGTATAAACCTTGAGAACATTATGCTAAGTGAAAGAAACCAGGCACAGAAAGACAAATATTACATTATTCCGGTTGTATATGGTGTCAAACTCATAGAAGCAAAGAATAATATAGTGGTTGCCAAGGGCTAGGGAGAAGGAGAAATGGGGGATTTGTAATCAACACGTATTAAATTTCAGTTATGCAAAATAAGTAAGTTCTAGAGATCTGATGTGCAACATTGTACTTATAGCTAACAATACTGTATTGTACATTTAACAATCTGTCAAGGGTGCAGACTTCATATTAATCGCTCTTACTAAAATAAGAATTTGAATTTGAATCTGAGTATAATGGGACTGGAGGGCTTTAATCCAAAGTGTGACATGATCTGATTTAGATTTTTAGAAGGTCACTATGGCTGCTGTGTATAATATTCTTTAGAGGGCAACAGTGGGAGCAGGATGATCGGTTAGGATACACTCAACAAAATTCCAATAAGACCTGACAGAGTTGCCAGGAACTTGGGTCTTATCAATGGAGACACTATGAAGCAGATGGATGCATGTCCTCAAAGATGACCAGAAATATTTAGGCAAATTGTAGTAAAGAAAAGCAGCATCTCTTTCTACCAGGAATAGATTATTTAACTTTTTTTTGTACCTGAGGTATAATTGACATCTAACATTACATTAGTTTCAGGTGTACAACATAATGATTTGATATTTGTATATATTGTGAAATGATCACTGCAGTAAGTATAATTAACATCCATCACTATTCATGGTTACAGGCTTTTTTCTTCTGATGAGAACTTTTAAGATTTACTCTTTTAGCAATTTTCAAATATGAAATACAGTATTATTAATTGTACTTGCCATGCTGTACATCATATCTCCTAGACTTATTTATTTTATAACTGAAAGTTTGTAGCTTTTGACTCCTTTCACCCATTTCACTCACACCCTCCCACCCTGACTCTGGCAATCACCAATCTGTTCCCTGTATCCATGAGGGTTTTTTTTTTTTATATTCCACATACAAGTGAGGTCACACAGTATTTGTCTTTCTCTGCCTGACTTATTTCACTTAGCGTAATGTCCTCAAGACCCACCCATGTTGTTGTAAATGACAAGATTTCATTCTTTTTTATGACGGAATAATATTCCATTGTGTCTATATACACCACATTTTCTTAACCCATTCATCCATCTATGGACACTTAGATTGTTTCCATATCTTGGCTATTGTAACTATTGTAATATTGTAATATTGTAACATTGGCTATTGGTCAATGCTGCAATGACCATGGGAGTGCAGATATCTTTTTGAGTTTGTGTTTTTGTTTTATTCAAATAAATACCCAGAAATGGAACTGCTGGATCATATGGTAGTACTATTTTTAATTTTTTGAGGAATCTCCATACTGGTTTCCATTTGGTTACACCAATTTACATTCCCACCAACAATGCACAAGGGGTCCCTTTCTCCACATCTTCACCAACCCTTGTTATTTTCATGTCTTTTTGATAATAGTCAAGGAATAGATTATTTTAAATTCATATTTAAGTAAATAAATAATTTTCTTCTTAAACATTCAGTGATTTCTCAAGTTCTAAGGATATAAGCATGTACATTTTGATTCATGACAAGAAACATGGTCCTAAGTAATCAAAATGGCATTCCAGGTATCTAAAAATAAACCCAATGATATAATGTGACAGACGCTGTTGTGCTCAGCTATACCCAGTTCTCTGCTTGAGCACATGGGAGAAAACCATGTCCTAGTCACTTCAGTTACTCAGGTCATGTGATTGATTCTAGCCAATGAAATATGAAAGAAACTAAAGTGAATTACTTTCAAGCTGAACATGCAAATGTAGTGTTCAACCTTTAATTTCTCTCTTTTTCTGATGGAGAGCCTTGGATGGCATGCATTAAGATATCAGAATTATCACAGCATGGAAGGATCTGGAACCCTCAAAGTCTTTGCATATGACTGAAAAATAAACAATATTGTTTTAAGCTACTGTGCCATAGCCAAGCGTTAATTGTCTTGACTAATACATATAGTCAGAAAAAAGTAAACATTAATTTTTAAGAGTAAAAAGGTGCACTAGAATCATTTCAACAATATTCGTTTTGTGCCTACTGTGAAATAGAACTTCCATATACATAAATACATGCTCACAACAAACCTTGAGTTGGGTATTACTAACCTCATTTTTTTTATAGATGGGAAAACTGTGATTTAGAGAAGTATCGACTGACTCATATTTATGCAAGTGGCCAGAAACCAGCTTTCAAAGCTACATCCACTATCTTCACTTAATCCACTTAGCTTGTTGTGAGAAAGAAAAAAAAATTAAAGATTCTATCTATCCTTTATTACTTTTAAGATTTTTCAGACAGGTAATTTGGTACCCAATTTCTTTCATATGAGAGACTTTGAATTAATATGTTGCTGGTTTTGATAATCCTTTATCTGAGAATTCAGATCAGCTTTTGCAGGAGTATTTTCATTTAATAGCTTATTTTATCTGCCAATATTTTTCTAGGCTTAAGAATTTTCATCATTTTTCTTGCAGAAGTTATGAAGCCAGGCTTTTTTGCCTTACCACATCATGTTCATCCCGTGCTATTCCAATATTTTGTGACTCTATCTCCCCAAATTGCATCATTCAGCATCTTCCAGCTTAACAGTACATAGCATAGAACTACAGGATTTTTCCCTCTGATTTTTCAGCACTCTTTATGCATCTCATGAAGCAGACAGTAGGGCTAAACACTGCCTTTAAAAGAAAACAAGCTTCAATGAGATAAAATTGACATACAAGATATACATTTAAGTGCACAATTTGGTAAATTTTGACATGTATATACCCTTGAAACCATCATCATAATGAAAAAAAAAAACATTTTATGGGGTAGGGGAGGAAACTGGGGAGATATTGGCTAAAGGTTCAAGGTTTCAGTTATGCAAGATGAGTAGTAAATTTTGGAGATCTAATATACAGCAATGTGACTGTAGTTAGCAATATATTTGAGATTTGCATACTTGAGATTTGCTAAGCTGGTACACCTTAAGTATTCTTAGCACACACACACACACACACAAATGGAAAGAAATGGTAACTGTGTGAAATGATGGATATGCCAATCATCTTGATTGTGGTGATTATTTCATAATGTACATGTATATCAAAACACCAAGTTGTACACCTTAAATAAACAAATAAGCAGAAAGAACAAAGATCTCTGAAAAAATTCCTTGTGTCTCTTCGTAATTTCTCTATCCCAGCTGCTTCCCAATAGTCAACCAAAACCACATCTGTTTTCTATCACTATAAATTCATTTTCATTTTCTAGAGTTTTCTATAAATGGAATCATACTATATATATATATATATATATATATATATATATATATACTTTTTCCTTCATTTAGCATAATTAATTTCATATTAATTCATGCTATTATCTATATCAATAACTAATTTCTTTTATTGCCAATTGGTATTCCATTTTATGGACATACCATAATTTGTTTAACCATTTATCTGTTCACTGATATTTGGGTTATTTCCAGCTTTTGGCTACTAGAAATAAAACTTGTATCAATACACATGTAAATATTTGTACAGACATAGCTTTTCTTTCTCTTAAATAGATACATAGAGTAAAATGGCTAGATTATATGGTAGGTATATGTTTAACTTTTTAAGAAGCTGCCAAACTGTTTTCCAAAGTGTTTGTATCATTTCACATTTCCAAGAGTAGTGTATGAGAGTTCCAGTTCCTCCAAATTCTCACCAACACGTGGTGTGGTCTCTCATTCTAAGTTTAGCCATTTTAATAAATGTGCAGTGATATATCTCATGAGAGTTTATTTCCCCAATGCTAATGATGTTTAACATTTTTATGTGCTTATTTGCCCTCTGTATATCTTTGGTGAAATGTCTGTTGAAATCTTCTGCCCATTTTTAATTGTGTCCTTTGTTTTATTATTATTGCATTTCAGAGTTTTTTGTGTCATCTAGATATATATGTACTTTGCAAAAGATTATTTTCCAGTCTGGGTCTTGTTGTTTCATTTTCTACAGTATCTTCTGAAGAGAAGTTTTAAATTTGATGAAGCCCTATTAATTAATTTGTTTCTTTTATGGATTGTACTTTTTTCGTGTTGTGTCTTAGAAATATTTACCTAACTCATGATCACAGAGATTTTCTTTGAAAAGTTTTAGAGCTTCAGATTTTAAATTTAGGTCTATGATCCTTTTTCAGTTATAAATATGACATTTTAATATTTAAAATTATCAACCATCCAAAGGCACAATTTTTGAAAATTTCACAGATATTATGAGAGCTGTCTTAGGTCAGATGTCCCAAAAAACAGATGATGATTTGTGTGTAGCAGGATTATTGGGAAGTACTCTCAGAAACAATACCTGTGTATGAGTGAAAACAGAGGGTGTGGCCAAAAAAAAAAAAAAGAAATTAAACTGTAGCACAGTTCCCATAAATGTTTTAACAAATCCCATAGAGAGTGATGGTCCTTTAGATTTGTCTCCAGTTGAGGAAAAGAGGTGGGGATTTTGCACACATTACTTGACATTGAAGGAGGGCTGTCCTTTGGAAAGGGTGTAAGCTTGGATAAGACAAGGATAATTTATGAGTAGGGACTCAGCTATGAGACCTCAACAGTCAACACCACCAGGGACTAGGGAATGACTCCTTGGACCTGAGGAGGGGATATCTGGGGAGAAAATGTATTACAAAATCTAGTACAATGTCAAATTCTTTTGTCCTCAATATGAAAGTAAACGAAGTGAACCAAATAGCTTGAGTAGGTTGCCTAGAGTTCCTCTTGCTTGTGATAGAGATGAGGGCAGAACCCATTTTTGAAAAGTTTGCTAAGAGGAAATGTATTATATTGAGAGAGACTTTCACATTAGTATGATGAAAATCCATCAAGGTAAGTCTTAAAAATTACTCTTCACTCCTAAAACAGTGATTTATGCTTGACAGAAGAAATGTATTTAAATTTTGAAGTGAAAAACTATGCTACTGAAAATTATTAGCCTGTGCATCTTAGTGGGAAAATATGCATTTGGAGTTTTTAAGAGAATCTTTATTCAGGCCAAATTGAGTGAGTTTGATGAAAGACTCTCAGGCTGACAATGATGGTTTCTAGCAGGAAGAAATCAGTGAGATAGAAAAATTTATAGAATGGCTAACTTAGTCCAGTTAATTCAAGATTGGATGGAGAAACAAATCCTGTTAAATGCTGACGGTTGAACTTTACAGACCCAATAAGCTACCTTCTCAAAGTTGATTTCAAAACTGGAAATAATAATTGTGTGTTTATCTAAGCTGAACAAATGTTAGTGTTGAATTTACTGTTATTAATTTGGCTATAAGAAATGGTCCTTATTTTCTGGTTTTAAAAATGATTTAAAAGTTAAATTTTCGGGGCGCCTGGGTGGCGCAGTCGGTTGAGCGTCCGACTTCAGCCAGGTCACGATCTCGCGGTCCGTGAGTTCGAGCCCCGCGTCAGGCTCTGGGCTGATGGCTCAGAGCCTGGAGCCTGTTTCCGATTCTGTGCTTCCCTCTCTCTCTGACCCTCCCCCGTTCATGCTCTGTCTCTCTCTGTCCCAAAAATAAACGTTGAAAACAAAAATAAAAAAAAATAAAAAATAAAATAAAAGTTAAATTTTCCCTATATAATTACTATTTGTGTTAAAACCTCAGAGACTCATTCTCAAAACTTTAAGTAAGATTAACTTGTGGTACTTTAATTTTTTTTTTCAACGTTTATTTATTTTTGGGACAGAGAGAGACGGAGCATGAACGAGGGGGAGGGGGCAGAGAGAGAGGGAGACACAGAATCTGAAACAGGCTCCAGGCTCTGAGCCATCAGCCCAGAGCCCGATGCGGGGCTCGAACTCACGGACCGCGAGATTGTGACCTGGCTGAAGTCGGACGCTTAACCGACTGCGCCACCCAGGCGCCCCTAACTTGTGGTACTTTAAAAAAAATAGGCATTTTTTTAGTTCTCCTCTATCCCCAGTCCCTCAGCTTGTGAAGTGGGACCCAGGAATATACATTTTAAAAATAATTATTTCCTGAAATTTCTGAGGAAGGCAATTGTAAATGAAGAAATACTGTGAAAAAAATATTGTTCTCAGAATTTCAAGCTAATCATTAACTGCAAATAACCATCATCTGCTTAGAGCTGAAATTAATAAATCTTAGCACTTAGGTAAAACACTTAGCTTGAATCTTAAAAGTTTACTTTAGAATTACCTCAACTGTCAATCACAATAATCACCAAATTTAGTGTTTTGGTTGTGACAGCATAAAATTAACATTTTTAAAAGAGAAGTTCTTTCCTTGAAAACATAATTATCTGTGTGTGTGTGTATATATATATGTATATATAAATTACCACCTCCTCCCAACTAAGGTATTTTATTCCTTCAGCTTCATTCCCAGACTGTGACTCAAGTTGGAGGAAATTTCACAGTAAGATCTCTATTTTCAGAGCATTAAAAGTGATCCCATTCTTCCCTCTTCAATGCTGATTCTTCAGCTCCCTGCTGATGGTAATATTGAGATCCTCTAGACTCCAGGTTACTGGACTGATTAGTAAGAAGAAAACTGGAAAACTAAAAAGAAGGGTTTCTACCAACAGAATCAAATTTGAATGACTGAGAAAATGTGCTCTGATTCTATACAATTCTCCTCTGTTCCCAGCTAGGAGCATTACTACTCACTGTGTAAAGTTGAAAGCAGTCAAGTGTGTGACAAAATCCCACTCTTGAGCCCTAGCAAGGACTTTTTCGTACTTAAATCAAAGTTGTTTTCATAATACTTCATCCCTCTTTTATGGAGGGGAGAGAGTGTTGAACAGCAAATGTAACATTTGATAAAACATATTAGCATTGTTTGAAGTTTATTTGTTAGAAGACAATGATGTATGCATATTTTAGTATTTAGCAAGTGCACAGAATGACCTGTCAGACTTGTTAATGAAAATAATGTAATGATGAAATTGATACAAGTGACCAGATACACAGAGAGAGCAAATAAAATTATGCAAATGTATTCCAATAAAAGGAAACATTAAAGAGCCTACTTGAGATGTGAACACTACTGAGCAGTATTTTTAACTGAAGTAGAATAATATCATATGACAGTGTCAAGTTAAAAATAAGTCATTCTCTCTCTATATATAATGTGATATATTATATCATGTGAGGGCTGCTTTCATCATATAGAATGGGAAATGGGATATTTCCTTCTAAAGGCTAAAACCCATAAAATTAGTTAACAAAGGGTCCAGCTGCATGTAAGAGAAATTGCCACTGATGTTGGTTAAGTTTTTTAAAAAGAGATATTGAATAATTAGTTTCCTGTTTATTTAAAAATAAGAACATAACTATTTACCACTGATGTAATAAAAACATACTTGAATTTTTCTCAAGATCTAAATGATGTTAAATAGCCTACCTTATTTAATTTGTTTCATGTACAGTTGGAGATAATCAGAGATGACCCTATATATAACAGAAAAAGGAGTGCCTCAATCCAAGTTGCAAAAAAATGGTTATAGAAAAGTCTGGTGTTGAGATAAGGACAAGTATCTATGTATATGTGTGTATATATATACATATATATACATACATACATTGTGGCATTGCAGGAAATTGTCCACAATAACTCTGTTAAGATATAGTAAAGAAAAAAGATAGCAACCTATAAAAACTATGTTTGACAAAATAAAAGTAATATTAATTTGAGTTATAGGAGTGCCTTTCTACTTCAGGGTTATTACTGTATACCACAGTAACATCATACATGTGTATGGGTGTGTGTGTGTGTGTGTGTGTGTGTGTAATATAAATTTTGTAAATTTTATGGATTTTTAAAATTAGAGTGCAAATGTTAAAGTATCCATCTATTTTCAATGTTCATATTTAAGTCCTAATGGTTAACTACTCATGTAATGTCATTAGCTGCTATCAACTTGAAAATAGTGATTTTTGTGCTTCTTTTGTTTCTTGTCACCAGGTGAATAAGAAAGAGTGAAAAAAGAAGGGAAAAAAGAGTTGGAAGTTAATGGGTAAGCAGGACAGGAAAAATAAAGAAAAAACAAAGATGTTCTAGTTCCTCTGACAGAATGAGTAGGGCATAAAACACAGTGAGTCCCCTTGTAACAATGGAAAACATCAGACAAGGGACAAAAATCATAGTTTAAAAAAACTATCATAGAGTTTAGCTTCTGTAAATATGGAGTAGCAGTGACTGGATTTACCTTCCTATCTGAAATGAAAAAAAATTATACAAATTATATGAAATGATGATATTCATGATAAAGACACCGGTCAAAGGAGGATAGTGATGCAAATAAACAGAAATAAATGATGTGAATTCAATAATTGTGCCAACTTGCTGTCTTGAGAGAGTTCCTGGGTTGAGTCCCAGGGAAAGTGAAGTCAGGTGGAATATATAAGATTCTCTGAGTTGAGGAGAGTTGAGAATTCAGGGCTGCCTAGTTGGCTAGAGTTTGCAGGACAGAGTATGGAAGAGGAGAGAGCTGCACAGAGAGTGAAGTATAGCACTGTGCAGATTCACCACTCCTTCAATATTCAGCATAGTATCAATCAGTGCCTATTTATGAGGAAACCAGCCATGGTTGGGGAAAAGGGTATTAGAGGATTGGAGGATGCTCAATGTTCAGCATTCGCATAGAGCCGGAAATGATGTCACCAGTTTAGAAGCCTTTCAATTCATGGAGCACTGAGTAGATTATTCAGGAAGTTCTTGCCTCAGTAGTGGGCAAGATTAAAGTTCATTGGGACCACTGTAAATTACTCAAACATAGAATAAAGAGAAAATCTTAAATGCAGTTAAAGAAAGACAACATGCTACATACAGAGAAACAAAGATAGGGAGGATAGCAGATTTCTCATCATAAATTATGCCATCAAGAAGACAATGGAACAACATTCTGAAGAATGAAAAGAAAAAAATCCTGTCAATTTAGAACACTATACTCAAATCTTTCAAAAACGAAAGTGAAATTAAGATCTTTTCAGACATATAAAAATTAAAAGAATGAATCACCAACAGAATTTCATTATATGTTAAGGAAAATCTTTTAGGAAGAAAGAAAATGACATTAGATGGAAATATGGATTTACTGAAATGAATAAAGAACATCAAAAATGGTAACTTACAGGCATTTATCCCAAGAAAGCAATTAAAGATGTCAAAACAGATTGATATATAAGGAGCATCACCATAACATCATATTTTTTTAATTTTTTAAAAAAGGAAGACATGAATAAAATAACCTAAATTTCTAATAATAGATTAATTAAATAAATTAGGAAACAATCATACAAAAGAATGCCCATTTCCATTAAAGATTTTTGGGGAAGTATATTTAATGTTACAAAAAAGTGTTCAGATTTATAAATGAAAAAGTTTATGAAGTAATTCTATAGTATGATTCAAATTCTTTTAAGTTACAAATGTAAATTTATATACAGTCAAAAAATTTCTAATTCATGATGTGTTTTATTGCATTTCCGTTATCTAAATCTATTTTTACAAAATATATTGGGACATATATTTATGATAATTAGAGAGACCTTCTATGCCCTGGAGCCCATAAAGTTATTCAAATTAATCAACCAACAAGGAGTCCAGGAAGCCTAGCTAACCCCGCTCCACATGTCATATATCAAGCGTCCCCCCCCTTCCCCTACAGCTCCAGTTTGCTGTTACTCTGTCCCTGAGCACATCCCCCTGTGTGCTCCTGCCTGGTAGCCTTCTCTCATTTTGAAATAGAGCAAAACATTCAGCCTTTTATCTATCCAAATGTCATTATGTCATGTCCCACCATCAAAAGAAACTTTAAATATTATAAAGCAGACATATTACAATTACAGTAAATATTTTTCATGTCTTTCTAGATCTACTTTTTACCTTTGTTCACTTTGCTGAGTACCTAGGACACTGACTAATATGGACAACATCAAAGGAGTCTCTTGCTTTCTGGCTTCTAGTTGAAGTCAGCCAATGGCACATACTGTAAAAGACTAGGTTTGAAGTGATTGAAGCCTGGGTCCTTGTGGCCCTTTCCCTGCAGGGCTGTTGCAGGTTGGTAGTATTCTTCCACCAAAGGGTCTTTTTGGGTAACTCTGTACGCTACCATTTCCACTCCTTCTCCCATTTTTAAGCTATATGTGATAACAGCTCTTTGCTATTGTTAACTGTGGGATATGGTATTATCCCTAACTGATTCCTTTAAATCTTCCTCATTTCTTTGGAAAAACTCCAGTTATTAAAAAAAATATCTTCATGTACTTTTTTTTAATCCACCATTTTTTTTCTTCTAAGAGTCTGACTGATACAATGATGCAGTAGTTATATAATTTAAATGTGTATTAAAATGGTTGAATATTTTTGTAATACTTGGCAAATAGAATTCCAACTATTCTAAATTAAGTTTTCTTAAGCTGTTTTTCTTGTTATTCTAAGGTTTCCATTGTTAATAAGTGTTGTTTTTTAAATGCGGAATTTATTTTGGACGTGTGTTGCAGACTTTGAGTCTGGAGTTCTCTCTTGTCCAGCAAGACATAAATATAAGAGAGGCTTTCATAAATATGAGAGAGGCTAATGTCTGGGAGAAGACAAGAGCCCTAAGTAAGGGTACTTGCTCTGTATTTATTAGGATCAGAAGGCTTACAAACGTGATGGACGTGCAGAAAGAGACAATGAAACAGTCATCATTAACTTAAGAGTGTGAGAGAAAGGGGGTTTCGAAGATATGCAGGTTAGGGGTTTGGGTCAACGCAAAACAAAATCCTGACACCACGCAGATGGCTGTTTACAGGTGCCCTGTCTGGTTATCTTAAATTGCCTAGGGGATGAGACAGAGCATGCTACCTCAGGGTCAATAAGTCACCTTTCTTTTGCTAATTAGCCAGGCAATTTCACCCTACTGCGGTGGTCTTGTTTACCTGTTTACCAATTTACCTATTCTGGATGCTTTCATCCTGTGGAAGCAGCTCTATGCTTTTGTTCTATGCAGGGGGTGCTTTTTCCCTGTTTACCTATTCTCACAAGCTTTCCACTCTTAGCCTTGTTAATCTATTGGTGCAAGCTCAGAGAATTCCTAAACTTATTCCCCACAGAGATATACCTATTAATATTTCATAAAAGGCTGTTACTTACCACACCTAACAAAGAATTTACACAAAAGGGCTCCAATTAATTTTCTGATGTCAGGTACACGTAATTTCTCCATCTTTGGCTTAGTTTTGTAAGTTTGCTGGAGTACAGTTGTTTTAAAAGTACCTAAAGTTTTCTCTCTATTAAAATACAGAAATAGGACTCTATTTAAAAATAGATAAATGGTACAAATTCTCCAGTGATTAAGTAGTGGAAAATAGATTGAAATCTATTTCTGTTTTATTCTAAAGCCTATGCTATAGGTTTCAACTTTAAGAAAAATCCTTTGAATTTCCTTTCTGAATGTGAAATTAACTCTATTTCAAATATTCAAGTTCTTTGTAGATTTCTATCATTTCTAAGTCCATTCCTTTTTACCAATTTCTTTCTTTATTAAAAAGAATAAAAAGAATACTGCACTTAATAGAAAAAATAAGCCACAAAACAATGGAATGTTTGGAACAACTGATGATTATTAATAAATTAGTTCCCAAAACTTATTGCATAGGCTTCATTCTTTAGATAATTTAGTTCAAATGAAACTACCTATGATAAACAGCTGTTTTAGTTTGTGATACTCATTAATAGTTAACATTAGAAGCAGAAAAATTATGACAAGAAATATTTTAAAACACTAGTCTCAAACCAAATTTGTTAAAATTTATAATAGTCAATATATCAAAATCAGGAAATGCAAAATTTTTTGCAGGTTATTCTGTTGAGGCAGTTGCTAAGACTCTGAAGGAGTTAAATGCCAGACAAGAGTCTATCTAGTCATAGACTATTTAAGGTCCATAAATATTTTGACTTAATTCCCTATCCTTTCGTCCTCTTGCAAGGTCATGGATAACTTGCTATAGCCTGACTACTATGAATGGAAAAGAACCAATGATCAAATTCACAACTATAGTTCTTGCAGAAACCAGTTGTTGATCTATTTTGCTCCCAAAATGAAGTCCCAACTTAAGCTCCTCACCTACTACACTGGATATAACTACCTCAGAAAATGTATTTTTTCCCTCTTTAAAGTTTATATTTAATCAGTTTTAGCCTGACATGTTCTTACCTATTTATGCCTACTTTATGGATCCTTCTTTTCTACTACATTTTAAACAGAAGCCTACAATGTATCCCATTTCCAACACTCCTAATTAATTAACTTCCAGATGACCTTCTCACTAGGCAGATAAATTCAGTCTCCTCAGTGACCTGAATAAAGCATGTAGTCATTCTAATTCAATATTTCCTGAATTAGGGTGCTTTTGTCTTCAATAAAATTTGATGTAAGAGCAGTTCATGTCTAGAAGTAGTGCTGTGGTCACCATACACATATTGTATAATATTTTTTTGGATTCAGTAACAAAGTTTAGTATTTTTACCAGCTTTATTGAACAGATGGAATAAGCTGTTTGAAGATTGGCTGTGGATTTTAATTTCTCGATTTCACCAAGTCCCATATTTCCAGTCAAGTTTTTAATAAGCTTAATTTGAAAATTGCCAAATCTGAAAAACCTCATTGTTGATCATGTGATGTCATAACTGCTAGATTTAGAAGAACAATCATTTTTAGAACAATCTATGGTTGATCATTTTATTAAATTGGAGTGTAGGTTCGATTAGAATTTTCCCAGATTGTATTCAGAGCTAGAAATATGCCAAGAAAGGGTAGAACTCATGCTTTCCACATGCTTTCTACATGTTAGGAAAAACCTACATATACAGTGTTTTCTTTCATTTATTCATTCAAGATTTACTATATGCCTGGCTTTTTCCCCCCAAAATATTTATTATATACCCAAACATTTAGGTGCATGAAATGTATGTCATTTTTTTTTCTTGCAGAGAATTCACTTGGAAATTTAGGTCCTGAAAGATCAGAATGTGACAAAGATTTGATGGGTAAAGGTAATATCAATATTACCATGTTGGTACACTTTTCACCTTTCTAATTACATTAATCTAGAATACCCCATTCTCCTTACTCTATTCTTACCTTACTTAAACAAGAAACAAACCCAAGAATTTGGGGAAAGATAATAAGGTAATATACTGAAGTCGCTTAAACTGGATCTCTTCACTTGGGCTTCTTCTAAAACCAGACTCACAGGAGGGAAGAAGATGGCAGCGTAGGAGGACGCTGGGCTCACCGCGCGTCCTGCTGATCACTTAGATTCCACCTACACCTGCCTAAATAACCAAGAAAACCGCCAGAGGATTAGCAGAATGGAGTCGCCGGAGCCAAGCGCAGACGAGAGGCCCACGGAAGAGGGTAGGAAGGGCGGCGAGGCGGTGCACGCTCCACGGACTGGCAGGAGGGAGCCTGGGCGGAGGGGCGGCTCGCCGGCCAAGCAGAGCCCCCGAGTCTGGCAGGCAAAAGCGGAGGGGCCTGACGGACTGTGTTCCGACAGCAAGCGCGACTTAGCGTCTGGGAGGTCATAAGTTAACAGCTCTGCTCGGAAAGCGGGAAGGTTGGAGGACAAAGGGAGGGAGAGCTGCTGAGCCCCCGGATGACAGAGCTCAGTTTGGTGGGGAACAAAGGCGCTCGCCAGCGCCATCTCCCCCGCCCATCCCCCAGCCAAAATCCCAAAGAGAACCAGTTCCTGCCAGGGAACTTCCTCGCTCCGCGCAAACACCCAACTCTGTGCTTCTGCGGAGGAGCCAAACCTCCGGCAGCGGATCTGACTCCCTCCTGCTGCCACAGGGCCCCTCCTGAAGTGGATCACCTAAGGAGAAGCGAGCTAAGCCTGCCCCTCCTGCCCCTGTGCACCTTGCCTACCCACCCCAGCTAATACGCCAGATCCCCAGCATCACAAGCCTGGCAGTGTGCAAGTAGCCCAGATGGGCCATGCCACCCCACAGTGAATCCCGCCCCTAGGAGAGGGGAAGAGAAGGCACACACCAGACTGACTGTGGCCCCAGCGGTGGGCTGGGAGCAGACATCAGGTCGGACTGCGGCCCTGCCCACTAACTCCAGTTATACATCACAGCACAGGGGAAGTGCCCTGCAGGTCCTCACCACGCCAGGGACTATACAAAATGACCAAGCGGAAGAATTCCCCTCAGAAGAATCTCCAGGAAAAACAACAGCTAATGAACTGATCAAAAAGGATTTAAATAATATAACAGAAAGTGAATTTAGAATAATAGTCATAAAATTAATCGCTGGGCTTGAAAACAGTATAGAGGACAGCAGAGAATCTCTTGCTACAGAGATCAAGGGACTAAGGAAGAGTCACGAGGAGCTGAAAAACGCTTTATTTTTTTATTTATTTATTTTTTTTTAATTTATTTTTGGGACAGAGAGAGACAGAGCATGAACGGGGGAGGGGCAGAGAGAGAGGGAGACACAGAATCGGAAACAGGCTCCAGGCTCTGAGCCATCAGCCCAGAGCCCGACGCGGGGCTCGAACTCACGGACCGCGAGATCGTGACCTGGCTGAAGTCGGAAAAAAAAACGCTTTAAATGAAATGCAAAACAAAATGGAAACCACCACGGCTCGGATTGAAGAGGCAGAGGAGAGAATAGGTGAACTAGAAGATAAAATTATGGAAAAAGAGGAAGCTGAGAAAAAGAGAGATAAAAAAATCCAGGAGTATGAGGGGAAAATTAGAGAACTAAGTGATACATTAAAAAGAAATAATATACGCATAATTGGTATCCCAGAGGAGGAAGAGAGAGGGAAAGGTGCTGAAGGGGTACTTGAAGAAATAATAGCTGAGAACTTCCCTGAACTGGGGAAGGAAAAAGGCATTGAAATCCAAGAGGCACAGAGAACTCCCTTCAGACGGAACTTGAGTCGATCTTCTGCACGACATATCATAGTGAAACTGGCAAAATACAAGGATAAAGAGAAAATTCTGAAAGCAGCAAGGGGTAAACGTGCCCTCACATATAAAGGGAGACCTATAAGACTCGTGACTGATCTCTCTTTTGAAACTTGGCAGGCCAGAAAGAATTGGCACGAGATTTTCAGTGTGCTAGACAGAAAAAATATGCAGCCGAGAATCCTTTATCCAGCAAGTCTGTCATTTAGAATAGAAGGAGAGATAAAGGTCTTCCCAAACAAACAAAAACTGAAGGAATTTGTCACCACTAAACCAGCCCTACAAGAGATCCTAAGGGGGACCCTGTGAGACAAAGTACCAGAGACAACACTACAAGCATAAAACATACAGACATCACAATGACTCTAAACCCGTATCTTTCTATAATAACACTGAATGTAAATGGATTAAATGCGCCAACCAAAAGACATAGGGTATCAGAATGGATAAAAAAACAAGACCCATCTATTTGCTGTCTACAAGAGACTCATTTTAGACCAGAGGACACCTTTAGATTGAGAGTGAGGGGATGGAGAACTATTTATCATGCTACTGGAAGCCAAAAGAAAGCTGGAGTAGCCATACTTATATCAGACAAACTAGACTTTAAATTAAAGGCTATAACAAGAGATGAAGAAGGACATTATATAATAGTTACAGGGTCTATTCATCAGGAAGAGCTAACAATTATAAATGTCTATGCGCCGAATACCGGAGCCCCCAAATATATAAAACAACTACTCATAAACATAAGCAACCTTATTGATAAGAATGTGGTAATTGCAGGGGACTTTAACACCCCACTTACAGAAATGGATAGATCATCTAGACACACGGTCAATAAAGAAACAAGGGCCCTGAATGAGACATTGGATCAGATGGACTTGACAGATATATTTAGAACTCTGCATCCCAAAGCAACAGAATATACTTTCTTCTCGAGTGCACATGGAACATTCTCCAAGATAGATCATATACTGGGTCACAAAACAGCCCTTCATAAGTTTACCAGAATTGAAATTATGCCATGCATACTTTCAGACCACAATGCTATGAAGCTTGAAATCAACCACAGAAAAAAGTCTGGAAAACCTCCAAAAGCATGGAGGTTAAAGAACACCCTACTAACGAATGAGTGGGTCAACCAGGCAATTAGAGAAGAAATTAAAAAATATATGGAAACAAACGAAAATGAAAATACAACAATCCAACCGCTTTGGGACGCAGCGAAGGCAGTCCTGAGAGGAAAATACATTGCAATCCAGGCCTATCTCAAGAAACAAGAAAAATCCCAAATACAAAATCTAACAGCACACCTAAAGGAAATAGAAGCAGAACAGCAAAGGCAGCCTAAACCCAGCAGAAGAAGAGAAATAATAAAGATCAGAGCAGAAATAAACAATATAGAGTCTAAAAAAACGGTAGAGCAGATCAACGAAACCAAGAGTTGGTTTTTTGAAAAAATAAACAAAATTGACAAACCTCTAGCCAGGCTTCTCAAAAAGAAAAGGGAGATGACCCAAATAGATAAAATCATGAATGAAAATGGAATTATTACAACCAGTCCCTCAGAGATACAAACAATTATCAGGGAATACTATGAAAAATTATATGCCAACAAATTGGACAACCTGGAAGAAATGGACAAATTCCTGAACACCCACACTCTTCCAAAACTCAATCAGGAGGAAAGAGAAAGCTTGAACAGACCCATAACCAGCGAAGAAATTGAATCGGTTATCAAAAATCTCCCAACAAATAAGAGTCCAGGACCAGATGGCTTCCCAGGGGAGTTCTACCAGACGTTTAAAGCAGAGATAATACCTATCCTTCTCAAGCTATTCCAAGAAATCGAAAGGGAAGGAAAACTTCCAGACTCATTCTATGAAGCCAGTATTACTTTGATTCCTAAACCAGACAGAGACCCAGTAACAAAAGAGAACTACAGGCCAATATCCCTGATGAATATGGATGCAAAAATTCTCAATAAGATACTAGCAAATCAAATTCAACGGCATATAAAAAGAATTATTCACCATGATCAAGTGGGATTCATTCCTGGGATGCAGGGCTGGTTCAACATTCGCAAATCAATCAACGTGATACATCACATTAACAAAAAAAAAGAGAAGAACCATATGATCCTGTCAATCGATGCAGAAAAGGCCTTTGACAAAATCCAGCACCCTTTCTTAATAAAAACCCTTGAGAAAGTCGGGATAGAAGGAACATACTTAAAGATCATAAAAGCCATTTATGAAAAGCCCACAGCTAACATCATCCTCAACGGGGAAAAACTGAGAGCTTTTTCCCTGTGATCAGGAGCACAACAGGGATGTCCACTCTCACCGCTGTTGTTTAACATAGTGCTGGAAGTTCTAGCATCCGCAATCAGACAACAAAAGGAAATCAAAGGCATCACAATTGGCAAAGATGAAGTCAAGCTTTCGCCTTTTGCAGATGACATGATATTATACATGGAAAATCCGATAGACTCCACCAAAAGTCTGCTAGAACTGATACATGAATTCAGCAAAGTTGCAGGATACAAAATCAATGTACAGAAATCAGTTGCATTCTTATACACTAACAATGAAGCAACAGAAAGACAAATAAAGAAACTGATCCCATTCACAATTGCACCAAGAAGCATAAAATACCTAGGAATAAATCTAACCAAAGATGTAAAAGATCTGTATGCTGAAAACTATAGAAAGCTTATGAAGGTAATTGAAGAAGATATAAAGAAATGGAAAGACATTCCCTGCTCATGGATTGGAAGAATAAATATTGTCAAAATGTCAATACTACCCAAAGCTATCTACACATTCAATGCAATCCCAATCAAAATTGCACCAGCATTCTTCTCGAAACTAGAACAAGCAATCCTAAAATTCATATGGAACCACAAAAGGCCCCAAATAGCCAAAGTAATTTTGAAGAAGAAGACCAAAGCAGGAGGCATCACAATCCCAGACTTTAGCCTCTACTACAAAGCTGTCATCATCAAGACTGCATGGTATTGGCACAAAAACAGACACATAGACCAATGGAATAGAATAGAAACCCCAGAACTAGACCCACAAACGTATGGCCAACTCATCTTTGACAAAGCAGGAAAGAACATCCAATGGAAAAAAGACAGCCTCTTTAACAAATGGTGCTGGGAGAACTGGACAGCAACATGCAGAAGGTTGAAACTAGACCACTTTCTCACACCATTCACAAAAATAAACTCAAAATGGATAAAGGACCTGAATGTGAGACAGGAAACCATCAAAACCTTAGAGGAGAAAGCAGGAAAAGACCTCTCTGACCTCAGCCGTAGCAATCTCTTACTCGACACATCCCCAAAGGCAAGGGAATTAAAAGCAAACGTGAATTACTGGGACCTTATGAAGATAAAAAGCTTCTGCACAGCAAAGGAAACAACCAACAAAACTAAAAGGCAACCAACGGAATGGGAAAAGATATTTGCAAATGACATATTGGACAAAGGGCTAGTATCCAAAATCTATAAAGAGCTCACCAAACTCCACACCCGAAAAACAAATAACCCAGCGAAGAAATGGGCAGAAAACATGAAAAGACACTTCTCTAAAGAAGACATCCAGATGGCCAACAGGCACATGAAAAGATGTTCAACGTCGCTCCTCATCAGGGAAATACAAATCAAAACCACACTCAGATATCACCTCACGCCAGTCAGAGTGGGCAAAATGAACAAATCAGGAGACTATAGATGCTGGAGAGGATGTGGAGAAACGGGAACCCTCTTGCACTGTTGGTGAGAATGCAAATTGGTGCAGCCACTCTGGAAAACAGTGTGGAGGTTCCTCAGAAAATTAAAAATAGACCTACCCTATGACCCAGCAACAGCACTGCTAGGAATTTATCCAAGGGATACAGGAGTGCTGATGCATAGGGGCACTTGTACCCCAATGTTTATAGCAGCACTCTCAACAATAGCCAAATTATGCAAAGAGCCTAAATGTCCATCAACTGATGAATGGATAAAGAAATTGTGGTTTATATACACAATGGAATACTACGTGGCAATGAGAAAGAATGAAATATGGCCTTTTGTAGCAACGTGGATGGAACTGGAGAGTGTGATGCTAAGTGAAATAAGCCATACAGAGAAAGACAGATACCATATGGTTTCACTCTTATGTGGATCCTAAGAAACTTAACAGAAACCCATGGGGGAAGGGAAGGAAAAAAAAAAAAAAGAGGTTAGAGTGGGAGAGAGCCAAAACATAAGAGATTGTTAAAAACTGAGAACAAACTGAGGGTTGATGGGTGGTGGGAGGGAGGGGCAGGTGGGTGATGGGTATTGAGGAGGGCACCTTTTGGGATGAGTACTGGGTGTTGTATGGAAACCAATTTGACAATAAATTTCATATATTAAAAATAAATAAATAAATAAATAAATAAATAAATAATAAAAAATAAATAAATAAAACCAGGCTCACATCTACTGTAGGAGAGTTATGTTTCCATATCATGAGATAATCAGGGAATTTTATACCATGAGGAAATATTAGTTAATCACATTAAAAATTATCAGACATGTTTTTGAAATAATTTTGAAAGCTCCAGTGATATAAACCAAATAGTATTTCATTGTACTGAAATACTGAGAAAAATGGAGAAACAAAAACTTATTATCTAAGGAAGTTATTTATTAAAATATACTATTTAACACTAACCCTGTATTGGCTCCAATTCCAGAAGAATTGGCCATAGAATATGAAAACATTTTTCTTAACCCACCTGGAGTGGAGGCAAGACCTTCATCATGTTCCTTTAAAGCATGCCTGTGAAGATACTGTTTTACAGAATATTTTCTCATAATCATTTTTATTTGCATATAATTTTAGTTGTTTAAATGAAACCAGCAACTCTTTCATTTTAAAATGTACAACTCTGCAGCTCAAGCTGGAAAGAATCTCTAGTAGCCATCCTTGGTTCACTTATGTGAAGTTATATGTAGTAAAGATGATGCACTCCTAGTCATATACTCCTCAGTAAACCTCTTTGCAGTTAAACTAAACTGAGTATTAAATGAATGATATTAGAGTCAGTCCATATTCTGGGACTGGGAAGACGCACTTCAGCAGTATCTTGCAAACTAATTTTATTGAGTATACATTCGTCACAGTTCAGGTGATATTACCTACTTATTTTTCTAACTTTGCCCCTTTTCAACAGGCCCACTTGCCTGGGCCCCCCTGTCCAAACCTTTGCCTGGAACCCTCCAAAGTCCTGAGTGGCATTTCTGTGCCAGGCCCACCCCTTGTGTTCTGCTTTGTGACTTGTGGCTTCAGTCGTAGTGGTTGGGACCACTGTGCAAGGCCCAGGTGGGCTGGTTTTATTCCCACCTTTATTGAGGTGTAATTAAGAAATAACATTGCATAAGTTTAAATGTACAATATGATAATCTGGTATACACAAATATTGTACATACATACAATATGTTTATTTCACAATATCACCAAATTAGGTAAATTAGCATATCTATCATCTTATATAGGTACCATTTTGTATATGTAGCAGGAGGGGGCTGTCAAACTTGGGAGGGACGGTGGTCACATATGCTGCAGGAGCTAAGGGCAGAGGGTAGGGTTGGGTGCTGTGCACAAGGGGAAGATTGTGTCTTTCAGAAGCTTTCTGCCAAATGGGGCAGGAATAATCCCAAAGAGTGTGTGGGTAGAGTGGAGTGGAAAGGACTGCATAGACTCGAGTTCTGGGGCTGAGCATGGGCTGCAGGAGGACCAAGAATAAAGTGGAAGAAAGGCAATTACAGTAATATAATTCATAACGTAGCATCTGAGTCAAAAGGTCTTCTTGTATTTGAGGAAGACAGCCTAAGAGAACTAGTAGTAGCAACGGTGACTGGCTATTATTGAACATTAGTGCCTCAAATATAACTAACACAACCTGTTGATTAAGACTAAAATTTATTTCTTGCTGCTAGAAAGAACACCAGTTCTACCAAGCATTAGAAGTGTCTTGGAGTAAGGAAAGCATATTAGTTTGCTAGGGTAACAAAGTACCACAAACTGGGAGGCTTAACCAACAGAAATGTATTGTCTCGTAGTTCTGGAAGTCAGAAGTCTTACGTCAACGTGTCTGCAGGGTTAGTTCCTTCTGGGGGGTATGGAGAAGAATCTGTTCCATTCCTCTCCATTAGTTTCTGCTGGTTTTCTGGCAATCTTTGGAGTTCCTTGGTTGTAGACCTATCCCCCTGATCTCTGCTTTCATGTTCACATGGCATTCTCCTTGTGCGTATCTGTTTCTAAATTTCCTCTTTTAATAAGGTCACCCATCATCTTGGAGGAGAACCTACCCTAATGACCTTATTTTAACTTGGTTACCCTTTGTAAAGACACCATCTCCACATAGAGTTAAATTCTGAGCTACTAGGTTATTTATATGAATGAAGTCATTTATATGACTTCAGCATATAAATTTGGGTGGCAGGGGACACACATTTTAACCCATATCAAAAAGCAATGCCAAAATTAATTTAGAATTTGGAGGTTTCACTTAAAGTGAGTATTTCAAAGCAGAGGACTAGATCAGAATTGGGTAGGGACATGATACATCAGTCCAGGATTGTAAGAAAAATCAAAACAAGGATCTTGAGGTGTCACCGTTGATGCTCTCCATTGAAAAGTTGATGGGTCTTTCAGGAAGTTCCTGTAAAAACAATCAAACCCTTTGGTTGTGCAAGAGACTCCAGGAAAAACAACACAATACTAATGAAGACAGTGGAGTACCCAAGTCTTCTTATTGGAGGTACTTGTGGAACAATAGTTTCAGTCCTCAGGTTCAATACAGGAGTAGATTGTTTCACTTATTTTGAAGACTAAACTTTTAGGGAAACAACCACCTCAGCACAAAGGGATTTTTTTTTTTTTTTTTTTTTTTTTTTTACTACTTAGCTTGGGAAAATGCTTGCATAGCAGATCTGATTAAAAATAATTCATTTAATTATAGAAAAGGATTAGGTCAATTTTACTCCTTAAGGATTAATAGAAATCCATTAGTGAAGGCACAATCCAAAAATTCAAGAAAGGTGTTTTACTTCTACAGATTACTGTTTCTGAATGATTAATCGGGGTTTCCAGCTGTGTTTGTTAATTCTCATTAGCCAAAATCTTTGAATTGCAGCTGTTGTCATATGCTAAACTCTGAAACAAACTACCTTATTGCATCACTTTCTGATTGATCAAATTGGTGTCTTTTTTTTTCTGCTCAAATAACCAAATGGGAATGGGAGATCTGAATGTCCAGTGCTGGCCTTAAAGCCACACTTCCCAAAATGTGTTCCATTGGTATAGTTAGTTTCAGTACTTAAAAAAACCCAAAAAACAAAACAAACAAACAAAAACACATCCTCAGTGACTCTTCACAGTCTATAGCTTTATTCTGTGGAACACTAGCATCATTGGTGATATTAACACGTAGCTTATAAAATATATTGAAAGGTCGGGACACCTGGGTGGCTCAGTCAGTCGGTTAAGTGTCAGACTTCGGCTCAGGTCATGATTTCATCACTCCTGGGTTCGAGCCCCGCATCGGGCTCTGTGCTGGCAGCTTAGAGCCTGGAACCTGCCTCAGATTCTGTGCCTCTCTCTCTCTGCCCCTCCCCTGCTCATGCTCTCTCTCTCAAAAATAAACATTAAAAATTTTTTTAATAAAGTATGCTGAAAGGTCAGGTAAATTTAGAGAAAATTAGATAAAAGAAAATGAGGCAAATTTCTTGACTGCAAGATATCTTAGACCTTTGAATACGTTAATGAGCTGCTGCAAACCTTTAAAGCAGAATATACAATGTCATCTCTTAAAACTTTCCCTCCTTCCTCTCCCTCCCTGTGTTTTTAATGGAACATCCTATGGGCTGGATTCAAGAGAACGAACATTGGTGAACACTTTCACTTTTTTATCCTGTTTTGCACTTAAATATGTAATTCCTCATATTCTCCTTCCCATTAATGAAATTCACATCATTTGTAGAATAATTAGACTCACTAGTATTCTGAAAGGGCACCAAGCACACCTCTTCAATGCCAAAAAGAAGAATCCAAGATTTCTGACCAGTCACGTACATCCTTTCAAATGTCCACTGATATAATATTCATTGCTTATTGTCCTTGTATTTCTCATTTTCCGATTGCACTTGAGACTCAAATTTATAAGGACTTCTGATTCTCTGAAAGCCATAGTTTCTGTTGTTGGGAAATATAATTAAAATCAAAATCTACCCCCCCCCTCCAATTCAGGAAACCTCTCCATAAATGTAGAAGAGAAAGAAAGCAATTTTATTATTGAATAAACATTAACAAGAATGTGACACATATCACAATCAGCTAAGGGATTACAAAGATGGAAAGTAGTATAGCCAAGCAGATACCAGCCATTATATCCAAGTCCTCAAAATAAACAATAAATATTCTTCAAGTGAGAGGACTTGATGACAACATTTGTCATACACAGTTCCTCCTAAATTCACTTGGTGATTGGGGTGACCATCTATGTTAGTTAGTTGGCTTTATCCAAAGAAAAATACTCCTATCTTTATGACAGGATGTAGTTTTGCAACTAAGAGCAAGGAGTTTAACTTCAGCAGCCTTGTCTCCCACGGGAAGGAGGACAGAGAGGCTTTCTCTTCCTTGATGATAACGTTTCAAGGAGATGTTCCCTAGTTCCTTAAGAAAGATATTTCTGGGTCATAAAGCTGACAAGAGGCTTATTTAGCTTTTAAAAGATTTACATCTTTTACAGAGAAATAACTCACAGTTCCAGGTTTTCTAAAGTAAATGCTTTAAAAGAGAGGGGAGGGCTTTCTTATTTTCAACTGGGATCGTTAAGCCTCTTATTTCAATTTGTATTTACCCTTATATTCAACAGATGCCTCCTGTTTCTTACCAGATAAATATGGTCTTTTTAATACTTTTTCTTGGTATTGAATAAAGGATATGGCTACACAATTTTGTGAAGTTTTTTTTAAGTTTGGGAAGCATATTTTCTGTTGTCCCATAAGTGAAACATAATCATGACCTCAGTTTGTCTATGACCTTTCAAATTTCAGAACACTTATGCTGACTATTTTAAGTGACCTTCATAGGACTAGTCAGAGACAGCTATTGAGATACATCTTTTTACTGAGAGTAAAAAGAAAACTATAGAATACAATGGTTTGACTGTAACCAAGGTCATCAAATATTGATGGCAACATGATGCAGTAGAGAGAGCCCCACTGAGAACTGGGAGCAGCTTCAAGGTCCAAAGAGAAGCTCTTGGGTTATGTTTGAAACTAACATGACAGGAAAAAGGAATCTGTCATATTTTGGATTATTTAAGAGGAAATGAGACTTAACCACTGAGAAGAATACACAGATTTTAGAGTGCGATGAATCTGAGATTTAATTCTGGGTTTGCCCCTTACCAGCTTCCTGCATGCTTTGGGAAGCCTTGGGTTTCTGCTTGATAGTTGGAATGTGAAGACAAAGATGCTGCTTCTCAGGACTATTGGAGAACTAAATGAAGGGCATATGAAAAAAGGTTCTGACTGCCTGTTACAGAGTAAGTCCTCAGTGAAGAACATTCCCTTATTTTTTCTTTTCTTTTCACAAATTCTAAGTAGTGGCAAAGGCGGGACTAGACCTTGGATCTTCCCATCACGCTCTTGTTCCAAGGCACCTTCCTCTATATACTGCTGTTAATCAAGGGAGTTCCAAATTTTAATACATTTGACTAAACAAAGGCTTTTATTTATTTTAATTTAATTTTTATTTTCTTTAATTAATTTATTTATTTTGAGAGAGAAAGAGGGAGTGTGAGCAGGGGCAGGGGACTGAGAGGGATGCAGAGAGAGAATCCCAAGCAGACTCTCTGCTGTCAGTGCAGAGCCCAATATAAGGCTCAAACTCACAAACTATGAGATCATGACCCGAGATGAGACCAAGAGTCGGATGTTTTGAGTCACCTAGGTGCCCCTTAATTTTTATTTTTAAAATTTAGCACAGTATTCAATATACATATTGCCTCAAAATTTTATTTTATTTTAATGCTTATTTATTTATTTTGAGAGAGAGAGAGAGAGAGAGAAAGAGAATGTGCATGAGTGGGGAGGGGCAAAGAGAGGATGAGAGGATCCCAAGCTTGCAGAGCCCAAATGGGGCCTTGAACACCATGAGATTATGACCTGAGCCAAAATCAACTGATGGAGCCACCCATGCACCCCTTCCCTACAAATTATAGGCCTATTTTTGTCATTGTTGTTTAATGTGTATGTTCTTCCATTGATAGTTAATAGTTTAATCCAAGATGCCCTTTACTTCTTTTCTGGAAAGGTATAAGCATTAAAAGTATTATCTACGTAGAGCTCACTTATTTGGATTCATGTTTTATTACCTATGATGGCAGGGTAAGGGTATTTACTATAAAAAAGGACCTTCCTCCATATTAAATGAGAGTGAACCTGAGGTCTTTGCTCTTTGCAGCTACTGCATAGTAACTGGATGGTTGAGGCCATTTTTATTAACCTCTCACTGGTGATTTGGTGCTTTGCTGAACTGATCCAGCCTTGTTTATCCATTTATGCAACCATCAACTGGTACAACTCATTTCCAGGCCTTTCAAACTATAGCACTGAGTCACAAAACTCATTAGGTGAAATATGTGACCTCCATCATCAAATCGCAATTGGAAATTGTTTTGTAGGTAATCTTTTCCAAGGCTGCACATCCAAAAACACATTCAAAATCAAGCAAATAGATGTAACTGTTTCAGTAAAACCGTGACTAGTGGCATATCTCTGGAAATGTCAGAAGTTGAATTATGTGAATATATTTTAGCTAGGGGAAAAAAACGCATTGTGTTTGCTCCATTTTATGAAAGGTAAACAAAAAAATTACGTTTTCTCCCTTTCTCTTTTTTTTTGAGTTTATTTTTAGTACCTTGACTCTGGAAATGAGAAATAAACTGCATTCAAGTGGTGACCATAAAGATGAAAAATATCCAGAGTGTGATACAAATGTGTATTCGACTCATGAGAAAATATGAGTAGACTACTCCTTTCTAAAAGACAGTATTTTCTATTTAATTATACTACATTTAAAAAATCAAGATTTTTTTTAGGTCCTAGAAATAAATGTATTTTTCTACTGTTCTCAAAATAAATATTTCTGGAACTCTTGTGCAGTGATACCTGGAATTCTAACACATTTTTATGTTATTTGAATACTTTCTTCTTTTATATTATGTTTCTTATGGCGCAAGGATCTCCACTGGGGCAGTGTCTACCACTGTGAATGTAGTCATGACTTGAAATATTTAGAGACCTGTGGAGATGAGCCTATCAGAATCAATTATATGCACACAGGCGCTTGAATAATTGCCTGGAAAAATAATTTAAACAATATGTTCTTCCACATCTCAGGTACATTCCACTGTGCCAGCCAAAATGGTGAAATTGCCCAAAGAAACTCTTTTTTGCAGAAGGACTGAGAAGCATTTTTGGTGCTTAGTCACTAAAAAGGAATGTGAGTTCTGAGTTTGATGGCCAATATTTGAACCATTTCTGGACCAACACCCCATGTATTATGAGTCTTATGAAGAGAGTAGAATATAATATATACGGGAAGCCTCTGCTTTGCACGGTAGTGCAGGACCATAAAACAAATAAACACTTCAAGCTGAAACCATGCAAAGAATTCTTAAAAATTAACAGTAAAAAGTACAATTGTTCTGTGATCTTTAAAAATGTTGTTAAAACATTACAAGCATTTTTTCATCATTTGCCATAAACATGTTGGGAAATGAAAAATAGTAAAACTAATATTTATTTATTTAGTACACTGTAATGTAAAGCATCAGAAACATTGAGAATTAACATATTTTACTTCTTTGGAAAAACTTATGAAGATTTGTTTCCTAGAGGGGAGGTAGATGGAGGGATGAGTGAAACTGATAAAGGGGATTAAGAGGTACAAGCTTACAGTTATAACATCAATTAAGTCACAGATAGGAAAAGTACAGGATAGATAATATAGTCAATAATATTGTAATAACGCTGTATGGGAACAGATGGTAAATACATTTATCATATTGAACACTGAGTAATGTATAAAATTGTCAAGTCGGGGTGCCTGGGTAGCTCAGTCGGTTAAGCATCCGACTTCAGCTCAGGTCATGATCTCACCGGTCATGAGTTCAAGCCCGCATGGGCTCTGTGCTGACAGCTCAGAGCCTGGAACCTGCTTCGGATTCTGTGTCTCCCTCTCTCTCTCTCTGTCCCTCCCCTGCTCATGCTCTGTCTCTGTCTCTTAAAAATAAATAAACGTTTGAAAAATTAAAATTGTCAAGTCAATACATTGTACACTCAAAGCTAATATAACATTATATGCTGATTACACTTAATAAGCATTTTTTTAATACATGAAAAAAATCATAAAAATAGTAGTTTGGAAAGTGTTTGCCATCTTCTTATCAGAAATCTAATTGTATAATGATACAAAGTGCACATCTTTTCTATGCCTTTGTAAATCTTCATACTTCTTTCCAAATTTGGATCAGCTCACACATTTTATCCTTAGTGCTTCCAATGTCATGAAGTATCTCTGAGAGTTTCTTTAATGTGAAGTTTATTTCTAGTGTCACTTCCTCTGGGAATACTCTTCACAACCACTTTCCTCATTTGTGTTGATAAATTCACCTTAATAAGTCCATCTGGCTACATATCTAGAGTCTCTCAAATAGCAAGCGGGTTAATATTCCCATAGTTAGCTATTTCTTTTATAACTCCATTTAGGGTCGATTTGAATTTCACTCCCAGCATTATCATTTTTCATTTCTTTGCTGTGCTTATATTTTTGTTGGCTGATTGCCCCTTTCAGTTGTCCATTTTTGTAAAATGTCAGATGGGTTTATCACCGGGAGACAGAGAGCCAATGCAACTATGTGCTTTGGCTTCTGGGCACAAAGGGAAAAATAGGTATGCAGTGACCAATCACCAACAGACTTTGAAAGATGTGATGTGATCATTAATCATGATGCACCTACCTCTGTTCTTTACATAGTGATGTGTGGGTTGAAGAGCTAGCAGTGAAGTTTGTATTTTATACAATAACTCAAAGTTAATATACCACAGTAATTAAAATTTGAACTGTGCTATTGGGGAACTAGTATAATTTTTTTTTTTAATGTTTATTTTTGAGACAGAGAGAGACAGAGCATGAATGGGAGAGGGTCAGAGAGAGAGGGAGACACAGAATCCGAAGCAGGCTCCAGGCTTTGAGCTGTCAGCACAGAGCCCGACGCGGGGCTCGAACTCACGGACCGGACCGCGAGATCGTGACCTGAGCTGAAGTCGGACGTTAACCGACTGAGCCACCCAGGCGCCCCAAGAACTAGTATAATTTAACTAAACCACGGTAACTGCAAGAGAAAATTGTCTATACTAAAATATCTGCTTAACTTGTACAATCCTTTGGGGCTCAAGTAACACTACTTTGGGACATTTGTAGAAAAGAGAAATGCAAAGAACAGAAAGGAGATTGTTCTTTACCCCTAATTGTTAAGATTTGGTATCTCAAGAGCTCAGGCAATTTCTAGCAGAGAGAATCACTAAGGCTGACAGGGCAGAGTTGTTTCATGTCTATACCTCATTAGGAAAAAAAGCTCCAGGAAAGCAGGAATCAGGTCAGACTTATACTTTGTATCCCTAGTGCCTGGCACTGTGTTTTCCCTGTAATAGACATTAAATAAATGTTTGTTGACAGAAATGTTTGTGAATACATTCATTAATAATGATCAACATGGTTAATTTTTTTTATAAAAAGCCTGAAGTATTACAAAATTTTGCATTGGGGCATCTGGTGGCTCAGTAGATTGCGCATCAGACTTCAGCTCAGATCATGATCTTGCACTTCATGGGCTTGAGCTCCCTGTCGGGCTCTGGGTTGACGGCTCAGAGCCCAGAGCTTGCTTCAGATTCTGTGTCTCCTTCTCTCTCTGCCTTGCCCCTGCTCCTGCTCTGTCTCTCAAAAATAAATAAACGTTAAATAAATTTAAGAATTTGCATTTAATATGATGACATACCATAGATTGGAAACATTTTTAGAAAGCTTTGAGACAAAGATATAAGGCTAAAATAAATGGTCAAGTAGCCTCAAAGCTTCCCTCTGATTTAAGAGAGGAACTGATATGCGTCTTTCAAGATCACATATTTAGAGTTTATTGCAAGATTTACTTCTCTCTCATTCTCATATTGAAGGAAGGAACTCTCATCCGACTTCGTGTGCCTAGACCACAGTAACACCTGCTCTCTCTTTAAATTGGGAGTTTTCCAATCCCTTTTCAGAACTGTCAAAAGAGTATACTCAGAAATTAGAAGGCAGGCAAAATTGAGGACAAACATAGAAAATGAAGCTAGGCCAGAATGGAAGTAGTTATATCTAAGAATTTTCACTGTCTTCCTAGTCATGAGAACTCTAAACCAATGTCAGCTCCACTTTCTATTGTTTGATATCTAATTGTTTTTGGTGAACTATATTATACATGGCATAGGATTCTCATTTCATAAGTACAGAGAGGGGGAGAAGTCCAAATGGCTATTGTAGTCAATACTGTATTGTTTCAGCTGGGCAGAACAAGAAAATATCACCCTTTGCAGATTGCTGCATTAATGAAATTTATTTCTACATGGAAAAATTAAATCTTACATTAGTAAAGATTGGTAATATTGAGAAAAATATTAAATTTCAAATCCTTTTGCTTAAAAACTTTCACATTTTAGTATTAATATATGAAAAATGGTATATATGGCTATTTTTAAATGTTCTATTTTTTTTTGTTTAGCAGTACTGTTGAGTGGAAAGCATGTAAAATTTTTACAGGAAGTGCTGTCAGCCCATCGTAAGGCACAGCCTAAGTCCTCCTGGTGGTGGCACATTGTCATTACAGGCAAAGTTCTAAGCGCTGGTTTTTGCAAACCCTAATTCACAAAGTAAAATAAATATCATGGTAAAAACCCTGTCAATGAGCATAGTTTCATTATTTATTTTCTTTGGGAATTACACTGTACAAAGAGAAAAAGAAATACATTCTGTTAAGGACTCAAACTATCTTTTTCTTTTTTTAAGCTTGCTCATTTATTTTGAGAGAGACAGAGACCGTGTGAGCGGGGAAGAGGCGCAGAGAGATGGGGAGACAGAATCCCAAGCGGGCTCTCTACTTTCAGCACAGAGACGGACACTGGGCCTGAACTCACAAAACCATGAGACCATGACCTGAGCCAAAACCGGGAGTCCCGACGGAGCCACCCAGGGACCCCGTGGACTCACACAGTATCTTTATGTAATATTTAGCTTTTGAATTCACATTCCTCAGATCTGTTACTATTTGATAACAACTTAAATGCTATTTCATTGCTTCTAAAATTCCCAGCTTTAAACGAAAACTTTTGGGGAAAAAAATTCATGTCAATAGGGAAAAAACAACAAAGATATTCTTTGGTTGTGACAAACATTTTACATTTTCAAAAAGCATACTTCTCATATTTAAATTCTGTGGGAGAGTAATGAAACACACATTACCCTTTTGTTCAAGTGATTTTCCAAGTTTAAAAATAAGTATGTCTAGTCTTTTAGGTCATTTTTGCAAAATATTATGTAACTTCTTAGTTAAGAAAAAAAGAATAATTTTAATATGTAAGGGTAAAGTGCTAAAATTATGTTTGTTCATATAAAAACAGTGATTAGAGAATACAAGTTGATGAATTGTTGTGAGTTTCTAATAGCCTCAAATAAAACTGAAAACTTGTACTGTCATATAATTTGTTATGTTGAACCAAAGTAAAGTAATCAGAGGAAAACATGAGTACAATTGTCATATATGTGTGGCCTTCTGAGAAAGGACAGCCGTTTTTAGCATACTAGAGAAGGAGCGGCAATCTGATTAGTTTATGTTTGAGAAAAGGAAGAAACAACTGTCTATCAGAATAAGCAAACATTAGTTTTGTGAATTATATTTTTGTCCCCAAATAGAAAAACCCTGTTGATTGTACCTTATTCTTTTTACCTGTACACAACAGTTATTGCTTTAATCATTATCAGTAGCATCATTTTATAATAAAATGGAAATGCTGAAGGTTTACAAAAATGACTTACATCTTCGTGATTTGCATTAAGCAAAACATGCCGCTTGCTAAACAGCCACATTTATGCTCTTTCACACATCACCCACTTATCATTCAGGCAAAATATAATACACTGAACAACAGCAGGTCTCTATCGAAATGCCAGTTCTATCAATGCGGTTAAGCTATTATTCATGAACCTTTATATCATTCTTTTTTTCCCACCATTTCAATTTTTTTCTAGGCTAGGATGAGTACTACCAGATAGACATATGAAATTTGCCTCAAAGCTATTATCATTTCTAAGTGTAAGAAAGCACTATTATTCAATGATTCTTTATTATTTGGATCACAGCATATCCGGCAAAAGCTTGAATGAAAACCTCAGCTATATTTTTATTCTGTGGTTCTGTGTTCCATATATTTCTATGCCGAGGTGAATTCATGACTGCTTATCTTCAAAAGCATCAATACAAACCTACGGTACATCTATTTCTTGTTCAAGCCTTCTTGTCCATCCCAGTGACTCACTAATGGTGAGAGAACCGCCCTTCTGCAGTGACTGGAAATTAACAGCTTCAATTTCATCTAATGTGTGGCAATTTCAAATAATTATAAAAAGTAATACGTACATATGGTTAATTAAAAAATATTTCAATAGCACAAGAGGATAAAAGATAAAGCAAATTTTTCGTTCCTAAGGTTGTTCCGAGTCTTACCAACCAGTTGGGAGTCCTTTCAGAAACTAATCCAGGCACAAACAGAATTATCTCTGTATGTATGATAAGAAATTTCTTCCCATTGGTTCGAGTTTTGTAAAATCTGTACTGGTTTTCTATTGTTGTTGCAGCAAATTACCAAAGACATGGTGGATTAAAGAAATACAAATGTGTTATCCCATAGTTCTTGAGGTCAAAAGTCCAAAATGGATTGGCAAGGCTGTGTTCCTGCTGGAAGTTTAGAAGAGAAAACATTTCCTTGCCTTTTCCAGCTTCGAGAGGCTGCCTGCCTTCCTTGCTAAAGATCTCCGCTTCAGTCCACACATCTCCTTCTTTGCCTTTCACCCTTCTTCTTCTCTCTCCTAAGGAGCCTATGACCACATTGGGCCCACCTGGATAATCCAGGATAATCTCCCCATCTCAAGTTCCTTTAACATAATCGTTTCTGCAAAGTCCCTCTTGCCATGTAAAATAATTTGTTCATATACTTCTGGAATAGATCAGAGACATCTTTGGAGGCATCTTATTGTCCTAATAGAATATCTCTCAGTAAAGTTTTTAAGTTGTTTCCATTCAGGTCCTATACTTTTCTTATTTTGTTTATTCCTAATTCTGATATCTTTTTTGTGGTTGTTGCAGGTTATTATTTATACTAAGATTTTCATTTAACATGGGCTTTTGGTAACTGGAAAAATATGACTTTAGTCAACAACAGGGCTCTTAAAGAGCCTCAATTAAATGCAAGAAGTGAATTGTCCACACTAAAAACTCCTCAAATCCAAAGACATTTTTCCTGGAAATGTCTGTCACTCCATCTTCATATTGCTCTATCAGCATTAATTGATCATTTCCTCCTGCTTGAAATTTTTTTTTCCTCTTGTGCTAAAAGTCTAGTTCTCTCTTGGCTTCCATACTTCATGAACTGCTTCTTCTCAGTCTCTTTAATTATTTTATCACATCCCTTCTACATGTGTATCCATGTTTCTTACACTGCTAATCTTCCTGAGATCTATTTATTCCCTCTCTGGATAATCTTTGTTCTCATGGCTGTGTAGCACCTATGAGCAGAGAAGTCCTAAATTTACATATCCAGCTTCAGCTCCTCCCCTTCATTTCAGATTTAAAAATTCAGCTGCTTTTTTAACATCTCTTAATGAATAATTAATTGGCATTTCAACCTAAATGTCCAAATCAAAACTTCTGAATTTCTACATAACATCCCTACCAATCAACCATTCCCTTCCCCACTTCCCCAGCCTTTTCCATCTCAATAAATGACACTGTCTTTCCCTCAGCTGATTGTGGAAACACACACACCCCTTGGAGAAATATCTGACTCCTCTTCTCTTAAATCCTCATCCAATTCAACATTAATACTGACAGCTCTGCTTTTGAAAAATATTCAGTGTCTCACCACTTTTCATCACCTCTATCATTAATATTCTAGTGCAAGACACCATTGTCAATCAATTGCATCATTACAATTTATTCTTGTTCCCTTACAACATCCAGGATGGCCTTTCTCAAATGTTTCACAGATCATATTACTTCTCTGCCCAAAAACTTTGACTTCCAATCTTACTCAGACTAAAATTTCCCCATTCTTTGATATTTGGGTATATTTGGCATATTGACTCTAAAAGGATGAACATCCTCCACCTGAGATGGTTACAGGAAAAGTGGTGTTCTTAGAGAAGGAAAAGTTTGAGGCAGTAAAAAAAAGTATTCTGTATAGAGGTTTAGGATGTAAGTGAATGATCTTGCAGGCAGAGTAGAAGTGATAGATGGGTCAGGGAAGACACTGGGACGTTGCACTTAGATTGTGACCGAGGATGTCAAGAATGTAAAATATGGCATGAGTATCTACTAGGAGATTCCATATTTAACTCGGGTGTTAGTTTGGACCAAACCCCACAGATTTAGATTCAGACTGAAAGAATCAAGGCAAGGCTGTTTGCATGCCAAAGGAAAGCCCTGGCAACCAGCATATTCATGGCAGTGGAATCATAGAGAACCCAAGAAAGAAGGAAAAAATCAAAGGGACAGAATTAGTGCCACTTGGTTCAAATACCATTTTCTATCTGCTGATTCCTCAGTCAATACCAACTGTTGGAAGTTCTGGGTTTTACTTTATTTAAAGGGGTCAATTCACTTCTAAGATCAATTCTTTATTTGTTTTCTTGAACTCATGTCATATCCATGACCCTTCTAAATTTCTTTCTTTATATCAATGTTTCATTGTAGTTTTTTTCATTTTAGAAACAATTTTAGAAGTTAGAAGTTAAAGAAACCTCCAATAAGTGGGAAGAAAGACAATAGGACTTTCTTCCAGCTTGATGGTTTTTCAAGATCACTGTACCCTCAGTAAGTTACAAGGCTGTAGTGTTCTTTCCCATGGGCAAGTGTGTATTTTGGTCAGCTCATACGTTTTTAAGCCATTAGTGATTTGGGCAGTTGAATTTCTTATAACTCACATTCACAGAAAGATCAATTCCTGCAAATATCTTCAACGTTGTCTCCTAGACAATAAGTTTTTCAGGGAAAAGTCTTTTTGCTAATGTGTGACACTGTTATGTTTAAATATTCTGTTATACTGTCTTCATGCAGAGATCTCATTTCACTTGTACACTTTTCTGACCTACCTTAATTATGATCTTAAGTGTATTGTAAAATTCAACCAGTAAAACTTTCTGTACAATAACACCTTGGGTCTATGAAGTGTTTTTCTGATGTACAAATCAATATTAATTTTTTTTAACATTTACTTATTTTTGAGGGAGAGAGAGACAGAGTATGATGGGGAAGGGGCAGAGATAGAGGGAGACACAGAATCCGAAGCAGGCTCCAGGCTCTGAGATGTCAGCACAGAAACCAATGCAGGGCTCGAACCCACAAATTGAGAGATCATGACCTGAGCCGAACCCGGGCACTCAACTGACTGAGCTACCCAGGCGCCCTTTATGTACAAATCATGTTTACACACATTCTCTCCTTGCTGTTTAGAAAAGCACTGTAAGTTACACCCAGATCACCACTGCCCTCTTACAAAGAAGAAATAAGGATCTACAGTGTTTAGTAGCTTGCTAATAAGTATCATCAACAGAACTGGTGCCCAGACCTTCTGATTCTTACTATTCTTTACACTCTTGATACAATGGCCATTAAATGGTTAGCCAGAAAAATCCACGAGAAGGTATAATTTAGGATATAAACTACATTACATTGCAACTATTATGACATTCGTGTTTTTACCCAATGAGGATTCCTTTTCAATTCATACCCAACCAGAAAATTATCCTTTATGCCAAACGTTGACATAATGTGAGCGAGAAACAAATGACTTCTCATAGCAGAAACACAGAAAGAACAGAGAACACAGGGGCATCTGGCCAAGGAACGGAAAGCAGTCAGTAAGTAGAGAAAACCAGAGTCATTAACAGCTTGCCGATAAAGAGCTCACATGCAAAACTGGCAACAGGTATTTCACAAAGCATAGTGAAGAAAATGAAAGTTTCAGAGACAATACAATAGGTAATGACTCTCTAAATGAACTTTCTGTAGTGGTCGAAGTACAAACCAGTCATTTTCTACAGGGAATTACATCTGATTTCTCCACTGTTCTTTAGATCCATGATTCTCAAGAGAATAGTTTATACTGGCTGTCTCCAGTTCTCCCCTTAGTCTAGAACTGACAGGCACATGGGTTTATTTAGTTATTCTGCTGGCTTCTAAAGGCTTAGAAGCATCCTATAGCAACTCACTCCATCCAGGGCTGGTGATAATCTCTTTAACATCCTGCTGACTCTGCACATGCTATCCCAAGGCAGTCAGAGGCAGCAAGTAAAAATAGAGGGCATACCATTATGCTGAATACTTCTACAAATACCAACTGTTTGGGGCGCACATTGACAGAGATGTAACAATTATAATCCCTAGCCACACTTGTAGCATACATTATCTACACATCTCATAATAGGATCTGGCGATTGTTCTGAAGTACTCTAGAATGTCAAATCTTCGTTTTCTTGATTTCCTGAGGCCAAGGAAAAATAAGTCCATTATTTCTATATCTGTAATGAATAGCGACCTATCAGAGTCTCTGTTCAGCTGGTTTTTCAATGCTTTCTAAAAAGAATAGTCAGTTAAATGAATTTGTCTTTCCACTGAGGCAAATACAGTGAGCAGTAGCAAATATTCTTCTACCAGAAAAACTAATATTTACACTTTTGTCTCTAAAGATAATGTAGTTTCCCCCCTTGTTTTTTTCCTCTGTGTGCTTGGTGACCTAAAGCTGGGATTGATTTTAGACTGATGATTTTTTAGTGAGTGTTTTACAATGAGGCATTTATTCTGGGGAGCCACAGGCCCCAAAGCTTCATGTCTTAGAGTTAGTATTTACCATTTCTTTTATACTGGAGAATAGAGACAGCAAAAGTACAAAGAAGTCAGACAAGTCGAGCTAAAAGCAAAATGAATACATGGAAAACTACAAGAGAACATGAAAGAAGATGAGGCAATGAGCAAGAAGTGATTCAGCAACATAAAATCCACTGAGGACAAATAAGCACATGACCTCACAGAGCAACTAAATATTTGATAACAATCAGTTATGAGAGCATCTGTCTTTTAGGGGAAAATTCCTACTCCTTTTTTTCTTCCCCATCTCCCTGTATCTGAGGCCTTTCCCTCTTTCTGACTATGTTGCTGTTTTGTTTTTTTTTTTAATTTGAGGACTTAATATTTTATTTTCAACATTCTATAACACTATATTGATATTTATATAATATACAAATAAATATAAATTCAATTTATAAATTTAAAATATAATTTATCTCATTAACACATTTTTACATGTTAAAGCGTCCTTATATCCCAGGGATAAATCTCACATGGTCATGGTGTCCAATTCTTTTAATGTATTGCTAAATTCAATTTTCTAGTATTTTGTTGAGGACTTTTGCATATTTGTGCATCAAGGATACTAACCTAGAGTTTCCTTTAATTGTAGTGCTCTTGTCTGGCTTTGGTACCAGAACAATAGTGACCTTGTAATATGAATTTGGAAGAAATTCTGAATTTTTTGAAGAGTTTAAGAAGGATTGGTGTTAATTATTTAAATGTTTGATAGAATTTATCAGTGAAGTCATCCAGTCTTGGGTTTTTCTTTGTTTTTGATTACTGATTCAATCTCCTTACTAGTTAACTCAAATTTTCTATTTCTGCGTGACTCAGTCTAGTTAGGCCATACGTTTTTAGGAATTTATCCATCATTTCTAAGGTTGTCCGTTTTGTTGATATATAACTATTTATAGTAGTCTCTTAAGGTCCTTTTCATATATGTGGCAGCAGTTGTAATGTCTCTTCTTTAATTTTTGATTTTACTTATTCCACTCTCTTTTTTGTTAGCCTCATTAAAGGTTTGTTAATTTTGTTAATATTTTCAAGAAACCAACTTAGTTTTTTTGATTTTTAAAACTGTTTTTCTATTCTCTATTTTTTCAAAATTTTGTCAGTGCGTGTTCTGTATCTATTAAGACGATCATAAAATTTTTATTCTTCAGTTTTTTAGTGTGCTTTATCACATCTATTGCTTTGCAAATGGTGAACCATTTTTGCAGGTGATAAATTCTACTTGATCATGGTGGATGATCTCTTTAATATGCTGTTGAATTCAGTTTGCTTGTGCTTTGTTGAGAATTTTTGCATCTATATTCATCAGGGATATAGGCCTGTAATTTTTTTTTTTTCTGATAGTGTCCTTGTCTGGTTTTCTATCAGAATAAAGCTGATCTCATAAAATGAGTTTGAAAGTATTCCTTCTTCTTCAACTTTTTGAAGAGTTTGAGAGGGATTGGCATTTATTCTTCTTTGAATGTTTGGTAGAACATTTACCAGTGAAGCCATCTGGTCCTGGGTTTTTCTTCATTGGGATGTTTTTGATTACTGAATCAATGTTCAAACTTTTTTATTTCTTCATGTTTCAGACTTGGTTGGTTGTATATTTCTAGGAATGTCTCCCTTTCTTCTAAGTTAGTAGTTTTTATGATTTTTTTTTACTATCTTTGTGTTATGTCATAATGTATCCTTTTTCATTTCTAATATTTATTTGAATCTCCTCTCTTTTTTTTCTTAGTGAATTCTTCAGTTCAGTCATTGTATTCTTCAGTTCCAATATTTCTATTTGATTCTATGTTTTCTACCTGTTTGCTCAAATTCTTACAGTGTTCACTTGTTTTTCTTCTGAATGTTGAGCATCCTTATAGTGGTTGTTTTGAATTTTCTGTCAGGCAATTCATATATCACCGTTTCATTGGCGTTAGTTACTGGAGTTTTATCTTGTTCCTTTGTTTGAGCCATGTTTCCCTGTTTCTTTATTTTCCTTGACTCTGTGTTGGTATCTGTGCAGTGGGAAAAACAGACACCTCTTTTAGTCTTCACACACTGGTTCTGTACAGGATAAGACCATCTCTGATCAGTCTGGCAAGAGTTTCAGTCTCTCAAATCTTTGTGTGCCTTTTCTGGACCTGTGTGTATAAATTCCCAATTACAGGGGTTTGCTGATTCCTTCCCCCACCCCCTCAAGAGTTTCTAATCTTGTTTCCTCTTGTGTCTAACTGCCGTACTATGGGTCTTCCAGGCCAGCAGGATTTTCTAGGTTCTTTTTTTGTTCTCAGTGGCCCTCAGACATCTAGAGTATGCTGGGTCCTGTGCATACATTGAGACAGGAGAGACTAAAGGTATTGATTTGGGTATTCACCTGAAAAGTCTGAACATTGAGTATATGCTTCAGTCTCCCCCTTTTCTTCCCTGGAGATAAGCCAGGGGCTTGGAGTCTTGCTGGGGAAAAGCCTCTTGTAGACGACTATATGCTAGTTCACCCTGTCTTTGTTCTCAGTGGCCATCAGGCATCTAGAGTATGCTTTGTTCCATTAGTGTTCTGAGATAAGCAAAACAAAAGACAGTCCCTTGGGCAGCCCCTGGAAAAGATGGAATGTTGAACACATGGCCCAACTCTCCTTTCTCAAGGAGAAGTAAGGATGTAGGAGTTTTTTTGAAACTCGCTCTGTGCTGACCAGGGAGAGGGACAATGGTGAATGCTTGTGTGCTGGTCCAAACTGTCATCTTTGTTTTCAGTGGCTCTGAGGCATCTAGAGTGTACTGGGTCCTGGCAATGATCTGAAACAGACAACACAGAAGCCAGTCCCTTGGGCAGATCTTGGAAAAAGAAATTTTTGATGCATGGTCTAACTCTTTCCCTCCCCAGGGTGAAGCCAGGGTTTAAAGTTTATCATCTGCTCATTCTACACTGAGCTGTGGGAGGGACCTTTGGTGAGTGCTTGCACCCTAGTCCAAATCACCCTCTCCTGAGTTCCTGAGACTTAGATTCAAGCAAGACAGAGATAAATTCCTTTGGAAGCAGGGCGGGGTGGGGGGGGGGGGCGGGAATGCATGGGTGGTTCAGACCTTGGTTTTGGCTCAGGTTTGAGCCCTGAGTGGGCTTCATGCTGGCAGCACAGGGCCTGCTTGGGATTCTCTCTCTGCCCCTCCCTCTGCTCTCTCACTCTCTCTCTCTCTCTCAAAATAAATAAATAAATAAACTTAAAAAAAAAAAAAGAAGAAGAAATGAGCTCTGTGGGAAGTCCCCTGAAAACTCCAAATGTTGGATGTAATCTCCACTTCTATCCTTCTCTCCCCAGGGAGAAGCTGGGAGGTGCGGGTTTCTTCCCAATCATATGACTCCGTGCCAAAGAGTGAAATTATGGTAAGAGCATGTCTCAGGGTTTTTGTTTTGTGTTGTTTTGTTTTATCAGCTTTGATGTGGCTGGTTTCATACTGATCTGGGGTGCAGGAGCTTCTGAACTAGTTGGATTTCTCACTCACAAAGGGAAGTGGTATAAGTATTGTTGGATTGGTGTGTCTGTGGAAAGAAAAGAATGTCTAAGTCTTCCTATCCTGCCACCTTGCTGAAGTCTTCTCCTCAAAGTTAATTTTAACAATACTTTCTTAATTTTGATTATTTATATATTTCTTTGTTATACACAACTTTTCAGGACTATTCTATAACTAATTTTATGTAAATTCCTGATTATTTTCTTACTAGAAAATTTCTTGAAATGTAATTTCTGGGTAAAAAATAAGGTTTTTGAAATGTATTTGTAAATTATACTCCTGAAAGTCTGCACGGATTTTATAGACCCTTGAGAAGTAAGTGAGAATTATCAGGCAATACTTAAATGATCACTATCTTTTAGGGATTAATAAGGTCAGACACAGAAAAAAACACTGACATATGGGAGGAAAAAAACTGAGTTGGTGGGGAGGTGGGAAGTGAGTACTAAGCCTTACGTTAATAAGACATAAAATTGGTCTTCATCATAGAGAACAGAGACCATGCATACTTTTTATGAATTTGTTGTGCTCTTGAATTCCTGTGAAAATCTGTTTCTCTTAACATTCTTATCTTTTAACATCATAATAATCAAAATGTAATTATCCTAGAAGCAAGGACATGAGCACTCACTCTTAATTTTTACTCTTAATAAATCAAACTCAGAATCTCAGTCCACTTTTTCTAATCTATTCCATCAGTACTGAAGCTATTTAGATAAGATGGTGGTTAAGAGTCCATCTAGTTTTTGGCCAAAAGTAATTTGCTGTTGGAATTTGGTGGAGATTTTGCGATAACATAATCCTTTCCTTAGTGTAGGGAAAATTGGACAATTATCACTTTGAGATGATTTATATGGACAGCTACCAGAGAGCTAGTGCCTGCTAGCTTTGCAATAATACAGCTGTCACAGGGCCCAAAATGTCTCTTTCATCTAGCTGGAATTTTCTTTGTTTGTTTATCTTTTTTCTTTCTCTTGGACCAGACTGAAATCCTATGATAAAGAGAAAAAGAAAATACCAATAGGAATGATATACAATGTTGAGAAATGTTTCTGCCTTTTCATTAATAGCTCAAGTCTTTCTAATTTTTTGGTACATTGGTGCAGAAGTGTGTAAACATTTTTGGCTCCAATCTTAATCTGGAAATTGCAGAACATAAAATAAAGGAAAAAAAGTACTATTCTATGATTGGAAACCGTTTGCTGATGGAAAAACTCATACATGTCTGGGGCACAGTACCACAGATGAAGCCTGGGAGAGAGAACACCATGTCGTTGTGTTATTTGTGAGCATCCTGTGTGTAGCCACCTTATGTGAGCTCTTGCCTTCTTTCATAATAATGAACAAAAAGAGGCAATGTGTACACTGAGACTGCAACGCCATCATTTAATTTGTAACTTTTTACAAGGGAACGTCTATAGTTTTTTCCAACGTTTATTTATTTTTGGGACAGAGAGAGACAGAGCATGAACGGGGGAGGGGCAGAGAGAGAGGGAGACACAGAATCGGAAACAGGCTCCAGGCTCTGAGCCATCAGCCCAGAGCCTGACGCGGGGCTCGAACTCACGGACCGCGAGATCGTGACCTGGCTGAAGTTGGACGCTTAACCGACTGCGCCACCCAGGCGCCCCTAGTTTTATAAGTTCTTAGGCTATTCCTAATTACATTCAGTCTAAATATTTTGACCATTTTTTTTACAGCAAGATAGCTCATGTTAACCTAGTAGTTTCTTGACAACCTACTCTTCCGAGAGTATTCAACTGATCTGTGTCGGGCTCTGTGCTGACAGCTCAGAGCCTGGAGCCTGCTTTGGATTCTGTGTCTCCCTCTCTCTCTGCCCCTCCCCCCACTCGTGCTCTGTCTTCCTCTGTCTCTCAAAATAAATAAAACATTAAAAAAAATTAGGGCAAAATCTTTTAAAATAAAAAGAAGTGCACAGCAATAATAAATCCTCCAGATGTGGGCCTTGCTTTATTACATTTCAGGATACATCACTTCCCTCAAACCAGGTTGCTAGGGTGATATGTGACCTCTTTCTTTAAAAAGTTCCTCTAAGCTGGAAAGCCAAAGAAGTGAACTAAAACCAGCAGGACTGTTTTTAGAAGAGTGAACACAGAAACAATTTGAAATGAAAAGCGAAAGAAAAACAAGAAAACTCTAATCGAGTAATAGTTGATGCTCTTTTCCAAACAGACAAGACATCCACACTGAACAAGAGGTCTTGTGGCAAGCAAGGCCTGATTTATGTCCTGAACTTTTGAACTAGATAGTTAATTTTCATCCATTATATATTTAATTGAAATGTTAGATATATTAATCATTTGTGGGTATGCACATTCAAAACCCTATCAATTTCCTCAAAAGAAAAATACTGAAAATAATGTAATAAGAGTGATAAAATATTTATTTTATGAAACATTAAAATGAAGTTCATTTCTGGGAAAGTCACCTGATAACAATAGTAAAGGAACTAAGAAATTTATTTATTTTGTTATGAAAAGTGCATATTCTCCAAGTTTTTATAAAAGCAATAGAATCAATACATCTGTATCTTCTATGTTTCTTACAGAAAGACCCATCTATTAAAATGAATATATTGGGGCACCTGGGTGGCTCAGTCGGTTAAGCACCCAACTCTTTTTTTTTTTTTATTTTTTTAACGTTTATTTATTTTTGAGACAGAGAGAGACAGAGCATGAACGGGGGAGGGGCAGAGAGAGAGGGAGACACAGAATCGGAAGCAGGCTCCAGGCTCTGAGCCATCAGCCCAGAGCCCGACGCAGGGCTCGAACTCACAGACCGCAAGATCGTGACCTGAGTTGAAGTCGAACGCTTAACCGACTGAGCCACCCAGGTGCCCCAAGCACCCAAGTCTTGATGTCAGCTCAGGTCATGATGTCTCAGTTGTGAGATTGAGTCCAGCAGCGCAGGGCTCCATGCTGGTGTGGAGACTGTTTGGGATTCTCTCTTTCCCTCTCTTTCTGCCCCTCCCCAACTCGTACTCTCTCTCCAAAAAAAAAAAAAAAAAAAAAAAAAAAGAAAGAAAAAGAAAAAAAAAGAATGTATTTATTCTATTAAACATAAACAAACATGACACCATCCAAATGAACATGAAAGTTTGACTTTCAGTCAAAAATTTCCACATGGCCATCTGTACTTTCATTTGGAAAGAAAAGTTCATGACTCTAAAGAACACAGCATTAAGAGAACTTCTTCTGAAAAGACCAGTAAGTGAATAATTTATGTCTGTTTATTTATTTCAGTTTTCATGAGCATTGGGAAGCCCTGTCCTGGTATCTCTGTACTCATGGGGGACTAGCTGACATGTTTCAACAATGATGTGCTTTTGGAGTCCTGATTGGTAATCGCCAACATTGCTAATCACCCCAGGTTGCTGTCCTTCTATTCAAAGGTGAAGGGGCTTTTTGGTCTTGAATTGATCACTGCAGCAGCAAACTATGAGCAACAATTAAAATTATGGAAGGGCAACTGAGAAGTACTCTCTAATGTGAGATGAACAGAAAAATTTCAGAGCTTCTGGAATTAGTCAAAAATTCTAATAAAGGAAATGACCCTCTTGATGAAGAACTGTAGCAAAACAGGTGAATAAATAAGAGGATCCAAAGGAAACCAGAAGAGAGAGATTTTCTAGTTATACATTCCTAACCATGTCACTATTCCTCTTTTAAATAAGAGTTATTGCTGATACCAGAAAAGTATTTTTATTGTTATTAAATTTTTTTAAGTTTTTAAAATTAATTTATTTTTTTTTAAAAAAGATACAGAGAGCAAGCAGGGGAAGGGCAGAGAGAGAAGGAGACAGAATCCCAAGCAGGCTCCATGCTGTCAGTGCAGAGCCCTATGCGGGGCTCAAACTCAAGAACCCTGAGATCATGACCTGAGTCAAAATCAAGAGTTGGATGCTTAAACAACTGAGCCACCCAGGCGCCCCTCTTGCTATTGAATTTCAAATTGAATATGAGTTTGGTGTCCACGTGACTCAGGTTTGGTACAAGGTGAGGTTCAAAGTGGAGCAGTCCAGAAATCCAAAAGTATTAAAAAGGAAATGTTAGCATATCCTAACTTCCTTTAAAGAACACTAAAGGCAATTATTTAATACCAACAATACCTTTCAAATTCTTTGCTTCTACTCTGTGTGTGTGTGTGTGTGTGTGTGTGTGTGTATAGTGTGTATATAATGTGTGCGTGTGTGTGTGTATGTGTGTGTGCTACTTTGGAACTTCTCAGATGTTAAACCCTCTAAATGTTCCTCTAAACCCACCTGCATGGTTTTGCCTCTCGTTCTCCCTCTTCCTCTTCACTGTGTAGGTCAACTTAGCCTATTTGACTTGCTTCTTCACCATCTCTTAGCTCTATTTATTCTGTGTGTTCCGCATTACACACAAAAACCAGATAAACACATAATATTAGTTGAGGTAAAGATTAGGACACACACAGAGTTAAAAAGATTCCCTCTTAGTGTGAGAGGAGTCTCTAAATTAAATTAACTTGCATCATATATACTCAGACATCTAAAAATTATTGTTTGAGCATATGAGACACAACACAACACCTCTGGAGCACACTTGCAGTAATCCACGTTTGGGTATTGTGTGATTATGATTAGGCTCACATTGTTTACCCAGCAACCATGCTCAAACAGAGATAGGCTAATGTGTGGGGGTTATTTGGAAGTGACTACTCTGTGATCATTTGGGATGCAAGTTCCTCAGTTCAATGTAAGGTCATCTGTGTACACGATAGCTTTTACCACTTTTACTTTTGTACATTTATGATAATACAGTCTAAATGAAAAATAGCATTTTTTACTTCCTGTGTCAGTAACGTGGCATACATTTTAAGAAATTGAATTTTGTGGAACACTTTTATAACATTACGGTAGGAGTTACCTTTATATTGGTTATGTAAACAATACATGTTCCTTTTAAAGAATTCAAGGAGTACAGAGAGACAAAAGAAGAAAGTAAAAACTTCACCCCACAGCTTATCATCTAGATGCAGCTGGCATGAACACTGAACACTGTTCCATACTTCTCTCTGTCCAATACACGTGGCTTTATGTTCCAAATAATAAAAAGATTTTTTTAAGGAACACCCTCATATATAAAAAAGAACTATCTGAAATAGTTATATCCTAGTGAGTCTTATCAAGCCCACAAAGTAATAAACTCCCATCACAGACCATCATCCTAAGAAGAGCCGATACTTCTGCATGAGCATCATATAAAACCAGAGCAAAAAGATCTACACTCACAGACTGCTGCTCAGCTCCACAAATCTTTCATGTTGGTATAAAACTTCAAAACAAGGAAGCCATCTGGGTTTAATGCCTTCCTAGCAGTACTTCTTTTAAAAGTACTTAACCTTTTGGGGTGCCTGGGTGGTTCAGTCAGTTAAGCATCCAACTCTTGATTTTGGCTCAGGTCATGATCTCACAGTTTGTGGGATAGAGCCCTGCATGGGCTGACAGTGTGGCGCCTGTTTGGAAGTCTCTCTCACCCTCTCTCTCTCTCTGTCTCTCCCCAACTTGCCCACACATGCATGCTCTCTCTCTCTCTCTCAAAATAAATAAATACACTTTAAAAAATAAAAATAGGGGCGCCTGGGTGGCTCAGTCGGTTGAGCGTCCGACTTCAGCCAGGTCACGATCTCGCGGTCCGTGAGTTCGAGCCCCGCGTCAGGCTCTGGGCTGATGGCTCAGAGCCTGGAGCCTGTTTCCGATTCTGTGTCTCCCTCTCTCTCTGCCCCTCCCCCGTTCATGCTCTGTCTCTCTCTGTCCCAAAAATAAATAAACGTTGAAAAAAAAAATTTAAAAAAAAAATAAATAAAAAATAAAAATAAAAGCACTTATACTTTTAACAGGCCTCAACTGATAATAGCAATCAAGATTCTCATGCCCAGGAATCAGTATATCAGGTAAACTGCAGCCCTTACAAATTAGAGCTTGAGTTGGGTGTGTTTGGCCTGGGTGGTAAACTCCCCCAATGTTCATCTAAACCCACCTATGTGGTTTTCTGTCCATTTGTTCCGGCATGTTCTCCCTGGAATGTGAAGTAGAGTTGAGCGGGATAGGGTTTATTCACGCTCTGCCTACAATCCTTATAGAATTTAATCATCCCTTGTAGATGCAGAGGTGGATAAAGTCACTTGTTTATTTAGACACAGAGATTCCAGGTTTAAAAAAAGAAAGACAATATAGGATTGAACCAAAAGGTAATAGCGACCGTGAACTCAGACAACTAATCTGAAATCCTGGTTCTGCTACTAGCGAACTATTGACAGGTGTAAATAATTTCATTTTAACCTCACTTTTCTCATCTCTGAAATAGAGATAACGCCACATAAAGTCGTTGTAGTGATTAGAGCTACAAATGCTAACATTTTTACAAATGTTAAACAGTGTTAGACATGTTTAACAGATGTTAAAATCTCTAGTTCATCTTCATCTGTTTCTTAATCTCTGTCCCTTTCTTCAGATTTCCAATTAATCCCATTCTACCAATAAGAAAATAATATTACATATAGCCAGTGACAGATTTAATCAGATTACTCAGATGATCAGATAGGTTCCAGAAAAATAAAGTCTATCTCCCACCTCCCAGTCCATTTCTGTGCCCTTGGGGACACACTGTTTCCTGTAAGGGCCAGTGATTCTCCTTTAGTCACTCTTAAAAGTAAGCCCTCTTCTAATTTATTGTTAAAAAATAAAAGTACGCATTTAGTTTCACAGCATGAAAGATGAAGAAGTCTTTTGTGGTTTTCTCCAATACTGGACCTAGCTGTTTCTTAGGAAAATAATTCAATGTGTCCTAATGGGTACAATTCATTCATGTGTGTCTACTCCTGTTCAGGAAATGAAGGTCCTAGATCATTAAATAAGAGGCAGGGAAGCTTATTGGAGTCCAGACAATATGATTACCAGCAGGTTAAAGATGCTGAAAAGAAGAAAATGCAGGGGCTTTCAAATTTCCAACCAGTAACAGTCACAGTCTTGCTGTGTTTTGGTGAGTACACCTAGGTAGCCAGTTTTGAAGAGCTTTTTTGTAGAAAGCCCACTTCGTATTTCTGAGATGACAAACACATGAGACCTTGTTTCTGTATAGAGGCTTAAAAACAAAAACAAATGCATTTTGAGAAGATAAGCTTATCAGTGAAGAGTTAATCCCCAGGCTACAGGTGAGTGTGCAGAGACTCTGGAAAATTTCGGGAATTCTTTTATTCACATCCTCCACTCATTGTTCTCATTTGTTCAGTTCTGACCTTTAGAAGTTTGGAATCGCAAAGTCGATCTTTAGCAGCGGTGGTAATTGCGGTAGAGAATGATTTTAACACTTCCTAGCTCGGGGACCCTGTTAAGGGCTTTCTGTACCTTGCCTTAATCTTCACAGTGTTTAACCGCAGTGATAATTCTACAGTTAGCATTGGTGGCAGTCTTCTCATGTATAGAAGTCGTGCTGTTTCTTACATACCCAATCTCCTTTAATTTTCAATTTTAAGTCTATGAGATTAGTATTATTTCCTACTTTATAAATATGCGACCTTATTTTCAGAGCTGTTAAGTCATTTCTCCAAGGTGTAGATATATAGTGTGTATTTACACAGTTTGTCATTAGTGCACTTGGTTTTTATCATTATATTACATTGCATCAATTCAGACATATTTTATTATTGCCTTTGCCATTAATAATAGATCATTTTTATTTAGGACCTATTAATTATGTCAAGCATTATACTAGATATTTTATTGCTATCTTGATTGATATTCATGTCTCCCTATATACCATTGCTCTTATCCCTGTTTAATAGATGAAGATACTGAGGTTCCGAGAAATGAGTCCCTCAGGCTAAGGCTACACATCAATTGAATAAGTCTAGTGAGATACTGATCCAGGCTTGTACTGGTTGAAAGTCTATAGTTGCCACCAAACCTGACTGCTGAATCAACCCAGGGAAACCAACAAACTAAAATAAGAGTGACAGCATCATTTTTAGGTATACAGATATCTAGTACTATAGTTAAAATAAGTGTGAGATACATGTCTAAGACTGACGGCAATCAGTAAGCTGTACTGAGATACAAAGCTAAAGAAAATACCAAAATGCTGGCACTAATGCTTTAATCAGGCCCTGTTTCATTGCCATTAGTCATTAAAACCCTTGTCTGAGTATGTTTGAAATACCTCTCAAAGTTCATGTTATAATCCAGGTGAGCTGAATAGAACCTAAATCGTGTTTTATCAGAAGGATACCTTGGACCCTAGGATGTAACAACAGGAGTAACGTGGCAAGCTTTCATTTATTCATCTAATTTTAGGTTTTGTATGTCTGGCATAGAGTTTGCTGTGTACATAGAAAGTAAATATGAATTATTTTCCCCTGAGGTTAGCAGCAAGGCAAGGGTGTTTGATCACTAAATCTATTAATATTATGCTGGAGGACTTAGCCAATATAATAAGCCAAGGATAATAAACAAATGTATGAAGATGAGAAAAAAAGAAATAAAACCATCAATATTTGCAGATCACTTGATGGTATTTGTAGAAAATTCAAAATAATTCACATATAAATCATTAGAATTTATATGCCAAATTAGTACATTTACTGGTAAGAAAACCAATATAAAAATAATATTCTTATACACTAGCAATGAACACTTCAAAAATGAAATGTTTACAATTTTTAATATTTAAAATAATATTGAAAAACACCAAAAGCTTAGAAATAAATCTAAAAGATATGCAAAACTGCTATTCTGAAGACTATAGTACATAGTTGAGAAAATTTAAAGACTATCAAATAAATATTTATGAATTTGAAAATGTAATACTTTTGTAATGTCAATTCTAACTTAACTGACTTGTAGATTGATTGCAAGCCTATTCATTATTCAAAAATAACATAATAAAGCTTGTTATTGTTGTATTCTAGTTTAGAAATTATAAAATTTATTTTATAAACACAAAGGGGAAATACTAATCAAGGAAGAGAACAAATCTGAAGAACATCAGAACAGCAACTCTTATCAGAGCTATGGGGAAAGCATACCTTGTGACCTTAATGAAAAATTTCTCAATCAGACCATAAAAAGCAACTTACCATAAAGGAGAAGATTAAATAATTCAAATTAAGTGAATTAAGAACCTCTAATAAGTAAAAGAGTGAAAAGACAAGCCTCAGTGAGAGAATAAAGAAGGTATATATTCATATAAGGAATATATGAAGAATATTCAATCAATAGTAAATACAGGACATCCAACATAAAAATGGAAAACACTTGGATAAGCTTTTCACAAAGAAGAATATGCAAATAACTAATAAACATATTTAAAAATGTGCGAGTCGAGGCACCCGAGTGGCTCAGTTGTGTGAGTGTCTGACTCTTGATTTTGGCTCAAGTCATGATCTCATGGTTCATGGGATCCAGCCCTACATCAAGTTCTGTGATAACAATGCAGAACCTGTTTGGGATCCTCTCTCCTTCTCTGTCTGCCCCTCTCCCTGCTTGCACACCCTCTCTCTCTCTCTCTCAAAATAAATAAATAAACATTTTTTTTTAAATGTACAACTCTATTAATCATCAGAGAAAGGCAAATTAAAACCGCAAGATGATACCCCTAGATACCCTTAGGAATGGCTAAAATTTTTTAACAGAAACATAAAAGTAAAAAACCTGACAATGACCAGTGCAGGAAAATATCTGGAGCAAATAGAACTCTCCTATGCCGCTGGGCTGGTGGGAATGTACACTTGTGTAAACACTTTGGAAAACTCTTTAGCAATATCAGCTAAAGTTGATCGGGGGTATAGCCTATGATCCAACAATTGTATTCTTAGGATATATGCCTTATTTAAATATATTTTTTAAAATAAGACATTTTAAAAAATATTTTTGGGACAAAATCTGAATAGTCTAAAACCAGAAAAAAATATGAAAGTTTGTAAAAAATCAACTCTTTCAAGGGGGAAAAAAATTAGTCCCTTTAAAGATGCTTGTTCTAAGGGATACAGGAGTGCTGATGCATAGGAGCACTTATACCCCAATGTTTATGGCAGCACTTTCAACAATAGCCAAATTATGGAAAAAGCCTAAATGTGCACCAACTTACGAATGGATAAAGAAGTTGTGGTTTACATATACAATGGAATACTACTTGGCAATGAGAAAGAATGAAATATGGCCTTTTGTAGCAACATGGATGGAACTGGAGAGTGTTATGCTAAGTGAAATTAGTCAGGCAGAGAAAGACAGATACAACATGTTTTTACTCATATGTGGATCCTGAGAAACTCAAGAGAAGACCAGGGGGGAAGAGAAGGGGGGATAAAAAAGTTACAGAGAGGGAAGGAAGCAAACCATAAGAGACTCTTAAATACTGAGAATAAACTGAGGGTTGATGGGGGGTGGGAGGGAGGGGAAAGTGGGTGATGGGCATTGAGGAGGGCACCTGTTGGGATGAGCACTGGGTGTTGTATGGAAACCAATTTGACAATAAATTTCATATTAAAAATAATAATAATAAAATACAGCTCCCAAAGGAGCTGTATGGAAATTATTGAAAGTATTATAGAAATTATTCAATTTATAGAAAATTATTCAAAGTTTTACAACTAATTAATCAATAAATTAATAATATAGTTTATATTATTATAAAAATATCGTTTTTATCTTTTAAATATATTTTCACAGTTCTTTTGCCAAAAATCACATTGATTGAAACAAAAATAAAATTAAAATGGAACTAACCCGAGTGTGACAAGCCTAATGAAATGTTAGCAAATCACGTTTGGCAATATTAATATACCATGGTAATGCCGAGCTCGTCTTTTGATGAAATCAGGAAGTGGTCACAACTTAATTATACAGACTGTAAACATTTTTTCCAAATAATGTAAAATTTGGATCCTGCCACTGGGACCTTCTCACTTGCCAACTTTTCTTTCCTCATCTCTGGACTTACCAATTTGGACCTTGGGGTGAGATGCAACACAGACCATGTGGAGCCGAAATTCCTGCTTTTGAGGAAAACTTTTTCCTTTCACTGACAGAGTATGGTTCAACAACTACTGTGACATCTGAACAATTAAATTAGTAAATTCTCCTCATTGGAGGGGGAATAGGGGTGAATGGGAAGGATCTGAGCTGTGGGGTGATAAAAAGCTTGGTGTGATAAAAAGCAAAAGCAAGCCCTTACCCTCTTTATTTATTTTATATACCCTAAGAGCTCAGAAGGGAATTATTTTTTTAATTTTTTTTAATGTTTATTTATTTTTGAGAGAGAGAGAGAGAGACAGAGCATAAGTAGGGGAAGGTCAGAGAGAGAGGGAGACACAAAATCTGAAACAGGCTCCAAGCTCCGAGCTGTCAGCACAGAGCCTCCTATGGGGCTCGAACTCACCAACCGTGAGTCCTGAGATGAAGTCAGGACACTTAACTGGCCACCCAGGCGCCCCTAGAGGGAATTCTTATTTCCAGTATCATAAAAGAATCTATACAAATAGGTTTTGGAGTCAGCCTGTACTGTCTCATGAAAGCTCATTGTCAAATTCACATGGGAAATTGCAAGTCAGTTGTTAAAAATAGCCATTTAAAAAAAATAATAAACTCATAATTAAGTAAATCATATTAAAGACAAAGGTGTAGGTATTCCAAATTCATCACTTTCTAACAATTTTACAATTTGTTCTTAAGGTTATTTATGTCTTTTGTATCTGTATGGTGAAAATACTATACAAGTGGTGTACTATTGTACATTTCTCCCCAAGTCCACGTTTAGTGAGGTCATGTTGGTAACCTGAAACTGACCAAGTGGATGATCTTTATACTCCCTAAATCACTCCTTTCAGGAAGACAATTGTTAACTATTTACCAGCATATATTCTGAGAGACTCTGTCAATGACAAGTGTTCTGAGAATAATTCTCGACAGCCACATCATTGACAACTGTTTTGTAGACAAGGTGACTTTACATCACATATACATGTATACTTTACATATGTGTGTGTGTGTGTGTGTGTAAATATATATATATGTGTATGTATATATATATTTGCTATCCTAGACTTATTATTAATGATGCCATCTTTTCATTCTAAAAAGCATTCCAGTTTAGAGGATAAATTACTCTATAGAGCAAGCTTGCTCTATAGAGCAGGCTTGCTCAACCTCAGCACTATTGATGTATTGGGCTGGATAATTATTTGTTGTGGGGGATTGTCCTTTGTTCTAAAGGATGTTTAGCAGCCTCCCTGGGCTCTAGAGGGTACCCCTCTACCCCAGTTATGACAACTAAAAATGTCTCCATATATTTTTAAATAATCCAGGGTGGGGGCAAAATCGCCCCTTCTGAGAATACTGTCATGCATTCTAAGGGTCAAAACAATTCCAAAAATAAAATAAAATAAAATAAAATAAAATAAAATAAAATAAAATAAAATTTTCTTTGATGCCTAAAGAGAAAGAGATCTCGTTCTATTTTCTTAGATTATTTCCTTTAAAAATGTCATTGTAGGGGGGCCTGGGTGGCTCAGTCGGTTAAGCGTCCAACTTCATCTCAAATCATGATCTCACGGTTCGTGAGTTCAAGCCCAGCATTGGGCTCTGTGCTGACAGCTCAGAGCCTGGAGCTTGCTTCAGATTGTGTGTCTTCCTCTCTCTCTAACCCTCTTCTGTTCACGCTCTGTCTCTCTCTTTCTCAAAAATAAATAATAAACAACATTAGCAAATTTTAATGTCATAAGGCTTTTTAATGTGTAAGGCTTTTTAAAAACTGAAAACAAAAACAAAAACAAAAACTCTTGCCAATTCTACAACACAGGAAAGATTTTCTTAAAGACCTTGGAGCCCGTTCTTTGAATTGAAACCATCAAGGAAGTTGGCACCCTATCAACCTTCTCTGTGAGAGTTTACCCTAGGTGCCTGGCTCCAAGTAGTCACTACCTGCCTGTTGTAGAGATATATGGCATTTTATTTTCTCTTGGTTAAAAACAATTAGCTAATACAGATGTCACGCCAATACCAAGTGAATTTAAGATGAACTACGTAGGGCAAATGGTTCTGTCAAGTCCTCTTACCCATGGGTAAATTATCATTTATCTTGAGGTCATGTAGGTAATGGATTGCATCTGTCTGACTATTTTTATAAAAGGGTGAGATTTCCTTCTGTCTTTACAATCTTTTTAGCAAATTGCCTGTGAAGCTCATTAAGTCTAGTCTAATGCTTATTCAGTAATAAAACTGCGAAATTCTTTTCTGCCTTGTAGTAAGGATTCACTGACTTGACAGGACATTTTATTTTTGTTTTGCCCAATAAGAACAACATCAGGAGTAAGGCAGAATGGAGAAAGCTGAAGCAAACTAGGACAAAGGAGTGACTAAAATTGTATCAGCCATCCGAGAGAAACACAAGAAGCATATGGTCTTAAGCATAACCTTTACAAGAGTCAACTTCATCTAATATTTTGGGGGGAAAGATTTGCTTTTTCCCACTCCTATCTGCTCCCAAGTTAATACATACAGAACATTGCTTCTCATTACTATTTGTCTTCTAACCAATGTCCTTTGCTCCTGTAGCTTCTATTCTCTTTCTACGTCTGGGATCCCCCTGACAAGGAATATCATTCCACTTCATTTATCCCCTCTGTGAGCTCTTAAGCAAGACTAGTGTTCTGTAGATTTTTCTCAGGAAATGGGGAGGTGATAACAAGGAAGAAGGTAACATCACAGCACAGCAGAGCTGGCAATAGAAGACTGAGAATGATGATCATTAGCCTACAGTTTCCCAATACCTTTGCCAGAGAGAAACAATTTTTTCTCTCCTCATCTCTGAACTTACCACTTTGGCCCTCCTATCTCTTGTTTTTGTGTGTGTAGTTAAAGTCAGTCTCCACTGTGTCTAAAAATACTATGTAGCTAGACAGGTACTAAGCTCGATCCCAATTATGAAAGAAATGAAGCAATTAGCAACATAAGTAATGCTAAGAGAGTACAATTGAAAGATGCTAAATATTACATTTGGGATCCTCAGGTGAAATTGGGGCTGAGAAGAAGAGAGTCATAGCCAGTTGAATTTGGAGGAAGCAGTAAGGGAATATATATGGAAACTGAATGCATACAGAGCTTATAGATACACAGAGAAAAGCAGACACGTGAGAAATAGTTGAATCATCTCAGTGGCAGAACCCTAGATTGAAGATTCATATTGTCTTGTGATGAGAATCCCCCATCCCAACCTCACCCCAGTGCTTCATGGAAACTTTCAACTCTCAAAATATATTTAATTCTTTGTGAGAACTTGCAATATATCTGTTCATAGATTTGGTCTTTCAACACTTATTTATTTATCACCTGTTCTATGTCAGGCACTGTAACAGACTCTGGGGATATACTGATGAATAATTTATACTGATATAATTTAGAAAAATCTCTACCCTCATGGAGCTCATACTTTAAGGAATGTTCTCAAGAATCCCTAGGTCAATCTTGTCATATATATCTTTACATTCAACCCCATAGAGCTCAATATAACTTAGATTTTTTATAGCTAATAAACTTAATTAAAACACTAGACAAAGATAAAAATGTTGAAGAAACTAAATCTACTTCTTGGAGATTTGGTCTTAAACCTCTGTGCCTTGCTGATGTTGGACAGCTTCTGTATTTTTATTTATAGATTGAAGCTAAGGAATTCATTTTTTTTGTAGGTCAAAATGATTGCTGGCAATTTCATATGGTTAAAAAATATTTTTTTCTTTATATCTGAAGATTACTGTATGAAAAAATTTCCTCCTTAAAATTTTGTGAACATTAGGGGCGCCTGGGTGGCTCAGTCGGTTAAGCGTCTGGCTTCAGCTTAGGTCATGGCTTTATGGTTTGTGAGTTCAAGCCCTGGCTCAGGCTCTGTGCTGACAGCTCAGAGCCTGGAGCCTGCTTTGGATTCTGTGTCTCCCTTTCTCTCTGCCCCCTCCCCTCCTCATGCTCTCTCTCTCAAAATATTTTCTCAAAAATGTCTCTCAAAATATGTTCTCAAAAATGTTCAAATAACATTTTAAAATACAAACTTGATGTTAGTGGGGAAAGTTGGATGAAAAAATTACAAGGATAGTGAAAAATTAGATGGGGCAACATAATAATCCAGTGGTTTCTATATAATAATGAAAACAAATATCCAGTTCTCTGCTTATATCGTTTTCTCACACTTACAAGAAAATCAGCTGACATTAGACATTCTACTGCTCTCTATATTTAATGGCATTGATTATAAGCTATGGATTTGTAAGTCCAAACTTGAGCACTGAAATAGGCAGCACTGTTAAAAGTAAACCCAAGTTGGGGGTGCCTGGGTGGCTCAGTCGGTTAAGTGTCTGACTTTGGCTTAGGTTGTGATCTCATGGTTTGTGGGTTCGAGCCCTGCCTCAGGCTCTGTGCTGACAGCTCAGAGTTCCCCCCTTTTTCTCTCAAGAATAAATAAACATTAAAAAAATTTAAAAAAAAAGTAAATCCAAGCATGTGTTTCTAGGTCCTAGAGAATTCCTCCTTCTCTTGGGCTCTCTGGTTGGTTCAAGGCAGTTCTGTCAAATGCACCTGTTCATGATGTAGTTGACACTGATATATGGAAAGAACTGTGGTATGGAAAAAGACAGAAGCTTATTCTTGTGTTACACTAGCCAGAAATCTAGGGTTGGGAGTCTGTTATTTAGTTTGCTGTTCCTGACCTTGTCATCACATCAGAAAGGCAGGCTTACCCTGAGCAAGAAGTGATCGTGAAGATTATTTACTATAACGAGAAAAGAGAAAATGATATGCTTATGCAACACCTAACTTATCTAAAGCATAAATCAAAGAAAATAACAAAAATTTAAAAAGTAATAATTTTTAAAAGCATTCAGAATTTAGCAATAATATCGTTCCATAACAAAATGAAATAATAAAAATTGCCTGGGAAAAATTGCAAATGTATTAAAATATAGAGAATTTTCTAAAACAAATTTAATTTATCATGAGACCAAAATAGGCATAATGGGAGTTCCAGAAAGAGAAGAGAGAGCAAAATATTCATATGTAAATGCAAGGACCCAAAACAATCTTGAAAAAGTACTAAGTTGAACAACTCACTTTCTGATTTCAAAACTTACTACAAAGCTAGTAATCAAGATGGTGTGGTACTAAGTCTAGAATTACAAATCATTGGAATAGAATTCAGAGTCCAGAAATAAATACTTATATTAATGGTCAATGGATTTTAACAAGAGTACAGAAAGAATTCAATGGGGAGAAAACAGTCTTTTCAACAAATGTTGCTAGGACAACTGGATGTATGTATGCAAAATAATGAAGAAGGATCTCTGCCTCACAGCCATATACAATACAAACTCAAAATGGATCATAGAACAAAATGTAAGATCCAAACCCAACAAACTCTTAAAAGAAAATTTAGGAATAAATCTCCATAACCTTGGATTATGCAATGACACCAAAAGCACAAGTGAAAAGAAGAAGTAGATAAATTGTACTTCATCAAAATTAGAAAACTTTGTGCTTCAAAGAACACCATCAAGAAAGTGAAAAGATAACCTACAAAATGAGAAAAATATTTGCAAATCCTATATTTTGTGAGGGACTTTTAACTGGAATATATAAAGAAATCTTACAAGTCAACCGAAAGACAAATAATGAATAGACATTACTCCTAAGACTGATTTCAAGTGAGCATATGAAAAGATGCTCAACACCATTAGTCATGAGGGAAATTCACATTAAAATCATAGGAGATACTACTTCATGCCAACAATCTAAATGTCCATCAAAAGATGAATTGATAAAGTGTGGTAGAGTAATTCAGAAGAATATTAATTGGCAATAGAAGTGAATGAAATACCAACACATGCTACCACATAGACAGATGAACCTTGAAAACATATACTAATGAATGAAGCCAATCATTAAAGACTACATTTATGATTCCATTTATATGAAATGTCCAGAAAAGACAAAAACAAAAACAGAAAGTAGATTAGTGGTTACCAGAGGAAGGGAGGAGGGGGAAATGCGGAGTGACTCGTAATAGGTACAGGGATGTTTAGGATAATGAAAATGTTCGACAATTAGATAGTGGTCATGGTTGCACAATTCTGTGAATGTAAGAAAACTCACTGGCTTGTACACTTTATTTATTTATTTATTTATTTATTTATTTATTTGAAATCTAATTTTATTTCATTAAAAATTTTTTCTTTTAATTTTAAGTAGGCTCCACACCCAATGTGGGGCTTCAACCAGTGACCCTGTGATCAAGAGTCACATGCTCTACTGACTGAGCCAGCCTGGGCACCAGATTGTACCCTTTAAAAGGATGGATTTTACAGCATGTTAATTACATCTCAAAAATGTTGTCATTAAAAAACATATCTCAATTTGGTTTTTAGGATAGGAGTAAAATGAGTATACTCCTGGTGAGTTGACTTTTTTCTATCAGGTAGTTATAACTTTCTGTAGCTACCTGAAAATAACACAGTGGAAATATCAGTGGCTGGTATTAACCACCACAAACCCTTCATCATCCACATAAGCAGTAGAAGGACTTCTCTTTACTGCTCCTTACTGCAACCTGGCAGAACTTATTCAAGTTAATAAACATACCTATTTTGTCAAGAGTCTAAGTGAATACATTTAAAAAAAATAATTTTTCCAAAGTGAAAAAGGCTTAGCAAAGTCAAATGGACATGATCTTTGGATTATCTGTGTCTCTATGTCATCCTTCCCCCATCTCTATTACTTCTGATTCCATATCAAATTGCTATAGCTTTTAAAATATTTGCAAATAGGATGAGAAAATTCTAACTATTTATGCATGTCTGAAATGATCTGTCTTGTTGAAAGACAGGAAGCAAAGACACTTTGGTTTTGGTTAAAGTGTAGCTAGAAAGAGTAGACATATACTCCTTTAAGCAGGGAGAATCTAAATTCAAGTGTCTGCTGTCTAAACTCTGAGATCATCAGTATGGTCATTTCAAAAGAGTTACTGTTTCTGACCAAAATCTCCTATGAAAACAGAGCTAGATTCAACTCAAATCAAATCTTTCCATTATAACGTTCTAATAAGTCGAAGAAGAAAACTCTTCCTGGTAAGAATCCTATTCTTTAAGGAAAGTCATCAAAATCAGGGCAGGGAGCAGCCTGTCACAGCTTTAGTCAGGGTGCACAATAGAATAAGAGAAAAAGATGTAGGAAGAGTAACAGGAAACGAGACAAAAGATGGGTAACTCTAGGAGAAAAGAGAGGTGAGACAGATTAATTGGGGAAGAGGACTTCAAATAAGTTATTATTGAGTGTGGGAAGCCTGAGTCAGCGGGCTTGAATGGAGAAAAAAAGCAAATAATCAAAAAGCACAAGATTATAGTGAGCCACTTTGCCCCTTTCCTTCCCATCTCCTGAATTGCCACCAAAACTCTTAGCTCAGCACTATGAACATGTACACAACAAAAGTATTTGTAGATACTGCCAAAGCTACTGCTCAAGGTAAACTTTTATTATTTTATTTTATTTTATTTTATTTTATTTTATTTTATTTTATGGGAAAGGCGAGTATTGTTTTTGATGAGCTTTAACAATACCCACTGTATCTCTAGAGAGATTTAGATTTTTTTATATTTAACACATATTTTAACTTACTTTAAGTCAGAATAGCTTCACAAATTCACAAATGAAAATTATACTTTAAAAAATTTTTTTATAGTGCTTGTTTATTTTTGAGACAGAGAGAGACAGAGCGTGAACAGGAGAGGGGCAGAGAGAGAGACACACACACACACAGAATCCTAAGTAGGCTCCAGGCTCTGAGCTGTCAACAGAAAGCCTGACACGGGGCTCGAACTAATGAACCACGAGATCATGACCTGAGCCAAGGTCGGACACTTAACCAACTGAGCCACCCAGGTGTCCCCAAAATTTTACTTTTAATGGTACGTGAATATTAACCTATAGATTTAGATACAACAAAATGTTTGTGAAGTCAATCATATACAAAAAAAAAAAAAATCCCTGCTTTTATAATCTGATGTTTCAAATTGTCTCAATTTGCACTTAATAAATTCAACATTTTAATAAGAATATTTTAGCAATCTGATTCTGGGTAATTCTATTTAGATCACTTCACTCCAACACTTTATCATGGATTTGGATAATCATTATCCCCCAATAAATCAAACACCAAATAGGCCCGGTTATTTTCTATCTTAACAATGTTTTTATTAGTTATAGAGACGTCTTAATTTGGTACATAAAATTTTTAACTAGATAATGCAACTTCTAAAACTGTTGAAGAGCATCTTGAGACAAATTTGCAAAATTTCATGTTCATCCCTCTCATTAACTTGTAGTTTAACACCAGTGTTCCTTATGCTTCCTATGAAATAATAGTCCATATGAAACAACTTGAGTCTAAGACTAAAGAGTTAACAAACTTTTTAATGGTGAAAAGTGCCACTGTGGTTTACAGTGTTCCGCTGAGTATTTTATCAACAGACTTATTGTGTCACCAGCATGCTCCTCTGGCTTACACTGCCTAACATGAACTTTGGCTCAGTATGCATTTGGGATCTCTAAAAGCTGTCTGTTAAAAGAAAGTGGACAGTGTAATAAATATTATTTTAATAGACACTTAAACAGCACTTATTTGTATCTTCAGTGATTTCAATGGCCTGAAACCCTTCCATGAGTTCCATGAAGGTCTACAGACCACAATAAGGATACACTGGGTCAAAGGAGTACCAGATAGCACTGTCCTCGAAGGCAACGTTGCACATGAGAACATTCATGTAAAGTGCCTCCAGTGTGTCTGGCAAATAATAAGCATCTATTGTTGATGATGATTAAGATGATATACATGACTACTCAGTTTTTTAATCTTGCTATTTACTAGCACAGTGCTATAGCAGTGTTGTTTCAATTCAGTATTTTTTAAGACATACTAGAGATTGTGCCTGGATTAGAGAATCAACTGGAGATGGTCAAAAATAACACTGCTCTGTGTTCTGGTTTCTCTTCCTCTGGGGATGACAGTGATCACCAGTGATTGTACCCCTCCCTCCAGAGACCAGAGGAGCCTTTACAACCCTTACTAGATGGTGTCCAAGCATCCAAGACTAATTTTTGCTATGCCTGATAAAAGCTATTGCTACTCTAGAGGTCTTATCTCAAGGACTAGGGAATTTAAATGGCAGTAGATTACCTGAGCTAGAAAGGATGTGAAGCTTAGAACTTGAGAGAACTAGGACATTTAGAATTGTGTGACAAACCTACGGTGAATCCTTTTAAATACATACATATATACACAAGGGATAAAGAGATTATTCAAAGAAGTTATTTACTAAAATGTGGTTGATGGGGAATTAATAAGTAGTACATATATAGATTATATAACCACAAGCATTTATCCAAAACTCTGAAGTCAAGTGTATTTAGAAAAATATTTAGTATTAGGATATCATACCACCTATTATCTATTACCTTCAGTATGGTCTGGGGTTGCATTCTACAATCAAAAATATGAATATTTCTGGAGCAAAATGCATGAGTATATCTACTAAGTGGTATAAATAAAGCCTATACATAGCTTTATGTAAGTTTAGATCATATCAGGTCAGTAATTGTAGATAAGAATTTGTTGACATGTTACTTAGAATGGAGTACTAGGAGTAAGATTTTAATGTATGATGCATAAGAGTAAAGTCATAATATCTTGGCATTCTTTTTTAAAAATTTTTTAAATGTTATTTATTTTTGAGAGAGATGGAGTGCGCATGGGGGAGGGGCAGAGAGAGAGGGAGACACAGAATCTGAAGCAGGCTCCAGGCTCTTAGCTGCCAGCACAGAGCCTGACACGAGGGGCTCGAACTCATGAACTGCGAGATGGTGACCTGAGCCGAAGTTGGACGCTTCACTGACTGAGCCACCCAGGCACCCCTTGGCATTCTTTTATCACTGTAAAGTAATATTAATATAATATGAAATATATATTTGGTCTCTAAGGATTGTGGGAACCCGAGATTTATAGTCCATTATTTGACAACCTGAGATTTCTGACTAGTGTCTGAAGTAGGAGCAGTTTTTTGGACTGAGTCCTTGCCTGTGAGATCTGTGCTAACTCCAGGTAGTTAGTGTCTAACTCCAGGTAGTTAGAATTGAATTAAGTTATTGAACACTCAACTATTATCCCAAGAGTTGGAGAATTGGTTGTTGGTGTGGGGGAAAACCCCACACATTTGGTGTCAAAATATTCTTTGGGTAGAGAGATAGTTTTCCTTAAATCACTATCCTCAAAAATACTTCTGTGGTAAATTTGAGAGTGGTGCAGGATTCTGGCCACCACAGTATGTGAAAAAGTTACTTCCTAAATTATCTAAGTTCTACATTATACTGCCTAGCTCTTGAAATTCACTGCCTTAGTACACCTTCTGAGAGAAAGAAAGAGAGATTTGAAATCCCATGGTTGAGAAATTATCATTTTTTCAGATTTCCTCTTTGTCACCTATGACTTAGAATGTGCATAATGAAGTTCCACATCAGATGTGGATGACTGACTAGCTATTGGACCTGATCTTCCCACAGATAACAATTACAAATACTAGATCAAAAAAACAAAAATGACCCAGAGCCTATTTGTGGAGACTTCCATTAGCCAAAGATGAAACTATTTGAGCTTCTTATTAATAATAACAATAAAGGCAATGTATCCAAACCTATCAAATGTGTTTACATGAATATGTTTCATTTAAATAAAATATCATTTATTTTCTGATATCCAGAAAATAAAGAGGTAGTAGTAAGTATTCATCTTGTCTTTCCTGAAAGAACTATACCATTGGGTAGCCAAATAATGGATACAGGAAAGTATCATTCCATTAATGCATTTAATGTAAAAAGTGTAAAAGAAATTATGGAATTAAAGCACACACATACGCATATATATGATTTAGGAAAAAAGGAATGCTTAATGCCTCTCTCTTTACACATATAAATATGCTTAGTTCCTATGTATGTACATATACACACATACTTCTACTTAATGCCTTAATGTGTATATCTATAGATAGATAGATAGATATTAAGCATTCATGTTTGCTGACATCATAAAAGAAGACAGAGGAACATAGTTTCTTCTCATAGCTAGAGCGATCCTTTCAAAATGTAAGTCATATTGTATCCTAAGTCTGGTCAAAATTCACAATAGCTCTCAATTTTCTGAAGAGTAGAAATCAACATCGTTCCAAATGCCTGTAAGAACCTATAAGAGCCGTCCTTGAATTAGCTCCTTATCTAATTTCTCTCACTTGACTATACTCCTGGTATAGTGCTTTCCTTCCTGTTCTTTAACACTTGAAATGTGCTCCAACTTCAAGGCCTTCGCATTGGCCATATTTTCTGCCTGGAGTGCTCTTTTTCCTTACTGCCACACAGCTTCTTGCCTTTTTCAAATCTTTGCACAAAAGTTATCTTCTCAATGAGGATGATGGAGGCATCCCATTAGAAATTACATCCAACTCTCTTGCTTCTCCTGACAAATGCACACCCCTTCTGACTCTGCTCTTTATTGTTCTAAGGCTCTTATCATTACTAATATCCACTACCATTTTGTTAGGAGTTAACTGCACTCCCTCTACACACATACCCCACCAAAGAAATGCTGAAACCCTAACCCCAGGACCTCAGAATGTGACCTTATTTGGAAATAGGATCCTTAACAGATGTAATTAGTTAAATTAGGAGGAGGTCTTACTGGAATGGGGGCATGGGTGTGGGCTACTCCAACATGACTGATGTCCTTACAGAGAAGAGAGAAACTTGAACACAGACATAGGAAGAACATCATGTGATGACGAAGACAGAGACCATTTATGCACCTGCAAAACCCACCAAAGACCACTGGCTAACCCTGAAGCTAAGAAGAGGCAAGGAAGAATTCCTCTGTAAGTTTTCATTGGAGCATTACCCTGTGGACACATTGATTTCGGATTTTTAGCCTTCAGAACTGTCAGACAATAATTTTCTGTTGTTTTAAGTCACCCAGCTTGTGGCATTCTGTTAAGGAAGCCTTAGGAAATGAATGCGTCTATCTATATACTGTATCGTTACTACCTAATTCACTTTGTATTGTCTTATTGTTTATTGTTTGTCCACCTCCTGCCACTGACCCCTTTCTCCCAGAAGGCAAACAAAGAACAGCAGGGATCTTTTTCATTGTTATATCCCAAAGCACCTACAAGAGTTCCTGGTACACAGTACGTACTCAATACTACCTGAATGAAGTAATCCTCATATACATTGCTTCGTCATTTAATTATTTTAGTTGTTCTTTGTGACTTCTCAGTTTTTGTTTTGTTTTAGTGTTTTATTACCCACAGTAATGGAAAACATAGCTAGCAGGAAGAATTTAAATAACAACTAAAACTCAATTTAACATCTCTTTTTGAAGTAAATATTTAAGAATAATTGTTAAAAGTAATGAGGTTGACTGTTTATAATTTCATCTCTTTTTATTTCCCCTAGCCATGCTTTGTGAAGATGCTGTGGAGTAAGTCATCAAGTCAGACACCAGAAAAGAATAGGAGAGTTAAGATAATCAGCTCCAGAGCAATAGAGAGTTGATTGAACATAAATTGTTTAACTCTCTAACCAAGACTCCATGGAAGAAATTATTCATAATAAACTTCCCAAACCATTATGGTGTCTATCCACCAATACCGTCAAACTTCTCAACTTTCAATTATTGAGAACATTCAGGGAAGCATGGGTGATTCAGTCGGTTGAGCAACCAACTTCAGCTCGGGTCATGATATCACAGTTTGTGGGATCAAGCCCTGTGTTGGGCTCTGCACTGACAGCATGGAGCCTGCTCAGGATTCTCTCTCTCTCTGTCTTTGTCCCTCCCTCGATCTCTCTCTCTCTCTCTCTCAAAATAAATAAACTTTAAAATAAATACTTCAAATTAGTTTATCCAGTTTAACTAAACTCATCTCTCAGCAACCATAAAATCTGTGAAGTTTGACAGGTATTGTACATTTACTAACATAATTCATTCTAACATGATAAAATACCTCCCTATACGTTTATATTTGCACTTATCAGTGAGTTCCCCCTCACCCCCATCCCGCTCTAGCCACTAAAATTACGCCTTGAAATTGACTGCCCTAGTGAAAGTGAAAATACCTATTGCTTTTATTTATTTATCTATCTATCTATCTATCTATCTATCCTGTTGCTTTTAGAAATAAGAAGTCATTCTTCAGCCTAGACTTTTTGGTTTTGGTCTAGTTTTATTGCTTAATACACTTGAATCTAAGCACTGATGAGGGGAAACAGGTTTTAAATCACAAAAGCTTCCTTTTCCAAAAGCAAACCTTGATGTTCTGAACATAATTTTACTGTAAGGCATAGTGAAGAGAAAAACGAAGATATTATAAGTAGGGAACAACCTTTGTAGGTAGAAAGAAATAGAGGCTCTTAGAATTAAAAAAAAAAAGGAGAGAAAAAGAAAAGCAAAAGTGAACCAAATTTCTTTCATTTTTTCTATCTGTGGCCATATAAAAACTTGGGGAGGACATTAATATAGCATCAGATAGATCAGAGAGAAGCTAAAAGTAGAGGGGAGTGTACACAGTTTCATATTTGAAAATCTAGGAAAAGACTGAAAAGCAGAGTGCTTTTGTGGCAACATAGGGTGAGCACAGCAATGTAGATATGGCAGCTCATAGTGTGTGGGCAGAGAAGAACTCAGTACATCCATGCTGCCTGCTTCAGTTCTCAGTGATCTATGTGAGGAACAGAATTTCATAAGCTCCTGCAGAGTTCTTGGTCACAAATTTAAAGTTTCCCAGCAGTCGCCAGACTTGGCAGGTACAAGACCCGATAGAGCAGAAGAGCCCGGGCTCAGAACACAATGGAGGGCATGGTGGAGTGTCTATGCAACCACACAATCGATGCAGTGTCAGTAGGGGTGGAGGATACTGGGGTTGGACTCAGCTCCTGACCTTGCTTAGGACGGACCATACAATTACACAGGCGTACATAACATGGAGACCGGGCAAAACAATTACTCCTCAGCTGGAGTTCAGTAGGAGTGAGCTTGGGATACCATGTGGACTAGCACCATTTTCAGCTTCCCCCATGTGTAGACAACATGTAGCAAAGGAGGCGGAGGGTGTGTGAAAGAAAGCCGCCATAGAGGTTTTGGATTTTCAATAGATTAAAAAACTACCCGAATTACCTACTTGCAAACCTAAAATGTTTCTTGTTTTGTTGTTTTCCTTTGTGAACAGAAATCACTACAAGGGACGTTAAATCAGTTGTACGAAATGAAGACAGCAATGTCATTTTGCACATATGAGCCATATGTGAAAATATTCAATTTTCAGGGGCTCAGTTTTTTTAAAAAAAATGGCTGGAATAAACAAAAAGTCTCAATTGTAAAGTTTAGTAAGATAGTATATGAGACCTCACTACTGAAATAGCACAAAGTATATGAATCATTCTATATCTTGGCAAAAAAATTAACCTTTTTTTCATGTGGACACTATTTTTAAAAAGTTATTTAATATTTGGAAATACATATACCATTTACATTTCACATTTTAGATTATAAAAGATGTACATGAAAACAATCTTTCTTCGATAGTGTCAATGTGGTATAAGACTAGAAAAGATTTAAAATCTACTTTTATTTGGTAAATTAATTGTGTATTACTAGGATAGTGGGAGTAAATGAACAATCTGACCAATTATCAATAACAGGAAATAAGTGTTTTCCTGCCAAAACTGTACCCAATGCTTACAATTTTGATCATGATTTGGGCATACATGTGTCATTTGTTATGATTTGCTGAGCATCCTAAATGTTTTTGGTATTTTCACAACCTAAATATTAAGAAGCCTGTGAAGTGGAATTGAAGATAAATAGATAATATATATTCCTCACATTTGAAATTAAATGATCCTTAGGAAAAATATTTTTGCTTATTATAATTTTCAACCAAAAATACTGAGTTGGTTCGATATAACTTTTATTTTAAATAAAAATTACAATTTATTCGTTTACAAGAAAAGATTAAATGAAACTTAATATAACTACTATTTAATTTTTTTAAATGTTTATTTAGTTTTTGAGAGACAGAACACAAGTGACAGAGGGGCAGGGAGAGAGGGAGACACATAATCTGAAGCAGGCTCCAGGCTCTGAGCTGTCAGCACAGAGCCCGACGCAGGGCTCAAACTCACGGACTGCGAGATCATGACCTGAGCCAAAGTCGGACGCTCAACCGACTGAGCCACCCAGGTGCCCCATATTTAAAATGAAATTACAGAGTGTACTGACATTGACTTTATGTAACTAAATGAACTCATCATATTATATATAACACATGAAAATTATCTTCCATATATTATGAATTGACATTCAAATCCAGAACTCTTATACATAAATTGAATTTCATGTTACTAAAATGTGTTTACTATACATAAATAGTTATTGTGAATGTGTTTTAGACCATCCCAACATTTGTTCTTTCCTTGATAAACATTTGGGATTATGACATATGAAGACACTGTATAAGGGAAATTAAATCAGCTTTGATCCCATTATTAAGAAATCCATACAGAATCGGATTCAGACAACAAGACATCATGCCTAACAAATGACAGATGCAATACACCAACTTGAAATGCCTATTTGAAATAAGGTTATCATTAAAATCAGTTACCACATGGAAAAGGTGTAGTGGCATCCAGCTAACAGCAAACACCAATATCAATATGGTTAGTCTATAAAAAACACTTCGAGATCTCTTTTTTATCCTCATGATCGAACGGTTTACTCTCATTTCATGAACGTCTGAGTTTTCTTCAGGTTTCATCTCAAAGCAGGTGGGGACTCCTGGTATGAACTTACTGGATGACGAGAGCTGACTTTTTACAGACCCAAAGTTTTCTGGAAGCATTCTTGAATGGTTCTCTTGAGAAGGTCTTGCTGGAGCAGGTAACACACATGCTGTCTTCTTGCTGTATCTTCTTCTGTGTTTTCTGATGAATGAATAGCTCCATTTCTGGCTGCTGGAAAGTTTCCCCTGAGGCCCACTCTTTTTGAATGGATGAAGAGTTAAGTTGATCATCTCATTTTCTTCTAGTTTGCTTTCTTGGTTGGACAACCCACAGCTTATACTCCTGCAGACACTGGTATGACTTATGGTTAGACACACCAAGGGCAGAATATACTGAACTAGCAATAAAGAGATGGTAAAAGCAATTCTGTATGAATCGGATGGCCACGACTCAACACATAAATACCTGCTGCTCAGCAATGTTGAGCCAAATGTTTCCTGAAGTTCCACCAGACTGTGAAACACTGGAAGAGGAGAACAAATCGCAAAACCTAGCGTCCAGACAGTAGCTATCAAGAAGTAGCCATGGTTTGCCGTTAAATTATTAGATATAGGATGTTTTATCATATGATACCTGACAATGGCAATTGATATTAAAATTAAAGTTGACACCAGAACTGAAACACACTGAAGAAAAGGCATAATATGACACATGACTTTGCCAAACATCCACTGATCCAGCAAGACGGAGGTCAGTGTGAAAGGTGAGCAAAACAACACAACCAAGATATCAGAGAAGGCCAAATTTCCTATGAGGAAGTTTACTGTAGTCTTCTGGTTACGTTTTCTCATGAGTGCCATTAAAATAAGGAGATTCCCCATGAAACCAAGAAGACTTACAAATGTATAAAGTCCAATCAGAAAATACTGCAGGTCATCTACACTGCTTTTATAGTCATCCCACACTGGGAAATCAGAGCTCCGAGGGGCCCCAGTACTGTTCTCAGTGGCAAGTGTCTTGTTATAAAAGTCCTGGAGCTCTAAATCCATATCACAGTCCTGCTTGGAATAAAAAGACATTAGTTACCAACTTAAAAAAAAAGTTACGTGACCACTATAAATTAATACACTGAGAGGGAAACTAAATTTTACAATTTGCTCCTGTTACCTTACTAATCTCCCAAAAAAGTTTTGGGAGGTCTTGAACTGGTTCTAAGAGCACAGCAAATATCAGCCAATAACAATTACAGTAAATCTAAGCCTACCATCACTTCTGGGGTGTGTTAATGTGTTGTAAAATAGCAAACCTTGTTTTTTAAATTTATGTAGATATGACGAAAGGGAAGGAAAAGGCAAATATATGAGCTTCAAGATACCTAATTTACAACAGCTCATTGCTATTATTTATCCTGTCACAGTGCCTACTCATGGTGTGGTCACATAATCTTACCTTAAACATTCCTTCATTTCCAACTTCAATCAAGGTCAAACTTAAAAGTCACCTATGCTAAAGTATTCCTTAGTCTACTCAACTAGATGTGATCTCCTCTTTGGAACCCCCATACTGCTCTGTTTATAGCTGTCTGATGCTAATGTCACAATTTGCTTTGCTATGCAGTTAAAATGCATAGCAGCCTCCCTTATTTATTTATAAGCAATGGAAAAGCGGAAAACTGTCCTTTATTCACTGTGGCATCTACCACAATCCATGGCCCAATAACTTCACCATCGTAGGTGCTAAATAAATATTTATGGAAAAATGAAAAATTCAAACAAGTGTCTAGTATCTTAAATATTATCTTGTTCAAATTTAAGCTTCTCAAGTGTAGAAAGATCACCCCAGGACTTAGGTGTATATAGTAGGCACTTAATAAGTGTTTATCAAGCTGTACTGTTGACTCCGTGTGCACAATACTGGATAGCAGTCATTCCATGATCAATTCTTAGTCCTTTAAGAGGTGCCAGATTATCATGAATTAGGATAGCCACTGGCCAGCAGTCTACTAGTGTTTAAAAAAAAAATTACCTGTTTACTTTTTAATTTAAAAAGTGAAAACAATTTTCAGCTTTAAAAAGATTGAATACATTCATATGGCCGAAGGAAAATTTATATCTTAAAGTTAAATGTATAAGTAATACCAATATCATACCCCATAATAAGTTTTTTCATTTCAAACAAAATTAATAATGTAATATTATTAATAGCACAATGGTATTTATTTATTGCTACATATTGGAGATTTGACAGTATTGCCTGATGAAACACAAACTGTCTATAATATATCAGTAAGAGGCAAAAGGGACCGCTTGTCCTCTTTTTTTATTTTTTTTTATTTTTTAAGGTTATTCATTTTTCAGAGACATAGAGAGACAGGCCCAGGTCATGATCTCACAATTTGTGAGTTCAAGCCCCGCGTCAGGCTCTGTGCTGACAGCTTGGAGCCTGGAGCCTGCTTAGGATTCTTTGTCTCCTCCCTCTCTCCCCCTGCCCCTGCCCAGCTCATGCTCGCACTCTGTCTCTGTCAAAAATAAATTAACTTAAAAAAAAAATGAAAAAAAAAAGTTACTCACGTGGCCTACTGAATCATTTTATTCATCATATTATCAGATAATTGCCTCCCAGTAACTACTCTGAATGGATTAGTGAGCTTCTAATCAAAGTAGCCTTGACTGGCCTTTTTGCCTAATTTCCTGGGTTCTGATAACCCCTGGTTTCATCTACCTTGTTTATAATCTTATTTGTACTTATAACGTGTACAGGTTGTTCCTGTGTATCCTGCTTATTCATTCTTCTTTTGACTCACTTTCTTGAAACAATCCTTTTTTGTTGTAGATCTGTGGTTACTGATTGCTTTTTCTACTACCAAGGTAAGGACAAAAGAGAAGTTGCATAGATGATTCTACAATGGCTTTGTGTTTTCTTGGGGCATGTAACTGGAGGATGATGCTCCTTTAAAGTAAAATATTACTCTCCACAATTTTTTGAAGGAAGAGGAAATGCAACATAATTTGGGGTAACAGAAACAATGGGGTTTTGAGGCTTAACTTCAGATTGTCTCCAATGCAGTGGTCAGTCTTCTCCATTGGACTGTAATGGAGATAAAGGAAATGTCTTAATTCTTTTTATGATAGTAATGGTGCTTAAGAGAATTATGTTGTACATAGAGGATACTAAGTAAACACTTGCTATTAATCACTTAAGAAAATAGTTTAATTTTCCCAACCTTGAAATAATAGAAATGAATCATTTGGGGAATATAGGAAAATTCAGGATAGAGTGTGACTATTTGTCTATGTATATATATATGTGTGTGTGTGTGTGTGTGTGTGCGTGTGTGTGTGTGTGTGTATGTCTTTTTACATAGACATATATATAGGAACCACTGAAATTAGACAGGTTTTCAAATGGCCCTAAAATGAAATGAGGAGATACATCCATAGACAATGGTGAAAGTTTAGCACTTTAAAATTTTAAATGAGGCATCTTCAGTCATAAAGGCTATCACATAAGCAACATAAAACTAAAATAGCAAAAAATATTTATAACATGTTTTTATTTAAATGTAAAAGAAATACATCAGATTGCATCGTGTCACTAAAATTTTTCTCTAACAATACATGTCCATAAAATCCTCAGTTCATTACATTATAAAAACCACTGCCTTATCAGTAAGCAGATGAAGGAAATGTCATCCTAAGTATTCACTGGACACGGGAAACACTGAGGGCAACACTTCTTGCCCTCCTTAAAAAACTCTACTTTAAATACAATTTTAAAGGGGAGGCTCCTTTTATTAATGAATAGCTAAGATTAGTTGTTCCTTCCCTTATTCATTCAACTAGCATTTACTGAACAGCTGACGTGCTAGGTGCTCTGCTAGGCTCTGGCATAAAGGTAACAAATACAAGGTACTATGTGGTAATATTTCCAAGGGTTAATTCAAGGTTACACAACAAGTAATTAATTATAGACTGCAAGTGCCTGAGATACAAAAGGCCCTAAATGGATTATGAATGAATGAATGACATTCTCCTGATTGCTAGTGATACACTTTTTTACTATGGCACAAGCACACTGTTGCTGAAAATCATGGATGCTTACTTGTACCTATTGACAGATTGATAAATTATCATTTTTCTTATGTTTTTTCCCTCTCCTAACATTCATTCATTTAACATTCATTTTATTTTAGTGTGACTGTGCTGCTGTTCCTCTAACACAAACCAATCCATCCCATCTAAACATAAAAATACACATGACACCTAACATGATGCTCTGCACTAAATGAGCATTTTGTGAATCTTTGCTCCAATGACTTCTCACACCGAGAGATGTTGCAAATAGGGGGAGAAGAAAGGGGATGCAGAGCTATTTCTTTAAAAGTGCCCTCTTATAGCCCCCCCCCCCCCCCCCCCCGCAGGCTATCCAAAATGGACCACACATTGGCATGCAGATTATTTTGAGCTGGAAATAATCAAGACCCAAAAGACTCAGGAAGAAACTTTGACCTCCCCACCAACTGCCTAAAAAATTTTAGATAGGGGACCTGTACCCACAAAAGAGCTATTTATAGAGATTCCTTTTTACCTAAGAAACTTAACTGTATAACAGGGCAACCTTTGTTTTCCAAACATCGCCTACCTTCCTGCTAGTAGCTTTCCTCCCTTACCCCTCTCCTTAGCCTAGGATGACACATATGCCTCATTTTGCCTGTCTTTGGAATTTCCATGTCTGTGTAGATTCCCCATAGGTAGGAAACTAAATTTGATTTTCTCCTGTTAATCTGTCTCAAGGAAATTTAATTCTTAGTCCAACTAGAAGAACTTTGGACAAAGAAAAATTTCTTCCTCCCTAACAATAGCCAGGGGAGGTTTTAAACAGTAGGAAATAGTTGTCCAATAAGATTTGTCTTTTTTTTTCTTTAATTGAAAAATCAAAGGTAGAGGAACTACTTTAAAATGAAAACAAACAAACAAACAAACAAAACCACAAAGGATTTCTTTTCTTAAACTTACCCCTTCACTTGCCTGAAAAGCACAATAAGCAAACATATAATGGAAATGTAAATCTGTTTAATAATGATCTGCTTTTCAACAAGTGTTATAATGAACACTGTACAATCCTATGCAACATACTTTACACATAATAAAAGTAATGCCATATGTGTACTTTCCTGCATCTCAGAGTGCTAAGCAAATTATGAAATGCAACCAGAAAGATGTTTGAAAAATGAAATATTTTAGAGGAAACTTGATGCTGACTGTGTGAAACCTTTGTTGTGCTTACTTATGAGCTTTTCTTCTTTCGTACCCAGTTTTCTCTCTCACCATCAGTTTCCACAGGACTGTACATCCAACTTCAACCCTCACAGTAAAAAGTGGAAAAAAATAAAAGTTCTTCCTCAAAGTGTGGTGACTGTGAAAAAGTCTTTGTAAACTTAGTGTAATTTTCTGATATTGTAATTTTCTTATAAATATCGATCTATATCTGACACCAAGACAAATTAAATCTTCCCAATAGACTTTAAGTATGTGAGGTAGATAGCTCTTAAAAAGAATAATAGGGGGAACTCAGAGGATTCTAAAAGACAGCTTATATATTTAAATAAGGTTCCTTTGTTAAGATAATTTCCTGTCTTATGAAAATGCACATCTTTTCACAGAGGATGCCAATCACACACAAAAGAATAAAATACATGATTTTTTTTTTCCTCTAGCAATGATAGAATATCAACTATTGCCGATTTTGCTATCATCCTGGAACAATGGCGAGATTCCATGATCTCCAATATTCCCATGATTTATTTTTAAAGCTAGAATCTGGCAAAATTTGAGTTGGAAAGATAAATACAGCTCTGCTCAGCTGACAAACACGCAGGCACGCGCCTCCCTCCCTTCTCAAGTCTAACAGCAGAGTTTCTCTTCCCTTGAGAAATCTGAAATTTAAAATTGCATTCGGACTCAAAATTCTGCTGAAAGCCTCAGGCTATTCCATGATCTGTGGCCAAGTCTTTCGACTTTGATCCAACACAATGGTTCAGTTTCTTTAAAAGATAAACTAAAGGTCTGTGAACTTGGGGATAAAAATTCCTTGTTTGTGGAATTCGAGGTGTATGGATGTCTGGTATTGCTCGCATTTGTCATTTGAGGCCACCTTGCAAACAGGAGCGCAAATCCAGGCGCGCGGCTGCCTCCGGGTCTGCGGCCAGCTGCGGGACTGCGCGGCAGGTGGAACTGCCCGTGTGGAGCCCGGTGGACTGCGCCCCGGGACCTCGCCAGAGCCTGGCTAGGGCTGTGCACTAGCCGAGCACCCCGCGGGCTGCCGTTCCCCTGCCTCGGACGCCAGCCGGGCTGCACCCGGGGCTCGCACCCAGGGGGAGCGCTAGGTCCCCGCGCACCCCAATCCCGCCTCCTCCTGACCAAGCTCCAGCTCGGATTCCGGACACTCCTCCTGGGTTCGGCCAGCGCCAGCTCCACCCCGGGTGAGTACTTGCCCCGCACTAAAGAATTCCGCTTGGTCCCTTCCCTGCTCTCCTTTCAAGCCTAACAGTTGACTGTTCGGCCACCCCCCAATCCCCACTTTTTCACCGCGCTGCCTTGGGCTTCCCCACCCTCCGTCTCGGGAGATCCCAATACACCCGGGGACCGGGGACAGGGGTGCGGCTCCCGGGCCCGGAGCGGACTAGCCGCCCGAGCCAGGAACGGCCTCGGCCCCTCCCTGCAGGCCCACCCCCGCGTGGAAGGGAGCGGCGGGGAGAGGCTGAACCCGGTACCTCGGGGCTCCCGGGCCGGTGCTGGTGCCTCGGTTCCCGGGAACGCGGTCGCTCCTGCGCCCGAGCGAGCGGCGGCTGCAGGGGGAGGACCTGAAGGTGGCGGTGGGAAAGTGGTGGGGGTAGGGAGGAAGGAGCGGGGAGCAGCGGGGGTTTTAGAGGCGCCTCGGGAACACGTGACCGCTCCCGGGACCCCAGAGACCCTGCTCCAGGGCGCCTGCTCCGCGCCAGCTTCTCCCCAAGCCCGGGGTCGGGGCATCCCAGCCCCTACCTTGCTGTTTGGGGCCCCAGGGGGAAGCTGCAGGCCCCCGGCAGGGTACCCCGTCACCCTGGCCTCTGGTTGCTGGCCGAGGCCAAGTTAACTTGACGAGCTAGAGGATTTTTGCCGGTTGTGTCCCCAGCCTGGTGAAGTGAACTCGGAGTCTTGAGCTGATGTGGGAGTGCAGGGGTACCTCTCAGAGCTTAGGCTCCCTGAGAAAAAGCTTCAAGGCCCAGGTTTTCTCTTTGTTCGGAAAAAATGAAAACCAAAACCGAACGCTGCTCTTTCTCCCACCCTCTTGGAGTGAGCAAGGGAGAAGTCTAGGTGGAGAGGCTGATCTGGAGGGGCAGGGGACACAAAGGGGTCAGCAATTTGATCCATCGCGGAGAACAGGAAAAAGGATTTACTCCCACTGCTAAGGAGAGGTAGTTGTGGGAGTGGGCAATCGGCGTGGAGCCGAGGAGTGAGGGTGAAATGGGATCCACGTTTCCCAGGGCTTTTCAGTAACATAAAGAAGACTCGGGAATGAAGAATTGTCATAGGTTTTTTTCTTAAAAAACAAAACAAAACAAACAAAAAAACCCACAACTCATTAACCAAAAAACACCACAAAACTTAGCCCTCTGTTTATCCTCAATGTGATTCCCATCCTCAGTGTTTCCCAATCTGTGGTGCAGGTTGGCCTTATTTTTGTCAGTCATTAGGTGGCAGGTATTTTAGGCTTCTCTGCCCGGTGTGCGTGTGCGTGTGCATGTGCGTGTGCGTGTAAGAGGCAGGGAGTGGCGAGAGAGAGGGATGGAAAGACACACTTGAGAAGGAGATTGGAGGTAGAGATCCCTATGTTTTTGACCATGGCCTTGCAGGAGGAAGATTGTATTTGTTGTATATTTCAAAACTGAAAATGATTATGTGACAATCATAGCATCAAGTGCTTGGTGTTTGGTGCAATCCAATGGGACCGACATTCTGTAAACTGGAGAGGACCATGTCTCTTGGGAGCAAGGCGATTTGTAAATGTAATTTCTGGGGGCAGCAAACCCTAGTGGTTTCCCTAGAAGTCGACCAAAATTCTTGTGCCTCTTCTCTGCTGAATTTTAACATACGACACCCAAGGGATGTATACATTGTCATTGTGTCAGCTAGAAAGGCATCCAAGAGCTTTTAAATACCTCAGACAAATACAGTTCCTATTTCATTCTTTTCTGTTTTATTTCTAGAATGCTAGTACATTCTCCCCAAACGCTTGACAGAATAGTCAGTCTGAGCAGGCCCATTGGATCCTGTAGTCGGTGAGCTGAGGGATGGTAATGTCAACAAGGGGGGACTGGTGAGAAAACAAAGTTTGGTTCTTAGACTTTCTTAACTCCAACATCTGCATGGTTACTGCACTACACATTGCCACATAAATGTCTATGCTTCCATCCGTTGCACGGTTATAATACATACCTACTTCAAATATGCATTGTCTTTAAAACAACTTCTAAATGAACCCCATTGTGACTATCTTCTAAAATATTAGTCTATGGTGCAAGCTTTTGTATGTTAAAAATACAAGATGGATTTTATTGTTTTCTTTTCCACTAATTTGTTTTTTTTTTTTGATAATATCAACCCTTAGGTTGAAGTAATTGTTATTATTAGAGTATTAAAAATAAAAGGCCAACATGTGATTGAGATGGAGATTTTGATTAACCCATCATTCCTTTCTCACTGCACACACAAACATGCAAGCCTCAAAAAGGGAGTCAGAATCTCTTCTTTAAAGACACATTCAACATACATGGAATAAACAAATTATTAAGAATCTTTTTTTTTTCAAAGATACTGTCAACTTGAAATTCCAACAGTATGCTACATAAAGAGGAAGATATGAAGATCAGTGTGCTTTTATCTTCAAATTTCCCAGGAGGGATTCAAAACTAATTATCATCACTCTTTGTAGACCATAATAAGTAATTTTGTTCCTATTTTATGGAGTCCATTGAAGCAGGTAAAGTACTACCTCTGGGAACACAGATAGTAATGTCCACTTCTGCTCTATATATTTTTGCTACTCACGATTATAAAATACTCATTTGGGAAATTAAGTTGGATTTTATGCGTGCTACGAAATTAAACTGGGTGTTTTCCAGTTCTCATGGTTCTTCATCAGTTATGAAAGAAAGCATATCTCTAAAGGTGAAAGTTAAAATCACTCGGACTCCTAAGACAAATTATTGAATAATAAAACACTCTCCAAACAATGCTTGGAGTGGCATTGCTCTGAGGAACATGTCTGTTGTTTTTGTCAAAGTTATTGCTGTATTTTAATAACAGGGACCATTTGTGAAGGATGAATACTAAAGTGTTTTAACATAATCTCAAATGATATGTAATGTTGATATATAGGAATATATAAGAATAGTGGTGACAAATAAAGTAGAAAAATAGTGTTACTTTATGTGATGCATTTTTTTTCTGTGAAGATTTTTGTTACATTCATGAAGAATGTTACATTCATAAAGAACATTTCTTTTGCCACTGTTTCTATCATGGTAAATTTAAATCCTTAATTCTTAAAAGATGTGGGAAGGGCCATTTCTGGGTATTACCAAAAATGTTTTTGTGATGCTGATTGATGCATTGATTTCTTTGGAATTGTAATAGTTTGTCATATAATCAATATTTAGGACTTAAAACAAGAAACTAACATAATTGTGAAATACAGGCAATTGTTTTAAGGAACGAAAACAAAAAAAATATTAACCCAAAATTTTGAGTGCATAGAGCCATTTTCCCAGATAATTCGATGATAATTTTGAGGTCCTAAGGGGGCACTATAAACACATAATTGCCTTCTTCTGACAAGCACTGTGCTACTTAAGCAACACTTTATCTTTCTTTCTGATTTTCTAACGATTAAATCATTAAGCATAAAATAGTGACTGATTTCCAAACAAGATGTATGGTTCTTTTTTTAAAATAAATTTGCCATGTTAAAAATACATAAACACATATATGTGATACACATATATATAGTTATACAATCACAAATCACAAATCACAAATGTATTTGTATAATGGACACAACCAGAACACCTGGATTTCATCCAGGTTTTATTCCAAATTACTGGCCGGGCTTTAGACGAAACACTTGACCTTTTTAGTCTTCACTTTCTTTGTAAAATGAAATGCTTTGACTAGTAGATATGGAATCCCCTTTGAGCTCTGACTACCTATGACTTTATGCCATTAAGAAGTATGCATTATAGACATATGTGTAGAAAAAGACACTTTTTGGATCTTCAGAAAAATTTTATGGTCATAGAAATTGTTTCTCTCCTCTCCATATTAGAAAAAAAGAAGAAGAAAATACTGTTGATAGTTTTCCATTATACTGGCACATTCTCTTCCCTGCAGCTATAATAACTATATAATGATACTTGATACATTCTTATTAAAAAATGTGGATGCCTTACATATGAACAAATGATTCTTTTTTTTTTTTCTTGGAGAGAGAGAGAGAGAGAGACAGAGTGTGAATGGGGGAGGAGCAGAGAGAGAGAGAGGGAGACAGAATCAGAAGCAGGCTCCAGCCTCTGAGCTGTCAGCACAGAGCCCGATGCAGGTTTCGAACCCATGAACTGTGAGATCATGACTTGAGCGGAAGTCAGGCACTTAGCCAACTGAGCCACCTAGGTGCCCCAACAAATGATTCTTTATCTAATTATATCATTTTAAAAATTTCAGCACAAGATACAGAAAAGAAGAAGACGACGTAATATTTCTATCATGTAAATCCATATATAGGCCATATATTCTTCCCTTCTGTAAATCAAAACAAAAAGTGGTGGTGTTGATAAGCTCCCCCCCAATATTGCTTTTTAATATAAATTTCCATTTCTTAGCTAAATTTTCATTGTTAGTATTTTAAATCATACTTACAAGTTTAAATATAGCTTTACTATATTTAAATGGAAATGAAAGAGAAATGGTTTGTTTGTTTTTGATATGTTGGTTTGTTTTGAATAGTCTTTAAAAAGAATGTTTAGAGAAGTGCTCAAAGCAAAAGCCCAGAATCAAAAGTTGATTAAATGGCGGTTAAATGATGTGCTCTTCAAAAATGTATCTGTTGCCATATTCTTACTCTTATCACGCTCACAGGTACTTCAGCTTTTAAAAGTATATTATTCAGCAAGTAGAAAAAGTTATGAGACATTTTCATTACATATTATATGCATTTTTAAAGGCAGTAGGATTCATTTTTCAAGCTTACACTTAATGGGGAAAGCAGAATCAATACATAAAAAAATAAAGAATATGAGAAGAATCAAGACAAGTATACAGTAAGATATATATGTATAAAATATATAATATTTACAGATATGTAAAGTATATGTATACATGTAATATGTGTATATATAAAAATAGCAATAATCCACCATAACTAAAATGCCCAAGACATTTTTAAATGTTTGAGATGAACAAATGGGTTTGGTTTGTGATGTTCATAGTTTGCGTTATCCTACTTTATTCCTTGTTCTTCAGCCCTTCAGGAGAACTTTTGTCAGTATCTTATGATACACCAGATAGAATTCTGGGCTGTGCGTTTAAGGAGATGAAAAGAGTAGCCACTACCTTCCAGAAATGTGTGCAAATAAATAATTAATTACATATAGCGTACTAAATTCTGTGTTAGAAATAAACTTAGAGTCCTGCCGGAATATAAATAAGACACATTCAGCGTATGGGGGCATTTGGGGAGATTGAGAGATATAAAAGAGGGCTTCATAGTAGACAAGATCCTTGAACTGAAGCTTGAGGAGGAATTGATGAAAGTTAAAGCTCCAAATGGCAGGGATGGGCAAGTAAGAAGTGGGGAAATAGCGTCAAGGTGACAGAGGGTGTTCCAGTTGGAGAAATACAAATAGTTCAGTATGCCTGAGTGTGTGGGAAGTGGTGGAGGATGATACTGAAAATATTGGTTAAAAGGACATGGCACTTGAAGGGTTCAGAGAGCAACTAGACTATTTAAGCTGGGGAGGGATATTACTGGAGGGCTGTGAAAGCCACTGAGGCAGAGAGACCATTTTGCAGACAAAGAAGTAGAGCTTGATGGATATGAAAGAACACATCTGAGACATGTTTAGGGGGTAAAATCGATGGGAATGTGTGAGCAACTGAATTTGAGGGTGTGAGAGAGAAACACGGGACAATTCTTAGATTCTGGTTTGAGGGATAGAGATGATGACAATGACTGAGATCCCATCTACTGACTGAGAAGAGAATTTGCCAATGAAGCCTGAGAGAGATCTGTCCTCTAGAGAGAGATTTAGGGTTATGAGTATACAAGCATATAATTGATGGCAAAGAATATGATTATGCATTAAGGGTTTAAAAAAAGGAGAAGATTAAGAACGAGATGATAAATTTGGGGATGTCTGGTCAATCAAGGAAGAGACAGGACCACAAAAGGCAGTAACACACAAGCCTTTTTGGGTGGTGGTCTTGGACAGAGTTGCATGATGGGAAGTCTCTCCCAGCAACAGTGCCTCCAGAGATAACAGCCCATCCAGGGGTGCTACATCCAGAAGAGAGATAGGACAGGGGACTCTTGGGGAGAATGGGAAAATAGAGAGTGGGCTTACTTATCTAGGTGACATCCCTCAGTGGCCAAGTGGGGAGACTTGGTTCAGAAAGCTCCAAAGGGCAGCAACAATTTGGTATCTGTCATGGCGATGGGATTTGTTTCATCTCTGGTTTACACATGATGGGTTCAACTTCTCAGAGTATGAAAAGTAGATGGATTCTAACTGGTTAAAAATATACATATTAAGATTAATTTAAAGCAATTAGATGTGTGAGAATTTGAGTTTGGTGCTGTCTGGCTTTGGGCTAATCGTAGCCTGCTGTGAAGAAGAAAACAATATGGGGGCCACTTTAAGCTAATACACATGTGCTATCTTGGGCCGATTTACATAGTAGGGTCCTGGGAAGGAAAACAGCTAAAGAAGTAGAGAGAGACAGCAGATCCTGGGAGAGGAGACTGAGGAGCATCCAGGAAGGGATGAGTAAAGATTGCAGTGTGGAGTTCATGAAGTCAAAGGAAAAGAAGATTCCAAGAGCATAGGATGGTGTAAAGAGTCAAATGCAACATAAAGAATAAATATAATAAAGTCTGAATTGTGTCCACAGGCTTTGGTCATTGGTGTTATGGGCAGAGGTGGGTAGGTGCGCCATATTTGAGGAGCAAATGAGAGGACAGTAAATGTTTTTTTTTTTTATTTTTTATTTTTTTTATTTTGGGAGAAGTTACCAGAAAGAGAAGCAACTACAAAAGCAATGACATGGGTGAGGGAGTTACAATGAAAGAGTGAGCAATTTTATTTTTGTTTTCATTTTAGTCTTGAGCCAAGAAAACGGAGTTGTTGAATAAACAGGTGTTATACTTATATCATTGTGTAACAAACCTCCCAAATTTAGTGGAATAAGACAACAACTCACTCATGGAATTTATTCTCATGGATTGAGTGGGAGAGCACAATGGTGGTGGCTTGTCACTGTCACTTGGTGTTTCGGGTGTCAGCTGGGAAAACTCAGTGGGCTAGGCTGACTCAAAGCCTGGGGGCTGAAACAGCTGGGAGAGAGGATTCACTGCTGAAATGAGGGATATGGAATTTAGGGAGTAAATACGCTATCATTTTTACTTAATTCAGAAGGAAGGAGGAGTCTATTGAAAATGGGATATGAGGTAGGAGACTAGGGGAGAAATGTGACAATTTGAAATATCTTCTAAAAGGAGAGACATTGGAAGTCACTCAAGCCCAAGAATTTTGGGGTGATATTTAAGGTTCAACGAAAGTTTTGAGTGTGTAGTTTCAATAATCTATGCAGTTGCATTATTTTCACCTATATGCTATGCTAGTAGAGAGTGGTAGCCAAGCAATTTCCTGTGTTCAGAAGAGTCCGATTATACCCCAGCCCATCTTTAGATATTTTTCCTCTTTGTAGATTTATATGTATCTGGAGAAAGAAAAGCAACAGCTAGACTTTAAACAAAGGAATGAAGAAGGGATACTTACCTAAGCAAAGTGTTGTGAAAAGGTCTAATGTTAAGCCTGAGATTTGGGGAGTGGGGCAAGATGAACTGTCAGACATACTTGTCATAGACGATACAAGTTTCAGAGGTGGTGTTCACACTTGTCCTTCTCACCAGCTATTCCTACTCCATGTCTTTGAGAGGAGATATGAAGTGAATAGTGACAAAAATCAAAACAAATAATAGTAACAATGGCAAGCTCTGTTCATTATACCATGTAATAAATACATAATGTGACACTTTTGTAAAATAACATTATACTTCTGTTGAATGTCTGAAGGGTGTCTGACAAGGTGAGATCTACAGTAAAATGTTTGGATATTTACTAAATAATTTTAAGAGTCTAGTCCTCTATAGTCTTATTCTGACAGATTTAAAAAAGATACTCTCAATCTGTGGGCTATGTGACTGAATGAGAACTTTCTTGAAGTTCATTCCCATTTCTAATCACGAACAAATCCATAAATATTACTTAGTTCCTCTACACAAGGAATATATTGAATTGTTTGCCTACATACCTGTATAGTAACATTTTAAAGAAAATTTTCACTCCTTTCTGCTAGTTAAGTCCCAAAAACAATTAATAATTCTTAATTAGTTAATCCAATGTATCCAATTGAATTAAGTGATTATATTGACTATTTGATTGTACTAACCAATTTAGTCAAAACTCTTTACCCCCTATATTTCATTGGTTTTAAGATGAGGACTTTATTAAAAAAATATTTTAGTACTCTCACTTTGAGATTCTTGTATAATCGATTGTGTGTCATTGCTTTACTGGAAGCATTTTCTCTCTTTCTCAGTGGTCCATAAAATAATGCTGCAATCTATATTCTGTGACATCATCGATTCAAATAAATGCAATAGGTAAGTTACAGAAAGAAGGAAAAACTGACACCTAATTAATGCATAGACTATGAACTGATTCACCAGCATGGTTCATATTAAGTTTTACCCCAGTGGAATTTTCTCCTTACAATATCATCTACATTCTAGTTTTCCTATGTAGTGTTAATGCCTATCAAGATTTAGCTGAGCGATAATTTATGACAATTTTCCTGTATCAAGGTCTAATAGCATTTTAGAAACTTTAATTAACTCTTGGAGCAGAAATTCATCAAGAGACCAATAAAGTAGTTACAATGGATAAATTCCAGCAGCAGGTAGAGTGATACACTTTTATCTAGGCAGTCATTGAATCATGCAATTTAAAGGGCCAGACCATTTTCTGGATGATAAAACTAAGGTCTACAGAGATTTAATGAGGAAAGCCTATTCTTCTGTTTAAATGACAGAACAAAAGATTTGCCCAAGAGAACATGAGAACAGGTCATTAATTTAATTCTCCTAGTCATGGTTTATAGGTCAGAATGCTATGAAATTTCAGAAGGCAATACACAAAATGGAAAACTTTCTCCCTAGCGAAGAGGTTTTATCTAGTTTGAATTCCAAATAAGAAAGTATAAAACTGGCTGTTCATTTAAGAGTAGAAAAAGAATTTCTTTATTTCACACATATCTTCTCTTTAATACATCTTTTCAGGAATTCACATTACTCTTTAACACATGTGTTCTGAGGAACTCAGATTATGTTATTTGAAACCTTCCATAAGATTACATTATATAAGAGGATCTTATGTTGCATTAGGTTATTATACTATCCTGAATTTTTTTATTTTACACTTTTTAAAATTTTATTTTATTTTACATTTTACACTTTGAAAAAGTACTTAGTAAATGATACTCCTGGAGAATTATACAATTTGCTGCTGTTGGTGAGCATTTCAAAACTTGTTTTTGCATTACAGAATTTGACATAGAAAAGTCTTTGAGACCAATGAACTTTCAAAGAATGGTATTTAATATTAATATTTCAAGAATGCAGCTTTATGAATTTGCCTTATGGGGGACACTTTATGGCAATTCAGTTAGAAAGGTAAAATACAATGGCCATGTTTATTTGGGGCATTCTTGCAGACATGACTTTCTTAGCATTGTTGGGAAATACAGAAAGGAAAGTGTCTAATGAGTCCAGATTGTATTTTCAGCTCCAAAATATTTGCTGACATGGCACAAATGTTTACATGAAAATGTATTCTTCATGGAGAATTAAATTATTACATTTGTAATTCTTGGAGCAGAATAAAAATAGCCAGTTTGATGATCAAAACCTTGGGGCAAACTTGCTTCTCAGAATGTGACTTGAGGGAATGGAGTAGACAGGTGATTAGAAACCTAGAGTTATTGCTCTTTAAAAGAATTTAAATTCCTAAATTATGCCTTATATTTTCATCCTTAGTTGAAACAAAGAAAAGAATAAAAGAAAATATACTTGCCATTTTACTCTGTTTAACCAGTAGTAGGATTTTGTAAAATGTATGTTCCCATCTACTATTGTAGTTTATTTATTACATGACCACGATATTTTAAATCTTGATCATAATCCCTTTTCAACTATATAAAAATATGTCTAATGACAAATATTTTAGAAAGATTTCCTGGAAAAAAACCCAGATGTTTACCACACTATACAAATAAATGAGCTATGACTTATACTGAACTTTAAATACTGTTTATTTTGCCAGAGAAAGAAAACATATTTTAACAGTGTAAAATTTAGGTTATTCCCTTTGTCTTGGAATTTTTTTTTTTTTTTTTTTTGGTTTGAAGACAGAATGCAATCATAGTTGTTATATAACAAAACTTTTATGCATATCCTAGGCAGTGTCCTGTATCTTTATTAGGAGCACTTTTTATTTTTTTGGCAGCTTGATTCGGAAGAAGTTTTATTCATCCTCACCAGTAAATAATTTGTGTGTGTGAGTGTGAGTGAAATACACAACTTTGGTTTTTCAAAGTGGAATACAAGTATGTACAACATCTGAGATCAGTGTTATCAGTAGTGATCCTGAATCACCGGGCACCATGATGGCTTTGCTACCGTCAATGTACTCTGTGTACATTCCATTCTTTTCTTCCTAACGTTCAGTACAAGGGTAGATTAAGCACCGAGGAAATGGCATTGACTTTTTGACCACCAGGGAAATGTTCCGTTCAGCGTGCTCCCCTATAAAAAGCAGCTAGGCACTGGGAACAAAACTAACTGCATTTTCTCAGTGGAAAGAAAGAAGGACAAAGGCCAGGCTAGCTCATCCGAGATTTGCTACTTTTGCTTTTTAAGGTCTTCTCTTTGTTCGCTTTTAAAATGGGGGCAAAAGAAACCAAAAAACAAAAAACTTTTCGGTACTGGTGTGAGAAATATACAAAGGTCACCAAAAAAAGCAAGGAACATATTAGTAACATTGTTGCGGTGAATTTCACATTTCCTTTTCTCCTAAATAACACCCCCTTTCAGTCTTGACTTGGGCCGACGCTCCAGCTTTTCAGCCGGGTAGAAGTTCGGCCACAAGATGGCACTGACCTGCAAACAAAGGAAAACAGTGGCTCTGACTTTCTAAAGCCCTGTGACATTGTCTTGCTTTCCTGGGAGTCCAGGACTGTGGGGATGAGTGCTTACTTTCCTTTGCACCGTGCCTCTGTGTTTAACAACGTGTGGATATGTTTAATTTCTCTTCCTTCCAGAATTCCTAGGCAACGCACCCCCGAAGTGTATACCCAAGCTGAGGTGTTTGTGGGGGGAGCAGCAGGCGCTACTCGCGGGGCGCCGTCACGTGATCCGGGGATAAGGTGGAGTTCGGCTTTAAGGGGGCGTCTCTTCCTATCTTCATCAATCTTTAGGATTTGAGCAGGAGAAATACCAGCGGATCTTTTCTCCCGGCTCTATCCCTTCCATTACCATTCTTCCCGCTTTAATAAACGGGCGAAAACGACGAATCCAACAGAGGGTAAGTTTCAAGTTTACACCTTGTTAAGGACTTTTGAGGGGGTGGAGGATGAAAGACGAAGGAAAAAAAAAACCTGCCGAGTGCCCGGAATTGACTGGGAAACTGAGGTGGGGCATGGAGTCAGCTTTTCAGTTGGGCTCCCGGTGCAGGTAGGTCGCAAGGTGCTGCAGATGATCGGACAACTCCAAGAGCCCTGCCCATGGGTGGGGGCCGACGTTCGTAACCGGGAGTTGGCGGCATTCGTGCACCCTGCTCCGCGAGGATTTCCGGACGGGGATCTGAGTTCTTGCCTCTTCGGGTTCTCGTAAGGCTGTCTTCCCCTGACCTCGCGCATCTTCCACGGTTTTTTGGAGCTGGCTGCGCTAGAGGCTGCGCTGGAGTTTGAGCGGAGGGAACCGGTGGCTGGGATTGTCTGAGGAAGGGTGGGTTTGGCGAGTGACCACTCGCCACTTTGGTCCCCGTCCCACCGCACGTGTCCCGCGGACCCCAGCTCAGGCGCGGCGCCCCCGGACACTTGTGGGTTCCCTGCGTCTGGGCTGGAATGGAGCCCCGCTCCGTCGGTGCTGGGCCCTTCCAGTCTGTCGCTGCGCCCCGGTAGACACTCTGAGCTCTAGCCTTTTATTTCTGAGTTTCAGTCATCCAACTCTTCAGCTCCTTTTGGAACAGCGATGATGGAACTCGGCAGGGTTATTAGGAGATTGGGCATGGACTGGAGGTAGAGGTGGCTTCAGAGTGTTCAGTTGGTCTATCCAGGTAGACAGGCGAATGTCTTAAGAACTGAAGTTGGTCCAGAGAGAACTGGCTGTGCTTCTTTTATTTCTGGTTGGTTTGGATGCTTTGTTTGCCAGTCTCATCACGGGTGGAGAGACCTTGATAGATGGCTGGCAAATGGAGAAGGGGGCCGGAAGTTTAAGAATGAGGAAAATCGGGGGCAATTCACCTAATTACACTGTATGAAAAAAGGTGGGCACGTAAACGTGGCAGCAGGAATTTTGATTTAACCAGCCCATTTCATTCTTTGGTAACTGCTGGAGCACAGGAAAAAGTTAGGGGAGGGCAAAGAGGGAGTGTGTTTTGACATCTCTTTTCTTTCTTCTCTTTTTTTCTTTCTTTCTTTCTTTCTTTTTTTTTTTTTTTTCCAGATCGTTCAGATTTGCCATGCTTACCTGGGTCCTACGAAAAAAGCATATCTCACTAGGTGGCCCCCAGGCAGGGGGAAATGGAAAGCTTGCTTGTCACTACCTGGACAGAGAAACAGTATCTGTCAGTCCCAAGACTCTAGAATGCTTTCCTGGTAAAGAGAGCAGAAAGCTGTCCAGCCCAGTACCCCACCTATGACTAAAGACTAAGTGCTTTTCGGTGGGTGACTACTGCATTATTAGTCTCTTTCCAGCTTTTAAGGCAGCTGTCTGTTGAACCAGCCCTCCTGGGAGAGGAAGGAACAGAGAATTATGTAACTCATGTAGATAAACTAGCAGTAACTTTGGGAGGCTCTATGTAATAAGGCTGACATTTCTCTTCCAAAACACATAAGGTGAACAGCCAGTTGTGAGTATACAAAAAAATTTATCTGCTGCAGGTTACGACCAGAAACCTGTATTTTCAGGTAGTAACAGCACTAAGAACAGCAAGCAGTGAAAGACCAGCATTCCAATTGGAAAAGATAAGGAAATTTCCCTTTGGAAGGGGGCCAATTTTCCATCTGATGATGTATGTAGTATTTCTATTTTGTCTCTAATTGCTCATGACAGCTATATTGAGATTTAACAACTTTTAATTTTTGCAATGTCTTTAGTTGCATATCTTATGTTAAATATCAGAGTAGTGAATGCCATTATTTTTCTTTTGCAAAGTTCATGTGAATGCTTTCTCTCTGAGTATTTGCTGACAACCGTTCTTTCTTGAAAGTGTACTAAGGTAGGTCGAAAGTACACATTTTACCCAGTGTAGAAGGGTTTTACCAAACTGGAATGACTACCCAACATGCACTTAGAAAAGGAGGCTTTGCAAACACTTAAAAAAATAGTTTGCATTTTCTGTATAGTTAAATTAGCATCTACTTAATAGAAAGACTGCTATTCCTCACAGAGCATGTCCATCAAATATAATTCCAGAGGGTTCAGAGTTGAATTTCAGTATATTCACTTAAAACCATCTGCAGGAAGTGGCCTCTGTAGCCTGTAGTTGTAATGATTTGAAAACTTACATTAATTCCAGTATGTATGGAATTTTGTCAAAATAAGTCAATGGATTTAAATTTTCAATTTTTCTTCCTTTGCACTGTAAACGCCTCAGCCTGGGCCTCCAGTAGCTCTAATCTGGATTATTGTATTAGCCTCTTAATGAATCTCCCTACTTCTCTTTCCTATCTTAAATCTGTTGAAAGCAGCAGCTACAGTAATAATGTAAAACAAGTCCTGTAACTTCACACCTTTGCCAAAGACTCCACTGGTTCCTCATTTTTCTCAGAGAAGAAGTCAGACTGTCCCATGGAATAAGGCCTTACATAATCTGTTCCTCTTCTGCTTACCCTTCCTAATTATTTTCCTACTAGTCTCTCTCTTACTTATCCTGCTTATCATTGGTGTTTAATACACCAGGTAAACTCCGGCCTCAAGGATTTTGCCTTTGTTCTTTCCACATGGGATACAGTCGCTGACATATCAACATGGCCTCCCCACTCACCACTTTCAGGTCTTAGCTCATATGCCACCTTTTGAGGCAAACCAAGGCCTTCCCTACCACCCAGTAATAAAGTACAGGTCCCGACAACCCCAGAACCCCTTCCTTGCTTTATTTTTCTGCGTGAATGCTTATCATCTGGCATACTATCCCTTTTACCAGTTTATTTTTTCTTGGCTTTCTTTGCCCACAAGACTGGAAACTCACTCCATGAGGTCACTGTTGTCTCCACTAAAACAATGCCTGATACAAAATAAGTATTCAAGAGGTGTCTGTGTGGCTCAGTTGATTAAGCATCCCACTTCGGCTCAGGTCATGATCTCACCGTTGGTGAGTTTGAGCCCTTTGTGGGTCTCTGTGCTGAGGGCTCAGAGTCTGGAGCCTGCTTCAGATGCTGTGTCTCCCTCTTTCGCTGCCCCTCTCCCACTCATGCCCGCGCTCTCTCAAAATTAAATAAACATTAAAAACAAAAACAAAATGTGTTCAATAAACATTTATTGGATTAATGAATTTTTTTCAGAAACAATTCCTTTTTTAACACACAGTGGAATATTTTCCCCTATATACCTGACCTAATAAAATGATTATTATAATTAGCATCCATCTTGCTTGTAAAAGGACTATGACAGAATTGAGTTACTGGTGTTAGGATTAATTCACCCAAGAACCTGCTATTTCAGCCACGCACCTACTATGTCAGTCAACACGGTTTTTTATTCTAAATCTAACATTTGCAAAGTCCTACAAGGTATATACACTGCCTATCTAAAAGAGGTTATGTCATAATTGGGAGGAGCCAGTTAAGGATTCAAGGACACTAAATGATGCTTTCAGAGATGAGTAGAATTTGGATTGGTGGTGAGACAGAACAGCCGGAAAGAGCAATGGCAGAGACGAAGATGAATGTGGAGGCTGAAACAGGCTGGGGGGCACCTGGTGGGCTGTGAGGACCTGGAAAAGAGCACTCACAATGGGGCTGTTGGAACAAGGAGGGAGGCAAAATGTAGAGGTCGTCACGTGTCAGGCTGAGGGATGTACTCACATGTGTCTTAGTCCAGGATTCTGGTGGTGGTTAGTGAGAGGGAGCCAAGAGAGGTCATAGGATAAAAAGGATACACTTTTCTATCATGCGAGTTTCACTTTAAATAATGAAGAGAAACTCACAGTTCACTAAGTCATGTTGACTATCACGATAGCAAACTGAATATGAAGTACGCAAAATTTTCTTGAATTCTTCAGTGAGGAATTTTCAAAGAAATGTTAGATTATTGGGGCGCCTGGGTGGCTCAGTCGGTGAAGTGTCCAACTTCAGCTCAGGTCATGATTTCACGGTTCCTAGGTTTGAGCACCGTGTCGGGCTGTGTGTTGACAGCTCAGAGCCTGGAGCCTGCTTCAGATTCTGTGTCCCCCCTCTCTCTCTGCCCTTCACCTGCTAGTGATCTCTCTATCAAAAATAAATAATTAATATTAAAAAAATGATAAATTCTCCAAAAAAAAAGAAATGTTAGATTATTCTCCAATGTTTGTTCTCAGACACTAAGAGACAGAGGTTATTCTCTCTGCCTTTGCTATTCTTGAGAGAAAAATGGTGATTACTGCATTAAGTTTGTTTATTTTTTATTTATTTTTAATTTTTTTGATGTTTTTTTAATTTGGGCGGGGGGGGGGGGTGGGAGGGGCGGAGAGAGAGAGGGAGACACACAGAACCTGAAGTAGGCTCCAGGCTTTGAGCTGTTAGCACAGACCCCTATGCAGGGCTTGAATCCACAAATTGCAAAATCATGGCCTGAGCCAAAGTCAGACACTTAACCAGCTGAGCCACCCAGGCACCGCATTTACTGCATTAAGTTTAAGAGGCATTATTTACTGGTTGTTGCACAGAGGAGGGGAGAGCCATGCTTCTAAAAACATTTACACTTGAAATCATTCCTCGTCTTAATAGTTTCATTCTCTCTAAATGTTGGAAATCTTTATTTTTATTCAGTTTTATAAAGCCAAATTGTGGTTTTATAATAAAAAACACCTCATGTTCTAGAAAGCAGAAACACTCAAGAAAAGGTTCATTAGAGGTGTCACTTAAAAGGCAAATGTTTCATTAAATTCTTACCTCCTTGAAATGGAAGTAAATCTGCATGATTTTCTTTATTCTCACATAAAAAAGAAACAAATGCAATTCCCTTTCTTAACACAAGCACAATGGCCTGTTAATTAACATAAGAAATCCCTAATCTCCTATATGTATTTAACAATCTAGAGGAAATCAGATTTTTTTTTTAAAGGAGCTTTTAACTTTAAAAAAACACCATTGTCTGTAATTTGCCCTGTTGGTGAGAAAAGAGTCTTTGCATCACAAAATGCTGTGAAAGATCAAAATTACCACTAAAATGTAGACCCCCGCATTGTGTGGGTATACAGTCTAGCGGGGAGGGAGGATATTTACATGTAGAAATCCTTTGAAAGCTTCTGACATTAATAAAATCATAGAATCTTAAAAGTTAGAAGGAACTTCAGCGTTATCCAGTTGAATCTCCTTCCTACACAATGCAAGAGCTCCCTAAAAGTCTTTTGTGTAGTAGCTACAGACTCTTGTGTATGGAGCGCTTTTCATAGTTCTGCAGGCAGTTGATTTCATTTGATTAAACTTCTGTTCACATCATAGTGATGTGAAATTTGTTTTGTTTTTAATACACACTAATATACTTCCCTTGGTCCTGTTTCTAGCTTATATAGTCAGACATAATATTCCAAGCCCAGTTTCCTAACGTGCATGCTACCCATTCAGATATGAGAAGACATCTATACCATGCCTATTCTTTTCTGGATTAGACATCTCCCTTCCACAGTCCTTCATATGACAAAGTTCTCCTGTTGCACTGTATTGGTCATCTCCTTTGGAATATACTTGTGCCAAATAATGTCTGCCTTAAAGAGCAGTTCAGTGTGTGGTGGAGCTATTAGTACAACTTAGTGAATTATCTCATTTCTCTAATATAAGAGGATGAATTAGGGAAATGTGGTTTTTTTTGCTGTTTTTCTTTGTTTCATATCTTATGTTTTAACCCATACATTAAATTTTTTGTTACATGCTCATTTTTTACAATATTTAGGAATCTGTTGACAGTGGTTTATATAAGACTTTGGGCATGAGATTTACACACACCTTACTGATTTACAGACTACTGTATTTTGCTGAGTCAGAATGTAGTAATGTAGTCAATTGCTGGCCCAATTAAAAATATTAGAAAAGGTTTTCTTCAAAATGTTGGCAGTGTTTCTGCTATTTTTTTAAAAAAAGGTGTTTATAGAGATTACATTTTGTTTCTTTATTTCAGTGTTTTCACTTAAAAGAGCACTGTGAGTCAGAATTCATTTTGACTGCCTTCGGTGAAATTAGTAATGCCATTGGTCATTTTCTCTTTACAGATTGTTCAGTTCAAGGGAGTGAAGAATTCAGAATAATTTTCATAAATGGATTGCAATATGAAGAATAAGAATAAGCTGAATATTTGATCTGCTTTGAAGAAACATATTTTCCATTTGTCTAGAATAATCTATAACAACCAAACCAATCAAAATGAATTCAACATTAATGTCCCAGGTTGAAAATCATTCAATCCTATGTAATTTTTCAGAGAATTCCCAGTTTTTGGCTTTTGAAAGTGATGATTGCCATCTGCCCTTGGCCATGATATTTACATTAGCTCTTGCTTATGGAGCTGTAATAATTCTTGGAGTCTCTGGAAACCTGGCGTTGATCATAATCATTTTGAAACAAAAGGAGATGAGAAATGTTACCAATATCCTGATAGTGAACCTTTCCTTCTCAGACTTGCTTGTTGCCATCATGTGTCTCCCCTTCACATTTGTCTACACATTAATGGACCACTGGGTTTTTGGTGAGGCAATGTGCAAATTGAATCCTTTTGTGCAATGTGTTTCAATCACTGTGTCCATTTTCTCTCTGGTTCTCATCGCTGTGGAGCGACATCAGCTGATAATCAACCCACGAGGGTGGAGACCAAATAACAGACATGCTTACGTAGGTATCGCCGTCATTTGGGTCCTTGCTGTGGTTTCTTCTCTACCTTTTCTCATCTATCAAGTACTGACCGATGAACCGTTCCAGAACGTGACACTTGACGCGTTCAAGGACAAGTACGTGTGCTTTGATAAATTTCCATCGGACTCTCATAGGTTGTCTTACACAACTCTCCTCTTGATGCTGCAGTATTTTGGCCCACTCTGTTTTATATTTATTTGCTACTTCAAGGTAAGAAAACTTCGCCCTGCCATTTCCATTTTAACCTTCTTTCCACAGAATTCCACATTAACTTGGTGGTTCTATTTGAACTTTTTTTTTCTCTCTCTCTGTAGATATATATACGCTTAAAAAGGAGAAACAATATGATGGACAAGATGAGAGACAATAAGTACAGGTCCAGTGAAACCAAAAGAATCAACATCATGCTGTTGTCCATTGTGGTAGCATTTGCGGTCTGCTGGCTGCCTCTTACCATCTTTAACACTGTGTTTGATTGGAATCATCAGATCATTGCTACATGCAACCATAATCTACTATTCTTGCTCTGCCATCTCACAGCAATGATATCCACTTGTGTCAACCCCATATTTTATGGATTTCTGAACAAAAATTTCCAGAGAGACTTACAGTTCTTCTTTAACTTTTGTGATTTCCGGTCTCGGGATGATGACTATGAGACAATAGCCATGTCTACCATGCACACAGATGTTTCTAAGACTTCTTTGAAACAAGCAAGCCCAGTCGCATTTAAGAAAATCAACAATGATGATAATGAAAAAATCTGAAACTGCTCTAGCATATGGCCCCAGATGACACCTGTCTAAAAACAAGCACAACCCACAACAATACTTTTATTCCCCCAAGGAGTGAGGTTGTAATCATTTAAGAAAGACCAAGATTTGTTTGTCTTGCTTTTTACCGCTTTAATTGTAACTGTCATAATTAAATTCGGACAAAATGTATGGACTTTGGAATTTTCTGACATTAGTTTGACCAGACATCCTTGAAGTGCTTTTTGTAAACGTATGCATATAATACAAAGACTTTTATATTTGACTTGTTGGAATAAAATTGCTTTAAAGGACTACTACTGACTGACTTTAGAAACACGGTATCTAATACGCATTAGATTGGGCTATCCCTATTTGATTAGGTTACACGGTCAATAGATTGGGCAATCCTGATGTAATGATAGACATTTCAGTCTGTTACAGAGGTGACAGCAAAAACAGCATTCGAGATGTGGAGCCGAGTCTCTGTCTTACATACCTACAGTCTGAAGTCATTGAAGAGTGATTTGCATTTTTTTTTAAATTTAAGACAGGATTTAATTTGCTCCTGATTTATCACTTAAGATAAAAATGCATAAAAATACTTCTCAGCTGTGAATATCATGGGGAATTGGGCCACCCACAAGAATTAAGTGGGAAAGCAGTTCTCTAACTTCAAAACTATTTTGGTACCTGACAACCAAAGGGTTTCAGAGCAATTAATTTAACAAGCAAACTAGTAGTGCAGCAAATAGTTGAATTATATTCATCTGAATTGTTGGTCAAGAGGTTTTCCATTCTTCACAAACTGTTCAGTGTTTGTCCTAGCCTAAATACATATGTGGCTTAAAGGTATTTCCAGCTTTCGATATGTAAAAACACAGAGTGTATTTTCCATACATCAGTGCCTATATAGTAACTCATTTTTAACTTTTTCAATGTCCGTTTTTCAAAGGAGGACACCAAAGTATAATGTTAAAAGAATGTTCACCCTGGCTGGCAGGGATAAATACCTGAAAACTGAGAACACTTCATATAGCCCATTTTAACTTGTATAAACTGTGTGCCTTGTGTAGTCTTGTAAATAAAGTACTGTATAGAGTACTAAGTGGTTGTGTTATATTAATACACTTAATTTCATGCATCCTGTATTCATGATTGAGCCTCAGAGTCATTTGGAGAGAAGATATTTTAAAGAACAAGATACAACTTCAGTGTATTATAAACGTATTAAATGTGTTTGATTTTAGGGGCGCCTGGGTGGCTCAGTCGGTTAAGCGTCTGACTTCGGCTCAGGTCACGATCTCACAGTTCGTGAGTTCGAGCCCCGCGTCGGGCTCTGTGCTGACAGCTCAGAGCCTGGAGCCTGTTTCAGATTCTGTGTCTCCCTCTCTCTGACCCTCCCCCCGTTCATGCTCTGTCTCTCTCTGTCTCAAAAATAAATAAACATTAAAAAAAAAATTTTAAAAAATGTGTTTGATTTTAGAAGGCAGACATTGTCTTTATTAAAATTGTTTTTGCTTTTTTTGAGTAGTCTCTTTTGTGTCTCTCTTCAAGCTTAAATTTTTTTTTTTTTTGACTAATGGTTTCCCTCTCATGATGTTCCCACAACATCCTATTTCTGCTCACTAATGAAACATTTCTACCCCGTGGTATAACCACTGATGTCCCAGTCTCCTTCCTCTGCTTCTTGAAGCTTCTTGGAGGCAGGAGCTATTTTACATGACTGCCCCCAGTGCATTTAACACAGTGCCAGGTACTTAGAAGTTTTTCAAAAAAATTTTCTTAAACGAATGTATAATGACTAAATTGCGTTCCTTCTCATTTATGACCACATGGACTTTACATCTTGACACTTTTGTCCTCCTAAACTCATATTTATTGAAGAGATCTTTTCTCTTTTATTATGTTATTTCCCTTCTAAACTAAGCAAAAATGACATTTTAGATTCTAGGAACTTGCATGTTTCGTCCTGTAAGTCAAACACATGTCAGACTTTTTACATTGAACGTACACATGAATGCAAATTCTAGCCTAGGAAAGACTTTTAGTTAACAAAGAGAAATTCTAAAACTAATTTTTAATGTTTTGATAATGTAATGATACTGGAAAATATCATCATCTTTCCTTACCAAAACCTGGGATCTTTAACGTTTTTCTGCCTTGGGGGACTAATGGGAAATTTTGTCTTTCTCCACTTAGGTGCTATGGAAACAAATTGCTACCTGAGAACCGTCTTAATATGTAGGTGCATTTTTGTTGAAATGGCCACTTCTAAGATTCTCATTCAGCTGTGTAGGCTGCTGATTCCTTATCTTTACATAAATAATGAAGTGAATATAAAATTCTTCTCTTGTATGCATAGATGTCAGTGACTTAATGGTAAGTCTGGGGTCAACAACAGATCCAGAGTGATTCAGGAAGAATAAAGAGTATGCCTTCTAAACACATATTATGGAACCACTGGGTTTTCTTAAGCCCAAGAACAAAAATCAACTGTTTCAGTACAAGAGCATAATTATAATGTAGCTTGTATAAATCTGGAGTAAAATGATAATAGCTAGAATTTTTAAGCACGCAGCATGTTCCAAGTACTATGTCAAGTATTTACCTGTGAGGATGCGTGGCCAATATGACCACATAAGAGGAAACTGAAGCTCAGGTTGTAAAATTTGAGCCCCATGCTGAATGACAGGTGGAGTCAGAATCAAACCAACATCTGTCTAAACTAAGTGCTACTACACTAAGGAATGAACTGAGCCTATGACAGAGTTTTAGAAAATAATTTGTTTTGTTCTCATTACAAGTTAAATTGTTAGGGCCTAACATTACCACTCATCTTTCTCACTTCAGCTGCAGAAAAGAATGAGGTGAAGACAAGTTGAGAAAAAATGGCCCTTAGGATCATATGTAGTCATAATTCCCTTCTGAATTAGAGAATCATACTTAAAAATGCAATTTGATTTTTCATATTAGTTTTATTTCTTTATAGTTAGCTGGGTATTCTCAACCCTTTTCTATTCCACAAATTTCCAAGGAAATATAAATCCATGTTCTATTATAATTTCAAAACTTGACAGCCAAATAAGTATATATTTTGACAATGAGACTACTTCTCCACACACAGTAAAAGTAGTAGAAAGAAGCAAATTTAAGCTGGAGTTCTGGGGCTAACTGGCCTTGTTCCCTTATTGCAAAAAATGTGAGTTTATGGGCACTGGTAGATCTTTCCTTACAGCCAGGATTGCTTTTTCTCAGCAATCAATTGTTCTATAGTTTCTTGGTGAGATGTGATCTCTTTCACAATCTCATTTTCTTCATTTACTCATCCCCATGGCCCAGCAAACAGCATGTTGAACTTAAGAGTCTGAGCCCATGAGAATAAGAGCCTTGCTTCCTAGGGAAAATTGATAATTTTCACAAATTAATTTAATGATTCCTTTAATACATCGTGTGTAAGTATGTGTGCACATGCAACACATCATATGAGAATGAATATATATTCTACAATACATTTATTTTCATTGCTATTCATTTCTTGATTTCTTCTAGAACTATCACCTATATAGCACTTTCACAAACTACAAAGTAGTACTATGGCTTTCCTCATTTCACAGACAAGGAAACTGAGGCATAAAGAGGTTATATAACTTCCCCAGTATCACTCAACTAGTATTGGTTTTTTTTGTTGACAATTTTTCTTCAGCTGCTTCACCTCTCCCAGCCTTCAAAGAACTGAAGAGTTAGGGCCTTGCTCTGGATGAGGCTTTGGCTTAAGGCAATGTGGCTGGTTTAATCTTCTATCCAACCCACTTGAATTTTATATCAGCAATAAAGCTGTTTCTTATTCATGTTTTTGCTGGAGTAGTACTTTTAATTTCTTTCAAGAACCTTTCCTGTGCATTCACAACTTGGCCAACTGGTACAAGAGGCCTAGCTTTTGGCTTATCTTGGCTTTTGACATGCCTTCTCATTAAGCTTAATCATTTGTAGCTTTTGATTTAAAGTGAAAGACATATGACTCTTCCACTTGTACACTTAGAAGCCATTGTAGGGTTATTAATTGTCTTAGTTTCAATATTGTTGTGTTTCAGAGAATAGGGAGTTCGGAGGAGAAAAAGAGAGACAGGAACAGCTAGTCAGTGAAGCAGAATACACACAACATGTGTTGATTAAGTTCTCCATCTCATATGGACACAGTTTCCTGGTGCCTCCAAAGAATTACAATAGTAACATCAAAGTTTACCGATCACAAATCATCACAACAGATGTAATAATTACAGGGACATCTGGGTGGCTCAGTCAGTGGAGCCTCCAGCTCTTGATTTCGGCTCGGGTCATGATCCCGTGGTTGTGCAATTGAGCCCTGTGTTGGGCTGCACACTGAGCATGGAGCCTGCTGGGGACTCTCTCTCTCTCTCTCTCTCTCTCTCTCTCTCTCTATCTCTCTCCCCTTCTGCCCCTCTACTCATGCTCTCTCTCTCTCTCTCTCTCAAATAAAAGAAATAATATAAAATAAAAACTTTAAAAAAAGGACAAAGTTTGAGATATTGTGAGAATTGGGAAAATGCAATATAGGGACATGAAGTGAGCAAATGCTATTGGAAAAATGGCACCAAGACTTGCTCAACACAGGGTTGCCACAAAACTTCAATTTGTAAAAAAAAAAAAAAACAATGTCTCTGAAGCACAATAAATAAAGTGCAATAAAACTAGGTATGCCTCTATATGACATTCTGGAAAAGGCAAAACTTTGGAGACAGTAAAAAGATCAGTGGTTGCCAGGGTTTAGGGTGGAGAGGGATGAAGAGACAGAGCACAGTGAATTGTTCGAGCAGTGAAACTACTCTGTATAATTCTATATTGATGGATACGTGTCATTATGTATTTGTCCAAACCCATAAAATGTACAATACTGAAAGTGAGCCCTCATGTAAATTACGGACTTTGGATGATGATATTGTGTTAATGTAGACCCTTTGTAAAAAATATACTGTTTTTTTTTCTGGGATTTTGATAGTGAGGGGAGATTGTGAGTATGTAGGTCAAGGAGTATACGGGTAATTTCTATACCTTTCACTAAATCACTTAATTTAGACACTGGTCTAAAAATTAAAGTCTTTTAAAAAAAAGTAAGAAGAAAAAAAAACTTCATACTTTTTAGCAGTCACTCTCATTCCTTTATCATTCCTCCCCCTGGCAACTACAAGTCCAATTTCTGTCTCTATGAATTTGACAATTCTAGGCATTTTATTAGGTGGAATTTTCCAATATGTGGACTTTTGTTATTTGATTCTTTCACTTAGCATGATGTTCTCAAAGTTCATCCATAATGTAATATGTATCAATACTTCATTTCTATCCAACAATTGCACTATTAGGTATTTACCCAAAGAATACAAAATTACATATTCAAAGGGATACATGCACCTCAATGTTTATAGGCACATTATCAACAATAGCCAAACTATGGAGAGATCCCAAATATCCATCAACTGATGAATGGATAAGGAAGATGTACACACACACACACACACACACACACACACACACATAATGGAATATTACTCAGCCACCAGAAAGAATGAAATCTTGCCATTTGCAACAATGTGGATGGAGCTAAAATATACTATGCTAAAAGAAATAAGCCAGTCAGAGAAAGACAAATACCATATGATTTCACTCATATGTGAGATTTAAGAAACAAAACAGATGAACATATGGGATGGGACAGGGGAAGAGAGGGAAACCAACTACAAGAGACTCTTAACTATAGAGAACAAAATGAAAGTTGATGGAGGGAGGTAGATGAGAGATGGACTAGATGGGTGATAATCATTAATGAAGGCACTTGTGATGAGCACTGGGTGTTGAATGTAAGTGATGAATCACTGAATTCTACTCCTAAAACCAATATTGCACTGTAGCTTAACAAACTAAAATTTAAATTAAAAACAAAGCAAAACAAAACAAAAAAACATTGAAAAAAATAAATATCCACTGACTTAAATATTTTTTAAAAACTTCACTTCTTTTTTATTGCAAATAATATTCCAATATATAGATACACCATATTTTGTTGGTCTACTCATATGTTGGTGGACATTTGGGCTGCCTTCACTTTTTTGGTTATTATGAATATGCTGCTATGAACATTAATGTATAAGTTTTTATGTGAACATACATTTCCATTTCTCTTGTATATACACCCAAGAGTGGGTCATCTCTTAATTCTGTGTATAGCTTTTTGAAGAACTGCCAAACTATTTTCCAAAGCAGTTGCATATTTTACATTCCTACCATAAGGTATGAGGTTTCCAGTTTTTCCACTCTTGCCTGTCAGTTTGATCATGCTCATCCTAGAGTTTGTAAAGTGGTATTTTATTGTGATTTTGAGTTGCATCCCCTTAATATCTAATGTTGTGGCGCATTGTTTCATGTGTTTAATGGGCGTTTATGTAACTACTTCGTAGAAATGACTATTCAGGTCCTTTGCATATTTTTAAATTGGGTTATTTCTCTTTTTATTTTTTAGTTGTAACAGTTCTTTATATATTATGGATACTAGTCCCTTATGAGGTATATGCTTTGCAAATATTTTCTGTTTCTTCATTTAATTTTAAAATGTAAGTTCCTAAGAGGAAAACTAACAAAAGAGGTATTTGAATTATTATCAAAATCTAGTTTCATTTTCACAATGATTCCTAAAGGGGAGGAAAGACCCAGAAGGCTAGAAAGGAGACAATGGCTATATATTTACTGTGTGCTAGAAATTTGATATATATCATCTCGTTTGATCTTCACAAAATACCTGCAAGTGGCCTCTTTTATCCCCATCTCATAAGTAAGGAAACTCATCTCATAAGTAAGTCAGTTCCAGTCTATCTGATTACCTCCCTCATTTTTTTCTAGAAAAAGTTAATCAAATGATTACTGTTTGCCATTAATGAGAAAATTCTGTGCAGTGCTCCAACTTCTTCCAGTGAAAGCTGCTGTATAAATGTTCATATGGATTCACTGGATGTATACAAAATATCCACCAGAGACAAAGTCACTGATCTACAGACTTGTATTGATGTCAGGCTTTGCATTTACATCTTATACTCCTAAGGGAGACAGAAGAGAAACATTTGTTGATTAAAATTGCCTCTTGGGAATGATGCATTCAAATATGTATCTGACTCAAGGTATTTTACCAGATGCTTTTATTTCTACATCAACTCATGATAATGATTAAACTGATGCCCATAAGAGGTGATAGGAATCAAACCTAGATTTATGTGACTGCAAATCACATAACAATCCATGGATTGTTCTTTCATACCTCTACACCAGCAAATATTGGAATGAAATTGTACAGCTTACTTATTTTGTTTATTTTTCATGCAATCCATATTACTGGTTGAAAAGTGAGGAAATGCAATCAAGCAAAATATTGTGCTTTTTCCAACTGACCAAAAAAAAAGTGTGCTTGTTTTTCTTTTTTTTAAATTAAGTTTTGCTAGTTGTTCTGTTTCTTAGGTTTTTGCTTTCTCTTTTATCTTGAGCCTTAGTATTTTATGGCTTTTAAAAAAAATAATGAAATGAGTAAGCACCCATATAAAACATTTTCTCTCATTCCGTCAGTTTTGTTTTATTGTTTATTTCATTTTGAAAGACTACTTTGAGGACTGTTGTGTCTATCCTACACATGCAATCTTTCTAGGTAATAATAATAGACTTAAGGGCAGGGCACCTGGGTGGCTCAATCACTTAAGCATCTGACTTCGGCTTAGGTCATGATCTGGTAGTTTGTGAGTTCAAGCCCCACATCAGTCTGTCTTGATGTCAGTACAGAGCCTGCTTTGGATTCTCTCTCTGTCGCTGCCTCTCCTCTGCTTGCTATCTCTTTCTCTCAAAAATAATAAATAGTAATGAACAATTCCTGTAATGCACCAATCTCTCTGGGCCTCAGCACTCTCATTTATAAAATGAAGAAATTAGACTAAATAATACCTATCTAATATGTATATATACATGTGTATATATATATATATACATATAGATAGATCTTTTATCTACATCTTATATATGATATATCTATATCTAGACTAATTCTATCTGATATCTAAGATAGATATAAGCTCCAAAATTTTGTGATTCCATTTAAGTAAATCTAGGAATGAGTTAATAGAAAGGAGATACCTGGTTAGGGACTGTTTGCAGGTAAAATATTCTACCTGTAACCAATCTTGTCAGTGGAGGTATCCTGAAAAATAAGGAAAGACTTTATAGCAAAGTAAGAGAGAAGCCTGTGCCATAAATAAGGACAGACTGGAAAGATGGAGAAGCTAAAATATATGACCAAAGGGAAAGAAGTTTGGCTGGAACAGAATGTAAGATTGAGGTAGACTGGGGAGGTCGGGTGCATGGAGGAGCCAACTAAGGGAACGCACCTGATTTTCCAAATGGACAATATTTTTTTAAATCTATTTTTTACTTTTTTTAATAATTTAATTTAATTTAATTTAATTTAATTTAAAAAATTAAAAAATTTTTAAAAATTTTAAAAATATTTTTAAATAATTTTTTAATGTTTATTTATTTTTGACACAGAGAGACAGACTGTGAGTGGGGGAGGGGCAGAGAGAGAGGGAGACCCAGAATCCAAAGCAGGCTCGTGGTTCCCAGCTGTCAGCACAGAGCCCAACACGGTGCTTGAACTCACAAACCGTGAGATCATGACCTACGTCGAAGTCAGATGCTTCACCGACTGAGTCATGCAGGTGCCCCAAATGGACACTATTTTTAAAGGTCATATAAAAGCTATTTTGAAACTGGGAACAGAGCAAGATATTTAGAAATATATTTAGGTATGAATGAAGTGGGGAGAGGAAAGCAAATTGGCCCAACTAACAGATTGTGCGCAAGGTGGAATTCAGATGCAACGTGGACCTTAATGAGCATAGGATCACAGAGGCCAGAGATTGTGCTGTGGTTCAAGGAAATAGTGACAATCAGCAATTAGTAAGTGTTACAAGGAAGACAGTGACCTGTCTTTCCAATAAAATGTTTTAAATTGGAAAACATTCAGTTAGAAAGGACTAATGCAGGAGTGCCTGGGTGGTTTAGTTGGTTGAGCATCTGGCTCTTGATCCCAAGGTTGTGAGATGGAGCCCGTCATCCACGCTCCACGCTCCACGCTCAGCACAGAGCCTGCTAAAGATTCTCTCTCTCTCTCTCTCTCTCTCTCTCTGCCTCTCCTCTGCTCTCTCTCTCTCTCAAAAAAGAAAAAAAAAGTACTAGTGCAAAATGACAACAAACAACAAATGCAATAAAACAACCTCATTCTGAAGAAGGAAAGGGGCTTAAGGAGAAAGAAATCCTTTGCCATCAAGTGACTAGTGCTCCAAATTATTTCGCAGAGGCTTTACCAATAGTTACCTAAGCATTTAGAACCCCACAACAGCCATAAAGCCATAAGTTAGATTGTGTTGTCATTTTAGATAAGGAAGCTGCAGGTCACCAAGATTACATAGCATCCGCCAAATCACAGTCATTTGCAAAGGCTGAATTTAATCCCACATCTGAGTTATTCCAGAAAGTGTCTACTTAAACACTGGATTATTATACTTGCCACTAGCAGCCAAATGGAAGTTTTAAAAATTGTAAACATACCCTTCAGCTTAAGCACATCCATACAACTAGTCTTTTTTTCTCAAGGACATATTGTTTTCCGATTTAAGTACTTTTTTAAGGGAAAGATTGCACCTGAGTATAAATAAATGATGTATTAACAATTTTAAATCATATCTTGAATGAAATTATAGTTTATAACTAAATAGCCATGATAATACTCTAAATGCCTTATCATTACTAGAGTGTCTTCAAAGAAGTCACCCAAATAAGAAAAACAGGATGAACATAAAGTAAGCTCATATACTAGAAACTGTGGCTCTCAGTAAAGGGTAGAATCAGTTCAATTCCTTTCAACTAACATTTAATGAGTAACCGAGATAGTGCCAAGTTCTGTGGAAGACTCCGGCAATGAAAGAAGACTGCCTTTACTCGTGACAGACATTCACTTCATGGAAGACATGTACAGAAATGTAAAATTCCAACACATAGCAGGTGGTGAATGTAACCCTAACTGTATATTTACAATTTTCTGAGAGGTACTTAACTCAGACTGAAGGGAGCTTTTTGAAGACATCTAAACCAAGCCTGGAAAGTGAGTAAGAGCATTAGCTGTGTTAAGGCCTGCTATCACATGACAGGAAGAATTACAGAGAATCTTAATCTATCCAGGTCATATAGCCTACAATACAATTATTGGAATTTTTTGCTTTTGTTTCCCTTTGTCCATGTTATACATAATTTATGCATTCAAGACAAAAGTTATTTTTAAACATTTAGTAAGAACAAATATTTTAGCTGAGAAAGGAGCTAACATTAATCAAAGATAAGTGTTAATAAAATCTCAGCTAATGTTCATAGTGTTGGAATAGTAATTAACATATTCAAGAATTATTCTTTTTCACTTGTTGGTTCCAAGTCCAATTGTTTAGAGGATGTTTCGTCCTTGAATACAGCTGTTGGCACATGAGGAGTACCTAGGATAGTGCTGGAGACTCAGAGTTTGTTAAATATATGTAGGTTGCTTGAAGAAGATGTGGTTTTACTGTGGATATCTATGGTGCAAGTTAGAAATCTGAAAGCGATAGGTACATGTGACACCTATGTGCACTTACATTTGCCTTAAGCAGAAATTTGTTTTTATCCAAACAATCAGCTTTGGGAACCAAAACCATTAGGATGAAGAGGCTGTCTTGGGGAACCCTGTGGGTATGCAGCTAGTTATTATTTCTAACTATATTGACTTTCTCCCAACTTTTGTTTGACAAAGCTATTCCATTCCAGTTTGCCATTCAAGTCACTTTAGCTTCCAAATAATAACCAAGTAAACTAAGTGGAGTTCAAGTGGGTGTAACTTACAAGTGAGCTGCACTAGGGAGACCCAGTAGTATGGTTGACTTGATATTAAGGCTAAAGAACTACCATTGGCTACTCCTCCCATAGCTATTTATATTACCTGACAAATGACCACACACACACAAGAAGATGGTGTCCCAGAAAAAGCCCAAAGGCTATTTTCAGTGTCTCATAAAGCCTGACACTAAATCTCTTAAAGTTTTCATTCATATCTTGTTTTAAGTAAATTCACTACCTTTTGTTGCATAGCCCTTCCTTGACCTGATAGCTTTTTAGCTGAAAATACTTCATATTTAAATAATGTTTTGCAGTTCATAAACCAGTTCGATATAATTTGCTTCTTTTAGATGTTTTCAACAACTCTTTGTACTAAACAATTATTAGCTCCACTTTGCATATTAGGAAGCCAAGATTAAAAGAGAAAGAGAGATAGAATTTACTGATGCCGACAGGTCTTTTAAAAACCCTCTTATGTAGGTGTCCTCATTTTACAGTTGAGGAAACTGAAAGTTTAGGTAACATAAAATGAGGTCATAAAGCTAGTAAGTGGTGGAACTGTGACTTGAAATCAACTTTTGACTCTTTGGAGTAATAATCAACACGAATGATGATTGGAATCACATTTTTCAATCAAAATATACCTGCCTTGCCTATATCTCAGACTTCCTGGGGACTAAGCAACCATATGTAAATTTTGAAGCCTTCCATAACTTATTCTGATGTGCACCCCTGGTTAAGATCCACTGTTTCCCCATTTGATTTTTTATTATAAATTACCTTAAACTAGACTCAGATCATCAAGAATCATTCTTCATCCTTTTAAAATGACTTCTTGACTTAACTACATTTAAACATCTGACATGGATTCTGACCATGCAGGCCATTAATAACTGACCATTAATAATTATGAAACTTGACTAAGAGATACCTAGTTTTTACTATCCTGTACTACCCTCAATATATGTTTATAGTATAATTACTTAAAACATTTTAAGCACATACAAAGTTACAATAATAACGATAATATTGGTACAGAAATAGGTAAAGATATAAACAATGGAACAAAAGAGTCTAGGAACAGAGATCCACATTTTTATTAAATGAGTATATATCATATTCTTTATCATTACTGTAGTAATTGTTGTTGTTGACAAAAGTTATTCTAAAGAGCAGTGAGGTAACTCTCAATATAGTTACCTCTAAGAAATATGGCACCCTCCCCCCTCCAAAATAAATTGTACCCCTACTTCAGACCATACAAAGAACAACAGCTCCAGGTAGATTATAGACTTCTATGTAAAAGACAATTTTTTTCTTCTAAAGCTTTTAGAAGACAGTGTAAGTGACTATCTTCATAACCTTAGGGTTAGGGTTAAGATTTCCGTCTTAAATGACACACAAAAAAGCATATTCCAGAAACAAATTAGTAAATTTTACTACATTAAAATAAGAACTCCTGTCTATTAAAAGACAACTTGGGGCGCCTGGGTGGCGCAGTCGGTTGAGCATCCGACTTCAGCCAGGTCGCGATCTCGCGGTCCGTGAGTTCGAGCCCCGCGTCGGGCTCTGGGCTGATGGCTCAGAGCCTGGAGCCTGTTTCCGATTCTGTGTCTCCCTCTCTCTCTGCCCCTCCCCCGTTCATGCTCTGTCTCTTTCTGTCCCCCAAAAAATGAATGAACGTTGAAAAAAAAAATTAAAAAAAAAAAGACAACTTATAATAGAGTGAAAATACAACTTACAGAATGGAAAAAAATATTTGTAAGCTTATACCAGAGTATTGGTATCCAATTGGGAAAACTGGACAGCTACACGCAAAAGAATGAAATTGATCATTTTCCCAAAGAAGACATTCAGATGGCCAACAGGTACATGAAAAGGTGTTCAATGTCACTAATCATCAGGGAAATTCAAGTCAAAACCCCAATGAGATATCACCTCATGTCTGTTGGAATGGCTATTATCAAAAAGACTAGAGATAAGAAGTGTTGGTGAAGATGTGGAGAAAAGAGAACCCTTGTTGGTGGGAATGTAAAGTGGTGCAGCCACCATGGAAAGTAGTACAGAGGTTCCTCAAAAAATTAAAAATAGAAGTACCATCTTTTCCAGCAATCCCACTTCTGGTGTACATCCAAAGGAAATGAAATCAGTATCTTGAAGAGATAGCTGCACTTCCATGTTCATTGCAGCATTATTCATAATAACCAGAGTATGGACACAACCTAAGTATTGAATGCTTAAAATGTGGTATACACACACACACACACACACACACACACACACACACACGGGAATATTATTCATCCCTGAAAAAGAAAAAATCCTGTCATTTGCAACTACATGGATAAACCTAGAGGGCATTATATGCCAAGTGAAATAAACCAGAGAAAGACAAATTCTTCTTGGTATTACTTACATTTGAAATCTAAAAAAGAAAGTAGAAGGTACAAAAACGGAGAGTAGAAAAGTGACTGCCAAGAGCTGGGGGATGAGGAAAATTCAGGAAGAGGCTAGTAAAAGGGTATGTGCTTTCAGTTATAGGGTGAATTAAGTCTGAAAATCTAATGCATAACATGGTGGCTATAATTGATAATACTGTATTATATAATTAAAACTTGTGAAGAAAGTAGAACTTAAATGTTTTGACCCCCCCCCCAAAAGAGGTAAGTATGTGAGGTGATGGATGTGTTCATTAATTCAAAGGGGGAAGCTTTTCACAATGTTTACATGTATCAAATCATCATATTGTACACTTTAAATATCTTATAATTTTATTTCTCAATTTTTCCTCAGTAAAATTGGGGAAACGACCTTCAAAGTACTGGTATCCAGACTTTCTTTAAAAATACTACTAAGAAAAAGGAAAAAAAAAACCTCAGTAAAAAAATGGGCAAAATATTTGAATGTCACAAAAAAGGAAGTTCAAATTGGTGCTAAATATAAAAGGTGTTGAATATTACCAGTAATTAAGAAAAGGTGGATTAAAACCACAATAAATTACCATTACACACCCATAAAATTGGCCAGAATGGGAATAGTGTGAATTGTACACATTGCTGGTAGGGTGTAAGTGGGTACAACCACTTTCCAAAACAATTTGGAATTATCTGGTAAAGTTGGAGAAATGTATACCCTATCATCCTACAATTTCAACCTTAGAATAGAACTCATAAAATTTCTTGCCCATGTGGATTGAATACTATACATGTAAAAGAATGTCTATAGTGTCATTGCCCTTAGTTATTCAGAAGTAGAAAGAAGTCAAGTGTCCAAAGACAGTAGAATGGATAAATCATGTATCCATGATTTACATACTGGAATATTTTATAGCCAAAAAGATTTGGCTCTATTCCAAATCTTCCACAGACAACATTAAATAAATGAAACTAGACAAAAATAATACATTTTGTATGATTCCTCCCATATGTAGCTCCCCAGACCCCCACTACATTTTTAGGGAGGCACACATGTTCGGGGAAACCATAGAGAATGTGTTACTGTAAAATCGGGGCAATGGTCACCTCAAGTGGGACAGACAAGGAATGGCATCTGGAAGAGACACATGAGGCAGAGAACCCAGAGGGCTGCAGGTTTCATTTACCATTCTGGGTGTTCTCCTTCTAATTATCCATTATGCTCTCCAATTAAACTTTATGCAATTTTCTGTATGTGTGTTATATCTCACAATTTTGAAAAAGCTTTAAAAAGCCTGCTTAAGCAGAAAACCTGACATAAATGCCATCAAATTTGAGTGCAATGAGAATATGAGGTTAGGAATTGAAAAGGGTAAATCATATGAGTTTGGTTTACTGCTGAAATGGTATACATATGTATGACTGCTAGAATCCACCAGAAGTGTTATTTTTTTAATTTCATGTGGTAGGGAGTGGCTGGAGATTCTGGAGCTGCTTTTTCCAGTTATAATAAAACATTTCAGACAATAAGCTCTAGAAATCAGAGAATGACAATACAGCTTTGCTGCTGGGGAAGCTAACAATGGAGTGCCTACAAGCCAGGCATGGTGAGGGAAATTTTAATTAATCAGCATGTTTATTTTAGTAAAAATGACACTCCCACCACTTCCTGTGTCCAGAGTCTATTATTCATATTTCTATGGGTGACATATCTTCCTGCCAAGGCCTTGCTCCTTTCTTTCTTTATTGTCTTGGATATTGAGCAAAGAGTTGCTATTTAGCCCTGACTGATTCTCGTAAGAATCTGATAAAAAAGATAAACCAAAGGATTCTTATTAAAATATAAAAAATAAAACCCTGGGCAGCATAGCAACAGATTTGGTCATAAAAGCAGGAGCACACTGTGTGAAACCTAAAACATATTTACACATTAAATGAGAACATTATGAACAAGCACAGAGAAAACAGAGCTATCACAACAATGTAAATGGAAACCAGCCCTTATCTAATTTGACACTCACAGAATCCTTCACCCTTCACTATCCAGGGAAATACAATTAAATTACAAATAGAGGTGTTCCACTTATCATTTAACATCTGTCAAGTGCCTTACATATATTATCTCCTTTAATTCTCACAAAGTTCAAAAAATTAACAATATTATGCTCCCTATTATATAGGGTGGAAACCTGAGGCTTAGGGAAATGGAGCATTTTGCACACAGCAATCCAGGGCTCATGAAAGAGTCAGAAGTCTATCCCAGGAGCCTGATTCCAGAAGCCACACTTAAACCATTATGTAATATAAGATTATATATTCCCTCCCATCTGTGAAGGATCCCAAGAGCCCCATAGAACTTCCTGGCACTTCTGGAAACACCTTGAGTGCTCTTGTTTAATGGTAATCACTAGAATAGTGCCTGGACAGCATTCTTAAACCTAAACAAATTATGGCAGATTTTAGAAGCACATGATTTATTCCTAGAAAACTTACCCATGGAGAGTCTGGTATAACTGATAAAGGATCAAGAAACATTTCTAGAAGTCTGCATCGATTCAAGGCTTGCATTTATAAAAGCTGTCTAAGAGTGTAATGTTGTCTTATCTGTGATGTCTGCCTTGACTCTTCTGGACTGTGTTTCCACATCTTTGCGTCACTGCACTTTCCACATTATACTGTTGTTTGTTTTTATTTCTCTCTTTCTTTCTCTATTACTGTACTAGATTTTGAAAGCCAATGAAGGAAAGAGGTTTGAATTCTTTTTTTTTTAATTAAAAAATTTTTTTTAATGTTTATTCTTGAGAGAGAGAGAGCATGAGCAGGGAAGGGGCAGAGTGAGAGAGGGACACAGAATCCGAAGCAGGCTCCAGGCTCCAATCCGTCAGCCCAGAGCCCTACATGGGGCTTGAACCCACAAGCTGTGAGATCATGACCTGAGCAGAAGTCAGATGCTCAACTGACTGAGCCACCCAGGTGCCCCTTTTTAAAAATGTTTTTAAACGTTTGTTTTTGAGACAGAGAGAGAGAGAGAGAGAGAGAGAGAGAGAGAGAGAGAGAGAGACAGAGCATAAGTGGGGCAGGGGCAGAAAGAGGGAGACACAGAATCCGAAGCAGGCCCCAGGCTCTGAGCTATCAGCACAGAGCCCGACTTGGGGCATGAACACATGAACCGTGAGATCATGACCTGAGCAGAAGTCCCACGCTCCACCAACTGAGTCACCCAGGTGCCCCAGGAGCTTCAAATTCTTATATCCTCAGTACCTCACACAGAATCTGGAATATAGCAAATACAATAAATATTTCTAGAATCCAGGGTTAAGCAATAATAGTGCTTATATCTACTAAGCACTGCCAAGAGTTAGGTTCTATAGGAGGTAATTTTTGTGTGTTATCTCATTTACTCATCACAAGAATTTAATGAGGTGAAATATTTGTGTTAGCCTTATCTTTAAGCATGTAATTATAGGTTTAGGTTTAACTACGAATAACTTGCTCAGAATCATATTGGCAGTAATGATGAAGCCAGAATTCAAATACATGACTATCTGATTCTGGAGCCTTCCCTCTCAACACTGCTCTGTTCTCGTGCCTCAAAATTAGTAACTTTTATTAGAAAAAGTTCATCATATTTAACAAGTGGAATCTCTTTTTTATTACCTTATGATAATCTTCACTGTTTAGATTAGTATGTATAAATATTCCTCTTAAATTATCTTTATTTCCGAGATGGATGATTCCTTAAGAGTTAGACTATTTCAACTTCCTTGTTACCTTCTCCAATACCTGCATATGTGGAGAAATTAATAATGTTTGGTTTTTTTTTCTGGACTGCAAAGTCTGAAGAGTTGAGTAGTAAAAGCAAATTTCTGCTAACTGTGTATTAGATATTAAAATATAATGGCAGTGGTGTTACAGAAGGATAGAAAAGAACACTGCAGTTTGAGGAAAGAAGAAAATGACTCCTATTAACTATTTAGGAGGTTACAAATATGATACAGCGATTATAGGTCTGGTTCCATCTAAGATTGGCCATTTTCATTAAAATTAGTTTTTTCTATATAGTATCCTTCTGTATTTTGTTTTTAATGAGAAATTTAAGGAGATTTACCGGAGCTCTGGGAACGACTTAGCACTTCAAGCAAGAGCTTGGGGAAAATATCAAACCATGTAGTTGAAATAGATACAAAAAAGAAACCATTCTGGAATTTTCCCAAAACCTGGTCACAATAATGTGAAATTCTGAGAAATGTAAACTAGTTCTCTCTTAAGTGATAAAATTCAAAATAAGCCCAAAGGCAATGCTCACCAAAACTTGCTTATCCATAGCAATTCATGGATTCTGCGGTTAAATTATTCCTGTGAATAAAACCAATGAAATTGGGATACTGTCAAACTATTAACCCAAGGTTCAGCAAGAGCTGCTGTGTTTTCTTCCATATTCCCTTTTACTACCTGTTCAAAACATTGCATAAGAAAAATATAAGAAAATTAAGGACATTTCTTAATTAGGAAGGGATGAATTAGGAAGGCAGAAAATTAAACTGCTTACTCTGGGAGATGGTGACTCACCCACAATTGGGGATTTTGAAGCAGAGAGTCAACAACCACCGGTCAGAGTATAGCAGAATATTGAGGGCTAGGTCATTATTACTCTTTCTTCCCCCCAAATCTGAAGAGGGGGGGAATTCTAATCTTCATTTATGCTCATGGTTTGCACTTACCTGTTATGAGGTCATCCTACCCTCTCTTAACTTCACTTTTTAAGGGAAGGATTTACTCTCAATCTTTTGACTTCTGCTTGGCTGGAGATCACACCTCTGAGTCCAGGAGCATCTCTGCCAGAAGACAGTCTGAAATGAGGTAGAGGATAAACTATCTCTGTGCTTGTTCCTAGAATTCTATCCAGATTTCACCCACCCTGGTCCCTTTCAGTCCTGATCCACCTATATAGCTATAAACACAGCTAGCAAGAAGTGGGTTGGGATTCAAACCAAGGACTGGCTCCAAATCTCCTGTTCCTCTTGCACCATACATCATCCATTATTCTAGATTTTTGGCAACCGAGCAGCAGAATTTCAATTTGTTCCTGCGCATGTCCTGGCACAGCTCACAACCTGGCAAAGGCTTCCTAGTCTGGAGTGTGCAATGAATGGTCAAGACTGTGGCCAAGCCAGACTGTCATGGCCGAAAAGATTTGTTGGCCCATAATCCAAGCTATCATTGATGCCTCAAGCATATCAACTATATCCTTTCAAAGAAATAATACCATGCTCCTGCTGATAACATTCTATACTAGGGACTTCTGGCTGCAAAATTGAATTTGCATGACCTAGCTGAATTGGAGAAATCACAGAATTACTGAATTAAACATAGAAAGTATCTCAGAAGTCCTTGAATTTATAACTTACATTGTAGAGATGGAGAAATGGAAGTTCAGCAATGCCTAAATAAGCACAATCTAGCTGATTCTATTGTTGGGTTTAGAGCTCTAGTCTGCCCTTCTTGCAATTTAGTCTTTCCACATCACACAGTGGAGGGAGTGAGGGTCAGTAAACCTCTCTGTGTGTTGGAGGGAACTCAGGGACTGCCTTTTCCACCAGACTCAAAGACCAACAATAATGATAAATTAAACTTATAATACAGAACAGTTGGAGGAAATGAAAATTGTAAATTTAAAGTATATAGAATTTGAAACACCTGTTCTGACTTCAGACAAAAACATTCTCAAGAACTAATTCCACCATTAAATAATGGGTTTTAACAGACTTTTCAAATACTTCTTTTTGCAGCAACATTACCTGTAAAGATAGGATAAAATCTGGCTTTTGGAAAAATGAGGATATAATTTAGCTAATTCTGAAAATATCTTAAGCAGTGCTAAACATGGCAACAAGAGCATGGAGTAAACCCATTATTCAAGAACAGGCTTTATCCTGTTAAAATTCCATCCCCAAATAAAAATTTCAGCCACAAGTATAGGTGGAAAGGCATCTTAAGTATGAAGAAATGAAGAATTTTTTTCCTCAAGGTTTAAAGCAAACTCATGACATGTAACTACATACACAGATTGTACCAATGTCAGATTTCTAATTTTGATATAGCATAATAATGGTACAAGATGTAACCATTGGAGAAAAGTTGGCGAAAGGCAGCTTCCAATGAATCTATAATTATTCCCAAATAAGAAATTTTTCAAAAGCACTAACTCTTGAGGAAGTTAACTAATACAAAAAATGCATACTCATTGCTCATTTCACGGCCTATTGATATCACCATCCATTGTTATTATGTTAGCATGCAGTTGGTCTTTGCTTCTGCTCTTATAAGTGTAATTGTTTATTTAGCCTGTTAAGCACTTTCAAAAATTCAAGGTATTTCCAGTATCAACATTACAAGCAATTTGATAAACACCAAATATTTATATATTTATATATTTTTCCATTAATTCAGACCATTTTTTTGTACACTTAGCTACCTAAACCTTCATATCAGTTCATCTTTTACTTTGCCTGATATTAATTTTAAAAACTGTATTAATCTCAAATCACAGAAAATAATGTCTCTGTATTGGTTCATTTAAAGATTGTCAGTGCTAATAGAAAACTTTTCGATATCATATATATATGTGTATATATATGTATACACACACACACACACATATATATAATTTTTCCATTGAGAAGACAAAAAACCTGATTTCAGACATTTTAAATTTTATAAAAGTGGACATTTTTAATTTTATAAAATCTAGTGCAAGTGGATCATGTTGATTTATTTAAGGACATTGGTATGTGATTCATATGGAATGTTAGAGTTAGAAAAGACCGTAAGAGTAATCGAACCCATACACCACACTTTATAGATAATGAACCATAGGCTCAATAAAATAAAATGATTTGCTTTCTATGGCCACCAGTTATTACTGCAAAACCTGGAGCATCTTTATCACCATAAACCACTTGTAGACAGATTTTGGTTGCCTGAATTTAAAAATCACCTCCACCGCTTTGTACCTATGTGACATTGGTCAAGTGATTTACTCTCTGTGTGCCTAGTTTCTGTATCTGTAACATGAGGATACTAACAGTGCAATTGTTGAAGTCTTTCCGAAGTGGCTTAATACTTTTAATTCTAGATATATTAGGTCTTCACTGAGGTGACTTTGAACTTGTAATTCTAGATATTCTTTTCTATTTAAAAGTCATTATTTAGCATATGACACATTATTAATTCAAAATGGAATATATGGGTTGCACGATTCATTACTATAGCAGACACTGCTGTTTCTGTTTCTAACATCCACTCCTCTCCACCCAGCCTGGAAGGTAAGGAGGACACTGGCCAACACTGATTCTCTCTGTTGAGGTCAGGTAGACCCACAGGTCTTTTCAGAAACAATCTTCCCCTTGTTTTGGAGACCATTTATAAATTTTCTTCAGCATTTTGGTCTTTTTCAAGAACTTCCATTCTCGAGGTTCTTGCTCAGCCTAGAAGGGATGGGCTCTACGAGTAGGACCTACAGTGTCCTGGATTTGGCTCTCGCTTTCTGACCTGTAGTTAGGCCCCAGCTGCTTCTTTTTGGGTTTTATGTTAGTATTTAGACCAGAGTTAGGAGGAGGTCAACAGGGTCATCTTCTAGCCATCATCTTCCTAAAACCTTCTAGTGATTATTGATGAAGTCAAAAACTAAATTATTAATTGTTCAAATCCATTTCTACTCCAAAAGACTAGAATTAATTGTTAATCATCCAATTGCTTAGAAATAATCCTTTGTTCTCTTTCTCTCATCTCCATTTCAAATCCATTGCTAAGGTCTATTAATTTTACCTTCATAACTCTTCTCTCCCTTGCTTCCATCATCTCTCTCTACTACTTCATTACAGAGTTAGCTTTCTAACTAGTTTTCCAGATTCTTTGCTGTTCCTGTACCTTTAGTTCATTCTCCACACAAGAGCCTACAAGGAATTTTACACACAAAATGACTTATGCCTCCCCTCTGTTCCCTACATGTAGCATAAAATTTAAGATTCTTATTATGAACTATAAAGCCATAAATAATCCGGTCCCTGCTTTTCTCTACAACCACATCTGATGCAATTCCTCCTCTCACTCACTATGCTTCAGTCACGTCAACCTTCATTCAATTTCTGGAACATTCTAAAGTTTTTGTTGTTGTTGTTGTTGTTGTTGTTGTTGTTGTCATCTTAAGGCTTTTGCTCCTGCTTTTCCTTTGATCTGGAATGTTCTTCCCTAGGCTGTTCTTACAGCAGCTTTCTGCAGTTCTCAGTTCAATGTCTCCTACTTGGGGACGCCTTTCCCGATCATTCTAAGTAGGTTTCCTTTCTGTTACTTTTTGACTAAACTATTTATTTATTTCATAGAATTTTACATTTTATGATTATTTATTTCTTTGCCAGTTTATTGTTAGTGTTTTTCTGCCAATCTGTATGTTCCATAATAGCAAGAAGCATGTATGCTGTACTAATGATTTTACACTGCGTAACAAGCACATGATTAGTATCAATAAAAATTTATTAAATACATAAATGTGGGTTAAAAAAAGGCATATAAGACATATCCTAAACCCAAAGCATTAACTGTCTTAAAAGGAGATAAATCATGTATGCAAATGATTATAGTATAAATTAATATATACCAAATACCATATAAAAGACAAACTAAATTTTGTGGGGACATATAGAGTATGGAAAGACATAAGAGCCACATTAAAGAGTATTTGATGCTTGAGTTGAACCTTCAACTTGATAGTTGAGACAAGAAGGAAGGCATTAAAATGAAAAACAACTTGGAAGGGGATAGAAAACTTCTACTAGGTATATCTAAGAAATAAAGCAGGAAGGACAGTAGAATTTATAGGGAGAAAAGATAAACTGTGATTGAATCATTGAGAGATTTGAATAGTGGGTTGAGGGATTTGTACTTCATTCAGTAGTAGAGGGAAGACTATTTAAAATTTTAAACTTGATAGTGACATTAAACAGGAAGTGTTAACTCAATAGTAGAGATTGGGAGAGAAAAACATAGAGCAATAAGGTTATTAAATTGCCTGGATTAGGATGGTGATACTGGAAATGGAAAATAATAGAAGACCAGAGGTTCCAATCTGGCCTTTTCGAAATGGTAGAGTCCATGGAAGTATCTCCAGGGATGTAGACGCTCCCAGCACATTATATGAAAATATTTTAGTGTTAGAGAGAGAGACCTTAAATTTTATCAGAAATCTCATACAGTCTCTATTCTCAAAATTTTGAAGAGACTGGCTTACTTGACCCTTGTATTCTTTACAGGGCTACTCAGAAATGCTTACCCATGGCTTTAGTCTTTCCTGCTTTGTCTGAATTATTTAATAGAGTAAGACACTCAACTAAAATTTGTTAGAGTTAAAAAAAACTCAATGAACACACTTCTAGTGTACCTCAATTATATTAATTCTTTTCCATTCAGAAGAGAGTATTTCTCTCCTCTCACTGATCTTAGTTTTTTAATCTAAGGGTAAGCATTCACATTCGGTGGATTAAATATATACACTCACCCTTTAGCCTCCATCTAACCTTATTGAAATTTGTAAATTTGTTCCATACCTCTAACACAAATCACCTCCTATAGGGTATATCCAAATACTCCAGCCATATACCAAGGTTATTTTTCTAATATCTAGATCAATGGATCCAAAAAGATTTACAAAGAAGTGCAATGCTTTGAGTTTCTATTCTGAAACTCTTAACTCTTAGAGATTGTCTAAGATAAACAATTGTTTATTTTCCACTAAGGGGATTGAATTAGTAATGGTATCTTGCCATGGTTTTCCTAAGTGTGGATATTAGCCATGAAACATGTTTTCTCAATGACTGAAGACATATTTTAGAAATGTTGATATTGACCTGATCTTGAATGCCAGTCAGATGATCTATCCTGCAGGATTTAAGCACTCATTCCCTTTAGCTGCTAGGAGCTGACTGTTGACAGATTTTGCTCCCACTAAAGAGACCTCTTTCAGCCATGCCCTACCCATAATGCAAGGAGTCCACAGGCCAAAGAACATGCCCATGTGGAGTCCATGCCCTTCTTTCTGTATGACTCTCTGTGTACTCAGGACCTTGGAATCCCTGCCCAGATTTAAGTTTGCTTCCTTAGTGGAAAGTAATATAATTACATAACTATTCCATAAGTTTCTGTACTTCTGATAGAAGTGGAATGAAAGTCTCTATTAGTAAAAATAGTTGGTTTGTGATTAAGTGTCCATAAAATAAAAGCAATCAGTTTTTAGGAGAACCTCATTTATTATACAGAGCCCAGTGGGAAATTTCCTTTAAAGTGCTCTTTAAAAGGCCATTGCATTTTAGACGAGATTGGGCACCTTCAGGATAGTATGGCTGTAGACAGGACATTGCATATCATAAGAAACAACAATTGCAACAGCATCCTTACAATAAGTTTAACAATGAGCTTCATAAGATTGTTTCCCGCAGTGTTTCTCATTGGCATAATGCAAAAGCACACACAAACAAGGGCAGTTTCACAAATGCTTTTAATCTTGTGGTTCAGGCATGTCTCTTTGTTAGTTTGTGCAAGAATAAAGATTATCTAGAGTAATAAATAAAATCACAGGCTTTGGGGCACCTGGGTGGCTCAGCTGGTTGAGTGTCCAACTCTTGATTTTGGCTCAGGTCATGATCTCACAGTCCTGAGATCAAGTCCCGAGTCAGTTTCGCATTGAGTGTGGAGCCTGCTTGGAATTTTCTTTCTCTCTCTCTCTCTCTGCCCTTCCCCTGTGTGCACACGTGCATTGTCTCTCAAAATAAATAAATAAACTTTTAAAAAATGCACATGCTTCAAGAATATTTCATAAATACTACTTTTAGGAATGATCTTCTAAAGGACTATTTTAAACGTCCTTAAAATTAAGCCAAATGTACCATGTAAGTACAATTTTATAAAAAGCAGGAGTAAATGTAAGTCTGCAAAAATCTTGAAAGAAGCAAAATTAAGGATTTGTTTCTATTTGAGTCTTAGCCACAAAGAGTTGGATTTGCAAATAGAGTTGTTAAGTTTTATTATCTCCAAATTCTTAAAAACTTAAAAACAGAAGCCCAGCTCACTTTATTTCTGTCTCTTCATTTCTCTCCCAGGACTCCTGCAAAAGCCTCCACATCTACTCTTGGATTTCTTTCATTCATTATCTAAGCTTCAGGCAGACTGAGCTCTTCAAAACCAGTATCTAAAAGTGTCAAAGGTCCCACCAAAGACTTCCAGTAAAATCTCTCCTGTTCTAGTGTAAATTCATGCTCTATGTAAACTTGCTACCTCACTCCTGTGACTAGACATCGGTGCCCATTTCTCAGACACAATACGTTGGGTGCTCTTTCACAGTTCCCTCAGTTTCTAATGCAGAATAATGAAATGGCCGAATCTCTACTTTGAAACTTGAAATTTCTATTTCTTTTTCTTGATTCACTTTTGAACCAAGATATTAGAGATTTTGTTTTGAGAGAAAGAGAGAACTCTCAGGCACCTATGCCCATACACACCCACGCATGAGCAGAGGAGAGGCAGATGGAGAGGGAGAGAGAGAATCTTAAGCAGGCTCCATGCCCATCTTCAGCCTGATGTAGAGCTTGATCTTACTACTGTGAGATCATGTCCTCAGGCAAAATCAAGACTTGGACGCTCAACCAACTCAGCCACCCAGGTGCCCCAAGAGATTGAAGATTTGAAGACAAGATCCCAAATCCCCCCCAATCTAGAATAGAATAATTTTCTAATAATTAAGAAGAAGTTTTGAGAGCTTCACCAATTTAGGAGATTTTTAGTGAAATACTTGCGGACTTAAAAGAACAAACAAAAAATCACAAACCACCTGGTCTATACCCAGTTCGCACCCAGGCATGTAAAGGAGCAGACCCATTCATGAACAAACAATTCTATTGCCAATTCTCCTATCCTGTGTGAGGTTCTGAAACTCTGCGAATGATGACTAGTATCCAAAATTCCTGTCCCTTTACTGTGGAAAGAACAAGTGATAATGAGTGGTAGAAATAGATAGAATTCAGTGTTTGGTCAGGAAGATTACTGAATTAAAATAAAATGTAAGTATCTCTAAAGTTACAATTATCTTTTATTTTAGGTATGAGACCCAGTTCATAAATTTATAACTGAGTTTCATGTAAATGTGCCTTAAGTCACATATCTGCAAATTAAGCATTTCTGTGTTCTTCTGCTAGAACATTGCTATAGATATCCCCTCTGAGGAAATAGGTTTTATCTTCTTTTTTTTTACACTTTTTGAAATAACTGAGATTCACATGCAGCTATAAAAAATAATACAGAGATGACCCCCATAACCTTCACTCAATATCTCCCCTATTGTAACATCTGTCATAATTATCGTTCAGTAGCATAATCAAGTAATTGGCTTCGAAAGAACCCATCAACCTTATTTAGAGTTCACAAGTTTTACATGCATTCATTTGTGTGTGTACGTGTTTAGCTTTATATATCATTTTATCACGTGTGTAGATTCGTGTGACCACCACCACAGTCAAGACACAGAATTGTTCCATCACACAATACCTTGTGTGGCTCTTGAATAACCTCACTGACTTGCTCCCACTCTTCCTTATCCCACCCCTACCCCCTGGCAGCCACAATCTGTTCTCCATTTCTATACTTTTTTTTCATTTCAAGAATGTTGCATAAAAGGAAGCACACAGTATGTAACCACTTGGGAATGGGTTTTTTCACTCAGCATAATTTCCTGGAGATTCGTCAATAGTTCATTCCTTTTTAATATGGAGTGCTGTTTTCTAGCGCAACGTATCACAGGTTGTTTAACCATTCACCTATTTTATAATGAGTTGTTTCCTATTTTTTGGTTATTACAAATAAAGTTGCTGTAAGCATTCATGTATAGGTTTTCTGTGCAAACAGAAATTTCTATTTCTTTGGAGTAAATGCCCAAGAGTGAGATTGGTAAGTTGCATGATAATTACATGTTTAGTTTTAGGAGACACTACCAACTATTTTGCAGATTGCCTGTACCGTGTTACATCCACACCAGCATTGTATGAATGATCTAGTCTCTCTGCATCCTTGCCTGCATTTGGTGTTGTCACTATTTTTTATTTTAGCCATCCTGGTACTAGGGTAGTAATTAGCATTTCCCTAATAGCTCCAGAACTTGAATGTCTTTTCATATGCTTGTCACTTGTATATCCTTAACTGGGAAATGTCTTTTCATGTCTTTGCCTGTTTTGTAATTAAATCATTTGTTTTTTTATTATTCATTTTTCAGAGTTCTTTATGCATTTTGGATATTAGTCCTTTTTCAGGTATGCGGTCCATGAATATTTTTTCCCAGTCTGTAGCTTGTCTTTTCATCCTCTTAAAAAGGTCTTTTGCAGAGTAACAGGTGTCAATTTTGATAAGGCCCAATCTTTCCTTTTATGGATTGTGCTTTTGATGTCAAGTCTAAGATTTTTTTTCCTAGCATTTGAAGATTTTCTCTTATTACTAGATAAAAAATTTGTAGTTTTATGTTTTAGATTTATGTCTGTGGTCCATTTAAAAAAAATTTTTTTAACATTTATTTATTTTTGAGAGACACAGAGTGTGAGTGGCAGAAAGAGAGACACGGAATCCAAAGCAGGTTCCAGGCTCTGAGCTGTCAGCACAGAGACTGATGCGGGACTCAAACTCATAAACTGTGAGATCATGACCTGAGCCAAAGTCGATTAAGCTTAACTGACTGAGCCACCCAGGTGCCCATGTCTGTGGTCTATTTTGAATTAGCCATTGTATAAAGTATGAGGTTTCAGTCAATATCCTTTTTTTTTTTTACTTGCTGAGCATGTTTATTTAAAAGTAATGGTTAAGCAAAAAATATTCCCTTCCTTCTTTCTTATAGTTTATATTATCTAATAGAAGATTATTGCAACTAAGTATAGTAATTACCTTTATTAAAAACAAAACTTGTGCGATTATTACTACAGCTCTGCTGTTGAAAATAAAACATTCAGGGCTATGTAAAATTTTGGTAACATCATATGTATACCGTGCCATTTGTCCGAGAAAAATTGGAAACGGAAAAGACTAACCATGGAAACTTGCTTTGGCCACATGTGCCACACATGGTTATCCACAACTGTCCTTTTCTGTTTCAGTGGCCTTGGGAGGGGAATTGTGTCATCTGAAGTATCCTGCTTTTCTTTGACCTTGGATAAAGAACAAGCTCTCCAGCCTGTAGCTGAGACAAGATACCACTGGGCTTCCTGTTTTGTCACTGCCACAGTGCTAGAGACACTGCTGTGTCCTCCACCCTGGAGAACAATTTGACAACTCTTTTCCTTTTTTTTTAAAAGTCACATCCAAAGTCTAGCTCTTCCAACCCATTTCTTTCCCTGATTGCTTTTAATCCTGTTGGTGAATAAACCCTAGATAGAGCCTACAGTAGATAATTTTGGTGGTTTGCTCTCAGCCCATTGCCACACTTCCTTGATACCTGCCATGTTTTTATGTGACCCTATTCTTCCCAAGCCTGGCCATAGATAGATGGACCAGAGATGGATGCGTGACCTTAGCTCTTCCTAATCTGTTTTCTTTCCCAAGTATTTGGAATCTGAATCAGAGCATGTTAGTCCCCCAGAGGGCACAGCAACCTGGCAGCCAGGGATAGTCACTGCGTGGAAGTCATCTTTAGCCAACACTCCTGGAATCCATTTAGACCAATTTTCTGTGAGGCCAAAGATAATGAATACTAAATTTGTATTTTACTGATGGAAAAATGCATTAGAACACAGGCTAAGCCAGGGGTATGTCTCGTAGTACAAATTTTCCTCTAAAGTAGAGGGGAAAAAATAAAAAGATATCTGAACATGTGAACACGGAGAAGAAAAAATTATTTCTGGCAAAACTACCTTAAGGATATAGATTTCCATATCGATAGTGTAGGCGGTTTCCTGTAAGCAAAACGTACTACATGGTAGGTTTTTCCTTTGTTTTTGTGCTGGTTTCTCCAAAAGATGTGTCTAATTGTTGTGCGTTGTATAGGAAGCTATGTTAGATAGACTGACACATGCTTTAGCGTCCTCATGTTCTTACCCTTCCGTATCCTCCACATTGTATTTTTTCATTTTTACCTTTCATATTTTTTAGTACAACTTCAACCAGGAATGTTTCTATCAAATGCATACTACATATGTATGCAGAAAAGAAAATGGTGTGAGGCTGCTTTGTTGCATTTTAATATACATAATTTTCAACACAGTGCTTATTTTGAGAAAACTGTAAGACAGAAACAAAGCTTTAAAAAAAGAACCATTGACTGTTCAGAGGAAAGCATATAAGTATCTAGAAATTTAAGAGAAAGAATTAGGTCATTTTTATAGCCCAGAAGGTGAATTGAGCATCATGAAGCAGGGTGATTCTGCTCCTAAATTATCTCCTCATAGCTCTTCTTTCCTTGAACACAAGGTACATACAGAGAGGTTCTTGTTCAGGGAAGGGGTCAGGGTTCTCTTGTTTTTGATTTGAAACTTTTGATGTGGTATCCTTTATTTTTTAAACCTCTCTTTCCCTGCAATTTCCTTTCCCTCTTTGATGCTGCAGGATTCTGCCCACATCTTCTTGTCTACGTGGGCAATGCACTCTCCAAGCTAATTTGCTGTGCTTCAGAATGCATCACAGCAAAGCCCAAGAACAAATATTGCCCTCAGTTTTTTTTTTTTTTTTTTGCAATTAAGGCTTATTAATTGCGTTTGTTTCCATTTCCAGTTTTTATAAGCTCTCCCTTTTGTCCTTCACACAGTTGGTTTACTAAGACTTGGATTGCATTTTTATTATTAGGAAAAACTGAAACTATTAGCTGGTTGATTACTGGAAACAATACAAACAGCTAAATTTCTCCCAAACTAAATATATTTTTTAAATATTGAAAAAAAAATATTGAATGTGCTTTTATTTTCCTTAGTGCTGGAAAACATCTCCATTTCCCTATAATTAAATGTACATATTCACCTTGTATTGAAATCCTTTTGAAGTGAGCACAATTTCTACATATGTCATGTAGCAGTATTGGGTTCACTTGATATAAATATAAATGGAAATTTGATACCAGTCTTCCCCATTCTGAGTAAACTTATGTCAGAAGAATAACAAAAACTAGCGCATTTAAGAAAATAATAGATACTGTGTGTGGAACACTTTATGTATGCCAGGCTTTCTTGTAAATGCTTAACCTGTAACATCTCATTTAATTCTTATAAGAATCCTGTGCAATATGTTATCCCCAAGCTATCCTCATTTCACATGAGATCGCTGAATCACAGAGAACTTAAGTCGAGTTGTTCAAGACCACACAGCTCAGGGGAGGCAGGGCTGGGAACAAAGCCTGCAGTCTATCCAGAAAATACGCCCTTAAACTTTATCCCACGCTGCCTTTCGGCAACATAAGAAATGTATACAATAATTGAAAGTGTCTTTTTTAATGAAGTATTATGCTTAAATATGGCTGGCAGAGGATTCATTCTCAGTAACTGCCTTTGCATTTTTTATTTCTAAAATGACTCTTATTGCGATCTCATTCATATTATAAAATGATCCCACTTATTAAATTATAAAATGATGATAAGGTGTTTTCTATTCAATAGAACAAGGAGAAGGGAGATGTTACATTTTGATAACAGATGATTAAATATAGTATAGGAGATGATCTATGTGAGATGCAACAATATCAATTAAATTACAGTTGACCCTCGAACAACGCAGGTTCATTTATAATTGGATTTTTTACGGTATGGTAGTGAATATGTATTTTCTCTTCTTTATGATTTTCTTAATTTTTTTCTAGTTTACTTTATTGTAAGAATACAGCATATAATAATGCAACATATAAAACATGTGTTAATCTACTGTTTTTGTTATCAGTAAGGTTTCCCATAGTAGGCTATTAATAGTTAAGTTTTAGAGAGTCAAATGTCACACACAGATTTTCAACTTCATGGGAGGTCAGCACTCCTAACCCCTGCATTGTTCAAGTTTCAACTGTATAATCTCTCTCTCTCCATCCTAGACTTCTTCTCTTTAAATCCTCATTTCCAAATGCCTCTTTGCTATCTCCGCATGGATCTCTCACAAGTTTTGCAAATCTACCTTCTGTGACTGCTGCCACCAGCCTCCACCTTGCATACAAACCCAAATCTGCTTTTTCTTTTCATTTTCCTTGTCTGAGTTCATGAAACATCAGTTCTCTAAACATCTATGGCCGTCCTCATTGCTGCTAATGTCCACTGCTGGCCAGCGGCAACTGCAGACGCCCGGTGTGAAGGTGCTTACATCTGTACTGCCAGCCCCATCTCATATTTGAAGCTCAAACATGTACTTGACATTTCCCAGACAGTTTTTTCCTTTTTGGCCTATTTTTATTGCAAATCCCTTGCTCTGGGACTTGGTTGAGTTCATGGAGACTGAACTTAAGGACACTCTCAGAACTATATTCAGAAACACTTTTCTTTTCAGACTTCGGCCTTTGCTCTAAATGGTCTTTTCCTCTTGGGATATGTTGCTTATGGTGAGGAATGTTGATATTTTCTGTAAGTAGACTCTGGATAGAACCCTGCCCCCTGCCCACTACCAACACTCCAGGTGGGTTTAAAGCAAGGGTCATTAGAACTAGGTTCTGTACAGGAACACTGATTCACTAATAACTTGTTAATAATTTTTCCGTCATAATTTTTGAAATGAAAATAATGTTTATTTCCCTTAAACTCTAGTTGACAGGACTTTACCTTACCCTAGCCATCTGATTAATTGAGGTGTTACTGTATCATTTTGATCTTAGAATTATAAAATAGACATTTGAAGACTTTGAAAAGAATCAAGGAACACAGACACTTCCAAACAATAAATGTAACTTGTGTTTAAAATGATTAAAGAAGACAATTTGGGTGATACAAACAAACCTTATTTAACACTCCATGAAGCAGGCAGCCTCTATTCCCAAGGGTTTAGAGAACCCCAAAATGGGGCTGAAAGCATGGAGCTTTTATAGGATGAAGAGAAAGGAGGGGTGACTGGATGGCTCAGTCAGCTGAGCATCTGACACTTGGTTCGGCTCAGGTCATGATCCTAGGGTCATGAGATGAAGCCACGCGTCTGGCTCTGCACTGAGGTGGAGACTGCTTAAGATTCTGTCTCTTCCTCTGCCTCTCTCCCCATTCATGTTCTCTCTCTCTCTCTCTCTCTCTAAAATAAAGAGAGAGAGAGAGAGAGAGAGAGAGAGAGATAAAGGAACAGGGAAGAGAAAAGTAGGAAATGAATAAGCAACAAGGAAATAAGTATAGAGCCCACAGTTGGCTTGGTGTTTGGGGATTTTGGTGTTTGGGGATTGGCTGACTGGACACACTGCATTTCTGGCTGAGTCCACTCATTTCCAGGGGAGTGAAAAGTTATCTAAGCTGCAATTTGCTCATGCGACCCCCCAGGGCAGGAGTGGCTCTGTCTTTGGCCTAGAAATTTATTTCAACACCTACTACATGTTGCCACTGTCTGAATCATCCCTAAATAGTTAAGGGTTAAGTGGGAGCTCACAAGTCAATTGGTGAATACAAAGTCCTCACCTAATCGTTCCACAAGCAATATTCAGGTCGCCTCATCAGTTGTCTGGACAAGGAGTGGGTAAGAAGGAGAGGATTTCCTTCTAATCCTACCACAGAACATCCCAGCGTTTCACGGAGTCTGTAGGAAAATTTCCCCAAATGAACCATAATGATTTTTCTCATTTGAAAGCAAAAGAAGTGGCAATGACAGTAACAATGAGTGCCAAATTTGCTTTGATTCTTTTTCCAGACCATCTGCTCTTCTCTTTGTGCTCCATATTGTACGTTGTTGAGAGCATTGAGCAAGATAACTGGAAATAAGCAAAATAGACTCTACTTCATTGAATCCTAAATTGCTAAAATGCATAATTTTGTTGTTTAAGAAGTTATCTTTAAATATAATTTTAACTGAAATAAGTATAGGAAATTCAAGTGATTTTGTGATATATGCTGCATTCATTTGACAGAAACAAACAAAACATATGGTGGATTTAAAAAAAGGATAGTTTATTTCTCTATCCTGTAATAACCACAGGTTATTTGTCCAGAGACAGCTGGAAAGTTGTGCATTGACACATTTTGTTTGGTTCTTATTTGATGTCTGCCAGACCAGAAGCCACGGCCAGATCTGATGGAGAAGACAGAATATCACCCAGAAATCCTAACTTTCTGCTGCATGGAAAAAACAGAAGAAATTTTGAGTTGTCTTTTTTGCGGAGGAGGAAGAGTTGTATTAATAGAAAGAAGAGGGTGGGGGGAATTTGGAGGAGGAGGGAATAAAGAGGGGCAGGCTGAGGTCCTCTGAATCCCAGTATCCCTTCTCTCCTTCTTACACTAGCAATAGATTCCCCAGCCTTCACCTGGGCACATGCATCCCTTCACATCTGCAAGCTACACACTATTCTCCCAGGCTCTCTTGCCAATGTAAGGCAATTTGACTAAGTTCAGGCCAATGAGGTATGAAAGATTCTGAGGTGTATCATTTCCAGCTTATCTCTTTTTGGATGCTTACTTTGCACTCTTCCCTTTCTGTTGCCTAGAAAATCATGACACTTGGGGAAATCTTGGAAATGTAGGTGAAGACAAGAGCCATCACCAGCCCTGGAATGCTCACCTGTGGAGTGTTCATTTATTTAATCAACTTGTGATAGTTTTCAAAACCTGACATAAAGGGGTGGAGTCTATGTCTCCTCCCTTTGAAAGACTTGTGACTTCGGCAACCAATGAATTATGGCAAAAGTGATACTATGTGACTTTCAAGGCTTGGCCAGAAGAGGCCATGTGACTTCCACTTGCTCTTTCTCAGACTCTCAGTCTCAGGATGCCTATTGGAACCCAGCTACCTTGCTGTGTTAGGCCCGAGTCCTATGGAGAGGTCATGTATAGGGTCATAGCCCCAGCTAAGTTCAGCCTTCAAGTCCTCCCAGCCAAGGTACAAACACATGAGTAAAGAAGCCTCCAGTCATTTGGATGACCCTCAGACCTTCACATCTTCCTGTCTGGGGTCCCAGACATCTTAGAACAAAGCAAACCATCTTGGCTCTGTCCTCTCCCAATTCCTAACTCAGAGTATCTGTGAGTGTAATCAAGTGCTCTAAGTATTTTGTGGTGTCCCTATTAAAGTCACTTAGCCTACACTCTAAGTAATACAAATGTCAGATCAAAGATTATTTAAATAAGTTTAAATAATTTTAAAAATTATTTAAATAGTGTGTTAAACAAAAACAAGACCACTTTAAGTACCCAACAAAATCTTAAATGCTAATTAGCTATGTCAGATAGAACTATTTACCTATAATCTATAAGCAACCACCAGACTGGGGCAATTCTGCCAAAGCTGTTCAGATCTCTGGAGGAAAATGGGGGCTGGTCTGAAATTTGAGCTTCTCATGTTATATCCTGGGCATTTGTCTGATTTTCTGCACTGATGTCATTCATATCCATATCTTCTTTCCTTTTCCCTATAACTTGCTGCTCAATGGTCTGAGGATAGATTAGGTTTGAGTTAAGTCTAGTTTATGATGTATTCCTACCTAATAAACTTCCAATTGAAAATGTTCCCGTTAACCTTTATATCTGGGCTGGTCCATATTTCTACAGTCATTAAATAATTAACCACTTGCCTCTGAATTTGCCTTTGAGTCTGAGGGTATACACACACAGACACAGACACACACACAGACACAGACGCAGACACACACACAGATATACACACTGATAGCCCTTGTTGTGACAAAGTCCACAACAGCTATGTGTTCCAATTGCACAACTTCACAAGTCTGTGTTTCGAGGGAGTGACTCTCATCTCTTATTATTTTTCCACCTCTATCATTAGTGGGAAAACATACATTAAAAAGTGATATACAGAGATAGATATAGACATAAATTACAATACTTTCCTGGGCCACATGCCACCAAACTTGGAATAAGAAAAAGAGATCGTGGTCAATGAAACTATTTCCCCAAGAGACCATGAGCTGAAAAGGTCAAGGCAGGGACCTGGTATGTATATCACTTACCCTTTCTGAGTCACACTTTCTTCTTTGACAACAGGAAACAACTGAGTCTCCACTGCATCTCTCCCAGGATGGTTGTGAGGAAGAAATTACACAATGAGAATGGTACTGAGCTGCTCTAGTATGAGACCTTAGTGGTGTCACCACACATCCAGTAGGAGACCAGTGATAACTAAGGGAAAGTGAACACCCATCCCCCAAACTGCACATAGTCAAAAAGAGTTTAAAAATTTAAAGGTTTCTAGGGGCGCCTGGGTGGCGCAGTCGGTTAAGCGTCCGACTTCAGCCAGGTCACGATCTCGCAGCCCGTGAGTTCGAGCCCCGCATCGGGCTCTGGGCTGATGGCTCAGAGCCTGGAGCCTGTTTCCGATTCTATGTCTCCCTCTCTCTCTGCCCCTCCCCCGTTCATGCTCTGTCTCTCTCTGTCCCAAAAATAAATAAACGTTGAAAAAAAAAAAAAATATTTAAAAAAAAAAAAAAAAAAAAAAAGGTTTCTATAGCCTCTCTTTTTTTGTCTTATGTGGATAAAATCCTAGTAAGCGAATGGATCAAGCATGAGAAATCCAATAGCAATACCACCTCATATTTGAATATACAGCAACTAATCAAAACCAGATTTGGGGCCCCTGGGTGGCTCAGTCGACTAAGCGGCTGACTTCAGCTCAGGTCATGATCTTGTGATCATGGGCTCGAGCCCCATGTTGGGTTCTGCTGACAGCTCGGAGTCTGGAGCCTGCTTCGGATTCTGTGCCTCCCTCTCTCTCTGCCCGTCCCCCACTCATACTCTGTCTCTCTGTCTCTCTCAAAAATAAGTAAACATTAAAAATTTTTAAATAAAAAAAAGCTTTAATTTCTGTTCATTTCTGCTTTTCCCTATTTCCTTCTGCTCTATCAACTCTTTTTTTCTGATGCTGCATATGAAATGAAATCCCTGCAGGACAGGTTGAATTTATTTTATTAATTTATATAAATTATCTAAACCACATAAAAGACTTTTCTCAAAATAAATATTCCTGTGTTTCCTTTCTTGAAAATGTTCAGCTAGCCCAGTGCAGGCGAGGTTTGAGGTGCAGATGCAAAACGAGGAGACTGGCTCCCCCTCCTGAATCTGTCAGTTGCTGACCCCGGCCAAATCTGATTAGGAAGCCCAGGTTCCTCAGATGTAAACAATGGGTTGTATTAAACTCTTTCTAAAGTGTCTTCCATTTCTAAGATTTTGCAAACATGTTGATTTGAAGGATAGTAGTTAAGAGCGCGGGTTCTCAAGCCCTTAGCCTGGGCTTGAATCCCAATTCTCCCACTTACCATCTGTGTAACCTTGAGCAGATGACTTAACTTTCATGTATCTCAGTTATGTCATCTAAAACATGTGCAAATGGTGGTCCCCACCTCATAAGGTTATGAGCGCATTAAATGTGACAATATGCATGTAGTGAGAAGATGGTGCCTGGCACATGTAGGGCTCAGTGAGCATTTAATTCTATGCACACTTTAAAAATCACCTATTATTTCATGTTCATTAGATGCTAGAGAGCTCAGAAACCCCAGGTGACAAGACTAGTAAGTTGTGGAGCAACATCACAGCCATGGCTGTGGTTGACTGCAAATACCCAGAAAGTGTGGCTTATTGCAAATTCTAGGAAATGGCTATATATAACATCTCCAAATCTTTAGAATCGTAGAATTATTTGAAGACAGTACATTTGAACTCCTGAGTTTGTTATTATTATGGTTGCCTACTTGTTTGGTGTCCCTTTTTGGCAAGCTTTACATTCCTCATTTTTCTTTGGCACTGAAAGCCACTTGTTTTGTTTTTAGTTCCATTCCTGTGAAACAGTCTGAATTGCCTAGTCCAACACTTTCTTCCAGGATTTTCCCAGGGGCACATCCAGGAGAAATATATGATTTGGGACTTTATGTTAGCCAACCAATCAGACATTAGAGATTTCCAAGTTAACCTTTTATTTACTATCAGGCTAGTAATTTATTCACACTTCTATTCATTTATTTTTACAACCTGGACAAGGGAGATACACAGAAAGAAAGTGATCCTGAGTCAGATGAAAGAGAAAGAAGAAAAAGCACAGACCAGGGTAGCAAAGGTCAGTAAAACCCTATGGATCCAAATAATACTCATCACCTACCATTTTGGAGCCCCAATTCCTGTGAGCAGGATCTATGCTCCTCACTGTTCAGAGCAGCACATACAAAAACAACCAAATCAGGTTGAAACTTTCAGCCCTATTTTACCCTCCAAGAAACTGAGAGAAATACTAAGAATGTCCATTGCCTTCAGATATTGTTTCAAAATAAATGGGGAAATGATCTCCTGCTCTTATCATTTTCATTTACTTAAGAAATAGTGACTAAAAGCTAAGCCTGTGCTAAGTGCTGAGCCTGACGCTGCTGCTGGGGGTTGTGGGAGGGCTAAGACGTATAATATCCAGGTTTGTGAGGACCGACTGACTCCTGGTCTGGTGAACTGTCTGGTGAAGATGCTGGGCATGTAATAATGATAATAGTAATAACGCTAATGGCGATAGAAGGAGTGGAAGAAAAGAGCTGTTGGTGCTGACCTGCTTATAAAACAGTTCCTGATTGGTCTGCTGGCTCTGGGTGACTGACACCCTGTGAGTGGGTGAGACAGCACTTACTCAGTATGGTCCTTCTGAATCAGTCAATGTTACAAAGACCTAACAAGGCTTCCTAGCAGGGGTGATGCTTTAAGTCTATTGTCGGAAGCTTATCAGATTGAGAAAGGACTTTTGATTCATAAACATAAATCAAGTTACACTTCTTGAATACACACAGGCTGAGAGACAGGACAAGTCTGCTGAGACGAGGAATGAAGGAAGGGGGCATATTAAGCAAAGCCTGATAATTTGAATGTGGCTAATAAGAATTTTGTTGAGAATCATAAAAGTAAATGAAATGGGCTAATGGGACAAGTGTCATTTACAAAGCCAAATATAAGCTAGAGGAGCTGGGCTGGCCCTGGGTGAAATGGTTGAAGAAGGCAAAATCTGACTTTGAAACCCTATAGTATTGCCACGTAGTACTCTATTGTGTATACAAACCACAATTTCTTTATCCATTCATCAGTTGATGGACATTTAGGCTCTTTCCATAATTTGGCTATTGTTGAGAGTGCTGCTATAAACATTGGGGTACAAGTGCCCCTATGCATCAGTGGTCCTGTATCCCTTGGGTAAATTCCTAGCAGTGCTATTGCTGGGTCATAGGGTAGGTCTATTTTTAATTTTTTGAGGAACCTCCACACTGTTTTCCAGAGTGGCTGCACCAATTTGCATTCCCACCAACAGTGCAAGAGGGTTCCCGTTTCACTCTTATGTGGATCCTGAGAAACTTAACAGAAACCCATGGGGGAGAGGAAGGAAAAAAAAAAAAAAAAAGAGGTTAGAGTGGGAGAGAGCCAAAGCATAAGAAACTCTTAAAAACTGAGAACTGAGGGTTGATGGGGGGTGGGAGGGTGGGGAGGGTGGGTGATGGGTATTGAGGAGGGCACCTTTTGGGATGAGCACTGGGTGTTGTATGGAAACCAATTTGACAATAAATTTCATATATTGAAAAAAATAAAAAATAAAAAATAAAAAAAGAAACCTTATAGTATGCTTCCTGCTCCTTTTCTTCCTTGCCTGGCAAACAAGGTGCCTTCTAGACCCCTTGTCTCTCACCATCCTTTTACCCTGTTGACAGCTAGTTGCACAGAAATCCCCCGTAAAGCATGAACCAAAAAGTGATTATGCCTCACTCCTTCACATTTCCAAGGGGCTCATGAAGAGTGGAAGTCACTGGGGCTTTAAGACATGGATCTCTAATGGTGAGGTTTCAGTTTGTGGTGGAGGCATTGTCTGGAGGCCACAGGATTTTCCACCTGTTAATGCCCAACATGTAAGGGATGCCTTGCTCTATCATCTCTATCAGGTAGCCCGAGTGCAAGCTGCTTTTGGGGACAGGGCTGTCCAGTTGGAATCTTTTCAGCCTTCAGCAGCAATTCCTAAGATATGGCCTTTTTTTTTTTTTAATCTTTTTGATAAATGATAATAATCAAATTCTCTCCTTTTTTTTTTTTTTTGGATGAAAACTCAGAAAGTAAATATCAAGAACAAAATATCCTCACAGAGCCACATAGCAACAATATCAGTGTCTTTTCAAACTGGCCAAATCACTGAGCTGCAAAATAACTCATCATTGCTATTGACCTCAAACTTGCTCGCTCTCCCCGTGGGTCCTCACGCTCTCTTCACTCCGTTTCATCGGAAAGCAAAAATAATTTTAAGGTGCACTTAAAAGATTTTTATTTAAGGCTTTTAAATATTTATTGAAAACATTGTCTTGGTCCTCTCAAAAGATAGTTTAAATTTTTAGCCAACCACTTTCAATGTTTTTTCCTTCCCTGAACCAGGATGTAGATGTATATTTAAAATAACTTTTATTTACAAAACCGTATCTTAGCAACAGTGGCACAGCACAAGAGTGTGTTATCTAAAGCAAACCAATTCGGGCCATAAACTATATAAGCGAAGCAGCTAAATGTGATTGGTATAGCTCTTCCGAGATACCATGAGCTTGAGGTGTTACATGAGATTAAAGGCATATTTTTCAGAGACCTGGGATGATCTATTATTCATGTTTAACTCAAGGGATGAGCAACACTTTCTATTCCTAATTATAGAATCATAAAATTTTAGAGCTCAAAATATTGGAGGCTTCCTAGTCCAGTCCTGTCATATTATACAAAGGCAGGGGAAGGAAAGCAAGGGAAAAGAAAAGATGATTGTTTTTGCTTTTAATTCTTCTGATTACAATAGGTGTATTTTCAAGATGGCTAACCAGTTATAATCTGTGGTCTTGAAACAAAGAGGAAAAAAAAGACAAAAATACCTTTCATATGAAGTAAGAAACTGTAACTTCAATCCAATTAATGTGGTGTTCAAATAACTAAGTAAGCAGTTTACAAAAAAAAAAAATCTGGAAGTTTACTTAATTGAAAATAAGTGAAAAAAAGAAACTGAGGTCCTGAGAGTTTAAATCACTTATTCTAAGTCAAATAAATAAATAAATAACCCATTCATTAATTTTGCTACATCAATGTATTAAGAGGAATGCAAAATGAAAAGTCTGTATTTTTAGCTTTTTATTCAGACACGAAAGAGCAGTCTCTTCAGATTTTCATAGGCATTCACAAGGCTGGAAACCAAACTTTGTTCTACAAACTACTAGGCAATCTATAAAATGAATCTAAGGTTCAGAAAGAGTAGGCAATATTGATAATGGCGTGAAGACATTCTTAGTATGCCAGTGCATTATTGATAAATCATTAAGAGCTGTTTCACTGAAACTATTGGAGCATTTAAAAAGATCATAAATAATTAAAATAAATATCTTTTATAAATAAACACAGATAATGAGATTAAGGAGGAGAAAAGCTTACCTACATTTTTAACTAGAACAAGCAATTATGCATTCCTTTTCTCAAAGTCTACATTGATATTTAAGAGTAAAAGGAAAGACATAATGTTTCCAAAAACATAAGCTTGAGTGTTAGCTGGTATCCATTAATACTGCTAATTTGAGTCATATCCTTGATTTCATTGGTCTGTAACATTTGCATAGTTTATAACCATAAAACTTCGATCAGAGTTACATAAAACATAAACATTTTAAAAGCATTTTTAGCTTCATTTTGTATTTACTTGGAAGATTCACCATATTACCCTTTATCAAAAGATGCAAATGAGAATCAGATAAATTAGATTAACTACTCGGAGAAAACATAGTAAGGGAGCTGAACTAGGGTTCTAGGACTCCTAATCCCAGACCAAGAGTTTTACCAAAAAAAATGTGCTGTCAGATCAAATCAAGGGCATCCAATTTCCTTCTTTTTCTCATCCCAAGCTATCCTGAGGAAAGTTGTGCTCCTTGTTAGAATGCCCGAACATCTTTCAATTACTATAGCTGTTTTCTAAAGGTATGAACAAAAACTACCTTCAAAAATGTCACTAAGGATTTTTGCTAAAAACGTTTTTTTCTGGATCTCACCTTGACTTCCTGAATCGGGGTGGGATGGTTTAACAAACTCCCCAGGTGATTCTTATACACAGTAAAGAGAGCCAGTAGCCAGCAAGATAAAGTCCAATTTCTTGGCTTCCAAACAAGAAATGTTTGACTCCTGCCTACATCTTCAAAGTTCTCCTAAATGAAATTCTCTCCTGTGAACTTTGTGCGTCAGCAAAATCTCTCTACTTAGATCTCTCTGACCATACCTATCTGTTCACACCTCGGGGCCTTCGTACTCATTCCCTCTGTCTGGAAAACCTCTCTTTCCCCACCCATCCCCACCTATTTAGCAAACTAATCATTCCTAAAACTAGGTCAGGCTGCTCCTTTTCTAAGCCTTTCCTTTATTCCTAGAAGCACAATCACTTCTATTACTCCTTCTAGGAGCATGTGTATTTATCGGTTTGTTTGCATCTTGTGCAACTGGTACACTTATAAATGGAAAGGAAATGGAAATGTTCAGAAAAAGTCTCTCCAAAGTGCTATTTTGGCATATGGACTACTTTGAGCTGGAGGCAGTTGAGACTCTGTAGGCTCAAGAGAAACTTTTGTTCCTCCCTTAACTACCTAGAAGAATCTAAACTGGGTGTCTTTCCCAGAACAAGAGCTATTATCAGAGATAAATTTTATCTGAGTGCCCCACCTGCATGGCAGGGCAAACATCTAATTACCAAACATCAGATCTTTTTCTTATTGCCTGTGGATTGCCCTCCCCCCCACCCCTCGTGGAAGCCCCAGGCTCCTATCCCAGTGCTTACCTCAGGATGGCACACATACCTCACTTTACCTCTCTGTCTTTGAATGTCTCATATAGGTGGGGTTCTGAAAGGTACAAAATTAAATTTGATTTTCTCCTGTCAATCTGTTTTATGTTAACTGAATTATTAGACCAGCCCAAAGAAACTCAGAAGGACAGAGGAAAATTTCCCCTCGAACAGAAACCATAAAGGTTTGATGAAAGAATGGCAAAGCGCATAGTGTTGTGTTAGCTGTCACCATACTACTTCTGCAAACTGAGATGTAATCACATACAGACCCTTCAGCCATGGAGCACCAATATTTCCAGACGATACCATTGGTGTCAAAATATAAACCACCACCTATGATATTCATAGTGATAGAATAAGAACATATTTCAAGATTCCCTTTAGTCAAAATCTATGCCAATTGGAATAATGTTCTAGGTCTTCTTTCTTTTTTTCATCTTTTTGGGTCAATGTGCCTCTCAGGGTTAGAGACTGTTGCTTACAATATGAAAAAGCAGCTTCTATGGTTTCACTAACATTACACACAGATGAGAAGTATTTACAAGTGCTGACTTCCTTCAAAGCCTTTGTTTTTCTTCTTTTGCTCTTACAGATCAGATAACTATTTGCTGACCAGTATTATTTGTTTACAATTCAGTGCCTGTAGAATCTGATGTTGATTTTATGGTTGCTACACTTTTAGGAGACTATGAAATTCTAGTAGGCATTCAGTGCTTTATTTTATATATTCCTCTTTTAGCGAGGGGCAATTTTACACCTCAAGACTCCTAACTTGGAATTTTGAATTCTATGCATATCTATATATGCATAGATAATGGTGCCCAGAACCATTTATAACAAATATTCATTTGTGGGATACTATAATCAGGTAAATTAGGCAGAGAGCAAAGAAAACTATAATAAAAAATATAGAGCAAAGTGATAAATAGGATCAAGTCCTGAAAAAATTTATCCTTGAGTTAAATAAGCTTGAAGATGGCCTTGGGTATTGTCATAAACAAGTCATTTGTTACTTTTATAAGAGTGTATTTTTTATAATATGGTAGAGTTAGGACAGAATTAAATAAATATAATAGAAATGTAAGCTGAGTGTCATAGGAACACTGACAAGAGAGGGAAAATGCTGACTTGGGCAATTAAGGAAGATTACAAGGAGTAAGAACCATTTCAGTTCGTTATTTAAAAAACATTTTTTTAATGTTTATTTATTTTTGGGGGGGGGGGGTGGCAGAGAGAGAGGGAGACACAGAATCCAAAGCAGGCTCCTGGCTCTGAGCTGTTTGCCCAGAGCCCAACGCAGGGCTTAAACTCACAAATTCTGAAATCATGACCTGAGCCGAAGTCAGACGCCCAACCGACTGAGCCACCCAAGCACCTGTAAGTTCATTATTTAAATAGGAATATAAAAATATGGAAGAACAGAGAAGAGAAGGAGTGAAGTTTAGAAATTTTATTTGGGGGGCCATGTTTTGCCAATATTATTCTATTTTGTTAAATCCTAACTTTTAGTTTGTAGGACAAATTGCCTTAGAGTGACCTGCAATATTTTTAAAGCCAATTGTTAGGTCTATTTGTAACTTTACAGAGAGTAGCAGAGGTTATAATGAGGTTAAGTTGATAAAGATCATAAAGTGTGAGTCTACAAGTGATGAGGGTAGAAGATCATGGTTCTACTCAGCAGTCCACCTAATCAAACATTGCTCACTTTCCCCACTTTCTTTAAAAACAAATAAACAAGACCCTCAACTTTCATTGTCTCAAGAAAAAACTTTTTATCATTAACTAGGCAGCAAATAAAAATAAATGTGTATGCAATTTATGCCTTTCAGGCTTTTTTTCTTTTTTGAATCTAAAAATAACCCTGCTGCTTGAAATTTCTGCCATGTGGGAACAAGGGCCTCTTGGATGCCCAGCAACTTTTCATCCTTACAGCACAGACTCTGACGCCATCTTTCCAGAGTGTTTTTGCTCTTTGGAGCGGTGCCTATCTCCCTGCATATAGTGTGCCTGCTGGTTTCTACCCTGTTAAATCAGCATGTCCCAGACCGCTGCATGCGCTGACTAGCTGTTGCCTACCAGCCATCAGCTACTATTGCTTCAAGTTGTCTTTTTGCTCTAATGGTGTAATTAAACCCCATCAATCATCCAAGTATTTCCAGTGTTTGTGAATCAGCTCTACTGTTTTTTTTTTTTTTTAATTTTTTTTTCAACATTTATTTATTTTTGGGACAGAGAGAGACAGAGCATGAACGGGGGAGGGGCAGAGAGAGAGGGAGACACAGAATCGGAAACAGGCTCCAGGCTCTGAGCCATCAGCCCAGAGCCCGACGCGGGGCTCGAACTCACGGACCACGAGATCGTGACCTGGCTGAAGTCGGACGCTTAACCGACTGCGCCACCCAGGCGCCCCAGCTCTACTGGTTTTAGAACTGAGAACCTAGAGCAGTTCTTTGTAAGCATATAAGAATTGTAGGAGAGGAAAATTTTTTCCTTCTTTATAGGTTTTTTGGCTGGTCTAATAATTAAATTGATATAAAATAGATTAACAAGAGAAAAAAATTAATTTGTATGTACAGGAACTCGAAACACATGAGGCTTCCCGCCAGGCAACTGAGGTTTATATGCCCTCTGAGCTAAGAAGAAAGGGGTAAGACATTTCTCTTCCTATTTTATAAGGTCTCCAATCCTATTAGATTAGGACCCTACCCTTATGAACCTCATTTAGCCTTAATTATATCCTAAAAATCCTATTTCCAAATACAGTGATACTGGGGATTAGGGCTTCAATATATGAGTTTTGTGGGAAACCTATTCAGTCCATAGCAAGAAGAAAGCAATTTTTGAACATATTACTTTTGGAAACAATACATACAAAAATTTACCCAACCAATATTTATTGAGCATCTCTTTTAGTTTGTTTTATGTTTATTTATTTTGAGAGAGAGAGAGAGAGAGAGCAGGGGAGGGGCAGAGAGAGAGGGAGACACAGAATCTGAAGCAGGCTACAATTTCTGAGCTGTCAGCACAGAGCCTTATGCGGGCTCAAACTCACAAACCACTAGATCATGACCTGAGCCAAAGTCGGACACTTAACCAACTGAGCCACCCAGGCAGCCCATTATTGAGCATCTTTTATGTGCTAAACACTCTTTTAAGTATTTGGGTTACATAGGTGAACAAAGTAAAGATCCCTGCCCTCACGGAATGTACATTTTGGCAAGCAACGTATTTTTTCTTTTTTTTAAATGAAGTATAATTAACATACAGTGTGATATTAGTTTCAGATGTACAGTATAGTGATTCAACAATTCTATTTATTACTTGGTGCTCATCAAGGTAAGCGCGCTCTTAATTCCTTTTATCTATTTCAGCCCTCTGTTCCCCTTGGAAGGTAATATTTTTAAATGGATTTTAGTAAACTGAACTCTTTAATGCCAGGTGATATTTTTATATCTCTTACTAAACACTTGTTTTATAATATGTAATTTTTACAATATCAGCAAAATGAAAAAATTAGTCTGCAAAAAGCCAGGTATTACAAAAGTGTCTTACAAGATATGACAACAAGGTATAAAGAAAATCTGTTAAATACCAAAACTCCTATCATAGGACTTCATCAAAATAAATTGGGCTTATGGAACCATTAGTTAAGAAAATAAAAAATTTTCCCTAGTGTAGAACTGAACAGTATTTTAGAGTTTTTATTTTAGAGGAGGCACAAATAGTATTAGAAAGTCTCAGAAGGAATGAAAAATGAATAATAATGATATGTTACATTTGCAAATCAGTGGATCAGCCCAAGAATAACAGTGAAATAGCAAGGGACCTCTAAAGTATTACTTATTAGGGATTTAAAACATTCAAAATGCTCATTTTATTATGTCATAAATACTCTAAAAGGCACTTAATCTGAGGGAAGTAAAATCAGAAAGAATAATTTTTTTTCTTAGAAATAATAAATTTATAAGAGAAGATTTTCTTTAAAATCAAACTACATCACTAATAATTACATAGCACTTAACAAACAATAATTGACAACATACATTTAAATGTCATAACATTGTACCAAATCCGTTTCTAGACGCATTAGTTAAACAAGAGGAAAATGAACTGTCAAATGTGTTCTTAGGTAAGTAACGTCATTGAAATCCGGAGAGTTGAATTGACAGCCTGTCATATCTTTTTACTGGAAGAGCTCCTTCTTAGGCACAAGATCTGTCCCTGAGGGTCTGGAGACTTAACTTTTCTCCTTGGTAAAACCCACTGGGAAAGCAAGAGGAAGGAAGGAAGGAAGGAAGGAAGGAAGGAAGGAAGGAAGGAAGGAAAGAAGGAAGGAAGGAAGGAAGGAAGGAAGGAAGGAAGGAAGGAAGGAAAAAAGGAAAGGGAATTTTGTTTATCTGTTTGGGACTGTGAGCTTCAAAAGCTTGAATCTGAACACCATCCCAATATCAGGAATCCATCTAATGTGTACCGGGTGTGCCCTACAAAACCTTCACCATTATTAGGGGGCAGCATTTAAAATTAAAGTTCTTAAGGGTGGCTGGGTGGCTCAGTGGGTTGAGCATCTAACTCTTGATTTCAGCTCAGGTTATGACCCCAGGGTCGTAGGATTGAGCCCTTTGGCCCCATGCTGAGCATTAAGATTCTCTCCCTCCCTCTGCCCATGTCTTCCACTTGCACACACACTCTCTCTCTCAAATAATAATAATAATAAAAAAACTATTAAAGTTCTTAGATGACAAATTCTACAGCATTTATACATGTACTCAGTATCTAGTAAAAAACAACACTTGATTATAAGCCTGCATAATAAAAAAGAATATTAAATTCAAGATCCCAGTTTAGTGGCTGAAAACATGAAATGGAGATAACAATAGTTTCATCAATTAAAGTGGTTCTTGGTTACTTTGCCCATAATATGTAAATCAATCCAATACTCCCTATCTCCAGCTTTTGACTTATTTTTTCCCTGGCTCTTATCACCATCTTCCATTTTAATTTTTTGTCTTGTTTATTTCTGCCTCTTGCCACTAGAATATGAATTCAATGAATTTTTTCCCTTATGTGTCTGCAGCACCTAAAACAGTCCCGGTATGTTAAAAGTACTCAATACCTTTTGACTGACTGAATAGATAATGCAGAACTGGAAGTTAAAGGGCGTATAGTCATGTTGGAGGCTGGCTGAGAATGATTAAAGCCATTTATTCATTTGTTCAACAAATATTTACTAAGTACATATTATGTCCCAGACAGACACTGCACTCACTTGGGTATGCAATATTGAGTATGGCCCCTGCCCTCAATAGACAGGTTTTCAAATGACTGAATATAAGGATGACTTCAGTCCTGCATAATCACTATCTTACCCTCAGGACTTTGGGCTGCAAGTGACAGGTCTGTAACCTGCCTACACCTGAGGCATAGGTGTTTCAATTCATGTAGTTAGTAAAGCAATTTTTCCTACCATGATCTGTATGACAGGCTAAATGTATCCATGTACAGTGTAAGTTCCTTTCTCTGGAAGATGAATTAAAATGTAAATAAAACCTTTGCGACTTTGAAAACAAAGATTATCAGAAAATAGAATGAAGATGTGGACTTGAACTGGCCCTGGACCTCTACGTTTAGTTCTGAGATACTTCTAAAAATATAAGAACAGCTGTTGTTGGTGATCTCATCAGGTCCTTGGGCTTCTTTTAGATGACTCAAGTTTCTGGAATCAAATGAAGAAAACATACATAATGGAAATCACAGTAGAATGAAATAAGTAACTCTGGTCTTGGAGTCAGAAGACTTAAGTTCAGATGTATGTTACACCTAGTGTTCACTATGTGGCCTTCACATCTATTTCTTGGATACCGTAACAGTAAAATAGCCATTATGCCTTATTATATAACGCATTGTTGGGTTCTTCTGAGGATCAAGTAAGATAATACTTATAAAAACACTTGTTAAACTTCAAAATACGTGCAAACTATAAGGATATAAGTAAGTGGACTGTGTAATTATGATCTACTTTATGCTTAAAGGAATCTAGAAAGGAAATATTTTTTCCCCTTACCTTGCATAAATTCACAAAATTCTAGAATTAGACTCTTTATACAAGTAAAACAATTTCTCTTTTCCTCTAAGCAATTAACACGTCAAATTGACCACTGGGCTTTCTTTTTTTTTCTATTTTAAGGTTGCGGTACATAAAACAAACTCCCCAAGCCCTCAATTAATTTATTTTTGTAAAAATTCATGTTAATAGTTCAGGCAACTAACCAAATTAGTTTGTAGAAGTAGAGAAATAGAAATGTTGCCAGACAAAACGCTCTTGCAAATCTTTCTACTTGTTTTGAAACACTGTGCTCTGGGGGGTGGGAGGGAGGAGAGGGTGGGTGATGGGTATTGAGGAGGGCACCTTTTGGGATGAGCACTGGGTGTTGTATGGAAACCAATTTGACAATAAATTTCATATAATAAAAAAAGAAAGAAAGAAACACTGTGCTCTAAAAAAACAATTGGAAAAAACAAAGATTCCCAACATTTTCGTGCAAAGAAATTTCAGGCTGATTTATAATAGTCCTTCCCCCTAAAGACTCCCCTTCTGAGTTCTTCTTCCTACCCTGCTTTCTCTGTGTGCCAAATCACTACTAATGTGGAATGCAAAAGTAACAGACCATAAATTATCCTCCATGCTTTCGCTCAGGACTCAGACCTCTGGAGAGTGATCTCCTCTGAGCCTGGCTGTGTGAAATAAACCTTCTGCCTTCCATGATCTCCAAGTGCCGCTTGGTTCTTCCACCAGGTGATCCAGACCAGGATCACTGTTTGGTAACAGTTATACATCTGAAGGAAAGGGAAAACAATTGTTTTTTAATGAGAATAAGATAATTATTAACTTGGAGACTTAAAACTATCTTTAGAGTTCATGGAATTCTTGATATGTTATTGGTAGAATTTCTTTACTTTGCTTGATAACTTAAGCTAGTAGTTGTTAATGTCACAAAGCAGTAAAAGATAATTGAATCAATATTGGTTCACTGTTTGTTTCTTGGAAAGAAGGAGAATCAAGCCTTGAATATCTTATTTGCTGCAATGCAAGGTTGGGGGGACAATATTTACTTGATATTCCTGATTTACAGCAAAGTGATTTGTTTAGTGTGGACTTTATTTATTATTATTATTATTATTATTATTATTATTTAGAATATATGCAGGATGTACTTTTTAAAATAGTCCTCTATTTCTCCTTAGAAATAGAGTTTTGATTTCTCAGCAGTTTTGATCAATTTTCTGTCTGTGTCCCTGCCCACCCCTCAATCCTCAAGAAAAAAACAAAACCAAACGACTCTCATCTCAATTCTTCAGTTCAGAGAATGGCATAATCGTCCACCAGCTACACAAATCACAAAAGCCAGAACCCTTGGAGACTCCATGTATCTTTGTATTTATTTTATTTATTTAAGATTTATATAGCATTTATCATGTGTCAGGCACTCCTATGCACTGTACAAAAATTAACTCATTTCATAGGCATAACATCAGGTTAACCAAAAACCAAAGGATAAAGACATTAAATATAAACTGTTCAAGATCGCCAAACTAGTAAATGGCAAGGTTGGAATTTGAACCCATGTCCTCTGGCTCCAGAGTCTGTGTATGTAAATATGACATCATGTTTCCTCTCTAACTGTGATTAAGTTTTGTTACTTCCTCCTCATAGATACTTCCCAAGTACTTTCTCTTTCTCCCTGCGTCATGATAATCGAAGCCACTGTTGGGGAGGAAGAATTTCCCTCTGTCTTTCAAGGTCTTTCTAGCTAGACTAAGAATCAAATTGACATGAGACAGATTAACAAGAGAAAATCAAATTTAATAGCATATATACGATGAATCCACAGAGACATGGAAATGAAGCTTGCAAGAGATAAGGAGAAGGGTAGGTGACTGAGAGTACAGAGGGAGAAAGACCATTAGCATCAAGGTGAAAGAGATATTTAGAAAACAAAGGTTGCCTTCTTATGCAGATAAGTTTTTAGGTAAAGAGGAATCTCTGTTAATAGTTCTCTTCTTGGTAAAGCATGCAACTGAGATAGAGGTATTGAGATTTTTCTGAATCTTCTGGGTGTGGATTGCTTTGAGCTCAAAATGATGTTCATGCCAAGATGGCCCATCTTGGAATGGCCTTCCTTTGGCCCCTACACCACTTTCATGCTTCACATGATCTTCAAACAACCTCCTTTTCCCCCAGTTCATCACCTATGACCATATTGCATGATTCCTTAAGAACATAAATCTGATCATTTTAGTCCTTAGCATAGAAACTTTCAATGGATTTGCACTAATATAAAAAAAAAAAAATCTACGTTCTTTACATTGTCTACTTTGCAGCTTCCCTCCTCTTTTCTCCTGGTCACTGTGTTCCAGATACAGTGTCCCATGCTCCCTCCCTCTTCAGAGCCTCTCTGTTTATCACTCCCCTAGGCCGAGGTGTCTCAACCACAACACTATGGACATTTTGGACTGGATAGTTCTTTGTTGTGGAGGGCTTTTCTGTGTAACGTAAGATGTGCACCAGTGTTCCTGGCCTCTACTCAATAGATGCCAGTAGCATCATTTTTTAACAACCATGGGGACAAGGGGTGATGTGAAAATCACTCCTTAGACTTAAATGGTCTGGGCCCTCTTTTGGTTTATTCTCCTTTACTCTGCAAAATTTAAGGTTGCTTCCTCAGAAAAGACTTCTCTGTTTTCGGGCCAGATGTTGCAGGCTGGGCTCCCTGGGAAGCAGACCCTGGGACTGCAATTAGTGTGTAAGTAGTTTATTATAAAGCACTCTTGGGATAAACATCTACAGAAAGAAATGGGATTGGGCAAAAGGAAACATTGGGCTGCAATGTTATTTCAGGAAAGGTCCCACTTGACCCTTTTTACCTCCAAAATGGCTAGTCCTGGCCTGCAGGCTGTGCTGGGAAGGGGCATGACCTTGGGTTTGGCAACTGTCGTTAGTGGAGTCAATTTGCTGAGAAGGCCGAGAGCTGGGGGCTGTGTCTCAGCATCTATTGAAACAACCCAGGGAAATGAGCCTTTAAGATCTGAAGAGGGATTTGGGCAGCACACCAAAGTACCCATTGCAGTCCACCCTTGCACCAATCATGTCCACTTATTAATGGAAATTCTAGTGCCTTTTTTCCTGAAGTAAATTCATAAGAGGAAAGTCAATGAACAAGCCTCAGTCCCTGCTGTTCTAGGACAACATTTCTTGTCTCCCTTCTGACCAAGTTATTCAAGATTCCCTTACCCAAAGCTCTCACCTCTGCTCATCTCAGTAGCAAGCCACCTGTTGTGACACAGATTCTCATCCCTGAGGGGTCTTTACCCCTCCTGGGCAGTGACTCCTGCTGTATCCACCACAACTGAACGAAGGATTAATAAGAGAGACTTAAATGAATGACCTCAATGCTAACCATATTCCTCCCTGCCTATGGGCAATTCAGAGGAGGCAATAATCCCAGCACTGGGTGGAATCTTTGTAGACTTGCTATCAACAGGTGTTTTCATATTCAGTGAATGTAAATTCAGTGAATGCTAGTGAGATTAAGATCCTTTCAGCTGCAACTAACAGAATACTTAATTAAAAGAGGCTAAAGCAATGAATATATGCATTATCCTATTTAAAAAGGAGTGTGGGGGTGAGATAACCACCAAGTTGGTTAATTTAGTGGCTGCATGATATCATGAAGAACTGAGGCTTTCCCTATTTCCCTTGGTTTTCATCCTTAGATTTGAACCTTCACGGTTGCAAGATGGCTGCCAAAACATGAGGCATGATCTCCCCACACAATCACAACTAAGCAGGAAGTTTGGGTTCTCCTCATAGACCCCTTTATGTCTTAACCCTCTAGCTGAGATTGCGCCACATATCCATGTCACAGCTCTCAGGGCCCTTGGAAATGTTAGTATCTGGAGATTTTAGTCACTATCATAGGGGGTGAGCTGTAACAGCAGGGAAAGTGCGGGCTAGCTGAGTGGGAAACCAATAGATGCTGTCACCATACACAATGCATTGATACATGGTAGGAGTTTAATAAATTTTAGTTTCCCAATTTCCCCTTAAGTCTGTTTTCTTCTCTTTCAGTTGGTTTTCTAATTGTTTTTCTTTTTTCACTTCTCTCATTCTTCCACATTTTATTCCTGTTTGTCTGCCCACAAAACATATTATTAATCTTTTTAACATAATCAAAGTTTTATGTCATTTATACTTAAAAAAACAAACTGAATGTTATGTATTTCTCCATAAGGAAAAGAATACAAAATAAGTTTTATTAAGTGACACTGGTGATTTTCCCTTTCATGTCTTTCATATGCATAAAGTTCCTATCTCTTGGGATAAGCATAAATATAGTGGCTACCAGGAGAAAATGAAAGAACAGAGGCACGTATGGGAAGGGGAACTTAGTGTTTAACAGCATGGGTTCCAAGGATCAGAGTGAATGAGCCACAATCCCAGCTATTCCAGTCACAAACTGTGTGATTTTAGGCAAGCTCCTCAAGCTGCCTATCTCTCAATTCCTCATCTATAAAATGAGAAAAATAAAAGTGCCTCCTCATAGAATCTTTGTGAGAATTCAATGAGAAAATGCATGTACCGTAATGTTCTTCGAAAAACTCTCAGTAAGGAGTCGTTTGCCTCTAAGATCCCAGATAGCAAACTACAGGAAGAATGAAGCATCTGGGTTCAAATTCAGATTCTCCAAATCTAACCTCAGGGCTTCTGTGCCAAAGTTGTTTTCAATTGACTAAAATCATGCCTTCTTACTTACCTTGTGTGGCTACATTTCATTGAAGAATTTATCTTTTTATCCTCAACCCTTATTCTTGTTTATCTTTCCCGCCCCCACCCCATGAGTGTTCTTTTAAATTCTATGAGAAAGAGTCCCAAATCTGTAAGTTTAATTCTCAACTCTAGTATGATGTCTGTATTCACATTGCCAGCCTCCTGCTAGAAGTCTCTACTGGAATATCCCATCAGTATCTCAAAACACTACTGATTCATTGTGTGGATTTGGACATACAAATGGCAAGTAAATAGGTTTTCTCTGGGGTTCTCAGTATCTGCAGTTAAGAAAACAAAAATAGAAAACTGGGTAGGGGAGGTAGGGGTTGGGGTGAAGGAAATCACTTCTAAGACTTCATACTAACCGTTTTTTATCCTACGTCCAAAACAAAAATTGCCATCTTCTCCTACAAACTGCTTCTATTCCTTTCTTATTTCAGATTTATAACATTGGTTTTGTAAGGACAGATTCAAAAATCAAACATAATATTGTCACTGTCATGTTCAAAGTGCTTTGGTTATTTCTTCTTACCTGATGAAAACAATCCCAATTTAATCTGACCTTGACCTGAAGAAAATTCTGCCTTAGTCTCACATCATCACCTGGAGAAAACAATCCTGCCTTAGTCTGACCTTGACCTACCTTTTCGGATTAACCCCTACTATTCTACTTATTACACTTCACTTTCTGGCAGTTCATTAACATTATTTTATTACCCCAGAAACTTACTTCCTCCAATATAGACTTGGGAAATCCTACACAGGCTTCAAAATCTGGTTTAATTGACCTTCCCAGTGCCAATCGCAGGTAATTATGTCTTATTCTGTTTCCTCAAAGTGTCTCCTCTAGAGCGTTTTACTATGTAATATCTGGTTAATCTTAGAGCCATTCACTAGTTTTATTTTCCCCATTAGTTTGTAAACTTCTTAAGGCAGCAGCCCTATTTTGTTAACATAACCTAGAATTCACACTGTTTAAAACTGTTTTACTGTTAGCTTATACAGTAAAAATGTAAATGATGTAGAATAGAATAATTAAAAAAATGCTTGTAATGTTCAAATTTTAACCATGCATTGAATGCATTTGGGTCAGTGAGATGTTTTAAATCATATAGTTTATTTAAGGTGTTTTCTGGTGTTTTCCCTTTCAAAGATCTCATTTTTATGTGTATATTTTTCATTCAATTCAAATTTCACTTTTGAAATTTACAACAGGAAAATACTATTGCCTGCTTTCACTTAGCAGATAATAAATTTGTAAGACATTTTGAGTTCTTTGAATTAAAATCTGTAGAAATGCTAAATATTGTTATCTCATATCATTAGCATTTTGGCTGGAAACCTCTCCCTCTAGGCACATATGGGATTCTTATTTTTATGCATAAATTTGCATAACTGTACTATCTTTCACAGACTATAGTCTTTAGACGTTAATTCGACAAATATCATGATCAAATCATCAGTTTCAGTCTAGTTCAGTGAATTTAAAACTTCTTAATGGAGATATTTCCACATCTGCTCAGTCTTCAATAGTCTCTCTTTCTTCTCCCAAAATGTAACCTGATCAGTAGTGAGTATAGATTGACATAACAAACACATTCATTTGCAAAATTAATTTACATGGTTTTATTCAGTATTTTCAGACAACTCCATGGCAGCATAAAATATTCAGGAACAAGTTTCTTCAGAAAGTGATCACCAGTCGTACACAGGAGAGATTGGGACAGACAAGTGAGTTAGTGTGCTGTGGCATTTCATAGCTTATTTATTTTCTTTCATCTTTGTATAATCTAAATGTCCCAGCTTTATCAGCCTACATAGAAAATGTCTTTACACCTACATTAACACTCCAATCCCTAAACTCTGTTAAATAACAAAAATTCAGTTGAACAAATTTTGAAGATTTAATTGGTTTTTTAAACGAGTCATGAATCAGGCAGCATCACAGCAGATAGAGGGCTATTAGAAACGGAAAGGTTTTGGGGCACCTGGGTGGCTCAGTTGGCTCAGTTGGTAATGATTTGGCTCAGGTCATAATCTCATGGTTTGTGAGTTCCAGCCTTGCATCGAGCCCCGCATGGAGCCCTGTGTGGGTCTCTGTGTTGTCAGCAAGGAGCCAAGCTTCAGATCCTGGGTCTCTCTGCCCCTCCCCTGCTTGCTCTCTCTCTCTCTCTCCAAAAATAAATAAACTTAAATAAAAGAAAAAAGAAAGGAAAAAGTTTTCAAAGGCAGGACAAGGAAGTCATAAACAGAAAAAAGGATTATTTTGGGTGAGGTCACCTTCTTTTGGGGACAAAAGGGTCTTATTAGATGGAGTTCTTCTTCTTCCTTTAGGGGATGGAAAGGGCCATCAGATTACCTTATTGGTGCTGACCAGGAAATTCCTGATGGATTGGATAAGACTGCACTTCTGGGGGGGTTGAAACTGCAATTCGGTTAGATATTAAGCCCCAGTTTGGTGTTTTCACCCAACATAAGTGACTCCATTTAGTGCCTGTAGTTTTTTTGTTTTTTGTTTTTGTTTGTTTTTGTTTTTGTTTTTAACAACTATCATCTGCTTGACCACAAAGGCTCACATCTTCACCCCAACTCAAGTATTAATGGGTACTGCTTTCTGGTTCTTTCCACAAACTTACTAGATGGGGCTTCCCCGCCTCAAGCACAGACAGATCCACAGACACTCCACCTGGAGCAGGATTTCTGGTTCTGATGGCCAGTGAGGATTGCACTGAGGGCAGAATTATCTGAGCTCTGGCTCCGATGAGCTGGAACTCTTGCCATACTTGCCAAGGGAGAAAAATCCTCGTACATTTAGTTTGGTCCCATAGCATGTCTGCATAAATGCCAGGGTCTTGCCATCAAGAGAAACAGATCTTTCAAGCCCCACACAGTGCTCTTTTCACACAGCACACGGATGCCATTAGAACTGGTACTTGACTGAACTGTGCTCTGAACTATCCTTTACTTCAACTCTGGAGCCATGTTTAAAGTATGGATGATTGGGGCGCCTGGGTGGCGCAGTCGGTTAAGCGTCGGACTTCAGCCAGGTCACGATCTCGCGGTCCGTGAGTTCGAGCCCCGCGTCGGGCTCTGGGCGGATGGCTCGGAGCCTGGAGCCTGTTTCCGATTCTGTGTCTCCCTCTCTCTCTGCCCCTCCCCCGTTCATGCTCTGTCTCTCTCTGTCCCAAAAATAAATAAACGTTGAAAAAAAAAATTTAATAAAGTATGGATGATTGTGCTAGATAATATTCTCTCATAGCAAATCAATATTGGGAACTCCATAATCTCTCATTCACAATGACTATTGCAAGGGCCTCTGTTATACTTGTGTTTGTGTAAATGCCAGTAACAGGTAAAGTCCAAGTCTTGTCCCTATGCAGGACAATCTTAAAAATATCTACTTATTTACAGATGCAAATAGATATCCAATAACTCCATTAGATAGAAGCATTTGACTTTCAGATCTAACCCGTTAATTTTGGCTTTTATGATGAGAAATTTATAATTTTAACTCATATTAGAGGACTGACCACTGATGTGAAAAAGAAAAATATTCTTATGTGAAATGCTTCTAAAATCACACCTGTCAGCATAAACTTCCCACATCAGAGCCAGACTGCCCTGTTTCATATCCTTACTCATCAGCTTATGTATGGCCTTGGGCAAGTGTGTTAGTTATCTATTGCTGTGTAACAAATAACCATAAATGATCTCATAATTTCTATGGGTAAGAAATCTGGGCATGATTTAACTGGGTTCTCTGCTTCAGGGTGAAACTCAAGGTGTCAGCCAGGACTGGAAACCCATGTGACACTAGACTGGGAAAGGATGCACTTCAAAGCTCACTTTGCTATTAGCAGTATTCTGTTCCTTATAGGTTGATGATGACTGAGGACATCAACTTCTTGCTAGCTGTTAGCTGGAAGCCAACCTCAGTGCCTTGCCACATGGTCCTCTCTTATGGCAGCTTACTTCATCAAGGCCAGTGCAAGAATCAATAGAGTCTGATAGCAAGATAAAAGTTATAATCATATGTAACCTAATCACAGAGGTTATATCTCAACACTTTTTCCATACTCTATTGGTAAGAAACAAGTCACAGTTCCAACCATTCTTATAACAGGAGGTGGGGACAACAGGAAGCCATCTAAATGTCTACCAAAATAAGTCACTTAACTTAATTGTGTATCTTTTTTCCCCAGTATATAAAATGGAGAGATTAATGAAGATAATAATAGTACCACATAGATTTGTGAAGATTAAATCAGCTAGTCATCTAATATGTTTAAATAATGTAACTGTGTCTGATAAATAACATATCATCAATAAAATTAATTATTTGTATTCTTACTCATGTGTCATAAGTTTAAACCAACCCAAATTTTGGCCATAGTCACAACCTCCTTCTCTGATCATGCAGTTACCTTCATCATGTTTGCCTCTTTCTGCAAATCTAATTTAAAAACATCTCGGGGCGCCTGGGTGGCGCAGTCGGTTAAGCGTCCGACTTCAGCCAGGTCACGATCTCGCGGTCCGTGAGTTCGAGCCCCGCGTCGGGCTCTGGGCTGATGGCTCAGAGCCTGGAGCCTGTTTCCGATTCTGTGTCTCCCTCTCTCTCTGCCCCTCCCCCGTTCATGCTCTGTCTCTGTCCCAAAAATAAATAAACATTGAAAAAAAAAATTTAAAAACATCTCATTATCCATCAAGGTCTGCTCAAATAGTACCTTTTCCAAGATTTATTTTTGAGTACCCAAAGCTGTAAATTTGTTTCTTCTCCACTATACATCCATACTTCATTTACAGAAGTAGTAATTTTCTGTCTTATGTTATATTTATAATCAGGCATGTCTCTACCTAAAAGATAACAAATTATTTAATGTTAGGGATTCTGTTGCTGCTGATTGTGTATCTGCAATAGCTAGAAATTCCTTAAAGATTCATTGTATTGAACCAAAAATTAGACTTTGGTCTATAATATTGTTATTGACCAGATCAATCCAAGAAAGTGTTAGAAGAAATCATGGAAACAGTGTAAGTTGATTAAGATATAAGGAATTAGCCTGGTAATTTGGGGAAAGATACTAAAACTAGCCTATTGTGATTGGCACTGTATTCCAAATCACTTCTATTTGTTCTTGCAAAGTTCTTATGGGATATTGATTAACTCAAACTCCTTTACAAACTGGAAGACTTGAACTCTTATTTCTCTCATGAAAGAAAATGTGTTTCATGAAAATCTTATAAAGCTTATAACAGGGATAATTTGGACCAAACTCCAAAGCTGTGACACACACAAAAGTTAGTGCTTCCCTATCACACTTTGTACTTACCCAACTTTTCCCAGTACCCCAAGTGTCTAGAAGCAACATGTAACCTCTTTCACCACTTCTTCCATATCTAACCAGTCCGAAGGTAGTCACCTGTTAGCTTTCATGCCTTTGCCTTTGCCTTAAACCTCCAGATTCAGAGCCCCAGGCAGAAACATTCAATCGACAAAGCTCAGGTCTGTGGTCTCCTTACACTTCAGTATTGGAATTAAGATTGTGACTCCCATCTATAGGATTTCTCTTAAATAGGAAAGAGGTTGGATGCCAGGTAGATAAAATGACCAAATATCCATTTTAACTTTTTAAATTTTGAATATATTATTTCTCTACATGGTCACATATTCTTCATCTCCATTGTCATATTGCCCTGGATATTTAAAGATTAAAATTTTAATCTGGTCCTTTAAGTAACTTATAATAAAAGAATATATTAGCAGTAAAAATTTTTTCTTCAGAGAAAAGCCCAGGACCAGATGGCTTCACAGGTGAATTCTACTAAACTTTTAAAGAATAATTAACACCAACCCTTTCCTAAATTAAAAAGAAGAAAAAAAGGAGGGATCACTTCAAATTCTTTTTTAACATTTATTCATTTTTGAGAGACAGAGACAGAATATGAATTGGGGAGGGGCAGAGACAGAGGGAGACACAGAATCTGAAGCGGGGTTCAAACCCACGAATCATGAGATCATGACCTGAGCAGAAGTCAGATCCTTAACTGACTGAGCCACCCAGGCACTCTGAGGAGGGATCACTTAAAATCTCATTCTTTGAAGCCAATTGTATCCTGATATCAAAGCTAGAAAAAGACATCGTAAGAAAAGAAACCTATATACCAATACCCCTTATGAACATAGATGTAAGCACACTTAACAAATATGAGTAAACCAAGTCAGCAACATATAAAAATAATTAATACGTGATTAAGTGGGATTTACCTCAGGAGTGCAAGTTTTGTTAATATACAAAAATCAGTCAATGTAATACACCAAGTAATAGAATAAAGGACAAACACCTCATGATTACTTCAAGACAATGCAGAAAAAAAGCACTTGACAAAATCCAACAATCTTTCATAATAAACTAGGAGTAGAAAGGAATGCCCCCAACCTTATAAAAGGCATCTATGAGAAACAGCTAACATCACACTCTATAGTGAAAAACTGAATCCATTCACCCTAAGTTTGAGAACAAGACAAGGATGTCTACTCTCACTTCTTCTAATTCAACATTGCATTGGAGGTCAGTTAGGGAAGAAAATGCAGTAAAAACAGCTGATTAGAAAGGAAAAAGTAAAACTCTATTTGCAGATGACATTACCTTTATATAGAAAATCCTAAGGTATCCACTAAAAAAGTATTAGAGCTAATAAATGGTTCAGCAAGTTTAGATAAGGAATTAATGTAGAAAAATAAGTTGGGGCACACTAGCAAGGGGCAATCCAAAACTGAAATTAAGTAAATAATTCCATTAATAATAGCAACAAAGAATAAAGTACTTAGAAAAAAATAAACAAAAGAAGTACAAACTAAGTGCAAACACTGAAATCTATAAAACATTGTTGAAATAAATTAAAAGAAGGCCTACACAAAAGGAAAGATATCCCATGGTCATGGAACAGAAAACTTAATATTGTTAAGATGGCAATATTTCTGAAACTGATATACAGATTAAAAAAAATTTTTTTAACCCATATTTATTTTTGAGAGAGAGAGAATGTGAGCAGGAGAGGGGCAGAGAGTGAGGGAGACACAGAATCTGAAGCAGGCTCCAGGCTCTGAGCTGACAGCACAGACCCGGACGCAGGGCTCTAACTCACAGATCGTGAGATCATGACCTGAGTGGAAGTCAGAGGCTTAACCAACTGAGCCACACAGGTGCCCCTAAACTGATACACAAATTTAACACAATCTCTATCAAATCCTGATACACTTTTGCAGAATTGAAAAACTGATCCTAAAATACATATGGAAACCAGTCAAGGGACCCAGAATAACCAAAAAAAATTTTTGAAAAGTAAATAAAAATGAGGACTCACGGTTCCAGATTTCAAGTTTAATTCAAAGCAACAGTAAACATGGCAGTGTGGTATTGGCATATGTCCAGACCTAGATCAATGGAATAGAAATGAACATCTTGAAATAAACCCTTATTGTCAATTAATTTTTTACAAAGCTGTCGAGATAATTCAATAGAGAAAGAGTCTCTGCAATAAATTATGCTGGGATAGGTCTGGGATAGATAGATCTGAATATAAGAGCTGAAGCAATGAAACTCCTGGAAGAAAACATAGAAGTAAATTTTTGTGAACTTGGATTAGACAATGCTTCTTAGATACAACAACAAAATCACAAACAACAAAACAAAACATGGGCAAATTGGACTTCATCAAGTTCTAAAGCTTTTTAAAGGATAACAATAAGAAAGTGAAAAGACACCTGTGGAATTAGAGAAAAAATATTTACTAATCTTGTATTGGATAAGGAACTCATATCTGAAATATATAAAGTACACTTACAACTCAAAAACAAAAAGACAAATAATTGAAAATTTATTTCTAAACAAAATATAAATTTTTTTGGTGGTGGTGTTCATTCTATGAGTTTGGATAAGTGGATAAGTGTGCACACAGATGTTTATAGAAGCTTTATTCATAATTGCCAAAACTTGGAAACAATTGAGATATCCTTCAGTAGGTGAATGGATAAACAAACTGTGGTACATCCAGACAATGGAATATAACTCAGTGCTGAAAAGAAATAAACAATCAAGTCTTAAAAAAATCATGGGAGAACCTTAAATGTGTATTACTAAGTGAAAGAAGCCAATATGAAAGGCTATATACTTTATGATTCCAACTTTGACATTCTGGAAAAGGCGAAACCACGGAGACAGGGAAAAAGATAAGTGGTTGCCAGTGGTTGTGGGGGAGGACAGCTGAATAGGTGGAGCACAGAGGATTTTTATGGTTGTGAAAATACTCTGTATGTTACCATAATAATGGACACATGTTATCACATACTTATCCAAACTCATAGAATGAACACCACCAAGAGTGAACCCTATTATGAACTATAGGCTTTGGATGATTATGATGTGTCAATGTAGATTCATCAATTTTGACTAACGTACCACCCTGCTGGGAGATGTTGACAATGTGGGAAGCAATGCATGTGTAGGGGGCAGGGGATATGTGGAAGATCTCCGTACATTCTCCTCAATTTTGCTGTGAACCTAAAACTGTCCTTTTTAAAGAAGTCAATTAATAATAATAATAAAAAAAGACAAATCAACTAAATATTGGCAAAGGAACCAAACAGGAATTTTTACAAAAACAAGATGTACAAATGTTCCATAAGCACATAAGAAATACACTCATCTTTAATCATTAGGGAAATGCAAATCAAAACCACAGTGAGACACCATTCCACATTCTTAGGGTGGCTAAAATAAAAAAGATAAACAATAAGAAGTGTTGGCAAGGATGTGGAAAAATGAAACTCTCATATATTGCTGGCCGAAATATGAAGAGTGTGGCCACTTTGAAAAATAAAGGTTCCTCAAAATGTTAAACATAGTTACCATAAGATCCAGCAAGATCCACTTCTATGTATATGCCAAAAGAATGGAAACATATGGCCACACAAAAATTTATAAACAATGTTCATGGTAGCATTATTCATAATGACCAAATGGTGGAAACAATCTCAATATCCATCAGCTGAAGAATGATAAACAAAGTATCCATGTATGGAATATTATTTGTCAATAAAGGAATCATTTGGCGATAAAAAAAGATACAATACCTGCTACGATAAAGTTGTTATTTAAAAAACAATTCAACTGTAGAATGTAGAATAGACCCAAAGAGAAAGAACTTTTATATCTATATTAAAAATAAAATTTCTTGAGGCTCCTGGGTGGCTCAGTCAGCTAAGTGTCCAACTCTTGGCTTCAGCTCAGGTCATGATCTCACAGTTTCATGAGTTTGAGCCCCACGTCTGATTCTGCTGGTAGCACGGAGCCTGCTTGGGATGCTTTCTCTCTCCCTCTCTCATTGCCCCTCCCCTGCTTACACTGTCTCTGTCTCTCTCAAAATAAATAAACTTAATTTTTTTTCTTTTTTTGTAAGCTACCATATGTTTATCCATTGAAGATTATTCCAACCCCTGTTTGTCTAAGTAATTTTAAAATAAGTAATTTAATCCACTCTTTAATTCTGTTGTTTCAAAACTAGTCGTGCCTGTCAAACTTGTCAAACCATCACCAAAATACATGTGTAAGCAGATTGAAATACGTTGACTTCACCAAAAAGTACTGGAACCACAATCCTGTTAAACTTAGAAGTATATTAACCAAATTACTTAATTCATGTAAAGTGGAATACCATCATTCTAAATTTCAACATAAACCTTTTGCTTTGCCAAGAGTAAGAGAAAAACAACAGCAACAACAAAAAACAATAGAAGTGGTTTTACCCGCAGCTCAAGTTCAGTTACTTTCTTCCTCTGAAAATAACAAAAGTCTCTCTTTTTTTTTAATGTCAAAGAATGAGCTCCTAGATGTTTCTAAACTTGAAAAATAGTCATGGACAGTTTGTTTCAAATATCATGAAACTCTGCTAGCCTATCCGGTAATGATCCATTTATTTGTAAGCCACCTGGGAACTGTGGGTGGTGTGGGTTGTCCAACTATCTTTCGATTATGTCCTTGGAAAGGAGTAGCAGGTGCCATGCCAATGTTCCTTTGGTATCCTCTTAGTGCCAAATAGATCGTGTTTTGAAGCCCTGTCAGTCTCATCCCTCAATATGGATGAATTCAACTCATAGTCATTAAATAATACTGTGACATATAAGAGTAGAGTTACTGCAGTGTTCGGGAAACCATCGCCAGAACAGGAAAACTGTGTAGCAGATGGCAGCAAGCCCTAGTTTTCCTTGTTCTGTTCTCAATTGAGCATCATATCGATATAATTGAGCCACAAGCAGCAAAGTAGTTGTATCCTCCTCCTCTCCCAGGGTTCCATTAAGAATTCCCCAAATGAATCAGATTAATGAAATATTTCAGCTGTAAAATAACAATGTAGGACTCACAATATAGTCTCATTTTTTTTTTTTTTTAAAGAAACCTGTTGGGGTAATCACGAGTCTACATTTCTCACATTGGTTAATTTAATTAGCTACTTTTAAAATGTCATATATCGGCGCCTGGGTGACTCAGTTGTTTAAGCATCTGACTTTGGCTCAGGTCATGATCTCACAGTTCATGAGTTCAAGTCCCCCATCGAGTGAGCTCAAGCCACACATTGGGTGAGCTCAAGTCCTGCTCTGGGTGAGTTCAAGCCCCACTTGGGGTAAAAAACATGAGCCCCTCTTCAGATGAGCCCCGTGCCTCTCTCTCTCTTTCTCTCTCTCTCTCTCCCTCCCTCCATCCCTCTCTCTTCCTCTGCCCCTCCTGGGAACCTCTCTCTCCCTCTGCCCCTTGCTTACTTGTGCCCTTTCTCTCAAAGCAAATTAAATTAAAAAGATTTAAAAGAAATCTTTTTAAAAAGATTAAAATTAAAAAGAAAATTGTCATATATCTACCCAGAGATATTTGAATTGAGTTTAGACTTAAAAAGCTAAACTAAATGGAATAATAAAATTAACTACCCTATCAGAATTTTTAAAAACTCTTTTAAGTTTTATTTATGCAATCATAGAATAAAATTGATCAGATTTATATTGAAATATATAAGTAATTTAATTCTGAGTAAGAATAAAGCAGATGAATAAGGGAAAAGATCTTATTTTTCTTCCTATTCCATATATTAAAAAAATAAATGTAAATCTATTTGCAAATTCCGTAGTAGACTAACTTCTAGGGCAAAGCTTGGGAGAGCTTGATACTTCAAAAAGAATAGTTCAGTCTCTCACTAATTAAGTCAATAATCATTTCTCAAATGCCTGTATGTCAGATACTATTTGTAGAAAACTTTGAATATTAACTGTATGGCCCATCTAATAATACTGATAAAATGAATATTAAAGTGTTCCTTTGTGGCAGGCACTGTCTACCACTATTCTTATTTTACAGATAATGAAACTGAAGCACGAAGAGGCAAGTCACTTGCCCAAGGCCACACAGCTAGAAATGCAAAGCTGTGATTCTAATGGAGGCAGCCTGGCTCTGAGACCACGCCACTCCACAAGGCTATTGTAGCCATTCTGTCTTTCAACCAAACCTGCCGCTGCATTTTCCTCTTCCCTCTGTCTCTTCAGTTTCAGCAATATACAGCAATTGAGCTTTCCAATTTTGTTTCATTTCTTTATAGTTTTGGACTTTTCCTTTCTATTTTTCTTCTCAACCCTTTTGTAGGCTGAAGCACCCCTATTTCCACGTCATATTGATATCGGATACATCACAGAAACCTAATCCTGGATGATGCCTTCATTATCTGTTCTTGTTTTTTCCATTTTTCATGAGACTCTTGAGGCTCCAAAATGGTAATAAGCTTATGCATTTGGCAGATGTGTCTGAGTCATCAGTGATTTTGACTAGTTTGAGCAACTAGCTAAAGATACTCATCTTGGTATTGGTTCATTCTGACAGTTTGTAGCCTTGGTGTATAGAGCAACTCATACATCAGACAGGAATAGTTTCAGTCAGTATTCTTTAGTGGTATCTCCAGAAAACCATCTAATTTCCCAAGGGTTGTGATCATATTAGTCACACATGTCAGACCAAGTCATGCTTCTTTTCTGAAGTAAAAAGCAAGAGATACTGTAATCCCCAAGGCATACATCCTTCAACAACAACAAAAAAGATTTTCAGAGACTTGGAAACTCAATTGTATAAAAAAGCAGGCAATGTTTTATACTGTGAAACTTGTTCATCTTAATCAGTGGAAGTAAATGTGCTTTTCATTTAAATGTGAAAAACAATTAGTACCTATTAAATTAAGAATCATTATAATTTAAAAATTACTTAAAAATGATAACGATTATAAAAATAATACTGCCATAAATTTACAAATCTCTAATACATTTTGTTTTCTTCCTTGGGTTTTAGCCTTTTCTTTTTTTGGAAATAAAAATGTATTTTAAAATATATTATTCTTTAACCTATCCTGAGACTATAGGAATAATATTATTAATATCATGCCTTTTTATGGCAGGAGATCAAGAGCCTGCACATATGTTTGTTATCTTATCCCACAATAACTCAGAGGAGCAGGAGGACCTAGGTTCATAGATGTTCAAGTGATCCATGCAAGGTCAGTGAGCTAGGAAGCAGCAGAGCCATATAGAGAGCACACTTCCCTAGTCTCTTAAATTGGTGCAATTTCTATTCATTGGTCTGTTTCTAAATGCACGAGGGAAGAGAAAGTCATAGGTATTCCCTATAATTCCTTTGCTGTCAGTGCAGCAGGTCAAAGACTTGAGTGTATGAAAATTACCAACATGCAGACTCCTGAATGTTTTGTTTTAAAAAGTCAGGATTGGGGGCTCTTGGTGGGCTCAGTTGGTTGAGGGTCCCACTCTTGATTTTGACTCAGGTCATGGTCCCAGGGTTGGGGGATCAAGCCCCGTGGTGGGCTCCACGCTGAGCATGAAGCCTGCTTAAGATTCTCTCTCCCCCTCTTCTCTGTCCCTCCCCAACTCACTCTCTCTCTTTCTTTTTTCTCTAAAAACAAACAAATAAAAAATATATATATAAAGTGAGGATTGGGACCAAAGAATATGCATTTTTATAGTCCTATCTCTTGATTCAGTTGCCAGTTCAAAGGCCAAAAATTAAAAATTTGACTGTGTTCTATCGTAATTTTTTATATTCATTAGGCAAATTATAGGAGTCACTAGATAAGGAATATGATGGGCAAACCTTGGAGTTTGAGCGGTACATTCAAAGGCAGCTGCAGAACTGGAGTGAGAAGAGTCATTTAATTGGCAAGAGTACATTTCAGATGTATTTCTCTACAAACAATGTTTTCTTTTCTTACTACAACCGTTTTTTCTTTTTCTTTTTTTAACATTCCAAACTGGTCTGGAAATTTGAAAGACAGTTTCTTCATAACATTTTCCATTCCTACATAAACCTCAACATTTGGAAGAAATGTCTGTTAATGTGTCATTTTTGACACTTCTAATCTTTGTCCCTGAGGGAAATTGGCAATGAAAAGAATAAAACAGAAAGTTCCAAAATCCAATAATTGAATTAAGTTTAAACTCTGTCCTAGAAACAGGCAAGCCATTTTCAGAATTCTTTTCAAGCCATTCATTTTCTTAATATTTGCTTCAAATTCTCCTCTGTTGGAAGATTTTTTTCTAGTTTTATGATTAATGATTTAGAGATGTTTTCTGGTTGGCTTCTAAAGATTGGTCATTTTTGAAATGTAGGTATTAAGCTTATACCCTATTGTAATTCCATCAGAAGCAGATTTGTAATTTTATTGAATGTTGTAATTACTTCCCTTTAACTTTGGTACTCTTTAGTTAAATTATAAAACTTGAAATTGAGAGTGTGATTTTTAACTATAATTTCTGTATACACAAAACCTTTTTGTTACTGATCTGTCACTTGACTGAAATCTACTAGAATTAATTGACTTACTAGTGCTCAGAAAAGATCAAGCTGTTTTTAACACTTATAGACAATAAGCTCCTCAAGTTAACAATCTGTGTCTGATGCATCTGTGTGAACTCCCTCCTCAGCGGAGAGTGTTAGTAAATATCTACGTCATTGTTTTCTGTTATAAGAGTTGAAGACACACAGCAGCAATCAGATTCTGAATCTTCCACTTACTCATTTGTCACTTTAGACAAAATTAGTCAACCTCTCATTTTCTTCATCTGTTACGTAGGAATAAAAAAAGTACTGCCCACATACAGTTATCTTGAAAATCAAATGTGGGGCGCCTGGGTGGCTTAGTCGGTTGAGCGTCCAACTTCAGCTCAGGTCATGATCTCACAGTTTGTGGGTTTGAGCCCCGCGTTGGGCTCTGTGCTGACAGCTCAGAGACTGGAGCCTGTTTCGGATTCTGTGTCTCCCTCTCTCGCTGCCCCTGCCCCATTTGCGCTCTCTCTCTCTGTCTCTCTCAAAAATGAATAAACATTAAAAAACTTTTAAAATAAATAAATAAAAACCAAGTTGAATGTAAGCATTTTGCATGGTGCCCAACCCATACTAAGTGCTCACTTGAAGTTAGCTATTTTTTAAGACTGTATGAACATTGGAATAGCAAGTTGTTGGGAAAAACCTAAATATGCATATAGAGGCTATTGGGTGAAAAAAAATTATATATACGTGGAATATTACATAATGGAACGTTATACTATCATGAAAAGGGATACGAAGGTACTTTAGGTACTGATACGGAATTCACTACAAGAAATGCTCTTCCACTATGGAAAACAGTATGGAGGATGCTGAAAAAATTAAAAATGGAACTACCTATGATCCAGCAATTCCACTTCTGGTAATATATCCAAAAATAACAAAAATACTAACTCGAAAAGATAACTGCATCTCCAAGTTCATAGCAGCATTATTTCCAATAGCTGAGACTCAGAAGTGACCTAAGTGTCCACTGATGGACGAATGGATAAAGAAGTTGTGGTATATATACATACACATATATATATATATATATATATTCAGTCATAAAAAAATGAGACAATGCTACCGTTTGCAACAACGTGGGTAGAACTTGAAGACATTATATAAGTAACACAAACCAGGCAGTAAGAGACAAATACTGTGTGATTTTATTTATATGTGGAATCTAAAAAACCAAACCCAAAAATCTAAAATCATAGAAAAAGGGGTTCAACTTATGGTTATCAGAGGTGGGAGAGGGAGGGGGAATTAGAGGAAAGTGGTCAGAAAATGCAAAATTTCAGTTATAAGATAGATACTAGGAATGCAATGTACAACATGAAGGCTATAGCTAACTGTATATATATGTATGTATATATATATATATATATATATATATATATATGTATATAGCTAACTGTGAGTGCTGTATGATATATAATTGTTAAGACAGTAAATCCTGGGGCGCCTGGGTGGCTTGGTCAGTTAAGCGTCCGACTTTGGCTCAGGTCATGATCTCACGGTCCGTGAGTTCGAGCCCCGCGTCGGGCTCTGTGCTGACAGCTCAGAGCCTGGAGCCTGTTTCAGATTCTTTGTCTCCCTCTCTCTCTGCTCCTCCCCTGTTCATGCTCTGTCTCTCTCTGTCTCAAAAATAAATAAACGTTAAAAAAAAAAAAAAGACAGTAAATCCTAAGAGTTCTCATCACAAAGAGAAAATTTGTTTCCTTTCTTCTTTTCTTCTTATTGTGTCTATATGAGACAATGGATGTTAGCTGAAGTTATTGTGGTAATCATTTCACAGTACATATAAATCAAACCATCAAGCTATAAAGCTCCTTAAACTTATGCTGTGGCATCTGTCAATGATTTCTCAATAAAACTGGAAAAACATATTGTTATCTCAAAAAACAAAATAAAACATGGTGCAGAATGGAAAGGGGGGGAATATATACATCTCAATATGCTAGAGAGATCACACAGATGAATCAGAAACAGACTCTCATCTTAAGGAGTTTATCATCTGTAAGTGTTAAAAACAGCTTGATCGTTTCTGAGTAACAGGAAATATATATGTGTGTATATATATGTATGTATGTGTATATATATATATACGTGTATATATGTATATAATTTGCTCATGTTTGTTTTGTACATGCATAAAATATTTCTGCAAAGATACACAAGAAAATGATACCATATATTGCTTCGGGGGAGAAGAATTGGGGTCTTGGAATCAAAAGCAGGAGAGTGATTTTTCTATGTATTCACTTCTGTATTTTTTGAATTGTGAATCAAAAGAATATATTATTTATTCAAAATATTAATAAATATAATTAAAATTGTTTGGAATACCAAACTATTGAGAAAATATATACTAAGGCTGTAATGAAAAAATGATAACAAGAAAATGATCACTAAGAAAAATTATTTTATCATTCATGCAAAAAAAAAAACCTTTCAGTGATTACAGACAATGGTCTCAGGGAAAAATAAAAACTTACCATATTTCTGTGGAAAATGTAATAAACAAAACAAAAATGTCTTCCTTTTATGTTTCTAGGTTTTATTTTTTTCTATTTGTCTCACAGCAGGGATAGTCTGCATATTTTCATGTAATAAACATCTTGGGAAATGTCATATACCTCTATTTACTATGTTTAAATAATTTATTATTATATTTAAGTGAACATCATATTTAACCAGTAAAAGTTGACAAAGGTGCCCATGTATAAGAATTTTTTCCTGAAGCATCTACATTCCTTCTGCACCATATGATTATAAATGACATGATTTTTAAGGTATCTATGAATAAGGAATAAGTTATTGTAGAGTCCAGTGTCAGAGTCCAAAATCACTACTTTGGGGCACCTGGGTGGCTCAGTTATTCGGCTCAGGTCATGATATGGTTTGTGGGTTCGAGCCCCACATCAGGCTCTAATGCTGACAGCTCAGGGTCTAGAGCCTGCTTTGGATTCTGTGTCTCCCTCTCTTTGCCTCTCCCCCCGTTGTGCTCTGTCTCTCTTTCTCTCAAAAATAAATAAACATAAATTTTTTTTAAAAAATTTGAAAAATAAAAGAAAAAGAAACCACCATTTTATGTTCTCTCTGGTATCAACTGTGCACCCAAAAGTGGCTGTTTAAAGATAATTTCAGGATGCTATTACTTAATGATTTGTTTTAATTTTTTTTTAATGTTTATTTATTTTTGGAGAGACAGAGAGACAGAGTGCAAGTGGGGGAGGGGCAGAAAGAGGGAGACACAGAATCCCAAGCAGGCTCCAGGCTCTGAGCTGTCAGCACAGAGCCCACCTTGGGGCTCTAACTCATAAACTGTGAGACCATGACCTGAGCTGAAGCTGGATGCTTAACTGACTGAGCCACCCAGGTGCCCCTACTTAATGATTTTTGAAGGATGAGTCAGTTTTTGTTTTTATTTAAGAATGGTAAAAACTGTAAGCCACACAAGAGTGATTAGCTTAAGCAACCATGACTTTATACTTAAGGCTTGCTAGAAAACTACAAATGACATCTTTCTGTCTGATCTAGAAGAAACATTCCAATAAAAAAAATGTTGCATCTTTTTTGTGACCAAGATTAGTCTTATAATAGAATCCTTCCATGTTAGGACTGAGAAGTGATGTTGCTTATCAAAAATGAATGGAAAAAAGAGGTTCAATATAATTAATGAAATGTTCTTTAATTACACGTGCCTATGTGGGGGAAGAAACTGCCTTTCATACACACTATAGACTTCATACTTGTATTTAAAAAAAAACATGTTAAATTAATTATATGTAGTAAACACTTTAATTGTTCCTAAAAGCAGTTTAATCAGTTCCGTTTTGATTTAGGCCTAAAAGCATTACAGGGTAGGGAAAGATGTTAAACAAGATTCAAGTATATTCCAAAGAACAAGTACTTTTACTTTTGACTATACCAAATTAACAAATTTCTGTATTAAAGAGAATTCCAAAACCAAAATTGAGATATAAAAACATGTTATTTCATTTAAAGCTCTTAGAACTATGTGTATCACATTGAAGGTGATATGCTACATTATCAGGATTTTTTTTCAGTGGAATCAGAACTATAAACTCCAAAGAAGGCAAAATCGTATTTTTCTTTAATAATGTTTAACTGAACTATACATACAGAAAAGTATACAAATCCCAAGTATACAGTTTAAGGAATTTCCACAAAATGAGTACATGTGCCCAGATCAAGAAATAGATCACTGTCAGATTCCAGAAGCCTCTCATCCTCCCACTCAATTATTACCCCATCCTCACTTTCTAGAGGTAGCTCCTATCTTAACATGTTTTGTCTAGTTTTGAACTCTATATAAATTGAATCATAAAGTATATATTTACATTAGTTTTGTATTCTGTGTAAAAATTTAACACTAACTTAGTGACTTCAAATAACACAAATTTACTATCTCGCAGTTTCCATGGGTTAAGAGTCCTGTGTCACGTGGCTGGATTCTCTCTTCAGGGTTTCATATGACTGAAATCTGTCTGGATTAATAGGTTCTGAAGTTGACCTACATTGAGAATAAAGAAGTGCTCTGGGAGCCGCGGAGCTTTGCCAGCAATAATGGCATTGATTTTAGGTCAAATCTATTATATGCTACAGCAGTATTTTTTAGCCCAATATTAGAGCAGCCTTTTTATAGGCTATGTAATTTATATTTATATGTGTGTAGGAAAAATTCTGAAAGGCTTTGAAATTGATCAAAAATGGGCTCTGGGGCACCTGGGTGGCTCAGGTGGGTGAGTGTCCCCCTCCTCATTTTGGCTCACTTGATGGTTCCAGAGTTGTGGGATCAAGCCCCACATCAGGCTCTGTGCTGAGCATGGAGCCTGCTTAAGATTCTCTCCCTCTGCCCCTTCCCCCCACTGGTGCTCTCTCACTCTCTAAAATTAAAAAAAAAAAAAAAAAAAAAAAAAGTGTTATACCCTTCCAGATTTTCTCACTCTTTCATTGACTTTGCACTATTTTATAACCCTACAAGTTTTAACTGAACAGTGCAAAGATTCTCTCACATAGAAGTACAAATTCATCATGTTAGGTATGAAATTGATTATTACTCATGGATAGACCTATTGTACATGTATTTGTAAACTTCTTTCATCATTCCTTAATTGCCTATGTATGTATGGTTCTTTTTTTTTAAGTTTTTATTCAAATTCCAGTTAGTTAACATTCTGTGTAATATTAGTTTCAGGTGTACAATATAGTGATTCAACACCTCCATGCAAAACCCAGTGCTCATCACAAGTGCCCTTCTCAATCTTCGTCACCTGTTTAACCTATCCCCCCACCCACTTCCCCTCCGGTAGCCATCAGTTTGTTCTCTATAGCTCAGAGTCTGTTTCTTAGTTTGCCTCCTCTCTTTTTATTCCACTTTGCTCTTTTGTTTCTTAAATTACACATGCATGTAAGGTTCTTTAAGTTTTGTTTTGAAACTGGTTGTAACATCTTATTGATTTCATCATCAGTTGAGTTAAATAACATCTTCGACATGTGTTCATTTTATATTCATATGAGTCATAATTTTACCTTTAAAAATGTATTCTTAAACATAACTTAATAATACTCTGATTATTGTGCATAATATATATGCCTACATATAGAAGCTAGAACAATTTACTCTAAGTGGATTCAAAGATTTCTAAGTATTCCAACTTCAAGATTCATTTTTTTTAATTTATTTTGAGTTCTTCATCAGGAATGAAACGGAACTTTATGTTACTATTCCAATAGATGGCAGAGTGTGTTTTATAGGATCCACCGATAATTTGATAACAACATACATTTAATCCTATTACTAAATCATTTTAGTAATTTCTCATAACTTTTCTGGTAAAACCCCACATCCCTAACCGGACCCATGCTTCCTCTTCTGGAAGTTTCCCACACTCCAGAAATGCTGGTTTTTCTTCAATTTCTCAAACACAACATGTATATTCCTGAACTTCAAATCTTTGCTCCTGTGTTAGGTTTACCCAGAAAGCCTTTCTCCACCACCTTCAATGCTCCCTTTTATTTTTTATCTTCCTTTCACTTTCCATCCCTTTCTTTCTTTTCTTCCCATTCTTCTCCATCCCCAACTCTGAAAGCTTTATTCATTCCTATTCAACCTTTAGATTTCAATTTATCTCCCTAAGGCAAGTTTTCCTAATTCCACCCCCAGAATAAATCAAGTCCCTTTGTTGCACATTCTCAGAACAACATTTTCTTCCTTTTTATCACTTAACCCATTTTGTAATTATGTATTCAGCTTTTTGGATAATTTAACTTTTAAATTAAGATCCAGGTCTGTCTGGCTCACCTTTATATCTGCAACTTCCAGTAAGAAACCCGACATGTTATGTGTACTCGATAAATACTCAACTACATTGGTATCTCACTACTTTTCTTTGTCACAAAGTCAAACGTGAAATTGTCACTCTTCAACTATTTTTACATATTAATAATGATAATTTCTAAGGTTTCAACCAAATAACAAGATCTGTCTGGACTTAGTTACTTTGGATGGGGTGCAAATGGATCTTGGAAGTGATATCTTCATGTGAGCATTGTTCAGCATTGATTAAAAATTATCTGGATCCTGGATCCAAATTCTGTCCCTTACTGGAGTGTGGCATGATTTAAGAAAAAGTTCAAAAATCTCTCTGTGCCTTATCTTTGTCACTTATAAATGGGAAATATATAAGTGCTTTCTTATAAGGTAGTTGTGAGGATTAAATAAATTAATATACTGAAAGTAGTGAATATATTTAAACCGTGATTAGTCCAGAGTAATGTTAGCTATTTTTTAAAGATATTTTTGTGATTTGACTTCATAAGAAATTTATATTTTAAAAAAAAGAGAAAAATCCCTATCATCTAAAAGCTAGTGAAATTCAGAACATTAGGGCTGTCAGTGACAGCCTTAAGTGGCTAATGCAGATCCTTTCTTTTGGAGGAAACAAACATGACCGTACTGCAATGAACAATGATAACGTTATTTCAGTGGCAACCTTTTTTTTTCCACATGACAGGAGGAGAAGGGAAATAACATTCTGTTGTAATTTATATAATCTGATTAGTAAAGCATAAACACAGGACCCCTCCTGCAGCCATACTATCTGGAATCTGGATGGTTTTGGATTCATTTCTAAACACATTTGAATGGTGGTCATGATGCACCCAGGAATAAGCCGACCAAACAGAAAGTATTTCCCTAAAATGTTCTCCAGATCACTAATGATGCTGGTTGAGCCATGACAAATAAAAGATCTACAATTAAATAAGTTTGGAGAACACCATATATCCTCTTGATGTTTCCCAATAGATGTTTATATATTAAACCTCTACGAAGTTTTCTGTTTGTTTGTTTGTTTGTTTATTTTGAGAGAGAGAGAGAGAGAGAGGAGGGGAGGGACAGAAAGAGAGGGAGAGAATCCCAAGCAGACTCCACACTGTCAGCATGGAGCCTGATGTGGATCTCGAACTCATGAACCATGAGATCATGACCTGAGCCAAAATCAAGAGTCAGAGGCTCAACTGACTGAGCTACCCAGGTACTCCAAAGCTCTAAGAAGTTTTTAGCAAAGAAACATACTTGACTGTAAGCCTCTGATGTCCAAATTTACTGCAAAAACTTTTTTAAAAAAACACTGTACCTATGAACACTTTGAAAAACTAATGTCCATTGAATATACTTGGGAAGTCCTGATTTTAGGTAGTCTCAAATTATACATGTTAGAAAACAAAATTCAACTGAGTAAATTTGAAGATGACTCAAGTAGCAGCCCATTTTAGCAGATAGAAATGAGCTGTGAGGAACTGTATGAAATGGAAGGGTTTTATAGGCAGAAGGGGGCAGATAAAGGAAGGTTCTAAAAATGAGTGGATTGTTTCAGGCAAAGTCACTTTCCTTTGGGGAAAGGATGGGTCTAGCTAGCTGATTACCTCACTAGGGCTGAGGTAATTCTAGCTTCAGTGGTTAAAGGTTACATTCCTGGGAAAGGCTGAAATTGTAATTAGGTTAGGCATTAAGTCTTGGTTTGCTGATACGGGGCTTAGCACAAATGATTCTGTTTGGGGCCCATTGTTTCTTTTTTAGCATACATAGTTAGAAAGAAAAATTCATAACATAGTCAGTTAAAGAGAATTTATGGAAAAGATTATAAACTATGATATTTTTTATCTACACAGACACACAAATGTGCTTCTTTATATTACAATTTATGGTAAATAACCTCCAAAGTAAAATTCCAAACTTCAAGTTAGAAAAAATAGCCACAATTACATACAATTTTATTTAAACTCAATATTCTGGGTTAGGGCTAGCATTTAGAGCAACTTTAAACTAGTGAAAATAGTATATTCCATGACAAGCATATGCAAATAGGAAAACAGAGCTACTTACTATATTAAAAAAATAGGGATAGGAAAACTTTCCTTACATGATTCTCAGTTATGGTTCTGAATAAGGATATGCAACTTGCCTTCACCCACTCTCATAGTTTGGAAGATTTATCTAAAAATAAAGCTTCAAAGATTATGTATATTTCACAGTTGGCTATGTTATCATAAGTTACTTTATAATTAAAGCCAGCACTTACAAATTTATTAAGAATTTGACATACCTTTCCCTCTCTAATCTCTTTAAATTTAAAAGTAATAGAAAGTTCTTTACACTTCAGTAGTGATTAAAGTTGGACAAAGTTACTTTTCAAAAAAAGGTAAAAAATGAGGAGACCCTTTATGAGAAAAATACTTGCTAACCTTGAAGCAACATTTGTTTTACTGAATGTAGATATCATGAATTCTCATGTGGAATATTTAAGTGTGAGGGGTCTACTAATGACATGTGGCAAAACCCACTATTATCTACTATATATTTCTGTTCAAGACATTAATTGTCCATAAAGTACTCTTGCTCTCATTCTATAATGTGAGTTCTTTTTAGTAAACAGCTATCCAGTCAGGATTTATTTCTTAGCTCCTCTTCATCTAGATGAGGCCATGTCATTAGTTCTGACCAACAGAATATGAGATATGATGCTGTGTGTCACTTTTAGGCCAAGAAGACAGGGTCTTTCTTTCTATGCACCCCCATGTGGCCATCAGGCAACTCTTTATCTTAAATTGTGTGGAATTATTTGTGACACAGACATTCATGTTGCTTTCTAGGGCTTCCTTTCTAAAATTATTTGTCGATCATTATGTATATTAAAAGATAATTTCCAGAAAAAAAGTAAAATTATGACTTATACAGATATAAAAATGAGACCTTGTTAAAGACTTTATTCTACTCTGGGGCGCCTGGGTGGCTCAGGTAGTTGACCATCCAACTCATGATTTCGGCTTATGTCATAATCCCAGGGTCACAGGATTGAGCCCCGGTTGGGCTCTGTGCTGAGTGTGGAGCCTGTTTGAGATTCTTTGTCACTCTCTCTCTCTCTCTGTCTGCCCCTCCCCTGCTTGTCCTAAATAAATAAATAAATAAATAAATAAATAAATAAAATGTAAAAGAAAAAGATTTTACGCTACTCATTGAATGAGAGAACCATTCTCTCAGATGTTGTAACCAGCTCAAAGGAAACATTTTTAAAAAGTACAGATGTATATGAAGTAAAAGAAATGCTGAAGTACATTGTAAATAGAAGCAGAACTGTTTGTTTAGGGAGAGGAGAGATGCTGGAATAACCAGTTAAATCTTCACCAGAGAAGACAGAATGTGCATGCTTATCATTTACTACAACTTAAGAATTATCAAATAACTCAAAGACAGTGAAAAGCCAGAAGCAGATAACCTGGAACATTATTTTATATATATGCAGTGTGTAGTCTCCAGTGACCCATTAATTGTTTCCTAAATGGACAAGGAGATTAATCAGAAGCCAGCCTGCTGTCTTTTATGTAAGCCTTAAACAACTTACACTGATACTTTAAAAAAATTTTTTTAAGTTTATTTATTTATTTTGAGAGAGAGAGAAAGAGAGGCATGGTGAGGCAGAGAGAGAGAGAGAGAGAGAGAGAGAGAGATTGGATCCCAAGCAGGTTCCGCACTGTCAGCACAGAGCCCAATGGACTCATGAACCATGAGACCATGACCTGACCTGAAATCAAGAGTCAGACATTTAACTGACTGAGCCACCCAGGGGTCCCTAACACTGGTATGTCTTTTAAAATGAACTTTTATTTTTATTTTAAATGTATTGTCTTATTAGATGTGTTATTAAAGTGACATATAGTACCATAACTTTTTTCAATATTTTAGTAACTGTATTTCTATATTGTTTATTTTCTTCTTTTGATCTTCATTATTTTCCTTTATATATTTAAAAACATCATTCTGAGAAGAAGTCAATAGGATTCCATAGATTTCCAAAGAGATCCATGGCAAAAAAAAGATTAAGAATCTCTGCTTTAGTAGAAAATAATTAGGAAGGTATGTTAGTAATGTCGGTTGCTTGTAATTGTTGTGTTTGGCATGGTATTAAAAGAAAGGTATTAGCTCAGATGAGAATGGTCCAATTTGCAAGCAAAACTGAAAGTGAACATTCTTGAAATTTAGAACCTTTCAGGATTGGGAAAAAATTACTGTGACACTAGTCTTATGACTGAAGAAGCTTGAGCAATGGATTAAAAATATGAATTTGCCATACAAGAATACTCAGATTGCTTCAACATAGTCACTATCAAGTTAAAAGAGAATCACTGGGGAGAAAAAAAAATAAAGCAGGCCTAAGAACTAATGTGTAAGAAAGAAAATTTTATATTGTTATGGCACATGAAACTGGAGACAAACTAGATCAGAAGCTTACAAAATTTTGAAAATGTATTGCTAAAGAAACCAGCAGCCTACCTTTGACTCACTGAGCCTTCAAACAACCACTGGGTTCCCAAATTTACAATGATATGAAGACAGTTGTAAACAAAACAAAACAAAACAAAACAAAACAAAACACAACCAAGAAAGGAACATACACCAAAATTCACTGCAGTTGAGGCCATCCAGATAATGGACAAAATAGAACATCTCAGATGATAATTCTGGGACATGGTTACAGGGACCATGAAGAGCAATGAACAAATGAGTTCCTTCCAGAAAGTGGAAATTGGGTGTAATTAAACTTCTCTTACCTGGGTAAAGGAACTCATGGTGCCTACCTATAGGTTTTCATTAGTTCTAAGAACCAGTAACTGTTATGTCTGCAATACTTACGGTGATGTTGTGATATAAGAAATTTATGTTTTGGTCTTCATCTCTGAGACCTGGCCAGAGCTCCTAAAACACTTGTAATTTCCTGAGTGATGGGGGATGACAAGAACATCTTACACTGCACTCCTAAGTCTTTTGAAATTTCATGGGTGATTGAATTGTCTTTTGTTCTAATGAGATGACTCTTGATGGGCTTCTGGATGGGGAGCTGATCACCACAAAGATCAAGCTTGATTAGAATCTTCTAGCTTTCAGCCCCATCTCCTATCTTCCAGGGAGGGTGGAGGAGCTAGAGATTAAGTTAATAATTGATCATGCCTGTTTGGTAAAGTCCCCATAAAAATCTCTAAAGTACAGGGTTTAGAGAGATTCTGGGTTGATGAACACATCCATGGGCCAGGAGATGGGTGTACTCCCAACTCCAAGGGGTATAAGATGCTTAACGTCTGGACCTTACCTTATGTATCTCTTCATTTGGCTATTCATCTGTATCATCTACCATATCCTTTATTATATAATAAACTGGTGAATATAAGTATTTGCCTGAACTCTGTAATCCATCCTAACAAATTATTGAACCAGAGGAAGTGGTCATGGGAATCCTAATTTATTGTTGGTCAGAAACAATAGGTTCTGCAACCTAGAACTTGCAACTGGCATCTAAAGTGGGGGCAGTCTTGTGGGACTGGGTCCTTAATCTGTGTGATCTAACACTAGCTGCAGATAGATAGTGAACTGAATTGAATTGTAGGACCCCCAGCTGGTGTCAGAGAATTGGTCAGTATGGGAAAAAATACCCACACATTTGGTGGTCAGAAGTGAAGTCGTGTACATAATAAAGGGAAACACATTTTTGCTTTAGCTGGTGTAGAGAAGTTTTCCCAGACACTTCTGTTTTCAGAATATGAGGTTTTATTGTATTTTTTTTTTTTTTGGTCCCTGCTCTACCACTGGGTATTGGATGTTGTCAGTCTGGAAGACTGAATAGACAAGAGAGTTCACGTGTTGCCAGGGTACCAGTAACCATGTCTACCCCTGCTGGAGAGCATTTTGAACTCTTAGCTGGATGTGGTAGCTGGTTGAAACTTTTGGTTTCATCCTTCAAAGAGGAGATGTTTATACAGTTGACCCTTGGGCAACACAGGGGTTAGAGGCACATCTAACTTTTAGTTCACCAAAAAACTGAACTGGTAAGAGCCTGCTATCAACTGAAAGCCTGACCGATAACATTAATGGTCAATTAACACATACTTTGTATGTGATATGTATTGTATATTCATTCTTATAATAAAGTAAGCTGGAGAAAAGAGAATATTAAGAAAATCATTATGAAGAAAAAATACATTTACAGTGCCGTCCTGTATTGATTGAAAAAAATCCACATATAAATTGACCTGTGCAGTTCAAACCCCTGTTGTTCAAGGGTCAATTGTATTTTTTGTAGGAAAAAAAGGGTTCGGATATTAATATAGTGTCAGGAAAGGCAAAGTGTGGAGGAGATAGCTAACTATATATTGAAGATTCATACTCCTCTTAGCACAATGCTATCATTGCCCGTGAGCAGTGTTTCAGCTGCAGATATTTGCTAGCTCATACCTGCATCCATGAGAGGATGGTTTGTGTGTCAGTCTGGGCAGATAATATTTGGGTCGATTTGCATATGCTTTCAACTGCATGTGGAATATCATCAAACCTTAGATGAGGGGAAAAACATAAGAAGGAAGCAGTCTGGCACCTACCTCATTACCAGAAGGAAGGATGCTTTTGGAATCCTCCAAACTTCACTGTTTATGTGAATGAGAAATAATTTTGTGTTAGTGTATTAAGCCACAAAAATATGAAAGGTTCATAAGTTAAAGCAGCTAGTGTTATAACAACTAATGCATTACATAGGTGGAGATTCCAAGTAGGCAGTTAGAAATGAGTCTAGAGTTCAGAGGAGAGGTTCAAAGAACAGATATAAGCAGATATAAATGTAGAGGTTAATATTGTATGTTAATATGTTTTTAAAGATATGTAGCTAGATATCACTTAAGGAGAGGGTATTTAGAGATGAGAACTAGGATCAAGGTCCAGCTTTGAATATTCCAATAGGACAAGTTAGTTAGAGAAGTTGAAATCTGCATAGGATCTTGAGACTGTCTGTAAAGTAGAAAACAAAAAATAGTTTTTTCCTAGAAGCAGGGAATAAATTATTTCAAGGAGCAAACAGTTGTCAATGATTTCCAATACTGCTGAGAGCCCAATCAAGATAAGACTAATAAATAGTCTATTGAATTTAGTCACTTGAAAACTGAGACCTTTGCAAAAACATATCAGTAAATTTGATGGGAACAGAAGCTTGATTTGAGTAAGCTTGTGAATAAATGGGAAGGAAGGAAATAAAAATACAAAATTAAGGGGGAAAAGAGACAGGATGGAAGGCAACAAAAGGATGGAGAGTCAGGGAAAGTAAACCTGAGGCAGCATAAATGTGCTGGAGAGAATACAAAGGATCTAATATGTAGGAAGAAATTGCTTTAATAGAAAAAGGGGAAGGAAGAGGAGAAAGGACACAACATTACGGTAGGGCTGACCATACGATAATGACTTTTTTTGGGGAAAAGAAACACTTCTTTTTTTGTGACAAGAAGGAAGACAGACAGTATCAATATGGATGGATGTGGTTTTATTGATGTATTGATTATGTTTCATTTTGATTATTATTTTTTTTTTTTTAATTTTTTTTTCAACGTTTATTTATTTTTGGGACAGAGAGAGACAGAGCATGAACGGGGGAGGGGGGGGCAGAGAGAGAGGGAGACACAGAATCGGAAACAGGCTCCAGGCTCTGAGCCATCAGCCCAGAGCCCGACGCGGGGCTCGAACTCACGGACCGCGACATCGTGACCTGGCTGAAGTCGGACGCTTAACCGACTGCGCCACCCAGGCGCCCCTCATTTTGATTATTTTAACAATAAGTAAAACATGGGAGCATCACTAAAGGGAGTGAAGAAAGAGGTATAAGAAATTTGAAGAGGAAAAGCATAAAGTAGTCATTGCAGAAAGGGTGAAAGTGAACTTTCCTAGCCAAACACTGGGCACTTTTGAATGCTAGCTTGAGGGCTTCATTCTTTATTTTTGGAGCATATTCAATCACAAGGCACGCGAGTAAATATTTTTTTCTTCTGTAATGAGTGAAGGTAGATAGCTGGATTCAACAAGGGATTTTTTCCCCTAGTGTACATAACAGAGGGAATACAAATGATTTGGGGTGTTTGTATGAAAGTGACCTGATGACCTTTGACAATAAGTAAAGAAGAAATTTTTGAGGAAAGGAGGGGGTAGTGATATTGAAAAGGTACATTGGCCAAGAGCAAAGAATTGGGGCAGATTAGATTTTTGAAGTAATTGAACTAGTAAAAGCTACCGGAACTAGGGGAACTGGTCAGAGTGCGGCATACTTGAAATAGAAATTTCTGTGATGGTGCAGCTAGCTACTTGTCAGAATAGGCACAGTGTGGGGCAGAATGATGGGATGACTGGCAAAGATCAGGGAGTAGGAAGAAAATCAAGGATGAGAAAATCAAAGAACTGAGAGGCCAATCCATTTACCCTGAGAATGTTCGATATGAAAGATGAAGATTTCAATTCCTTGTAATTGGAGAATGACCCAGAAAAATGGCGCATGACAGAAATGAAGAAAGTTGGCAGGTGATATATCAACATGGATAAGCTTCAAAGAAGTATGGTTTTTGAAGAAGGATGGTAGCAGGGAGAAGAAAGCTCACTGACCCCCATATCCTGATGGTAAGGTGCCAGTGAGAATGATCTACGCTTCGTACTTTTAGGGTTTGTCCTTCATAAATTTGGGATTCAAAAGTAAACAGGAGGGATAAAATTTGGATCATAAGGAAATAACTTTCTTCCTCAAATCTGTTGTATTTTTCCCCCTGTAGATCATCCATCCCCATGGTCCAGGCTGCTTGTGGATTGCATCTTACACATTCAAAAAATGGATGCTGCTATAGAAGCAGAGAACAGAAAAGCAATTTCTGGAATGTTTTGTGATACATTATATTTTACAAATTTATGTATGTAAATTATCTTGAAAGACAAGACTTTGATTTACAGACACTGAGCAACTCAGAACAGCAATAACAGAAAGATTTGGGAAACTGTATGGTAATGTAAGAGCCTCATTTCTACCTAAGACTTGGTAAAAGATTTTCCTAAGGAGAGACTCTTATTTCTGGCAATAAAGAGTTTAAGTGTTCAGAGAAATCTTCCCAGTACAGCACATACAAGTTTTAGATATATATTTTAGGGCATTTTTTTTAAAGCAGAGAAGAAAAATTCCTTTAGAATAAAAACAATAGCAAAGCATAGGAGCACTTGAGAGTTAAAGCTGGCAATTTCCCTAGGGTACCTGGGTGGCTCAGTCAGTTAAGTGTCCGACTCTTGTTTTTTGGCTCAGGTGATGAGTTCAAGCCCTCCATTAGGCTCTGTGCCAACAGTGCAGAACCTGCTTGGGATTCTCTCTCTCTGTACCTTCTGCACACTCTCTCTCTTAAAATAAATAAGTAAAAGCTTAAAAAAACAAAAAACAAAAATAAATAAAACTGGCAATTGCCCTTAATGATTTTCTCTCTCTTCTTTCCTTTCCTTTCCTTTCCTTTCCTTTCCTTTCCTTTCCTTTCCTTTCCTTCCCTTCCCTTTTCCTTCCTTCCTTCTTCCTTCCTTCCTTATTCCCATCCCTTCTTTTTTCTTTCTTTCCTTCTTTATTTTTCCCAGGCTCCCAGTTTCTTTTTTACTGTATCTTCCAGGTGGTTCAATTGTGCTCTGTCTTTTCTGCTTATGACTTTTCAACACCAATGCTGCTTTGCCATTCTGTGTCAACCAAACCCATTAAAACTCTCATTGAGACTGTTTTGTCTTTTCACAACTTCTAAATGCCATTTTCAGTATTGTCATTAATCCCTTTTGGCAGTTCTTTTATCTCTTTTGAAGTGCCTACTAAGAATTCCCTTTACCCAAATAACTTCAGAATATCTGAATATTAGGTAATGATGAAACTTCCACCACCAAAAATAGCTGCTCCATATTCTGCCATCTTATCCTATACTTTTGGTTTTTCCACATATATTCAATAGATTAGAGGTATTTGTCTCATTTATGCTTTTTTGGATATGCATCTTGCTGTTATTAACTTTTAATTTAGGTATTTCTTGTAGGTGAAGAATTTATATTTGTGAGATTTATACTTGGCATCATATTTATGTGAGTGCAATCTTGGAAGTGCCTTCATCTTATTCTCCATATAATATTTCTAGGACATTGGGAATTTGTTATTTTTATTTAATATTAAAAATAATAAAATGATTAAAGTATTATTCTTACATCTGTTATGTATTTCCACTATGCTAGTGACTAAGATATGAACCAATTTCAAAATAGTATAACTTCAGACTGTAATTGCAAATATGCTAACGCCCAAGAACAGATTACTATATTTGATGGAACCAACTGAAGCTGCCTACTGAAATAGATGTTTATTGCTTCTGAAGAGCACTACAGAAGTCCCTGTTGTGGGAGGAGGAGAGAAGTTAAATATCTTATATGAATGTTTTTCAAGTTCTAAAATATATGGTAGGCTACTGCAAGCTGATTTTATTTTAAAAAGGGCCTCATTGCTTTCCAGATATCATTTAAAAATTCATGAAGACCAAAATAAGAAACCCAAGGATGACATTCTTTTTAATATTTACTTTTGGGGGGAGAGCACAAGCTGGGGAGGGACAGAGAGAGGGGGACAGAGGATCTGAAGTGGGGTCTGTGCTAACAGGCTGACAGCAACAAGCCCGATGTGGGCCTTGAACTAATGAACCATGAGATCATGACCTGAGTCAAAGTCAGATGCTCAGTCAACTCAGCTACCCAGGCACCCCAAGGATGACATTTTTTGCTACGTGAGCAGAAAGTACAGAAAAGAATGATGGGTGTTTAAAAGCATTTTCTAGCTAGGCACTGAGATCAACTAAACTTTGGTTCAGCAAATATTTATTCCTTAACCTCATTCCTCCTTCCTCCTTAGAAGGATACTCCCCTGTACTTTTGATATTGGCCTTCTTCATGTGACTTGCTTTGGCCAATGGAGTTGGGTGGAAGTGAGAATGTACAAGTTCATATTTGGATCTTAAATGGCATTGTCTATTTACACATATTCAGTGAGTAAGTCTGACCTCTCCAAAGTAGCCACTACTCCTACTTCCTGGGCCCCAGAAAGAACTCCCACTGAATGACTCTGAAACAGAGTCATAGAAGCTGATCCATATGGTCTCGTATGTGAGAATAAATACTTATTGGTATATGATATAGCAACAGTGAGATTGTTTTATGTGTGAAGAGTGACTAATACAGGCACCTGATGACTATAGGAATTAATCAGAAACAACTCACCACACGCTTAATCCTTAGACACTTTTCTATATAACTTAGGCCCCTCCAATACTGGGATTCAATAGACTTACTATGTCTCTATAAAAGTTGCCCACCCATTGTTTGTCCAATTCTGACCTCCTCAGACTCCTGACTGTTCATTTTATATCCTGCCTCATTCAGGGTATGACTTTATATTTGTTAAAAACTCTCTATTTCTGAGGATATTTGTATCTTACTGAAGGGATCTCACTGAGGTAACTTAAGTCGTATATATTTTGAGCAACTGAGTAATCTAAATGAGACCAAAGGGAATGCAAAGTAAACAAGATAAAGTCTTAACAAATAGCAAAGTGATAGACTTAAATCCAAACTTACCAATTATTAATGTAAATAAAAATGAACTAATTTCTCCAATTAAAAGACACAGATTATTATATTGGACAAAAACAAAACTAATTATATGCTACCTAAAAGAGATTTACATAAAATATATAGATACTGAAAAATCAAGGAAAAGGATTAAAAAATGTACCTTGTAAAAATTAACTAAATGAAATATTTTGTAGCTATAGTAAAATCAAACTCGTGGACTTTCCAGCAAAAAAAAAAAATTAGCACAAATAAAGAATAATATAATAAATAAATATATATATACATATACATGTATATATGTATATTCTTATAAAGCTAGCTTATAAAGCTAGAATAATTAACACAAGTTGTATTGCTATACAATACACATATAGACAATGGAACAGAACAGAGATCCATACCACATAAGAATACTGATTTATAAGAGTGCCTGGATGGCTCAGTCGGTTACCCATTTGACATTGGCTCTAGTCATGATCTTGCAGTTCGTGAGTTTGAGCCCCTCTGTGCTATCAGCACAGAGCCTGCATCAGATCCTCTGTCCCCCTCTCTCTCTGCCCCTCCCTCACTAACTCTATGTCTCTTAAAAATAAATAAACCTTAAAAAAATACTCATTTATAATATAGACAGCAGTCTTGAGAAATAAGATATAATAGTAGACATTCAGTCTGATCATAGATAAGAAAATTAACTATATGATAAAAACAAATATTAATTTTTGAATAACATGAGTGAATAATTTACAAAAGCAATTATCTTTTTTACAAAAGAAAGATGGTAATTTGAACTCTTAATATATACTTTCTAAGCCTTGAAAAAAACTAAAAATATTCCTCCAAAATGAAACCTGAATTAAAACCATTTTGTACGCCTCAGATCCTGAATTGTCTTAGCAGACAGAAGTTACTTATCTGGGTTTTAGGGAGAAGATGATAGGTAATAATCCAGGCAAGTGGTCAATATAGTATTAGAGGCTTGGTAGCAAGATGCAGGTCATGAGACTGAGGTTCAGCGATAAAACACAAGATTTAGGTGGGACCAACATGTATAGTTGTGCAATTTGTGAACAGCACAAAGGTGTCCTACAAGGGGATCAATAAGACTAGCTTCCCATCCTGTAAGTCTTAAGCTCTAGCTATTTTGTCCCAGAGGGGATGTCTTTTTCTAATTCATACAGAAACATTACACAGACTGGTGGGAGCTCTGCAACCAAGGCAGTTAGTAACAAGACATGGTGCCAGTCCTGGTGGACATATGGGAGATCTTTGATCTTGATTTTAAAACAATGCAATAGCCAGATTACTAAATTTAAGGCTTGAAATCAGAATGAGGGGAACAGCAGGGTTGACCTGAATTTTAGGCCCTGGAGCTCTCGGATCTCCCTTCTTAATTACCTCTGACTGTAGACAGATTTAGTCTCCAGTCCCAGGGCAAGGGCGAGACTGCAGGTAGGAGTCAAATGGCTCCAATACAAGTATACAAGGAAAAGGAGGAGCAGGCAATAAGAGAGGTCACTATGTCAGCTTTCTAGTTTGCCTCCACTCCAAAACTCCATATTAATAGACAACAGAACATTTTACCACTTCTCTGTCAAAGCAAACAATGACTCATTTCCTTAGAACTGGTGCGATCTACATCAAATCCTTCCTCCAAATCAGTGTCATACCATATCAGCCTAAGCATACCACTCTTTTTCTGAAAACAGTCTCCTCATTGTCTATAGAATAAATCTTAAGGTGGCTCACAAAAGCATCCTTGATATGACAAATGCCTATTTCTTAAACCCTATTCATTTAGGTCTCCGTATCTCAAGTTATTTGTTCTCAGGATTTGCTAAGCAGCCCTATTTTCCTGGAATAGCAAATCTACTTCCTATTCGCTCAGCACCATCTGTAGTAAATCCTACCTGACATCCCTTCCCCTTGGGTTCTCATATACTCATACATAACGTCATCATTGCTTTTATATTTATTCCTTCATTTATAATTTTTTTAATGTTTATTATTTTTGAGAGAGAGAGAGAGAGAGAGAGAGAGAGAGAGAGAGACACAGAGCAAGCAGGGGAGGGGCAGAGAGAGAGAGGGAAACACAGAACGGAAGCAGGCTCCAGGCTCCGAGCTGCCAGCACAGAACCTGATGTGGGGCTTGAACCCACAGACTGGGAGATCATGACCTAAGCCAAAGTCAGTCGCTTAACCAACTGAGCCACCCAGGCGCCCCTATTCATTCATTTATAAAGTACTTATATAGTGTCTATTATGTCATAGTCATTGTACTCAGGGATGGAGATAACAAGAAAGAAAGACAAGAAAGAAAGATGAAGTAAGCAAGGTCCTTCACCTAGGGCTCCTCTGGGTCCAGTGGGAAAAATAGCCAAAGAAATTACAATCATGTGTGATGACTATTACAAGACCGCAAGGTCTTATGATTATTTAATTTTTGTTCTTCTTCCACTGGATGTGCATTCTCTGATTGTGTTTTATTATCTTTTATATCTCTAATGCCCAGCCTACTGTAAGTAAATGCCCTGTAATTGATAAATGCTTGTTGAATGATAACCATTCCTAAATTGAACTGCTTTGCCTACATTTAGTGCTTCCCTTATATCCTCCCTAAAAAGTCCTCTTACTTCTAGATGGGCCCATCTTCTCGTTGCCTGCTCTCTCACTTTTCGTTGATCATGTTACCTTTTGCTCAGAGCCCTCCAATGACTTATAATCACTTTATTTTTTTTAATGTTTATTTTTTTTAACGTGTGTTTATTTATTTATTGTGAAAGAGAGAGAAAGAGAGTGAACAGGGGAGGGGCAGAGAGAGAGGGAGAGAGAGAATCCCAAGCAGGTTCTACAATGTCAACACAGAGCCCATCATGGGGCTTGATCCCACAAACCGAGAGATCATGACCTGAGCCAAAATCCAGAGTCAGATGCTTAACCAACTGAACCACCCAGGCACCCTCAATCACTTTAAAATATAAATTTCTTCGACTGGCTTTAAAAGCTCTTTATTTTCTGAATCATGATGATCTCACAACCTCATTCCCTTCCACTGTCCCCCATTTCTCTAATCAGAGACACCTTCACCTATTCCTCGAAAACCTCAAGAACATTCCCATTCAGGGTCTTTACAGTTTTACTCCCTCTGCCTGGAATGCTCTTCCCCCAACATCTTTAGGTCTCTGCTTCTTTTCACTCAGCCTTCTCCTCAAAAGTCATATCATCAGAGAGAACTTTCCTGACCACCCTATATAAAGTAACCCTCTATCCCAATTTTTCTCTATGCCCTTACTCCTTCTTATTCTCTTCCTGACAGGTATCACTACCTGCTATTATTGTATATGTACCATGCATGCTCCAGGCATGACTGGGATACAAGGATGAACAAACAAACAAGCAAAATGACTACTTTCTTGGAGCTCACATGTTAGAAGGGGTAAACAGACATTAAACTTTTTCAAAAAAGATGAATATCTTGTGTATCAAATGGTTTTAAGTGCTATGTAGAAAAATAAAGCCAGAAAAAGAAGAAGGACTAAGAGTAGAGAGAGAAAGTGTAAATAAGGAAGGTTAGGGATGGTGTTTTGATTATCAATATTGCATTTAGAGAGTGACAAGCAGAGCTCCTGCCTGGAGTGCCTGGAGATCCTCATACTTTGAATCTCCTTGAGGGGCGCCTGGGTGGCTTAATTGGTTAAGGGTCCAACTTTGGCTCAGGTCATGATCTCATGGTTGGTGAGTTTGAGCCCCGCATTAGGGGCTATGCTATCAGCGAATAGGCCACTTCGGATCCTCTTGTCCTTTTCTCTCTCATTCCCTCCCCTGCTCTCTCTCTCTCTCTCTAAAAAAAAAATTAAACATAAAAATTTGTATAAGGCATGACAGGAATAGCTTGCCTCTGTCTGAGGCTTAGTTGGAAGACTTGAAGGCTGAGGGCTACAATCATCTAAAGACTTGTTCATTCAAATATCTGGCAGTTGATGCTGAAACTCTTACACATAATAAGGCCTCTCCTCATGGCTTGGGCTGCCTCATAAAATAGTAGCTGGGTTCCAAGGACTTGAATCCCAAAAGAGAGAGAGAGAGAGCCAAGCAGAAACCCTTTGTAGCCCAGTCTCAGAGTCACACAGTGCCAATTTCGATTCTTTCTATTTATTGAGATAGTTACAAAGGCATGCCCAGTTTCAAGGCGGCGGGAAATAGATTCCGCCTCTTCGCTGGAAAGTGACAAAGTTCTGGAAAAGCATGTGGGACTGGAAATATTGCTGTGTCATTTTGGAAAAAATATAATCTGCCACAAAAAGTTGCACTGAAAACATTGCATGTGAACAAAAATTGACACGACATTTGAAAAACCAAGGGAAGCACTTTCCAGACAGAGTGAGGGCACAGCCCTTTAGACTGGAGCACGGCTGACACATTCGAGAAAGACAGAGGGCACCGATGTGATAGAGCACCAGACAGCTATTTCCTCACAAGGCCCCGTCACCTCCCTGTTTGAGTTATTCACAAAACACACATTCCTTTGTCCTGTCTCCAGTCTTAGGAAAAGGTTTTCCAGGACCAGCAACTTCTATCTTCTGGCAACTTTGAGCAATTTACATCTTGGAATAGGGGGGTGGGAGGAATGCCTCTGAAAGGTAATATTCTTCCTGCCACACAAATACATGCCTCTATTTAGTTTTAAATTTTATTTTCAATGTTTATTTATTTTTGAGGTGGGGGTGGTGGACAGGGGTGAGAGAGGATCTGAAGCAGGCTCCCGTGCGGTCAGCCCACAGCTCAGTGAGGGGCTCAAACTCCCAAACCTTGAGACCATGACCTGAGCTGAAGTCAGAAGCTTAACTGACTGAGCCACCCAAGAGCCCCTGTTGTTTTTTTTAATGGCAACCATCATAGTGAGTGTTGCATCACCCTTCAACATGCTACAAGTTATAGGCTAAATTTATATTATTTATTATTTTTCCTTTACCTTAAGAAGTTAAGCTTCATGAGTGCAGACTTGCATTTTTTCTTAGTTTTTTTACAGTGGTGTATCTAGTGCCTAGAGCAGGGCCTGGCACATGGTAGGTGTGAAGGAAATAACTGTTGAATAAATGAATGAGTGAGTGAAGTAGGTTAGATTTTATTTTCTTATAGGTATGCATATGTTAACCATAGGAATCTGATGCATTCAGAATTTAAAGATTTGCGAGAAGTAGAGTGCTGTAACTAATATTTTTTATGTTTGGAAGGAAAGTAAACATTAAAGCCTTATATATTAGTAATTTTAATAAGAATTTGGGTTATTAGAATGAAAGTCTTATTACTTCAATTGATTATGTGAAATTTGATCACTTATTTATAAGAATAATTTTTAAGTTGAAATATTACTACTTGTATGGATAATGTTAGGACATCTGACAGAACATTAGGTTTATCTTACTTAGCTATTTAATTTATTACACTTATAAGAGTTATTGAAATAATCAGACAGGATCTATTTGAAGACAAAGTTCTTGAGAAGAAAATAAAGGACATTAAAGTTTTAAAGTTATAAATGCAACTTGAAACATTGAAGGTGTTTAACTAAGCAGTTCTAAATATTATTCTAAGATCTCTTAAAAGTGGTTATTAAAATTGACTAGTCTTACAAGTGAATAGTAACATTATGAGGCAAACTTAAATGCTTAAGAAAGTAACAAGGTTTTTAAATTGTAACTGTATTAGACTGATTTCACACAAGTTTCTTTTCTACATATAAAATGGCTGGAAAGGACACCAAAAGAACTCACATCAACAATGCCAAATATAGTGCTTTTAATGATACTTTTCAAGCAAAACTGTAACTGTTTACATTAAGTGCTGTATGTTCAGAGAATATCTAATTAGACGATTTCTTTTCTGGGGATAGAACCATCATCTGTTGTAATAAAAAGAAAACTATTTATAATACTTTCCATTTTTCTGGTCTAGTTCAACAGTTCATTGCTACTGAATATAATAAAGTAAGAAAAACTGCTTTAAAATAAACTCAACAGAGTTTAAATAAACAGAAACCATCAGCTACTCTAAATATCATTTATCAAAGATGAACATTATCAATTATCCATTATTATTTTCATTACTTTTAAGAAAGCTTTGAAGAGCACGAAGGATGCAATAAATACAAAGAAAACATACTGGTATAGAAATAATACCATGCTAATTAAAGAATATCTTTACCATGTTGAAGAAAAATGGTTAGAAGTCATTAAATACTTCCCAAATTTTAATTTTTCCCATTGTAGGCATATTTAGTGCATCATTGCGTTTTCCCATATACTCAGTATATGAAGGTAATAACAGCAATAACTTGTCATTATTTCAGAGAAAGAATAAATTATTATGAAAATATTATATACTTAATTTGGAAGCCATTTTAAATCTTGAAAGCAAATAATTACCTGAATCTCAGCCAATCTAGTTGTTTTTTAACCTGTTACTATATTACTTGTATTCTTAGTATTATTATTTTTAATGTTTCCTTCCAATTAAACTTTCCTAGAATTTCAGAGGTAATTCCTTTGCCCCACTTGATGTTGGGGAGAAGAATACAGATAGAATATTGTGCTCAGTTTGAGGTTTCTCATTTTTAGGAGAACATAGAAAAATCTACAGGATTCCCTCTGTTTTCATTCATTCATTCATTCATTCACTCGTGCATGTAGCAAATAATTATTGGGCATTTACATGGTCCACGAAGTATGAAAGGAACTAGCTATGGTGGGGGAGACATCCTTTTTAAGAGTTTAAAAATCTATGTAAGGCAACTTAGGAAAGCTTGATTTTTTTCCCTTTTGGATGACTGCTAAAATATGTCAAATCATTAAGGCTATTATTAAAGTCTGTGTAATCATCAAATGGAACAAACTAGCTACAGAGTTTTTAAGAGAAAATCGTCACCTACAAAGCTTGCTTAACCACAGAATTCCCAGAAAGCTGTATTTAACTCCACAGGCTAGTTTGCAGTTGGTATGTGCCATAAAATTTTGTTGCCTTAACCAGAACTGGTGTTACAAGGAAAACTACAAAAAGAAGCCTTGTGCATACTACATTGACTAGGTATTTCTGGTGAAACTTTAAAGAATATATTATAAAAGATAGCTGTTTTGTATCTGAGTATTCTGCCGAAGAAATAAGCACATTTACCATTTCTGGACCAGACCTTTTTAAAACTTTGTTATGGAACTGAAATTTCAGATTACCAAGATACAGAGACAAAATAAATGTTTTTATTCTCTATGGTCCTATTGAGAAAAAAAATATTTTCTGTTTTTCTCATCCTAACTAAGAACTAGAAGTTCTGGACAAAAATAAAATAAAACAAAATAAAATCTATTTGAAGGCATAGGAAAGCTGCCAAAATAGCAAAGATTTGTGAGAGCACAAGATCCCAGAGAGAATGGAAGTTCAGAGAAGTGAGTCCAAGATCTGTCAATTCCAGAGTAACTGCTGAGGCTGCAAAACCAAGCAAAGGGTTTGACAGACTCATGAAGTTCCAGTGAGAAAAAACAAAACAAAACAAAACAAAAAAACCTAAAAACCTGGGGCGCCTGGGTGGCGCAGTCGGTTGAGCGTCCGACTTCAGCCCGGTCACGATCTCGCGGTCCGTGAGTTCGAGCCCCGCGTCGGGCTCTGGGCTGATGGCTCAGAGCCTGGAGCCTGTTTCTGATTCTGTGTCTCCTTCTCTCTCTGCCCCTCCCCCGTTCATGCTCTGTCTCTCTCTGTCCCAAAAATAAATAAACGTTGAAAAAAACACAAAAAAACCTAAAAACCTGGGCTTTAGGGACTAGGAGGAAAGAGAAAGCCTTGTAAATGTTACAGGTTTTATGCAGGACCCTGGAGGCCTCCATCCTAGGAATCAAGGGTGAACCAGAAATAAGGCTCAAATTAGAATCATTTCAATTTCTGACTATATGAAGGTGACCTGAAATTTCTGGCACCCTAGTAAAAGAAGAGTAAATTTTCTCTGTCGGAAAATATCATCTAAAGATCCAAGGTACCTATAATTTTTCACAAATAATGTCTGACATTAAAAGAAAAATCTCTAGACATAACAGAATGAAAAGAGAATAAATAAATCAGAACTATAAGTAAGGAAAACAATGTCCAAACTGAAGTATGACAGACAAAAACATAGAAAATACATTAAAAAGTGCAAAAAACGTGACATAGTGAAATGGTCTATCATGTGTAAAGTTGGAGACAGAGAGGAGACAGACAACAGGACAACAGCAGTATTTGAAGAAATAATGTCTAAGATTTTTTTCAAAACAGTTCTCATGATGAAGAGCTGAGGAAAATCTCCTGGCTCTGAAAGGGGAAGGAAAGACTATTGGTTGTGAAAAACACTGAGAGCATTCTACGTAACAAGAGCTATTCTTTAAGGGAAAATCTTTAGCAGAGCCTTACCCCATGTGGGGAAGAACATTTCATGTCAGTCCACTCTAGTCTTTCTGTCTCACATAAAAGGGGAAACATAGGAAAGGTAGTAGTCCAAGAACTTAGATCCAGTAAGACTAAGATTTCATCATAAGATTATAGAATGCTTCTCCTTCCCCACACCTTACCAAATGCCAACAGTGCTCCAGTATAATAGCAGTGGGTTATTGCTGGAAGGGGTGCAAGATACAGACTCTTTCTGAGTAGAAGTACTTAGGGAAGTCAAAAGTCAACAGGGGAGAAACAAAAGAGGACACTCAAGGGATTGGAAGTCTCAGGTACTTACAGCTACAGAGGCATTAAACACAACTGAATTCCTTTTTGGCTTTTGCCAAATGTATTACAAAATGAAAAGAATGTCAGTCCAGTTAAATCTTGTGAAGGTGGGCAAAAATGTTCTAAATTATCAAGGAAATATGCTTTGAAATATGCTTCACATCTGCTATTATTCATTCATAACTTAATTCACTCTAAATGTATAACGTATATTGTTTATCTTATGGTTTTGCGATGCCTCTTTTTCAGCTATTACAGTAATTAAAATCAAATACCAATATAATTGTAAATGGCTGTTAAAAACATAATGAAAAATGTGGAAGGTGACTGGATATTTGACATCATTAAGGAATTTTTGTTAGTTTTTCTTTGTTAATGTGATTTATTTTTAAAATGCATATCTTCAAGGAATACATATTCAAATATTTACAGATGAATTTTATGATATCTGGAATTTGTTTCAAAATAATCTAAGTTAGTGGTTGGGGAATTAATACATAAACCAAGATTTCTACGAACTGATAATGATTGACATGGATGAAGAATACAAAGGGGTTCATTTTAGTATTCACATTATTTTTCTATTAAAAATTTCCTTATTTAAAAGGTAAAAAAAAAACCCTTAATTTAGAACCTCAGCTTTTCTTTTGAGAGAGAGAGAGAATTCACTAGTATGAGCAGGGGAGGGGCAGAGTGAGAGGGAGAGAGGATTCCAGGCAGGGATTATTATTTTCAAATAATAAAGCCTATTCAATAGCATTACACTAAGTTATTACTAAAACTGATATTTGACAAAAGTAAAACTTTTTGTGCCATTAATTTAAAAGTTTGTATTGCTTTTATATTTGAATTATTTAACAGGATGCTTTATTTTATCTAAAGTTTTATTTAAAATTCTTCATTTTCTAATTTCTATTTTAATGCACTTAATATTAATATGGTATATGCATATAGTTTGTAAGTAACTAAATATGCATTTTTTGGGCACACATATTCCACATCATTTTCTGATGATGTACTGTAGTGTTTCATTTTATTTTGCTTTTTAAAGTCTATTTATTTATTTTGAGAGAGAGAGAGAGAGCATGAGCTGGGGAGGGCTAGGGAGAGGGAGAGACAGACTCCTGAGTAGGCCCCCCCAACTTTCAGGGCAGAGCCCGACATGGGGCTCAATTCATCACCATGAGATCATGACCTGAGCCCAGATCAAGAGTTGGACACTTAACCAACTGAGCCACCCAGCCTCCCCTTTGCTGTATTGTAAATATTTGTGATTTTCTGTATATTATGATGTTTTAACATCTTAAAAACAGAACAAAAAAAACTTGTGGGGACAGACTGCCCTTCAGGGAGCTAGCCAATTCTTGGAGATAGCAAAGGGCCCAGCCAGAAGCATCTTTGCTATGCAAATTAAGCTATCCAAAATCAAATCTCTACCTGGCCCATTATACCCTGGAGGCAATATTTTTCTACCTTAATCATCCCATGGCCAAGTGCTAGGCAACTAGGGACTACTACTGCAGGCCCAAACCTGCCAAAATTATTCAAATCAACAAATCCTAAACTGTGCAAACTGTCCTTGCCTCCCCAGGGAAACCCCAATAAAGACTGTGGCCTACACCTTCCCATCCTTCCCATCACTCCTGCTTCTGCCTCCTGACCACCCTGGTGGCTTTCCCACATGGTCTTTGTGGCATGCTATGCCTCCTGTCTGCAGAAACTGTGAATATAATAAACGTTGCTATTTCCTTAGCCAGTCTTCTGTGTCTTCTTGTAGTACATCTGTCTGACCATCTCTTAAAAAAGTAGAAAACTGGTGCACGTACAGAAAAAAAGTTTGGAGATCTCTACCCTACAAGTTGTCTAGTTCATGTTCAAGCACAATATAAGACTTTCTTTGAAATATTCCAATATGGTTTTAAACTCACCCCCCTCCCCCGCCCCCCTGCCGCAAAGAAGCTGACTACATTGTTGATTTATGCTGTTTGCAACAAACAATCTTTAAATTGGCAATTCACAGGCCAGAGAAGAATAGACAGAGGTAGTAGGGTCACTGCTTTTACCTTTAGGTATGACACAGAAGTGTTACAAAGTGAGTTAATCATTTCCTGAGAAATATTGAAATGTTTCTGCCTACCACCCTCAGTGCACCACAGTGTCTTTGACAAAAGGACCTCAGGATCTTTCAGGCAAAAGCATCTTTTCTTCACTCCATCATTCAAATTTACTTTCCTCATGATATACGCAGTAAATAATCCAGCAATTGCCATCATCATTTAATTCAAAGAACTGAGCAAGAATGACTCTGACATACTTTAATTTGGAATCTAGAGGAAAATAACGTATTTCCTATAAGAACTTCTCGTCGATCATTAGTAAATCTCAACAAGGCAGTGTGAAAACAATTTTCTCTGATTTCACAGACAAACCACCAAACATCTGTTTTTACTGCTTCTTTCCCAAATTGGAAATAATGGCAGCTGCAGCATTCTAACTGGCTGGCTTGTGAAATCATTCAACTATTGACTGACCTCTGTTTAATTTTCATGTTGCTTTATTAAAAAGGAATTTTTTTTTGGAAGAGTACAATCAATTTTAGTAACTTCAAGATTGAATTATAGATAACAAATTGAAATATTCAACGTTAGCCTGTGAACTGAAATTTAGAAAAAGAGGAATGCAAACCCTGGCTCAGACAGAACTGAAAATAAACAAAAATGAAATGTAAGAAATTTGTCGAGCGTATTACCTTTACACCCTGCCTGGGTATAGCAGTTCCAAAAATACTCACAGTTTCTCTTTTCTTATTTCTTAAAATTTCAGCTTTATTTAGGGACAACTAGCATATAAAATTAACTCAAGATTTCTGGATGCTGTCTTCTTCTCTTATACTCCTGTGTCTGTATTCCTGCCTAACTTGATTCAGATCCTGCTCTTTGTCAAACAGCAAAAATTCAACTGAGTAAATTTGACGATCTCACTGGCTTTGTTCAGTGACTCAAGAATTAAGCAGCATCCCGTCTAGCAAGTGGAAGGGAGCTCCTGAGAAGCTGTACAAATAGAAGACAATTATAGGTAGAAGAGGGAAGACCAGATTGTTTCATCTTCCTTTTGAGGATGGGAAGATTCTGTGTGGCAGATGATCTTATTAGTGCTGGTCAGAATGTTCCAGACTGACCAGTTAAGACTACATTCCTGGAGAGAAAGTGGAAATTGCAATTAATTTAGATATTAAGTCTTGATTTGGTGACATGGGCTTAGCACAAGTGACTCCATTTTGGGAAACTATTTTCTTTTTAAGAGTTTCCCCCTTTTGATCAGATTCTCATCTTAACTGAGGGATGTGATACAAATATGAAGCATTAGCAGCACTCTCAGCTACTGCTTGAAATTTTTGTTTGTTCTTTGTGTGCTACCTATAGGGCATGATGTTTTTGCTTAATGTCTGTAATGCTCATAGGTCACAGAGGTTCACAATCTTTAAGTCGGTCATTCTCTTTGTTCCTTTTATGATGTTCCAATCTTAAGGAGATCATTTGACTGCTGGTTAGTGGCTGAAAACATGCATTAAAAGCTTCTGAGAGGATACAACACACCAGGGACATTATTATGATTATTACAAGCAGAATAATTCCTAATGTTTGAAGCACACTTCAGAGCCATGGTCCCCCAGACCCAAACTAATCAAAATCAAATAAGTCAAAGACAGACCTGCTAAAGGAATTATCCTTGTAAGCCAAATGGCTTGCTCTGTGATTGTATGTAACTGAGTTTTGACTTCCTCAGAAATGTTAATCCAGATATAACGGGTAGTATTAGCCACAACACAGAGACCTCTTTATTCAGCTAAAAGATAATTGAACAACTTGGAACAGAACAACATGGAGGCAGAATAAGACCTATAAATACAGAGAACAAACTGATAATTGCCAGAGTGAGTAAGGTAATGAGCAAAATGGGTGAAGGGGAGTGGGAGGTGCAGGCTTCCAGTTTTGGAGTGAAGAGTCATGGGAATAAAAGGTACAGCCCAGGGAACATATTTACTGATATTGTAATTGTGTTATATGGTGATGGATGGTAGCTACACTTGTGTGAGCATAACATATAGAATTGCTGAATCACTATGTTGTACACTTGAAACTAATGTAACATTGTGTGTCAACTGTATTCAGATAAAAATAAGATAAACGTTAATATTTGCTTTCAACAAAAACAACAACAGCAACAACAACCACAACAACACTTTGGCCAGAGAGTCTAAGGATCTTTGCAGAGCAGCAGTCACCTTAACAGTAGATTCTGCAATATTTACAAGATTTAAGGAGGTGTTTCTAATCATAAGGTCATTTACATTTATTCCTAACCAGGGAATTAGAACCCTGCCAAAAGAAAGTGAATCCTGAATCATGAATGCCTCTGGTAATTATTTGAGATCATGTGAATGTGAAAAATAGTTGGGTTAATTTTTATAAAGTTTTTGAAGATTTTTATGAATGCTTAATTTATATAAGGGTTTGATTTTCTTTAAACTAAGTAAAAAGAGTTCTTTTCCAAATTAATTTTGGCAATACCATTCAGAAGTAGAAAATATCATACATCTACAATCTACAACACACACACATATACTATACATATATATGTATATGTATATATGTATATGTACATATGTGTATATATGTATACGTACATACGTATATATATGTATGTATATATTAAACTGAGAGACAGACAAGAGAACTTACAGCTTCCATACACACATTTCCCATTAGCCCAAATTCCAAATTACTTTTTTTCTTTTTTTGATAAGAATTACATCCATGCAGTTTGTATTTTAATATTTATATCTCAAAGTCTCAAGACTTTTAAGAGAAATAGAAGAAGTTTGGGGATTGGTAAGAAAGAATAGGTACATTTTGAACTTCTTCTAGAGTCGCATTTCTAGTTTTTGTAAAGATTTGTAAGATAAAGACAGTTGCTCTCAATTCCTTAGGAAATGGGCTTGCAACTTAAATGGCCCGATAGGTTGATCCACCCATAAATCTTTTCACAAGGGCTTTAGAAAGTTTTTCTTTTCCTCTGAGTATATCGTTTTATTTTAACTTGGGGAGAAGGCCTAAAAAAAAAATTTTTTTTTCTATCAGACTCTATAATTTGACCAATTTTTTGACCACAGAGCTACTTTGTAGTTTTTAGCTGGAACAAACAATAAATATTTCTGGCAGTATTGAACAACCTCTTGCACTGAGGAGGCGTTCTCAAAGATGGTGCGAAAGATATTTTATTTTCCTCTTTCTGCTAGGTACTACAGCAGAGATCCAGGAGAGCTGACTCTGATAAGGATTCTTAGTCTTAACTGGCTTCTGCCAGTTTTCCTAGGATCTCATCTGTAGCTCCAGTATATTTACCAGAATTTGGCAAGGTTTTTCATTATTTTTAGTTTTAGTTTTCCCTTGGCTATTTGAGAGACTAACAGCAGTTTATCAGAAAATTCCTCCAAGTCAGGTAAACTTCGGGAGGGACCCATTTAGGGTCCCAGCTTTAAGGGTAGATTTGAAGGCATAAATTATTGACAATTTTGCAGAGGCCTTTTGAGCACAATCTTTTTTCCAGGGTCCTCACTGATAACAACTGAGACATTAATCCCTGGGCCAGTATTTTAACAATGGACCCCAGGAGATTGTGATATGGAGGTGGAAGGAAAAGTGTTATTTTATTTTAGGCGTCTGGCCTTGGAGCTGTCGTAGCTGTAAAGCTAATGGTTTGGTAAACTTTTGTTTATGCTCTTGTGTCTTTAAATTTTCATTAGTCTTTTGCAACGAATTTTTTAACTAAGCTATTTTGGAATCTTGAAGCCTTTGGAAGCTTCCGTATACCAATTAAAATAGGTGTCCCAGGCGCATCTCGGTGGCTTAGTAGTGAGGGCCAACTCTTGATTTTGGTTCAGGTCACAGTCTCTCATTTCGTGGGTCTGAGCCCTGCATCAGGCTCTGTGCTGGCAGCACAGAACCCGCTTGAGAGTCTCTGTCTCCCCCTCTCTCTGCTTCTCCCCTGCTTGCTCTCTACTTCTCTTTCAAAATAAATAATAACTAAACATTTTAAAAAATAAGTATCCCATTCTGTTTGTTTGATATAGGGACCCTTACTTTTAAGTATACTTAAGTAAACAATCTTGTCTAATAGGAATATTCCGCATAATGAACATTATAATTCTAGGTTGTCTTTAGTAAAATTTTGTCATTTTGGTGGATATTTAAAGCTTCCAGGAACACAGTTCTCAGACCTAAAATGAACAGGTATGCTAGGAAGATGGTGCGCTTGTTGAACTTTGAGATTACTATATAATTACTGTTATTGTTATTATTTTAGCTAAGCCTTTGTGGGTCACTCAAGCCAAACTAATACTTACGAGGGATGTGCCATAGGGTTGGGGTTGTGTGGTGTTTCACAGTGCACCTCATTCCACACAAATTATCTTGAGGTTGGTGGGTGACCTAGGGTCAATCTAATCCATTGTGTGACCAACTAATCCTCACATAAGAGTCTTTGAAATAGGTGGCAAGTGCTCTAAAACAGCCTTTAAGTTCTCAACTCGTGCCTGCCATTTTTTGTGGCCTTTTTCCTCTCAAGATTCCCATCAGCAATTAGCCTTTATCTACACAAACCCAGGCAAACAGACACATAAGCCTTAATAGATTAGCAACAACCAAGAGAATGTTACTGCTTCCTGGCCAAGAGAACAGCTTGTGTATACCACCAGCAAATCCCAGCATGGACTAAACCAGCAGAGTTCAGTAAATGGGGATTGTGGACTAAAACTGGGGAAAGAGATTTCAAACAACTGGGGAGTTTTGGACTGAACCAAGGGCTAGGGACTCAGGTTCCAGTGGAACCATTTGACAAAGCTGATCTGCTAAGCCCTGAAAAGCCAATTAGATCAGGATCTCAATGTAAAGACAGTGGAGCTCAGAACCAATTGGACTTACCCATGGCTCTCATAAAGAGCAAGAAAGATGGTGAATTTAAAGAGGTTCACAGAGCACCATGCCTATGTTTTTCATTGTCCCTGAATGCCATCAGAAGTTTGCTTCAGATCTAGCTGCCACCACCAAATCCATTAAACAATAAAAATTAAATGCAGTAAATTTTAAGATCTAAACAGCTTTATTCAATGATTCATGAATCATGTAATGTCCCATCTAGCAAGCAGAAAACAGCTCTGAAGACCCGTACGAGATGGAAAGCTGTTATACACAGAAGGGGAAGGGATAAAGAAAGCAGATTAATTCATCTTCCTTTGGGGAATGAAAAAGGGTTTATGTGGCAGATTACCTCATTAGTGCTGACCAGAAAATTCTGGGCTGACTGCTTAAGACTACATTCCTGGAGAAGGTTGAAAGTAGAATTAGGTTAGGTATTAAGCCTTGGTTTGGTGACATGGGCTGAGCACAAGTGACTCCATTTTGAGCCCATTATTTCTTTTTACACCTTGACGCATAGATAAACTGAATTGCAGGCAGCACTGCTCACAGCAATGTGTCCTTGGGCAAGAGGTTATTTGAGGTTAAGTAGAGGTTCTGAAGCAATATTAGTCCAGGTTGTTTTGAGCTATGTTGGTGGGATAAAGAGACAACATTTAAAAGTGTCAAAAGTGCAATATTAATGAATGCTAAGTCTGATGAGATGGGACTACAAGAAAATTACATAGAATTCACCAGAAGAGTAAAGACTTAAACAAAGATAGATTTACAGTATGGTTTGAGTATGGTTTGTGTTAAGCAGTTCAATGTGTTACAGACACCACCCCCTTTTTTTGAAAACTTCTTTAAGGCTTTATTTATTTCTATTTTTAATTGTACGGATATATATTTGGATTTTTAATTTTCTTGGAATAATTTCAAAATCACAGAATAGTTATAAGAATAGTACAAAGAGAGGTGTCTGGATGGTTCAGTCGGTTGAGCCCCCAACTCTCGATTTCAGCTCAGGTCATGATCTCATGGTCATGGGATCGAGCCCTACACAGGGCTCTGTGTTGAGCATGGAGCCTTCTTGAGACTCTCTCCCTCTGCCTCTGCCCCTCTCTCCTGCTCATGCTTGCTCTCTATCTCTCTCTAAATTTAAATAAAGAAATAAAGAAGAAGAATTAAAAAAATAGTATAAAGAACTCCCACTGACTCATTACCCAGCTTACCTAAAATTAACATTACTGTACTGGCACAATCTCCTAATGTAATTTGCTGCCAGAAACACAGCATTGTTTTTGTGATATCCTTGCAAAATAAATATATCATATGAATCAAATAATGAGAAAATATCAGATGAACCCTAGTTAAGAAACATTCTTCAAAATAATTGCCTTGTTCTCCAAAGAAACAATTGATTGTTACGTATAATTGATAATTTTATTGTGTTTATACGTGAAATGTCCTTTTTATAGGAAACATGCACTGAAATATTTGGGGTAGAGAGGCATCATTTCTGTCACTGACTTCCAAGTGGGGCATAATGTTGTAGACACATGCACAAACAGATGCAGATGTATGTATACACACACATGGGGTGACAATGAGAATATGTAGTAAAATGTTAACATTCTGAGACCCTTTTTCACCTGAAGCCCTAAGCTTGCTGTGGAAGCTGCCTTGCCAGGAAAGGCACAATCACTCACTCCTGCACCATAACCACAGGAGTGCAGGGTTTGGAGTGTGCTTGAGGAGGCTAAAGGCCGTAGCTATGCCCCCTCTTGCCCCTAATCTAGCCAGGGACTGAAGCTGAGTGTCAGGACAGAGAAGCAAGGCGATATGGAAAAGTAAGGCATAATAAAGAATGAAGAAAAACGAGATTAAGAAAGTGCAAGAGCAAGAAAGTGATGAGAACAAGGACACTAGTTCTCTGGTATGGGTCAGGAACTCAGTCTTTGACTTTGCAGCAATTTGCATCTTTCTTTGCATTACCTTCAGCTCTCAGCAAAGCATGCTTTTCTGGGGGATTTTGAGGGGTGTTTGGCTTTGGTCATAAAGGAGTACAATGTAGTGGGGAACTCTTCTAGGTTTGGAAGGGCAGATGGCTGGGAAAGTCTGGGGGCTAGGACTAGGTAACTGGTATTTTGAACACAATGGACTCGAGCAGTGTAATCCAAAAAATGAACTTTACTTCCTCCACTGTCCCATTAAATCTGCCCAGGGGAACAATCCCTCTATTTGTGTGAAAACTCAGTCTCTCTGACTTTTCTGGTCACTCTGCAAAAAGAGAAATTCCTATGATCTTTTAACATGGCAAACATAAAAATAACAATGTGTCTCACATAATAATCAAAATTCTAAATTTTATTTCAACATAAAATCTTCACACTTCTCTCCAACTGAAGACTTCTTTGAGCTGGTTGCTGACTGTGGGAAGCAGGACACGGTTTTCCTTTTGTCTTTTATCCTGTCCTAATATTTCTCCTCCTTTCCAAGGTTATCATGCTAGATTTTTTTGGTCCTTCCTGTGTTGATGAGAAATGGCAGAGCGAAAAGAGGGAAGATGGATGGAGAGTGGGGGTGAGAATCACAATAATCCATCAACTTTATCCTTCAACAGTTTTTTTTTAATGTTTATTTACATTTGAGAGAGAGAGAGAGAGAGAGAGAGAGAGAGAGAGAGAGAGAACGCTTGAGTGAGGAGAGGGGCAGAGAGATGGAGACAGAATCTGAAGCAGGCTCCAGGCTCTGAACTATTAGCACAGAGCCCGAAGTGGGGTTCAAACCCACGAGCTGCAAGATCATGACCTGAGCTGAAGTAGGATGCTTAACCGAATAAGCCCCCCAGGCACACCTCAACTTCTCTTTCAAAACCTCTTCATACAATCCTTTGTCCATCCTACTTTTTTATATTTTCATTGTGAATAAGGGAAATTTAAGGTTTTCATAAATGAGCATTGGCTGTTTCCTTTGAAATTCTGCCTTCAAGGAAGTCTAGCACTTTCTCAAAGGTAGCACCACTTGTATTCTGGTGCTTTGTTCAAAAGTTCCAATTTAATATCCTGTTAGAACCATATCATGGAATATTGGTGTCTTAGTCAATTTAGGCTTCTAAAATGAAGTATTGTGGACTTGTTAGCAACAGAAACTTACTTCTCACAGTTCTGGAGGCTTGAAGTGTGAGATCAAGGTGCCAGTTTGCTTGGGTTCTGATGATAGTTCCCTTCCTGATTGCAGAATGCTGACTGCTTGTTTTAATCTCATATTGCTAGAAGAGCAAGGAAGTTCTCTCAGGTCTTTAATCCCACTCATGAAGGCAGAGCTCTCATGACCTAATCATCTCCAAAGGCTCCACATCCTAATACCATCACATTGGGGATTAAGTTTCAACATATGAATTTTGGGGGCATACAAACAATTAGTCTATAGCAGCAGGTATATATGAATTCTATCTTCAGGGAAAGAGGTAATCCTATAATCATGCTTAAAAAATTTGTTTCCCTGGAGACATTCCTCAAGGACCTAATTTATATGGTCCGTCTGGTTGTTCTCATAGCAAAGGGCAATGGGAATGCATACTTGTCTTAAGAGAGCTTTCAAGAGTCCCTGAAAGCCTGACATCAACTGGCATTCTAAGTGAGACGCATTAGGGTTTGGAGGACTTTAACAGCCATAAAAACAGGGTCAGAAGATGATCTAATGCAATCAACAGATGATCATTTTTAAGGGTCAACAATAATGTATGTGGAGTCCTCAGGGCAGTCTAAGATAAAGTCTATATTTCCAGCTCTCAAGACCACTCAAGTATCGGAAGATCACATCCTGTATATTTTGACATATTTGAGAACAGTATGTTGAATGTAGAAATAGAAAACAATGCCTAGCCCAAGAGAAGGAAAACCAGCCCAACTTTCCCTGTCTCCTTGTTTTGCTTAAAATAGTCTCTGACAACACTGTCTTCATTCCCATCACCTATTGGGTGGTTGCTTTGCAATTTTGTTTTCATGTCATATTTAGGAGTTTTCTTTTATCTTAAGGAAATGGTGAATTACGGAAAGATTTTAAGTCAGAAAAATTATATGATCATATTTGCATTTCAGACATCTTATTCTGGCAAGAGTGTAGAGCATGGGTTAGAGACAGGTGAGACTAACTACTACATCAACAGTTAAGAGAGAATGGAGGAAAAGCCAAAAGTAAAACCAAGAAAATGAAAATAAAGCAGAAAGGGGGAAAATAGAAGAATGGTACCATAAATGTCACAGGTAGGTGGAGGGAGTGATAAACAGCTTATAATCGTTATGTAACAAATGTTACAAAATCTTATTTCCATTTAACAAAGGAATTGTATGCTTCTAACCATACATGTGTCTATTCATGTCTTTTTTTTAATCTAAATTTTTTTAAATATTTTTTTTCAGAGAGAGAGAGAGAGAGAGAGAGAGGGAATGGGGGAGGGGCAGAGAGAGACCAAGATAAAGAATCTGAAGCAGGCTCCAGGCCCTGAGCTGTCAGCACAGAACCTGACATGGGGCTCGAATTCATGAGTTGTGAGATCATGAAGTGAGCTGAAGTTGGACGCTTAACCAACTGAGCCACCCAGGCACCCCGATTTATGTCTTTTTAAACACTGAAATAAACAGATCAATCACTGTGTCATATTCTATAAAAATTCCTGAATTCAAAAAACCTGAGAACTAAAAGCAGACTATATGAAATCACAATTCTATAAAAGGTCTTAAGTTTCAAGTTGTTCTTTTTTTTTTTCTTTTCTAAATCTTTTCTTCAAATGAAATCTTACTCGAAACCCAACACTTGTAATCAATCTGGAATGCCAATCTCCGCATTCCCTAACCCTCAGTTTTATTGGCTCCTGATGCACTCTGAGGTCTATCAAGGCCTGTTCTTGTGACCATTCATCATTTAAAACTGAAATTTATATTGTGAGTTCCATAAGCTCTAGGGCCATTTCTGTTGTATTTACCACTTTATTCCCAATACCTAGCACAGCATGTGACACAAATTCGTGTCTGATGAATATTTATTGAATGAATGAGTGACGAAAGATCAGACAGAGAAAATGACATGACTTGAATTAAGTCACACAGCAAATTGATGAGGCTCAGACTTAGTATATAGTGACTGGGTAGGTACCGGTGGCATTACCAGAATAGGAAATAAAGGAGGAGAAATAGAGTGAAAAAGGATGCTGAGGTCAGTTTTGGATATTAGAGTTTGAAGTGCTTTGGGGGCATCCAGGTAGAGGCATCAACAGACAACAAACTGTTAAGTCTATTTAGTTTAGACTCAGTGGTCTAGCTCTTCAACTCCTCTTGCAAAAGGCTTTCATTTATTTCACTTTTAAGCACTGTGTTTGTCCAGGCATGTTTCCCTCCCTCACATAGCCACCAGAGCAGAGTTTCCTCAACTTTATTGCACATGCAAATCAACATGAGGAATCTTCTTAAAAGACAGATTCTGAGTCAGAAGATAGAGCCTGAGCTTTGGCAGTCTTAACAGGCAGTCTTAGTAAGTTTCCGTGTGATGCCGAGGCTGCTCATCTACATTTTGAGAAGCAAGACCCTGCAAATCAGTGAAAAATGGCACGAAGAGTTGGTTGGCAGTTTTTTTTTTTTTTCGTTCTGTAAAATTTCACAATCTTTATAATAAATAGAGATGGGGAACTTGCAAAGTTTTATTTGCTTTTCAAATGAATTTCTTCTCATAAACTTTTCTTTTGCACTTCAAAGAATATGTTTAGGTGTTTTACATGTTTGCTTTATAATATAATGTGACTGTTAATTCATAAATTAATTCAAGACAAATTTTCTTAATTTAGTTTTATTTTTTTGTTATTTTATGTATGTATGTATGTATGTATGTATGATTTACTTATTTATATTTTATTCTTAGGAGAGAGAGAGTATGAGCAGGGAAGGGGCAAAGAGAGAGCGAGAGAGAGAGAGAGAGAGAGAGAGAGACAGAGAAAGAATCTCAAGCAGGATCCACACTACCAGCTCAGAGCCCAACGTGGGGCTCGATCCCACCAACTGTGAGATCATGACCTGAGCTGAAATCAAGAGTCCAATGCCCAACCAACTGAGCCACCCAGATGCCCCAATTTTGATTTATTTTGAGAGAAAGATAGAGAGCAAGGGGTGGGGGGAGGACAGAGAGAGAGGAAGACAGAATCCCAGGCAGGCTCTGCACCATCAGCCCAGAGTCCGATGCAGGGCTTGAATATACCAAAGCGAGATGGTGACCTGAAGTCAAGAGTGAGAGGCTTAACTGACTGAGCCACCCAGGAGCCCCAGAATTTTCTTAATTTTAATAGTGATCCCATAAACTGCTTATTCTTTCTAGGAGTTTTTTTTAGCTGTTAGCCTCCGGCTAAAGATTTCAGGCTAAGTTTAGCAGCTGTTGGAAGTAAAGCTGTTAGAGAGGCAGGCTCTGGAAGTAGGTAAATTCAAGACATTTTGAAACATTCAAGTACTTATAAAAAGTACCAATTGCAAAATAGTAACATAGTTTAAATCTACAGAGAGGTCTAGTTATTCTTATCCTGAAACATGGAGACCATCCCAACTGGAAAACAAAAAGATTTTTATGAGAAACCAGTAGCCTTTCTTAGATATCATTACATTCATCTAAATTGAATGAATGACTTAGGCATCATCTGTACTTTTATCTGTAAGTCATTTTTCTTTTAATGTGATTGCTATACAAAACTTCATTGTTTTCTTTTTTATTCTTCCATTCAAAAAATCTTTTTATGATTCGTTATGCTTCTGGGCACTGAGAGACAGCTGTTGAGTCAGATAAATATCTTGAGTTCACAGAATTAGTTTTGTAGGAAAAGAGACAATAAGTAAATAAATGTGATCGTTTCATGTGAAAATATGTACTACTAGAAAAATAAAAAAAAGAACAACCAACTAGAGTGGTTCAAGGGTGGTATTCTTAGATCGGGTGGTCTGGAAAGCCTTATCTAGGGTGTAATATGTGAGTAGAGAAATGAGTAAAATGAAGACATGAACCATATTTTTTAATTTTTTTAACTTTTTTTTTGACGTTTATTTATTTTTGAGACAGAGAGAGACAGACCATATGAACAGGGGAGGGTCAAAGAAAGCGGGAGACACAGAATCAGAAACAGGCTCCAGGCTCTACGCTGTCAGCACAGAGCCCGATGGCGGGGCTCGAACTCACAAACTGTGAGATCGTGACCTGAGCCGAAGTCAGACGCTCAACCGACTGAGCCACCAGGCGCCCCAAGACATGAGCCATATTAATAAGAAAAGATAAGAGCAGAGTGGAACTGCCATATACCAAGAGTAAGCTTGGTGTGTGGAAGGGAGATTAAGACCAGTGAGATGACGGGCACAAGGGAGGAAAAAGCAAAAGAAGAATGGAAATGAGAGAGATAAGCAGCAGCCAGATCAAGCAGAGCAGGGAGTATGGATTTTATTCTAAGAGTGACTGCAAATATTTAGAGTTTTTAACAGAAAATTACATGTAATTTCTCTCTCTTCAGCATTTCCATCTGTACATTCCACTACTATAGTACATGCTTCTATAACACATTTCTTCACTAACGTTATTTATCACTTATTTCCAACATGTCTTTTCTACTAAACTGTTAGCTCCTTAAGGGCAGGGACTGTATTGATTTACCCACCTTCTTGTATGCCCAGTTCATAGTGCAGTGCATAATATATGGCAGTGCTAAGTAAATGATTACTGAATGAACAAATGGGTATTTTATTTGTTCATAAACCTCTACTCCTGGTTGTAACCTTTCTATTGAATTCTGGTCTTATACTTGCAAATGCTACTGGCATTTTCAATTAACTGTCCAATTTTTTTTTCCCTCAAGTTCAACTACAAACTCATTATTTCATTCCAACTTCTCCATATTTATTGGTTAATATCAACTTCTTTCTAGTTTCCTCAGTTAGAAATGTTAGAGTACTGGGGCACCTGGGGTGGCTCAGTCTGTTTAGGGTCCAACTTCAGCTCAGGTCATGATCTCTCAGCTCGTGGGTTCAACCTTGTTTTGGGCTCTGTGCTGACAGCTCAGAGCCTGGAGCCTGCTTCAGATTCTGTGCCTCTGTCTCTCTCTGCCCCTCCCCTGCTCATGCTCTGTCTCCCTCTCTCTCTGAAAAACAAATCAACACTGAAAAAAATTAGAAATTTTAGAATACTTTGGTTCTTCTGATATTGGGAGTTTTCTTTACTTCATTGACTCTAGCACTGGTTCAGACTTTCATTATTTAACCTGGAACCATTCAACAGACTTTTATCTGGCTAGGACATTCTGACTTAAATTTCTTCTCTTTTCACATTGACACCACATATCTCTGCAAGATCAGTGTCGCTGAAGTGTCATTTTATTCATAAGTTTGTTCATTGTTCTATTTATCAACCATTTTTTCACACTAATGTGTGTTTGATATGTGGCATTTTCTTGTATAAATCCTTAATTAGTGCTCACATGAACTATAGGAGATAGTATTTTTATCTCCATTTTATAGGTAAGGAAAATGAGATTTTGGTATGTCAGGCTACCTGCTTAAGGTTACTTTTTTTTTTTTTTTTAAGTTTATTTATTTATTTTGAATGAGAGAGAAGGAGAGAGCACAAGTGTGAAGGGGCAGAAAGAGAGCAAGAGAGAGAGAGAGAATCCCAAGCAGGTCCATGCTGACAGTGATGTGGAGCTCAAACTCACACACTGTGAGATCATAACCTGAGCCAAAATCAACTGAGCCATCCAGGAGCCTCCAGGTTACTATTACACCAATAAGGAAATGGTAGGGCTGAGATTTGAACACAGGTCTATTTAGTTGGGAAAACTAAACTTTAGTTATTGCATTCATGAGTGGTATCTCAAGCTTAAATTCCTGCTTGTCTTTGGAGGTTATCCATGATACAGCCTACCAGTCTTACTGAACTTCTTATGACTGCTGAATTTGCATCCTGTATTTCACATTTCAAATGTTTTTCTAGTTATCTTCTGGGCATTGACCTTTTTACTTCAATTACATTGTAAGCTCCTTAAGATTTGATATGATGTATTACTCTTACGTTTCTGTGAAGGTCTGCTAATGTGGTGTGCACAGGACATATTCTCAGTAAAAAAAAACTGACAAATCTTTAGCACAGTCCTTGGCACATATGCATGCTTACTAAATGGTAACAATGATGTTATTTATTATTCCTGAAGAGCTGATACATTAAACTTAAGTTCTAAAAAGATAACTATAGAGAAGCCTGGGTGGCTCAGTCAGTTAAGTGTGCGACTCTTGATTTTGGCTCAGGTCATGATCTCGCGGTTTGTGGCTTGGAGCCCCATATCGGGCTCTGAGTAGAGCCTGCTAGAGATTCTCTCTGCCCCTCCCCCACTCACACTCTCAAATAAACATTAAAAATTGTTTTTGAAAAAGATACCATCGAATTCCGATCTCTGCCTCAATCCTAAGAAATTTTTGCTTACCTTCCTTATGATCTAAACAGTTTTCCATGCTAAGTTTGTTCATTTTAGTCCCACCCTACCCTTTCTATTAAGTGGCATCAACTACAATATAGATCTCACCATCAACTACAATATAGATCTCACCATAACATCAACAAGCAGCAACATTCAGTCAACTATTACTGCTCTTTTTGAGAGTGCTTTGAAGAAAAACAAGGAATAGTTGCAGTAATTTTTTTCAGATGATTGTTAACGCGCCTGCTATCTATCTATCGATTTAACTTTAATTAAGTTTACTAGAAGTGTCTGTTCCAGACTTCTGGCTCAAGTTTCTTACTTACAGTGACTCGTGCAATCAGGTAACTCCCTTGCCCTACAAGCCCTCCTTCGCATCTCAGCTTGAAGTTGAATTGTCCCAGATGCAATAATTGGAACGTCCAGCCCCCTGACCCCAAGGTGCCCGGGGACGCAATGAAACGGAGGGTTTAGGGCCCCGCGGGTCCGCCCCGCCCCCGGTGAGCGCAGTCGCGTCCGGTCACGTCGTACGCTCCCCCGGAAGTGCCGCTGAGTAAACGGCGGGGGCGTGTCTCCAGGCAGCTAGGCGTGCAGTTACCCAGAAACGCGGGAAGTTGGGCCCTGGCGCGGTTACAGACGGGAACCCTGTTGTTCTGTCCTTTTCCCGAGGGACCCGCGAGCCTCTCTGAGGGCCCTGAAGGTGAATCCGACTGGGTCTCCGGCGCGACGCCATGGAAGTGGTGGAGGCCGCTGCCGCTCAGTTGGAAACTCTGAAATTTAATGGCACCAGTTTGGGAGATAGCCAGGGTCAGGCGGTGCTGTCTCCGAGCTGTGTACCTGCCCCAGACCCTCGGCCGCCACCACAGTCGGATGAGCGGTCCCCGGACACCGGGCAGGCCGCGGAGGCTCAGCCTGCAAAGGAACAGCCGCCTGAACTCGCGCCGCAATCAAGGCCAGAACCTCCACCGGGAGGGAACTGCGTCACCGGCTCGGGCTCCGCAGAGAAGGCGCGGACCCCAGACTCTCTAGAGACCTCGGACTCGGATTCAGACTCGGACAGGTCCGGTTCCTAGGGGTCCCGGATCTCGGGAGGGTCGGGGGAGGCGCGAGGCCAGGGACTGAGGGTTCTCGCGTGGGCCCGGGAGGGAGGGAGGAGAGGTAGCTAAGCTTACTGAGCACGTGTTGACAAGTAGCTCGGACCGCCCATTCCTCTCTCTTCTGCAAATCGCGTGGTGAATCCGAGATTAATAATCAGATCCCTCTTTCTTAAATGTGGTAGTCTGAAGGGTCCTATGTATAGATCGTAAAAAAAAACCTGAGGATGATGGATTCGATAACCAGTTTGGCGTGTGTCCCTTTACGTTTATGATTTTGAGTTTTGTCGGATCTTCAAACAAACAAACAGGTTTAGAGTGTGTTTTTTTGAGCCAGATGAGTTAAGGAAGGACCAGATACAGGATTTCAGACATTTCCCGTTTGGCTCCTGACAATTTTGTTAATTCGTAGAATTCTTGCAGGGAGCACGTGTTCGTGAAATTAGGGAAACATTGTTATTTAGCATTATTATATGATCTGGATAGATTTTATAAACAGGTTTTTTTTTTTTTTTTTTTTTTTTTTTATAAATATGACACATGTGGTGAGAGAGGACTTAAGGTTGTAGGATGTTACTAAACCACACTGAACGTTATCTACACGTATTTGAGTGTCATGTGGGATACTGAATAGGTGAATAAAATAGAGAGAGGGACCAAAACTAAAACTAAACACATCAATACATAAATTAGAGGTGGTGAGAATTACAGTGAAGGGACAAGTGAGACATTGAGAAAGTAATAGGAGAGGCCAACCCTGTAGGACCCTGTAGCCATGTTAAAGTTTTCATTCAAAGTGTTAGAGAAGCTTTTGAATTTTAAGCAGAGAAATGGCATTCTCAGGTGTATATTCTAATAAGTTTTGCTCTATAGAGAAGGAATTGAACTGGATTCAAGAGTGAAAGAAGAGGGGTGCCTGGGTGGCTCAATCGGTTAAGTCTCCCACTCTTGGTTTCAGCTCAGGTCATCATCTCAGGGTTTGTGGGTTCAAGCCCCACATCGGGTTATGTGCTGATAGTTTGAGCCTGCTTGGGATTCTCTCTCTCTGCCCTTTCTGCACTCGCTCTCTCGCTTTCTCTCTCTCAAAAAAAGAGTGAGAGCAGAGAAGCAAGAGTGGAACAGGGGTTGGTGTGGAAGTAGTTGGAAAGATGTTGCATGAGTCCATGACATGACCATTGTTGTCTGGGTTAAATATTTTGAAGTTGCCCTAATAGGTGGGGCAGTGAGCTAGACAAAGAGACATTGGTGGTGCTGTTTAGTGAAGTGGGGAGTAACCTATCTGGGATGGGGGCTGGAGACAAATAAGAGTGTTTAATTTGAACAGTTAATTTGAGATTTCTTTGACAGCTAATTGTAGATGTCAGAGAAGCATGGGATAATAAATTTAGAGTTCAGAGGACAATTCTTGACTAGAGATGTAAAGTTGAACATCAGATTACAAATAGGATTTAGTTTAACTTTTTATTACAGACATTTCAAATTTGTTGAAAGTAGAGAGTAATGTAATGAATGCCCATGTACTCGTCACCACACTTAAACAGTTTCCATTATTTTGCTAATCTTGTTTTATCTTTTTTTTTAACCTGAGAGTTTTAAAGGAAATCTAAAACAGCATGTCACCTTACCTATATGTTCTTTACATTTCTGACTGATAAAGTACTGTTAAGCAACCACCATGTCATTATCAAATGTAGTAAAATTAACCCTAATTCCTTAATACCACCTAATAGCCAGTCTGTATTCATATTTTGCTAGTTGTCTTTTAATAGTTGGTTTGTTTGAATTAGAATTCAAACAAGATTCTCAAACAGTGCATTTGGATGTTATGTCTGTTTAGTCTCTTTTAAGTGAACGACATTTTTTATTTAATGTTTATTTTTGAGAGAGAGAGAGGGAGAACAAGTGGGGGAGGGGCAGAGAGAGATGGAGACAGAATCTGAAGCAGGCTCCAGGCTCTGAGTTTTAGCACAGAGCCCAACGCTGGGCTCGAACTCACTGGGATCATGACCTGAGCTGAAGTTGGACGCTTTACTGACTGAGCCACCCAGGTGCCCCAAGTGAAGGTCATATGTAAAGCCGTGAAGACAGAAGAAGCCACATGAGGGTGGAATACCCCCTTAACATAGTGGATGCCAAAATATGGAAGTTTTTTGAGGAAGCCAGTGGGAACCATGTCAAATGTTGCTGAGAAGTTAATTAAGATGACAGAAACATGTCCACTGGACTTGACAACATGGGGAATGTTGGTGATCTTGTCAAGGAGTGGTGGTGATGGAAGCCATTTTGGGGTAAAGACTGAATGGGAAGTAAAGGAGCAGAGACAGCATGTGTTAACAACAACCGTGTCAAGAAACTTTAAGGGGAGAAATGAGGCCATTTCCAGGGGAGGAATTCAACAGAGGTAGTGTAGAGTTTTGATATGCTGATGGGAATGATCAGGGATAGAGGGGAAGATTCCTGATAATAGTAATAGTGGGAAGGAGTTCACTGGTAACAGAAGGAAAGACCATACTTGCCAGAACTAATGTCTTAATTTCAAGCACTTAATAGTCCATTGTTTTTCAATGAATTATGGAATAGTATGGACTGGCTGTAGTAGGCAGTTTGAAAAAAAAAAAGCTGTGCTAGACAAAGAAAGAAATAAGTGTACCTTTGGTGGGTAGGGGGTGGCTTCAGAGGAGGTAATATTTGAGTTGAGCCTATAAAGAAGAATGGAATTTTTCTGCCCTGGGGACATTCCAGTCAAATAGCACAAATAATGGCATGAGGTGTGAAAATAAGGGAATTTGGGAAGTTTTATATGCTTCTGTGCTAGAGAAGTGGCAGGAGATGGGATTGTAAAGGTTATCAGGAACCTGATTGCAGAGGGCTCTGAAATACACTAGGAGCATGGCCTGTGTCTTGCACCCAGCATAGATTTATGGAGAAAGTTTTAAAGGTTTTCTCTGTTTAGTGTTTTCTTAATAAAGAAATGGAAAGAATGGTACAAACACACAGCTGTCATCTTGATTTAATACTTATTAACATTTCAGAAGTTAGTTTCAGAGCCATTTTATTTTTTTAAATCTTTATTTATTTTGAGAGAGAGAGAGAGGAGGAGAGAATCCCAAGCAGGCTCTGCACTGTCAGGGCAGAGCCTAACACAGGGCTCCATTTCACCAACCATGAGATCACGACCTGAGCCGAAATCAAGAGATGCTTAACCGACTGAGTCACCCAGGTGCCCCATTAATGAGCCATTTTAAAGTCATTTATAGGTATTATGACACTTTCTCCCTGAATGTTTCAGCATGCATTCTCTAAGGGGACATTTTCTTACATAATCACAATTACCACACATAACAAAATTAATAATTCCCTAAGATCTGATGTCCAATCATGGATGTTTTTTTTTTTTATTTTTTTATTTTAAGCAAGTGTGAACTAATTAGGAGGGAAGGTCATGAAAGGGTGAAAGTTAACAGCAGTAGAAGGAAGGGTTGACTGTAGTGGAAAGAGACTACTAGTGTTAACACCAGTTATACAGTTATTACAGAAAGATAGGTGAGAAATGAGGACCTCCCCCAAATATGGTCATAGTGACAGTGGAAATGGGAGTGAGAAGTGGAGTAGGAGTGAAGTTTGCCATCTGAAGATAGTATTTTATCACTGTGAGATTGCATTAGCTCAAAATGATTCCAACTTTTCCACCTATAGTGAGTGGATTGAAGACTAAGCAATGAAATAGTAGCTCAAGGAGAGAAGCAGGTTTAGTAGGGAGAATGTTTTTTTTTTTTTTTAAACTTGTTGCTAGTATGAGGTAAGTGTAGGTTATTCATACAGAAGTGGCCAGTGTACAGCCAGAGATAAGGGGTGGAGCCTAGAATTTTCATTATCAAAGCAAATGATTTAGGAGTTATCTATAAGGAGTGATGATTGAAATCATTGGAATGGATGAGGTTATCCATGGGAAGAGGACAAAGAAGAAGAAATGAGGATAGACTTTTAAAAACATAAAATGTGCTGAGGGACATAATCAGCAAACAATTTAAGAGGGTTACTGGTAATTGCTGTGGAAATCAAGGGCTAAGGGAGTTTTTAGAGAGTAGAGTGGTCAGCATGATTGGTAATTTTCAGGAGTTTCCCAAGTTGCATGAAACTGAACATTTTATTGGCAATTAAGTGATCTTCTGGTCATTGAGTAGGAAGAAAGGTCTCTTGTTCAGAGATTTCTTTTGTGAGTGATTTGTCACATGCATAATTACATTAAGACAAATGTATGATGTGTGAGACTATTTTAATAAAAAGGTTTTGGGTTATAGCAGAGGTTTTGCAAATGTTACCAATGGATTAAACACTACTTTCCAAAAATCATAGTCAATTTCGAGATGCTAGCTTTTGAATTATATCAGCAACAGTAAATACATAGTAAAGTAGATATTTCCTAGTTGAACACTTGTAATTTAGTACTGTTTTACTACTGCTTTACTAAGTTTTCAACTTTTTCTCCCCTACAGTGACACAGATTCAGATAGTTCAAGCTCCTCCTCGTCCTCATCATCTTCCTCATCATCGTCCTCTCGTCTGTCACTTCCCCCACTGCTGTCAGATGGAGAAGATGATTTACAAGTTGAGAAGGAAAATAAGAATTTCCCTCTTAAAACAAAAGATGAGTTACTCCTTAACGTAAGTACTTCTGTTTGTTCTTAAACTTAATTTGCATGTTATAAAAGATGTTACGTACTAATTCGGGTCTCATTTGGCCTGTATCTGCCTCCATAAATTTGAAGACTTCTCAACCTGTTATTGGGCAGACTTTTGCTATGCCTTGTTTTTTGTTTTGTTTTTGTTTTTTTTTTTTTAACATAAAAGCAAGGATTGATCTGGTTGCTAAAGTTTCTACGGTTGCTTCTAACTCTAAAGTTTGAAAATTGTTCATGCTGGGCATCAACTTTAGTTTGCTACTTTTTTTAAATTTTCTTAGAAAAGATTTCATATGTGGATTTACAACCTTGGTGATGTGTGTGTGTGTGTGTGTGTGTGTGTGTGTGTGTTTGTCCACACGTCAGAAAATTTTGTCCAATAGTAATTGAAATCTTTTTTTTTTTTTTTTAAGTTTATTTATTTATTCCGAGAGAGAGAGTGAGGGGAGAGGCAGAGAGAGGGAGACGGAAAATCCCTGGCAACCTCTGCAATGTCAACTTTAAGCTAGCCGGATGTGGGGCTCAAACTCATGAACCATGGGATCATGACCTGATCTTCAGCCTGAGCTGAAGTCAGGCATTTAACCGACTGAGCCACCCAGGTGCCCCATAATTGAAATCTTTTTATTAGTTTATTTATTTGTAAATGTTTATTTACTTTTGAGAGAGCAAGAGTGTGCATGCCCAAGTGAGCAAACACAGGTGGGGGGAGGGGCAGAGAGAGCAGGAGAGAGAGAATCCCAGACAGGCTCCACACTCAGTGCAGAGCCCAATGTGGGGCTCATTCTCACAAACCATGAGATCATAACCTGAGTTGAAATCAAGAGTTGGACACTTAACTGACTGAGCCACCAAGGCACCCTTGAAATCTTTTTAATTGATTGCATTTAGAGGAGTAGAAAGTGAAATTAGATGGGTAGAGTTTCTTAGGACCCCTATTTACTTGAGGTTTGGGAACATTTTATTGTTGCAGATGGAGAAAACTTGTTCATTACAGGATGGTATTTATTGGCACCTGATAGGTTTGGTTTGTAAAGTAGTCTCGTGTGGTTATTTCCTCTTAAACTGTAAACCGTTCCTAGAAGGATGGTGATAGTTTGGTTGAAACCTCATGATCCAATAGAAATATCTCCTCAGAATTTCAGAATATAGGCTATATTGCCCCATGTTTATTCTCTCTATACCCATATGTACTTTACTTATTGCTAATGTTTTTTAAAAATTTAATGATCACTAATTACAGTTATTATGTAATAACTTAAATCAATGAAACATTTTAGTACAAGGTTTGAAAGCATTTTATTTTTTAATTTTTAATTTTGAAAACATTTTAAAAGCCTGGAGGTAATTGGGCACCTTTTTATGACCTACCAATATTATTTCTTTTTCTCTACTTGTAGTGAGAAATATCCTATCTTATGCTTTATGTATTGAAAACCGCTTGGATTTTTATGCAGCTTCATCAAACTACAGACATTGATATCCCTTCCTGGCCTTTTTATGCACAGGCTCTCCCAATTTATGACTATTTTCTGAAAATATTGGGAGACTTCTTTGGTCTTTCTCTTGTATTTTGGTCACCTTTCTAAGTTTTCTCAGATCAACAAATAAAGGACTGCAGTACTCCTGTATATATATCATTTAAAAAATTTTTTTTTAATTTACTCATTTTTGAGGGACAGAGACAGAACATGAGTGGGGGAGGGGCAGGCTCACCCTGAAGCAGGCTCCAGGCTCTGAGCTGTCAGCACAGAGCCCAATGTGGGACTCAAACTCACAGACTGCAAGATCATGACCTGAGCTGAAGTTGGACACTTGACCAACTGAGCCACCCAGGTGCCCCTGTATATCATTTTTTAAATTTATCTTACTATACCTGGAATTTTACCTTGTGAATCTCTTGAAATGTAATGCAAAATTTTAGTCTATATGTTTAAGTATTTTTCTTGGTATATTGTGCTCATATTTTCATCAGAAAACCAAAAGGATCCATGTTTACACAGAGGTCAGGAACTACCTTCTGGAAGGCTGAGTTCATATCTCATCTTTGTAGCTTCCATAGTAACAGGTAGGGTGCTTGATAGATAATGAGTTGTCAGTCAAGAGTAATATATGATTGTAGAATGAGTAAGGGAACTGGCATTTTATATTCATTCATTCTTAAACTATTCTAGCACACCTGTCATATACTGAGTGCTATAAACAAAACCCTCCAGTTTCTGCTCTCATAGTGCTTGGTGGAGAGAGACAGACAGTAAATAAAGCAGAGACAAATATAATTTTGGAAGTGCTATTGAATTGTGAAAGTATGTTTGGTTAGTATCAGAAAATTACAGGTTTGCTGGGAAGGTATGTTAGCTTTTGAAACTTGAACGGTGGGCCAGTCTCTTCCCTTTTGTGCCAGTTCTGAGGGATCTTTGGGAAGGATGGAAGAAGCAATTATAGTCTTTACTTTTCAACTTTGGATTCTTGAGTAGCTTTTCACTTTATTTTATATTTACATGATTAGGAAGTCAATTTATTGGAAATTCCTAATCCTTTAGACTACTGCTACTAGAGTTGAGTGGAGGAACGAGTTCCTTGGTCTGCCATAAATCTTTGACTTAGGGCTGTGAAAGAGTATATATTAGGACTCCTTCAGGACTTCAGCTCTCAAGTTCAAGGGAGAAGAATGACTTGGCCCTGATGAGCAAGGATGGTATGGTTACACATACTGTGTATCTTTAGGACTCTGCCTTTTTCTCTGTTGATCAGTAGGTTTTTCTCCATAGACCTGGCAGTTTGGCCATTGATATTCCTATATGCGAGTCTTGTGAAGGACTTAATACTGGTTTACCTGGGGCCTGGTACACAGCCCTGAACACATCATTGAGGCCAGTGGAATGTGTCTTCGGATTGCTTGAGCATTAGTCACAGTCACTCCTGTTTATGTGGGAAAGTATGTAGGAGAGTAAGTGCTTTAGAGAAAGTACATGGGCATGTGTGAAGGTGGGAGCATGTACAAGCCAGTTTACAGAAAGGGAGTGTGAATGTGTGTGTATTTTGAGGAGGGTGAGGGTTGTGTGGTTAACACCAAGCCATGCAAACCACAAGGAATGGGTTCTCTGTCATAGGAAAGGGAGGCTTCTATCCATTTTGGAAAAGGATGCTATTTAGTCAGTAATAACAGTTATCGTATTAGAGAATAAAAGGGAAATACTTGGAAGAGGTTATCACACGTGACTTATGTTGGACTCTTGTGGTTGTGAGTAGCAGAGGCTCTCCAATTACCTCGAGAAGGGAGATGTATTGTAAACTTACTTGGGGAGGAAAGCCATTGGGAACTAGGCAGCTATTGAGGATGGCCATGCTGTTTCTTTTATAGGCCTCTTGGATATTCTCCTAGTTCTCTGAGTGTCATTTTATTCTTTCTTTACTTACTGACTTCTTCTGTTTACCTGTAGATTCATCTTTTTAATTCTAGCTCCCACATAGATTGTGACCCTGGCTATCTAGTATCTTCTGTCATCTTCCCCTTGATAAACCAGACAGTTAGTGCTATATTTCTTTGCTGACTTTGGGACAGTCCTATTATTTAGCTTATTAGATTTGTCTTTGTGTGTGTGTGATTTTGTTTAAGTAAAAACAAAATAAGTAAAAATAAATAAGTTTATTTATTTATTTATTTATTTGTTTTTGAAAATGACAGTCTACTTTTCTGGGAACTATCCCCTCTTGACAACTAGCTCTAGCCAGTATCAAATGTACCATCTTTTTCAGATCATACTGATATATCCTTTTAGCAGGGATTGTGCATAGAACTGTTTCATCTATGTAGTCTATTTAATTTAATTTCATAATGAAATGCTGAAGAAAATTAATGAGACCTACTATTCATGTTGTCTTTGCTAAAAGGTACACATAAGTTAAAATCGACCAAGCAGTTCTATCCATTAGAGAGTTTCTGCTGGATGTTAGAGATCTCTAGAACATAGACATGCCCAATTTATCCCAGTTTTCCCCGTCTTACCTCTTTATAACATGTCTCATATTCTAGGCTGTTTCTACTGCCATTGAGGCATGCTGAGCATCATTTTTACCTTCAGTTAGTCTGTCAGGCAGGAATGTTGCCTCCCTGGATCTAGCTTTTTAAATCTTTTCTATTGTTGGAAAGTTAGGTCCTGGTGATCTAACTACTAACTATTGCAGGTCTTTAATTGTAAGTATATGGGAGATAGTGAAGTAACCTCAAGATTGTTCTTTTAGAATTAACCTTAGAGTGTTGCAGTAATCCCTTTGGATGACAAGATATGGTTATAACTTGATTTAAAAAAAGGAGGGGTGAAGAGAAGAGGAAAAAAAGAGGGAATGGTTAGCCATACCATAGAGGCATTGAAAAGGAGGGTAATTTTAGATGGCTCTATTTATAATGTCACAATTACGTAATATATGCTGTTAAATTTAGCCAAGTGGAATTATTCTTTTATCATATACTCCTCTTTAATGCTGAGAAGGTGTATATTGAACCTCCACAGTAAATGTAAAGCAGCGTAGATATTACAGCTTTGAAACTACATTAGACCACATTGAGTTTATTCAGTGTTTCAGTGAATTGGAAAATTAGGTCCTTTTTGAAAAACTTTCTCAGCAGTTTATGCCCTGAACTGTTTATTCAAATAAATCAGATGTAATTAAAAATTTAGAGTTGTAAAAACGTTTAAGGGATTGTGACATTTCAAAATCTTAATCAGAAATTAATTTTATACATTAATGCCTATTATTTTCTCTTCTGAAAACCTGAAGGGTTTTACTTAACATTCAAAAGTTATGGTTACAGTGCTTATGGGGATAAAAAATAGATAATGCTGTAGTAGGCATAATAGTATGTATTTATACACATAATATAACATGACCAAGAAAAAACTTTAATGCTTTAGGCAATTTTTGGTACCTTCATAATTTAGAGACTGCCTATGTTATATTGTAAAACAAATGCATTTTGTGGTTAGGTTGAGTACACTATATTTTCTTTCTGATTTTGGCAGTGCAGATGCATATCCTAAAACATCCTAACATAAGCGTATGGAGACTATCTGGACCACCTCAAGTGGTCAGAAGTTACTTACAGCCAATTATTTCATGCCTGTTGATCTCCCACCATCTATGAAACTGTATTGCACCTTGGTCTTCACTTAAAAATCATAGAAAGAATATGTTGTTTTCGAGGCCTACCTTGCTTTATAAGTTTTGCCTTAAATGAAGGCTTCTTTCAACTTTAGCTTTTTATGACTCTAGGTACATTTGAAATTACTGCATTCATTGTATCATAGAATACTGATGACACTTCTAACATTCTTTTTGGAATGTTTGGTATTTAAGAAATGGCTTATGTACTTAAGAGGAGATACTTTTAATTTTTTTTTTTTTTTCAACGTTTATTTATTTTTGGGACAGAGAGAGATAGAGCATGAATGGGGGTGGGGCAGAGAGAGAGGGAGACACAGAATCGGAAACAGGCTCCAGGCTCTGAGCCATCAGCCCAGAGCCCGACGCGGGGCTCGAACTGACGGACCGCGAGATCGTGACCTGGCTGAAGTCGGACGCTTAACCGACTGCGCCACCCAGGCGCCCCAAGAGGAGATACTTTTAAATTAATATGTGGTACTCTTTAAAAATAGTGCTCAGATTTTTTTTAAAAATTAAAATTTCATGCTTCGTTATACAAAATTATTTTAGTAAAGCTTATAGCAAGTAGAAATGATCCCTTAAACTTCAAATAAATAGTGTTTTATCCATTAGAGTAACCATATATGTTCTGTGAATATACCATATGGTTATTATTACACAGAAACATTCCATTTGTTACATTCTCCAATTCCTCAGTAGATTTTAATAAGTAAGTTCTGATTGCTTTAGAGGATAAAGACAAATGTCTGTTAAAGGGGAATCTAGTTAGAGAGTGACACCAGAAAGTTAATGATTGGATGCCTGAGGAATGCTACTAGCCTTAAAAAGCTGTGGGATTTTCTGTAAGAGCAGATAACTTGCACTGCAGGGGTCAAGGAAGTCATCCTGACTTGATCTTAAATTACAAGGTAAGATAGGTATGGAAAGGTGACAGGCGAAGAGAATATGAACTTTCCCACTGAATAGATCCAGGGTGTTGCTTGGCAGTTGTATTCCCAGTGTTGGTTACTAGTAGGGGCTCAGAGAGTGTTTCTTCATTCATTCATTCATTCATTCATTCATTCATCATCCATACAGCTAATGTCGTCAGTTCTAAAATGGGCACTTTTTCATTTGTTAACATTTTAAAATTTGGGACTAATAATTGATGACATTTAAAAATTTTTTGGACAGTGCTTTATCTTTGTGATATATAAAGTTAGTGTCTTATTTGATGAAATACGGACTCCTCAGTTAACAAAAGAATGCTTAGAGTTATATTTATTGCTAAAGATTTTTTCGTATTGAGATCTTACTTTAATGTTTATGTGAATGAACTTTTGGAGATACTAGGAACTTTGTTTCTGACAGTAATTTTAGAGAAAAACAGGATAAGAACATTGTATTTATTTAAAAAGAAAAATATAAAGACACTGCAGAGAAGTGTTGACTCATTTTTTAGGTGAAAATATTTAATGGGCTAGTCTCAATCTTAAATTTAGTGTCATATACAATAGAGTAATTCATGATGGCAATTAATGTGTACTGGTGAGAGATAGCTAAAGAAAAAGCTGAGTCCCATGGAACATTGTAAAAGTACTTTTTGTAAAGTTGATGAATTAGACTACTACTAAATGTTATATGTGGTCATAGTTACCACACAGTGTACAGACCTAATCCATTCTTTTTTCCAATATGTTTTACCAGCTATAGGGAAAAAAAAAAAAATTCCATTCATGGCTCTCAGTACTCCAGGGATTGGTTCCTACTTTCCAACCATATCTGAAAAGTGAAGGCTCACCTAATAGCATCAGGTAATTGGCTGCCACATGCATGTCCTGTATTCTTGAGTAATCTGAGGAAAGTGGCCAGATAATTTTATTCCACTTTCCTCACTTTTAAAAATTCTCCCCAGTCTGCACCAGAAAGGATTAGTTGCCACTTGGAATGTTTGATTCCTTTTCTATTACCCTCTGCTGCCCTTTTTGTAGATTTGTGAGTGAAAATCCAAATCAGGGTTCTTTAGATAATTTTGCCTCAGAAAATCATAAATTACTGATCTCTCTCTTTTTTTTTCTTTTACTAATTTTTTTTTCTTGCCCCATAAGTCTTAAAGAAATAGAGAATTCAAGATCATTGTAATGCACAAATGTCATCTTCTCAGAGGGCCATATTTGACCCATTAGCTCCTTCCAATTTTGCGATGAAGTCTTTGACACCCATTTTTTGACTAGTGTATCTACAGTTTAATAGGATGGATTTTTAATGTTCTATGGTACTCATTTGAATATTGTGCTTAATTGAACAACCTTGTAGGCCATACAGATGTTCAAGAATCAGAATATAATAAGCTTGTAACACGAACAATAATTGCTCTTTCACGGATATTTCAGAAGTGTAGTTAGGGCCATGCATTTCTTTAATGCCGTGGTTATGGGTATCTATTATCCAGAATTACAGTAATTGTGTTTGAGGCTGGTATATAATTTCTATCTTACTGTGCTGTCTTTTTGATTACATGCAGTTAAACATTTTTTAAATTGCATTATTAGCCATTTGTGTGAAATATTCAGAACTTTTGCTCACTTTTCTCACTATTTAGAATAAGAAAACCAGGACGCCTGGGTGGCTCAGTTGGTTAAGAGTTTGGCTCTTGATTTTGGCTCAGGTCATGATCTCACAGTTCATGAATTTGAGCCACCATGTCAAGCTCCATACTGACAGCGTGGAGCCTGCCTTAGGGTTCTCTCTTCCTCTCTCAGCCCCTCTCTGTCTCTCTCTCTTTCTCTCTATCTCTCAAATAAATAAATACAATAAATAAAACTTAAAAAAAAATCATCTTTAGAATAAGAAAACTGGTTCCCAGAGAGTGATTTGCCTGAGGGTAGTATTTAAGTAGGGGGAAGCAGATTCAGAACTAGTAACAGATGTGATTCCAGTCTGCTGTATTTTTAGTGTTTGTGTAGAAATGCATATGTAGCAATATTAGAATTTGATCATTTGAACTTTGGTTATTTGGTTTCTGAATAATGTAGCATATTTTGTCTTGGTGATAGATGATTGTATCATACTGTAATAAGCTTTCTTAAATTGTATTTGCTTGGACCATCATATTGTCTTTTAATAAAGACTTTGACTTGGAACTGTAGATTGTGTAGGAAATAAGTGATTGAATTTCTTAGTATGTTGAATTCCCGTCGTTCATTTGCCAAATGCTGGTATGTGACTAGGGATTTTTATTTCCATGTCGCCTTTTCTTCTGCTGATGATGTGAATGAAGTATTTTTCTTCCTTTTCTTGCCTATTCTTTGTTATTACAAATACAGGTTTTGAATAAGTATGTCCAGAACTATTTTTACTCTTCTTTGATTTTGAGTCAGTAAACATAACACTCACTGTATTTAAACAGTAGGATAGATATTTATCTCTGGTTGCAGATACTGTACATCCAAGACAGGTTTTAGTTTTTTTTTAATTTTGGGAAGTAAAAGTCATAAAAATAGAGATTGATCACAAATCTTCATTTCCCAGGTAGAGTATTCAGATTATCATTAAGGCTTAATAGTAATATGGTGTATGCTGTTGTAATGTGGCCTTAAAATTATATCTGTATTGATGGCCGAAAACAGATGGGTACTATTATTACCTGGGTGTGTGTTTTGTAGTGGAGGGCTTTTTGGATGTCTGAGAACATAAAGCAGTGCTGTTCAGTAGACTCTGCAATGGTGGAAATGTTCTATATCTGTGCTGTGTTAATACTGTAGCTGTTGAGCATTTGAAATGTGGCTAGTCCAACTAAAGACTGCATTTTAAATTTTATTCAGTTTTAGTTAAATTTAAATAGCCAAATGTAGTTAGAGTCTGGTGTTGTATAAGCAGAATAAAAGAAGCCTTTTTACCTACTTATCCATCTTTCCATGAGGGTTGTAGGTTAATCCAGGCTCATACTTTAATCTTCCTTACCTGCAGTATATAGCCTTTTTGTCTTTTATTTTCAGTACACTTGATTTTTGCTTATGTGATGGAGAAGGTCTTTCTATCTCAGATTTCCCTCATCACCTCTACCTTCAGCTTTTTAGTTTATCAGTATGATTTTTAGTTTTAATTCTTTATATCCTGTGTGTACTGTCAAGAGCAGTAGTGTCCTTCAGTATGTGTTCTGGCTATTTTTCCCCCTTTTTGGAGTGTGTCTGTGTTTTTCCTCTTTTTTTGTGACAAATGTATCCTTTCCCCACTCATGGAAAACAAAATGATTGATTTTTATTTCTTTAAAGGAGATTATGTGACTGAGCAGATTTATTCGTTACCTTACCAGGAACAGCTGCTGAACAGCGACTGTGTTATCGGGCAGCCAGGTGTTAATCTAATAATTGTAATGATGTTTGCTGCTGCAAACCTGAGGTATCTATGCATCAGTCCTGGGCAACGAAGCTCCCTTAGAAGCCTGTGTTTCTTACTCTCATTCCTTGAGGATTCTCTTTTGATTCCTGGGAATTACATTTCCATTATTTGATTTTGCCGATTGAAAAAGACTGTGACCTCTTCTGAGAGTTTTGTTTAACTTAGACTGATGAGGTAAGTCATTTCATTTAAGAAATATGTAGTAAGCACCTACTATGTGCTAGCTACTGTTCGGGGTGCCACAGCAATCAGCAAGGCTGACCAAGTCCTGCTTGTTGTTGTATTTATTGTCTAGTTAAGGGAGTGGACTTCAAGCAAGTAATAAACACATGGGATGTTAGACAGTAAAGTGTTTTACAAAAAAGAAATTAGCAGGGTGATTTAATAAAGAGTAACTAGGCTTGGTGTGGTGGTACTTCAGATTTTATAGTTAGGGAAGAGAAAGTAAATTTGACATCCAAACATCAAGACAAGATCTCTTACTGCCCAGTCTGACATAGCAATCCAAGGAACTTTCCTCTTGAAACTTCTGAAGTTCTGTCTCTTTGAACCTGACAAAAATCTTTATGGAAAGCATATGTGTTTAAAAAGGACAAATATAATATCTCTTCTTCTCTGATCCAGTCCCCAAGATGTTGTCATGTTCAAAGCAAATATACTGCTTTACTTCACTGGACTTTCAAAGGTAAACGCCCAAACATATAAAGCTTTTAATCTGGAATTGTACTAGGCTGATTTCACTTATTTCTGATAAATTTTATGCACAATATTTAGTTTGTTATATACTTCTTGTGTTCTGCAGAGTATTTGTGAGAGAGATTTCATATATCACTTAAATACGTCTTTTACTATTAAAAGGCAATTTAATGCCTTCATTGACCTTTTTTAGGAATGCTTAGAAAACATTCCTATGTTACAAGATACTGGGATAACTGAACTAGAACTAGAGGTATGGTGGTGATCACAGATAACAGTATTTCTGGGTTTTTTTTCCCTGAGTTTGGTTCTGTATGGGACTAGAGATCCTCCTCATTTGTAGGCAGTTTTGTCCTGTTAATACACAGCTCGGAAACAGGATAACAGGAATTAAGGAAGCCTCTCAGACTCTGCTTTTGACCACAGTTGTGAGTTCCTGCCCCACTACAAATATTCTGGCTTTGTATATCTTCCCCTGTCATCCTCATTGCTAGATGTGTCTCATAAACATCCTTAGAGAACATCAGGATTTCATCAGATGTTGAAGCTGACCTGCTGAACTTATAGTAAATGATGTTATAACGATCTCAAATGATGATGAAAAGGCATTAGATAAAGTTCAACAGTCTGATCTAAAAAAAAAAAAAAAATCCACACACAAATAGAAACACAAATAGGAATAGATGGTCACTTTCTTAACCTTTTTAAAAAGAAATTTCAGTCAAGACACATCATTATGCTTAACATTAAAACATTCCTAATAAAAACTCACTCATCATGCCCTCTATCATTACAGTTGCTTGACACTTGATATTCTGGAAATAGCAACCAATATTATTTGAAAAGTTAAAAACATGATGTAATGATGTTGAAAAGGAGAGGGATTTAATACGGTAATATAGTGAATACACAAGAAAGTAATTGGACATAAATTTCAGCATGATGCTTTTTTGTGTTCAAATAATACCCTATAAAGATACATTTATAATAGCAAAGATACTAAGTAACTAGGAATTTATAATATCAAATAAGGTAGAAGATCGCTTTAAATAAACCTAAGGACTATTTATGACTTATAAAAAGACAACTCTAAACGTGATTTTAATCACTACTAACAAGACTCATATATGACAAAATGGTTTTAAAGTTTCAGTAGTGAAATAAACCTGAGAATAGTTAGGAAAATTTCCAAGGGGAAAAATATGGATGAAGTGAATAGAAGAACTTGCCTTATTCCCAAATATTAAAACATGTAACGAAAGGCACAGTTGTTAAAATAGTTTAGGACTGACACTGAAATAAATCAGTGGAACTGAGTGGAGATTTCAGTAAAAAACCCAAATATATAAGTACATTTAGTACATGTTAAAATTTATTCTTCAAATCAGTAGAGGAAAGGATGGATTGTTCTATAACACATGGGAATAATTGGCCAGTGATATGGATAAAGATAAAGCCAAACTTTGCTTTGCTTTTATACAGAAGTAAAATTATAAATGGACCAAATTGAAATATTAAAAATGAGATTAGAAGCAATGAAAATATCAGTGAATTTAAAAAGCGATTTTGGTATAGGGAAGGTCTTTCTTTTTGTGACACAAGTGTCAAAAGCCAAAGAAAGAAAAGCTTGATATGTTTAACTACATAAAAATTAAGATGCTGAAGTTCGTTAAGCAACTTAAATGCATTCTGGGAGGTAAGGAAGTGGATATTTTCTTCATATTTGATAAAGGGCAAATGTTCTTTAATACAAAGTTCTTATAAATTTATAAAAAGATAAATTTTAAAGAAAAATGTATAAGATATACAAACAATTCATAAACAGAGAGCCAGGAAACACGTAAAGATGCATAGTCTTCCTGATTAATGAAGAAATTCAAATTAAAGCAAGATGTATTTTATATTGTAGACCTCTCAGACTGGCCAGGGTTTCAGGGTTGCTTCTCAGTGATTACAAGAATCTGGGAAAATCTCTCATCATTTGTGGAATTGTTAACTGATGAACCTTTTTGACTCCCCCCCCCCCCCCCCCCCCCCCCGAGACAGAAACGTAGTGCAAATGGGGGGAGGGGCAGAGAGACAGGGAGACACAGAATTTGAAGCAGGCTCCAGGCTCTGAGCTGTCAGCCCAGAGCTGGAGCCCATTGCAGGGCTCGAACCCACGAACTGTGAGATCATGACTTGAGCCAAAGTTGGACGCTTAACTGACTGAGCCACCCAGCTGCCTCTGACAAAACCTTTTTGGAAAGAAATTTAACAGTATCAGTAAAAAATGAAAAGTGTTTATACCTTTGGATCTAGCAGTTCTACTTACAGGAATTTATAACAGGAGTTATGCAAAGATATATGTGAAAGTTCATTGTATCGTTAGGTATGATAAAAATTAAAAAGTGGCAAATATATCAGGTGACTGGTATTAAATTATAGTCCATCTATACAGTGATATACTGTAAGAATGTTTAAAAAATTAGGTGTTTGTTTTGTTGTAGAAAGATGTACAAAATGATAGGTAAAAAGGATAGCTTGCATAATTGGATATTTTAAGTAAAATATTTTAAAGTTAGAAACGTAGAGTTTATATCTGCATAGTAAGTGTATTTAAAAGACTGTTAACAGCCATCTTTGGAGAGGAATTGGGAGGTTGAAGATAATAAGGTTGGGGAATTTTTGCTTTTTGCTTTGAATCCTTCTGTACTGTTTTTTTCCTTTTTTTAAAAAAGGGAACATATATTTTATATTTTAAAGTTAAAGGAAATCAAAACAGTATCAGAATATAGATCGATACCAAAATATAATGACTGTATATTGCATAGATTTTTATTCCTCTTCATAGAAAATGAAAAACAAGGAGCTTTTCATTTTGTGGCCAAATAGCATTTATTTATTTGAGAATAACATTGATTTTTGTGTCCTAAGTGTTAATGGCATGTGGTCTACCTCAGTTCAGAAGTTTTCCCAAAAGCTCTAACAGCGCTTTCTCTTTTGGAGACTTCTTATTCTTTGTTCTGCCTCCATGATCCTGAGTTTATTTAAGCAGTGGGCTTTATCACAATCACAAAGTGATGAAAATTTTTGTATTAGATTTAACTATAATTTGGTTAGTCAGTGGGGCAGATTTCAGATTTCATCACTATACTTCTGTATTAGTGTGGTGCCTGGGTGACCTAGTCAGTTAAGTGTCTGACTCTTGATTTTGGCTCAGGTCACGATCTCACAGTTTGTGAGTTCGAGCCCTGTGTTGGGCTCTGCACTGACAACGTGGAGCCTGCTTGGGATTCTCTCTCCTTCTTTCTGCCCCCCCCCCCCTCAAAATAAGTAAGTAAACTTAAAAAAAATAAATTTACACTTTTGCATTAGAAAATGCCATTTGCGGGGCGCCTGGGTGGCTCAGTCGGTTAAGCCTCCGACTTCAGCTCAGGTCACGATCTCACAGTCTGTGAGTTCGAGCCCCGCGTCAGGCTCTGGGCTGATGGCTCAGAGCCTGGAGCCTGCTTCCAGTTCTGTGTCTCCCTCTCTCTCTGCCCTTTCCCCGTTCATGCTCTGTCTCTCTCTGTCTCAAAAATAAATAAACGTTAAAAAAAAAAAAAAAAAAAGAAAATGCCATTTGCTATTTTTAAGAGGTGCCACTCCTAGAAGCAGAAATCAGTGTGATTTGTTCTCTTAAATATCAGTAAAGCCTTCCTGTCTGCAGTCTCCCAGTGTTACAGTTCTCCATTCTTGTATTTAACTGGGTGTGGGATTTCTTTACCTAAGAACTTCTTAAACAGGTCTGTTCCTTGTCACGTGTTCTGTATCATTTCTACCAACTGTACTCCCTTCTCTATTCTAATGTACACATGGACCACTTTCAAACCATGGTCTTGACAAGAAAAGACTTTCCATGTTTAATATGCAAAAATGAACAGTGGCTGTCCTCTCCCTAAAAGAATTCAGAAAAATTCTAACATAAGACAGTCATTTCCTCTACCACCATCTAGACTAACCTTGCAGAGATTAAGTCTTCAGCATTGAGTTGGTTGAGACTTTTAGTGTGGTTTTTCGTAATTCTTGATCAGAAAATAGAAGCAAGTTATACACTTCAACTCTGGTTATATGATTTGTTAAAAACCTTGTTTGATCCCTGAAGAAGAAAATGATTACCCAAGATACATTCATCTGCAGTATACTGTATTGTTTAGGTTTTCCCATCTTTTCCGACATTTCTTCAGAAGTTATCTTTTTCCTCCCAGACTAACTCCTGATATGTCATCCATAGGATCTTTACACTTTCAAGCCTTCTTAAGGAAAAAACTTCCTTGTAAAAGTTAATTATGATCTTTTGGAAAAGGTCAAAAATAGAAAGCTCTGTTTATTTACTTTAAAACCTAAGGTCAGTTTTATTCTTAAATTTCTCTTCAACTTCATCTCTACTTCAACGTCTAGTTTCTATAGCAACTGAGATAGGGTCAAAAAAGAGGAATTGTAAAGAAATTTAGTTTTTAACATAAAGAAAGAAGATTCCAGGAACACAGTCACCGCTTTTGCAGGTTGGAGCCTACATTCTGTATCCTAGATATTCTGTATTTTTTCCTGAAGAGGCCAGACGTTTACTCTCTTTCACAAAGCCCCAGAAAAGATTGCTGCTTGTCTTCAACTGTTTAGTCCCAATCAAATTGATTAACAAAATTAAGACGGCTAAGAGAGAGAACACTTCTGTTGGAGAAGTCGTAGTGACCAGTAGAATGATTTTTCTGGGACTCACTGTGTGAATTGTCTATTTTTTAAATCATGCATTCCTTAACAGTGATAGCTTTTTTTTTTTTTTTCTTTTCTTTGTCTTATTCAAGTGTGATTGGTGGGAAAATCTAGGTACTTTTGTCTGTGTTCTTTGTCTAGCTGGATTAAGCTATAGATGTTATTGTATTACTCATGTGGGGAGATATTGGAGGTGGGAGAAATACTGCCAGTCACTAACAAGGATAACATCAAAGTGATGTTTTGAGTGCCTAACGTTACATCGTCAGACATGTTTATAAAACTTTAAATAGAAATGATGTCCCATTTTTTTTTTTAAGTTGGTGAAGCTGGAGGAAGATCAGTGCTTTTTTATATTATAGGAACTACCTTCTGTTGAAGAACTCACTATTATCCTGCCTGAAGATATTGAATTAAAGCCTCTTGGGATGGTTTCAAGTATTATTGAGCAGTTAGGTATGTAAATGATTTTATTATTCAAATTTTTTGTATCCAGGTATGTGTTCATCAAAGAATTTATGACTAGTGAATTTTCTGTGAAATATGTAATAATACTTCATTTTATAGTCACTAAGTTTGAATAGATAAATTCAGTTTTTACTTGTATAGGTTACTAATAAATACATTGTCTTTTTAAAAATTTAAAGTCTACTTTTACTGACATTTCTCCAGAATTTGATTTGGTATCTTCGTTTTTTACTACTATTAAATTACTACAAATTTAGTAACTTTACACAACACAAATTTATTATTCTACAGTTCTCTAGGCCAGAAGTTTGATATATGTCTCACTATGCTAAAATTAAAGGATTCGTCAAGGCTGAGTTTCTGTCAGGGATCTAGGGAGGATCCATTTTCTTGTCTTTTTTAGCTTCTAGAGGCTGCCTGCATTCTTTGGCCCATGGCACCCTTCATCTTCAAAGGCAATAATATGCCTTATCTGTGACCCTTCTCCCTTCATCATAAATCTCCCTGACTACAGCCTTAGAAGATTTTCTGCTTTTAGGGACTCCTTAGGTTGGGCCTACACGTATAATCCAGGATAATCTCCCCATCTCAAGGCTCTTAACCTTAATCACATCTGCGATTTTTTTTTTTTTTTTTAAATGTAAACATATTTACAGGTTCAGGGATTAGGATGTGGGTATCTTTTGGGTGGGGAGTGAACATTTTTCTGCCTACTGCCTTTGATTTTTATTTTAGAAACATGTAAATTAGCTCTGTGATTTAATGGCATGAAATTTAAAGCTGTTGGTTAAGAGAACTATATATTACAGATTTCCTTTAGTCCTAGGATGTGAGGTAGGAACATGAAAGGCCTTGAAGTTAATGTAGCTACCATTAAGTCTTATAGTAAGATACACCTGAAAATAGAACTCAGAGTTGACAAAATCAAAGATACTTAAAATGGGTGGAAGACCTAGATTGTCCACCAGCCTCCTTAGTTTACAGGACTTAAGGGACACAGGAAAACCCAATTTACTTGCCCTTATGATCAGTTGTATAATGAGTCAGTGATAGAAATTGGACTTTTGGCCTTTTTCTAACAGTGTCCACACCAATATTTTTAAAACTTCATACATTTATAATTTTGTACTTTTACAATTTATTAATCAAAATTTTGATTAAAGTGAAACATCCTTTTTATAAAAATCATGATTATTAAAACTATTTACCTGATTCTAAAATCCTTACATTTACTGGTTTTTGAGTTATCTTTTGGCATTTAAGAATGTACCTAAATAAGTCAAATAAATAATTATTTGCTTACATGGTATGAGTTGAGCATCTATTAGGCTTGATGTTTATAGAAAAAATTTAGGTCATAATGTTTATCAAGAAAAAATATGAACTATTTGATAAGCACAGAATAATTCTCTTTACAGATACTGTTTTGACTAGCACGCCCTAATAGACTGACAAAATTCTCAAGCTGCCGGGGAAAAAAGATTGTATCAAAATTATCACATACTCCTCTCTTTCGAGAGCCTAAAATATCTAACATTATTTGGACCAGATTACAAAAGAGAAAATGAAGTATTAGTACATTAAGCAAAAAATAACATGACTTCAAATGAGAACCCAAAGAGAAAAAGAGAGGATTTGGCTTTGTACTCTGCAGTTCTTCTACAAGTTGTGCTGGTTTGTTCCTCTCTCTCTCTCTGTTTTAATTTGGAAAATACAGGAGGCTAATTAGATATTACTCACCTTGGTAGAAGTAGAGAGATGTCATAAAATTAAGGATCTTGTGCTAGTACCTATTTGACTGTTGAAAGCCTTTGAAAATCTTTATCAGTGTATGGTATAAACTTTAAGTTGATTTATACCCAACTACCTGCAACTGCCACCTAGAATCATAATAAAAAAAGAATAGTTCTGTAGGCTGTGGAAACAGGGTCAGTAGTTGTGATGTTGCAGGAAGATCTTAGGTTCTGGTGATAACTTGGTCTGGAATTAGCCAGATTAGGATTATAAAATATTAACATTATGATAATGTTAATCTCTTGAGTCCTGTTTTCTCATCCTTTTATGAAATGAAGGTATTAGATTAGGTGATCTTTTATTTTCATGTAATTTGATTCTTGGGAAGGGGTTTAGGGAAGAGAGATGATTGAAAATGAATTCTCTTAGTGCTCACTATCATTATCAATCCTTACTCATCATCTTTATTCCAGAAACAGATCTAACTCAAAAAATGTTGATCTATATATAATCTGTGACTTATACGTATGTTCAGAACTTAGAAGCAGTAACTGATGGGGACGCCTGGGTAGCTCAGTTGGTTAGGTGTCCCTAACTACTGCTCAGCTCATGATCTCACAGTCCGTGGGTTCAGGCCCTGCATGGGGCTCTGTCCTGACAGCTCAGAGCCTGGAGCCTGCTTCGGATACTGTGTTTCCCCCACTCTCTCTGCCCCTCCCCTGCTCATGCTCTCTCTCTCTCTCTCTCTCTCTCTCTCTCAAAATAATAAATAAACATTAAAAAATATTTTTAAAAGAGGTAGTAACTGATACAATTGAAGTTTTTGAAGTGAATTTTAATAATTACTATATTTCGTTTCTCAAGTAGACGTGACATCTGTAATGTGGCAAAGTATTCTTGCTTGTTACTCTAATTTTCTAAGAGCCTACTGCTTGTTTTTTCTCTTTGCTATGTATGGTAGACTGGTTGTTTAACATTTGTGTCATATACAGGAATTGATTATGATAGACTAGTGGGTTAATGCTATTGCTTTTTGAGAAAGAGAGTGATAAAAATTGCTGTTGAGTCCTATCATTCTTCATCTGTTCTGAGGAAGATGCTTTTATGAAGTCTTTAGCATTTTCATAAAACAGTAAGTATTTAGTTCTTTGTAGAAAAGAATTTCTACAATGAGAAAGAAGACTGATTTTTCCTAAAATAAGAGTTTTGTGAGTAAATGCGATTATACTTTTTTGGATAAAAGTTGCTTGAGAAAATGTACATGACTTAAATTTATTGACTTTTTAATGGGCGATACAACTTTTCTGTGAGATTTTATACTTTGGGTTTTTTTTTTTTTTTTTTTTTTTTAGAATTGTCGCTTTTTGGTTTTTTTTTTTTTTTTTTTGGTGTGTGTTTGTTTAAGTTTATTTATTTTGAGAGAGAGAGAGAGCATGCACGTGTGTGAGTGGAAGAGGGGCAGAGAGAGAGAATGGTAGAGAGAATCTCAAGCAGGTTCCATGCTGACTCAGGGCTTAATCTCATGACCACAGGGTTACAACCTGAGCCAATAGATAGCAAGAGTTGAATGCTTAATGGACTGAGCCACCCAGGTGCCCCACACAGGTACCCTAGAACTGTAGCTTTCTGTATTAAATAAAAATATGTAGACTCTATTTCCCTGTATCACTTGATAATAAATAGCTTGTTGATGTAAGAGGAATAGTTACCAGATACATTATCTCATCTTAAATTTCATTTTAAATTATGTTGGAATTAAAGGCTAAATAAAATTATTACTTAAATTTTCATTATTGTCTAATTAAATCTTGAAATAATCTGCTCTGTTTCATTTTTCAGTAATAATTGAATCCATGACTAACCTACCTCCGGTTAATGAAGAGACTGTAATTTTTAAAAGTGATCGACAAGCAGCAGGAAAGGTTTGTTAAAAAAAAAAAAAAAAAAAATCAGATCTTGAAAATTATGCTGTTTCTTTGTTGATTGTTTTTTCTGACTTTCCCTATCTGTCCTAAAAAGAAAGAATTTATTAATTTTAGTAGGTGAGCAATCTAGAGCTCTGAAGTTTTAGTTTTTTCTTGATTTTCGTCAGTGCTTCTTATCTGTTGATATATTGGTTTAATACTGCTTATCACTCTTTGCTGCTTGCATCATTAAATATAAAATACATTTTTTTCCTGTTTGTCAGGTTCTTTGTGAGGCAGTGGTTCTACATATTGAATATCTCCAAGTACTCAAAGTTGAGTGCAGGAAACTTTCTACAGTGTAGTAGTTAACCTTTTTTTGGTTTGTGAGTCCCTTTGAGTGGTGGCTCTCAAAACTTTAGACTTTGGTTTCCTCTGGTGGAATCTGAGGATGGAAAAAAGAAAAAGTAGAAAAAGATTTCAGCAATAGCTGTAAAGTGTCACTGTAAGCACATTCTGGGAAATTATGAGTATGTGTACTTTAGTACTTAACATAAAGTTGAGTCCCTTGTAACATCCTTCGAATGTGGAACAACTCTGCATGTCCATCTTTAATATGGAAGACTTCACATGTTACCAAGTCTGTGCAATTTTGAGCAGTCAGCAAAGGATGTAAAGTCAAGAATATAAATACCAACCAAGTGTTCCTTTTTTGGCTGTAGGGGTAGCTTTATTCACCTCAGCATTTCTGTACCATACAGAGTACAGTTCTTTGTGTATTGTGTTGAACAGATAAGAAGTAGCTTTTTGGGGTTTAGTTTTCCCCAGGTAGCCAACAGTCGGCTTCTTTTTTTGTTTTAGGACAATTAATTTATATCTAATCAGAAAAAAAGCATATCTTTTTAATTATATTATTGGATCATTCATGTAATTTTCCCTTTTTTCTGCCATTTCCCTACTATCCCATTCTAACACAAGTTGGAAAGAGCTCAGGTTTTTATCAGGATCTTACCACCTTATACTACCTACTTATATTTAATGCAAGTATATTTAAGTTTATAATATATAAAATCATATATATATATATATATATATATATATATATATATATATTAGGTTGACAGGCTAATTTACCAAAGAGAAATGAGTGACTTAGGATTGTAAAGCAATCAGTGGTAGAATTAATTGGAGTCTAGAGCTAATCTATTTTGGCAATGCTGGAGAAAGTCAGTGAGGGGAAGAAAGATGATTTAATGCTTAAAGGATGGTGCTGTACTTTTTTGTCTTTCAAATACCTAAGCTCAGTCCTTTTCTTTCAAGTATGGGTTCTGCTGGTGCCTTTGTGAGGTGTTAGAGATATGCTGGGGGCTGTACCTCAGAGAAGGTTGAGAGAGAAAAGGGATGGGAAATGAGTAGATGACTGTGTCATGAGCCGCTCTCCGTGTCCTTGGGCATATATACTTCTTTAGGAGAAACCAGTATTCTGCCCGATGCAAAAGCAAAGCATTTCTCGCTGTCCTCAAGAAAGATGTAGAAGAAGGGAGAGGAGAAGAAGGAACAGAAACATAATTTCTTCATTTTCTGCCTAGGAGTTGAAAATGATCATTTCCATGATTCCTTTTATTTATGATTTTTGTGACAGTTACCTTTTTCTCTAAATAGCTAGCTTAGACAATTTTAATTTCACAATACCCAACACTAAGCCAGTTAAAAGCCTCTAAATTCACATTTCTTAATATCTCTCATTACATTTGAATTTTTAATTCTATAATCATGACTAATGTTAATATTCAGCTCTTTTGTCATTTGAATTTGAAAGGTATCAGATAAAAATGTAACATTTACGCCTCTAACTTTAGTTATGTGACATAAGTCTAGAGGGAAAAATTAAATCTATTTCTAAATTTTACATAGAGAGCTTTGTAAATTCAAGAAGTGACAAGCCTTTAAAAAATATTTGATCATAAATGAAGCACTTTGAAATGATTCCCCAATATAATGGCAGGGGAGAGGAGAGTTGGGAATATCAAACCATTGATCAGAAAATGAAATTGAATCTGCTTTAGATCTTATTTGGACACTAAATTAGTTTTACCTTCAATGTCAAACCTTTGTATATCTTTTCTTTTTCCTCTGCCCTTCAACAATAATGAGCCACAGTGATATTTTGTATATTTTTTTATTTTTATTTTTATTTCTTTTAAGTTTATTTATTTTGAGAGAGAGGAAGCATGAGTAGGGGAGGGACAGAGAGAGAGGAGAGACAAAGAATCCCAAGCAGGCTCCACACTGTCAGTGCAGAGCCTGGCACAGAGCTCAAACTCACGAACTGTGAGATCATGACCTGAGTCAGAGTCGGTTGTTCAGCCCACTGAGCCACCCCAGCACCCCTGTATATCTTTTAAAATTCATTGAAATTCTGTAAGCAAGTGAAATTATCCCCACTTACTTAAAGATCACAAAGTTAAAAAGGAATAAAATTGAGTTTCCAACCCATTTGGTCTGTCTGATGCATTTCCCTTAAACCTCCTCCCCCTTCCCTACTGATATAAGGAAGGTGACCTTGGATTTGTGTTTCTACCTTTTGCCCTTTAATCCTGATGATGAATAGTTCGTTTTGATAAATGAATAAAATTTTATTTTTAATGTTTAGCTCTTTAATATCAGGGGATTTAAAAATTGACCAACCTGTGCAATATATTATCCCTATATAACATGAATTACTTGTTTGTTTTGCATTTAGTCTTCAGTATTTGTTAGAACAGGTTTTGTTTTTTAATTATTATGTACTTTACTTTCTAATGAAACAATGAAATGTTTTCCCTGTCAAATATTGAGCAGAAATTTTTACTGATCTTTTTTTTTTTAAAGATCTTTTTAAAGATTCTTTATTTAAAGAATACTCTGTTAAAGTCTGGTTGGTAGTATGTGTTGATTTTCTGGAAGTATAGTTTGATACGGTGGTTTTTTTTTTTTCCTCCCCCAGCAACTTGTGAAGTAATAATACACAGGGTGATTGAAATAATCATTTAATCTAACCATTGAACTAGAATACTCTTATTTTCTTCATTTTTATTAATAGGAAGTCAAAATAGTAATTGATAGGAGAATTCTTTATGGCTGTGGAGTGTTCTCGATGCATCTTTAGCCAGCTGTCTCATGCTGGCCCCCAGCCACTAGAACTTTTGCCAGGCTGCATGTAGAACATCTAAGCATGGACTGTGCTGTAGAATGAGAATTTGGGGGAATGAATGTACTTCTCTTCTTGTCAGTTGTTTTCCTAGCAGACCCTATGCTAGATCTGTGTAATGTGGTGTAGTGGTGTGTGTTTGTGACCTCTGTGTGTGACAGGAATCCTTTGAGGTCTTTTAGCAGAAAGATACTGCTTTTAAGTAAGAGATGGTAAGTATATTCTAGAGCCAAGTGGAAGGACACTGAAAACTACCTCTCAAATGACAGGGCAAGTATAAAACATTAGTTGGATTAGATTTTTGTATTTCTATGGAATATGTACTATTTAGAGTATAAAGAAAGCTTTTTGCGTTCCTTAAAGTAAATATCTTAGACATCATTATCCTAAGTTTTGTTTCTCACACTGTTGTCTCAGCCATTCTTTCCTTGCATCTGTAGTCAGGATTTCTTGCAGAATCCTCAAGGGCAGGTCTGAAGACTGAGTAGGGGTAAAACTGTGAGGTGAAGTGGGGCTGGCCTGAGCCCTACTTTGTCTGAAGTCGTTCTTCACAGTTTAGCTTTCGGGTATTAGCCAGTCTAAAATCTATACTTTGAAGCTGATAGTAGTTTAAAATATTGTCAAATCCCCCCCCCCTTTTTTTTTTTTTCTATAACTCTGGGTTAGCTAAATTGCTTATGTGAACTCAGTTAAGTGTTCCTGTGGCTATTCAAGTTAGTAGCATAAATACTTCTCAGTTTTTGTGTAAGCCATATGTGGATTCACTAATGGAGCTTCCTGTCACCTGTTGTATGTATGTGGTGTTATTTTACTTAAAACTTTATAATGATTTTCTCATAGATACAGCTGATCAACACTTAAGATCTTAACAATAGTGAACTAAGCATGCTTTGATTTTTATCCAAGAATTTTGAATGTTAGTTCAAACTAGTCTGTATATAAACCTGAGGCTATTAAGGCATTGCTCTAGTGAAATCATTTCTCAGGATATGGAATTATTTATCCAGGGAACCATTCCTTGGGAAACAGTTTTATGTACCAGGTTGCAAACAATGATTATTATACTTTTATAGGAAATTTTTCAAAAACTCATTTTATCCCTGTCCAAACTTTGAAGAATGAGATTTGTCTATATTTATCAAAGTTAAAAAAGAATTAAGACTTAAATTTTTTTTTTAAATATTTACTTATTTTGGGGAGAGCACAAACGGGAGAGGGGCAGAGAGAGGGGAACAGAGGATCTGAAGCAGGCTCTGCAGGCTGACAGCAGAGACCCCGATGTGGGGCTTGAACTCATGAACCATGAGATCAAGACCTGAGCTGAAGTCAGATGCTCGACTGACTGAGCCACCCAGCTGCCCCAATAATTGTTAAGGCTTTTAAAAAAGTGACAAGACAATCTGTTACTTTATGTAATGTAAGCCAGAAAGAGTCATGCTCCAGGATATCCCTTCGGTCCTTTGTGGTTCTGGTTGGAAGAGGTCTGCTCTTTGTATCTAGATCCTTTCAAAGCAAATTTGCTATTTTCTTTTAAAATTAAAAAAAGATAAATTTTTTATGCTATTAGTGTTATTTCAGAATATGTTGCCACTTGTATTGAATACTACTAGTTGTTTTTAGGGTAATCATGTCTTCAGAATATTGGTACCCTGCCTGTTTTATGCCTAACTGAAAATTTAATAAAACCTTGAATGGTATACTGAAGAGAATAAAATGAGAATATTTACTATCAAAAATCAAGAACTGAGAAGGTACTAAAACATACTTTCAGTGCAGTTGGTTTAAAATGATCAAAGCTATTTGGAAAGTTATTTGGTAATTTTTTTAAAGTTTATTTATTTATTTTGAGAGAGTGCAAGAGCACGGTGGGGAAGGGGTAGAGAGAGAGAGAGAGGGGAAAGAGAATCCCACGCAGTCTCTGCACGGTTAGCGCTGATTTGGAGCTTGATCTCAAGGTTCCTGAGATCATGACTCACAATCTAGAGTCAGACGCTTAACCGACTCAGCCACCCAGGGGTGCCCCAAAAGTTGTAATTTACATCCAGAGTTTTAATAGTAATCATACTCTTGGCTCCAATAATTCTGCCACTTACCAATGAATTTTCAGGAAACCTGAACTATGTAAATTTACATAAAAAGATACTCATCATGGCATCATTCATCATATTGAGCAAATTGAAAGCTTCCTAAATGTCCTGGGAGACAAGTTAAATATATTGTGCCAGATCTATAAAGGAGTGTGCTATAGCTACCAAGATATACTTACGAAGAACATGGAAAAACTTAATGCAACCTTTGGTTTTAAAAGGGAGTAGTATACAAAACTACAGTGTGGTTTCAAAAGGAAAAATTTATTAATAGAAAAAAAGACTATAGAAGTCTACACTGATATCGGTCATGTCCAGTTTCTATAACATACATACATTTATTACCAGAAACATTATTTTTAAAAATTTAGGTATTTCTTTTGAGAAGAGCTTGAAAACAAGAGGCTTTGTTTTATCATTCTTAAAACATTTTCGGAAGTAAAATATGTCTGTACTGAAAGTACTTGCTTTACATAAAAGTTAAAGGCTGTATAGCTTCTTTGGTTTTTGAAAAATAAGCAACTTCAAGTTCAAATCTACTTTTCTAAGTTTTAAATTAGAAACAGTTGTGGTTTAATTTTATGAAAATGTTAACTACCATATGGGAACAGCAGAAATGATTGAATACCCATTAAAGCAGAAGCTAGCTTTTAAGTTTTGTGTCATAAGAGTCCAAGTGACACAGCATTTTATTTCTCAAAAGTTATCCATTGTAATTCTTTTCTTCATACTTTACAACTTAAATGAGGAATAATAAAAAAATGATAATTTATATCTAATTGGTATACCACCAAAATTATTTGAATTTAATAAGGTACAAACTTGTTACACTTGTTTTAAATTCATAAAAAGGAAATCTGGATTGAGTTGATGCATTTATAATCAAAATATGAAGACTGATTATGCAAAAATGACTTAAATAGAAATACAGTTTTATTGTTCTGACATGAGAGAATTACCTTATTATAACAATTACCAGTTTTTAAAAAATATTACTGTTTGAATTACTTTTTTACATATTAAAGGAGGTCTTTATGTTTTTTCTATTTTATAGATATTTGAGATATTTGGACCTGTTGCACATCCATTTTATGTGTTACGTTTTAATTCTTCAGAGCACATTGAGAGTAAAGGTATTAAAATAAAGGATACTATGTATTTTGCTCCATCAATGAAAGACTTCACCCAATACATATTCACAGAAAAACTTAAACAGTAAGTATGTTATTGACATGTTAGTTGTCTGCCTATCTGGTGTTTATATTTTAGGAATAATTTTCAGTGAAGTTCATTCATTATTGTTAAATATCTGTCTTCCAAACAGTTCATTTATTTTCCTAATAACATCTTTGAAAGGTACAATTTGTTATCAGACTTTACAGGTAGAGATGATTTATATCTTTAACTGAAAAAGACATAGTCAGCTAGTAGGAATACATTTGGACCATATAAAGTTTCTGAATTCTAATTCATATTTTTTCCATTATATACTTTTCTAACATACATGCTATTTCAGTATTAGTATTACCATCCAAAAAGAATTCTTTTCCATTTTAAATAAAATTATTTAGTTTGGATTACATTATAGGCTTAACTAATAAAACTTTGTAATTCTCGAGAAAAAAAACAAAATGAGTACATTTCAAGTTGCTTATAAATTGTAAGTGTCTAGAAGAGACAACTAAAATATGTCCCTGAAAAGTTATGTATCAAGTTGATAAACGGTTGATTTAACCAACAAACTACTGCTCTCCCTTTTATAAGATGCTAAATGATGCCTATGGCATATGGAAGTAATGTTTCTGCATGTTTATGGTACTCATTAATTTTGCATTTCCATGTGTTAATTGTGTTGCCAGATGTTAGCTGTAGAGCTGTTTTTATTAGTTGACCTTGTTGTTATAATTATATAATTTAATTTTTATATTAAATCAGTGTCATATAGTTCAAGTAGAATAGCTTTTTTGGGGAAAAAAAGTTGAATGCTTTGGAACGATGAAATGAATATAAACCATTTAAAAATATTATAAAATTAGGAGTGGAAGAAACACTTCAAAAGATTGGGGGAGGAGAGGGGATCCTAAATCCAAAAATACTTTGCATTCAGTTTGACACACAAGTCCCTTTTAGGTCTAGCTCTCTTTTGATGGGAAACTTGAAGTATAGTTGAAGCATTAGGAGTGTGGTTTTTGCAGAACATACAGGAACTTTAGTCAGTGAGTAGCCTTGGAGCTACATCAAAAGTACTAGCTAGTCCTGATGGCATGGCGAAAAATCTCTTAAGTATTTACATAGTAAATGAAGTCTCTGAATTCATTTATCATTTTAGAGATGAAAATTTTGTTCCTGATAATTCATTAAGCTCGTGTTTAGGAATCTACACAATTATCTGAGGGAAACATTTTGCCTGAGTTGGTGAGGTTGATTTTTCTAAATAACTGCTAAAAAGAAAGGTGAATTAAATAGACAGTAAAGTCATGTTTTAAAATCATTCCTTAAGGGGAGCTTGGGTGGCTCAATAGGTTGAGCATTCTGACTCTTGGATTTTGGGATCTTGGGTTGTGATCCCAAAGTGGTGTGATCCAGTCTCCTGTGTCACTTTGCGAGCTGAGTGTGGAGCCTGCTTGAGATTCTGTCTCCCTCACTTCCTCTGTCTCCCCCACTCATGCTCTCTCTAAAGTAAAATAAAAAATTAAAATGTTAAAAATAAAATCATGTCTTAAAATAGTATTTCATTCTGCTTTAAATATTAGGATGTTGCTGTAGTTATGGCATCATTTTAACTTAAAAAAATTTCTTTTAATGCTTTTTTTTTTTTTTAATTTATTTTTGAGAGAAAGACAGCATGAGTGGTGGGAGGAGCAGAGAGAGACACACACACACAGAATCCGAAGCAGGCTCTAGGCTTCAGACTGTCAGCACAGAACCTGACACAGGGCTCCAACCTGTGAGCTGTGAGATCATGACCTGAGCTGAAGTCGGACGCTTGACCGACTGAGCCACCCAGGTGCTTCAGCCATAATTTTAACTTTTAACAAATAAAATATTTTAGCTTAAAACAGATACACTTAAAAAGATTTCCTCAAGACATTTACTGAGTAGATTTTAAATAGTAGAAGAAGTTTTTGTTCTTGATTTGCAAGAATAAGAATTTTGTCCTGGAAAGAAAAAATAAACTAAAGAATTGGGAAACTAAGGCCACCCTGCAGAAGCCCCACCTGACAAAGATTATTCTGTTTTAGGCTGTATTTTGATGTCTGCATGGGAACTCTGTTGAGTACTTGCCTTTGAGGTAGAGAAGTTCAGCTCCTCTCTAGTTTATCCACCTCTAGTAAGGCTATTTTAATTTTGGCTTCCCATGACCTTACTTTCTTGTTAAAAGTGCTTTTTGAAATGTTGCTTGATCTCTTCTTCAGTAGATTTTGATTTTCTGTGGTAAATATACTAATGGGGAACTTTCTCCATTTATGTCTTTAAGCTTCTTGCTAAGGGCACCCCAGGCCATGAGATGGCATATATGTTACAAGGGGACTGAAACTGTGTTAACTGCATAGGTGTAAGCTAATAATTATTGAGTAATAGCTTTTTTGTAAATAGAAAAATCATTGATAGTGCCCTCATATACAGGGTCAAAGTTTTGAACCAAAAGGGCAGACTTCATGATTTTCATATTCTGCTAGCCCGTTGACATCTGTACATTTATTTTTATGGATTGTAGATTAATAATGATTTTAACGGATTAATAAGTGAGAACCTCATTTATTTTTGAGATTTAATTTAAAGCAGTGAGGACATCTCCTAAAGTTTTGTAATAACACTTTAATGTAATTGAGTAACAAGATATTGTCAAACTTAAGAAATCAAAAAGATTAAAAAGATAAAGATGAGCTTTCAGAAATCCTAGTCCTACTTAATAATATATGTACTTCTGTTGGTTGTAGAGTATAAAACTGTCCACTAAAAATAGTTCATGCTTGTGATTATACTGTCCTTCAGACTCTTCAAAATTCTCCTTACCAAATGAGAGCTTGTTTCTGCCTTCTCTTTTGAGAAACACTGTTGGAGTAGGGTTTGGTTACTCATGAAGTATTATTGATAGCCCTCAGGTAAATACAGGAAGATATCATGTTGTTATCTCTACCATTATACCTGTAAAATCTTAAATAAGGGAATGCCTCCTGGTCATTTTTGTATCCTTCACACTGGAACTGTGTCTGACCTATAGTTGGTGTAGAATAAGCATTTGTTGAAGTGAACTTTATGAACTGAGCTCAGGTATCATCAAAGTCATTGCCTCTGGAGATGCTTATGAACTGCAAAACCACTTTCCTCTGCACACCACACACAGCCTTGGCTTCTTATTCTGGTTCCCTGGTTCTAATATTTATGTGTGTCCAGTTCTTGTGTTTTCCTTATTAGCTTTCCGCATCTTCTTAAACAAGGGAAGAATATACACTTGGTCCTTTTATTTTTTGCTCTTATTTTCACATATATTACAAAATTAAGGTTTGAGCTCATGTCTTCTACTTCATTATTTTCTATACTATTAACTAATAAACACTTAGCAGAATCTTAAGTACTTCTTGTTTTCTTTTGACTTTTTATTTTCTCTTTCTAGGGATAGGGGATCAGATGCGTCATGGAAGAATGATCAGGAACCACCACCAGAAGTAACTATAAGTCTCTTTACACAATATTTTAGGGATTATATAGGACTTGATTTTATAAAGTGTAATACCTGACCTGACCTTAACGAGGTCCTTAATGCTGCTTGGCAGTCACACTGCCGTCCTTGGGCCTACCTATGTAATGTTTCCATCTCCCAGGTGACTGTTTTATACCCCTCAATGAGAGTTTTTGATTGATCATTTTAGGAAAAAAAAATATTAAAAACAATTGGGGGGAAAATATTTTTTAAAAAATTTCTGGGAAAAAAATATTTTCAGCCATATTTTAATATTTATCAGTTTATCAGTTTCCTGCTAATTTACTATGTTTTTAATCAGTTTTGTGGACAGCTGGTAAAGGAAGAATTGTCATCATTGAAAACAATTTTATTCTTTAATTTAGTAAATTAACCATGAGGGCATGAAGACATTTATTAATGGTGCATTTTAATAAGCTGCCTTACTTTTGGAGGTACAAAATCATTAGAATCAGGGCACCTGGATGGCTCAGTCGGTTAAGCATCCGACTCTTGGTTTTGGCTCAGGTCATGATCTCACGGTTCATGGGTTTGAACCCTGTCCAGTGAGGAGCCTGCTTGGGATTCTTTCCCCCTCTCTGTCCCTCCCCTACTCATGGTCAGTCTCTCTCTCTCCGTCTCTCTCTCAAAATAAATAAATAAACTTAAAAAAAAATTGCTTAGAATCTACCTACCTCTTCATTTTTTTAGAATTACCTCCCTAAAAAGAGAACTCTTGATTTTCTTTCTTGAATTCATGTCAGCCAAATTAGTTTTATGTCTCAAAGTAGCTTGACAGTTTTTCTAGAGATGTGGAATAGTCAGGAGTAATGATTATTTAACTTTCCATGGAGATCGTTAGGCAAATTTTCTTTTTTTTAAGTTATTAAAATACAAAAATGCAGCAATGAGTATATATCTTCTTGAAAATAGCATGAATTTATACAATGTAAAGAAAGAATATTATAAATGAGAATTTTTAAATGTACTAATTCTGATGAAGTTTCTCAGTATTATAAATTCTTGGTATTTGTAGATTTAACTGTTCATTTTAGATGTTTTTAAGCAGTGGTGAAGAATCATGCTAGTTTCTAATTTTGCTGAGGCATGAATCAGGTAATACTCCCTTAGAGAGTCACTTAACCAGTGAGTGATCCTAGTTTAATTCCACGTTACCATGGGATTATGTTTTCTAATTTATGTTAGGTATACATGTGATTTCTGTTAAGGCCCTGAGGTTCACTTAGTGTTCTTAGTTATTTTTAGGGTATCTTCATACTGAAATTGTATGTTTTTAAAGTATTTAAGGGGTGCCTGGGTGGCTCAGTCGGTTAAGCGTCCGCTTCAACTCAGGTCACGATCTCGTGGTCCGTGAGTTCGAGCCCCGTGTCGGGCTCTGGGCTGATAGCTCAGAGCCTGGAGCCTGCTTCAGATTCTGTGTCTCCCTCTCTCTCTGCCCCTCCCCCGTTCATGCTCTGTCTCTCTCTCTCTCAAAAATAAACGTTAAAAAAAAAAAGTATTTGAGAAAATTCACAAAGGTCTTAAACATATTTCTTGTGAAATGCAAATATTCTAATACATCCCTGTTGTTTTAGACCTAAGCTTTGAACTTGCTAATTATGGCAATGTTAACTGTTTATAAAATTGGCATGATTAGGTTAATTTTAAAATGAAAACCCAGCATACTTCATGGGGTTTTTTGGGGTTTTTTTTGTGTTGTTGTTTGAAGTAGTTGACCGTCCCTTATTTCTGTAATAAGAGAAAACTTCTTGAGATTTAAAGTTTATTATGATGAAATTTTGTAGTATAGAATTATTGCCTGACATTAATCATAGATTATGTATAAGGAATGTACTTCATTTCCATATTCATTTCTGATACGTGAATATGTAGTTTGTAGTTGAAGTAAGGTATTTGAGTATAAATTTCAATTAATGTGTATACAAGAAACAGTGAATTTTTTTCTGACCTTAGGAGATGATAGCAAAATTATTACCTAAAGCACTCTCTAAAATAAACCAATGCCAATTAAAATCCTTTAATACCGGCCTCCTGCTCTTAGGACATGCCCAATGACTGGCTCATAAGGTTCTTTATTCTCCAGTTTCATCATCTGATTTCTCTATATAAGCAGCTTTCACTTTGCCTTACAGAACCAATTTCATGTCTCAAATATACCATGCCTTTGCACATATTCTCACATATTCTTGAAATTTCTCTTTCCTTTATTTTCACTGCTAATTCATTAGAGATTTATCTTGAGTTTCATAACAAACATCTCCCTTGCCCTTTTTTTTTTTCCTTTCTTCAGTCCTATACTCCCATAGCACTGAGTCATAGCACTTGTTCATTGGCTTTTTAATCTCATTTGAACAGCTTCAGGGAAAACAGTGTTTTCCATCTGATCTCAATACTTTCCTAGTGTTTGGCAGATATCAGATTTAACATGAGCTTAAAAATCTTAGCACTTTGAGATCAGCAATAAAATGTCATTTATTTGAAGGTACTAACGTTGATATTTTCGAATTTGATTATAGATTCTGAGGTATATGGACTCTTGGTTCTTGGAAAATTTGATCTAGAATATATTTCAGCAAGGCTATACTGAAAGTCTCATAAAAAAACTTTCATATACATTTTATTTCTCTTAATGTATATACATGCATACACAGTGAACCTGTGTAAGAAAAACATATCTGTTTTTTGATATTAATAGAATAATAAAATTATTCTAAGAAGTCATAATATATATAGCTTTTAAGCTTTGGTATTTGGGCTAGAACAGTGAATCTCAATTCTTACTTACTCTTGTAAGTAAGACTGACTCTTCCCATTTGTAATTTAAAATGATTTCCTCTTGGAAGTCGGATCATCATGTATCTGCTTATCTAATAAGCCTTTCCCTGCAGTCCAATCTAAATAGCATCCGCAGTGATTTTTCTGCCCATATTGTGCCTTATTATTTATTTACAACCCTTAATATACCTGACATTATATTATTAAAAGATAATTATTAACTAAGATTATTAATACCTATAAAGTGTTTAGAACAGTACCTGGCATATAATGGGTATATATAAATTTTTGAATATTTTTTATATTAGATCTGATAATTTATGTAATTTGCTTATTCCTAACTATTCCTTCCCTTTAGCATTGTTTGGTAGCTGGCATTATGATGAATATTGACTCTTAAACTTGAGGTCACTCTTCTAGCTAAGGAATATCTGTATCTGAAGGTTGTTAAAGTTTGGCATTTTAAAGTTACCAATCTGGGAGAAAAGAAGTTACCTATCTGAAACTTTCTAGAAATTAAAAGATAAAAAGCCTTGAGTACTCTGGCCTGTGTTAATTAAGAGTTAATTCAGATATTGCTAGAAAATATTATCAAAAAGAGTAACATTCTTTTATTATTTGGGGTCAGTGTTAAATAATAGGCTTTTTCTCACTTCCAAGTATGTACCAATGAATTGGTAAATCCATGTGACATAATTATATATTTTCCTCTGCAAGGCCTTAGATTTCAGTGATGATGAAAAGGAAAAAGAAGCCAAACAGAGGAAAAAATCTCAGATTCAAGGCCGGAAAAAATTCAAGTCTGAGTCTAATGAATCAAGTGAGTAAATGCAATATACAGTGATTTTTTAATCTTCATTTACGTTTATGTTAAGTTCATTACTAATAAAACTGAAAGAAACCTCTGAATTCTCTTTTTACCTCCTGGTATCCATCTAACATTGGAGGCATTACATGGCGTGAAATGTGATGAAAGAGAGCCATGAGGAGTATTCAACCTTAGTTTTTTAAGCGTAAGGACGTAAAAATGTCTTCTAGGGATAGATAAAAGCTTGTGAGTCAGTTGTGCGTATAGGCATTTTTTTCTTAAGTAACCTCTGCTTTCATGTTTAGAATTAAATGATACAGTACTTAATATCTAAATCAAGGTATTTTATTTTTAACATGCATTTTCTTTCATTATACCTTTCCTGTTTCCTTTTCCCCTTTTTAAAACTAAACTTTTTATAGGTTTACATGCAGTGGGAAGAAATAATAGAGATTTCTGGCATGCCTGTTACCCAGTTTCCTGACATGGTAACATCTTGTAAAACTATACAGTACAGTATCACAACCTCCAGGATATTGACATTGGTACAATCAAGATTCAGAATATTTCCACCACCCCTCATGTTGCCTTTTTTATAGTCACTCCCACTTCCCTCCCTCCCACCTTCTTAACTCTTGGCAATCACTTATCTTTTCTGCATTTCTGTAATATATTTTGTCATGTCAAGAATGGTTATATAAACGGAGCCATACAATATGTTACCTTTAGGGATTGGTTTTTGTCACTTAGCATAATTTCCCAGAGATTCATCCAGATTGTTTTATTTGTCAAATTTGTTTCTTTTCATTTCAAAGTAGTATTCCATGGTATGAATATATTATAGGTTGTTTAACAGTCATGCAAGGCATCTGGGTTGTTAATAATTTTGGGTTATAAGAATAAAGTTGTTTTATATATTTGTGTACAGGTATTTGTGTGAACACAAGTTTTCATTTCTCTGGGATAAATGTCTAGGAGTACAATTGCTGGATTATATGATAGTTGGATTCCCATCACCAGTGTATGAGTGACTCAGTTTGTCTGCATTCTCACCAGCATTTAGTTTTGCCACCATTTTTTATTTTAGCTATTCTCATAAGTGTGTAGTGATAATCTAATTGTGTTTTTAACTTGCATTTTCCTAATGGCTAAGTATTTTGAACATCTTTCCATGTCCTTATTTGCTATCTGTAAATCTTCTTCAGTGATGTATTTGTTCATGTCTTTTGCCCATTTTGTAACTGTATTTCTGCTTTTTTTACTCTTGAGTTATGGGAGCTTGTACATAATTTGTTCCAGCCTGTAGCTTGTATTTTTATCCTCTCAAGAGAACCATTTGCAGAACAAAAATTTTTAATTTCGATGAATCCCTAATATATAATTGATTTTCTTTTGTGGAGTCTGAGGATTTCTTCTCCAGACATATATTCCAAAAGATTTTTCTCTTATTTTTTCTTCTAACAGTTTTCCAAGTTATTTTAGCTATTCTAGTTGCTTTGCTTTTCCATGTGCATTTTTAATAATCTCTATATTGACAAAAAGTCTTGCTGGGATTTTGATGGGAATTATTTTAAACCTGTTTATTGGTTTGGAGATAATTAATATGTTAACTGTATGTATTGAGTCGTCCATTGCACAAACATGTATATATCTATTAATTTAGATCTTCTTTGTTTTTTTCTAGCAGAATTTTGTGGTGTTTAGAATATAAATCCTGTACTTTTTTTTGTTAGTATACACTTAAGTATTTCATTTTCAATTCATTGTAAATGGTTTTGCATCGTTAATGCCAGTGTCTATGTGTTTGTTGCTAGAATGTAGAAGTAAAATTAACATATGTATGTTTAGCTTCTGTCTTGTGACCTTGCAGAACTCAGTAGTTCTAGTTTTTTGTTTGAGATTTTCTACTTAGCCAATTACATCAGTTGCAAATAGGGACAGTATTCCTTTTTTGTTTTTCAAACTGTATTTGTTTTTGTTTTTGTTTTTTGGTCTCCCTTAGTAGCTCTCTGGCACTGTTGAATACATGTGGCTTGTTCTTGATCATAAGAGAAAACACTGTCTTTCATCATTAAGTATAATGTTAGGTATAGGGTTTTTGAGAACAGCATCTGTTTTTATCAAGTTAAGGAGAAGTTTCCATTTGTTCCTGTTTTTTGTAGCTTTAAAAAAATTATGACTGAAGAGTATTAAATTTTGACAGTACTTTTTCTGCATTGATAACATGATACAGTTTTTTGTCATTAGTCTGTTAATGAGGTAGATTACACTGGTTTTAGAATATTGAACCAGCCTTTGATTCCCTGGAGTAAACCAGACGTGGTCATGGTGTATAATTCTTTACATATGTTGTTGAATTCACTTGTCTCCCTCTTTCTCTGGTGATTTTCTTTATTCTGAAACCTACTTTTTCTGATATTAATGTAGTTACTTCTTTCTTTCGATGTATCTTTATCCTTTTACTTTCAACCTAACTATATCCTTTGAAGTGAGTTTCTTGTAGACTTGTGTTCATGTTCTTTAATCCACTCTGCCAAGCATTTCCATCTGTTTTAATTGATGTATGTAGTCCATTCGTGTTTAATGTAATTTTTGATATGTTGGGGCTCAAGTCTGCCCTTTCCTGTTTATTCTGTCTGGATTTCATTTCTCTGTTTTATTTTTTCTGCCTGCCCGTGGGTACTGTAACTTTTTTTAAATTCCATTTTGATTTGTCTGTAGTGTTTTTGAATGTGTCTCTTTGTATAACTTTTTCAGTGGTTGCTGTAGGTATTAAATTGTACATACATTACTTATCACAACCTACTCATGTCATTGTTTTACCAGTTTGTGTGCAGTTTAGAAACCCTACCTCTTTATGTCCCTTTATTATTCTCTAGTTTATAATATAATTTGCATTAAATACTTCATATACAATTAGAATCACAAAAACTCTTATAATATTTGCTTCAACCTCAAACATAATTTAGAAAACTCAGAGAAGGACACTTTATTGTATGTACTCATATTTTTGTTGTGTTCTTTCCTCCTTTCTCATGTTTCAAGTTTTTTATTGTTTCTGTTTACAAAACTTGCTTTAGTCATTCTGTCAGGCAGGGTAGGTCTGCTGGAGATAAATTAGTTTTTCTTTATTGTAGAATGTCTTTGGTTTCCGTTTTCCTCAGGATATTTTCTTTTTTTTTTTCTTTTTTTTTTTTTTTTAACATTTTTTTTTTTTCAACGTTTATTTATTTTTGGGACAGAGAGAGACAGAGCATGAATGGGGGAGGGGCAGAGAGAGAGGGAGACACAGAATCGGGAACAGGCTCCAGGCTCTGAGCCATCAGCCCAGAGCCTGACGCGGGGCTCGAACTCACGGAACGCGAGATCGTGACCTGGCTGAGGTCGGACGCTTAACCGACTGCGCCACCCAGGCGCCCCAGGATATTTTCATTTAGTATAGAATCCTACACTGAGTTTTCTTTCAGCCTTGGAAATGTTGTGCCACTTCCATGTGTCCTCCGTGGTTTCTTATGAAACATCTATTGCCCTTCCTCATCCTCTGGCCTTGTGGATTCATTTAAAGTTTATAACCTTAAGACTTAGGCTTTTTTAGCTACCATAAGATATCCTGGAAGTTAAAGAAAAGGCATTACTGAAATTTTATACTGTGTTTTTTGATGTATTAAAATTCATTTTAATTTTGTTTTTAATGCGTTCTTCCTCACTCATAGGTGAAAACTTTTCAGAAGTACATCAGAATTGGAATGCTCATAGCTCTGCTTCAGAGCACTCAAAAGGATATCGCAACAGAGAATTCACACGAGGATTTTCCCGGGGTAGATATCCTCGACCTTGCCATGGCAGGCCTCCATCGCCACAGTTTTATAACTCAGAACAGATGGTGTTTCAGGAGACTTCAGGATTTCCACCTCAGAGACCAGATAATACTATCATGCCACAGTATCCTTTTCCTCCGCCGGTGTTTGACATGCATAATTTTTCACTCCCTCCTCCTCTGCCACCACTGCCACCACCTCCACCGCCTGCATCTGTAAACCTGGGTTGGGCTACACCAAACATGGCACCTCATCCATTAATTCCCTTACCATACTCCATCCCCCCACCCCCTCCCCCGCTGCCTCCACCTCCTTCTTCTGGAGATAGTAATTCTTCTCACTTTGGATCCTACTACTAGGGGAATGTATACATTTCTGGAGAAATGTAGACTTTTTATATGGGAAGGATTTTTTTTTTTTTTTTAAAGAAAGCAGTTATGGAGCTAGATTTTTAACACTGTAAAGTACTAAATGATTCCTTCAGTCGTGACTTGATATATATTTGTAACCTTTGTGAAATTGTATCATTATGAAAATTTCACTTTTGTGGAGGGGGTTATCCAATTATGTAATATTTAATTAAAACTTTGAATCCATGCTTTCCCTATTTCTGCTCAATTAAATAGTGTATATAGGTCTAATAGATCTGGAGCAACTTTCATCATGGGTTAAAGTATATTGAACACATTGTCTTCTTGATATATCTGAAAATAAGATGCTGAAATCTTATTGAGAGTCTTTAAAATAAACTATTTTTACAAATGTATGCTTTGCAAATTGATTTTGATTGTAAATGCAATTTACCAGTAATTTTTAATGTTCTCTAATTTTTTTTTTCAAGTAAGTGAAGGTACCGAGAAATAAAGCCTTCAATATTGGTAGAAGTTCTGACTATAATTAAAGTTAACATTCATTAATTATGCATAGGCAAACTTTTCATTATCTATGCAGATTTCCATTACTGAGGAATTATGCAGTAGATTTTACTATTTAATTAAAGGAACAGAAGGACTATTCATGATAAAGTATGTTACTTATTCACAATAAAATATATGTAACCCCATATTAGGACACTATGTCTTCTGTATCTGTTTCTCAGATTCTTACATGCCTGCTGCAGATTAGTGCTTGCTTCATAAGTATTTATGGAATGACTGACTGAATTTAGAGCTTTTAATTAAATTACTCCTGAGTATTCTTTTACATGATGAAATGTAAATGCAAGGAAAATTACAGAATTTTAGAAATAGAAGAGGCCTTAGAAGTAGTTTAAACTAGTCCTTATTTAACAAACAATGAGGAACCTAAGGATTCCAAGTTTTAATTAAGATTACCCAGCGGGCCTAGTTTTACTGATTCTCACATCAGCAGTTTCTACTAAATTGTTGTTTCCCGACCTTTTATTCCTTGAAACTCTTAGAAAATAATATTTGTATGCACATTGGGGTAATTTGGAGACCATTCATCACAACCCCGTGGACTGTGGTTGCACCCAGACCCCTCTTCACATCCCTGAAGGCTGAGGAGACTCTTTGCAAGGTTCCGGGGGCCCAACTGAGAAGCCCTGGCTTTGGCGTACATTGACTTTATCATGTGTTGTACTTCATTTTTCTTTCTTGAAATGTGTTTGTAGCTTCTCTTTAGGAGTTAACTGTCATAGATTAGTTCATAGGACATCGTTAGAATTAATTGAGATTGTATCTGGAAATCACTGAAAAAAAAATTTCTCTAAGAATGGAAAGAGTAAGATGTTACCATTCATTACAGTAAATCAACAAGTCGTTAGAATCACCAAGGCATAAAAAGCATTCTTTGAACCTCTGTACCTAAAGTACTAGTATCTGACTTTAGGTATTTATTTTCTGAAGAAACATAGAACTGACTGATACCATTTGGTATCTGCCTTCGATTAAGTTGCTAACTGAAATACTTAATATCCAACTTGCTTCTTCATACATGAGGGATTTTGAAACTTCAGGGTGTCTAGAAATCACATGTAATAATCACCTAAGGTTGGGATAGCTTATTAAAAGTGCACGTTCTTGGATTTTATCCCCAGATTCCAATTCAGTAGATCTAAGATGAGACCTAGGAAATTGTGTGTGTGTGTGTGTGTGTGTCTTCTGCTTTCCCAATGTTCTATTTATTGCTTTAATATTTTATTAAGTTTTTAATTTTAATTCCAAGATAGTTAACAGTACGGTGTTTGATTAGTTTCAGGTGTGCAATAGAGTGATTCAGCAATTCTGTACATTACTCAGTGCTCATAGTTAAGTGTACTGTTTAATCCCCATCCCCTATTTCCCCCATACTCCCACCTGCCTTCCCTCTGGCAACCCATCAGTTTATTCTCTGTATTTGAGTCCGTTTCTTGGTTTGTCTTTCTCTCCTTCCCCCCCTCCTTTGTTTTCTTAAATTCCACATATGAGTGAATCATATGGTATTTGTCTTTCTCTGAATTATCTCACTTAGCATTATACTCTCTATAACTCCACGTTTTTGCAAATGACAAGATTTCATTCTTTTTTGTGGCTGGTTAATAGTCCATTGTGTATATGTGAAATATGTATATCACATCTTTATCCATTCATCTATGGATGGACACTTAGTCTGCTTCCATAATTTGGCTATTGTAAGTAATACTGCGTAGATGTGGGGGTGCAGGTGTCCTTTCAAATTCATGTTTTTGTATTCTTTGAACAAATACCCAATAGTGCAATTACTGGATTATAGGGTAGGTCTATTTTGAGTTTTTTGAGGAACCTCCATACTGTTTCCTACAGTGACTGCACCAGTTTGCGTTCCTGCCTGCAGTTGTTTTGTTGCCTCGTGTGATCTATTCTGGAGAATTTTCCATGTGTATTTGAAAAGAATGTGTATTAAGGATGGAATGTTCTGAATATATCTGTTAAGTCCATCTGGCCCAATGTGTCATTCAGAGTCACTATTTATTGATTTTTCTGTTCGGATGCTCTATCCATTGATGTAAGTGAGGTGTTAAAGTCCCCTACTATTATTTTATTACTACCAATTACTTTATTACTAATTGCTTTAAGTATTTGGGTGCATAAATATTTACAATTGATACCTCTTTTGGATGTTACCCTGGCTTGCTTTTTTACTTCTATTTGCATGATTAATGCTGCTCCATCCCTTCATTCTCAGTTTACGTGTGTCTTTACATGTGAAATGCAGCTCTTTTAGGCAGCATATGTATGGGTCTTGTTTTTTTTAACCATTCCATCACCCTATGTCTTTTGATTGGTGTGTGTAGTCCATTTACAATCAAAGTAATTATTGATAGGTATGTTTTGATTGCCATTTGTTACTTGTTTTATGGTTATTTTTGTAGTTTTTTTTCGGTTCTTTTCTTGCTCTCTTCTTTCAAGATTAGTTGGCTTTCTTTAATGATACACTTGCATTCCTTTGTCTTTATATTATGTATATTTTCCTGTTTTTTGATTCTTGGTTACCGTTTGGTTTGTATATAACATCTTCTGTATATAGCAGTCTATATTAAATTGATGATCACTTAAGTTTGAACCCATTTTTTACTTCTCTTCTCCCCATATTTTAGGTATATGGACTGTACATCCTTTTATTTGTGAGTCCCTTGACTGATTTTTACAGATTTACCTATTTTTACTGCCTTTGTGCTTCCTATTTTACTTATTCTTGCTTATGGTCTTTCCTTTCAACTCAGAGAGTTCCCTTTAACGTTTCTTGTAGGGCTGGTTTACTGGTCATGAATTCCTTGAACTTTTGTTTGGGAAGCTCTCTTTCCTTTTTTTTTTAAAAAAAATGTTTAATATTTATTTTTGAGAGAGAGAGCTCGAACAGGGGACAGGCACAGAGAGAGAGAGCGGAGACACAGAATCTGAAGCAGGCTCTGGGCTCTGAGTTGTCAGCACAGGAGCCTGACATGAGGCTGTAACTCATGAATTGGGAGATGGTGACTTGAGCCGAAGTTGGACAGACGCTCAACTGACTGAGCCACCCGGTGCACCTCTATCTTTCCTTCTATTCTGATTGATAGCCTTGCTGAGTAGAATATTCTTAGCTGCAGATTTTTCCCTTTCAGCACTTTGCATGTATTATGCCACTCCTTTGCTGCCTGCAAAGTTTCTGCTGAAAATCAGCTTAAAGCCTTATCAGGTTTCCCTTGTATGTAACTGCTTTCTTTTCTTTTGCTATATTTGTTTGTTTGTTTCTTTGTTTGTTTAAAAATAGGCTCCAGGGGTTCGTGGGTGGCTCAGTCTGTTATGAGTCTGAATCTTGGTTTCAGCTTGGGTCATGAGCTCATGGTTTCATGGGTTTGAGCTCCACTGTCTCCCTCCCTGCCCCTCCTGCACTTACACTGTCTCTGTCTCTCTCAAAAATAACATAAACTTCATAAAAAAACAAAGGCTCTGTGCCAAGTGTGGAACCCAACACGGCGCTTGAACTCCTCAACAGCCTTGAGATCAAGACCTGAGCTGAGATCAACAGTCGGACACTTAACTGACTGAGCCACCTAGGTGCCCCATCTGTTGCTGCTTTTAAAATTTCCTGTCTCTACTTTTGCCATGTGTCTTGGAATAGACCTCTTTGGTTGTTTATTTTGGGGGGGCCCTCTGTCCCTCGATCTGGATTTCTGTTTCCATCCCCAGATTTGGGAAGTTTTCAGTTATTATGTCTTCAAATAATATTATGTCTTCAAATTTCTCTTCTTTTGGAATTCCTATATAATGTGCATATTATTAAAATTTGATGGTGTCATTGAGTTCCCTAAGTCTGTTCTCATTTTGAATATATTTTTTTCTTCTCATCTACTCAACTTGATTTCTTTACATTACCATGTGCTTCAGGCCACTGATTTGTTCTTCTGCTTCATCTCCTCTACCATATATTAATTTCTAGTGTGTTTTTAATTGCATTTATTGTGTTCACTCTGTTTCTTTTTTGTCTCATTTTTAAGGGTCTCACTGATACCCTCCAAAGTTCAGTCTGTATCTTTATGATCATCATTTTGAATTGTCTATACCTCTGTTTTGCTTAGGTCTCTTGCTCTGATTTTGTCCTGTTCTTTCATTTGGGGCATATTCTTCTGTCTCCTTATTTATCCTACTCTCTGTGTCTGTTTCTGTGTGTTAGGAAAGACAGCTGTATCTCCTGCACTTAAAAGTAATGGCCTAGCAGTCGGTTAAGCGTCCGACTTCAGCCAGGTCACGATCTCACAGTCCGTGAGTTTGAGCCCCGCGTCGGGCTCTGGGCTGATGGCTCAGAGCCTGGAGCCTGTTTCCGATTCTGTGTCTCCCTCTCTCTCTGCCCCTCCCCCGTTCATGCTCTGTCTCTCTCTGTCCCAAAAATAAATAAACTTAATAAAAAAAAAAAAAAAAAAGTAATGGCCTTATGAAGAAGAGGTCTTGCAGTGCCCTGCCGTACAGTGTTTCTTGTTCACCAGAACCTGGTGCTTCAAAGGGTGTCTTCTATATCTGATGTGTGTGCCTTGCTGTTGTGGCTGAGCTGCTCCTTCCTTCAGTCCAATTGTCTAAAATGGGTTTCTTTGCTGCTGTGGGTCGGGTTAGGTCCCTGTGGTGTTAGTGGGCCAGTCTGGGGCTGTCTTGGCTTGAATTGAGTCAGACCAGGTGTTTGCCAGAATGCAGTAACACCAAATTACAGGGGGCTTTTCCCTTTGTTTTCCTTTGAGAAGCTTTTGCTGGTGGATGGGGCCTGCAGTCAGATGAGTTGTCTGCCTCCAGCCCTCTGTGGGGCCTCCTGACTGGTAGGTGTGGTTATCTCCCCCTCTCTCCCCCTCTGCCTCCAGAGTTCCTCTCCTGACCCTCCCCTTCCCCCCCGCCGCTGCAAAGTGGTGCTGAACAGTGTAGGGGCTGCTTGCATACTATCAGGCCTGTGGCACCACCATGGGCTCTGGCCAAGAGCGCATTGGAGGTGGCAGTTCTGTCAAAGCACAGCATGTGGGGTGAGGGCAGCAGGGCAGTAGTCTTAGTAATCTTGGCCCACCCCTAGTCCTTTGCAAGAGGGGCCCTGCAGCACCCTTACTCAGGTGGGCTGTCTGGAGGGGTGGATTGGCAGAAGTACAGTGTAAGAGGGCAGGGCAGCCGTGCTAGAAAACTTAGGCAGCGAGTCCCTTAGATGGCAGGATGTTAATGCTAGAGGACATGCTGGGGTAGGGATTGGGACAGGGAAGGAGGGGCAGGGAATGGCACCTGCCAGTTCCCTTGTTCCTGGAAGAGTTGCCCAGCAATTACTGCCCCTCTGAGGCGTGTTCTGAGATTAGTAAGTAACTTTCCTTCCTTGTACCCCAGGTGCCTTTGAAACTGCTTCCGTGCTGTATCTCTGTGAGCTGCTTGCTGTGCTGTGTCTTTAAGGCAGGGGACTCAGTTTCCTCTCATCCACCAGTTCTGCAGCTGAACCCATTGATTTTTTAAAAACTCCCAAGTTTAAGTTCCACTAGTGGTAAGCACTCATGAAATTCAGCCCCTCTGGTTTTGGAAACCAAATTTTACAGGAATTTGGCTTCTCACAGGGGGCTCCCCTGTGTGGGAGTCTGTCCCCTCTCCATGCTCACTGCGTCCCTCATTCCTGCAGACAGTCCTGTGAGTCCATTTAGTTCTCCCAACAGCATCTTTACCCTTCCTACCCTCCTCCACATTTAGTTGTGGAGTTTGTTCTGCCAGTTTTGGGGTCATTTTCTGGTTTATTTACACCGATGTGAGTGTTAATCTAGTTGCATATGTGGGTTGAGGCAATACCAGGGTCCTTCGACTCCGCCATCTTCCCCAGAATTCCCCCAGGAAACTAATTTTAACAGCTACTACTGGGTGATTAATTTCAGAGTTTATTAGTATTTATAGATTTCTGAGTAAATCTATGAAGTCCCAACTCCTTGACCATTTGGAACTACAAGGAGCACTTTTGGGAGGAGAGGTGAAGATGTGAGGGTCGATAGGAAAGAAGAGAGAAATAAAGTCAATTAAGTTATATAAAATCATAAAACAAGTTATATTTGTAGCATTTCACTCAGTTCTCAGAGTGTTTGTTTTTGTTTTTTTTTAGTTTTTATTTTATTTTGAGAGAGAATCCCAAGCAGGGATTAGCACTGTTAGCTCAGAGCCAGACATGAGGCTCACACTCATGGACCATGAGATCATGACCTCAGCCGAAATGAAGAATCGGATACTTAACCAACTAAGCCGCCCAGGTGCCCTGTCAGAGCTGTTATTTTTGCCAATTACATCTGTCTTTGGAATTTAAGAGCAGAAACCCATCAGCATGTCTTTTTTTATTTTATTTTTTTTAATTTTCCTTTTTTAATGTTTATGTACTCTTGAAGGAGAGAGAGAACATGAGTGGGGAAGGGGCAGAGAGAGAGAGGGAGACACAGAATCCGAACAGGCTCCAGACTCTGAGCTGTCAGCACAGAGCCTGATGTGGGGCTCGAACTCACGATCTTCGAGATCATGACCTGAGGAGTGAAGTTGGTTGCCCAACTGACTGAACCACCCAGGTGCCCCCCGCCCATCGTGTCTTTTATGTAGAAGAAAAATACTAGCATTTTCATCTTCTCCACCTTGATCTTACAGTGCTTTTAAAATTCTGTAGTCCACACTTTAAACTACTAGCTGGTATAAAGGTGAATACATAAAGAGCTATACTCACAGTTTCTCACCTCAAATAGAGAATTCTTTAGATTAGCCTTTTCCTATAAGAGGTGGGCATTCACATGATTGACTGTGTATAATGCCTTTGCATGTCTGCAGTTATAAATACAGTAAAATTAAAATGATTGCCTAAGCTAATCTATTTGTTTTACTAAGATGAATAACTGTCTCTTCTCTTCCTTTTTTTTTTTTTTTTTTTTTTTTGTCACAGAAAAGATAGTGAAGTTCACAGTGGTAACTGGATGACCTGTCTACGTAATAGAAATAGGTGTTGAAAGAACTGGGTTGAGACTGTCTGTCTAATGAAGACCTGGAATAAAATGTGTAGTTTTAGGACCTACCAAAAAACACTCTTAAAAGCCATGTAGTTAAGTTGTAATGTTAAATACCAAAATGTAGCCATCTCTTTTGTGTAGCTAAATGATTAGTAGATTTAATTATCAATACCAGATGGTTGTAGGGGAGATGAAAGGAATAAGCAATGGCAGGGGGCCTGTGTGCCCAGCTCTCCTTGTTTTGGGGTAATGAATATAGAAGGCTTTCTCTTCTTTTTCCCTCTTCCCACTCACATTCTGATTTATTCTTCCCTGCCTTCCACCCCCACTACTTTTTGTGCTACATTTTATTTTACTTGCTTAGAGTTGGTAAACAGTAAGTACATTAAAAAATCTAGAACATTTGATGAATAAGAAATGAGTAGAATCTGAGTTCTAGTCTACTGTAATTTTAAACTAATAAATAGAAGTGGCATTTTAAGTGCTAAAAATCTTAGTGTGTCCTTTTTAAGGACAATGTTTCTTAAGATAACAATCATAATTTGGGAAGAGACAGTCTCACACATAATACATCATTTTTATATGTTCTATTTGAATAATAATGTTAGTGTTTGCATTCAGTTTTATAAAAATTACATCAGGGGCGCCTGGGTGGCTCAGTCGGTTAAGCGTCCGACTTCAGCCTGGTCACGATCTCACGGTCCGTGAGTTCGAGCCCCGCGTCGGGCTCTGGGCTGATGGCTCAGAGCCTGGAGCCTGTTTCCGATTCTGTGTCTCCCTCTCTCTCTGCCCCTCCCCCGTTCATGCTCTGTCTCTCTCTGTCCCAAAAATAAATAAACTTAAAAAAAAAAAAAAATTACATCAAAAATTATAAGTGCTTTCAATGCTTTCTACTAGTTCTTTTATACAGTGTCTTGTCATTAAAATATTTTTGTTGCAGAAAAAGATGATCCTCTCTCCCTTCTGCATGACACAAGTGAGGACATCCAGTCAGGGGAAGAGCAATAATTACTTAACGTGTCTACTCACCCATTCCCAGTCTGTTTGGCTAGGGTACTTGAGGTAGGCTTGAGAAAATTTTTCACTTAGGATACTGTCTTCCTATGTTCACGGTATTTAGAATTTTTGAAAATAAATAGTCATGTACCTACAATTAAGTACTAGGGAAAATAAATTCGTATATTATTAAATACTAGCTCCTTTTTAAAAAAGAAAATTTACAAATTTAAACTAGATTATTTTTGTAAAATCAATTAATTTGTGTGTTCACGTTGTAGTACATTCACAAGACCTTTGTTTTGACATTGCATATTTGATACCAATGACAATAAGCTCCCAGGTATCAGTATAAAAAGAGGATATTTTTAATAGAATGCAAACCAGATAAAAATGGAATTATTTATGAGAACTCATTGTCAGGTAATGTTGCAGCCACACTATTTATGATTTAATACATTCTACACTATTTATGATTTAATGCATTTAGGTTTAACACACACACACACACGTATCTCTTACTGCAGATAAATTGCCAGAATTCCAAAAGCTTTTTTCTGCTTCTCACTCTGAGGCTTCATCTGATCCTAAATTTATGTAGCAATTATGTTCTGGAAAACCAAGGAAACAATTACTATAGTGTACCTGAAATTAAAGTTGAGAAATATCTTCTTCATATCTTCTATTAGACAAAAGTACTTGTTTTGAGCTACTTGCAACAATGAAACTGCATCTCATTTTTGACTCTGTGTGCATTCTCTACCTAAATTGTTATCATTGATGGATTAGACATGTACAGTCACTTAGTGTCCTGGAAACAAGGGACAAATTAGTGTATCAAATGGTAAAATAATGAAAATAGCCAATGAAGAAAAATGTAAAAAATTCTTATGCACATTATATATATGTATATATACATATATATACACTTTTTAATATATACTTATGTGTGTATATATACATATATTTGAAGGCTAGTACATAAAAGCCTGATTATTATGCATATTTTAGTTTAGTTCCTTTTGTTTCTACTTATAGGTTCGCTAAAATGGGAATAAATAGTCCATTAGTTTATTTTATAGTTAGTTGCATTACACCATCCCTCAAACAGAACAAACTGACCTTGGGGTGCTTGGGTGGCTCAGTCCAACTTTGGCTCAGGTCATGATCTTGTAGTTCATGAGTTTGAGCCCCACATTGGGCTCTCTGCTGTCAGCACAGAGCTTTCTTCAGATCCTCTGTCCCCGTCTCTCTTGCCCTCCCCTGCTTGTGCATGCGCACGGTCTGTTTCTCTCTCTCAAAAATAAACATTAAAAAAAGAAGAAGAAGAAACTGACCTTATGTGGTAAACGCTTTTTATGTATATTGAGGATATATGGTCTATAAACATTGTTTCTAATGAGAGATATGACCCAAATAGTAACAAAATGTAACAAATACAAAAGAATAGGATCTGTTAGCATATAATCCCTACTATAATGTGATAAACAGATGATGGTGGTCTGTGATGTTTAGATGATAGAGATTAACTTCTCAAATGTTCTCAGTATCAGTAGTCACTATACTGCAGAACCTGTTATTGCAGCTTTTTACACTGTTGATCGTGTGCTTCCATGACATACAGGAGTGCTGGAAAGCATTTGCTCTCCCCTGCATCTCACTGCTCTTGCAAATGTCTGATTGACTAGGCGTCATGCAGTGTTTCATCTTAAATAGGATTTGGGACTGTCAAACTGGGTTATGCAAGCTGTGGGAGTAGCTGGTTCATTGAAAGCAAGTAATTAATTTTCTTTAGTGTCGGTTTGGTTTTTGACCAAGTGTAATTGGTAGTATATTTATTGGCAACAACTGACCTCGAAAGAATTCTGTTTAGCAAGATTATGAAAAGACAAATATTTAAGGACAGAAGGGAGTAACTAGGCATTAACTTTATTAACACATTCAAATACCGTTAGTTAGAACTATATGAAATTCCCTACACAAGAGAAATTTCAAATGGTTCAATGTAATATGTGGACTATAAGGTGTATTATTTCTCATATTTATTTTTCTTCGTAGAACATATCTCTGTACCATTACTTTCCAGAACACATTTTTGGAAATACTGTCATAAATGACAGCTGGCAGAAATTCATGGTAGTGTACATTTCTCAGAGATATTTCTAGTCTTGCTAAGAAGACAATCTATCAGAAGATCATGGGGCACAAAAGAACTATTAAAATATTGTATATTAGGTTAGGAAAAAACTGTTTTTTAGTGTAGACTTTGTGGTTCTTGACTTGAGATTTGTTCCCCAGTGTTCTAGGATCCACTAAAAACCTGTGAGATGGACATTTTTCTCAGAGAGAAAGTCCTTGCCTTTCATCTTGTTTTTTAAAGTAATATCTGAAGAAAGAAGGGATGGAGAGAATCTTTCAAAGGTTTTCTCCTTTTGTAGCAGGTACAATAATTTAAGTGTTTCTCACATTTGATAATGCACAAATCCTTTAATAAAAAAAAATATGGGGGCGCCTAGGTGACTCAGCACTTAAGCATCTGACTTTTGATTTTGGCTCAGGTCATGATCTCAACAGTTTGTGAGTTCGAGCCCCATGTCAGGCTCTGTGCTATGTCAACATGGAGCCTGCTTGGAATTCTCTCTCCCTCTCTGCCCCTACCCCACTCATTCATTCTTTCTCTCTCTCTCTCTCTCTCTCTCTCTCTCTCTCTCTCTCTCCCTCTCTCAAAATAAAGAAATAAACTTAAAAATTTTTTAAAAAAGTGTTATGTACCCTGAGAACACAGTTCTCATGGATCACAGTTTTGGAAACTGAGTTACTAAATTTCATTCTATGAAAATCTCTTTTCAGATTCTTATAGAATCTTTATACCTGCAAGAATATATCTGTGGACTTCAACTTAGACAGACAATTGTCTTAAACAATATTGGGTTTCAAATGGCTGTACAGGAAAAACTTCCAAATGATTACAGCCAGGAGTAGAGGAAATATTTAATGGTCTTAGACATCTAGAAAATGTCTAGCATGTATGTTTCTGCCCCATGGGGAATTTCTTTATAATTTCAACTATAGATAGGAAATCACTCATACACTAATAGAAAGGGGCACTATATTCTGTTTAACAAATTTAGTTGTCCATCTCCATTTACAGAGCTCAGGCATATTGTGACAAAGGGTGAACTTTGACCAAATTAACAAAGTCTAAGAGCATTCTATAAATACTGGAAATGCCCAAACACAAGAACAACAGGAAAGGGAAGGACCTGGATGGAACACAAAATAATCCAGAAAAATTCCTGCAGTGAGATACGGTGACTAGGCCAGGATGAGGCCATTCTTTCAGGCACAAACAGCTAAGGCATCTCTCCATCTCCTAAGGACAGCAGATGTGGAAGATTGTATATAATGATCTATTATAACTGTATATTTTTGTTACAGAAATAGAAAATACAGATTGCTCACGACAATGAATTCAGTCATGCTGGTTGATACACTTTTTTAGTTTGCATAAATTTTTAGTCATAATATATCCAGATACTTTTACATATAGTTCTCTGCCCACTCGGTGGGCACTTAAAGGCTGTTCCCAGTGTGGTCAAGAAGCATTATCCCTTTCAAAATGCTCATTTAGAAAGTTTCCTTTTTGTGACTGCAATGTGAAATGTAAGAGTAGATTCAGTTTTCACAGTGTATGCTACTTACAGTCTCATAACATCAGGACATTTTATTGTGACTAATTGTATCAATCTCCCTGATTGGAGTATAATTCCTCGAGGACCAGCACTATTTGATCACATCTGTACTCTTAGCACACAAAAGGTATTCAAGAGATGCTAATTGCAACATTGACAAATGCTTCCTGCTGTTTCATAACCTGTAGGACTCTCCTTTGTGTTTCTAGAATACAGTGGTTTATATGTGTTGATTACAGATGAACGCTACACACATTAGTGATAATTCTTTTTATTTAATAACTTGAAAGTATTTCTCAGGATGTCAAAAATCTATTTTGGCAAAGATTTTCAGGACAGATGAGACTCAAAAATGGCTCAGAGAGGGGGCGCCTGCACGACTCAGGTTAAGCATCTGACTGCAGCTCAGGTCATGATCTCACGGCTCGTGGGTTTGAGCCCCGTGTCGTGCTCTGTGCTGACAGCTCAGGCCTGGAGCCTGCTTCAGATTCTGTCTCCCTGTCTCTCTGCCCCTCCCCTGCTCATGGTCTGTCTCTCAGTCTCTCTCTCTCTCTCAAAAAAAAAAAAAAAAAAAAAAAAAAAGAAATTAAAAATGGCTCAGAGTGATCAGTAGAAAATGAATTCACTTGTTTTTGGAGCTGGTTTTGATAATACCCTATCAATACAAATATGGAAATTACAGCATTTTGACAGCAAAATTAATGATCCTTTTTCTCAGGATAATAAAATATGCTTAAAATTCAGACTTTAGATGATACTGAAATATGACTCTTAAATTCTTTATTAAGAAAGATAAATGTTCAGGGCTCCCAGGTAGCTCGGTCTGTCAAGCGTCCATCTCTTGATTTCAGCTCAGGTCATGATCTCACGGTTCATGAGATCAAGCCCCACTGTCAGCACAGAGTCTGCTTGGTTCTCTCTCTGTCTCTCTCTCTGTCCCCCCTTCCCCCCACTCATGAGCTCTCTCTCTCTCTCTCTCAAAATAAATAAATAAATAATCATTTAAAAAAGCAATGATAAATTTACTGTAGGGTTTTTTAGGTTGATTTCTATACTGATCATCCAATATAATTGTATATATGCTGCTGTATCCATAAAGACACCTTTCAGAGAGCTAACCTCATAGTGAAGAATAATGAATGATACACATATATATATAATAAGGTTTCCAGAGAATTTAAAACTAAAGATTGAGAAGAAAAGGCTTAGTATTCTAGGAGATATCTGCTTTCCTCTCCAAGTTCTCTCTACTTTGTAAAATGGCTTCAGGAGGAGAAAGCCACTTGAGATCATGTACTAGATTTATTTGAAAATATGAAAAAAAAAAAACAAAAAAAACCAGAAGCACAAATCCATAAATCTCTTGTAACAACTGAGAGGGAAGTACATATAATTTGCGGTTAATGGTTTTTTGGGTTAATCACCCTAGTAAAATTGGAGTTACAAACCACTGAACGTTCATCTACTTATTTATTTAATAAACATTTCTTGGGGCGCCTGGGTGGCTCAGTTGGTTGAGTGAGTGACTGACTTGGGCTCAGGTCATGATCTCGCAGTCTGTGAGTTTGAGCCCTGCGTCGGGCTCTGTGCTGGCAGCTCAGAGCCTGGAGCTTGCTTGGCATTCTGCGTCTCCCTCTGTCTCTGCCCCTCTCCTGCTCATGCTCGCTCGCTCTCTCTCTCTCTCTCTCTTTCTCTCAAGAATAAATAAACAACAACAACAAAAATTAAAAAAATAAACATTTCTTTTGTGCTTGTTATTAGTCACCCATTTGATTCTGGGGATACAACCCCTAGAGTGCAACTGTAGGAAACACACAAACAAGGGTACTAAGTGATATCATACAAGTATATGTTTGTACAGAATACGGTGGGAACATAGAGGTGAGAGAGGTCAATTCTACCTTAGGTAGGGATGTGGAAAGGAAAAATAAAGGATAGCTTGAGAAAAGCTATGGAACTGTAAAACAGTTCAACTAGAATCCACCAGGCAGATGGGTGTGATGGATATAGTAGGCATAGCTGAAATGGAGGAAACCAATTGCAGCAGCTGGAAAAGCCAGAGAGCTTTGGGGGCCTCAATAGACAGCCCTCACCCCATGGTTTCACCCGAGTTAGTGACATTTTTTCCTTCATATCTTGGAAATATCTGGGAGAACAAGTTAGAGGGACAAAATGGAAGGAGGCAGATGAGGAAATTATTGATGAAAGCAGTGTGGGAGAGTGATGATGAAGACTTATTACTGGTTGAAATGGGGATTTGATTTTGGATGATAGAAACGTCAGGAATGTGAATTGAGAGAACTTGCAATGTTAGGAAGTGGGCTTGAGAAGGGCATCTGTGATAACTCAGGTTATAGTTTGAGTGACTAAGGTGTTAGTCTCTGAGAAAAAGGATACTATTTTGCATGGTTTATACACTTTAATCTTCACAATTTTGTGAGATAAGAAATACTATTATAATTTTGTAAAGAAGGAAAAAGAGGTAGAGATTAAAGACTTAATCCAATTTTTTATAGGTAGAAATGACGAAATCATATTGGACACAAGTGTCTGATTCTAGGATCTGAGCTTATAATCACCATTCTAGGCTACCTCACAAGGCAATGATAAACCACAAGATTTTTGAAAGTTAAAATTAGAGGAACAGAAAAAGAAAGGTTACAACAAGATGAAAATAAAACTATTGAATTTATATTTAAAAAGACATTCGTGCTGAGAAATTCTGCTAGAAATTTATCAGCATATATTTAATACCCATATATGCCCTTGATATAAGGTAAGACAGACAGGGTGCCTAGGTGGCTCAGTTGGGTAAGCCTTCAACTCTTGATTTCGTCTCAGGTCATGATCTCAAGGTTCCTGGGATCCAGGATCCCTGTCGGACTCCATGCTGACATTTTGGAGCCTGCTTGGAATTCTCTCTCTCCCTCTCTGTCCCTCTCTCTCTACCCTTCCCCCACTTGTGCTCTCTCTGTCTCTCAAAATAAATGAACATTAAAAAAAAAAGGTCAGACACACACACACACACAGACTTGAAACAAAAATAATTCAAGGTTAGTTCAATGATATAGTTATCTGTTCATCCACTTATAATTTTACTTATTTCTCTTAAGTTTCCATAACAAGAATATTATAGCAGTTACATAATTAAGCTACAATATTTCCAGGAATCTCATTCATGTACAACTTGTAGGTTAATACTTCATAACATTCGTTTATTAAAGTAATTAGTTGGAAATGTGGCTTGCTTTTTAAATTAGTTGTAAATCAGTTGTGCTAAAAATTGATGTAATCAGTAAGAAATTATAGATTGTTTTTAAAATTTGTGTACACTTTTCAGGTTATTAACATCTGACTATTAATATCAACTAAAAACTGATGATACCTATTTCTGTATTGTGTCAATTTTAGGAATTTATTTTGAATATTTCTAGCACCAGCTTAGAAACAAAAACAAAAACAACTCCCTTCATCAAACTATCTTCTGTAGCTGCAGGCTTACAATTTCTAAAAACCAAACCCAAGTCTGATCCTGTGATTGGCTGAACTTTCAAATGCAACAACGTGAATGAATCTCAGAAACATAATGTAGAGCAAAAATGCCGGGCACAAAAAGCATATATTATATGATTACGTTTAAGAAAAGACAAAAAAAGAAAAGTAAAAACTAGCTAACCTAATCTTTAGTTTTTAGAGCTATAAGGTTTAATAGCACAACTATTTTTTAAAAAAGCAAGAAGGTAATTACCATAAATATTAAGAGAGTAAATACTACTAACAGTGAAGAAAGGAATAATAATTGGGAGAGGGCGGAGTGGGCCTTTGACACTGCTGACCGTGCTCAGTTTCCTGCCCTGGATAGGGTTATATGGGTGATCACCTTGTGGTAATTTCATGGGCTGTCCGTTTACATTCTATACAATTTCCTACATGTATTATTTTTCAAAATGAAAAGGATTAAAATAACCCTGAAATGGCTTTTCCTCTTACTCAGAGTAAGAAGACAAGGTCCTGAAATTACCGGCAAGTCCCTCAATGATCTGGCCCCCTATTAACTGTTTGATTTCTCAATTTTTCCTCTCTCGCCTCCCTCACTCTTCTACATACACAGTTGAATGCAATTAGAGAAAACTAAACCGCCAGGATGTCTGGTATCACTTAAAATTCGTAACTCCTAAGCCTAAAATAGACTCTGAAAGCTGCCTGGAAATGCACTCTATCTCCCTAGTCCATTCACTGATCACTCACCTGGGTGACTGTGTCGCACCTCTGCTCTATCTTCAAGCCCTCCATGGCCCTCACCCCTAATTTCACTATCCTGCCTCACTCCCAAGTATCGGTTTCCTTTCCTCTTTGTTCTGAGAAAGGATTCTGTGCAACGGACATAGAGATGTATTTCCCACAACCCCCTTCAAGGGGAGATCCATCAGCCCAGCTGCTGGGAGAGCTGTCAGCAGCTATCCTTCAAACAGCAAGCAGCTACTTCAGGGGCCACTTCACCTAGCAAGGGCCCAAGAGGGCACGCTTCCAGAGAATGTGTGTGCACTTCCTATGTCTGCGCAGGGGCAAGTGAATGGGGGTGGCATGAAGGCACCTAGGGACAAACTCAGAGCTCTCTCTGGGGTTGGTTAAAGCCTTATTTGGCACGCATTGCACTTTGAAATTTTCTTCCACCCAATCCTGTTTCCTCCCTCTCATTTCCGTCAGTCTTGATCCCTAACACATATTCACTATTCCAAACTTCATCTCAGTTTTGTCAACCAGAGGACCCGATCTGTGACACCTCACAAAGTATTCAGACTCCCATTACCATGTTCATCTAGCAACCTGCATCTGTTCCAGTACTCTATTACTGTCTTCTTGAGCTGGTGCTTGTTTTGAATGCTACCACGTCATTTGTGCACTGTATTTTTTTTTTTTTTTAAGTTTATTTATTTTGAGAGAGAGAAAGCATGAGTCAGGGAGGGGCAGAGAGAGAGAGGGAGAGAGAGAATCCTAAGCAGGCTCTGCACTGTCAATGCAGAGCCCGATGCAGGGCTCAAACTCACGAACAGCGAGATCATGACCTGAGCAGAAGTGGGAGGCTTAACCGACTGAGCCACCCAGGCGCCCCGTGTGCTGTATTTTCTTACTAAAGACATCACTGTAGCAGTTCACCCTCCCACCTCTAATGTCACCAATCTTTCCTCACTGGAAGTAATATCACAATAATATTACACATAATATATAAGAAAATAAAATAATATCTCCTGCTGGAATAACAATAGATTATTTCTGTTATTTCTTCCATCCTATAATTGAAATCATTCTTTTTTGGCCCAATTCACCAGCTACTGCCCTATTTCTCTGTTCTCTTTTGCAAAAAAAAAAAAAAAAAAAAAAAAAAAAAAAAATCTACTTTAAAAATGATCTATAATTCCCATCTCCAATTCCTCTCCTTTTGGTTTCTCTTTAGTATATTCTCACCAGGCTTTTGCCCCCCACCCCAACTGATCAATGGAAACTGCTCCTATCAAAGGCATCAATGCCCTCTACAAAGCAAACTTCGATGGTCTAATCTCTGCCTTCATGATACTCCTTTTCATGCTTGATAATTTTCTACTTTTTGAAGCTTCTTCCAGTTGGCTTCTGGAATATCATACTCTCTTGTTTATTCTACCTCACTGGTCATGCTTTCTCAGATGGGCCACCAATTGCACAGTTCCAAGATGTGCAATTTAATTAGACAAACATACAAATGGTCTTCCTTGGGGTTATGCTGTGAGGCAGCTCTTTCTCAGCCTCTTTTTCGGGTTTGTTTTACTGCTCTGACTCAATGTAGGAGTGCCACAGGACTCTGTGCTGAGTGCCTTTCTGTCCTCTAAGTACAAACATCTCTTTTCTAGACTTTGCTCAGACTCCGAAATCCACAGACTACCTGAAATCTTTACTTAAATGACTAATGAACATCTTAACGTGCCCAAAACTGAGTTCTAAACTTTCACTCCAGCTTGCTCCACTGGAAGTTTCTACTCTTTCAGTTCATGGTAACTCCTTCCTTTCAGTTCCTCAAGCCTCAGACACCTCATTCAAAACAAAACAAAATAGAAAAACAGTAAGGATCGCATATTACTTTTTCCTTCTGCTCAGAGATGAGGAGGGAATAGTGATGGTTAAATAGTGATGGTTAAAGTAGAGAATTGATCAACTTTTAATATGCTAGAGGTAATTCTCTGAATTTACATATTTTAAATGGGTTGATAATGACCAAAGAAATTTACCCTCTACTTCCTCCTTTTCTGCTGGTCCTCATTCCTTCCTCCCTTGATTCTCATATGCATTAATTTGTTTAATATCAAATCAGTCTTTCAGCTTTATATCTAGAGGAATATATTCAACATTTGTCACTCTGAGAAAACAACAGTAAATGGATTCACGTACGGTTATTGCATATATAAGGATATATATATATATATATCCAGTTAGGCAAGGAATTTCCTAAGGAGCCTTTGAAAAGTAATTTCTGGGGTTTAACTTACAATATGTGAAAATAAGCACAATTTCTAGTTATTATAGAAAGGAAAAACAAACTCAGCTCTGTAGCTCTTTTGGGTAGAAAAAACCCAAAAGCAAAAAGAAAGGTCACATTAAAATCTGTAGAAATGCACTGAAATACATATGCTTCACTTTTGCTTGACCTTAGATTTCCAGAATATTGAGAGGACAGACAAAGTCCATTCCCCATGAAAATTACTTGTAAAGTCAAGATGGTGGGATTTGCCAACGTTGTCATGGCTGGTGATGGTAACAACAAATCTTCCAACCTGGTCAGGCATTCTTTCATATAGAATAGTTTCCATGGAAACCCTGCCTGCAACCCACAGATTTCATGTACTGTATGTTCTGGCTAAATAAATAATGAAAAGCTGTCCTCTTTCTTATTTAATGATCTCCAGATCTGCATACTCAATAGGCAGGATGCCACCTCACATATCTTTTGCAGTGAAAAAAGACAAAATGAGGACATGAGAAAGTCAAGATTCCATCTCAGCATTTTAAAAGCACAGTCTGTGTTAAGAAATTGTATTTTCACTTCACCTCAGGTCAGAAGACCAGACTTGTATCACTGGCCATTCCTACCTCATCTGATCATGTTTATAGTCCACTCTCACACTCATGGAGGATGGCAATGACCTGACAACATATGCAGGAGTGTGAGGTGTTCTGAGAAACATCTTTGACGCAGATTGATGTAGGTTTTTAGTTCCCCATGGAAGGACTCTCTCCTTCCCAATGGCAGGTGTCACAGAGCAAGTTGTGACATGCTTTTTTGTCTCTGTGAGGTTGGGTTATATCGTCATCATATCCTGTTGCCATCTGTGTTCTTTCTATATGTCCCCAAATGTTACTTTCTTTAGTCACTGATTCATAAAAAAATACTTGAAACAGATAATAGCCTCATAATGAGGATTTTTTTTCTCCCTAGACAAATTGAAACGTTTTAGACCGTAGAAAATAAAGGAGTTTTACTGAATCCAGAGCAAATGCTTAAGAGTTTTTTTTCCTCTTTTTCCAAAATGAATAAATAACAATTGTAGGCCAATGTTTCTGTATAGTCTAACCAGGTAGTATTAGCTTTTCAGCCATGAAATGACTTTAAGCACTTCATTTTGAGGTAACTTATGGTATAAATTATGAATGTTATATTGTGATAGGAAATATAAAGCTAGGAGGTAATGGAGGGAGAAGAAGTAGTCTTAAATTGTATATGAAAAGAGTAATTTCTCTAGTTATATTCTCTCAGCCCTTGAAAGATTAACTTTCCGCTTGGCTAAAAAGAAGGTTGAAAAGGAAGTATTAGAACCTTGTATTACTGGACTTGTTTTGTTGAAAAGCTTGCTTCTTCTCCCCAAACAGAAATGTCCTGGAATGTGATAGGTACAGATGGAGAACTCTAAATAATTTATTGTCAACTTATGGCAAAGATTTGGGGAGAGAAAAGAAGTAACTGTGTCTTCCTGAGCCTAATTTTGTTAAGGAAATATAACCAAAGGGAAAGACATTAAGCCCTTTTCTAGTGAGGATCTAACCTGAAAAGGGAGGAGTACTCCACAGATAGGCAAGAATGATCACCCAGCACCAGTTTTCCTCTGGCACGTGGCACCAGGCATATGGGGCCCATAGTGAATATTTCTTGAATGAACAAGTGAATGAATGAATAAATAAATAAAATAAAGAGTACATTTTGCCAGTTACTTTAATCGAATACAAATTAAGAACAATATTTCATTACACTTTATAAAATGCCCATATTTCTTCTTTTTATTACTGTGTGAAGCATAATGAAGGAAACTATCAATGGAAACTCCATTTATTGTCTTAATGGTGAGATTTGTCAATTTTTGTCAAAAAATTGTTGATTTATCAAATAATACAGGAGGAAAGTTTTCACTAAATGAAATATAGGTGAGTGTAAATCTTTAGCAATGATTAAAGTCGGACAGACTTCCCTCATATTGAACTCAGTGCATAACATTTGACTATTATTTTCTTTTTTAGGAAGTGATTTTAATAATTGAGGATGGGGAATAAGAGGTGCTTTCCAAGTGCTAACCTCTCATGTTTGGAAGTTTCAAGAGACATGGGAAAGCTATTGGCTAATGGGTTTGAATGAATGGCTATCAGAAAATAAAAAGGAAATGCTCTATGCTATTATCTAGGTATCCTCCTCTCCTCCTCACCTCCTTCCATGTCTTTTTTCTGATCCTTTCACATTCCCCTCCCCACCCCACACACAGCCTCCCCACTGCCACCTGTAAGCAGTGACATTGAAAATGCTGGAGTAGAATGGCAGAAGGTCTCAAAGGTCAAGATCCAGTGACTTCAGACACTGCGACTTCTCAGAAAGTCCAAAGAGGTTATTTCCTTGCTAAACTACTAATGTATGCAAATTATGATGTACACAGGCGGAAAAAATGTTTTCCTAATCTCCATATTCAGGCAAACTACAAGCTTTGAAATATTCATGATAGCACACTGCAACATAAGTAAAGGATCTTGAAAATAGTATCTATTTCTGACATTTCAATTCCTGTTTATCAGGCATTATCAAAGGGGGCAATATTGTTTCTAAGGAGATAAAACTTCATTCTTGGAAAACAAAATATTCTTACTCTTTTTATACACAGAGCACAGGTATACAGACAGTAATTAGATATATGGTATATCTGAGGTGTTAAAATTTCATGATGGGTGATTAGGAAAAACTGCCTAGAAAGGCTTTTTAGGGTGACAGTAATGAGGGGAAAAAAGGTTAAGAAACACCATGGTATATTGTGTTTTAGTTTTCTAAAGATTTTTATCCAATGGAATAAATGGTAAAGAACTAACAGCCCTGTGGGAACCAATGTTTTAAATAGTGGAACCAATGCAGGACTTCCAGGTAAAAGCTTGTTTGTAGAATGTTCCTAGGTCTGGGACTGAAGTGAGGTCATTCTTATCTGAATGGAAGTCAACTCATTCTTGCAAGATGGTCTAAACGTGAAAGAGAAAGAAAAACAAAGCCATGTCCTGAAGAGAAAATGACACAGGGAGAGCACAGTGAACCTGAGCTGACAGTACAAAAGCAGGCAAGGAAGCCTCCTGTACCTGAGCACTTAGCCATTAGCAGGTGGAAGAGGAAGGTTCTGCTTTGGGGATCCAGCGGCCCCTGCCACTAATGAATGGCCCAAAAAGTATAAGATTAGCCACTTTTCCTAATAAAGGTAGGTCTGGAGAAATAATTTTGAAGTGTACCTTTTTGAAAATATGAGAAAAGGATGGAGAATTCTCTCTAACATGTAGTACTAAAAATCAAAATGAATTTTGTCTAGTAATCTTGCCTAATTTACTATTGATGAAAAGATCTTCATTTTGGAATTACATTTGGATTACATAAATATTTATGCAGAGTGTTTGAAATATTCTTTTCTAGATATATGTGCTCCTATATTCTTTGATGTATTAAGTGTGGTAACCAGGATATAGAAACAATCTAAGTGTCTATTGATGGATGAATACACATAAAGATGTGGTACACACACACACACAGAGAAATACTACTCAGCCATAAAAATAAAATAAAACCTTGACATTGTGACAACACGGATATGTCTAGAGGCTATTACCCTAAGTAAAATAAGTCAGAGAAAAACAAATACCACAGGGTTTTACTTACATGCAGGATCTAAACAACAAATAGGGATGCCTGGGTGGCTCATTCGATTAGGCATTTGACTCTTGGTTTCAGCTCAGGTCATGATCTTGTGGTTTCTTGAGTTCTAGCCCTGTGTTGGGCTCTGCACTGACAGCATGGAGCCTGCTTGGGATTCTGTGTCTCTCTCTCTCTGCCCCTCCCCCATTCACGCTGTCTCTGTCACTCTCAAAATAAATAAATAAACTTAAAAAATAAAATAGAACAAGCAAAATAGAACTCAGACTCATAGAAACAGAGAACAGATTGGTGGTTGCCAGAAGGTAGGGGAGTTGCAGGATGAGTGAAATGAGTGAAGATTAAAAAGTAATCTTAATCTTGCTTGTGCACCTACATGGCTCAGTAGGTTAAGCGAACAACTTTGGCTCAGGTCATGATCTCACAGTTTGTGGGTTCCAGCCCCACATCAGGTTCTGCTGACAGCTCAGAGCCTGGAGTCTGCTTCGATCCTGTGTCTCCTTCTCTCTCTGCCCTCCCCCACCTGCACTCTGTCTCTCTGTCTCTCTCTCAAAAATAAATAAACATTAAAAAAATTTTAAAAATCGAACTTCAAGCTGTATTACAAAGCTACAATCATCAATACAGTATGGTACTGCCAAAGGAACAGACACTCAGATCAGTGGAACAGAATAGAGAACCCAAAAATGGACCCACAAACATATGGCCAACTAATCTTTGACAAAGCAGGAAAGAATATCCAGGGGAATAAAGACAGTCCCTTCAGCAAGCAGTGCTGGGAAAACTGGACAGAGACATGCAAAAGAATGAACCTGGACCACACCATACACAAAAATAAACTCAAAATGGATGAAAGACCTAAATGTAAGACAGGAAGCCATCAAAATCCTTGAGAACAAAGCAGGCAAAAACCTCTTTGACTTTGGCTACAGCAACTTTTTACTCAACACGTCTCCAGAGGCAAGGGAAACAAAAGCAAAAATGAACTATTGGGACCTCATCAAAATAAAAACCTTCTGCACAGCAAAGGAAACAACCAGCAAAACTAAAAGGCAACCAATGGAATGGGAGAAGACATTTGCAAACGACATATCAGATAAAGGGTTAGTACCCAAAATCTATAAAGAACTTATCAAACTCAACACCCAAAAAACAACTAATCCAGTGAAGAAATGGGCAAAAGACATGAATAGACACTTCTCCAAAGAAGACATCCAGATGGCCAACCGACACATGAAAAAATGCTCCACATCACTCATCATCAGGGAAATACAAAGCAGAACCACAATGCAATACCACCTTACACCTGTCAGCATGGCTAACATTAACAACTCAGGCAACAACAGATGTTGGCGAGGACGCAGAGAAAGAGGATCTCTTTTGCATTGTTGGTGGGAATGCAAGCTTGTGCAGCCACTCTGGAAAACAGTATGAAGGTTCCTCAAAACATTAAAAATAGAATTACCCTACAACCCAGCAATTGCACTACTAGGCATTTATCCAAGGGATACAGGTGTGCTGTTTCAAAGAGGCACATGCACCCCAATGTTTATAGCAGCACTATTGACAATAGCCAAATTATGGTAAGAGCCCAAATGTCCATTGATGGATGAATAGATAAAGAAGATGTGGTATACCACACACACACAATGGAGTATTACTCAGCAATCAAAAGGAATGAAATCTGGCCATTCGCAACTACGTGGATAGAACTAGAGGGTATTATGCTAAAGGAAATTAGTCAGAGGAAGACAAAAATCATATGACTTCACTCATATGAGGACTTTAAGATACAAAACAGATGAACATAAGGGAGGGGAAACAAAAATAATATAAAAACAGGGAGGGGGAAAAACATAAGAGACTCTTAAATATGGAGAACAAACAGAGGGTACTGGAGGGGTTGTGGGAGGGGGGGATGGGCTAAATGGGTCAGGGGCATTAAGGAATCTACTCCTGAAATCATTGTTGCACTATATGCTAACTAATTTGGATGTAAATTTAAAAAATAAATTAAAAAAAAGTACAAACTTTCAGTTATAAAAGAAATTAGTCATGAGGATGTAATGTATAGCATGGGGAATATAGTCAATAATTTGTGTTAACCTTGTAAAGTGACAGATGGTATCTAGAATTATTGTGGCAACCATCTTGTATACTAATTGTCAAATCACTGTTTTACACCTGAAACTAATATGTCAATTAAACCTCAATAAAAATAATTTTAAAATGAAATATATCATTTTCTGTATTGTTCTATATATTTCTCAAGAAACATAAAATTTACTTTAAGTTGTTTTTCTCCAATAATTTTAATTAAAATAAACTGTTTTATTTCATTTTGAAACTAAAATCATGTTGGTTGATACTATATTGAGATGGGGAATGAATAGGCAGAAAAAAGAAAAGGAAAAAATTAAACAAAGGAATGAAAAGGAGAAAAAAATAGTTTTCATTACTATAGAAAATGGAAATTTTAGACTAGTGCTGCCCAATGGAAGTTTCTACTGTGGGGAAATGGTTTATAGTAGCATTTTCTAATATGGTAGCCACTAACTACCTGGGGATATTGAGCAGTTGAATTGCCTAGTGGGACTGAGAAAATGCATTTAAATTGTATTTAATTTCAATTCATTTAAATTTATATAACTGCTTGGGGCTAGTGCCTAACATATTGATCCATGCAAACCCTAGAGTATGAAGATGTTTTTATATTTAACTTTAATTTACACAAAGTACTTAGTTTAAAATACTATAAGAACACTGACAAATCATTGTGAATTTTCCTCATTACATGGATTTAGGCTTTCAGGCTAATACCATGTGTTCTGCTAAGATAACTGTCAATAGCAGTGTCCTGGTTCACAGTCCAAATAGACAGGCTTCCCACAGGTGGAGTTAATGAAAATGCATTGATTGCACATTTTTTAAATAAAAAAAATTGTCATCCTATAAATGGTTAAAGTTATATTAAAGAATATTAGTATTGACATTATATTTAAATAAAACATGCAATTTAGAACAAAATGTTAAACATTTCAAGGTATAATTTGGAAACTTATTCATTATAATTTTACTTATTTTCAATTATTACTGAACCTAAACATAATTCTCAACAGGAACTAAATCAAAGCTTGCATTCAGTGAAAAAAACCTAGCAGCCACTTATTGAACACTGAAAAATATGCAAGTTTTCCACATCTACTAAAATATTTAAGATAAATACAAATCAGACATGTACTCCAAAATGTACACATATTTTATTTATAAAATAAAACATACTTGCTTGGTCAAAGGCAAAGTGCATATATATATATATATATATATATATATATATATATATATACACACACACATATACATACATATATATATACAAACGCACACATATATGTATATGTATGCATATATATGTATATATATAGATACACACATGCATATATGTGTCTATATATAAATATACACACATACATTTTTTTGAGAGAGAAAAGTGCACAAGCAGGGGAGAGGGGCAGAGGGAGAGGGAGAATCTTAAGCAGGTTCCACACTTGGCGTGGAGCCAGATGTGGAGCTTGATCCCACAATCATGGGCCCACAACCTGAGCCAAAATCAAGAGTCAATGGTCAACTGACTGAGCCACGTAGGCAACTCAGGCAAATATATTTTTAGTTTTTAATTTTCTTCCAATTTTATTGAGATAAAATTGACATATAACATTGTATAAGGTTAAGGTGTACAACATGTTCATCTGAGACATTTTTATATTACAAAACGATTTCTACCATATCATCAGCTAATACCTCCGTCCTGTCATATAATTAGTATTTTGTTTTCTGTGAGAACAATTAAGGTCTACTGTTAGCAACGCTCAAATACATAATACAATATTATTAGATATAATCACTGTGCTATATACTAGATCCCCAGGTATTGTTAATCCTATAACTGGAAGTGTGTACCCTAGATCAATATCTCCCCATTTCCCTCACCTTTCAGCCCTTGGTAACCACTACTCAACTGTCTGTTTCTATGAGTTTGTTTTGTTTTGTTTTGTTTTGTTTTAGATTTCACAAATCTAAATATGATGCAAGTGGTATCATATAGTACTTGTCTGTCTTTGATTGATTTCACTTAGCATGATGCCCTCAAGATTTATCCAAATTATCTCAAATGGCAGGATTTCATCTTTCTCATGGCTGAATAATACTCCATTGTAAATATACCATGTCCTCTTTATCTACTTATCCATCGACAGATACTGAAGTTGTTTTCATATCATGGCTATTGTGAATAATACTGCAATGAACATGAGAGTACAGGTAACTCCACTGGATCCTGATTTCAATTCCTTTGAATATATATCCAAAAGGGAGATTTCTAGATTATACAGTAGGTCTATTTTTAATTTTTTGAGACTTCCATAGTGTTTTTCATAGTGGATGCACCAATTTATATTCCCACCAACAGTGAACAAATGTTCCCTATTCTCCACACCCTCGCTAACACTTGTTATCTCTAAAAGCAAGTATATTCTCCACACCCTCGCTAACACTTGTTATCTCTGAAAGCAAGTATATTTTTAGGTATTTTATTTCATAGGGATGAAATTTTGCTTACAATAAGATGAAAATGCCCTCCAGCATGTTTATTGTCTTAAGAGGTTATCATTTTGATAGAATTTTACAGCAATTATAAAAGACTATCTTCTAGTCTAGGTCTAGTATGGGAGAGAATATTTACATTAATTGGTCAAATATTGAATAGTTAACATATTTTTTAAGAATCATAGATAACAGATTCAAAAGTATAAGTTTCAGCTTGTGATTATTCCCCTTGTTTTCCTCCAATTTTTACTTTGTGATCTAATTATAGGTAACATTTATTAAACATCTAAAATTATATGTGAGGCACTATGTTAAGTCCTAATTTTATAGATGTTATCTCACTTAATGCTTCTCACAGTGCTGTTGTAGAACTATTATTGTCTGAATTGCACCCTGGAGTCAACCGCTCCTCACAGCGATTAGCTTACCAAGCCTCATACAGACAGCAGTTCCAGAGCCAAGATAATGCATCAGGCCCCTCCCCAGTCCAGGGCCCAGGGCTTACATCTTAATCTCTGCACCAACAGCCTCTTAAGAATTTCCAATATATAATAGCATGTTCTGGGAGCAATAATAGGAACTCCACAAAGTAGCAATTATAAGGGAGGATCTGCTAATGTCTTGGTTTAACACGGTGAGGGTATAACTTTTGATAATATCATGGATGAAGAAAGATTTATATTGAGCCCAATAATTAAAATGTAAAATTCTGGTTATCTTTTCCTTTTCTTTTGTCTTCCTTCCTTCCTTCCTTCCTTCCTTCCTTCCTTCCTTCCTTCTTTCTTTCCTTCTTTGTTTCTTTCTTAGACTTAAATGTCATAATACATAAAAAGACGCTGAACAAATTATTGAGTTGGCTTAATAATTGGCTCAAATTGTGGCTATTAAGTTGGGTTTATCTTATGTGTAAGTGATCACTCCAAAGGTTGGGAAGACCACTCTACCAGTACTCTCATGAAACCATCTGTTCTGATATTATTCAGAAAGTGACGCTTATCAATTCCATTGCATTATAAATTGTTTCCTAGTGATCATACATTTTGACTCCAGTCAATAGATTAATGAGCTTAGAGACTGGGGTGGGCATATCTCCTTAAGTATAAATGTCCGTTCTTGCCACTTCAATACAAACAAGTAGTTTCAGAAATAGAAATAGCAACATCTTGGGGTGCCTGGCTGGCTCAGTTGGTAGAGCCTGCACCTTTGATTTCAGGGTTGTGAGTTGAAGCCCCATGATGAACACAGAGATTACTTACAAAAAAAACAAAAACAAAATTAACATCTTTGTGTGTCTATATTTTCTTATATTCTGTAAAACTTGGAACAAAAAGAAATCTTATCTATGAAATATAACAGAAAACAGTGTAATATTAACTGTTTAATGGACATTTCTACAATAGTATCTCTTTTTTTGCACTAAGTAGACACATTTAATTTATTTAAAGCCCCATTTTTATGAAATGCTATGTGCACCAAATATGGCATTAATAGAAACTATGGCCTTTACCACAGGTTTATTTACACACGTCTAAGCTATTGAAAACACCCAGGGTATACCCTGTACTGTTGTATGCATGGTAGTTTGACCAAGCAAGTAGAGAATATATCCCTTACCTGCAACAAGCTTACAATCTAGTTATAAACAAAAATCTAAGAAGCCATCAAAGAAAAATTCTAAGTCAAGGCATTAATAACTCAAACTTTCATGGTCATAATTTGTGCAGCTCCATCAAAATCAAGCAGTGCTGCTGCTATTGTTTTAAAAATAGAATACTCAGCAAAGACTCAAGTGCACTGACATACTGAATAAAAGGAAAAGAAGTAAACTCCCTGGGAGCCTGTGAGTCATTTTATCTATGTATGTATGTATGTATGCATGTGTAATTGAAATGCTGTGAGTCAATTTCCCAATTGTGGGAAATTAGGTTTTAGAGGCTTTGACCTTTCCGTGTTGAAATACAGCCATGGAGCTTCTTTTTTTTCTTTCCCTTTCCCTTTCTTTCTGCCTCATCTATGGAAGGTAAAACCATAGAGCCAATCAGAAAGAAGAGGGGCCATTTTTTTTTTCTCCTTTTATAGTTTATCCTCTGAGAGATGAAAGAGGAAAAAACTGAGTTTGAAGTCATAGCCTGCAGCAGGAAATAAAACTTTGAGGAGTTTCCTCTGAAAGAAATCTCAAAGATCAGTACTGGTAAAGTTTTGCTATCTCAGAACTAAAGCGAAGAAGTGATGAATCACAAGAACGCAAACAAAAGTATAATGACAATGGCAACAGTTTTTATTTAGGTTTTTAGTTAATTTAAAGGCTGTTTCTAGAGGATGATACCCTTGCCTGTTGAATAGGTAAGCTGATTTGATTTAGTGAAGGTTTGCTTTTGAAAAATGGAAAATGCCTGCTTCTCTTGCACTGAGACCAAGCATTACAGTAACATAAATAGACTTTGCCCTTCTCCGAGGGCTGGGACCAATGTACTTTTGGCAGCTGATGGGTAGCGAGCCTTATTGTACCGAAAGTTCCCCAAGTTATAATTTCTTCCGAAACAAAATGTCTTGAAACTTAGCACTGAATGACTCAAGAAAGCTAAACTTCAGGCTCCTGTGTTAGTTTGTGCAGGCTGCCATAACCAAATACTGGACTGAGCAGCTAAAACAAAAACATTTGTTTTCTCATGGTTCTAGAGGCTGGAAGTCCAAGATCAGGGTGCTAGTGAATTTGGTTTCTGGTGCAACCTCTCTTTCTGGCTTGCAGACAGTTGCCTCCTTGCTGTGTCCTCACACAGCCTTTTTCTCTTATGCCTGCATTGAATGTCTCTCCCTCTTCTTAAAAGGACACTGATTTTATTGGATTAAGTCCCCACCCTTAAGACCTCTTTTAACCTTATCTCCTTAAGAGCTTATTTCCAAATACTGTCATCTTGGGGTTTAGGGCTTTACCATATAAATTTTGGGGGAACAAAGTTCAGTCCATAACATCCTTCATCTACCTGATGATGCTGTACTGCCAAGTTTATTATGATGGGGCTGCATCCAAGTTTGTCTGGGCAGCTTGTGAAGTCACCTTCTCCCAGAGCTCTCTCTCTTGGTCTTATCTGATGAACATATCTCCCTCCTCCCTCTTTCAGTCTAGAGAACCTAAAATTTGACACACATAAGAGCACCACTTGCCAAGCTCCAGCCCCAGCAGGTCCAGGGGTTCTCGAAGGATGAACGGCGTCGGCGAAAATAACAAATGGACACAGACAACAGCAGCGTGTTAGACTGGCCGCTTTATTGTGGCAAACGTGGCATTGTATTTGTTAGCAATTTCCTTGTAGCGTGCGTCATCTATGTTTCTCAGCATTACCTAATTCTAAAAACGTTCCTTTGTGCAATCACCCATTAAGGAACATCATGGTTATTTTCTTGTAACGTTCCCTCCTACCCTTTGCTTATTGATTAATTTCTTCATACTACTTTCACTATGTATCTACGCTTATTTACAGTCTATAAAGCATTTGCTTTGCTGTTTTCATGAAAGGTCATCTATCTCTCAATACCTCAAGTGTAACGTTTACAGGGATATGACTTCTTAATGGTTTCTTTGAACCATTGGCAGTACAAGGAGCAAAGGTATTCGCTTTGGTCTGGGGTGCCGGGAGGGAGCCAAGAGGGCCCTGGGAACCCACGCCTTATGCGCTCCCAGAGAGACAATGTATACCTAGGAACTAATGAACCATTCTGTACCTTAACCCTCCAGGCCCAATCATCATCTGGAATGCCTCCTGGAGGCCAAGTGGGCCTAGGGTTGGAGTAAATTGTATCCATAGATACATTCCCTTGTTGCCGGAGTGGGGGTTTCGAACCCATTTGTCCACCTCCTTGGCTGGGAAATATATGGGGCTATCCTTCCTGTAGGTGGAGGAGTCTTTATAGGGGGTGGCAAGGGCTGGATGTAGGGCCACATAATTTCCCTGCGGACTCTTACTTCTTTCCCCAATGGTTCTTTTCCCAGGGGGCCTGTTGTGGGCAATTCCCCAACCAACAAATCCCCAGGTACTTTCATTGGTAGGGGGGCTGCCCTGACCAACGCTAAGGCCACATTACAGAAAAGCAGGAATACGAGAAGCTTCACTGTCGGAGGGCCGCCCTGCGGTCCCGATCTGTCCACCACCTGGGCCCTGCCATCAAGCTGGTTGGATAGCTCGGCTTCCAGCACTTCCCTTCGCTCTCTCTCTCTCTCTCTCCTCTTCACAATCCCCAGGAAAAGGCTTTTCTCTACATCATTTCTTCTGACTTTCTGTCCTCCCCCTCTTTCTGACTCTAGCTAAAATTTAATGATAGATAGCAGTTCTTTCTCTACACTGTAAACATGTCTATAAACTGAGTTCTTGAAAACTGGTGTTGATATGCTAGTAAAAAGAACCACATTATTTTTTTACATGTGTTTATTTATTTTGAGAGAGAGAGAGAGAGAGAAAACATGCACATGCATGTGCCTGAGTGGGGGAGGGGCCGAGAGTGAGGGAGAGAGAGAATCCCAAGCAGGCTCTGCACTGTTAGTGCAGAGCCAGACGTGGGGTTCAATCTCACAAACCATGAGATCATGACCTGAGCCGAAATCTGGAGTCAGATGCTGAACCGAACGAGACACCAAGCACACCAAAAACAAAATTAATTTTTAAAATTTTCTCTCAGGTCTGTCAGTGTGTTTATTGTCTTGCTGTATAATCCTATTTTTGAATAATAAATTTATTTTTATTATTTTTATTTTATTATTTTATTATTATTTATTACCTGAGATAATTTTCTCAGGTAATATACACTGTGTTTGTTTGTTTCATTTTATATGTGTGACTAAAACAAGAAAAAGAGAAACAGGGCTCTTGGGTGGCTCAGTCGGTTTAGCCTCTGACTCGTGATTTGGGCTCAGGTCATGATCTCATTGTTCGTGAGATCCACCCTTGTCATGGGCTCCATGCTGACAGTGCAGAGCCTGCTTGGGATTCTCTCTCTCGTCTCTCTCTCTCTCTTTCTGCCCTTCCCCTGCTCATGTTCACTCTCTCTTTCTCTCAAAATAAATAAACTTAAAAATAAAGTTTAAAAAAAGATAAACAATTAAAAGAAGAAATAAAACATTTTATATGTGAACAGGGTAACGTAGGATTTAGAATTCAAATCATTCTATTTTATGGAACAAGAAATATTTTTCATTTAGGTTCTTGACCTCCCTATTACTAGGTAAGTGCGGGTACTTATCAGCATGCAGGGAGGAGTTAAACCAAAAAAGAGTATGTTGAATGAGCTACAGGAACGCTCTTATGCAGAAGTGCTGATTTTCTTCTTATATAATCATCTTTGATTGCCAGTAAGGCTTGGAGATGATTAAAAGGAAAGACGAAAGTGTTGTTAGTACACTTACGTACCTTGTTAGCAAATTGTTGAAACTCACTAAAAGGCACTGGAACTGGTTCTCAGATGAATCCGGAAGATAAAATTATTCCTGTCCTCCTAAGTCCTTACTAGGTGTCCAGAAGCCACTAATATTTCTGAAATTTTTATTTAGGCATCAATTTTTACATTTTTTGAGCTCTCTGTGCTTATGAGACTTCCTAGTTATTGGAATTCCTCCCCCAGGTGACCCTTTATGGGAGGAGAGATTCCTTAAGATAAGTTTCCTTATCATTTCTGGTTCTCATTAATGAACAAGAAGCATAAGCAGAAGATTTACATTTTCATGTGTTTATTCCAGAAGTATTTATTGAGTACCCATGTTCCAGGCATTGCTTTACGTTCTGGAAACACACAATGACAAAACACAAACTATAAAGAGCTCACTAACTAATGGGGATGGTGGAGAAAAGAAAAAACGATTTCCATTCAGTGAGATGGGTGTGTTAGAAATAACTAGGGGACACAGTGAGATAATAAAGGAGAGAGCAGGGAGAAGGCGCCACAGAGCAGATGCACTGTGTTTTGTCTTGAAGGATGAGTAGGGGCTTTCCAGGCTGGCAAAGAGAGGGAAGAGCACACAGAACATGTGTTAAGACAGAGAGCAGTGAAAAGCTTGACTATGAAATCACATCTTTATTTTAGTTATATTCTGCTTGACTCTAGGGCAAAATCACAGTATTGATATCTTTATATCTTTAAATTTTTTTTTTAATGTTTATTTATTTTGGAGAGAGAGAGAGAGAAAGAGCCTGAGTGGGGGAGGGGCAGAGAGACAGGGAGACACAGAATCTGAAGCAGGTTCCAGGCTCTGAGCTGTCAGCACAGAGCCTGACGCAGGGCTCGAATTCATGAACCATGAGATCATGACCTGACTTGAAGTCAAAGTCGCACGCTTAACCGACTAAGCCACCCAGGCACCCCTATCTTTATATCTTTGATAAATCTTTGCCTTTTAATCTTTTAAAAATTGGAACCAGTGGAATATTTATGTTTTCATACAATGAATGGTCTTATTCTTATTCTTTAAATTCAGAAGTTCATCCAAATATTTTACAATATGTTTTCCTTCTGCTTCTGTAAAAAGAACGACAAACTGCAGTTAAGTGGCAGTAATGCCTTAGGATGCTGAAGCTCACGGAGGTATGCATTTATTATGGCATGCACTTTAATATGCCCAGGAAGAGACAGTTTGCAGGAAATGTATTCTAGTCTGATGTAGTGTGGCTGTTCTTTTAGGTCACGGTGTGAGTTCTTCTCTGTTCTCCTCACTTGCCTTCTACGCTCATCCAAGGCAGTGGCGCTGCTGCTTGGATTTGTAAATCCCAGACATATCACTTCTTTTTTTTTTACTTTTTAAATTTAAAGATGTTTTATTTTATTTAAATCCAAGTTAGTTAAAGTATAGTGTAGTAATGATTTCAGGAATAGAATTTAATGATTCATCACTTACATACAACACCCAGTGCTCATCCCAACAAGTGTCCTCCTTAATGTCCATCGCTCATATAGCCCATCCCCCAACTCAACACCCGCCTGCAACCCTCAGTTTGTTCTCTGTATTTAAGAGTCTCTTATGGTTTGTTTCCCTCTCTGTTTTTATCTTACTTTTGCTTCTCTTCCCCAATGTTCATCTGTTTTGTTTCTTAAATTCCACATACGGGTGAAGTCATATGATATTTGTCTTTCTCTGACTTATTTCACTTAGCATAATACACTCTAGTTCCTTTCATGTTGTTGCAAATGGCAAGATTTCATTCTTTTTGATCACTGATTAATATTCCATTGTATATGTATATACCACATCTTCTTTATACATTTATCTGCCAATGGACATTTGGGCTCTTTCCATACTTTGCCTATTGTTGATAGTGCTGCTATAAACATGGGGGTGCACGTGCCCCTTCAGAAAAGCACACCTGTATCCCTTGGATAAATACCTAGGAGTGTAATCGCTGGGTCATACGGTAGTTCTATTTTTAACTTTTTGAGAACCCTCCATACTGTTTTCCAGAGTGGCTGCACCAGCTTGCATCCCCACCTGCAGTGGAGACATGCCATTTCTTTCACCAGAGGTGAGATGGCTTGAAGTTAAAAATACATGGTAGTCCAGCAATATTCACCTCTCTCTTTTCTAATTTTATGTGACTGGGTTAGAGAATTCACTGACAATTTCAGCTGCTCCCTTCCCAGGTTTTTTTCTGTTTTATTTTTCTTTTTTTATGTTTTTGTTTTCTCTTTTCACTTAATAGCTTGTGTGATATCGGGGTCCTCCTAAGATACTGGGGCAGTGTGGGAAAAGGTCATGCTTGGCCAAAGACACAAAACCTCTGCCAGAAACCTGCCTTTGTGGTCCTTGGTCAGTGATTCCATGGTTACTAAAGTGGTTCTTTATTTTCCATTGAGCTACATTTCCCTTTATAGAGCAACTTGGGAAAAGAAGGGAGGGGGAGGAATGATTGACAGGTTTGGGGCATTTTTCTATTTTGGGATATAATACCACCAAATACTAACAGAAATATGCTCTTGATTCCTAATTTTTGGGCACAGTCTCAGCAGGCTGGAAGGTCAACGAATGTACCGAGCATTTGGGAACCAAAATTGCATATAGAGAGGTCAGAGCGATGCTGTGTCCACACATACTGGGTCATGCTCGTTGAGGTGAGCAAAACAAGAAATTCATCTGGAGGCGAAGAAAAATATATCTGGTATTTGCTGAGGTTTGGGGAAATAAGAACTCACATACTGTTGTGAGTATGTTACTTCATATAATTCTTTAAGTGAATAATTAACTATTAAAAATTGGATACCAAACCCATCATCCCAGAAATTCTAGTCTGAAATGTAGCCTTCAAATGTACTTGCACAAGCAGTTAGATAGGTATGAGAGTCTTCCTTGCAGTCTTGTTTCTAAAACTGGAAACAACCCAGATGTCCATAATAACCAAAGAACTGGTTTAAAAGGGCACAATAATTTGTGGTACATTGTACAATAGGACATCAAACATACACTGAAAAGAATGATATTTATGTGGTCGTATTTATTATGCAGATTTAATTTTTAAAGAAAACAAGGTACAAAACACTATTTATAATATAATCCTATTTGTGCAAAAACCAAAGTATATGAATGCTTGTCTATTCACAAAAGACCTTTCCCAAACACACATACTGCTAAGAGTAGTTATACTTGAGGAATGGATAAAGTGCATTTGTGTGTACTTTTTTAGAAATTATGTGCATGCATCACTTTTATGATAAAATTGTTTTAAGAGGTAAGCAAGGTCTGATGCAAATAATAATAAAAGCATAAGATATAACATTATACAGATTTGGTTAACTACTTTCTCTTGCAGGAGTTTCTTTACTTGTCTTCAGTGGCATCACTTCTACAAGATGTATTTTTCTCCTGGTCATTCTTGATTCTTCTCTGATATTGCCTTCTCTTCCACCCTCTCCTAAAGATTTGTACTGGACCTATTCTCTCACTGTGCAGATTTTCTACAGATGAACTTATCTGCCCCACTCCCTCTGGTTTCCCGTACTGTCTCTATGCTGATGACTCTCAAATCTATTTCTCAGCACGAACTCCTTTTCTGAGTCCCAGATCAATAAATCTAATTACCTCCCCAAATCTGTAGCTCACATTCAACATGCATGAAACAAGACTATCCTCTTACCTTCAAACAGTCCTATCCTCCTTCAATATTTCTCTTCTCAGTAAATGTCACCAGTCAAAAGCCACCAGGACACAGTGTAGTCAAACAAAGTTGTGCTTATTTACCACAGCGAGGAAGATTGCTCATTCAGGGAATGTGGGGCATCTCAGGAAGAGAGTGTTTGAAGGGGATTGATATAGAAGATGGGTTTGTGTTAATAAGTGATCTTGGAGAAGGTTTCTGGGAGACAGGACTGGCTATGGATTAGGTGTACCTATTAGGGGAAATTCTGTAATTGGATACCTTAACCCTTTTTATCTATCAAGTGGGAGGAATGGATGAATGAAGCAGAGGAGCGGGGTAAATTCTGTGGTAGAGAAGCAGCTGTTGCTCACGTTTGCTGAAAGAGAGTAATGTTTGGTCATTTTTGTGGTTTGCATCGTCAAGTGACAAAAGTAAAACAATTTAGTACTGAGTTCAATATCCTTTATTCACAGGAAAATAATCCATGGATGGGGAGAGTACAGTACCTCACAAGCAAGGGAGGATACTTCCTGACGGATTTTGTACAAGAATGAGTTTTATAGAGCATTAGAAGAGGCAACACAGACACAGGGTGTAATTGGCTAGGTCACAGATTTCCTCATAAGGCTAGCCAGCTCTATTTTATTTTTAATTTTTCTTAACATTTATTTATTTTTGAGACAGAGACAGAGCATGAATGGGGGAGCGTCAGAGAGAAGGAGACACAGAATCCGAAACAGGCTCCAGTCTCCAAGCTGTTAGCACAGAGCCCGATGCGTGGCTTGAACTCATGGACTATGAGATCATGACCTGAGCCGAAGTTGGCCGCTTAACCAACTGAGCCACCCAGGCGCCCCATGCCAGCTCAATTTTCTAGGGTAAGGTAGGCTAGCGAAAGCTGAGTTGGGGGTATGATTAGTTATGTCAGCATTCTTTACCGGGTGTTTTTCATAAGTGCAGGCTGACTTCGCTTTACATTTGTGACATGGACTGGGCCACTGGGATGGCTCTATTTCATGGGTCCTGATATATGAATTAATTTTATCAGCATGCTGTTCTTATTTTATTTGTGCTCAGTCATGATTACAGAGGGTTTTCTTTTTGTCTTGCACCATCATGATCACAGAATGAACTTGTCTGATGTTGTACAATCCTTTTTGTTCAATAGAACACCATGGCCTGCTACTCGGCAATAGTTCTGATGCAAAATGAACAAACCTTTTAAAAGAATGTCAAAGAGGGGCATCTGGGTCGCTTAGTCAGGTAACCTTCTGACTTTGGCTCAGGTCATGATCTCAGAGTTTGTGAGTTCAAGCCCCGCATTGGGCTCTGTGTTGATAACTCAGAGCCTGGAGCTTGTTCAGATTCTGTATCTCCTCTCTCTTCCTCTCCCCTCCTCATGTTCTGTCTCTCCCTCTCTCAAAAATAAGTAAACATTTTAAAAAATTATAAAAGAATGTTAAAGAGAAAGGAAGAGAGTTTTATTTCAACCCAAATTAGGACATCTGCCTGCAAAACACAATCTTCATAAGGAAGATACTACTTCAGGGAAGGAACATTTTGTGCAGGGTTATATATGTTTTTTACATAAAGAGTTGTAAACCATCATGAAGAAGGACATTCCACAAAGTTACAGACTTTATCTTATGTTTTTAGAATGTGTGAGGCTGTATGACTTTAATCTTATTGGAACCAGGGAGGGTTTGTTTGTTTTGTTTTGTTTTTTTGTTTTTTGCTTTATGTTTGGAATGCTCTGTTTTGGTTTCTTATTTATTTATTTGTAACAAAGCAGACATACAATATGTGCTCAGGGCAGAAATAGAGTCCATGTTTTCAGGTTTTGTGGAGTCATTTTGACCCTGGTAAAGGCTAAAATATAGCTTCCCTGGGAACCCATGAGCAGGGACCATAAACATTAAATGTTGAAAATCTCCTTTAAAGGGGACCCTGGGTGGCTCGGTTTAGCGTCTGACTCTTGATTTCAGCTCAGGTCATGATCGCGTAGTCATGAGATGAGTCCTACCACATGCTCCTCGCTGGGCATGAAGCCTGCTTGAGATTCTCTCTCTCCTTATCTCTCTGCACCTCCCCTATTCTTGCATCACACAAGCTCTCTCTCTCTTAAGATGAATGAATGAATGAATGAATGATTGATTGAATGAAAATCTCCTTTATCAACAATAACTGGGATACTAATTTTTTTCCTCACAACCATAGATCTAGTTGCCTAAGCCAGAAAAGTTGGCATCATCCCTGCATACTTTATCTTTATGCAGCACATTCCACTGTTACAGCACATACTCCTCACCCAGGAAGAGACAAGCCACAGGCACTTGGGGGAATCAGAAAACACTGTTTATTGCGCACCGGTGCCGGCCCAGCAGAGTCACCTCCAAAGGCTGAGCCTCAAACTTTGGCATCGGCCTCCTTTTATGGCTGGGATGGTAGGGGGTTGAGAGACAAGAAAAAGGGGAGGGGGAACTTATCAGTGGTGCTATCTTGGCAGTTGGTGAACACAGGAGGCAAACAAAATTACAGAAGCCAAAATTATGCAAGGGGAGTATTCAGCCTCAGGCATCTCGCTGGCCCCTTTTATCTTGTTTTTACTAGCTCTTCTCATCACCAATTAGCAAACTCTCCTGAGTGTCTTAAATAACTCTTGGGGCTCCTGGGTGGCCCAATCGGTTGAGTGTTAGACTCTTAATTTCAACTTAGGCAATGATCCCAGGGTCATGGGATCAAGTCCTGCATCATTCTCTCTCTCTCTCTCTCCCTCTCTTTCTGCCCCTCTCTCCCACTCTCTCTCTTTCTAAAAAAATGTGTATATATATATATATATATATATATACACACACACAAGTATATGTATGTATATATATATATATATGTGTGTGTGTGTGTGTGTGTGTGTGTGTATACACAAATGACTCTAAAATCCATCAGCATTCCCTTTTCTCACTTCCACCACAACCATCTCTCACATTTTCTTCTGTGTTAGAATTCTAGCTGGACTCATGCCTCCATTTTGCTTCTTCCTTGCTGATTTTGTTGATTTCTTTCAGAATGTCCTTCCCTTTTAAACATATTATTCCTTTAAAACAGTACATCTCAATCATGGCTGCCAATAGATCGCTGCCAGAGGCTTTAAGTTAATATCGACACCATTCCCTTTCCTAAAAGGAAAGAATTGAACTAATGTTTAGCCACATGCATTTTAGGTAGCCATATCTGCTAAGTAAGGAGAAGTCTTATTACTTAACTAAATTTTGCAGGGAATGGTGAAGAGCTGGAAGGGGGCAAGTGGAATAGCAGAGAAAGAGAGGTCTAGGAGGAAAAGAAAGATGAGAAGCAGAGGAAGAGTGGGAAATCCTGTAAGCAGCTTATGGGGAATGTGATATCATGATTTATAATAAGAAATAAATATTTGGTCTTCAACCCCAGGCGCAGAGCTCCTGAACCCTTGGAATTTCCTGGGTGATAAGAGCAATGGGAGCATCTTTTGTCATAATATTTGGTCTCTTGTCCTCAGTTCCTGAAATCACTTCAGAGCCATAAAGGTGAGATGGATATCTTGTTTTTCATAACAAGCCCCTTTCTGCCCAAATTGGGTTTGTGTTAATGAGGTGACTTTTGGAAATTCCTTAAGGATGTTGCTGGTTAGCAGGGAACCAACTATGAATAAAGGGTTGGAACTGTCAGTCCCAAGCCTTGGGCTGGATTTGTCCCATAGCAATCTGTTGAGCCTTGCCCTCCACCTTTCCTCATGTCCATCATTCCCTTTTCTCCCTTGTAACTATTTTCTTTTTCCTCAACTCACCTATTCTCCATTTCAACCCTAGTCCTATTGATCTCATATACTGAAATATCTCCCTTGTGTACTTCTTCTGGTCAATTCCCACTACCACCATTTTCATAAACCTTGTCTGGAATAGCTTCTTTGACCTCATATCCAGTGAATCCTGAGTCATTCTTCAAGACTCCATCACAGGGCCACCTTCTCCAGGAAGCCTTTCTTTCCTTTGCTAGTCTTGACCTCTCTTTCTTCTGTGCTCAGGACCACTGTACCTCACTTGCATTCCTGTCATTATTGAACTTATTGGGCCCTACATATTTTCTGGTTTTTGAGCCTTATTTTATTCATTTTTGTATCTTCCATGCAGTGTCCTGATGTGGAAATGTTGGGGTTTGGAGCCAATGGTCAATAAAAAATTTGTGAGATGTCTTAGGGGCAAAAACGTGGTTTTATTAAAGTGGGGGACAGGACCTAGGGGCACAAAGAGCTGCCTCAGGATTGTGAAGAATGACTGATTATATACTTGGGAGTTGGGGGAGGTAAAGTCAAGAGGAAGTTTCCAATGGGATTTTCATATGCTAAAGAAGACACAGGATTCTGGAGACTTAGCTATTGTCAAGCTAAGGTTGTTTTTCCCTCTAGCAAAGCATCAGCATTAAGACAGTAGGGAGTTCCTGGAGGAATGGCCTCCTCTGCTTGTCTCAAGTATTTATCAATGGGTTGCAGGTTATAAGGAAATTTAATTTTATCTACATTTTTTCTGCCTTTGTTCCCCACATCAGGTCTGACTCACAATAGAAGTACGTGAATTTTTTTTTTAACAATGGAAGAATATAAGGGCATTTTCCATCTCTTCATCCGTGTTACCATTTCTATTATGATGAAAGAATAGAGGGTGAGAGAATTGTGACAGAAACTAGTGCCAAATAAATTCATTGTCTCAAGAAACTGTTTAAAATTTCATTTGGAGGATGGCAGCCGTGGTCTCTCATTCTTGGTTTTTTGCTTCTAACGGGAAGGGCAAAAAGTGTGGTTTGCAAATGGAATATGGCGTTATCACCTATTTGCAATCGTGCTGAAAGTGAGGAGAAAAATAAGGTGGAAAATAATCTTGATTTTGTTAAAAATGGGGAAAATATACTCTAAATGGTGATACAAATGCTCAGTCATTAGGTTGCTTACTTAACAAGTACTATTAAACCCTTATGTGCTCCAAAACTGCCTTGAGAGTTTAACACAGATGAGAATTGGGCAAAATTCTTTCTTTTTGTAATATACCTGCAACTCAGAATTCAAAATATCAGTCTGTTTTCTTGCTTTATAATTTGTGGGAGCCATCAAAGACAAATGAATATGTTTAAAGAATGCTTGAATGATCAAAAAGCTTCCTCAATGGATCCTATTAACTCTCCAGCTGGCAATGTCTTTTTTGTGGCATAAAGGGTTTAAAAAACAGAACAAAGTTTTATTAAGATGTCTTGATGGACAGGAATGGACAGTGAAAAAAGATTTCAGGTACAGATTCTACTAAGAGGCTTGTGCTTTTCTTATTGGGAAATTAGCTACATAGAAGTACTCCTTTCTCCCCTTCTCCCAGATTATTCAAAAGGATAGTAAAAATAACCCATAATTTGTCTTTTTTGGAACAACAACTATGGAATATAGAAATGTCTTTGAACTGATTAGGATAAAAACACAATGCATTTCTATGTAATATGTTTTGACTATTTGCCATAATAAACTCATTAATTTCCTTCTCTCTCACCTTTTGGATGGGTTTATAAAACCAGGGAGCCCAAGATAAGCAGGTTTTAGGATTCTATACCATCTCCCTACTAAGAAACTGCTGCAGTCACAGGTGAGGTTCCCTGGGAAGCCAACTGTGGGACAGTGACTGGCTTGTGCCCAGACAGGAGATTCCCTAGATCATAACAGATGGGAAAAGAAAAAAGCAGGTTTGGGTGGAGTGAATCATCATGGAAGCATTAGTCAATTCTACAAGGAGCAGAGGGTAAGAGAACTTTTCAAAGTGATCCTGAATTGGGGCAGGAGACCTGGGTCTTTCTAGCTCTTTTTAAAGCCCATAGACCAAATTGAGGGCTGCCCTGGGAAGAGTGTGTAACCTTGGGCAAGGCAATTGCGTTTAGCTGAGGGGCAGTCACTTAGGAGATGGGACCTGACAGCTCAACCCTCCTAGAAACTGGGAAAAAAGTGTTTTTGTTTTGAAAGTTGGACAAATAGGAGGTACAACTCCATATGCCTTCCATGGGCTGCAGGAGGTGACTGAGGATTTCGAGGGATCTTGGGTTTGTGTAACACCATAGGCATTGAGGTTGGAAGAGGAGGGACATACATCTTTGTGTCACCAGGCAATTTAATAAAGAAACTGGTGAGCTATTGTGTTTGTGCTTGTGTATATGCAAAGTTGTCATGTGACACTCTTCACTCTGTCCCCAGGTTGCTGCATTCATTCATTCATTCATTCCTCAAGCTATTCTGCGATGACCTCTGAAAACAAATTTTGGGGAATTCTGACTGAGAGAGCCTTAATGTTTGAGATTTTGAAATGGTTCTAATAGATATTTATACCTTACATAATTTAAGATTATATGTAGTTAATTTCTCACTAAAAAGTTGATGGAAAAACATGTGTTTATTGAATAAACTGATAGTGTTATGCCCAGAATTCGTGATCCCCAAAGACCACTAGGGAGCCGAGTCCGATGTAAAAGCAAAAGAGCCTTTATTCGAGCTAGCTCGAGCTCAATCCCCTACCTGCACTGACGCAGCAGTGAGATACCAGGGAGAGACAGCGAGTTTCAAAAGGACAAAGGTTTTATTGGGGCCTAGGGGCAGTTGGCGAGGTAATGGCTGTGGCCTCAGCCGATTGGCTGGGGAAGGGTCTGGGGAAGGGTCCCAGTCCTGTTAGGCAGGTGAGGGGGGGGGGGGTTACTCAAGGGGAGGAGGTGTGGTCAAGGTGAAGGACACAGAACAAGATGGAGTTGGCCAGCGTAGGCCCGCCCTTTCAGTAGAAGTTCAGATTTGGGCTTTTAAATTCACAGAGTCCTTCAGCATAAAGTGGAAAGCTGGTTTCTGAGAATTAGTGAAAAAAAGTAAGAGGAAATTTTGTCCTCTGAACATAAAAGTGCTCTGCTTCTTTTTCCCTTTTCATTGTTCTGGAAGAAAGGGAGATTGGAGCCTGTGTGGAATCTTTCAGCTGTGAACTGTGAAGTTGGGCATCAGAATACCAACCCCCACCCACCACACCCTTGTGTAAGAACTGACAAAGGCAAAATCACGATCTTAACCTTGGAGTTTCCCGATGTGGAGGAAGTGCGCGCGCGCGCGCACACACACACACACACACACACACACGCACCCAGGCATGCACACACACTCACATATTCACTTATGCATGCACCAGGCTTTTGAGTTGCAAATTAACAAAAATGAAATCCATGAAGATTAGGGCTGGGTTGAGTGGATATCTGTTAACAAGTAATGAGAGCAGCAATTTTACCTGAGTGCTTTTCTTGGTGTATTTTTCAAGAATGAGCTGCTTTATTATGTAACTGGTCACCTAATCATAGGACTGATATCTCACTTATTCATAGATTCCACCCACACTTAAAAGGGAGGGGACCACACAAGGGAAAAGGTCACTGGAGGTCATCTTAAAATTCTGCCTATTACAATGAATAAAATTTCTAGTGTCAATTACTGATAGTTCCTCAAGTTCTTGTTTTTAAATTCCATTTCTTTTAATTCCATTTTTTCTTCAAGTGAATATTCGTAAGTGAATATTTGCTTTATCTTTGAATTTTCTCCAGTGTTGTGAAAACAATACAGACTTAGAAGGAAAACCTGAAAAAAAATTTTTTTGTTTTTTAAGTTCCAGAAATGTAACTAGTAGGAGGGCTGGGGTGATATAACGCTACTCTTACACCAAGGGTCTGGATTTTTCCATTGCTCCTTCTTCTTCTTGTGTATGTGGTAAGAGAGTGGTCAAATTTCTTCCTCTCTTTTTCTTTCATGCGATAACTAGATAGCTCCACAATACTTACCTAATGGTCTACTTTTTCCTCTCTGGCCTGCAGTCCTACTCTGTCACTGACTAAATTTCCACAAATGCAAGGGTGTGTCTGTTGGCTCTGTGTTCTCTCTCCCCAGTACCACACTTTCTTAATTACATTGGTTTTATAAGAAATACTGATTTCTGGAAAGGTAGCCACCTCCAACTCTACTTGTCTTTCTTCTTCTTGGGTGTTTTATCTATATTTGGCCATTTGCACTTTCATGTAAGTTTTACAATCAGTTTGTGATGTTCCACAGAAAACTTTCTCAATTGCATTGGTTTTCTGTGTTAATCTGGGAGAATCAAAGCATGATAATATTAAATCTTCCTAGCTCTGAACACAATATATTTTTTTGCATTTGATTTTCTTTCATGTTCTTTAATTTAAAAAAAAAATTATATTCTCTATAATGGTCTTACATATCATTTAAAAAAATTTGTTCTGAGTGTCTTATTTATTTTTTATTATATAAATGTTATACTTATCAAAAGTATTTTTTCTAATTACTTGTGGTTTGGGTAAAAAAGATCAACTTTTTAAAACAATGTTTATTTATTTATTTATTTATTTATTTATTTATTTATTTATTTTGAGAGAGAGAGAAAGTGCACTAGCGGGGGAGGGCAGAGAGGAGAGAGAGAGAGAGAGAGAGAGAGAGAGAGAGAGAATCCCAAGCAGGCTCCATGCTGTTAGCACAGAGCCTAACATGAAGCTTGATCTCACAAACCACGAGATCATGACCTGAGTTGAAATGTAGAGGTGGACAGTTAATTAACTGACTGAGCCACCTAGGTGCCCCAAGACCAAATTGTATATATTGACTTTGTATTCAGCAAATTTTCTAATTCTTACTAATTTTTATAATTTAGTGGTGGATTCCTTTGGATTTTTGTGTATACAATAATAAAATTTTCAAATAGTGACAATTTTATTTTTTATTCTCTTATCCTTATATTCTATCTATCTGTCTATCTGTCATCTACCAATCATCATTGTCCTGTTTAGTATCTTCAATGCCACATAGAATAGATGTGGTGATAATAGGTAATTAGTTTGCTAGAGCCACCATAACAAAATACCACAGACTAGGTGGCTTAAACAGTAGAAATTTATTTTCTGTCAATTCTGGAGGCTAGAAGTCTGAGGAAAAGGTGTTGGGTGTGTTGGCTTCTCTTCTTGGCTTATAGACGTCCATCTTTCTAGTATGTCCACATGGTTTCCCCTCTGTGTATGTCTGTGTTCTACTCTCCTCTCTTTATAAGGACACTAGTCATAGTAGTGAGTATGTGAGAAATCAGAAACTAATTGAAGAGTTTCTGCCCTCTGGGAGAACGTGCTTTCCAAAGCTGGTGGGGAGATTTCAGACATCGTCTTACCAGAGACCTTGCAACAACTTAGTGCCATGTGACCAGGAAGAGACCACCTAGCTCCCAGCCTCACCCAGGGGAGAGATGGAGTTGATTTGCATGCCCAGTACCCCCAATTTTTCAGAGGACTGGCTTATGTCTTGCCAAACGTGGAGCTCTGATGGGTCTGGCATAGTCTAGCTGCCTCAGCAAGAGCAGAGGTGGTACCTTGGGCTGGTAGGTGCCATTGATCCTCCCCCAGCTCAATACAGAGTGAGTGGGTGAAGTATCTCCAAGACTCGCTTCCCTCTGGGGAGAGAAAATGTTGATCTGTGCGTGTAGTATCTTAACTTCTCCAAGGCTGCCCAAAGAACTAGCATCTGTCTTGCCAGTTTTGAAATTCTGATGAATCCAGCACAATATACCTGCCAAAGAGGAGAATGGAAGCAACATCTTGGGTTGGTAGGTGCCACAGCTTCCACTCTCTCTCAGAACCATGTGATCAGACAAAACACAGCTGAGTGCTTCTCCCTGGAGAGGGAAAGGGTTGGTAGAAGCTCCAGAATCTCTGGCTGGGATGGTGGAGGAGGGTCTTCTCCTATACAGAGCTAGTTCATGAAGACTGAAATAGGTGCCTTCTTTGTCTAAGGCACAGACACCAACACAGACAACAAAGGAAAATGAAGAATCAAGCAAAGATATTTCAAACAAAGGAACAAGATAAATCTCTAGAAATCAAATCCAATGAAACAAAATTATATGATTTATCAATAGACAATTAAAAACAACTCTTATCAAGTTGCTCACCATGATAAACAGAACAATGCATAAACAAAATGAGAATTTCAACAAAGAGATAGATATTACTAAAAATGTACAAACCAGAAACCATGGAACTTAAGAATGCAATAACAGAACTGAAAAATTTACTAAAGAATACAATAAACTGCTACTATAGTTAGTGTCATTGCCATGATTCATGGTAAGATGTAAACACTTCTCAGTTTTTTTAATACCATCAGTGTAAATGTCAAGACAGTGAAAAAAGTAAATAATACATTAGATAATGAAGCCTCATATAAGGTTTATCTGAAATAGGCATCTGTGAATTACACTTTGAAAACTATTGCTGTACAGTAAACTAAGAAAGTTCTAGTATTTTAACTTCATTTAGTGCGGCCACCATTAGGTTCAGGTTTCTGCCAATCAATCTATTAAAATGTTAGAGCCACTTCACTGACACATTCAATCTGGAATCTCTCCTTTGTGAGCCCACATTGATAATCTGAGCTTGGACCAACATTACATTTATTTCCCAGTGGCAGTTTTTTTAGGATCCATTCTCTTATACACTCCCCAGATTTCTGTTGACATAAAATGGCAAAATCCTATAATTCCTGATACCTTTTGTAGCTCTTCAGTGGCCACACTTTTACTTTACCTTCTGGTGCCTTCCAAGACTTGTCTGGCTGTAAAATGAAAGATGGTGAGGATAGGTCAAGGGTTAGTAATTCTTTGCAAGGTAGCTGCCTCAGGGGAGGCTGCAAAAGTCTTCAAGCAACAGAAAACTAATCTTCCAGATAAGAATGGGAATTTCTTCTACCGGCAAAGGAGGAAGCAGAATTTAGGGTTTCAAGGGTTCCAGCTTCATAATCTTCCAAGAACCTGCCCTGATATTTGGGGTCCAAGTCCTTCCTAATCAGTGACCTAACTTAAGCATTAGACACCTTGTGTGCTTGGGAATTCAATTTACACTGTAATTTGATCACTGGCAGGTTTAGTTTTTAGGACTTGTTTTCCGAAATGTCAGCCCTTCAACAACAGAAAATAAGAGGGGATTGCTTGTCTGTATGTTTGTTTGCTTGAGGAAAATCATAGAAACAATCTGGCCACTTAGACCTTCAGCTTGGAATTTAAAGACTCAAGTTTTAAGATCCATGATGCATCCCCCTTCCTATTCCAGTGTCCTTTAAAGCAACCAACCAACCAACCAACCAACTTCACTGAACTCTTTATTCTTTCTAAAATGCTCAGTCATAGCAAATATTCATCACCCTAAGCCCTGGCATCTATGGATACTAATAATAGAGGTTTCTGAAGGTGCTAATTTAAGTAACTGTTTTCACTGCATGTCATGGTCTGGTTTTAATTCCTTTTTCCCTGGCAAAAGGAACATTAAGGCCTTTAATGACCTGTTATGAGAGCAGAGAACCAGTTCTAGAAACCCCAGGACCACTTCAGAGAACCCATCTTTAAGTCTCTGGTTCCCTGAAACCTCTTATGTTACCATTTTTTTTTCATATCTGTTAAGATTCATTCAGAGAAGCAGAACCACTGAGTGATAGGGAAAAAAGGATTTGTTGTAGGCATTAGATGTTATGTAGCTGTGACTTCCAATGAGGAAGTCTATGGAAGGTCATTGCCTCTGAGTCTGTTTTGGCAGTGGGGGGTAGGGGGGGCTGCGGAAGTTACTGTGAATTGGCAGGGCCATCAGTCAGGAAGACAACCTAGATATGAAGAGGGAGAAAGCAAAGACACACTGGAATTCATGAGGACAAGCTGGAAACCACATCTGGCTTTCACCTCTTCCAATCTCAAAGTAAAAGCAGAAGGAGCTGTAGGAGGACCTGGTAGTTTTTGACACTAAGATCCACAGTCACCTGGCCCAGGACTTGGAGAAGCTGAAAGAGAAACTCCGGCAGAGGCTGCAAGAGCTACAGGCTTGGCAGCAACCCTCTATCATCAAAGGAAAACCAGAAGAGCAGTGACAACACGTGCCCTGCAGCCATGCTGGAAGCCCCATGCGAAGCTACTAAGTATAATGGCTACTGCTTCACTTCTGCCTTACCAACTGCATGAAAACTGTTCCTTGGGCTAGGGTCCCTGTGTGGCTCTGTGAGTTAAGCAGCTGACTCTTGATTTCAGTGTAGGTCGTGATCTCATAGTTCTTGGTTCAAGCCCTGCATCCAGCTCTAGAGCCCACTTTGGGTTCTTGCTCTCTGGCTTTCTCTGCCCCACACCCCTGCTCAAAAGTAAAAAAAAGTAAACATTTATTTAACAGTTTTTTTTTAACATTTATTTTTGAGAGACAGAAAGAGTGTGACTGGGGGAGGGTCAGAGGGAATCCGAAGCAGCCTCCAGGCTCTGAGCTGTCAGGACAGAGCCTGATGCGGGGCAGGGTTTGAACCCATGAACTCTGAGATCATGACCTGAGCCAAAGTCAGACGCTAAACTGACGGAGCCACCCAAGTGCCCCTTAAATAAACATTTAGAAAAATTTGTTCTTTGGGCCAATCTTTGCCTAGAACTGTACAGGGAAGGGCACCTGGCTCCAGATAGCTAAATGACACTGTAAACAGCTGCTAGAGACGTCCTCTGTTGCTTCAGAATTTTAAATTTTATCATCAAAAATTTTTTTATGTTTATATTTGGCACAATTTTTTATTACATTATTTTTATTGGCCAATGTCTAATCTTGTCAACATTTCCTATTTCCCATTCCCCTGATCTTATTACCGATTTCCTGTTTATCATTCCACAATTAGAATATATGTGCCTTCATAACGTTTATTCTTTTGATACTATGCATTTTTTTGCAATTTGGTTTTAGTTTCTCGAGTAGTTACCTTTATTACTATTACTTCATATGATTTTAGTTCTTTTTAAAAACATTTTTTTTTTCAACGTTTATTTATTTTTGGGACAGAGAGAGACAGAGCATGAACGGGGGAGGGGCAGAGAGAGAGGGACACACAGAATCGGAAACAGGCTCCAGGCTCTGAGCCATCAGCCCAGAGCCTGACGCGGGGCTCGAACTCACGGACCGCGAGATCGTGACCTGGCTGAAGTCGGATGCTTAACCGACTGCGCAACCCAGGCGCCCCTGATTTTAGTTCTTATTTCATCAGCAATTACTTACTGACTACTATGAATGATGATAAAATTAACATAATTTGATATCTTCATACCTCTGTTGCCTCCACTGTCTGATTTTTGTTTTTATGTTACTTGATTTTATCTTATTATTTCTTTTGTATTTAATCTTCATACCTGTGAGTATATCTCTATTTACTTGATTTAACAGCTATATATTTTGGTCTAAGTTGCAAAAAAGATAAAGCTAGCAGCCTACTTAGGCTTCTTTATGTGCTCTCTGTACTTTGCCATGCCAAATTTTATTAGCTACATTACTATTTCTATTATGCCACAGTTTACAACATTAAAATTCTCCTCTGTAACTGTAGCTTCTCTAAAGGTTTTAACCTATGTCTCTTATTTAAGTGGATTCAATGCTCAGTGTCAGCAATTTTTAAAAATTTTTAAAAAATGTTTATTTATTTTAGAGAGAGAGTGAGCATGAGCAGGGGTGGGGGGCAGAGAGAGAGAGACAGAATCCGAAGCAGGCTCCAGGCTCTGAGCTGTCAGCACAGAGCCTGATGCGGGGCTCCAACCCATGAACTGTGAGATCATGACCTGAGCCAAAGTTTGACGCTTAACTGCCTGAGCCACCCAGGCACCCCAAGAATTTTTTTTTTTTTACCATAGTGCCTCCATTCATTTCTTTTTTCATTGTAAATTCATTTTCCAATACATTTTTAAATTTTAAAATTTTATTTATTAATTTTTATTTTAGTGAGAAAAAGTGAGCAAGGCAGAGGGGCAGAGGGAGAGAGAAAATCCCAAGCAGTCTCCGTGCCTAGTAAGTAAAGCCTGATGCAGAGCTGGATATCACGACTATGAGATTATGACTTGAGCCAAAATAAAAAAGTCAGACGCTTAACTGAATGAGCCACTCAGGCACCCCTCCAATATATTTTCAAAAAGAGATCGTGTGAATCAAATTTTTTGAGTTCTATATATTAAAAATATTTTGCTGTGGTATTTAAACTTATGAGAAAGCTTGGCCACGTAAATTTTTCTCATGCAATGATTTTTCTTGCAAAGATGTTGTATGCATTGTTCTACTCTTTCCCAGAAATAACTACTACTGTAAGAAAAGAGAGGCTGCTCTGATTTTGGAAGGGAAATGGTGCCTTTTTTTTCTCGATTTTCAAAAGTTCTTTCTTTTCTTGAAAAGCCAATAACTTTTCTAGGACATGTCTTACAGCTGAAAATTCTGTATCAATATTTTCCGACCCAATTCTGACCCTGAGGGGTCTGTGCGCCACATAGGGAGAAGTGGTTCCGTTGCTTGGAGTGCATTTGGTAGAGGCCATGTGGCCTCCCCACAGGCAAAGGTCCCAGCAGACCCCGAAGAGCAGCCATGTTTGTTGGTCTTAGGACAAAGGTGCCAGAGTGCCACAAAACCTGGCACTGTCTATGTGTTGTGGTTTGCCCTATTCTCTGAACTTCTGCCACTATGTGATTGCACGAACACTTTCTGGGGCAAGCTGGCACCTGGCTATTTTTTATTATCTATTATTTTTTATAATCTGTAATTCTAAGTGCATTTTTATTTCAAGAAAGTGTTTTTGAATTTAAATTCTGTGGATTTCATTTATGTCATGGTATATTTTATTTTCTCTTCTACATTTTTTAAATTTTATTTTTCATGTTTTTAAATTTACACACAAATTAGTTAGCATATGGTACAACAATGATTTCAAGAGTAGATTCCTTAGTGCCCCTTACCCATATAGCCCATCCGCCCTCCCACAACCCCTCCAGTAACCCTCAGTTTGTTCTCCATACTTATGAGTCTCTTCTGTTTTGTCCTCCTCCCTGTTTTTGTATTATTTTTGTTTCCCTTACCTTATTTTCATCTGTTTTGTCTGTTAAAGTCCTCATATGAATGAAGTCATATGATTTTTGTCTTTCTCTGACTGACTAATTTCACTGAGCATAATACCTTCCAGTTCCATCTACATTGTTGCAAATGGCAAGATTTCATTCTTTTTGATTGCTGAGTAATACTCCTATATATATATATATATATATATATATATATATATATATATATATATATATACATACCACATTTTCTTTATCCATTCATCCATTGATGGACATTTGGGCTCTTTCCATACTTTGGCTATTGTTGATAGTGCTGCTATACACATGGGGGTGCATGTGTCTCTTCGAAACAGCACACCTGTATCCCATGGATAAATGCCTAGTAATGCAATTTCTGGGTTGTAGGGTAGTTCTATTTTAATTTTTTTGAGGAACCTCTATATTGTTTTCCAGAGTGGCTGCACCAGCTTGCAATCCCACCAACAATGCAAAAGAGATCCTCTTTCTCCACATCCTTTCCAACATCTGTTGTTGCCTGAGTTGTTAATGTGAGCTATTCTGACAAGTGTAAGGTGGTATCTCATGGTGGTTTTGATTTGTATTTCCCTGATGATGAGTGATGTGGAGCATTTTTTCATGTGTTGGTTGGCCATCTGGATGTCTTCTTTGGAGAAGTGTCTATTCATGTCTTTTGCCCATTTCTTCACTGGATTATTTGTTTTCTTGGATGTTGAGTTTGATAAGTTCTTTATAGATGTTGGATACTAACCCTTTATTTGACATGTCATTTGCAAATATCTTCTCCCATTCCGTCGGTTGCCTTTTAGTTTTGCTGATTGTTTCCTTTGCTATGCGGAAGCTTTTTATTTTGATGAGATTCCAGTAGTTCATTTTTGCTTTTGTTTCCCTTGCCTCTGGAGACGTGTTGAGTAAGAAGATGCTGTGGCCAAGATGAAAGAGGTTTTTGCCTGCTTTCTCCTTGAGGATTTTGATGGCTTCCTGTCTTACATTGAGATCTTTCATCCATTTTGAGTTTATTTCTGTGTCTGGTGTAAGAAAGTGGTTCAGGTTCATTCTTCTGCATGTCTCTGTCCAGTTTTCCCAGCACCACTTGCTGAAGAGACTGTCTTTATTCCACTGGATATTCTCTCCTGCTTTGTCAAATATTAGTTGGCCATATGTTTGTGGGTCCATTTCTCGGTTCTCTATTCTGTTTCATTGATATGAGTGTCTGTTCTTGTGCCAGTATCACACTGTCTTGATGATTACAGCTCTGTAGTACAGCTTGAAGTCTGGGATTGTGATGCCTCCTGCTTTGGTTTTCTTTTTCAAGATTTCTTTGGCTATTCAGTGTCTTTTCTGGTTCCATACAAAGTGTAGGATTGTTTGTTCTAGCTCTGTGAAGAATGCTGGTGTTATTTTGATACGGATTGCATTGAATATGTAGATTTCTTTGAGTAGTATCGACATTTTAACAATATTTGTTCTTCCAATCCAGGAGCATGGAATATTTTTCCATTTTTTTGTGTCCTCTTCAATTTCTTTCATAAGCTTTCTATAGTTTTCAGTGCATAGATTTTTCACCTCTTCGGTTATATTTATATCTAGGTATTTTATGGTTTTTGGTGCAACTGTAAATGGGATCTATTCCTTGATTTCCCTTTCTGTCACTTCATTGTTGGTGTATAGGAATGTAACCGATTTCTTTGCATTGATTTTATATGCTGCAACTTTGTTGAATTCATGAATCAGTTCTAGAAGTTTTTTGGTGGAATCATTTGGGTTTTCCATATAGAGTACCATGTCATCTGTGAAGAGTGAAAGTTTGACCTCCTCCTGGCCTATTTGGATGCCTTTTATTTCTTTGTGTTGTCTGATTGTAGAGGTTAAGACTTCCAATATTATGTTGAATAACAGTGGTGAGAGTGGACAAACCTGTCTTGTTCCTGACCTTATGGGGAAAGCTCTCAGTTTTTCCCCATTGAGGATAATATTAGCACTGGGTCGTTCATACATGGCTTTTATGATCTCGAGGTATGCTCCTTCTATCCCTACTTTCTTGAGAGTTTTTATCAAGAAAGGATGCTGTATTTTGTCCAAGCTTTCTCTGCATCTATTGAGAGGATCATATGGTTCTTGTCCTTTCTTTTATTGATGTGGTAAATCACGTTAATTGTTTTGCAGATATTGAACCAGCCCTGCATCCCAGGTATAAATCCTACTTGGTCATGTTGAATAATTTTTTTAATGTATTGTTGGAGCTGGTTGGCTAATATCCTGTTGAGGATTTTTGCATCCATGTTCATCAGGGAAATCAGTCAAAACTCCCCTCCTTTTTAGTGGGGTCTCTGTCTGGTTTTGGAATCAAGGTAATTCTGGCTTCATAGAAAGAATTTGGAAGTTTTCTTTCCATTTCTATTTTTTTTTGGAACAGCTTCAAGAGAATAGATGTTAACTCTTCCTTAAATCTATGGTAGAATTCCCCTGGAAAGCCATCTGGCCCTGGATTCTTGTGTTTGGCAGATTTTTGATTCCTAATTCGGTTTCCTTACTGGTTATGGGTCTGTTCAAATTTCTATTTCTTCCTGTTTCAGTTTTGGTAGTGCATATGTTTCTAGAAGTTTGTCCATTTCCTCCAGATTGCCCAGTTTATTGGCATATATTGCTCATAATATTCTCTTATTATTGTTTTTATTTCTGCTGTGTTGGTTGTGATCTCTCCTCTTTCATTCTGGATTTTATTTATTTGGGTCCTTTCCTTTTTCTTTTTGATCAAACTGGCTAGGGGTTTATCAATTTTGTTAATTCGTTCAAAGAACCAGCTTCTGGTTTCATTAACCTGTTCTGTGCATTTGGTTTTGATAGCATGAATTTCTGCTCTAATCTTTGTTATTTCCTGTCTTATGCTTGTTTGGGGTTTTATTTGCTGTTCTTTTTCCAGCTCCTTAAGGCATAAGGTTAGGTTGTGTATCTGAGATCTTTTTTCCTTCTTTAGGAAGGCCTGGATTGGTATATACTTTCCTTATGACCACCTTGCTGCATCCCAGAGGTTTTGGGTTGTGGTGTTATTATTTTCATTGACTTCCATATACTTTTTAATTTCCTCTTTAACTGCTTGGTTAGCCCACTCATTCTTTAGTAGGATGTTCTTCAGTCTCTTAGTATTTGTTACCTTTCCAAATTTTTTCTTGTAGTTGATTTCGAGTTGCATAGCGTTGTGGTCTGAAAATATGCACGGTATGATCTTGATCTTTTCGTACTTAGGGCTGATTTGTGTCCCAGTATATGGTCTATTCTGGAGAACGGTCCATGTATACTGGAGAAGAATGTATATTCTGCTGCTTTAGGATGAAATGTTCTCAATATATCTGTGAAGTCCATCTGGTCCAGTGTGTCGTTCAAAGCCATTGTTTCCTTGTTGATTTTGTGATTAGATGATCTGTCCATTGCTGTGAGTGGAGTGTTGAAGTCTCCTACTCTTATGGTATTACTATTGATGAGTTTCTTTATGTTTGTGATTAAATGATTTATATATTGGGGGCTGACACATTTGGTGCATAAATGTTTACAATTGTTAGGTCTCCTTGGTGGATAGACCCCTTGATTATGATATAAAGCCCTCTGCATCTGTTGATACAGTCTTTATTTTAAAGTCTAGATTGTCTGATATCAGGATGGCTACTCTGGCTTTCTTCTGTTGACCATTAGCATGATAGATGGTTCTCCATCCCTTTATTTTCAATCTGAAGATACTTTTAGGTCTCAAGTGGGTCTCTTGTAAACAGCATTTAGATGGATCTTGCTTTTTTATCCATTCTGTTACCCTATATCTTTGATTGGAGCATTGAGTCCAATGAAGTTTAGAGTGAGCACTGAAAGATATGAATTTATTGCCATTATGATGCCTGTAGAGTTGGAGTTTCTTGTTTTCTGGTCCTTTCTAATCTTTGTTGCTTTTGATATATATACATATATACATATACATATATATATACATATATACATATATATATATATGTATGTATATATATATTTTTTTTCTCCCCTCACAGAGTCCCCCTTAAAATTTCTTGCAGGGCTGGTTTAATGGTCACAAACTCCTTTAATTTTGTTTGGCTTGGAAACTTTTTATCTCTCCTACTATTTTGAATGACAGCCTTGCTTGATAAAGAATTCTTGGCTGCATATTTTTCTGATTCAGCACATTGAATATATCCTGCCACTGCTTTCTGTCCTGCCAAGTTTCTGTGGATAGGTCTGCTGTAAACCTGATCTGTCTTCCCTTGTAGGTTAGGGACTTTTTTTTCCCTTGCTGCTTTCATGATTCTCTCCTTGCCTGAGTATTTTGTGAATTTGACTTGTGATATGCCTTGTTGATGGTCAGTTTTTATTGAATCTAATGGGAGTCCTCTGTGCTTCCTGGATTTTGATGTCTGTGTCATTCCCCAGGTTAGGAAAGTTTTCTGCTATGATTTGCTCACATAACCCTTCTACCCCTATTTCTCTCTCTTCCTCTTCTGGGACCCCTGTGATTCTGATGTCATTCCTTTTTAATGAGTCACTGATTTCTCTAATTCTTAAATCGTGCTCCTTTGCCTTCATTTCCCTCTTTTTTTCTGCTTTATTATTCTCTATAAGGTTGTCCTCTATATTGCTGATTTTCTGTTCTGCCTCATCCATCCTTGCCGCTGTGGCATGCATCTGTGATTGCAGGTCAGTTACAGCATTCTGACTAGACTTACTTCTTTTATCTCTGCAGAAAGGGATTCCAATCTATTTTCAAATCCAGCTAGTATTTTTATTATCGTGATTCCATATTCTGGTTGAGACATCTTGGTTGTATGTGTATTGGTTAAATTCTTGGCTGTTGTTTCTTTGTGCTATTTATTTTGGGGTGAATTCCTTCGTTTTAACATTTTGAAGGGAGAAAAGGAATTAATGAGTTAGTAAAATTAAAGTTAAAAAAAATAAAATTAACAAAATATTAACATAAAAATTAAAAACACATACAAAAAAAATCGAATAAATGATGCTAGATCGTACGTGTGTTTTGGTCTGGGTGTTGAAAGTGGTTTGACAGATTAGAGAAAAAAAGAGGGGGGAAGGAAATCGTTTGAGAATTTGAAAAAATGAATACACTGATGTAGACTAAAATGAGATGATGGGAGTAAAATAGAATTTGAAAAAATTTACACAAAAGTAAAGAATATAGTAGAAAAATTAAAGAAAAATATTTTTAATAAAAATTAAAATGAAAATAAATTTTTCTCTTTCTGTGTCAAGAGAAAGAAAAGAAACGAAAAAGTGGAAAAAGAGAAAAAAAGAAATCATTTGAAAATTTGAAAAAGTGAATACACTGTAGTAGACTAAAATAAAATGATGGAAGTAAAATAGAATTTGAAAAAATTTACATAAAAGCAAAAAATATAGTAAAGAAATTAAAGAAAAATATTTTTAATAGAAATTGAAAGTAAAAATGACGTTTTTCTCTTTCTGCATTCAAGAAAAAGAAAAGAAACGAAAAAGAGAAAGAAGAAAAAGAAAAAGGAAATCGTTCAGAAATTTGAAAAAGTGAATACACTGAAGTAGACCAAAATAAAATGATGGAAGTAAAATATAATTTCAAAAAATTTACACTAAAGTAAAAAATATAGTAAGAAAAATGAAAGAAAAATATTTTTAATAAAAATTGAAAATAAAAATAAATTTTTTCTCTTTCTGTATTCAAGAAAAAGAAAAGAAGTGAAAAGAAAAGAAAAAAAATTGAATGGATGGACCTGCTCACAGATTGAAGTATGTCTGAAATTACTTCATTTTCCTGTAGAAGTCAGACTATGAAGCCCTTTAAAGTCCATAAACTAAGTAGGCGGTGAGACTTGTGTTCTTGAAGAGCAAGGTTAGCCCAGTTGGGCGGGGTTCAGTGTAATGGCTCCGCTCTCCACTAGATGGCGCTGCTAGCCTACTGGGGTGAGGAGTTGTGGGGCTCGCAGGTGGGTATGCGCATGCACGGAGTGGTGAAAATGGCCCCTCCCAGCTATCCAGTCTGTCCTCCCTGACCAGATCAGCAATCAGGCACCTGTCCTCTGTCTTCAGCTTTCCTCCCCTCCTTGCTTTCTCACTGTCAGTTACCAGTCCCCAGGCAGTACCTCTCTCCCGAGTTTTGTCTCAGATGTGGCTGTTTTCCCGGGCCCTTTACTTCTGAAGGACTGCGGCTTTGAACCATTCCACCCCTCTGTGGGAGGGTCTCATGGAGCAATGGCCGAATGAGCAATGGCCGAATGTCGGCTGCACCCAGGAACGCTTGCTGGACCCTGCTGCTGCCGGTGCCCCGAGACTGCGGCCAGGTGCCAGCCCGCCCCAGAAAAAGTTCGCGAGATAGTATAGCGGCAGCTTTTCAGGGATTACGGAAAATCACAACACACATCTAACACCAGGCTTCACCCTTAACAACCTTGTTCCAGCACCAGCAAATGTGGCCGCCTTCTGAGGTCTGCTGGGACCAGGTGGCTTCAACAGTCTCTACCAAATGTCCTTCCAGCAGTGGAACCGCTTTTCCCCGTGTGGCCCGAGATCCTCCTGGACCCCACTCTATTCCTGGGGATTTGCCCTTCCCACCAGAGCACCACCAGGTATGGAGCTGCGGAGTTGCAGCCTTTGTGCTCCCCTTGTTTACAGTCTTAATGGAATGTAAACCCTCTCCTTTCTCCTTTGTCCCTTTTTAGTTTAGTCCCTTTGGCTGTTTCCAATTTTCCATTTTCTCTCCAGCTGTTTTTGGGGAAGGCTGCTTTTCCAGTATTTTCCCCTCCCCCACACACCCCTCCGTCTCTGTCCTCTCTCCGCCCACAAAAGCACCTTCTTTCCCGCGGCTTTTTGCTCCCCAAGTTCAACTTTCTGCTCCGCGTACCTGTTGAATTGTGTGGTTCAGGTTGTGCATATTGTTGTGTTAATCCTCCAATCAGTTTTCTAGGTGTGCAGGATGGTTTAGTGTTGGTCTGGCTGTATTTCATGGACGCGAGACACACAAAAAACTTCCATGCTGTTCCCTTGTCTTCTACTTTTTTAAAATATTTATTTTTGAGAGAGAGAACATGAGAGGGGGAGGTTCAGAGAGAGACGGGCACAGAGGATCTGAAGTGGGCTCCTCACTCCCAGCAGAGAGCCTGATGCAGGGCGCAAACTCACGAACCATGAGATCATGACCTGAGCTGAAGTTGGATGCTCAAATGACTGAGCCACCCAGGCAGCCCTCTCTTCTACTTCTTTCATAAACTCCATGTGTCATTTTTCATTTTCTTTTGTTGCCTTCTCAAGTCTTAATCAAATTTTGTATCTTTCTTGATCTCTTGCTTTTTAGGTACGATAGTTTTGTTATGGTTTTTGAGTTATTAGAAATGTTTTTGTTCAATATTTTCATTTTTTAAGGACATCATTTTCCTGTGTATTTTTCACCCCTCATTTTTTCCTTTTTTAAATATGTATTTTATAAATCTTATGCAATTACAAAGATCACATTCAAACAGGTGATTCTTCCCAGACCAGGAATTTATTAAAGGATCGTTGGTGGAGAGCCAGGGCTGTTGTTTGGGCTCATGGAAACCTTTCCTGGCTCACTGTGAAGTCCTCCATCTGCTTAGCAGAGGAAAATTAGAAGCTTCAGAGTTTCATTCACACATCTCTGCGTCACAGCACATTTGCAGAAATGATGTTTTCTGTACATTTCTAAATTTAGCTGTTGCTTCCACCACATCATGATGTCAGAGGAATATAAGAAGGCATCTAGAATGGCATCTGTAGGGAGTCCACGTATCCCATTCTTGTAGTTCCAGGTAAGGGGTCACTGACTGTGTCCCTTAGGGTGTGCCTCAACTTTGGAGAATCCTGTGCCCTGACGTTTTAGCTGCTGGAATCCTCTCCATGTGTTCTCTCAGTGTGGTCAACTTTTCCACACCCCCAGTAACCCAACTGGTATGGATTTTGGCTATGAGTGTATCCTCATTCTATCAAAGATGGTGTTTCTATTTCATGTTCTCCCTATTGTCTTAAGATGTAATTTCAAAAAAGAAGGAGGAGGCATCTTTCATACTTCACTATCTTCTGGCTTAACTTTCTCTAAAAAAAAAAAATCTATAGAAAGTTTCAATCCTTCCTGAGACATTTTTACAATACCAAAAAAAAAAAAAAAGTTCTATAGAAAATACAGGAAAAGGCAGCTTTATACAGAGCTGGCTCATCCACTTTGTGAGTTCAATAGAAAGAAAATTTTTATTTTTCCTTATATGTTTTGTGAATACCAGGTGAAGTGGGAAAAAGCAATACAAAGATTTCCATCAGGAGAGCAGGCAAATGGCACCAGTTCAGGATTCCCCTAGACTCCACTCTGACTCTCTTTGTTGAAGTTCTATATTATTCATTGTGATTTCTTTGTCTGAATAAGGTTTTGTGAAAAGAGACTATATCTAAGGTTTCTGGGACTCTTGTCCCTTATTGGGCTCTCAGCGTGTGAGAAAGATACACAGAATACCGAAAGCAACCTGGGAACAAGAATGACTCTTTTCCTTATTCTCTCCATTTGAAAATGCTGTGCTGAGGACGATGGATAGATATCAGAGGGCCCTAGCATTCTTGGAGCTGCAAGATGCTTGGGAGTTTTAGAGAATTTGCGAAGGGGTTTGAGCTGTGGTCAGAATCTCACGGGTGCAGCAAGGCACTAGAGAGGCAGTTGCCTGTGTGTGTGTGTGTGTGTGTGTGTGTGTGTGGTGGTGGTGGGGGGTGTTAGATCACCCTGTATACTTTCTCTTGCACTAGAATGGCACTGAAGCAGAATTTCATTCTAAGGACTTTAGTAAGGCAGAAGTAATGTAGAAATCCTCTGACTTAAGGGGCCTTGTGGATCAGACATGAAGATGAAGGTCTTGGCAAATGGCTACTTACACAGAGGACATTGAAATCTGAATGTCTACATTCTGATTCCCTGGCATTTTGTAAGCCCCCTCAGAAGTTAGATAAAATCCTGAAGGAAAACTGCACATGGAAAGAAATTGTCTCCAATCATTCTAGTAGAATGGGGTATTAAAAGGAAGAAATTTGAATAATACAATAAGATGAATAATGCTGCATTTCTAGCATGCCTGGGTTTGTGGAGAGACAACCATTTTTTGCTCCAGATATAGCCAGATATTTTGGCTGGGCAATTACTTGTAGATAGAACCGTCAGTGGGTGGTATTGTCATCCTTTAATTGATATCTCCATCTTTATTTAAGACCTTGTTGTGCCTGAAAGTAATATTTTGGATCTTCCCCCACATGTATTAATTTGAATATGCAATTTTTACATAAGAGTAAAAAAAGAGTTTGGACCCTAAATTCTTTTTGCCATAAAATTAAAAGACTTAACGATATATCTTGTAAGCTGAAATAGTCCCAATCAATGGTATGCTGTAGGAAAGGTGTTATAGGGGGGACACATATGTCTTGTGTGATCTTATTCTGAAGTTGCTACATACTTTCATGGTATTCACCCCAATGCTGAGGTTCACATTCAGGAAAATGCCTGTGGTTATGGTACAAAAATTAAATATTTCTTCTGCAGCCACCAAAGAGAATCTGAAAGTTGCCATTGATAGTCACCTCTCTTTCCTCTTTTTTTTTAATTTAAAAACTGTTTATTATATATTTTTTTGAGAGAGAGTATGCGTGAGAGAGAATAAGTGGGGGAGGGGCAGAGACAGAGGGAGACACAGAATCAGAAGCAGGCTTCAGGCTCTGAGCTGTCAACATAGAGCCAGATGAGGGGCTCGAACTCATGAACTGTGAGATTATGACCCGAGCTGAAGTCAGATGCTTAACTGAGCCACCTAGGTGACCCAGTCTTTCTTCTTTTTATAGAGAAATGAGTCCTTCTTGGTGAGAAAGAGACTGAATCAATCTCCATAAGAAAACACAGAGAGGCAAATTTAGTGAAGAGAAAGAAAACAAACTGTATAATTTTCTGGTTGAGTAAAGAATTTTAAAAGAAAGTTTGAAGAAGGACATTTTGGAATAGCTGTAGAGAATAAGGGACATACGTAGGAGTAAAAAGGGTATTTTTGTAAATGATAACATGAAGGCTTTATTTGCATGCTCTTAATATTCTTTGATTTCAACTACATTCTAGTATCCATCTGAGTTTATTAAATGTAGCACAACCCTAAGACAAAGATGTGTGAATCTAAGATATAGGACGACTAGAGTAGCATGTGCATGAATTCAAAGAGCAATGACATTTTAGTCCAGGGAATTTGGCTGTAAGATCCGCTCCCCCCGCACCCCCTCCCCAATTGAGTATTACATGAAATTGCCTTTCCATCTTCCCCAGTAGGCTGGTGGCACCAGCAGCAGTGACAGTGGTGCCTCACTATCAAACACAGGGTGATTGTGGTAAAAGCAATCAAGCCCAGCAAGGAGGCTATACGTTGTGGGATCTGGAAATAGAGGTGAGAGAACATTTGTTCCTCCATTACCTTGGTAGGTGTTATCAACTGATTCATGTGTGTGAGCCCTTTGGGGAATCCTTCTAAGTATTTGGAAGGAAACCTGGAACATTTATAATTGAATTATGCCAGTAACTTGAGAAGAAGAACATTTAAAGTTATTGTAAACTAAGTACAATATAAATGGGAAGTAACCTGTAGAAAAAAGCTGGTGCCACGAACTATTAGGGATATCTTGTATGAGCCAAAATTTTTTCAGGTATATTTCACTGTGGAAAGAAATGTAGGGTGATATTTCTGACTTTGAATCATGAGGAAGATTATTTAGGGACAAATTGTGCTTACAATATAATATCCCTCTTCTAAATCTAGGACTTCCAAGTAAAGCAGTGAGTGAGTGGTTCTCATTGCTTTTAAAAGATTACAGACTTTTAAAGGAAGATAATAAAAGCACTTGATCTGTTCCCAATCCAGGCCAGAATAAAATACTTTTTTTTGCATTAAATATTGGGGAGCTCATGGATTCACTGAAATGCAGTTAAATATCCCAGGTTAATAAGTATCTGAGGTTTAGGGCTTGGGGAGAGAAGATTAGTCCATGAGGATCACAGAAAATAGAGAAAAAGCTTCTAAATGACCTTTCTTACATCAATACTTATTGTGTACATGTATTGAGAGTATATGCTATTTTAACTCATAAGCTGAACTCTTTTTAAATAAAAATGTTTATTTGTTTATTTTTGAGAGAGAAAGCATGTGAGCAGGAGAGAGGCAGAGAGAGACAGAGAATCCCAAGCAGGCTCCAATGCTATCAGTTCAGAACACCATATGGAGCTGGAACTCTCAAACTCTCATGATGTGACATCATGACCTGAACTGAAATCAAGAGTAGGATGCTTAACCAACTGAACCACCTAGGCATCCCATAAATTGAACTCTTATAGAGAGTGAAGAGAAAATAATTTAATGTTTCCTTTCTGATGATTTGCCTAGGTTAACTTACAGAATCTGGAAGAATGTATAATTGAGAGGCTGCTTAGGTTTTCTTTCTCAGTTATTAGATGTCCCAAGCCAACCTTTGACAAGTGTTAGATGGCAATCAGTCATACACTTGCAATGATCAAGGATTGATTCATTAACTTTGGATGAAGGAGCAGTGCAGCGATGTGAGGGAGAGAAGCCAGAAATTGCTTGTTCCCTCTTTCTCTAACCCTTGCCTTTTTTTGTCCTTGATCCTTTTTAGCCATGAAGATTAATTCATATTAGGCAGAGAATTAATATTCACTCCATTTTCATTTCCTTGTTGCTCTATTATATGCTGAATGAGGCATACACTGAGGGTGGTATCTTAGGGAATTTATGGTGGTATACTTCAAACCTGGTCAATGAATGATAAGCCAACAGGAATGTCTATGTTTAATTTAATAGTTAATTACATAAATGGATCCCACTCTGATATCAGAGCACTCCTGTCTTTGTTTCAACTCTTGTCTTTTCCCTTTGACACTTCTAGGATGATTTTCTAATCAACTACCCCATCTTCCAATATTAAAAAAATAAATAGATTTTCTCATAATTTGAGAGCAGAAAGACATGATATTTTCTTTTCTCTTGTGTTGCTAATGTGTGCTACTTAGGAACTCCATAAATATTTGTTAAATACTGTGGAATTTTACATAGGAAGAAATTGGAACCAGAGAAATCATGTGAATTCTTCAAAGTAATTTATCTAGTTTGTAATGGATTAAGGATTATAAATTTGTCTATTGAGTTAACAGTAATTCTTTTCCATTGGAAGTGACATTCTAAGGTAGTTTACATGATCACCTGAAACCTGCAGTATTATAATTAGGATCCTTGGAAGCCTTTCCCATAGGGAAATTCAAGGTCTCTGATTTTGCTGAAGTTCTTTTAGCAACTTGAACCATTATAACTGAAGCAAGCACCAAAAAAAAAAAAAAAAAAAAAAATCTTGCTAATATTCACGGGTACACCTGTGTCCAAGTTCAGGTGCTGGCCTACTAAAATATCTCCTTATCCATTTTAGTTATCATCAACATCCAGGAATTCATCAAACTGTATGACCAGAAGCTGATATTATATTGATTTGGGTGAAAATTAGCTCTTTCTCCTTTGTTATAGGTATATGTAAATAAAATGACTTCTTAGCTTCTTCATGGTCACATTTTGCTTATCAGTTTCAAGCAATATACATACCAAGCACAGATTCTTAATTAATAAATCCAATACATTATACCATGTCACCTTATTTGGCATGGAATAAGAGTGCATGAAGAATTGTGTACAAATTAACATGTTATTAGTTTGACTATAATTTTTTTTTATTGTTTGCACTAGAGGAAAAAAAATGCAAGAATGCATTTATTTTTCTATTCCCTAAAACTTTCTTATATATAAAAAAAGTAAAATTATTTCCCCATATTATGAAATAGTTTATTACCTACTGTCATTAATTCATTAATTATTATTAGTAATACTGGGCATTGTATGTATGGTGAGTCACATCATACAATTTTTTTGTTGGTTTTCATCTTTAGAAATCTTACGGCTATAAATATTGAGGAAATTTGCTAGCAATGAAATGTATAATGGAAACAGATGACTCCACTTATCTTTTCCATTCAGCTATTGGAAGAAATATCACTTCTTATTGTGAGAACAATATGTAGCTCTGTTTATTGAAGGGACCCTAGTGAATGGCTGTTAGGAAGCTAAGTAATGCCAGTCACCCTCTGAGCTGTCACTTCATCAGAGAATACTTTGTTCATGGAATGGAGCAGATGTTCAGCCTACATTCGTGTACTTGAGACACACTGAAAGCACAAAGCCAAGCTAAGAGCACTTGTGGTGAATGGAAGATGCAAGTTAAGATGAAAAGGAAGAATTACAGTGCAGCAGGTTGTAGAGACCATTTGTCTAGAATACATTTAAAGGACCCTGATGGTAATGGTAACAATGTCTTGCATAATATCCAGTCTTGGAAAGTAATGGACTTCGAAATATGCTATGGAGTTTCAACCATGATAACAAAAAGTCATTATGGAACTACTGAAGTCCTTAGAATAAAAGAAACGAAAGCAAAATTCACTGTGGTTTTGATTCCACGTTGCTTTGTGGCATGATTTGCCATGCTTACAGTAAAAGATTTTTAGACAAAATTTTAGGTGAAACTTTGTTATCATTACCTCATAAATCTATTTTTGCCTTCATGGATATATGATAAGCTGGTTTTAAACTGAAGCTACAGTGTAATCTCTTACTCAGAGGAAGAAGCATTTCCTTTTGTTTGGTTTATGGCTAAAATAACCTAAAAAAAAAAAAAAGCACTTTCATCTAGATCGGGATTTCTCTGTCTCAGTGATATTAGACTGAGTACTTTATTTTTGTTTAAAAAAATTTTTTTAACGTTTATTTATTTTTGAGACAGAGAGAGACAGAGCATGAATGGAGGAGGGTCAGAGAGAAGGAGACACAGAATCTGAAACAGGCTCCGGGCTCTGAGCTGTCAGCACAGGGGCCCAATGCGGGGCTCAAACTCACAGACCGCGAGATCATGACCTGAGCCGAAGTCGCGCTCAACCGACTGAGCCACCCAGGCGCCCCATAGACTGAGTACTTTTTTGCTGTGGGGCTGTCCTGTTTAAGATATTTAGCAACGTCTTAATTTCTACTCAGTAGATACCCGTAGCATCTCCCCAACCCAGCTGTGAAAACCAAAATGTTGTTAGACATTGCCAAATGTCTGCTGGGGGCAAAATTGCCCCCAGTTGAGAATCCCTTCTCTGGATTCTGGTCCTTTGCTACTCTTCTTTAGGATGATGTGATCTGAGATCATAGCAGCACAAAGAGAATGCTATTGAATGGTGAAATATGGATTTTAATCAACCTAATTGCTCCAATTCCTAGAAAAATTTAGAGATGAAAGTTTAAAAAAGACATTAAAATCCACAACTTTATTGGTAATCAAGAAAGGAGAAAATTCTTCAGTGTGAATTACTTGATCCTGAGGCACTATGGTACTCAACATGAATAATTGCTATAATCACAAAATCCATTAGCATGCTGCCTTAAGTGCTTGGTGTTCGTCTTTTATTCATTGGATAATTACTTACTGCTTGGTGTGTTTTACCTGGTGCCTCTAACTGGGAACGTGCTACAAAAGGCTTTCATAGCTATTATATGTGTGCTATGTTAGGTTTTATTTTATTTTGCACACAAAGAAGGACCTGCATGAATTCCACGATGTAAGAATGATTATCCTTTTCACATAGTAAATGCACCAACACCCCCCCCCCACCGTTGGTACAAATAGGCCTAGTGGTTACGAAATATAATTTGGCATCACGTGAACCTATAGTTTCTAGGACAAAACAAATCCTAAATTTAAGAAACGCTAAATTTGGGAAGACTTCTTTCTTCATGAGAAAGTGGCACAGATGTTTCCCTTGTGGCAGGTGCTTTTCCACATTCATTCATTAAAGGTTTATTGATACTAGGCATACAGCATCAAAGCACTACTTGCCCTAAAATTATTTACACTGTAGACAAGGAGAAAAGACTTAATTTTGTGAAAAGGTAAATTACAAAGCAGAACAATAATATGAGAGCTGATGAGAGGTTATAGGTAAAGGATTTCTAATAGGGTGTTCTATGTAGCAAGTGATAAAATCCAAAAGAGAGTTCACTGCATGCCCTTAAATTGCCATATGAATTTTGGTCTATATCACCTTGAAGGATGAATAAGAGAAAGAAGGACTTTTCAAAAGGGTAGAATGGTATGAGCAAAACATGAAAGAGGCAGTTCAAATTGGGTTTTTAGGAGTGTGGGAGGAAGGTATATAGACCATTCCAGTTTGAGTGGATGTTTTGTGTATGGAGTAGAGTGTTTAGGTGGGTTTCAGTTAGAGCAGGTTTAAAGATTGAGTTTTATTTATTTAGGAGAAAGGGAGACCCTCTTGATGGAGGAGGATAACTTAAATATAACAGTGTTTGAGTGACATGAATCCAGTAGTAATGCTTAGTAAGGAAAATAAGATGATGAAGCCATGGCAAAGATGGCAGAAGAGGAAAGCAATGGAAAATATAAGAGAAATATGTAGGCATTAAATTTCATTATTTAGTGTTTTACCCCAAATCATCTTAAATGAGAAGTAGAAGCAGCAGGACTGGGTCTTGTGATTACTTTTCCTCCAGTCTATACTTTGGTGTCAGCTGAAGCGGATACTTGATGTACAGCCTGGATTCCCCTTCCAGGCTGAAAAACTTCCCCCAGCTCCAGAGCATACTGCCAAATGCCAGGCACCTTCAGCTGCCAATTTTCTCTGGGAATTATCCTCTGTTGAGGAAAACTGCCATGGGTAAGTTCCCAAAACTTCCAGAAGAGGGGCACCTGGGTGGCTCAGTCAGTTGAGCTTCTGACTCTTGATTTGGCTCAGAACATGGCCTCACAGTGTGTGGGATTGATCCCTGTATGGGGTTCTGCACTGACAGTGTGGAGCCTGCTTGGGATTCTTGCTCTCCCTCTCTCTTTCTGCCCCTCCCCCACTGGCTCTTGAGCATGCTCTGTCTCTCTCAAAATAAGTAAACATTAAAAAAAAAAACCTTCCAGAAGAAAGTTGGTGTGGGGTATAAATACCCTGCCCACACACCGCAGTGGGCACTTTCCTGAGAAGCCTTCTCAGCTCCAGCACTTCCTCCAAAGGTGGCTGAGGCCTAGTTGTGAGTATGCTGGGTCCCCACTCCTGCTGCTGCCAAGTCCCACTTCCTCTCCCTTCACTGAAGCTGTTAGTCCCAAGACTACTCCCTCGTAAACTTTCTGCCCACAAATCCCTACGACAGAGTCTCCTTGCTGGGGAACCCAACCTGTGACAGTTGATGCTAGGAGGAGTCTGAAAAAGCAAACTCTGTTATGAGATTGGGAAGCTGGAATGCTCCTTGTCTCACTGTCAGTGAGGACCTATCTCATCAGTAGGTGTGGGATTTGTGGACCCTATGAGGCTCTTGGCACAAGGTGGTGGTGGAATTGTTAAAACTTTCACTGGTAGCAAGTTGGGATGATATGTCAGTGGAAGGAAATGAGTTAGTGGGAGCGATGTACCAGACACATTAGAAATATGGAAAGAAGAGCAATTATAAGGAAAATGAAATTGGATGGTATTTGCTAGGGACGGTTGATGCTCTGGAAAGAGACAATGACATACTGAGGACAGATAACTGTCAATTAAGCATTGACTATGGAACTCCAAAGGCCTCCCCTGGCAGCATAGAATGAGGAGCCAGAGGACAAAGAAAGCTGGAGACTAGGCACAGGACTTAATACAAATGTATCATAAGGTTAAATTCCCAAATTAGGCAGGCTCTTGGTTCAGACAGAATGGGATTCTGGGACATGGGATGGGGATATCTGAGTGATGAACGTGAAAATCTTCAATCCTTGTTGCTTCTGAAACTTTGAGCTGAAGACATGGCCCACTCCTCTGCTAAGGACCACTGCTTCCCTCACCTTCCCCAAAGATGAGACATATGGCAGTTCCCCAAAGGTATTTTGTGCCATTCTCCAGATCTTCCCTGTCTCCTCTCCTGGTCACTGTGCCAATAACTATGGTTGAGTCACAGTGTCATCTGACTGTCAAAATGCTGAGTTTGGTTAGAGAGGAAAAGGACTATACTCCAGAGGAGATGAAGGACTTATAATAATCTATTAGAAGGAACTGGGAGAGGACATTTGAACTGGACTTGAGTCTTGGATCAAGGTTGATAGAATACAAAGATATAAAAGGAGAAATTTATTAATATAGAAACATTTTTCGGGGATATAGGACTTAAAAAGCTGTGTAAGAGATGATGCTAACATGCTTCTACAATGAATCTTAGAAGCTTAAAGAAAGTGTTTGTCAGCAGCTCTTTCTGTCTATAGGTCCTGTCCCCATGCTTTAATAAAATCACCTTTTTGCATCCAAAAAAAAAAAAAAAGTGTTTGTTTATGTTAAATACAATAAAAATGTGACACTGGCCATGGAAGACAATAGAAAGAAATGTCAAAAAGTGTAGATAAATGCACATGCCAAAATGGGTATATTATACAAGAGGTTTCTCGGGAAGGCCCAGAGGACATTCTGCTTACCATATCAAAAGGAATGGGATGATGAGAAGGCATTGTTATCACTGAGAAATTCAGTTGTAGCCATCATCCGTAAGTCAGGGCTGATGGTAAGAGATGCTGTCACTGAAGCAAGTTCTCTGATAGCAAAGGCAATGATAGGATTCTGAAATAATAGAGGCATATAGAAGCCAGGCAGATATAATTATAATGAGTGGTGAGGTTTCAGTGATAGCCAGGGAGGCCTGCCCCACAGAGAGTCCTGAAAGTAAGTAATAGTACATGGTATCTCTGGGGACTACATAGATTGGCCTTAACCAGCAAGGGTATTTCTTAATCTATTTAACCAGAAAAGGTCAATAATAGGTGATTATGAGGTTGAATGTAAGCATCTCAGTTAAGGAATCATAATTCACTGCTTAATTTTTATACCCAAGTCAGTTTTCATACCAGATACTTACTAAGTCCTGGAAAGGAAGGACCCACAATACCACAGCAAATATTCAAAGTAATAATTCTTCTCATCTTTCCCAAAGGGATGATATCTATTTCCTCTTAAAGCTTTAGACTGGAGAAAAGAGAATGCCTTAACATTTTTACTATTATTGGTCAAAGGGTCTAAATTGCCACTGATACCAAGACACCTGAATCATTTTAAGCTCTCTCTTATAGTGAAGTCATTTGAGGGCCAGTTCACAGTGGATCTACTGTCATTGGATCGATGGATCCATCCACTGGTCATTTCTTCAGTCTCAAAATGTATAATTGGAATGGATACTTTTTGTAGTTGGCATAATATTCCTACCATTGATTCCTGGGTTGGTAGTATAATAGCTTTTGTGTTAAAATATTACACCGAAATTTTTAAAATTGCTACCTCCTTCCCTCCCTCACACACATAGCCAAATTAGTATATCAAGAACAATCATGCATGTAGTGGGCAATGGCAGAGATAAGTGCCTTAAAGACCCAAAAGATAGTAGTGGTCCCATCATATCTTCAATTAATTCACCTTTCTGGACTTGAAAAAAAAAACAGTTGGATCCTGGAGGATGACACTAAACTATTGCAAACAAGTGGTAGCCCCAATTTCAGCTGCTCTGTGTGTGTATGGTGGAAGGGTAAACAGTACTGGGATGCTGTGGTGCCCCATCTGATTCCCATTTCAGAACTGAAGAGCTTATTCTCCAAGATGCTAGGAATGACACCCATCAACATTCTCAATTCTCAGCCCTCTCCTACCAGCTTGCCACAATAACACCCCCTTTTTGGGGTAAGAAGAATCCAACCTGCGGTTGATATGGAGGTGGGGCATGGGGAGTGGGTTATAAAAACTCCATGTCTTTTTTTCAATTGAGGAAATCAATTTCTGAAGGGCTATCCCAGCTTCCAACTTCAGGAAGTTATGACTGTACCACAGCAGAACTTCTCCCTCTGCAAATACTACTTTCTTCCCATACCAAGAGTTCATCCTGAGATTGCACCATATATGGTAATATACTTCTTGAACACCACTCTACATCTAAGTTTGCTTCTTGGAAACCTATCTCTGACAATTGTATATTATTTGTCTACCAATCTGTTTGCCTTTATGTGTTGTAATTGGCATAAAATTTCACAACATCTCTTTTGATTCCCTCCCCCAACCCCATTCAGGTTTTAAAATAGACCAAATATCAAATAAAGTCATGCGGCTATCAAGTGACATTCCTCCAAAGATAGCTTACCACAGTCTCCTAGAAAACTGGTAAAGTTCACTTTTACACATTAAACTGTGAAATCAGGTGATGACTTACATCTTCCACTTTTAGAAGCTTGGAAATTGCTTAGTTTTCATTCAAGTTTTATAACAAGTTATTAGTGACCAATGAAATGGAAATGTAGACCACTTCCTCACAGTTTTCTTTCTTTTATAATATTTGTCATGTGATGGATGAATCACTTGATGTTGATCCAGCATCATACTCTGCCACCAAATAAATCTATCCCCCCCAAACTGATAGACTTAAATATATGTTTCCACTATTTTCTATATATTTATTCTACTGAGTTCCAGAGTAGCTATCTTTGAAAAAAGGCAAGATAATAAAAAGTATTATATTTAGTATGCATTATGTGTGAACTCACTGCCATTGATGGAATATTCAAAGAGAAAAGCGAAGAAATAGTTTCTTTCCACTAAAGTAATGATGAGTTCTTTTACTGTTTTTATCTCAGGCTTTCACAGCTATAAAAATTACATTTTTCATGGATGTTAGCATAGTAAGTAAGCAAACATATTTCCTTTATTGCAAACGTTCAAAACCCATTTTCTTGAAATCATAAAAAAATACAATTTCTTGAAATCAGAATAAAAAGCATACAACTATGAAAGAGCGTTAAGACATCTTCAACTTAATTTTCTATTCTCAATTCACCTTGAAGCATCTTTCCACATGTCCGTTTGAATTTCTTATGTTAAGCACACTTAGAAACAAGCTGAAACCAGTAGGTTTCACAAAGTAGGGAGTCAGGACAAAAATGTATATGGCCAATAGAACAAGAAATATAAAATTGAACATATTTTAAAATTTTTAGGTAGTAATCAATTAAGACTGAATATTATTCTCACATTTGGAGAAGGGGTATAGAAGTGGAATATCCTTACTAGTGGCAAAAACTCATTTATTATATTAGGATACTAATATAGAAAGTTGAAAGTTTATGAATCAAGAAACAGAAAAAAAAGGAAGGGGAGGGGGCCTGGGTGGCTCAGTTGGTTAAGTGATGGGCTCTTGATTTCAGCTCATGTCACCATCTCATGTTGGAGAGATGGAGCCCCACCTCAGGGTTGCACTGGGCGTGGAGCCTGTTTAAGATTCTCTCCCTCTCCCGATGTTTCTCCCTCTGCTTGCACGTACACACACACACACACGCACACACACACACACACACACTCTCTCTCTCTCTCTCTCTCTCTCTCAAAAAAAAAAAAAAAAACAACAAAAAACAACAACAACAAAAAAAACCCGAAACAAAAACTGAAAACAAAGAAACAGGAGAAGCATAGAATGTTGGAGATGATCGCTAGAAAAATCAAAACAGAAATGGATAAGTGATTGCACATGGGTGCAGAAAGGGAGGGGAGAGGTGGGAAAAGGTGGGAAAGGTGACTCTTCCTTTGCCCTGTTTAGTGTTTTATAATATTTGATTACATTGCTTTTATTTTATTTTATTTTATTTTATTTTATTTTATTTTATTTTATTTATTTTATTTTTATTTTATTTATTTTTTAAATTTGCATCCAAGTTAGTTGGCATATAGTACAATAATGATTTCAGGAGTAGATTCCAGTGATTCATCCCCTATATGTAGCACCCAGTGCTCATCCCAACAAGTGTCTTTCTTAATGTCCCTTACCCATTTAGCCCATCTGCCCCAACCCACAACCCCTGTAGCAACCCTCAGTTTGTTCTCTGTATTTAAGAGTCTTTTGTTGGGGCGCCTGGGTGGCGCAGTCGGTTAAGCGTCCGACTTCAGCCAGGTCACGATCTCGCACTCCGTGAGTTCGAGCCCCGCGTCAGGCTCTGGGCTGATGGCTCAGAGCCTGGAGCCTGTTTCCGATTCTGTGTCTCCCTCTCTCTCTGCCCCTCCCCCGTTCATGCTCTGTCTCTCTCTGTCCCAAAAATAAATAAACGTTGAAAAAAAAAAAAAAAAGAGTCTTTTGTGTTTTGTCCCCCTCCTTGTTTTTATATAATTTTTGCTTTCCTTCCCTTATGTTCATCTGTTTTGTATCTTAAATTCCTCATATGAGTGAAGTCATATGATATTTGTCTTTCTCTGACTACTTCTGCTTAGCATAATACCCTCCAGTTCCATCCATGTAGTTGTAAATGGTAACATTTCATTCTTTTTGATTGCTGAGTAATACTCCATTGTATGTATATACCACATCTTCTTTATCCATTCATCCATTGATCGATATTTGGGCTCTTTCCATACTTTGATTATTGTTGATAGTGTTTCTATAAACATCGGGGTGCATGAGCCCTTGGATAAATAGCTAGTAGTGCAATTGCTGGGTCATAGGGTAGTTCTATTTTTCATTTTTTGAGAAACCTCCATACTGTTTTCCAGAGCGGCTGCACCAGCTTGCATTCCCACATAAATTGCTTTGATTTTAAAAACTGAATTAACGTTCATATGCAAAACTTTAAAAATCATTTGGTATCTGTAGATCAGAAGGCAGTTTAGCTACTTCTCCTGTGAAGAACAATTTGTAAAAATCTGAAAAAGCTTAATGGTGGTCTGTATGTTTGTGTATTCTTACCTTGTTTCTTGTGCAAATAATCTCCATTGAGTCATATTACCTGTCTTCTTTAGATTTGATTTAAGACCCAGAAGATATTTTTCTCCAGCATCTTAGTTTTAGATTTAGATACAGTTTAGATCTCTTGTCCTTGGCTTATTCAGTGTTTTAATGCCTATGTTACGGTCCCCATTTGAAGAGATGAGAATTTAAAATTTACAAATCGGGATAAATGCTGGGATTCAATTGTGAAATTGACAACTGAAAAGATTATTTCTCTGGTCACCTGAAGATATGTTCCTTTTGAAAACATATTATTTATGTATTCACTATTTATTGAATGACTATTATATTCACAGTGTTACACAAGGCATCCTTTGAGACTGAGTAAAAACAATTCTTGTCCCAGAACAGGTGTGACACCCACCAGGATAGCTATGTATGATGACTAAAGTAACATTATTGTTGATAACATCACTAAAGCAAGTCAATAATATGGTCAGGAGGGGCTTCCAGGAAGCTGAACATTCACAGAAAGACATGATGTGGAAGTGACCAAAGAGGATGAGGACGATCCTGATGAGGTAGGTGAGTGACATAACCATAGAAAAGGCATGGAGACATGCATTCCCACAAGACCAACATATTGGGGTAGATTGGGTGGGAAGGAGAAATATCACTGAAACATTGGAAGGTGCTGGTTGTAGAGGTTAAGATTATGTAGGATTGCTTTGTTGGAAATAGGGAATCAACAAATGTTTTTCAGAAGAGGAATTACATATTAAAATGAAAGGTTTTAGAAACCTGGAAGTAGTATACAAATGGATGAATTGGAACTCATAGGTGAGGAGAAGGTGAGATAATTTACTTATTTTTCATGTTCCATAGGTAGTTATTTTGATGTTATGGATCTCCAAATATTTTATTTTATTTTATTTTATTTTATTTTATTTTATTTTATTTTATTTTATTTTATTTTATTTCTTTTATATACAATAATCTTATATTGCTATGCTTAAAAACAACTATCTGTATTTCTGGACACTCTTCCTTGACTATACAACATTTAAATAAATACGTGGGTCCACATTATCTTCTACAGTTTAAATTTTAATAACTTTTACAATATTGGCAGAGTTTTTATAAGTAGCAAATATCTTACTATAATATAAATAACATTTTGTTAGCAGTGGCATATTTAAAAATATTCTTATTTTATATCTTATATTTTAAAAATATTCTTATTTATGGACATTTAATTATTTGCATTGTGAAGTATTTCAAAATTTTTAAATTAATATTTTGAGAATTTCCTAATGTTTTGAGAGAATGTAACTAACCAACATTTGGCAGAAGAATTTGTGGGAAATGCTTATTATTATAATATTTTTTCATTACATTACACAACTAATACTTATTTTTGGATAAGTGTTAAGCTAAATAAAGCCATACTTTAATGATTTTAGTTTATATCATAATTACTAGCTAAAGAAGATACCTTAAGTATATGGCTAATATATATTATTTAGTCTGTAACCTGTCAGTTTACCCCAGTGTGGAACATGTGAAAAAATTACTGAAGGGAAAGAATAGAAAGCTGGCATCTGGTTCTAAGGTTTATATTATGTAGTTTTTAGGTGTATAATTGAAGACATTAGCTTCTGAGCTTTCCTTGATTTTTTTTCCCCCTACAAAATGAGGTGGTTGGTCTAAACGGTTTGTAATGTCTGATTTGATTTAAAAAGAGTTTCCAGTGATATACTACAATTCTGTGCAATCAAAGATCCACATTTGGAATACTATTATTGTGCCTTGGTATCACATTTCTGTAGATTTTTCACTAAGTTCTGTATTGACATAACAATCTGGACATGAATAGGAGTGAGTTTAGGAATGGGGATAGTTACATCAACCTTGCTCAGCATAATACAATACTCAGCTCCTGTACCAAAGTCAATTTTATTCTTTCTCCCTATGGTCACATGTTCCCCACTAACATTTAAGAGAAAGTGTTTGTTTCTATGATCTACTTTACACCGAAGAAAGGATCCCTGTTAGTGGGTTTGCTCTTTCTATTCCTTTTAGACAACAGTGAAATCTAGTGATTGATTTTCAGAAATAATGCAAGCTACTTATCTCTCTTTCCTGGTTCATTTGTTCCTTTTCTTTTTAAGTTTGAAGAAAAAATGCAAAATATCTGTGCCGTCTCTAGCTTGGGAGTCCCCAGTATGCTACTATTCATGGCTAAAAAGGCCAAGTAAGTAGATATGTGACTTCATTCCAAATAGCATGTCTTTTCTTAGCAAAAATAAATGACTCTTTGCTGTATAACAAAAGAAGAAATACATTGATCATTATGTCTATCAGTTAGTGCTAAGAGCAAAACCAAAGAGAGGAATCATACAGTGAATGATAGGGAATCTAAAAAGTCCCCCCAAACAGCTCTTAAGGTAAAAACTGAGGAGCTGTGTCTTGCTCTGGATCAAGTACACAAGAGCAAGGGTTAATTTTCCATTAGGCATATGAATGTAGTATTGAAAGAATGGAATAGAAAGAAAGTTGGTGAATAGTAAATGATGATTTTGTAATCACAAAATCCTTCAGAAACAGAGGTATATAACATGACTAATTGCCACTGCCTGTTCTCCATCTTCACCTAATGATATCTCAGAGACACAGGAGCAATGAGGAAAAGAACACTTCATATCACTTTTCCTATTTCTCTAATTCAGTTCTTGGCATGCTGCATCGTTATTATCTGCCTTTCTTCCTCTGCTTCATGTTTATTCTTTATGCTTGGTGTTTAGTAAGCACTAAAGAAATATTTATGAATGAATAACTTAATAAGTGACTGATTAAGAAAAATAGATATGCCACACTGTTAGCAAAATTTTATTTTTCTCAATTTTCTATGTGCTCCAAAGAAGACCTGAATATCTTGCCCACTAAATGATGTGAGAAATTAAGAGACTGAGTGTGAGGAGACTAGTTTATTGCCTACGGACATTTAATCACTGAAGGATTTAGTCAGAAGGTCTAAGGCATAAATCAGTAAAAAACAAACAAACAAACAAACAAACAAACAAACAAACAAAAACTCTCCCCATGTGTCTATATTATTTTCAGATGGCTAAGAGAGAAGTATCTTGTCTAATCTCCCTGGAATGGAGAATGAGGGAGTGAAGTCAGCATTTGGGGACTTTGTACTATGTGGAGCTTGGGGCAATTATATATATAGCATCATATGGATTGCTAGGTCAGAATCAAGACCAACATTCCAAAAAATATTCATGACCTAAGTGAGGCAATATTTTAAAAAGGAGCCAAATGTAAGGCCATAGAGATTGGGAACTAAAGAAGAGAGTGCTTGTAAAGACATAGAAGGAAGGCAAATCTAGAGAAATTCCCAAAAATATCCCAGAAGAGGTTTTTCATGTGCTGCCTTTGGCATCTGGAATTATGCTGGATGCAGATAAAGGTCATTGCTGAGTTGGGCGCTCCTGAGCTTGGCATAATTTTTAAAAATTTCACATGTGTGTTTATTGTAATGTATTTATAAGATTAAGAATGTATATTCTGGAGTTAGATATTGCTGATGGTTGCACAGTCATATGAATATCTCAAAACATTCAATTATACTTTTTTTTTTTTTTGGCTCAGTTGGCCTTTTTGTGTGGGGATAAGTTAAGTTGGCCTTTTGTTCTCCCAGTTTTATTGAGATGTAATTGAGAAATAAAAATTATGTGTGTGTGTGTGTGTGTGTGTGTGTGTGCATGTGTATGTATATATTTAAGGTATACAACATCATGTTTTGATATATGTATACATTGTGAAACAATTACTACAATTAAGCTAACATATCCATCACCTTACATAGTTATCTTTTCCATGTGTATGAGAACAAATAAGATTTACCCTCAGCAAATTTCAAGTATACAAGACAGTATTACTAACTATAGTCACCATGCTGGATGTGAGATCTCTAGAATTTATTCAACCTGCATAACTGCAACTTTGTACCCTCTAACCATATCTCTCCATTTCTCCCACTTCCCAACCCCAGGTAACCACCATTTTACTTTCTGCTTCTATGAGATCATACAATATTTATCTTTTTTTGTGTCTGTCTTATTTCACCTAATAAAATGTCTTCCAGCTTTATCCACGTTGTCTCATATGACAAGATTTTCTTCTTTTTATTTATTTATTTATTTTGTAATTTTTTTTTCAACGTTTATTTTTGGGACAGAGAGAGACAGAGCATGAACGGGGGAGGGGCAGAGAGAGAGAGGGAGACACAGAATCGGAAACAGGCTCCAGGCTCCGAGCCATCAGCCCAGAGCCTGACGCGGGGCTCGAACTCACGGACCGCGAGATCGTGACCTGGCTGAAGTCGGACGCTTAACCGACTGCGCCACCCAGGCGCCCCAAGATTTTCTTCTTTTTAAAGGCTGAGTAATATTCCATTGAATATATATATACCACATTTTCTTTACCCATCCATCAATGGAAGCTATTTCCATATTCTGGTTATTGTGAATAATTCTGCAATAAATGTGGGGGCACAGATATTTCTTTGAGATTGTGATTTCATTTTCTTCATATGTGGGATTGCTGGATCATATGGTAGTTCCATTTTTCATTTTGAGTAACCTCCATACTGTTTTCTATGATGGCTGCCCCAAGTTATATTTCTATCCACAGTGTACAAGGGTTCCTTCCCCTTTCTCCACATCCTTTCCAATACTTGTTCCCTTGGACTGAAATATTAAAGTAGTAAAAATGCAGATTGCCATGCTCCACTCCAGAGCCACTAAATCAAAGTCTCCTGGGAGTGGGGCTCAGGTATGTGAGCTTCCCCCCCACCCCCCATGTTCTGCATGTGACACTTATTTGCCCTAAAGTTATAGAATCAATAACTGAAATTATTTATTTTACCATTATACTCTTAGGATTATCCTCTTAATTTAAGCCTTCAAAGTTAAACATGACACATAAATCAGCAGTTTTCAGAGTTGAACAAATAATCAAAAAATTGTCTCAGAAGACTCACAGCTTTGAATTTTAATGTTGTGAATAAACAGATCAGTGAGTTTGACCTATACAGGCCATAAACTGAGGTACATGAAGAATATAATATTCTTTATTTTTCTACACTTAATTTAACTTTACTTTTAAGTTTCCATTCTATCTGAAGGCAGCTTCCAGGAAAACAGTAACATTTCAAGTTTGAGAAACAATGAAATCCTGCCATTTGCAACAACGTGGATGGAACTGGAAGGTATTATGCTAAGTGAAATAGTCAGAGAAAGAGAGATATCGTACGTTTTCACTCATATGTGGAATTTGAGAAACTTAACAGAAGACCATGGGAGAAGGGAGAGGGAAAAAATAGTTTCAAATAGAGAGGGAGGCAAACTAAGAGACTCTTAAATACAGAGAACAAACTGAGGGCTTATGGAGGGGAGATGGGGGGGAGGGGAAAATAGGTGAAGGGCATTCAGAAAGGCATTTGTTGGCATGAGTGCTGGGTGTTGTATGTAAGCCATGAATCATGGAAATCTACTCCCCAAACCACATTGCATACACTGTATGTTAGCTAACGACAATAAATTATGTTTAGAAGATAAAAAAAACATATTTAATTCAAGGCGCGTCCTTCAGGCTTTCCTTTGGAAGACCACCTGAGTTCTGGTCACAGGGGGCTTAAATGGTATGCTAGCATTGGGTGAAGTGATTGGTCTTTGGTGAGTAACTTTCCATTCTGAAATAGACAATACCCTCTGTCTCAGACAAAATTACTCTCTGTACTGTCAATTTGTAAAGCATTCTCATTTGCAGCTATATCTGACTGTGTGATCCATGCCAATTTCCACTTCGAAGTCCCTCATTGTGGAGACACACTATTAGGCTTGTATTTAACTTCTCACTAAATTCTGGACACTCCAGGAACACGGGAAGATTTACCTGTTTTTCCACTAGGCTATGCTATGGTGGAGAGCTCCTGTGGGGCTTCTCATTACCAGTGTTTCAGACAAAAAATTTTATATAGATCTCCTCCACTTTGGGAAATCCAAGAATCAAATAAAACCCTCATTATCTCTCCTGTCTTGGAGCTTAAGCCTCTAAGGTGGGGAGGCAGGGCATAGAGCATTTCTTAGAGTTCTTTTCTAGTGTGTAGAATTTTCTTTAACTTTCTCTTCTTTTTTCCCTAAGCCATGAGATTTTTATGCTTTTTGAGCATCCTGAAAAAATTGATTTGTTTTTCTCTTATACCTATTGATTAAGAAAGGGTCTTAGCTCTTGTCATTCAGGACACATTGGCTCCTATATAAATGCACATAAATATTGTGTATTTGAACCAATTTTTACTTTCTGGGTTTTTAAATTAAATGTTATTTTCCAAAAATTCTATTTTCTTTTTTTTTTTTTATTACTATGGCTATGTTCTTTTCATGAAAAGATATATCCACAATGAAATAAAAAAAACATGAGACAATATATATAAAATAAATAATAAAAATAATAAATCTATAATTTTAAATAATATCCCCAGTTGAGGTGTTAGACATATGAGAAAGGCTATCTTGGACTTTCCAACTTCAGTCTAGCAACAGCCATAAGCAGCAGAAAATCCCTTCAGGTGGGTTCAGACAACCTAAACAATGATGAAGAATAATAAATTGCTCTTGTTCTATGTGACTTGTTACATAACAGTAGATAACTGACAAAGTAGTGAAGGCATTTCTAATTTTTTATATGATTTGAGCTCTTAGTAGAATCACATTGGATTAATTAATAATCTTGCAAGCTAAAGACGTGTATAGGGAAGAATGAAGAGGTTGTTTAAGTCACCGAAGAATGTTAAAACCAATGAACTTAAATATTTAGCAACTTAAAAATCTATTAAAATATGGAAAGAAAAGCTAATTGAATTATTCAGTATGATTTTCTCAAGTACTTTTAATAGGCATATCCAGATCGTCTCATATTGGTCTAAACTAGTGATCTCCAAACCTTCAAAAAATTTTTTCTTAAACAACACAACTGCGAGGGACAAAGTCTAAGGTGTCACAAAGATTCCAGCCTCTGGTGTTTGCACCTTTATATAATACATGCTCCCTGAGTGCGGGTGGCATGTGTGACTGGCTTCTAACCAGTAAAATACGACAAAAGTGATGGCATAGCGCATCTATCATTATATCAGATCGTAGCACCCTTCTTGTTAGAAACTTTTTCTCTCTAGCTGACTTCGAAGAAGTTTGTGTCCCCATTGGGTGGCCCATGTGGCAAGAAGATGAAGGTGGTATTTAGGGCAGCCTCCAGTCAATAGCCAACAAAAAACTGGGGCCTCATTCATCTATGGTTTTTATTTTTAATTGCTATGGCTATATCCTTATTCTCAAGAAAGCAAATTCTGCCAGCAACCTGGGTGAACTTGGAAGTACATTCTTTTCCAGTCAAGCCTCAGATAAGAACAGAGCTTGACTGACATCTTGACTGCAGCCTTATGGGATCCTGAGCAGAGGACCCCAGATAAGCCGTGTCCAAAACCCTGACCCTCAGAAACTGTGGGACGTGTAACAAGTGAGAATTGTGTGTTATATTAAGTCACTGAGTTTTTGGTAATTTGTTATACAGTAATAGATAACTAACACACCAAACATTAAACTTTTTCAAAATGAGTTCTAAATATTTATGGATTGATTACAATTTATAAACTATGTATGCTTTTATTAATAAACTATATATAAAAACACAAATTAAAATTATGAGAGAGAAAAAATAATTTTAAAATGTTTTTGTTTTCATAAACAGAAAACACTTTGTTCATAATTAAATCCTTATGAATAATAGTTTTTAGTGAAAACTTGTAATTAAATGTTTTTTTTTTAAATTATGATGTAGAAAAATACAGCCAGTGATGCTTCTCTTCCATTTGTGAATTGGTGAATCTTTTTGAGATACGCATACATTTTTAGCTATGAGAGCTATAAAAACCCAGTATCTAAGTAAACTATACTTAGAAACTGACTTGCACATCCAAAATCACAAATTATCAAACCAATATTAAATAAGGAAATATATTTATCCATATTGCTATCATTGAGCATATAAATACCATAATGAATTTCAGAGAAATGCTTTACACAATTAATAATTAAAATTAAAAAGCATAATCACTTTAAAATATACATTTAATATAAGATTTATAATGTGTATACTATTGTTGATAATATATAGTATATGCCATTTACCCATAAGTAAATATCGGAATTACATTCTGTAATTTTTCTTAAACTCATAAAGTACATATTATACCTCACAATCTAGAAAAGGATGTTTTCTTTAGCTTTTTACACATATAAGCACAATCTCTTGGGACCCTCATCTTCCTTCAGTTTTAAGGATATGAATATGGGGCATTCTTTTTATTTTAATGTTTTTATTTATTTTTGAGAGAGAGAGAGAGAGAGACAGAGTGTGAGTAGGGGAGGGGCAAAGAGAGAGGGAGACACAGAATCTGAAGCAGGCTCCAGGCTCTGAGCTGTCAGCACAGAGCCCGACGTGGGGCTCCAACTTGTGAACCATGAGATTGTGACATGGGCTGACGTCAGACACTCAACTGGCTGAGCCACCCAGGCACCCCAAGGGGCATCCTTCATTTAACCCAAGCTTTTCTGTTGAGCTGCGCTCTTTGGCACATCAGGATCCTGGCAGGTTAAATTCTGTGGTTACTTCAGAGATGGGTATGATGAAGTTATTCTTGAATCTTGACATTGCCTAGAACTGCCAACTACTAGTGACAGCACGGCAACAGAATTGCCCTCAGAACTTAATTCTAACATTTATTTGGAAAGTGCTGCTAATGCACTGAATGCCACCCATATAACTGCATGACACTGCTTAAAAACTCAGGTTTTTTGCTTATATAGCTTTATGGGAAGAAAAAAGCTGGCAAAGAGATCTATGTCTATCTAAATAACCTAACATATTATTCAGTGCATTTGTGTTATGGAGGATGGATGCAAATTCTAAAATTTCTTGTCCACTTGGAGTGTCTACTTGTAAGGTCTGAGTCAGTTATTCATGATAGCTCAGCAGAATGCAGATGCCTTTAAAAGAACATATTTTAGATTAAGCAACAACTACATTTTAAAAAATCAAGAAATGGTATGAAAACTCATACACTAAGATTTTTAGATGTAAAAGCAGCATTATCGCCAATGTTCCATTTCCGACGACTTTTTTCCATTTGGTTCACAATGCTTTTTAGTTTCTCCAAGATTTCCTTGGGGCTGTTGACAACCCTCAGGGATAAGCTCCATAATCGATTGGTGAGTTGCATACTTTACTTCAGGCTCCTAGTGTCTGAGAGCTCCTTTCTACAATTCTAGTTTTGCTTTCATTGATTTCCCTTGATTTCTTTCTCACTGATGGTCCAGTAAAGCAACGCTGATTTCCATTCTTAATTATATGATCGAGTACAGTGAATGCTATATGAGATATTCTGAATTCCAGTGCATTCCAATTTGTTGAGAAGGCAACAAATTGATATCAAAGTATAGCTGTAGGTATAACATTAACAGTTCTGATTTTATAAGAAAACAGCATTGGTATAACCAATTTTCAGTCTCTATTGTTTGGTCTCTCAAAATATATTTATCATCTTAGTTAAAAACGATTGCATGTTATCATGTCCACTCTATCTTATTCATTCCAAGAATGATAAAAGGCTATCTTTTCTTCATTTTTACTATCATAAGTCATATCTTTTTTTATGTGAACAGTCATACCAAACCAAGAAAAAAAGTTCAATTAAATACAACGCAAAGTAAACATTGTCACAGAACAAATGCCTTTAAATCATTTGCTTTTTAAGTGAAAAGCACTATATCTTTTGCTCATGGCAGGTATGGAGAAATGATTTATTAATAACAGAGCTTTGGGGTGCCTGGGTGGCTCAGTAGTTTAAGCGTTTGACTTCTGCTCAGGTCATGATCTCCCGGTTCGTGGATTCCAGCCCCACATCTGGCTCTGTGCTGACAGCTCAGAGCCTGGAGCCTGCTTTGGATTCTGTGTATCCCTCTCTCTCTCTCTGCGCCTCCCCTGCTCACATTCTGTCTCTCTTTCAAAAATAAATAAACATTAAAAAATTAAAAAAAAATAACAGAGCTTCATAAAGCATCTGAGTCCATTGTTGACTATGTCCAATTATTTCAGGTACTGATAGTATGACATAGTTACTAAAACTGTGGTTCCAGGATCAGACTATGTAAGTGTGGGTTTCAGATATAATGTGAGGCAATTTATTTAACTTCCTTGTGCCAGTTTCCTTTCCTCTCCAATGGTTCACAAAGGGCTGTTTTGAAGATTTAGTGAGATAATCCACAGAATGTAACTGGCATATAGAACCATACAGTAAATGATAGGTCTTACTATTTTTGAAGTTGGTGTTATTAGAAAGCTCTTTCTTATATAGTAAGTTGAAAACCATCCACCTGTGTTTTCCCAACTTTGTTCCTTCTTCAGCCTTCTGTAAGAACATATGTAATGGGATTTCAAGGACATTCCAAAGAATGATATCTCCCCTCCTCTTGAATTCAAATCTATTTCCCTTTTGGTCCTGCAGTAGTATCTTTAATTTAACAATTGGAGCTGGTTTTCTAGGATATGGTATTGTCTTATGTTAAAGGTATATTCACCTCTGAGAACATAACACAATAAGTGATCATAAATCCTTAATATCCCAGTGTTACTTCATCTGATGACTCTCTGCGAACAATAGGCCCCATGACAAGTTTGAGGCTTTAGTTCTAAAGGGCTGCCCTTCATTCAACTAAATGGAGTTCACCAGTGTTTAGTGTTCAGTCCGACCCACAGATTTCTGACCTCCTGCACTTCTGATCTTGGCAGGATTCAAGACGGCAGAGCTGCACTGTCAGTATTATGTTCTTAATTCTTTTTTTCCTCCAACAGGGCTCTCAAATCCAGTCATTATAAGAGTACGCATGACTCACTGCCAGACCTTCCTCCACTGTCATTTTCAGAACAAAACTGGGGGTTAGAGTTTACAATTGTTAGGCCAAACAATTTGGTTTTGTACTTGGGGATCTTTGAGATTTTAGTCTGCTTCTCCAAACTGCTCTATCATCTTTTTTGTTCCTTAAAGTCTCCACCAATGGCTGCCCTGTTTCTCTATCTGTACTCCAGCGGTCCCAACATACAGATGTGCTGCGATTCTCTGCTCATCTTTGAAAAGCATCATTCTTTCTAGAATTCCATTCTGTAAGTGTTTTCTGTGTCCACTGATTTTCACTAGATGCAGAAAGAAGTTTGATTTTTTAAAATTTTGTCCAGATTCTTCTTGTCCTTGTCTTTATTCATCTTAACTGGAAGCAGAAGTGGTTTTCTACCTTTTAGTCTATTTCATGTTGATGAGAAAGAAATTGTAAATCAGAATTGAAACCTCATGAAAGGACTATTGAGGCTCATTCATATCTGTCCTTAAACCAAGTTGCAAAAATGACTTGCAAACTCATTGCTATTTTCCTAAACATGAGAGAATCATTAGGAACTGAAAATAGTCTAAAAAATGGTCCCATGTTTTCCGATACAGGCATGTGAATCTTCATCGATGCTTTTAATAAGGTGGCAGTTAGGTGAATGTTTCGCATTGTGAATTAGCATAGCAAAATCTATGACTCCTTTTTGAATCTTTATAGTAACCCTCATCACCACTTGGTTATTTAGCAGTACAAATTTTACTGAGACAGTTTCTTGTAACTAAAATTTTAGTTCACATTCTGGGAGAAAACTCCTGTGATCCTGACTTAAAAAAAATTTTTTTTTTAGTTTATTTACTTTGAGAGAGAGAGAGAGATCGAGCAGGAGAGGGGCAGAGACAGAGGGACAAGAGCCCTCTGCCTATCAGTGCAGAGCCCGATGCAGAGCTTGAACTCAACAAACCATGAGATAATGACCTGAGCTGAAACTAAGAGTCAGACACTTAACGGACTCAGCCACCCAGATGCCCCTGTGATCCTGACTTTTGAGGAAGTTAATTAATAGTTGAATTATCTAAAATCCTCTGAGTACTGGTATTGACAGAAGTGTTTAACCACTACATTTTACACTTGAAATTAATACTATACACTGTATGTTAACTAACTGGAATTTAAATAAAACTTAAAAATAAATTCTTCTAGCAGAAACAATCTGCAGGTGGTTTGATAACCTTTGAAACACTGTAATCAGAAGCCGTCCTTCCTATTCTTTAACTCTACCTATCTGTAATTGGCACAGTAAATGTTTACGATTATTTTCACTGATGAAATGAAAAGTGCTCAGTATATGTGGAAATGCCTAGAATTATGGTACAGCCATTCTCATCCTTTCATGAGCAGGAAATAAGAATCTAGGGAGTCAAGTAGCTTAGACCTGATTGAATAGGTCTGTAAAATCATGGAGTACATGTGGTTGTCTGGAGGTTCCCGTCACTTGGCTCCATCAAGAAAGTTAGCTGGAGTTTGTCACTGTCACTAGAATATTATTGCATCTGCCTAGTTTTGTTCATTTTTGATGGATTCATAAATAAAAATCTTTATACCAAGGAGTATTTTGCACCTTGTGTTTTTCCCTAGTGATAAGGAAGTGGCAGGGAAGGAGAGGCAGAATGTATATAAAGTGCTATAGTTAACATGGCAAAAGAATGTGTAGGATAAATGAAATAAAAGGAAGAGTGGTCATTTCTAAATGACTGCTAAAGCAGTCGTGAAGGACTTTATAGAGAAGCTGCTGCTTGAATTAAGCTTTAAATATGATTAAGTATTCATTGCGTGGCCCACAGGGAAGGAGCTGACTATGGCAACAGCACTGCGGAGTAAGGGCTCAGCATGTTATTTTCACCGAACTGGAAGTAACGTGATGTGACTGAAGAGTAGATTGTCTTCACATGAAACACCTTGAATATCTCACTAACAAGTTTGGCCTTTATTTTCAATCACTGCAGAGTGATGAAGAGATTTTAAACAGCAGAATAACCTGATCACACTTATGCTTCAGGAAGATTATTCTGACAATGGCGGCCATTCCTGTTGGCAAAGACATCCACTAGAAGATTGTAGCAGAGACTCGTTGGTTAGTTGTTCACAAGGTCCATTTTCTTTTCCTCCTGAGCACACAACCAGATTGAATGAATATTCCAGGCTCTCTTAAAAGTGGGTAGAGCCATATCGTAGCTTCTGGCTAAAGGAAAGTGGATAACAGAAGTGATGTGTGGCACTTTGAGGCCTGGCACCCAAGACCCATCAACACTAGTCCTGCATATTCTTTACCTGTAGGAAGTGATATATGAAGATGCTGGTGACACTAAGTAGAAGTTGTCTGGGTGTCTAGGTCACTATTTGAAGAAGGGCTACCCAATGAAACTAAAATGGCTCTTTTGGGTATTTTTTGAGTAAAAAAAAATTTATTGTGTTAAGCTACCGAGGTTTTGAGGTGAATCTGTTGCAGCAGTTTCTTTCTTTCAAGTAACACAGAGATTATCACTATAGTTTGGTAAGGGATGACAAGATCCTGAAATAGTGAAGTGGACTTTTTACTATAGAGGTTTAGACAGATAGAAGTAGCATTGGATATGATTGATTTACTGCAAAGTAAATGGAGAAATAGAGAATTTCAGCTTCTCAGCTTGGACAATTGGAAGACGGTAAGAGTAAAAATGGTAATGGTTATCAAGGATTCATAGGATAAGATATTTTGATAAGATAATTAGTATCAATTTGAACCTATTACTTTCAGATATAACTGTCTGAAAAATTAGTTTGTTTATAATTTTCTTTTTTAAAGATTTTATTTTTTTTTATAGATAATTTTTTTTTTCAACGTTTATTTATTTTGGGGACAGAGAGAGACAGAGCATGAATGGGGGAGGGGCAGAGAGAGAGGGAGACACAGAATCAGAAACAGGCTCCAGGCTCTGAGCCATCAGCCCAGAGCCTGACGCGGGGCTCGAACTCACGGATCGCGAGATCGTGACCTGGCTGAAGTCGGACGCTTAACCGACTGCGCCACCCAGGCGCCCCTAAAGATTTTATTTTTAAGTAATCTCTGCACACAACATGGAACTTGAATTTACAACCCCAAGACCAAGAGTTACATGCTCTACCAATTGAGCCAGCCAGGCATTCCTGTTTACAATTTTTTATTCTTTTCTATCCTTTGTCATGCCTTAATGGGGGTACAGTATACTTCTCTACCCCCATTAATTTGGGGCTCTGCCATGTGATTTTCTTGGACCAATGAAATGGGAGTAGGAGCTTCAGTTTGCCAGTTCCAAGCAGAAGCCTTAAGAAACATTTCATATTTTCACTCTCCATGACTGTTTCTGCTTTCCTGCTCTCTACCATGAGGACACCATAACCTAGGATGTTTTTCTTCAGCCATCCTTTAATGGTTCAAGCCTCAACACAATCTGGAGCAGAGCCACCAGAGCTGACTCACAGATCCCACAAACAAAAAGTAAATGTTTGTGCTTATTAAGCCACATGAATTATGCAGTATTTATCACAGAAAAAAATGGAGCAATTTGGATGAGATACTTTAAGTATGTAATAGGAAGCTGGGAATAATATCTGGAGAAGAATAAACTGGACATATAGATTTTGGAATTGCAGTGATTGACGTCATTAAGATCCATTACGTCATCCAGTAAGCCATAGAAGAGAAGAAGTCTGAAGATGGAAGGGAACCCTAAGAATAGCGGCAATAAAGGTGTGGGAACAGAATATACAGTAGAAAATGATAATGAACAGTCAGAAGTCTAAGAAAAGAACCAAGAAAAAGTAATGTAATAAAAATGAAGGGATGGCAGTACTTTAAAGAGGGTGTTAATGAGCAATATCAAACATCACAAAATGTGCAGGTTAAAGAATGTTGAAAATAATTCTTTGAATACAGCAATTAGAACACATTGCTAAGAGTCATCCTTTTTTTTATAAGATTTTTAATGGACTTAATGCAATCTGTATCCTAAATTAATGTTTATTCTGTTAATGTTTGTTGAGTGAATTCCTTTGTTCTACTGCACTTAAACACATGTTAAAAAATGTATCGGGCACCTGGGTGGCTCAGTTGGGTAAGTGACTCTTGATTTTGGCTCAGGTCATGATCTCACAGTTTGTGAGTTCAAGCCTCACATCAGGCTCTGTGCTGGCAGTGTGGATCCTGCTTGGGATTCTCTCTCTCCAACCCCTCCCCCCCACTCTTCCCCTTATACATGCTCTCTCTCTCTCTTTCTCTCAAAATAAATAAATAAATAAGCATTAAAAACTTTTCAAAAAAAAAAAAAAAAAGAGGTATCAAACAAAAGCAATCCTGCCATTTATTCAGCATTTTATACAGTTAAGCTTCTATATTATGTGAATCCAGAATACAATTATTGCCTTAAAAATTACTGTTTTATTTTTAATAGTATAAAATGGTTTATTAAATGACATGGTAGATATTGAACTCAATTTTTTTTAAGGAAAATTTAATGCTTAAAGGAGAAAATACATCTTTTTTTTTCTCTTGCTTCAATTCCAAAGTGGCTCTAAATTGGTAGATTTCACCCACCTAGACAAATATTTAAGAAGACATTTAAAAATACCAACAAGTCTGATTAACAAAGCTAAAATGGTATATGTAATCTTTTTAATTTATTGATTTTAGAATCAATGAAACATAAGCTCATTCAGAGCGCTAAGGAAGAAGTGGGATATTGTATGTGAAATGTACTTGATTGATTGTCTTTTCAGAAATAGAGTTTAATGAGCTTTTATGAACCATACTATAGATGAAACATATTTTCATTAAAAAACTTTCAGAATGACTGCTAGCTTCCTTAGGGAATTTCCTGGATAATAAAATACTAAACATGTTGTTTAACAATTTGCTACCTAAAACCTTCTGCAACGTGGAAGTTTTGCCATGTAGAAAAGCTTTCAGGATGCATAGTGGAAAACACTGTTGGTGTTTAATTTACTGAGCTAGAGAACACAAGAATAACTTTTATGTTCCAGAAAGATTTTGTGAACAATATCTCTACAAATATTTAAAATTATATTGCTATTCTGGTATTCCAAAATCCACTAAACATCTTTAAATACAGGCACAACAGTGTTATCTTTTATGGACTCAGTAATATAATAATTATGAAAAGAACATTTCTTTGGAAAACATAAGGGATAACTGTGAAAGTTCCCCAAGCATATTCCTGAGGCACGTAGGAGATTATTTGGGTAGGCTGAAGGTTTCAACCTAAATCATGAGAACCATTTCCCTTTGAGGGATATCAAAGCTAATTTAGCTGACTTTAATTCATTCAACTTGGGAAAGATGAAATAGTTCTGAATTGACCTGGAGAGAAGACTGTCGAGTACTAAGTTTCTCTATTGAAATCATTGCTTTGTGGATATTTTTTCATTGGACGTTGTAAATTGAATCCTTCATTTGAACTAATGTCTTTTTTTGTCTTTGTACATACTGACCGATCCCCATGCATACTGACTGTCAATAGGATGCAACTTCTAAGCATACCTGTGCATTTCTCCTACCAGCCTTACCATGAATCAATTGTGTTCACAATTAGATGGGCTTATGCCAGTGAAATTGCTATTGTAATGATATAATTTAGATATTACACAATATAGTAAAATATGAATTGGAAAAAGTACTGGTATTCATTAAGTTTAATACCTTGGAAAACTTAATAAATGCATTCAACTTAGGTATATGCCAGACAACTCTAAAGTAATAAAAGGAAGATCATGAAAAATACAAAATCCAGAGGGATTCTGTACTTTGCCTGTAAAGGTCTTAGTGTTCTTTATGGTTTAGGAACCACAAACTAAAAATCTTTGATAATGCATTATAATTACGGTTTATGCAAGAAAACAACTTGAAAGTCTGATCACAGATGTTTACTGCCAAAAAAGTCTTTGTCCTGATAATCTAAAGATTATTGCTAAAGGTAAATACATAGATGTTAAGTAAAAAAAAATTGGATATGTATATCTTTCTTTTGAGAATACCTGTTTTAAGTAACTTTCTATTAACTAGTCCACTTCATGTTTCTATCTCATTTTGAAGAAGGCTTTTGATGTTGCCCAAATCCACTGAAGCCTTGCCAGCCTGACAAAGCTCTTAAGATTTTCGACTTAGTAATCATTTGTCGCTTTGCTACTTGATGCCTCATTTGCACCAATTTCCCTAGTGATAATTTGTGCTAACATTACCATGCACAGGTGCACTCTCACATTAGGGCAGCTAAAACAGACCTAAGCCCTGATGAGGGTTGTGTCTCTGAAGATAAAACAGGGATGGAGGAAGATGAAAAGCTATGACTTGGCATACAACAGTGCTTAATAAATATTGGTTGAGATAAATGTCTTTAAATGTCCCAGTGGGTAGTGATTCCACTCATAATTTATTTTCCTTTGGACATACGATTGTTTCTATAACTTTTTTTTTCTACATCTTACATTGTTGTATGAAGTTTTTCATTTTTCCCCTCCTGTTAGAAATTAAACAAACATTGGAAAATTTCAAGCATTATATCTACATATAAATTGCCATAATGACTTATAGATCATTTATAAGTAAGTCTTATAGTGATCTCATGATCTGAATCATAAAGCCAGGAAATGGGTATTCTACTTAAGAAGAGCCCTAGACAAAGCTGAAAGAATAGGTTCAAGTCACCAATATATCATTCTCCAACAGCCTGGCTTTAGGGAATTCATTTCATTCATCTCATGTAATGCATTTTGTAAGTTTTAACAAGCTAGAATGGCATAACATTATTGCAGATATTACATAGTTGCTTTGGCTAAGATAACTGTTTTGGTTTTTTTTTAAAAAAACTTAATTGGATCCTCTTGAACCTAATGTTTAAATAACTTCATAATACCCTTATATAGAAGAAATACTTATATTTATTTTTTAATTACAGTTTACCTTGGATGAGAACGGAGTTCTTGTTCAGTTGTAGATTAGCACAGGGGCAATTGTTCTTTTTCAACTAGATAAGCCCAAATAAGAGTGCTTCTTCCCCAGAACTATTTTTAATAATTCAGAATTTCGTTATGAACTAGAATACTGGAGAGAGTCATGAGACTTGGTTTCTATTTCTGACACTATAACTAATCTGGTATTCTTTTGGGACAAGGCGTGTAGCTTCTGCTTTAGTTTTACCAGCTGTAAATTGGTATAAAAATGGCTTCTAGGATAGAATATCTGCAAAGTTACTTTTATTAAGGAAAATATGATTTTAAAAAATATTATGAGGGGCACCTGGGTGGCTCAGTCGGTTGGGCAGCCGACTTCGGCTCAGGTCATGATCTCGCAGTCCGTGAGTTCGAGCCCCGCGTCGGGCTCTGTGCTGACAGCTCAGAGCCTGGGGCCTGTTTCAGATCCTGTGTCTCCCTCTCTCTGACCCTCCCCTGTTCATGCTCTGTCTCTGTCTCAAAAATAAACAAAAATGTTAAAAAAAAAAAAATGAAACACACTTGAAATATGCCTTACACATAATCTAAATGTTAGCAGAAATTTAGGGAGTTAGATTAACAACTCCAAACAGTTTAAAAAAAAATATTATGAATAAGGAAAAGAAGGTACCTTCTATTTTAGGTAAATGGCTAGGTGCATGAACCTGATGTATTATAATTATATACAAAAATATCTGTCAGTTATATATATGATCTACATTAATTATTAATTTCCATTTTCTTTCAAAGAAAATCCATGGAATAAACATTTTAATTCCTTTTAAAGATATTTTAAAACAACAGAATGCAAAAAGACATTATTATTATTATTTTTTAATAGAACATTTGCAAAGACCAAACTCCTTGAGGGACAGTGTAAGAATCACATGCTTGACCACATACTGTTTTCAGCAAAGCTTGGCTGATGGTTGTCTATGTCAGTTTCCAGCCTGAGGTTCCCTCAAAATTTAACATGCCGTCACTATTCTCGCTTCTGATGTCTTTTTCCTTGCTTATTTCTAGCATTAAAGTTACCATAAGGATGAGACTCTCCTGTGGAACGAAAACAGTTAGATCACTCTGGTAACCAAGATTTAGTAAATCAGATGTGCTGGTACTTTCCCTCAGTATTATTCACATTTAGACTCTTGCAATTGCTAATTCACTTTTTATTTTATTTTATTGATTTATTTTTTAAATGTTTATTTATTTTTGAGAGAGAGATAGAGCACAAGTGGGGGAGGGACAGAGAGAGAGGGAGACACAGAATCTGAAGCAGGCTCCAGGCTCTGAACTGTCACCACAGAGCCTGATGCGGGGCCGAACCCATGAACTGTGAGATCATGACCCGAGCCAAGTCAGATGCTTATGCCACCCAGGCACCCCACTAATTTACTTTTAAAAGGAGACCACATTCATAGTCCCCACAACTAAAGTGGCTAACATAAGCCTAAATATTCCTGTAACATGTCTGTCATTTCCTATTTCTAACTTCTCAGAAAATACTACACTGTCAAACAGTCTGTTGGAAGTAACCCCGTGAGAGTTTCAGAAGTGTCTTTGCAGAGCAGAGCTGAGGCAGAGTGCTTTCTTTCTTTCCCCAGCCGTTGTTAGTTATCAAACTCTGGGAAACTGAAGTAGCCAAGGTTTACGTCAGAGATGAAAAGATTCTCAAATTAGCTCTGGGTCTCCAGAGGGCACCTAAAAAGACTTAATGTGGTTAGTATATGTTTATTATTAGGTAGTCATCTCAAGTTTAGTACTGTATATTTTAAAAACCAGTTAGAAGGAATTATTTTTTTTCTGAGAAGTTGAAATGGCGATGGGAATGAGGAAAAAAGATTACTACGAGAGAGGAATGGAGGACAAAGAGTTTGTTGATGAAAATGAAATACACGTTAAGAGTTCTGAAGAAATAAAGAGAGTTTATTCTTCTTCAGCTTTCCTCAGACTACACTGCCTACTCTAAATGCCCATCCTTGTACAGCTTAAAAGTATTGATAATTCTTTACTCTGATGGAATCCCTAATGTTTGCATTCAATAGGTATCAAAATCCACAAGGATCACCTCTCTATCAATAGCAGGAATTGTGCTCTATGGAATTTCTAATGAACCCAGAAAAGATATCAGGAACATTTTTTTTCCAAGTCGGTAAAAAAGAATCTTAAATTTTTCTTTTCTAGAGTGAACTACAAGTATTTTGATTCAAATGTCAGCCACATGGACTTTCAATTACAGGTATATGTTCCCTTGCAAGTAGATTAGAATGGGCCAATAGAAGTCATGCTATTTACCTAGTTATTTAAATTGAGATAAGCAATGGTAATAGACTATTTCAGGAAAGCTTATCTATAATACTGCAGTTTTTTAATGTTTGTTTGTTTGTTTGTTTGTTTGTTTAGAGCACAAGTGGGGAAGGGGCAGAGAGAAAGAGGGAGAGAGAGAGAATCTCAAGCAGACTCTACACCATCAGTGCAGAGTCTGATGTGAGGCTAGAAACCATGAACCAGGAGATCATGACCTGAGCTGAAGTCCAATGCTTAACCAACTGAGCTGCACAGGTGTCCCATTTTTTAAAAATCATTCTTTTTTTTAAGTTTGTTTGTTTGTTTATTTACTTTGAGAGAGTGAGAAAGAGAGTGAGGGGAGGGGCAGAGAGAGAGGGAGAGAGAGAATCCCAAGCAGACTCCACACTGTTAACACAGAGCCTGATGTGGGGCTGGAACTCACAAACAGCTAGGTCATGACCGAGCCAAAACCAAAAGTGGGATGTTTAATTGACTGAGCCACCCAGGCACCCCTGTTAATCAGTTGTATATTGATTTTTTTGTCAGCTTAATTCCCAGGCACTCAGGTACTGAAATATGAAGAAAGAGGAAAAGTTGCTTTCCTCTCCTACACTTCAAAGCATGACTATGATTTTATGCTACTCTCTTAAAAGTTCCTGTGCTTTTAAAAACTGAGTTATCTATCACAAGATATTTATTGGATTTCTGATACTTTAATGCAATAAGAGCATGCATTTAAATTAGTTTGTCTTTCTGAAATATTATAATTGTAACTTGTAATAAATTCATGATTTTGAAGACCACCCCAGAAAATTGAAGTCCATTATGACAACAGGGATGAATTTGGAAGGCATTATGCTAAATTAAATAAGCTGGTTAAAGAAAAAGAAATACTGTGTGGTATCACTTACATGTGGAATCAAAAATGAAGTGAATTTTAAAAGTCAAACTCAAAGGAAGAGAGTAGAAAAGTGGTTGCCAAGAGAAATGGGATAGGGGAAATAGAAAGATGTTGGTCAAAGGGTACCAACTTTCAGCTGTAAGATGAATAAGGTCTGAGAATCTAAGTAAAACACGGTTACTATAGTTGATCCCACGGTAGGATATAGAATGAGATTTGCTAAGAGAGTAGAACTAAAATGTTCTCACCAAAAAACCAAACCGAACAAAAACGATAAATATATGAAGTAATGGATGTGTTAATTAACCCAATGGGAGGTATCTTCTCATAGTGTATACATATATCAAGTTATCATGTTGCACAGTTTAAATATCTTATAATTTTATTCATCAGTTATAAACTCACTAAAACTGAAAAAAGAAAAAAACAGTATTAAAGATATATTTTGTTCTAGAGTTGCTACTTATGTCATCTATTTAAAAAAAGAGCCATTTGTCAGTAAAATGATTGTGTTTGTTAGACAGTTATCTTCTATATTCTTTTGATAAAAGCACAAGACCTTGGATTTTTGTCTAAAAATAAAATTAAAACATCAAACAATTGCCTTTATTTACATGAGATCTCATATTTTTCTTTTTGGTTGCAAATATTTGATTTTTTGTTAGGCTCTAACAGACAGATGGGCAAATGAAAAGAAACTTCCAGTTCTGCTTAAGAGACCCTGCACCAATTTTCTTTTTCACAGAGATGGAGCCATAGTTCCTATCTCGTTTAAATCAGATTTCATATAGAAAGCCCTCCAAAATGGAAGAGCTCCAGGTAAGAAGTCGATGTCACAGGGAGCACCTGATTTATCACAGTGGCATTTAACAATCTCATAACTGCTGTCAAAGTCAATGAAAATGCTTTCTTTCTGTATTTCCTTCCTTCTTTCCTGCTCCCCACGATTCCCTTTAAGTTCTCCCTTATTTTAATTATTTCTTTCTTTTTAAAATCTTTCTTTCTTCCCTTTCTACCGTTCTTCAGATAATGGCTTTTATGGCTCAAAGACTGACATACCACTTTACATCACCTATATGCTTTGGAACTGGAATTCGGGAATACAATTTATTTCCTTATACAGAAATCTGGGGAAAAATTAAACATGTCCTGGTGTCTCATGAAGAGGTGGTTTTTCAAAGGAGCCTGGCAATGGAATGATTTGATTTTTTTTTTTAATTTTTTTTTCAACGTTTATTTATTTTGGGGACAGAGAGAGACAGAGCATGAACGGGGGAGGGTCAGAGAGAGAGGGAGACACAGAATCGGAAACAGGCTCCAGGCTCTGAGCCGTCAGCCCAGAGCCTGACGCGGGGCTCGAACTCACCGACCGCGAGATCGTGACCTGGCTGAAGTCGGACGCTTAACCGACTGCGCCACCCAGGCGCCCCGGAATGATTTGATTTTTTGTCAACATTTGTATTTTATTTGGGACTGCTGCAATTATTAGCACGGTTCAGCTGTGTACCACCCATTCACAATGAGTTTACTTTCAAGCTTAATTCAAGAACTCTGGAGTAGATTCACAGAAGATTTTGAAAAAATACCTAGTTTTGCTCTTTGGGACTGTGAGTACCATGTTAGACCCACCTCTGTTGGTGGGGAAGTACTCAACAATTCTAATACTGGTTTGAGGTTTTACTATTTTCTTATATACCAGAGATCTTGATTACTGAAATAAATTATACGACTCAGAATGACTATGTAGAGACTGAATTAAAACTTATATGGCCATAGCTATAATCCTTGGAACCAAAGGGTGAGATGAATTGAGAGCTATTTCAGGTTGCATGGCAGTTTCTTATATATCAGATGGAATAATCTTTCCTGGTGTGAAAATCTAGTAAATTTTTAGATTTTGAGGCAGTATATTTGCAAGTTAAGTGGATTCTGACCACAAGGTAACCATATACATTGACCAAACTACTAACAAATTGTACTAACAGTGTTTAGTTAGTCCAAGAGCAACCATTCAAGGTATTTTAAATGGAAAGGAATTTAATATAAGGAATTGGATAGCTACAGAATCTTTGGAAAGAAAGGGGGAGTGGAAATCAGAGAAAGATACCACCATTACTCAAGAGTTGAAGAAACTGCATAATTCACAGGAAACCACTGCCTATGACCTCACCTGCCTGAAGCTCTGAAGGGAGGTTAATGCTTTCATATTATGTGTAGTTTTCTGAACTTGAAGGCTAGAAAAAGGAATCACAGGAAAATTGAGATAAGTTGTTTCCACATTTATTCCCTTGAGTTCAAGTTACAGCTGAACATCACAGAAAAGACTAAATTCAATCTTACTTTATCTACTCAAATGATGTATTCATTAATTAAAGAGATTGAGCTTAAGTGCCATCAATATAAACATGACAGCTATAAAATGCCCAACTTTAAGATATATCTAATGGCAGTTCCTAGGGCCAATTTAGAAAATCAGCCTTCATCAGGGGACTATAAGAAGATTGTGCTTGACGCTATAGTAGCCAAGACAGACAGCAGTACCTTCAAGCTGGAAGCAAAGCAGTCTCTAGAATGGGGCTAAATCTTTGGAGTTGGGGTGGTTTGAATGGATGTCCCCACTTAGCCTGCTGCAAGATGCAGACAAACTATACTAGCAGAAACAGAGGAAAGTTAAAACCTCCAAATGGTACTAAACAATTAGGAACTCATATGTCCATAACTCTCCTCAATCCCTTTAAGTCATTAATTAGTTTACTTCTTTAACAAATATTTACGATGTCTACTATTTGCCAGCATGTGGTAGGTCATGGAGAGAACAGTGAGGAAGATGGAATAAAATCTTCTTGGTTGAGCTTATATTCTAGAAAGTCATTAGAAAAATTAGTTTGACATCTGCCTCTTCTCTTGTCTCTCTGATCTGCCCACATCTAGGTGAAGTTAGGAAAGCTTGAAGAAAACTGTGGCCATAGGTTGAAAGGACATGACATGCTCTCATTCTTAGGGACACAAAGCATCACATCGAGGCAATTAGGAGTCACAGTTATAAACAGGGAATTCTGCCCAATAGAACAGACATGTCTAAATATTGTTCCCATCTCTCTCTTTTTTTTTTTCATTTTTACAGCATTCACTTCATTTTATGGCGTTTCATGACTTTTTTATGGCACTAAAGCTACAGAAGCTTTTTCAGCACATTAAAATACTCAAAAACAGCCCTCATAGACTATTGAATTTTTGGAGTTTGTTGTAACTTAGAATGCGTTCAGTTTAACCCTCAAATCATCTCTTTTCAGTAGAAATAAAAGCTATGACTACTGTAAGTCATTTTGTACCTGATGTCTTAACGCTGGAAAAATCGATAGTCATTAAAAGAGTGTCTGCTTCTACATGTCTGCTTTAAAATTTTTTTTTAATATTTATTTTTGAGAAAGAGAGATATAGCATGAGCGGGGGAGGGGCAGAGTGAGAGGAAGACACAGAATCTGAAGCAGGCTCCAGGCTCTGAGCTGTCAGCACAGAGCTGGACACTGGGCTCAAACTCAGGAACTGCAAGTTCATGACCTGAGCTGAAAAGTCCGACGCTTGACTGAGCCACCCAGGCGCCGCCTACATGTCTGCTTTATACATGGATGCTTCAGTCACATTGCTTGAGAAGTCGTTTTTCTCAGACACTCTTTCTCTTCTTTTTTTTTCTTCTATTTTTTTAGCTTAGCTTTATAAGTGGTCAGGAAGCTGTAATATTTTGAATCATTCAAACAGTATTAATGGGACACTTCATGTTTGGAAGGGGAAGCAGCACCAGGGAGACTGGAATGTTCTTCCCAGGAGATAAAGTCACATTATTTGGTAGAGTAGGTATGCTGAGTGAGTCAGACATTAGAGAACCAGACATTAGACCAGCCCAAGGGACTTGAATCTTTGCGGCTGTAACTACCCTGTTGCCCTCCTTTTAAATTCAGCTGCTTGTTGATTTTCGGTGCTTAGAACAAAGTGAAAATTTGGACATGGAAAATTTGGCATTTTACAAAGAGTTCCTATATTATTTAAACTGACTTGTATATGAAAGTGAATTGGTTCATTTATGAGCCAGGTAGCAGGATGGGACCTGTGGTAGTACAAGTGTCAGGGTCCAGAGACTGCACACACAGTGTGCAGAGGCACAAAGAAAAGACTGCTTCCCAGGTGTCAGCATTCATAGCATTCATGCACCCACATGCATACACACACACACACACACACACACACACACACACACACACCCTTTTCTGCCCAAGGGTGGTAGTGAAGCATGAGAGTTCTCTACTCTTCAGGGCCATGGAGTTTGCCCAATATAGGCTGATGAATTGCAACTTTGTAGATATCAGAAAAAAGCTTATCTCAATAAAGACTGAACACAAATTTCTTACCAGTTTAGTAGGAAAGGGGATCCGAACTCATTAAAATTGATATAGAAAAAAAATTTTAAATGTGAGGTGTCCTATTTCTGAGCATGGTGGTAATTATCAATTCACAGCTAATATGTATTAATTATAATAAAATTGTAGAATTGATGACAGAAATATCTAGATAGGCAGGATTAAAGAAAACTTTTCCTGTTATTTTACATGACAAGACAGGATTAGACAGATTACTTATATATTTCCTTTAAATTTAATCTTGAAATCACAATTACAGAAATAAAGATTTATTTAAAAATAGTGAGGGGTGCCTGGGTGGCTCAGCTGGTTAAACTTCTGACTCTTGGTTTCTGCTCACATCATGATCTCATCCTCGTGAGACCGAGCTCTGTGGCGGGCTCTGGACTGGGCGTGGAGGTTGCTTAGGATTCTCTCTCTCTCTCTCTCTCTCTCTGCCCATCTCCTGCTCGCTCTCTCTCTCAAAAAAAAAAATAGTCAAAATGACCAATCTTATTCTGTTTATTATTCATATCCAGATGCTGACATTTCACTTAAAAATAGACTTTTATAAAATAACTAATAAATGCATTATGTAGAATTTTTGGTTTCTGTATTCTATTTTTTTTTGAGAGAGATAGCATGTGCGCTTGTGCAGCTGGAGGGGCAGAGAAAAAGATGAAATCTTAAGCAGGCTTCATGCTCAGTGCAGAGTCTGACACTGGGCTTGATCCCATGACCCTGAGGTCATGATCCGAACTGAAATCACGAGTCTGATGCTCAACTGACTGAGCCACCCAGGCACCCCTCCATATTCTTTTAAAATACTAATGATGATGTTTACTCTTAAATAACTGAATGTCATGTGATTTTTACAAAGGGAAGAGTTTCAAAACTGAAAAAGTAAGAATAAGAGTGAAGGGAAATAAGACATAGTAAAAATAAAAAAAGAACAAGATGGAAAGACAGAAATATAATTATATTATGATAAATTTAGGCAATTTTTAAAAAGCAATTGCTTTCAGTTTCTCAAGTCACAGTTTAGAACTTTATTCCTACATTTACCCAAATGAAATTAAATAGGAAATCTTTAGTGACTTTTAGCACTTAGTATATATTTGGTGTTCTCAACCCATCTTCTTTGCCTCTCCTCTCTAGCATGTGTATGTGTGTATACACATGTGGGCATACATAGGTGTGTACCTGTGTGTTTGTGTGTCTATTGGCAGAGAATGCTTCAATAGCAATATGCATTTTTAAGCCTGTATTAAGATCTTCCCATTCCCCAGGTTGTCTATCCTTCGTGCCTATCACCACTAATAAAGACAACTGACTACCAGTTATTGGTTTAACTGTCTCTCAGTATCTAAGATCAATTCTGAATTCAGACAAGAGAAAAATCTCTTGTTCAACCTTCTGAGACTCACAGTAAAATTACTCTGGTTGCTGGTTATATGGTGATTGTCAGATAATTATAATACTGAATTTTCTTTTCTGCATCTTGGCCCAACTCTGGCTTTCTCCCCTAAGTGCCTGTTGCTTGGTCTTCGTTTAGTAGCCTGCCAAATATATTTGGAGATAGCCTTCTGAGCACAGTTCACACATCCATGAAGCCAGCCCAGGCGGCATTCTTGATTTATGCCACCTCCATCTGCCTCTCTCCCAGTCCTCCACTTCTCAAAATGGCAACCTTACCCATCCAGTGGTTTAAACTAAAAACTTTTGTGTCATTCTTGAAATCTTTCATTTACTCATACTTAGGAGGCCTATAAATCTAGGGACAATCCCAGTTTACATTTGTGTCCCCAGCATAAATATTAAGAGCCTTCATTCATTTTCAAGGTATTCTGACTTGGATAAAAAAAATTATATGTTCACCCAATCCAATTCCAGGGAATATTCTATACAGCACATCAAAAATCCTATTGGCACTACCTTCAAAATGTATCCGATACTCATTCATTTCTTCCCTTTTCCAACATACCATTATAGTCCATGTATTATTCTTTTTACTTGGATCATGGAAACAGCCTTCAGTCAGCTCTTCCTCCTCTTATAATTGCTTCATTAGAGTCTGTTCTCCACCCAGAAGCAAGCTTATATTAATCCCTTGCTACAACATTCCAGTAGCTTCTTATCTGAGAATAAATCTTACCATCTTGCTATGCCTTAAAAGAGAAGGCCAGAAGTGATCTTGCCTCTGTTTATCTTTCCATATCATGTGCTAGCCCTCTTCCTATCCAGTTTTTCCCCTGGCTGTAGTAGACATCTTGCTGTCTTATGAACACATTGAACTCAACTCCCATCTTTGCAGTTTTTATCCTCTCTTCCTAGAGCTCTCTTCCCCTGGTCTTTGCAGGAGTACATCCCTGCCTTCATTCTGGTATTTCTTCACTCAAAGGTCAATTCATCTGAGAGATATTCTTGGCCACTAGTTTTTTTTTTTTTTTTAAACGTTTATTTATTTTTGGGACAGAGAGAGACAGAGCATGAATGGGGGAGGGGCAGAGAGAGAGGGAGACACAGAATCGGAAGCAGGCTCCAGGCTCCGAGCCAACAGCCCAGAGCCTGACGCGGGGCTCGAACTCATGAACCGCGAGATGGTGACCTGAGCTGAAGTCGGACGCCCAACCGACTGAGCCACCCAGGCGCCCCTTCTTGGCCACTAGTTTTTAAGCAGCTTCCCTGATTCAGTTCAGGAAACAGAAATCACTATAGGTATTTCAGGCAGAAAGTACTTTACTCTGAAAATTAGGAGCTTACAAAATTATTGAAAGGAAAGAAAATCAGGGATTATCTCTGGACCCCTGGCTTTGGGTCATGCCACTATAGGGTTCAGGAAATGTCTGATGCCACTACTACTTCCATGGCTGCTGCCACGGCCCCCTCACATCCAAGCAGATATTAAGTAGTGGACTCTGGTGCCCAGCAGTGCCCATGTTCACATCTACTGAAGTCTGCCATCAGCTGCCACCAGTGTAGGAAAATGGCCTCTACCTCCCTGAATCTTCCACATCTTATGCAAGGGCATCCCTCTGGTAGAACCTAAACCGCACTTAGTGAGCTAGCTGAAGGGGAATATGGGAAATGCATTCTTTATTCTTCAAACCCAGTATAACTAGAGGACATAGAAGAGACGGGACTGGAGGCAGAGAGCCAAGAGACTCTATTTAGCACATGCTCCCCTGGGCCCTGTCACACTCTCTTCTTACCTCTGCTTTATTTTTCTCCAAAGCACTTATCAGTACATAAAATATTTGTTTGCATGTTATTTTCTGTCTTTTCTAATAGAATCTAAAGTCCAAGACAGGGACTATAAAGATGGCTGTTGGCTCAGAGGATAGTGCTTGAGAAATATGTGCCAAATGTATAAATGAATAAAGAGATCAATCAGTATATATCTGCTTTAGATAGATAGTCATGCTCAAAATGGTATGAAAACAAATAGTGTGTTACATGTTGTATAGGAACTATTATCAGAAGATAATTCCATTGGATGGGAAAAGGGGAAGCCATTGAAAGTTAAGTTAGTGGGGAACTTGGGTGGCTCAGTCAGTTAAGCGTCCAACTCTTGATTTTGACTCAGGTCATGATCTCTGGGTTCCTGAGATTGAGCCTCGAGTTGGGCTCTGTGCTGACAGTGCAAAGCCTGCTTGGGATCCTCTCTCCCTCTCTCTGCTCCTCCCCCACTCATGCGTGTGTCTCTGTCAAAATAAATAAACATTTAAAAAAAAAGTTAAATTAGTAAACTGAGGACAAATTCAATTTTTAGTAGGCAAGATTTTGTGGGGAATAAAAACAATCAATTAATCATACCTATGTAATTATAATTGGAAATTATGTTTACCTCTCTAAAAGAAGAGAAATGAATGGCTGACCCTTGGAAGTATTAGTAACTTTCCATTACTTTTTCCACCTCTCACTGCTCTCTAGGGGAGTTTGATCTGGTGGGTGGGACTGGGAAAACTCTGCATATGCCTGGCCTAGCCTTTCTTCTCTCACTCCCGGGACCTGACCACTGTCAGGCCTAATGGTAGAAGCCAGCTGAGCCAAGCTCTACCTCTGCAGGGAGGAGCATACAATTGTCTAAATGTTATGACTTTGCCTGAGCAGTTAATTTCAATTCATGTGCAAAGAAATAGAAAATTATTTTGACTTAACTATGTTCAATAACAAAGCCTGGTTTTTTGAATACTTAGTTGTCTTCTGTGTGTCTATTGCAGCAGTTCCAAACTTATGTACACATTGGACTCACCCAAGAGCTTTCAAATATACTGCAGCTTGGGTCACCTCCAGAGATGCTGATTTAATTGTTTCATGGTATAGGCTTGGAATTGGGATGTTTTTAAAGCTCCCAGGTGGTTCTAATAATCCACCAAGGTTGCCTTGCTTTATGGAAAGGAGTGTTAATTAGTATTTTCAAAGCCTGAAAGAACAGATTGAAATTGGTATGTTTATTGCCTATCTTATATTATGTCCTGCAAAAAAATTATATTGAAGTCCTAACTCCTGGTACCTATGAAGATGACCTTGTTTGGAACTAGAGTCTTTGCAGATGTAACTAAGGATGAGACCATTAGAGTGGGTAATCCAACATGACCTGTGTCTATAAAAGAAGAGGCACAGAGAGAGGATTGCCACGTGAAGACAGAAACAGATACTGGAGTTATACTGTCACAAGCCAAGGAATGTCTGGGGCTGCCGGAAGCTGAAAGAGGCCAAGAAGGACCTCCCCTAGTGCCTTTGCAGGATAATTTCTGGGTGGACTTGTAGCTTTCAGAACTGTGAAAAAATAGATTTCTCTTGTTTTAAACTACCCAGTTTGCAGTACTTTGCTACAGCAGGAGGCCCTAAGAAACTAATACAAATTATTTGAAATGTGTTTTTTTCAAAACACACTTCAAAGACTGGCACGAATTTAGAGATCTCATAATTCTAAGTACAGTCTTGAAGCAGGCTGTTGGATGTTGCTAAGCTCTTCATTAACCAAAAGGCTCTTGTCATCTAGAGTTTACTATAGTTATTCCTCTGAGGCTGCACTTGGAGAATCCTCTGGGCTCTTACTTAAAGATGTTATCATACAGTATCCCTTGCAAGAAAACTGGATACTTAAAAAAGGAGTCAATTAAAAATCCATACTCAAATATATACAAATTGCCTTTTCCCAAGTCTACAAAACTATTAGATTCCTAACAACAGTGACCCCTATAAATCTCAGTCATTATTTTGTATTGACATATATACTCAGATGTCACTTCTAGAAAAAACAAATCTGCCTCTCCTAGAATTTATGTCTATCCAGGCACATGTTATATGTGTGCCCTCTTCCTACCTGCTAGATGACTGGACCAAAGGATCCATATGATCTAATGATATCTTCCTTAGATTAGCCTATGAAATATGTTGTAAGAGAAGTAGATAATCTGAATGTACCAAATTACCTCTTGAGATAATTTGAACTAAAGAAGCAGGGACAGAAGAGAGAGAAAAAGACCATAAAAAGGCTCCATTTCTGAAGCTAGCTTCCATGATTCTAGTTATAGCTTGTATGTAACTTTTGATAGACTCTTTTAAGATAGTGTAAGCCTCTATTTGAAACCAAAGATCCAAATTAGAATACTGCATGTATGGCAAGTCATTTACTTAAATATTCAAGTTTATATATATGTAATCAGTGCACTTGAGGATTTCAGAAAGGTGATTAATTAGCTATGGTAAACCTTGAAGAATTTCTAAAGTCTGTTGCAATAGTCTCATGCCTAAATCAAAAGTGGAAATGTGGGCTATGGATACAATTCAGCCCACAGTGATAAGTGATTGGTTTAGTCTATATTTTAAATTGTACATTTATACATAAAAAAATCTGGATTTCTGCCTTCTCTTAAAAAAGTAGGTCTCGGACTTCAAGTTGTATTATAAAGCTGTAATTGTCAAGACAGTATGGTACTGGCACAAAAACACTCAGATCAATGGAACAGAATAGAGAACCCAGAAATGGACCCACAAACATATGGCTAACTAATCTTTGACAAAGTGGGAAAGAATATCCAATGGAATAAAGACAGTCTCTTCAGCAAGTGGTGGTGGGAAAACTGGACAGCGACATGCAGAAAAGTGAACATGGACCACTTTCTTACACCAGACACAAAAATAAACTCAAAATGGATGAACAACCTAAATGTAAGACAGGAAGCCATCAAAATCCTTGAGGAGAAAGCAGGCAAAAACCTCTTTGACCTTGGCCACGGCAACTTCTTATTCAACATATCTCCGGAGGCAAAGGAAACTAAAGTAAAAATGAACTATTGGGACCTCATCAAAATAAAAACCTTCTGCACAGTGAAGGAAACAATCAGCAAATCTAAAAGGCAACTGATGGAATGGGAGGAGATATTTGCAAATGACAATCAGATAAAGGGTTAGTATCCAAAATCTATGAAGAACTTATTAAACTCAACACCCCAAAAAACAACTAATACAGTGAAGAAATGGGCAAAAAACATGAAAAGATACTTCTCCAAAGAAGACATCCAGATGGCCAACCGACACATGAAAAAATGCTCCACATCACTCATCATCAGGGAAATACAAATCAAAACCACCATGAGATACCACCTTACACCTGTCAGAATGGCTAAAATGAACAACTCAGACAACAACAGATGTTGGTGAGGATGCAGAGAAAGATCTCTTTTAAACTGCTGGTGGGAATGCAAACTATTGCAGCCACTCTGGAAAACAGTGTGGAGGTTCCTCAAAAAAACTAAAAATAGAACTACCCTATGACCCAGCAAGTGCACTACTAGGCATTTATCCATGAGATAGAGGTGTGCTGTTTCGAAGGGGCACATGCATCCCCATGTTTATAGCAGCACTATCAACAACAGCCAAAGTATGGAAAGAGCCAAAATGTCCATCGATGGATGAATGGATAAAGAAGATGTGGTATATATATATATACACACACACACACACACACACACACACACACAATGCAGTATTACTTGGCAATCAAAAAGAATGAAATCTTGACATTTGCAACCACGTGAATGGAACTAGAGGGTATTATGCTAAGTGAAATTAGTCAGAAAAAGAGAAATATCATATGACTTCACTCATATGAGGACTTTGACACAGAACAAATGAACACAAGGAAAGGGAAGCAAAAATAATATAAAAACAGGGAGGGGGACAAAACAGAAGAGACTCTTAAATATGGAGAACAATACTACTTGTATTTCAGTTTTCTATAGTGTGTCTGAGTATCGGTTTCCCCCTCCAATTGGTTTTTAACTATTTGTCTTATAATACTGAGGCTTGTGTTTGTGTGTATGTTAGGGGTGTGGATACAAATGTCCCCCCCACTAAAAAGAAGACAGATATTTTTTTGTTGTTGGAGTTAAAAATATTTTTATATACTCAATATAATGACAGAGTATGTGTTATTTTTGCTTTACCCTTACTTTTCAATTACATTAAGATGTAATTTACAAAAGAAGACAGTTTGAGAAGGATTAGTGTTAATACTTCTTTAAACGTCTGGTAGAATTCACCAGTGAAACTATCTGGCCATGGACTTTTATTCTTTGGGAGATTTTTGTTTACTGATTCAATCTCCTTATTTGTTTTTGGTCTGTTTTGATTTTCTATTTTTTCATGGTTCAGTTTTGGTAGGTTGTACATTTCTAGAAATTCATCTCTTGTCTGAGGCAGTTGTCTAAAACAGTGTCTTCCAGGAGCTGGAGGACCCCAGTTGAGGGGCTGGAGCCAGTTCACAAGTCACTGCAGGGTCCATAACTGGGACTGAGGTCTATCTGCCTATCACCCTATGCATGAGTGGGTGAGGCCCCTCCTGGGCCCCTTGATGCATGTTACTGCATCCCAGATAGTGCCATATAGTTCCATATAGGCATTCTTGTCCATGAATGGATGCCAAATATTTGTTATTGAGGGGAAACAAAAACAAGGGACATCTCATACTGCCATGATGCTGAAATCGCCTCCTGGAGCTTTATTGAAATCATCCATCCTTTAAAGATTAGATAAAGCTTGACTGTTAACTTACCTGGTCCCTGTGACTTTCAATAGATACTCTATGATACTAGATGAATTCTAATTTCCTAATTATTTATTGTATTCATTTTTAACATTATCATTTATTAGGAAATAGACCATTTCCTCTAGATTTAAACATTTTTGGCATAGAGTGACATTCCTGAACTTGTATAATTTTATTCTCTTTCAACTTTTTTGGTAATAAGCTTATTATATTAATGAAATTTTACTACTTTATTATCTATTTATTTTCTTATTTATTAAATTTAGCTTGTTAGCCATTCATAATTATTTACCTCTTTGATCTGAGTTGATCTCATTATCAAAGACATCAAAGGTACCTGTTTTTACTGGTATAGATTGTTCTGTCTCTCAATAGTTGTGTCTCCTTTTCATTCCTCTTTATATAGTTTGTGAACTATCTTTTGACTTCTTTCCTGGTCTAAGGGTTACCTTTTTTTTTTAATTTATATATTAAAAAATTATTTAAATCCAATTTAGTTAACATATACTGTAATAATGATTTCAGGAGTAGAATTTCGTGATTCATCACTTCTGCTCTAAGGATTATCTTAGAAGCATATTTTTAAAGTCCCTAGTAGTTAAAATAGTAATTTTAAAATTATTTATTTCTAATCCATCAAGATCCTGAGATAAGAATATGTCGTATCTCTCTATCAATCTATCAATCAGTCTCCCTCTCTCTCTCTCTCTCTATCCATCCATCAACCCATCCAACCGTCCATGCATACATCCATTTTTAGTTAAGGATTCTTTGTTTTCAGGTACACAATAAAATTGTGTACATATTGAATAAACTTATTTGTATGTCCATTCAATCAAGTCATTTAATGGGATTATTCTATTTGCTTTCGTTTACCTTTAGTTTTTTATATTAAGTCTAAACAAGTCTCCTCATGTTTCATCAGTCTCTCTTTGTATTTGTAATCATTTTGCACTATGTATTTAGCAGTCAAGTTTTAGTGTGTGTAGTTTATGACTACTGTAGTTTCATACATTGTGTCTTTTGTGGCTGGTTCTCCTGTTTTGTTTTTTCTTTCAGTATTATTTTTTATAGTTTAAATTGTATTCGATCTCATATAGACAACTCCTAGTTCCTTTTTGTGTGTGTTCATTTGCCTGATTCTTTTGGCCCATCAGTTTATTTTCAACCTCTCTCTAACACTTTGTCTTTAGAGTTTCTTGAAAACAACATGTTGCTGGGATTTATTTTTAGTTGTCCCTTTAAGCAGCATATTTTTGTTCAGTCTCATTTGTTTACCATGATGGTTGATATGCTTGTTTTTCTTCCAACTTACTTGTGCTTAGTTTTAATTTAAAATTTTGTTTTTCTATTTCCCTTTTATTTTTTTTTCAAATGTGACCAAGTTTCTATTTATTTCATTTTATTTCCTTGTTAATTTGGAAACCTAATTGTGTGGTTCAATTCTATAAATGCTTATAATTCCTTTTCCTTTCATCACAATCAAAATTATATTTTAATACTGTTATTTGGCAACAAGATAATGTGATTTTCATCCATGAAAATGCACCACTAATCCCTTACTTATCCTCCCTTTTGGTTTTAGATAATTAGAAATCCATTTAGAGAATCCCTCTCCTGTTTTGGAAGGACCTATTTGCTCTTATTTTAACATTTCTCAAATACCTTTAACCACTTATACTTTATTTCATAAATATTACCACCTGAAATATTGTTTGCCATGAATATATTTTTTTTGATCTAATGAGTAAATGTATCTCAGGTGGATACATATCTCTCAATCCTAATCTTTCAGAAATTGGTAGATGTGGGATGCCTTGTTGACTCAGTCTTGACCTTAGGGGCATGAATTTGAGCCCCAGGTTGCACGTGGAGCCTACTTAAAAAAAAAGAAATTGGTAGATACCATTTTACTATGTTCTAGTGTCCAGTGTTAGAGATGTGCAAGTAAGAATATTTTTATTTATAAGTAATTTTTTTTGGCCTGGAGCTTTACAATTCTTTCTAAATTTTAGTGTTCAAGCATTTAACCATCTATGCAGAAGTCATCTTTTCCTAGCAGTTCAGACTAGAATTGGGTTAGAAGTGCAATCTGTTTTCTTTCCTCATTTCAAAAAAAAATTATTTAATTATTTTTTCTTCCTACATCTATTCCTTTTTATTTTCCTGGAAATTTTATTAATCACATGTTATGCTTCCTGGATCTTACATCCTAATCATTTACCTTTGCCTTCATGATTTCTATCTCTTTATATTTTTGCACAATGCTTTGAAGGAAGATTTGAATTTAATGTTCTGAATTACTTATTCAGATCTCGAGAGTGACCACAATCTTCAAATTGTCTACTAATTCGTTTGGTTGGAAAATTGTGCTTTATTCTGAATTTCCAAACTACCTTTTTTGTGCTGAATCTCCATAAGTGTTCTTACTATTTTCACTCAAATTATTATCTGTCTTTCCAACAGCTTCAGTTTCCTGGGCATCTATTCTGTTTCTTTTGTTTGATAATGTCCTCTGTGACTTCTGGGCCTCTTTACATAGCCTATTATATTTTTCTGTTGGCTTGTTGGGGTCAAATCTGGCTGATGGAGGACGCTAAGTGACAGCAGTTACACATAATGACATAGTGTCTTTCCCTTGGCTTGACAATGTAGAATGTTTGCATCTGGAGGAAGTCTGCTTCCATCCTTGTTTCCCACACTCAAGAGTAGGGAGGACTCGGGCTTATTTGTCTCCTTTTTTGTTTTTAGTCTTAAAAATATTAGACATATAGATACTCCAAGAAATCCATTGGATTTCTATATGCAAAACTTTTCTTAGGATCCATTGCTTCCTGCTTTCTATTTCTTATCCAGGAGCTTCTGGTCCTGGTCTGAGAATGTAGCCTTGGCCAGGGGTGAAAGAGTTCTAACCATTTGTCTCTGTCACCCTTCCTACAAAATCCAACTTGCACTCACACCCAGCTTCCCATAGTCACTGGAGCCTAGCCCAGAAGAAGCAAGCAGGTTGGAGCCAAAACTAAGAGAAAGGAGACCTAAGCACATGTCACTATGCTCGGAAGTCTCCCTACACTCAGCCGTATCTGAAGCAATGTAGTGAGCATGTGTCAACAGCTAACTATACTACATATGTATGTAGTATATATTTATATTTGAAACATAGGAATAGGTAGAGTGAAAAACATTCTTCTTTCTTGGCTCAGAAGGAATAAAAACAATACCTAATCCTCATATAGCAATTAATATATTTCAGACAGTATTCCAAGAGCTTTACCCATTTTTGCTGTGTCCTTAATAAAAACCCTATGAAGCAGACTTCATCACCATCTCCAGATTACAGATGAGGAAATAAAGGTTAAATTTCAAGCCCAAGATCACACATGTGAGGGGGACATGGCAGGATTCAAATGCTGGAAATCTGACTTTGGAAACCACACTCTTAGCCACTACTCTACACTGCTGCCAAAGAGTGTGTCCTGGCAAGAGGAAAGGGAACAATTGATTGTAGTCATCTTTTGTAAAGCGATAGGTCTTCGTTGCTAAGCTTAATTGAGATTGAAAGAAAAATAAGAATCAAGTAAGATTTAATATTCCATGTAAAATATGATGGCAGAACCAGACCTTGGCAACATTGGAAATGTTAAGAATTATTTATATTCAGTATTTTCCCAATTTCCTGAGATCCCACTTCATCATTCTGGGACATAGATGACAGGAATCTACATGTTTTGGACCTCTACGCTAGCAGTTGGTAAATTATGGTCTACTGGCCAATTTGGTCCACTGACTATTTTTGTAAATGAAGTTTTATCAGAATACAGCCACACCCATTCACTTATTTGTGAGTGGCTGCTTTTGTACTCCAATGTCAGAGTTGAGTAGTTGCAATAGAAAACAAATGGCCTGCAAAGCCTAAAATATTTATTGTCTGATCATTTACAGAACAAGTTTGCTGAAACTAGCTTTAGGTTAATGTATTCTTAAAAATTATTCTGTGAATTTCATCTTCTCAGCGTTACAACTCACTTATATGAGTCTTATTTCACAGAACTTTTATTCCGATTACAGAGCTAGCTACCTAAAACTGAATATATGTAAAGATACGATTATTGGTGTGGGTTTTTTTTGGTTTCTTTTGAGATTCTTTTATAGATTCAGTTTTGGATGATTGTATATTTCTAGAAATGTATCCATTTCTTCTATGCTGTCCAGTTTCTTGGTATCTAATTATTTATAGTAGTATCTTATGATCCTTTGTATTTTTGTGGTGTTAGTTGTAACTTCTCTTTCATTTCTAGTTTTACTTATTTGAGCCTTCTCTCTCTTTTTCTTGGTGAGTCTTTAGGTTTGTCAATTTTGTTTATCCTTTCAAAGAGCCAGCTTTTAGCTTCATTAATCTTTTCTGTTGCTTTTAGTCTGTTATTTATTTCCACTATGATTTTAATTATTTCCTTCCTTCTATTAACTTTGGGAGTCATTTGTTGTTTTTTTCTAGATTCTTTTGGTATAAAGTTAGATTATTTATTTGAGATTTTTCTTGTTTCTTGAAGTAGGCCTAGATGAGTATGAACTTCCTTCTTAGAACTACTTTTGTATCTCTTCTTAGAACTACTTTTGTATCTTTTGTTGTATCTCAAAGATTTTGGTTTATGTATTTCCATTTGTCTCGAGGTATTTTTTAAATTTCCTCTTGGATTTCTTTGTTGGTCCAACAGTTTTTCAGTCTCATGTTGTTTAATCTCCACATATTTGTGTTTTTTTTTTTTCAGTTTTCTTTCTTTTTTTCAGATTTCTAGTTTCACACCATTGTGATAAGAAAAGATGCTTGGTATGATTTCAGTGTTTCTAAATTCATTATCTTGTTTTGAGGCTTAACGTGATTTATATTGGAGAATATTCTATGTACATATGAGAAAATGTGTATCTTGTTGCTTTTGGATAGAATAGTCTGTACATATCTATTAACTTCATTTGGTCTAATGTGTCATTTAAGGCTGATGTTTTCTTATTGATTTTCTGTCTGGATGATCGATCTGTTGATGTAATTGGGGGTATTAAAGTTCCGTGCTATTATTGTATTGCTGTCAATTTCTCCTTTTAGATCTGAAAATAGATGCTTTATGTATTTAAGAGCATCTATCTTGTTGGGTGCATAAAAGTTTACAAATGTTATATTATCTCATTAGACTGACCCCTTTTTCATTATGTAATGCCCTTCTTTGTCTTTTATATAGTCTTTGTTTTAAAATACTATTTAATCTGATGTAATATAGCTACATGAGCTTTCTTTTTGTTTCCGTTGCATAAAGTATCTTTCTATCCCTTCACTTTCACTCTGTTCATGTACTTTGACCTGAACTGAATCTCTTGTAGGCAACATATAGATGAATCTTGTGTTTTTATCTATTCAGACACTCTATGTTTTTAGATTGGAGAATTTACTTCATTTACATTTAAAGTAATTATTGATAGGTATGTACTTATTGCCATTTTGTTCATTGTCTTCTGCTGTTTTTGCAATTCCTTTCTCTCCCTTTCCTCTTCTCTGCTCCCTTGCCTTGTGATTTGATGACTTTCTTTAGTATTATGTTTATAATCCATTCTCATTATCTTTTGTGTACCTACTATAGGTTTTTGCTTTGTGGTTGCCTTGAGGTTCACATATAACAGCCTATATATATATATATATATATATATATATATATATATATATACACACACACACACACACAATCTATTACAATCTATTTTAGGTTGATAGCAACTTAAATTGAATGCATTCTAAACCTTTTTTTTTAGTATTTATTTTATTTTTGAGAGTGAGAGACAGAGCATGAGTGGGGGAGGGGCAGAGAGAGAGGGAGACACAGAATCCAAAGCAGGCTGCAGGCTCCAGGCTCCAAACTGTCAGCACAGAGCCCGATGCACAGCTTGAACTCACAAACTGTGAGATCATGACCTCAGCAGAAGTTGGACGTTTAACTGACTGAGCCACCCAGGGGCCCCAAATTTGAATACATTCTAAAACCTCCAGATTTTTACTATTCCTCCACCACATTTGTGTTTCTGATGTTGTATTTTATTAATTAATTAATTAATTATTTTAGAGAGAACGTGCATGTGAGTGGAGGAGAGGGATAGAGGGAGATAAAGAAAGAAACTTAAGCAGGCTCCATGCTTGAGCATGGAGAATCTTAAGCAGGCTCTGAAGCCTGATGTGGGGATTGATCCAACAACCCTGGGATCATGACCTGATCCAAAATCAAGAGCCAGACACTCAACTGACTGAGCCACCCAGGCACCCCTATGTTGTATTTTAAATCTTTTTATTTTGCATATCCCTTAATTAATTATTGTAGTTATAATAAACTTACTACTTTTGTCTTTTAACCTTCATACTAGATTTATAAGTAATTAATTCACTATCTTTACTATATATTTGCCTTTGTCAGTGAGATTTTTACTTTTGTATGTTTTATTGTTACTAATTCCCTTTTCTTTTCTGCTTAAAGAAGTTCCTTTAACATTTCTTGTAATGTTGACTTAGTGGTGATGAACTCCTTTAGTTTTTGCTTGTCTGGAAACTTTAACTTTCCTTTCATTCTGAATGATAACCTTGCTGGGTAGAATATTAAAAGATTTTTCTTCCAGCAATTTGAGTAATCATGACATTACTTTCTGGTCTCTGAGGTTTTTACTGAAAGATCAGTTGATAGTCTTATGGGGGTTCCCTTATGGGGATATGTAACAAGTTGTTTTTCTATTTCTGCTTTTAAAATTCTCTTTTTCTTTAACTTTTGACATTTTAATTATAATGTGTCTTGATTTGGATTTCTTTGAGTTCATCTTATTTGGAATTCTATGGCCTTCCTGGACCTGGATGTCTGTTTCTTTCTCCAGGTAAGGGAAGTTTTCAGCCATTATTTCTTCAAATACATTTTCGCCCTCTTTCTCTCTCTCTTCTCCTTCTGGTACTCCTATAATGTGAATATTATTTCTCCTGATAATTGTCCCATAGGTCTCTTATGCTTTCTTCACTTAAACTTTTGTTTTCCTTTTGCTCCTCTGTTTGGATGAGTTTCACTGCCCTGTCTTCCAGGTCACTGATCCTTTCTTCTGCTACATCTAATCTGTTGTTGAACCCCTTTAATATATTTCAGTTCAGTTATTGTATTCTTCAGCTTTTTGGGTTTTTTTGTGTGTGTTTTCTTATATTCTCTTTGTGTGTGTTGAAGTTCTCAGTATGTTTATTCATCCTTCTCCCAAGTTTGGTGGGGATTTTTATAACCATTATTTTGAAGTCTTTAGCTGATAGATATTTATCCTTTTCATTAAGGTCTTTTTCTGAGGTTTTTTTTTGTTCTTTGTTTTGGAACATATTCTATTTCCTCATTTTGCTTGACTCTTTATGTTTATTTCTGAGTATTATGTGAAACAGCTACCTCTACCAGTCTTGAAGGAGTAGACTTGTGTAGATGATTAAACGTATTATTTAACCTTGCCCTAGCTCTCACTTGCCTTTGTGATTGTCTAAGCAGACTGATTTACTCTTGACAATTCTCAATTTTTTAGGGAGTATCAAGACCTTTCATTATTTCTTTTTTTTTTTCAACGTTTATTTATTTTTGGGACAGAGAGAGACAGAGCATGAACGGGGGAGGGGCAGAGAGAGGGAGACACAGAATCGGAAACAGGCTCCAGGCTCTGAGCCATCAGCCTAGAGCCCGACGCGGGGCTCGAACTCACGGACCGCGAGATTGTGACCTGGCTGAAGTCGGACGCTTAACCGACTGTGCCACCCAGGCGCCCCAAGACCTTTCATTATTTCTAAGGAGTGATCTTAGTACCCAGTTTCAGGAAGCCAGATTCTCAAGCAGCAGTTTTTACCTACATTAACATGTACAGTGCTGTGGGACTACAGTTGTAGAGCCTACTCACCTCCAAACCAAGGATATCTGTTCCCTGGCAACATTTGTAAGATTTAGAGCTTCAGATAAGTGTATAACCTCCTGAGATGTATCGAGCTGTGGTGAAGCCAAAGGAGGGTGCAAAGACAATGTCTCCTTTCCTATGTTCCCTGAGAGCATCTCTGTGGCCTCTAGATATATGGCACTTGAATTCTGTCTCTCAGCTCGAAGTTCTAGAACATGGAAATGGGCCTTTTTCACAGGCGGACTGAGTGTGAGTTTCAGTCTTCTGTCTGTGCAGTAATTTGCGTGTGATAACTTGCCCTAAACTGTCTTTCTATTGTTGTAGTCCCATGAGGCCAGGACCCCTAGCCTCCCTGGCCACCTGAGCCAGGGAATCAAAAGGCATCTTCTGTGTGGACTGCACTCACGTGCCAGCTTTAACAAGGCTGTGGGAAAGTGTTGAAGGTGGGTCATGTCCACAGCTCTAGAAGCAGGGGAAGAACACTGGGGGCAGGGCATGCCAGTGGCCTTAGCAAGACAGGGAAAGATTGCTGGGTGCAGGCATGCTTGTGGCTTTACTGATGTATAAATGCGCTGGAAAGTGAGCATGTCTGTGGCTTTAACAATGCTGGGGAAAGAATGGTGGGAATGGGGCATGCCAAAGACTTTAGCAATGTAGGAGAAGAGCAGTGAGTGTGGGGCACATCCAAAGCATTAGCAAGGCTGTGTCCACACATATTAATCTGTGCTAGTAAGGTAGACACAGTATAAAAATTGCACTCATCAGTGCCTCTGTCTCCAAAGAAAGTCCCAACTGGTCCTTGCCCCTCTGGCAGAAGCTTTAAAATTAGAAAATGTGTATTCTTCACATATAATTCAGTCACCAGGGGTGGGGTTTTTGGTGAGACCAGGTCTCTGCCTCTCCTATCCATCTTGATGTAGTCCTTTTATCCCTTTTTGTGGAGGGAGCTGATCAACTAGTTTTCTGTTCTTTTTCAGTGGGAATTATCCCATATGTAGCTGTAGATGTATTATGTGTAAGAGATGGTGAGTTTAGTATCTTCCTATGCTGCTATCTTGGATTAGCCCCTCACTTTATAATTTCAGAGTCTGCAGCAAATTAGAAAATATCTTTCTAGTACTCTTCTAATTACATTACCTATTCCACTTCTGGTCTTATTTATTATGCACATACTTTGTTTGCCTGTCTGATATTTTGCTCTCTGGCTGCTGGACCCTCAATTTCTACTAGATCATTGAAGTAAGTCTGGTTGTTGGAGGACTCTTGGCGGCAAAAGTCACACAAGTGATGGAAAATGGCATGGCCTTTGCCTCTGTGACCAGCAGTGTAGAAGCCACTGGACTGCTGCTCTTTTGGTTCCAGAAGAAAGAGTTCATGGAATAGTTTTATTTATAATAAAAAAAATATGTGGGACTGGAGGATAAATATTGCCTGGTAGAAAGGAGAAGAAAAAGCTCTTGTAGTAGTGACAGCTCGTCTATAACTATAAATATTTATATAAATTTTTGTGGTTTGCAAAGCACTTTCCAATGCTCATTTAATCTTTTCTACATCTTTGCTAATGTATTTGTATTTGTATTCCCACTTCACAAGAGAGATAACAGGCTCAGATTAAACAGCTCACAAGTGACAGAGGTAGAACAAATCTGTTTTTAGGTACTAAATATCATGCTGTACCAGTGTTTGTATTGTTTTTATTGGAAAAGGAGTAGAGAAGCACTGATGAAGAGGAGTAAAGGGACTCTTCAGGGTCAGGGTCAGGGCAGGGAAAAAAAATTTTATTCCTTGCAAAAAAAGGTAATTTCCTTCACTGTAAGGAAAAGAAAATTAAAAGAATTTTCAGAAGTTTGTCCTTCATGTATCTGTTTATTCATTTAACAAATACTTATCGAGAACCTATTATATGTGAGATGTTGGAACTGAAGACACAGCACTGAACAAAAGATCTCTGTCCTCATGAAGTGCATATTTGGGGGAGATGGGCAAAAAAGAAAAACAAAATGTGTAGTACATTAATCAGCAATAAGAACTGAGGAGAAAAAAAGCAGAGAAAGGAGATATAAAGTGTCAGTGTATTCATTTACAACTTTAGAAAGAGTAGTTAGGAAAGGGCTCACTGAGACAACTGAGAACTTATCTAATATACTAGTAATATTATTTTGATTAACTTATCTAACATTATAGTTCATTTTTTCCATTTTTTTGTGGGGAGGTATCTATTACCCATTCTATTATTACTGAAAGTAAATCAACTAATTCATTATTCAGTAGACTAATTATGTCTACTAGTTAATCAATTCATGACTTTCTAATAGATTATTTTAGCAAGTGACAAACTTGGTAAAGCTTGACATACTGTATCAGATTAATTCAGCAATGTCCCAGGTAGACAAAATATTTTTTTATGATTTTCTGTATAAGGAGCTGGAATGTGAACGACTGTAGCTTCCAGTGGTGTTAGAAAATTATCTTGGATAAAATGCATTACTATATTGTTTTGTTTTGTACAATGGTCTTTGTAATGCCAGAAATACAGAAATAATAGAAATACAAAAGTTAAGTTTATTGCCTTCTGCTATACTAGAAAACAGTTAACACCCCATTTCTCTTCGTATAAGCAGTGAACACCCATATTTACCTTTTGGGGCATTCAGACAGTTTATAGCTAAAATATATCTTTTGTCCTCTTATGGGACTTTTGAAGCAACTTACAAAAAGAGGTAGATGTTCTTGATATTTGAAGGGGCTCACTAAATAAATAACAGGCCCTTTTTTCCTAGCATCTGAATTTGGAACCAAATGACATAAGGGTCAAAAATACCAGCTTCATTACTGTTAAACTATGTGGAGAATATAGCAGGCAAGTGGTTTTGTTATTTTTGCTCCAAACCATTAAATGTATCCCCTCAAACAATAGGACTCTCTGCCCTGCTGAGCTTACCACATGGCTGATAGCAAATAAAAAATTAACCTCTCTGAAGACAAGTAGGCCTCTTAGAGAAGGGCCAGATTCAAGGCCACCAAATAGAATACAGTATAAATGGTATTTGCATGGAGTTGTGAAAATAGAAATCCTGTCCTTAGTCAAACATTCTCCTGTCTTCCTTTGGGAAAGTGTGAGATTTCAGGCAAAGAGTGAATACCAGAACAAAGAGGCTAGTGTGTTACTGTAGTTCCTTCTATGTGGAAACATCAGTACAGGGAGGATTAGAATTCCTCCCTAAAAGTTTCATTTGATCTAGCAACATTTTCTCACATTACCATTAGTGAGGAGATACAAAAAGACTTATTATTTACTTCTGAAATTAATTTGATCTTAGTTTTACTGCCATTCACTCAATTCACGAAGATGTGCAAAGACACTTGTAAAAACAATATATTCATATTACCCAGCAAATGTTGAATGCCCAAAATGTGCCCAGTGCTGTATGGTACTAGCTTCCAATGATACTACAGAATCAGAAAGAACCTTTATTTTCAAGAGAGTTATAATTCAGCAGTTTAGACAATAATAATAAACATAAAACAATAGTAAGTCACACAACCCAAAATATTAGCTATTATTGAGTGTAACAATTTAAATGCACTATAGGAATCAAGGGCAGCATGGCATATTGTAGAAAGCCCTGACCTGAGAAGCAAGAGACCAGGATTCCTGTTTTAATAAAATTGAGAAATTCTCAGCAGGTCTTACTTAATCTCTTTAGGTTCTAGCTTCCTATTCTATAAAATGAAGGGTTTGACTAGAACATCATCTAAATTAAAAATTCATTTTTTAAAATATAATAGTACCAAAATAATTTTGAAATTCTAAAGTTACAATGAATTAAGTTTCACATCTTTTATTTTCCATATCAGCTACTGCAGGAGAAAAGTGAAAAGAAAATGCAAATTGGTAGAAATGTAATAAAGAAATACACTAATAAAGAAGACGAATCAAAGAAACTAAGGAGGAAATCCAATCATAAATATTCCAAAGGTCCAAATAGCATTTGTTAACAAAATGGTAAATAGAAGTTGTGTTTTTGGTGTCTCTGCACTTCAACTTAGGAAGGGAAATGCGTCAATCACTCCGCAGAAGGGTGTGCGAGACCCTTTCCTAGAGTATAACTTCATACAAACTAGGCTGGGAAGTGGAATCTGACACACAGATTTTTTTTGGTTCGAGCCTGGAATGCTAATGTTTCAACAGATTGAAGTGTTGTCCTTACTGTGTGCACTGCAATGAGAAGCAATAGCAGGTCTTGGGTGGCTCAGTTGGTTAAGCCTCCAACTCTTGGTTTCGGCTTAGGTCATGATCTCACTGTCTCTCACTGTGAGGTTGAGCCCCATGTCTAGCTCTGCACTGAGCTTGGAGCTTGCTTAAGATTCTCTCTCCTTCTCTCTTTGCCCCTCCCACACTCATGCTCTCTCTCTCTCTCTCTCTCAAAAAAAACAAAGAAGTGATAGAAAAGACAGAGACTCTTTGTTCTGATTTCCTACATTTTCTCTAGAACTGCTTTATATTTTATGGAATGAAGAAATAAAATTTGTTTTTTTTCTACTGCTGAAGAAAAATAAGGCAGTTTCTTGAAACAATTTTTAAAAAGGCTACATTTAGGTGATCTTGAGACTCACTGAGAAAGGGCTGCTATATCTGAACTTGCTATTACAGGCTAGAGGGGCCCTACAATACTCTCACTGATTTGGGGAGAAATGAATCCTTTATGGTTTTGCATACCACCTTGCCAACATCTCTGAAACGAGCCTCAAATGGAGAACGTTGTATATGAGATGTTGAGTATTTGAGGGAACCAAGGGGAGAAGCAGGCAGAAGTCCTCTCTAAACAAACTCAATGCCTTTTGTGTGTTTTTGTTGTAAATGTACTTGAAAATATTTTGCTATATATTTGCAATAATTTTACAATATTTTTTTTTCTTCTCATGGAGCTCCTGTTTGGAGTCAAGAGGGCTAATGTTTCTGATTTAATTTTCTGTAAAATAGTAAGAAATAACCAATCAACCAAGCAGCCAACCATGATTCAGACTTTCTCAGCACTTGAGGAGGGTCAATTTCTCAAGATTCCTTTATGCTTTCAGAGACCATCTGTGAGACAGTTTTCTCTCAACAGATTTCATCTTCTATGGAAGAAAAACTTTAGTTTTAATTTTCTGTTGCCATATATGTCTTAAGATGATATTTTGTTTAGGGAAACATTTTAATAATCCTTTTGGTATTAAAGACAAGGAAGTCAGGAAAACTAATTTCCTTTGCTTAATTGCTTAATAAGATAACAGAAATTTTGAGTTTTGAGTTTCTAGCTATTGCTGGACAATATGAAGAAGATGTGATGGGGTGAAAGTTGTGGGAGATAAGAACACAAAAGTTAAAAAATAAGCAAACAAATAGGCTTAGAATAAGGGCAGCTGGTGGGAAGTTCTCTATGGTGACGATAGTCAAATGCCATTAAGGCACCAATATCTAGTGATACATTAAAAATTGTTTTCTTTGGGGCACCTGGCTGGCTTAGTTGGTTAAACATCCTTGGGCTCAGGTCATGATCTCAGGGTTCATGAGTTCAAGTCCTATGCTGGGCTTTGTGCAGACAGCTCTGAGCCTACTTCCAATTCTCTGTCTGGTCTCTCTCTGCCCCTCCCCTGTTCACTCTCTCTCAAAAATAAACATTAAAAAAGACTATAGATTCTTATTAAAAAGTTGTTTTCTTTTATGCACTCTGCTAGTGTTCCCCCATTCTGCCAAAGCCTTGAGTAGAAGTTGGTTGCACCAAAAATAATTCCAATGGAGGTTTGAAAGAAGGAACAAGGGATGAGATACACTTACAGAATGATGAAACAGGAAGAAAAGAAAGAAGCTGTAAGGGATGGGATGGCAGGCAGGGATCAAAACATTCAGTAATAGCTGGAATTTAAATCTGGACAGAAAGATGGCGAAAAGAACTATAGCACCTGCTTCCAAGAACTTCAGAAATAATCGGGACAGTGATAAACTGCCCAGAGTACTTGGGATGAAGGAGAATTAAATTATTCTAAAACGAAAAGGACTCAGGAAGTTGGAGGGCTTGGGGTCACTTGGGTAACACTTATCCTTTAGTGCCTATGGTGTACAGAATCTCTCAGGCTCTGGTGCCCAGTTCTCACTTTTGATATAGAGTCATTTGTTAAGCATAGATAAGCAAACACAATACAAATTATTGTCTGGAATATATACTTAAATAGATGCAATATATTCAAAATGACAACTTTGAGTAATGATTTTGCTCTTCTCAGACTTACATAAATCTTATCTTACACCCATTGAGTCACCAAACACTATTTCTAATAGCTCACAAATCGGGATTTGAATTTTATAGCTTGAAATAATTGTGTTTGTTGTTCCTGTGTGTGTGTGCAGGTGGGTGTACATGCATATACCAGTGTGGGTGCATGCACTTTAGCAAAGAAGAAGTTAAATTTGCCCACTGAACTAGAAAACGGAAGGTCTTCTCTCCCCCACCTAATGGATGGAATGTCAACCTGAAGCCAGGGATTGTTAATATGGCTAGATGAAACCGTGTGTTGCTTTTGCATTATTCATGATAAATTCTGGGATTTCAGTGTTTGGCACTGCTGTCAGAAGAAAATGAAATACATAGATCAAAATGGGCATTAACTTTTTTTTTTTTGCATTGATATAGTTGATCCTTTTTCAATTTTTAAACATCCTATTACTGAGCTATGTCTCTAACATGAGACTTCCTCAGAAATAATATTCTTTGGGGACACTATTCCCTTTATGGACATATTTGATACTGGCTATTCCCAGAATGTGGTTTATGCTTCCTACTGCTGAGCCATCTCAAATGGCTTTGTTTTCAGAAATGCCATGTAAATGAGGTATATAAACAATACCGAATCTATCAGGTTGGGCATATTTTAATGTATTCTTGCCTAATACATTTAAACTGTATCACTATTGTAATTAGTTTCAATAGTGGCTTTAGTTTTAACTTACCTTTAAAAAAATTTATTATATATCTTTCAATTTCTTATTGTTTTCAGATCTAAATATGTTAAGCTTCTCTTAAGCAACACTGATTACTTCAGTATTAATACAATAATATGTATTATATGTTATATCTACATACAATATCTCTCTCTATATTATATGTAATATATCTATATATATTCTCTCCATGCTAGTGGATCAATTACATAAGTGTAGGATGTATTCAAAGTTATGAAGTCAATTGTGCAAAGAAATAATTCTTAGCAGAAAAGTAGAGGTCATAGAATCACTTGGTCATTGACGTGAATGAAAGAGAAAGTTGTCATATATTTTATACTTTTTAAGAAAATTGGACATGGGGCACCAGTGTGGCTTAGTCAGTTGAGCATCAGATTCTTGAATTAGGCTCAGGTCATGATCCCAGGGTTGTGGGATTGAGCTCCACGTCAGGCTTTGCACTGAGCATGAAGCCTGCTTAAGATTCTCTCTCTCTCTCTCTCTCTCTCTCTCTCTCTGTCTCTCTCTCTCCTCCTCCTCCTCTTCCTCTTCCTTCTCTACTCTCAGGTGTGTGCTCTCTTTCTCAAATAAAAAAAAAGTTAAAAAAAATTGGACATAAATGTCATTTTCTCATTGTCTTGGATTTTAGGATGGAAGTAAAATGATTCAGTGAAAAGAGCATGAGTGTTGAAGTTCTGACCTCTGGGTCCAAATATTAGCTCTCTATTTTACTACCTAAATTACTTTAGACAATTTGTTAATCTTTTTGAGCTTTAATTTCCTCTCTGCAATATGGAACAAATAATATTTAAATTATACACTTGTGAGAATTATGAATAGAAATCTAAGATTATGAATAGAAAAGGATCTAGTACAATAAAGGCCTTCAGTACTTGTCATTCTTGGAGTGATTTCTTGTCTCAGTGGTTTCTAAGGCTCATCTCCATCCTTGCCTTGGCTCCAACTTGGCTACTCAACAGTTCCTCCTGGTGCATATTTTACCCAATATCTGCATACCCCACTAGGTTCTTACCTTGGAGTGCAGGGATTAGGGCTTTATTGTTTACCTCTGGATATCTGGCCTTTAGCATAGTGTCTGATATGTTATATAATTAATAAAAAACAATAAACATTTGTTTATTCAATGAATATACTCAATGAATTTTCAATTTTTTGCCTAAGCTAGTTGAGATTTTCTATATTTTTCAAATTAAGGAGTTTTGGAAAATGTAGATATTAAATACTTAGAAGTGTGATATTTAAATGCTGAATCATAAAATGCAGAATTGACTGAGCTAAGGGAAGCAGAGAGATAGGGAGTTTCATCATGCCAGTCAGCTAAACTGGCAATCCTTGATATTTTATAGTGAAGCCGCTGTTTACACTATTTGGAGTTTCAGGAGACATTCTAGGAAAATGTTAGGATATTAGAATATGTTGGTTACTCTTGTCCCCTGAAGTGCTTTGAGAAAGACAAACTGTATTCCAAATTTAAATTTTTTTTTTCCAACGTTTATTTATTTTTGGGACAGAGAGAGACAGAGCATGAATGGGGGAGGGGCAGAGAGAGAGGGAGACACAGAATCGGAAACAGGCTCCAGGCTCTGAGCCATCAGCCCAGAGCCTGACGCGGGGTTTCGAACTCCCGGACCGCGAGATCGTGACCTGGCTGAAGTCGGACACTTAACCGACTGCGCCACCCAGGCGCCCCTGTATTCCAAATTTAAATACCTATCTTAAAGTAGATTGGGGAACACAAGGCATGTATAGATGTTTAATTAAGGGAATCTTGTTTTAGCCTATACCTAAGAAATCTGAGGCAACACGCTTCAGATGATCATTTGTCTCTCTTCATTTTATACTCTCTTAGTAGGCAATTTTATCCATATGTTTGGTGTCAATTAAAAGCTATATGCAAATAAATTCATGTTTTTAGCACTGATTTGCTCTCTGACCTTCAGATCCATATGAGTAATAGAGTATTAACATTTTTTACTTGAACTTTCAGTGGTACTGAAAGCTGAACATGCCCCAAACTGAATTCCTGATTCTTCTCACTTGGCTTTCACTTTCTCGTTCCGCAACCTGTTCCTATTTCAGAAAATTATGCCAATTTCCCTTCACTTTTATGCCACACATGATTGCAACCTTGCTTTCTCTCTCTCTTTCACTCTGTGTATTAATTTTCCTATTGCTAACATAACACATTACCAAATATTATTTTATTACTTCAGAGTTTTGTAGGAAAGAAGTTTGCAACAGTGTGGCTGGATTCTCTCCTCAGAGTCTCACTGAGCTAAAAGCAAGGTATCAGCCAGTTCTTTGGTCTTCGTCTGGTTCCCAGGGTCCCCTTGTAGGGTTACATACCTTCTGTATGGTTCTTTCTGTCTTCAAGCCAGCGACGGCACCCAGCAAGACTTTAGTATGCATTGAATCTCTCTGACTTCTTCTGCCACACTTCCCTTTTTGTCTTGTTCTACTTTTAAGAGCCCATGTGATTACACTGGGTAGCCCTGGGTAATCTTGGATATTCTCTCTGTTTTAAGGTCAGCTGATTAAAAATCTTAAGTACACCTGTAAAATTCTTTTTGCCATGCAAAGTAACATAACCACTGTAGTAGCACCAAGGGGTGGAGATCATGGGGACCATAATTTTGCCTACCGCACTCTAACTTTCAACATGAGACCTGGTAAGTTTTTATTCTAAATATCTTTTAAATTTGTTTGCTTTGGTCGGGTTCTACTAGCAACACCCTATTTCAAGTTGCTGTCATTTCTCACATGGACAAGGCAATTAATTACCTGCTAAATTGTCTTTTCTATGTGACCTTTGCCCCATTACATGTTTCTACTCTCATTTTTTATTTTTTAAATTTTTTAATGTTTATTTATTTATTTATTTTAAAATAATGTTTATTTATTTATTTTAATGTTTATTTATTTTTATAAACATTATTTAATGTTAATTTATTTTAATGTTAATTTATTTTTAATGTTTATTTGTTTATTTATTTTTATAATGTTTGTTCATTTTATTTTTAATGTTTCTTTATTTTAATGTTTATTTATTTATTATTTATTTCTGTGGTGAGCTGTCAGCACAGAGCCTGATGTGGGGCTCGAACTCACAGACTGCAAGATCATGACCTGAGCTGAAGTCTGTTGCTCAACCCGACTGAGCCACCCAGGCGCCCCTCTACTCTCATTTTTATGTAAATTGATTCTTTGGTAAATTAATGGCCTTTACAATACACACAATGTCTTTTTAAATAATTTATCCCAAGTGCAGTCTTTTTTAAATGCTTTTTATTTATTTTGAGAGAGAGTATGCACAAGCACCGGGGGAGGAGCAGAGAAAGGAGAGAGAGAATCTGAAGCAGGCTCCATGCTCAGTATGGAGTCTACCATGGGGTAGATCCCGTGAACGGTGAGATCATGACCTGAGCCTAAATCAAGTCAGATGCTCAACCGACTGAGCCACTCAGGCACCCCTAAAACTAGTCTTTTAATATTTATATTGGCATATCAGTGAAAATGGCAGAGAAGAACATCTGAAAATTTCCTCTTCCATTAAAGCAATGAGAAAACCGGTCAGAATGGTTAGAATCAACATTCTCAGAATTCTGGAAATTAACCAAAAGCTTGCAGCAATCAAGGAGTGTTTATTCAATAAAAATGGCTGAATCTCAGTAAGATCTCAAAGTGAGATTTGTGGTGTCTTAACTTGCCACATCTCCACCCTCTTCTCCCAAGTTCTGTGATAGCTTTGAAAACCAACAGCCCACAATCACATTGAAAACCAGAAACCTGGCATCAACCTGAAGAGGCAGAACAGATTTGGAGCTCCTTCAAAATTTTATTCTCAGAGAATTGTCATTATTTGATCTGTCAGATAGTTCTATGGAAAACCCTTCTTTCAGAACAGTTTTTATTTGATCTTACAGTGTGAAAAGCCTCTTCCATGGGGACATTTGTTAAATTGTTAGAGACAAATTGTTTAATTTAATAGCCAGCTGAGGAGATAGATAACAGTTAGGGCAAACAATAGGCTCACCAAGAGCTTAAGAGGAAAAGTTGGGGAAGGAGATGTCCATTGCAAAGGAAAGTCTTTGACATACATCTGGGGATTTGAAGGCCTGGGGATCTACACTTGCATGTGTATAGCTGGTTGCATGTCCAGGGCTCTGCACATGCTCAGGAAAGACCTGAGAAGGCCCCAGGAACCCAACGTTTTTTGCCCCTGAGGCTCTGTGCAAGCAGAAAGTAAAGGCTAAGATAGTACTGTCAGGTGCTTGGCTTAATATTCAAGGTGTGTCCCAACACAGATGATCCACCCCCGCGCCGCCACCCCGTCAGCAGAGCTTAGGAAACATACTGGCCTCAGTAATTTGAAGAAATCTCTATCCAATCATTAGGTGACTACTAGCCAGTGGCCAGTGGGCACACACTAAAAAGCACATAAACTTTGTAAAATTAGCTCATGAAAGTCACTAAGCAAGTAACAGCAACAACACAAATGGGTGGGGTGGGGGATAGACTCTGACTTCCATAGTTTATGTTATGTTATCTAAGATTCCAGTTTTCAACAAAAATGAAAAGAGGTGCAAAGAAACAAGAAAGTATAGCCTATATACACAAAGAATGCAATCCACAGAATCCGTAGAAATCAACCTCTGTCCCTAAGGAAGCTGAGACATTGGACTTACAGAAAAATTTATTTAGATCAGCTATTTTAAATATATTTAAAGAACTAATCTTTGTATAACTCTTTATTCATTCAATTTACATCCACTCATTTAATTAAATGTTTTCTTTCTTTTTATGTCCCTATACCCTGAATCAGATTCTCTGTGTCCTTGAGGCAATGTCATTTGTGCTCCTTCTCATTTTTTTCACCCCACTCTGCCCGCCATTCTTCTGGGCTCGTCCCAGATACAATGCTGGATATCTTAGATACTCTTGGTGCTCTTATAGTGCCACTTGACTCTCTCCTTACCATATGCAACATATCCTTTAACAATATTTTTGCACTTTTCACAGTGCCTACAAGAGTGTGTCCCATAGTTACTGTACAACAAATGCTTTCAAACTCAAGTAAGATGTGGGCTATTTACTTTCTTCAAATTTTTGCCTTTCTGTTTTTATCACAATTTCAAAGTAGAAGCACAGGTAGGTGGGAGGTTAAGAGGAGATATTATTCATAGGGAAAAATTTTCTTCTCTCTCTCTGTGTCTCTGATGGTCCCCCAGTTGTTATTCTCATTCTCTTAGGAATACTGAAAAGTGAACTCCTGCTTTTATTTATTCCTTATATTCTCTTCTTATCTGGTGGAACGGTTGCATGCATGGCCCAGACTCATTGCTTCCACTTAGGATCTGCCAGCCTGCAATCACATTTGCTCTTCACTATTACTGCTTCTGCAATGTGCTAAATCTATTGGAGCAAGTGTTCTTCTACTAGAGATTTCCAGTTGTCCAGCTGTGCCATCTATGAATTCTTGGACAAGACCAACATGGGGAAGAGTTAGTAAGTGGACCTTGGCCTTGTCTCTCCAATCCAGCTTCTTTGATATCAAACGCATGTTTTTTTCTTTTTTCTTTTTCTTGTTTTAAAATTTACATCCAAGTTAGTTAGCATATAGTGCAACAGTGATTTCAGGAGTAGATTCCTTAATGCCCCTTACCCATTTAGCCCATTGCCCTCCAACAACCTCTCCAGTAACCCTCTGTTTGTTCTCCATATTAAAGTCTCTTATGTTTTGTCCCCCTCTCTATTTTTATATTATTTTCAGTTCCCTTCCCTTGTGTTCATTTATTCTGCGTCTTAAAGTCCTCGTATGAGTGAAGTAATATGATATTTGTCTTTCTCTGACTAATTTCACTTAGCATAATACACTCTAGTTCCATCCACATAGTTGCAAATGGCAAGATTTCATTCTTTTTGATTGCCGAGTAATACTCTAGTGTGTGTGTGTGTGTGTGTGTGTGTGTGTGTGTGTGTATACCACCTCTTCTTTATCCATCCATCCATCAATGGACATTTGGGCTCTTTCCATACTTTGGCTGTTGTTGATAGTGCTGCTATAAACATGGGGGTGCATGTGCCCCTTCGAAACAGCACACCTGTATCCCATGGATAAATGCCTAGTAGTGCAATTGCTGGGTCGTAGGGTAGTTCTGTTTTTAATTTTTTGAGGAACCTCTACATTGTTTTCCAGAGTGGCTGTACCAGCTTGCATTCCCACCAACAATGCAACAGAGATCCTCTTTCTCTGCATCCTTGCCAACATTTGTTTTTGCCTGAGTTGTTAATGTTAGCCATTCTGACAGGTGTGAGGTGGTCTCTCATTGTGGTTTTGATTTGTATTTCCCTGATGATGAGTGATGTGGAGCATTTTTTCATGTGTTGGTTGGCCATCTGGATGTCTTCTTTGGAGAAATGTCTATTCATGTCTTTTGCCCATTTCTTCACTGTATTAGTTGTTTTTTTGGGTGTTGAGTTTAATAAGTTCTTTATAGATTTTGGATACTAACCCTTTATCTGATATGCCATTTGCAAATGTCTTCTCCCATTCCACTGGTTGCCTTTTAGTTTTGCTGATTGTTTCCTTCACTGTACAGAGGATTTTTATTTTGATGAGGTCCCAATAGTTCATTTTTGCTTTTGTTTTCCTTGTCTCCAGAGACGTGTTCAGTAAGAAGTTGCTGTGGCCAAGATCAAAGAGGTTTTTGCCTGCTTTCTCCTCGAGGATTTTGATGAGTTCCTGTTTTACATTCAGGTCTTTCATCCATTTTGAGTTTATTTTTGTGTCTGGTGTATGAAAGTGGTCCAGGTTCATTTTTCTGCATGTTGCTGTCCAGTTTTCCCAGCACCACCTCCTGAAGAGACTGTCTTTATTTTATTGGATATTCTTTCTAGCTTTGTCAAAGATTAGTTGGCCATACATTTGTGGGTTCATTTCTGGGTTCACTATTCTGTTCATTGATCTATGTGTCTGTTCTTGTGAACAGTACCATACTGTCTTGATGATTACAACTTTGTAATTTTTCATCTTTTCTCCCTCAGAGAGTCTCCCTTAAAATTTCTTGCAGGGCTGGTTTAATGGTCACAAACTCCTTTAATTTTTGTTTGTTGGGTAAACTTTTTATCTCTTCTTCTATTTTGAATGACAGCCTTGCTGGATAAAGAATTCTTGGATGCATATTTTTCTGATTCAGTACATTGAATATATCCTGCCACTCCTTCTGACTGCCAAGTTTCTGTGGATAGGTGTGCTGCAAACCTGATCTGTCTTCCCTTGTAGGTTAAGGACTTTTTTCCCTTGCTGCTTTCATGATTTGTTCCTCGCCTGAGTATTTTGTGAATTTGACTATTATAAGCCTTGTTAGTGGTTGGTTTTTGTTGAATCTAATGGGAGTCCTCTGTGCTTCCTGGATTTTGATGTCTGTGTCTTTCCCAAGGTTAGGAAAGTTTTTCACTATGATTTGCTCACATAACCCTTCTACCCCTTTTTCTCTCTATCTTCTGGGACCCCTATGATTCTGATGTTGTTCCTTTTTAATGAGTCCCTGATTTCTCTAATTCTTAAATTGTGCTCTGTTGCCTTAGTCTGCCTCTTCTTTTCTGCTTCATTATTCTCCATACATTTGTCCTCTATATCGCTGATTTTCAGCTCTGCCTCATCCATCCCTGCCGCTGTGGCATTCATCTGTGATTGCAGCTCAGTTATAGCATTTTTTATTTCATCCTGACTAGTTTTTTCTTCTTTTATCTCTGCAGAAAGGGATTCTAATCTATTTTCGACTCCAGCTAGTATTCTTATTATTATGATTCTAAATTCTGGTTCAGAAATTTTGCTCGTATCTGTGTTGGTTAAGTCCCTGGCTGTCGTTTCCTCCTGCTCTTTCTTGGGGGAATTCCTTTGTTTTGTCATTTTGAAGGGAGAAAAGGAATTAATGGGGTAAAAAATTTAAAAAATTTAAATAAAATTAAAAAAATTAAAAATAACACATTCACACACACACACATATCAAATAATTGATGCTAGATCCTAGGTGTGTTTGGGTCTGGGTGTTAAAAGGGCTTGATAGATTAGAGAAAAAAATGGGAAAGAAAAAAAAGGAAATCGTTTGAAAATTTGAAAAAATGAATACACTGAAATAGAATAAAACAAAATTATGGAAGTAAAACAGAATTTGAAAAAAATTACACAAAAGTAAAGAATATAGTAGCAAAAAGCTAAAGAAATATATTTTTAATAAAAATTGAAAATAAAAATAAATTTTTTCTTTTTCTGTATTCAAGAAAAAGAAATGAAAAAGAGAAAAAAAAGAAAATTGAATAGATGAACCAAGGAACAGACTGAAATATGATTGAAATTACTTCATTTTCCCCTGGAAGTCAAACTATGAAGTGCTTTATAATCCGTAAACTAAGCAGGCAGAGATATATGTGGTCCTGAAGAGCGAGGTTGGCCTAGTTGGGCGGGTCTTAGTGGAACGGCTGTGTTCTCCGTTAGATGGCGTTGCATAGCTTACTGGGGTGGATTGTGGCTCTTGTTGTGGCACTCATAGGTGTATTATGTGCATATCTGGGAGCTGTGTATCTTGTGCATCTGACCCTTTGGCCATAGTTATTTTGGGTATGGACACTTGGCCTAAGGGGGCAAATCACTTTCTATATTTGCAAATAAGGATTGCAAAAAGGATTTGGAGATATTGGATCCTGTGACATTGATGGCATAAGCAACAGAAGCTGGAATAGAAGGAGAGGGAGAGACAAAAGAAGAGACAGAGAGAGGATTGGGAGCAAAGAAAAATGAAGCATATTGGGAGAAAGAGGTTAAAATTCAGTATAATGAAGACTTCCTGAGTAGTCCCAGTTCCATTTCTATGCCAAAGCCTTGTTTCAGCTCTTTCCTCAGACATAAAATACTTGGAATCCTTCCAGTAAATCCTAGTTTTCCCATTAGTTACTTGCAACAATGAATACCAACATTCACCGTTTCACTCATTTGTTTCACAAACATTTATGAAGCTCTCATGTATGTTAAGTATTTTGCTCTTGCTTGGGACACAGATACTTGCCTTCATAGGCACGAGCACTATGAAAAGAAAATAACGGTCTCTTTGGGAATTATGTGTGGGAGACATTAGTTCATAGAATTCAGAAAGCATGGTCTATATTTGTAGTTAATCAGAAATTGAAGAAGAAGCAATACTCCTGTTTTCTTAGGTATTATCCAATTAGTGGATGATTATTCTGATGTTGTGGTTTGGCATATAAGGGAAAAGGGCATGTCTAATTTGTATTCTAGAGGCAACAATGAAGAGGATGACTTGGAGCAATCAATCACTAACAACATGCTCCACTTTTCAAGAGATATTGAACATCACCAAACAGCAGGTGCTAATTAAAAAAGAGAAAAGGAGGGAGGGTTCCAACAGCCTATAGGAGTAAAGGCTCATGTAAGAAAATCGTGCAGGACAAGACTAGAAAATAGAAAACTTTCTGTACTAGGTTTTAAGGGGCATGAATTTTATTCTTTAAGCCGTGCAAAACTGTATTAATAACTATAGAGTAAAAATGCCTAAGGCCAGTTAGGTCAGGATTTCTTTTGCAATTCAAGCTTTAGCTTTTTGCTTAGAATTTTCACATTTTTCTGTTGGTCCCAGTAATGAGACCAATAACTTGTACTTACTATTCTGTGTTTTCCAGTCATATTCCCTAGGGACCAATTTCAAAAAAGGAAGGAGAGCAGATAATGACAGGATCCAGCTGCTTAATCAATAAAGTGGTGGCCTTCAAGGCATTGTCTTTGTCAACCTTAAGGAAGCTAATACACAGTCTCCGAAATAGTTCTAATTAGATTCTAGGCTTCAAAGTGCACTGTGTTATTTATCAATTCTCAGCAGTCATTCCTTACTGTTTAAAATGGCATATGGGGCGCCTGGGTGGCGCAGTCGGTTAAGCGTCCGACTTCAGCCAGGTCACGATCTCGCGGTCCGTGAGTTCGAGCCCCGCGTCAGGCTCTGGGCTGATGGCTCAGAGCCTGGAGCCTGTTTCTGATTCTGTGTCTCCCTCTCTCTCTGCCCCTCCCCCATTCATGCTCTGTCTCTCTCTGTCCCCAAAATAAATAAACGTTGAAAAAAAAAAAAAAAAAATAAAATGGCATAAAAGTTATAAGTTCTTTAAAGTAAAACCTAGAAGGGGAGGAATTTACACAAAATTAAGGAGGAGTGGGAGGGCTAGACCAACTTACATTTGTAAACTAAAAGAAAAATGAAAGAACAGCAGGAGTGAATCAATAACCAGAAATAGGTCAAGTGATGTAAATCTCAACAACACTGAAGAATAGAAAAACCCTGGATGATTCCCCAAATGTGTGAATTCTTGGTTTGGATCAACTCAAACTTCTAAACTATAAATATGAATTGGTCATTTTCTGTCTTAGAAAGATCATGTTGACTTATTCAACACTTTCAGAAAAAGTTAAAATGCTAGTTTTACACTTTGGACATTTTTTAAGTTTATTTATTTTGAGAGAGAGAGAGAGAGAGAGAGAGAGAGAGAGAGAGAGAGAGAGAAAGCATGTGCACACACGTGTGTGTGTGTGTGTGTGTGTGTGTGTGTGAGCAGGGAAGGGGCAGAGAGAGAGGAAGAGAGAGAATCCCAAGCACTCTCTGTGCTGTCAGCATGGAATCCTATGTGGGGCTTAATCTCACGAACCATGATTTCAAGACCTGAGCCAAAATCAAGAGTCATATGCTTAATCTGACTGAGCCATCCAGGCACCTTTACCATGGGCATTTTTGTTATTGTGTAGTCACTTTTTTTGAAATTTTGCTGATAACTCCATGCACACTTTGTCAGCTAAATACATACACACCTCCTCTTACTTTCAACAAGTTGGCCATATTTTCTGAGGAAAAACATTTTTATACATTTGAAAATTGAGTCATAGAATTCATTTTGACCAAGCGCATGAAGGTAGGAGCTCAGTCAATTCAATCAGGCATCATCAAGGAGAGTGTGTAACATGGTGCTCTCCAGTGGGAGTTAAGACAGAACAAGTGACCCCATTTAGTGTCATCTGTAATACTTCTATAAGTTGAGCTTGAGAATCTTTTTGAAAACATCTCTTAGTCTTAGTCTTAGTCTTAGTCTATTATGGGCCACCTTGGTTGTCAGGGCATCTGAAAGCTCTTAGCAACAATGACAACATCTGTGGCAATAGCAGCAACCTGAGTCACATAGTTTAGGAATTTCTCTTAACATCTGATATCCAAATAGAGGTGTCAACTTGGAAATTATATTTGAGTCTAGAGCTTTCAGATAACATATTAACTTATAATACAAATTTTGAAATCAGGAGGATATAGATAGCATCTAAAACCTTGGGAATTGATACTGAGGGAGCAATTAGACTAAGCAGAAGAGGTACGTGACCAATTTCTGAACATTCTAATATTTGGAAATTGTGTAGGAGAAGAGTCAATAATTAAGAATTTAAAGTGCTTTAAGTGAGGTTGAATAAATCATATAAAAATGTGCTGTGTTGGAAGATGGGATAGAATTAAGGAATAGTCACCTATGTCTAGTGCTGCAGAGGTACAAAAGGTTGAGAAAATAAAACATCTGTTGAAAATGGTAAACAGAGGGGCGCCTGGGTGGCGCAGTCGGTTAAGCGTCAGACTTCAGCCAGGTCACGATATCGCGGTCCGTGAGTTCGAGCCCCGCGTCAGGCTCTGTGCTGACAGCTCAGAGCCTGGAGCCTGTTTCCGATTCTGTGTCTCCCTCTCTCTCTGCCCCTCCCCCGTTCATGCTCTGTCTCTCTCTGTCCCAAAAAATAAATAAACGTTGAAAAAAAAAATTAAAAAGAAAAAAAAAAAAAGAAAATGGTAAACAGAGGTCATTATTGATTTCAAGATAAGGAAAGGGATAAGCTCCGGATTGTAGTCTGTTGGAAAAATGAGTGTGAGGTGAAAGAACTTAGCCTTTATGGTCAAGGGAGTGGATAAATATGGATGTAGAAAAAGAGATGAGGTATTTATTTGCTTGTTTGTCTTGATTTGTTTTCAGATTGGATAAGCATGGTTGAATTTATGGAAATAACTTAGTAGAAAGGGAGAGAGTTATGAAGGTGAGGAAAGGTAAAGAAATGTTTAGTAAACATAAAGAGGACAAAGATAAGAGCATCAGCTGATGAATTTTAGATACTTCTATTTTAAAGATACAAATCATATTGACAATGTTAGACTTCTTATGAGTGCTGTGCTCCTGAAAAACAATGATCAGGTTAAAAACTCCCCCATTCTTTTGTGTTTCAAAAGACGGCTTACTTCAAGAAACCACCCTTCCACATATGATTTAATTACTAATGATGTCCCTCTTGTTTATAATAAAGCCGAAGACACTTCAAATTCCCATTATTTGCCACACAAAAGATTTGCTAAATTGTTTGTCCCCTTTGATCAATTGAAATAAATTTCTTATTAATTGACATGACCAAATTTGCCTTTCTACTTCTTCCAGATCTCTGACCTTTGACTTACTGTCAACCTGATCTAGCATACAGTTTCTCCTTAGTGACCCCTCCTGAGGATCAGCTGACCATAAGGGAAGACATTTTCTGATCAAGTGTCCCATTACAATTATGCCACCCCTTCGCTCACACTCAATTTTTTCTCACCTTGTCTCTTGCCTTTATAAAAGAAAATTCCTTTCTGTTTTACCTCTAAGACTCTTGCAGGTCTCATGGTTTGAGTGTTCTTCCTATTACTAGAAGACCACCCTTCATTTATTTCAATAATCCTTTTGAATAAAGTCTCTCCTTATCTAAGTCAGATTAGGTTTTTATTTGACAGTGCAAGAGATGAATAGGGATACAGAAGGATTATAGATTATTGTATGGACATAATTATATTCCTGTCTGACAATTTTTATTTTCTTAAGGAGGTAAAGATCAATTAAGCTTCAGAAGGCATGAGTAGATGTTGGTAGTATGAGAAGAGAGGCTACCACGTGAAATTACACATTTTTGAGAATGAAAACTGAGTTTACTAAGGAAAAATGTAGTAGGATTACAGGGTAAATATGAGTTGCTTACTTGTAATTTGTGATTATAGATTTACTTAAGTCAACCAGCCAGTTGGCATAATTTTCCCTATTCATGTTTAGCTTCTTGGGTGCTGTTAAGAATGCAGATAATATTAGGATTCAAAATTGAAAAAAAAAGCATAGTAGGATCGTATTCACATTAATGAGTTTACAGGAATACTCTCATGAAGATAAGATATTCTCTCCACTGGTCTCTGTTCAGGCTGTTTTATATAAATATGTACAGATATAAATTTATAAATATTTGTCTCCAAATAGGTTTCATCTTATCTACTGATGATAAATAGATGAACAATACTCATATAAGCAGCATATTTTTTTTTACTCTGTTTACAAGAAACTTCATTAATAAAATGTTTCAAAAACCTTCCTGATCCCAAAGTTTATGATTTGTCTTTTGTTTCTTTTGGCCATTACCAAATAATAGCTTTATTTTGCTTCAAAACTTAGTTTAATGAAAGAGTACTTTATTTTGGCTTCCTTTTAAAGTAAATCTTTCTTTTACATTCTGCTAGTCCTTTAATAATAAACGGCAATAATTTAAAACAAAAAATTCAAACTAATCTCTTGGAATCCTTTTTGCTTTTGAAAAGAACTGGAAGTCTCATTAGCATGGTTATATCAAGAGTCACAATTATAGATGACTGTTGGAATCTTATTCATTTAACAATAATTGTATTCTAAGTATACTGGCTTCCAGACAAATCTTTAGGAGGAGATAAAAACTCAGTTTAAGATAAAACTAGTCAGCTTTCATTTAGATTTGGATTAAAGGGTAAAGAGGCCAAAAGGAATAGGTTGTTACCAACCTAAACAAATAGCCAAATCAAACTGGTATAAGATCAAGAAAAAATACTGGAGTGCCTGAGTAGCTCAGTTGGTTAAGCGTCTCTGACTTTTGGTTTCTGCTCAGGTCATTATCTCATGGCTCATGAGTTTGAGCCCTGCATTGGGCTCCACAATTGGCAGCGCAGAACCTGTTTGGGATACGCCACCACCCCCCCCTTCTTGCCCTTCCCCCACTCAAGCTGTCTCTGTCTCTCTCAAAATAAATAAATAAAAACTAAAAAAAAGAAAGAATAAATATACAAACTTAACAATGAAAATGAAAATGTATTTTAAACTTCTCTATTATTTTTAAATTAAGTATAATTAATATAATTGTAAGAATCTAAAGAAATCCATGGATGATAGCTCAGTAAGAAATAAAACAATTAATCTTATTTGATGTTCACAAATAAGCCCCAGATAGGATGTAATTTATACTACTTTTAACTGTTTTTTGTTGACAAAAATAAATAAGGAGGGAAAAGGAATACTTTTTGGGGGTTAAATTTTGATTAGTTCTCAATTACAACCAGAATAACCTCAGTAAGTTAGAAATAAAATCTTTCATATAAATTTTAAGGCATTTTAAAGTATTGATATAATTTAAAATTGTCTCATAGTAAAAACAGTATTTTCAAAGTCAACTAAAATATAGATGAAACCTGTAAATAACTATTCCAACATGAATTAAATATCTTTAAAATATCAGATATTGAAAAACTTAGACTAAAAATGAAAAGAGCAAAAGTGTAAACACAACTAAAAAAAAGAAAAAAGAAAACAATTTTGGAAGTGAATACCAAAATACAAGGTGACAAAAATAAAATTAATTGACTTAAGTACAGTAAGGGTCATTGAAGACAGAATTAAGATAGCCAAGAACCAAAACAAAATAAAGGAAAAGATAAAACCACTAGTGATAAAGCAATATATGTAGAAGATTTTCAAAGAAATTAAAACATCTACAATTTGAGTCCCTCAGGAAGCAAAAAAACCCCTGATATTGTAAGCTATAATTCAAGAACAGTTTCTAGAAATAAAATAAGATGTAAATCTACATATTATAAAGACCTATCATGCACCTGCAAAAGTTGACCTGGAAGGTCAAGTTTGAGATGTAGACCAGTGAACTTTTGGACTTCAAGTATACATATATATGTGTATAAATAAATACATAAATAATATATTATTTATATATAATAATATAATATAATAATAATATAATATATACTATATATAAATACATAATATGTATTATTATATAATAACATATAATTTATTATTTATTTATGTATGTATTTATGTATTTATGTATTTATTTATATAAAAGGTTCTCCAGGGGGCGCCTGGGTGGCTCAGTCGGTTGAGCATCCGACTTTGGCTCAGGTCACGATCTCGCGGTCCGTGAGTTCGAGCCCGGCGTTGGGCTCTGGGCTGATGGCTCAGAGCCTGGAGCCTACTTCCGATTCTGCATCTCCCTCTCTCTCTGCCCCTCCCCCGTTCATGCTCTGTCTCTCTCTGTTTCAAAAATAAATGTTAAAAAAATTTTTTAAAAAATAAAAAAGAAAAGGTTCTCCAGGTATCCAAGAAAAGATTTCTTCCAGAGGAAAGGAAGAAAGGTGATTTGGCTCAGACTTCCCATTAGCATACAAAGCAAGACAACAGTAAAGCAACACTTTCTAGAAATCCAAAAATAGTGTGAGATTTTAAATCTTGTCAAGATCTCTTTGATGTTTCTAGACTATAGAAAAAAACTATGGTAACTTGTGAACATGTAAACAAAATTTAAGGATCATATTTATAAGCCCATTCTGAGGAATCTGTTAAAGCACAAACTTCATCAACCCGAAAAAGGATGGAGAAAATTGGCTATGGAGAACTGAATATATTTAATAATTGATCTAAGACTAATGCAGAGGTTGGGATACAGGTGGAAAAATAGTATATAAATGTTACAAACTATGACAAAGTGGAAATTAAACCACTAAAACATTAGAAGATGAAACAAGAAAGAAATGTGAGAGTAGAATACACCCTTAATTGGTGTACAGATAATAGTTGGCGGTAAAAGGATAGAAGTCTAAGCAAGGAAAAAAGAAGTCTATGAATACTATATAAAGTAATTTGGATAAATGATACCCCTAGAGTAAAGCTATGAACTTTCATAGGATTGGCTAGGCTGAACTACATTTACCAGTTATTCAATAAAACACTAATTTTGGTGTTACTGTGAAGGGAATTTGCATATGTGATTTAAATTGACTTTAAGAGGGGGGCGCCTGGGTGGCTCAGTCGGTTGAGTGTCTGACTTCAGCTCAGGTCATGATCTCACAGTTCATGGGTATGAGCCCTGCATTGGGCTTTGTGCTGACAGCTCAGAGCCTGGAGCCTGCTTCGGATTCTGTGTCCCCCTCTCTCTCTGCTCCTGCCCCTACTTGTGCTTTCTCTCTCTCTCTCTCTCTCTCTCAAAAATGAATAAGCATTAAAACAAATTAAAAAAAAAATAAATTGACTTTAAGGTAATAGAAAGGGAGATTCTGCTGGATGGACCTGGTCAATCAGACGAGTGCTTTAAAAACCAAATTAGGTCTTCTCTGAGCTCAAGAGACTTCACACAGCTCATGCCCTAGAAATTCCTGCGTGCCAGCCTAATTATGATTCTTCTGACTGTTTGCCCTATACACTTTGGACTTGCTTACCCAAACCTCATAAGTGCATAGTCAATGCCTTGTAATACATCTATCTATCTATCTATCTATCTATCTATCTATCTATCTATCATCTATCGATCTATCACCTATCATCTATCTTTCCACCTATCTATCCATTTCTAGCTATGTGTATTTATACAAGTATGCAAGGATATATACACACATACATCCTTCTCTGGTTGAATCCTGACAAATACAATTGCAAATCCAATGGCATATTTTTTTAAAAAGATACATCACAATTAACTAGTTTATTCCAGGAATATAAGAAAGATTCAATATTAATTACACTATTACAATATGAATCACTGTGTTAAAGGGCCTGAGGAGAAAAATCATATGATGATCTCCATAGATGCTGAAAAACAAAATTCATTCCCTATTCCTGATAGTAACACTTAATATATAAGAACTGATGGACAACTCCTTTGCGTAACATGCCTCAATCTCAATGTTAATCCAATGAGAAAAAAACTAAAGACACATCTAAAGTCAAGAACAAAAAAGGAATGTCTACTTTCTCCATTACTCTTTGCCATTATATTGGAGGTATTGGTCAATGCAAAATGATAAGAGACAACACTTAATGTGTTTGGTAATTGGAACAGAAGAGGCAAAAGTACATACATTTGTACATAACATCATACTATAACTGAAAACTCAGCGGGATCAATGTTAAAGCTTATACAAACAATAAACTAATGCAGAAAGGGAGCAAGATATGAAATTAATATACAAAATTTAATAGTCTTCATATGTGTTAATAATAACCAGTTAAAATATATAATGGAAGAGCAGGTTGCATTTACAATAACAACAAAAGGATAAACTGCTTAGGAATAAATTTAGCAGTGGCAAAATACGCCCAAGGAATAATTTAAAACACATATGAGAGACATAAAAATATATTTGAAAAGTGGAAAGACAATCATATATAAATATATGTGTGTGTGTACAGATAGACACACACATATATATTCATATATAGATATATATGGACACATATATTGCCAACAAGTTATTTTTTTTTTCCTGGATTTAGGAAAGTTTATTCTAAAGTCCATATGGAAAGAAGACAACCAGATGGCCAACAGACACATGAAATGATGCTCAACGTTGCTCCTCATCAGGGAAATACAAATTAAAGCCACACTGAGATACCACCTCACACTGGTCAGAGTGGCTAAAATGAACAAATCAGAAAACTACAGATGCTGATGAGGATGTGGAGCAACAGGAACCCTCTTGCACTGTTGATGGGGATCTAAACTGGTGAAGCCTCTCTGGAGAACAGTGTGGAAGTTCCTCAAAAAATTAAAAATAGAACTACTCTATGACCCAGCAATGGCACTGCTAGGACTTGACCCAAGGGATACAGGAGTGCTGATGCACAGGGGCACTTGTACCCCAATGTTTATAGCAGCACTCTCAACAATAGCCAAATTATGGAAAGAGCCTAAATGTCAATCAACTGATGAATGGATAAAGAAGATGTGGTTTATATATACAATGGAATACTACTTGGCAATGAGAAAGAATAAAATTGTGCCATTTGCAGCAGTGTGGATGGAACTGGAGAGTGTGATGCTAAGTGAAATAAGCCAGTCAGAGAAAGACAGATACCATATGTTTTCACTCATATGTGGATCTTGAGAAACTTAACAGAAGACCATGGGGGAAGGGAAGGGTGAAAAAAAATAGTTACAAAGAGAGAGGAAGGGAGGCAAACCATGAGAAGACTCTTAAAAACAGAACAACCTGAGAGTTGATGGGGGATGGGGGAAGGGGAAAGTGGGATATGGACATTGAGGAGGGCACTTGTTGGGATGAGCACTGGGGTGTTGTAAGTAAGCCAATTTGCCAATAAACTATATTAAAAAATAAATAAAACAAAGTCCATATGGAAAATCAAACATGAAAGAATAGGTAAAAGGCAGTTATTAAAACACAATAAAAACATATATTATTAAAATAGTGTTAAATGGACACAGACAGGCAGATTAACAGAACAGAATAGAAAAACAGAAATCTATCCAAGTGCTCATGGAAATTTAGTTTATATGATTAAGCAAGTACTTCAAATCCCTCAGGAACATAGACTTTTAAATAGATGATATTAATACAACTATTAGCTTTTGGAGAAAAAGTGAAAATTGGATCTATAACTCACAGTATATACCAAAATAAAGTAACAACATAAATATGAGGAGTGCCTTTCAAACTATGACTCAAAATATAAAGGTAATAAAGGAAAGAGTTGATAAATTCAGATATATAAAGAAAAGCACTGATTGATGACAACAATAACAAAGCAAAACAAAACCATAGGCAAAATAAAAAGCAAATCACAAAATGGGAAAAGTATTTGCAATTTACACCTTATATACATATAGAGGGCTAATCTCTTTAATATATTAAAACTCAAGAAAAGACTATAAACCCAATTAACAAATGGACAAAAACCATAAACAAAACAGAGCATGGAAAAGATACACATGCACCCCATAAATATATAACAGGGACCTCAGCTTCAGTCAGAAAAAAATATACAAATTAAAACTACACAGATATATTGTTTTTATATATAATATTGGCAAACAAAAATGGCTTGTCTACCTACTTTGAGGACAAGTTGTGGTCAAACAGGCTCTCTCATGTTTTACTGGTGCTAATGCAAAACGAGTAAACAACACCACACACACATTTTTTACTCTTTTTTTTGTAGTTTCAAGTTTTTATTTAAATTCCAGTTAGCTCACAGATTGTGTAATATTAGTTTGAGGAGTAGAATTTAGTGATTCATCACCTACATACAACACCTGGTGCTAATCATAAGTGGCCTCCTTAATCCTTGTCACTCATTTAGCCAATCCCCCCACCCATCTCCCTCCATTAACCCTCAGTTTGTTTTCTATAGAGTCTGTTTCATGGTTTGCTTCTCTTCTTTCCCCCTTACATTCATATTTTTCATTTCTTAAATTCCTCATATGAGTGAAATCATATGGTATTTGTCTTTCTCTGACTGACTTATTTCACTTAGCATGATATACTCTAGCTACATTCATGTTGTTACAAATGGCAAGATTTCATTGTCTTTTTTATGGCTGAGTAATATTCCATTGTATATACATATACCACATCTTCTTTATCCATTCATCAGCCGATGGACATTTGGGCTCTTTCCATAATTGGACTATTGTTGATAATGCTGCTATAAATATTGGGGTGCATCTATCCCTTAAAATCAGTATTTTTGTCCTTTGGGTAAATACCTAGTAGTGCAATTGCTGGGTCATAGGTTGGTTCTTTTTTTAATTTTTTGAGGAACTTCATTCTGTTTTCCAGAGTAGTTTCACCAATTTGCATTCCCACCAACAGTGTAAGAGAGTTCCCCTTTCTCAATATACCCAGCAATGTCTGTTCTTTCCCAAGTTGTTAATTTTAGCCATTCTGACATGTGTGAGGTGACAGCTCATTGTAGTTTTTATTTGTATTTCCCTGATGATGAGTGATGTTGAGCATCTTTTCATGTGTCTGTTAGCCATCTTCATGTAATCTTTGGTAAAATGTCTATTCATGTCCTCTGCCTACTTCTTCACTGGGTTATTTGTTTTTTTGGCTGTTGAGTTTGATAAGTTCTTTATAGATTTTGGATACTAACCCTTTTTCAGATATGTCACTTGCAAATATCTTCTCTCATTCTGCAGTTTGCCTTTTAGTTTTGTTGATTGTTTCCTTTGCTGTTCAGAAGCTTTTATATCTTGATGATGTCCCAAAAGTTCATTTTTTCTTTTGTTTCCCTTGCCTCCAGAGATGATCGTAGTAGGAAATTGCTACCGTGAGTTTCAGAGAGATTGCTGCCTGTTTCTTGTCTAGGATTTTCATGGTTTCAAGTCCTGATATTTAGGTCTTCCATCCATTTTGAATTTATTTTTGTGTATGGTATAAGAAAATGTTCCATTTTCATTCTTTTGCATGTCGCTTTCCAGTTTTCCCAATACCATTTATTGAAGAGACTGTCTTTTCTCCATTGGATGTTCTTTTCTGCTCTGTCAAAGATTAGTTGAACCATACAGTTGTAGGTCCATTTCTGGGTTTTTATTCTGTTCCTTTGATCTATGTGTCTGTTTTTGTGCCAGTACCATAATATCTTGATCACTACAGCTTTGTAATATTACTTGAGGTCTGGAATTGGGATGCCTCCAGCTTTGCTTTTCTTTTTCAAGATTTCTTTGGCTATTTGGGATCTTTTGTGGTTCCCTACAAACTTTAGGATTGTTTATTCTTGCCCCGGGAAAAATGCTGGTGGTATTTTGATAGGGATTGAATTAAATGTGTGGGTTGCTTTGGGTAGTATGGACATTTTAACAATATTTGTTCTTTCAGTCCATGAACATGGAATGTTTTTCCATTTCCCTGTGTATTCTTTAATTTCATTCATGTTCTATACTTTACAGAATACAGATCTTTTACCTCTTTGGTTAGGTTTCTTCCTAGGTTTTTGGTACAATTATAAATGGGATCAATTCCTTGATTTCTCCTTCTACTGCTTCATTATTGGTGTATAGATATGCAACAGATTTCTGTATGTTCATTTTGTATCCTACAACTTTACTGGCTTCATGTATCAGTTCTAGCAATTTTTGGGGAGAGTCTTTAGAGTTTACTACATAGAGTATCACATCATCTGCAAATAGGAAAGTTTGCCTTCTTTCTTACCAATTTGGATGCCTTTTATTTCTTTTTTTTTTGTCTGATTACTGACGCTAGAACTTCCAGTACTATGTTAAATAACAGTGGTGAGAGTGGACACCCCTGTCTTGTTTGTGATGGTAGAGGAAAAGCTTTCAGTTTTTCCCCATTGAGAATCATATTAGCTACTGGTCTTTTGTATATGGCATTTATTATGTTAAGGTGTGTTCCCTCTATCCCTGCTTTATTGAGGGTTTTTATCAAGAACAGATGCTGTACTTTGTCACATAATGTATCTGCATCTATTGCGAAGATTATATGGTTCTTATCCTTTCTTTTTAAGATTTTAAATTTTTGTTTATGAGAGAGAGAGAGAAAGATTGAGAGCATGTGAGGGAGGGTGGAAGGGTAGAGGGAGAGAGACAGAGAATCTTAAGCAGCTCCAAAGAGGGGCTTGATCTTACAAGCCTGAGATCATGACCTGAACTGAAATCAAGAGTTGGACACTTAGCCAACTGAGCCACCTTGGCTCCCTGGTTCTTGTCTCTTTTATTAATGTGGTATATCATGTTAATTGATTTGAGATTATTGAACTACCCTTAAAACCCAGGAATAAATCCCACTTGATTGTGGCAAGTTTCTTTTAGTGTACTTTTGGATTCCATTTGCTAGAATCTTGTTGAGAATTTTTGTATCCATGTTCATCAGGGATATTGGCTGTACTTCTCTGTTTTAGTGGGGTCTTTGTCTGTTTTGGAATCAAAGTAATGCTGGCCTCATAGGATGAGTTGAAAACTTTACCTTTCATTTCTACTTTTTGGAACAGTTTGAGAAGAATAGGTACTAATTCTTTAAATGTTGGGTAGAATTCCCTTGGGGAGTCATCTGGCACTGGACTTTTGTTTCTTGGAACATTTTTGATTACTGATTCAATTTCTTTGCTGGTTATGAGTCTGTTCCACTTTTCTGTTTATTCTTGTTTCAGTTTTGGTAGTTTATATATTTCTAGGAATTTGTCCAGTTCTTCCAGATTGCCCAATTTGTTGACATGTAATTTTTCATAATATTCTCTTATAACTGTTTATATTTCTCTGGTGTTGGTTGTGATCTCTCTTCTCTCATTTGTGATTTAATTTGTTTGGGTCCTTTCCCTTTTCTTTTTCATAAGTCTGGTTAAGGGTTTATCAGTTTTATTATTTTTTTCAAAGAACCAGCTCCTGGTTTCATTAATTTTTTCTACTGTTTTTGTTTGTTTGTTTGTTTCTATATCATTGGTTTCTGCTCTAATCTTTATTATTTCCTTTCTTCTGCTGGCTTTGTCTTCATTTCTTGTTCTTTTTCTAGTTCCTTTAGGTTCAGGGTTAAGTTGCATATTTGAAAAATCTCTTGCTTCTTGAGGAAGACCTGAATTGCTATATACTTCCCTCTTATGACCGCTTTTGCTGCATCCCAAAGGTTTTGAACTGTTACGTTTTCATTTTCATTTGTTTTCATATTTTTTTTACTTCTTTAATTTTCTGGTTGCTCTATTCATTCTTTAGTAGGATGTTGTTTAACTTCCCTGTATTTATGGTCTTTCCAATTTTTTTTTTGTGTGGTTGACTTCAAGTTTTATAGGACTGTGGTTGGAAAATATTCATGGTATGATCGCAATGTTCTTGTACTTGTTGAGGTCCGATTTGTGACCTACTATGTGATCTATTCTGGAAAATGTCTCATGTGCACTCAAAAAGATTGTGTATTCTGCTGCTTAGCATGAAATGTTCTGAATATACCTGATAAGCCCATCTGCTCTAGTGTGTCATTCAAAGCTATTGTTTCCTTGTTGATTTTCTGCTCAGATGTTGTGTCCATTGATGTAAGTGGAGTGTTAATGTCTTCTACTATTATTGTATTATTATCAATGAGTTCCTTTATATTTATTATTGTTTTATATATTTGGGTGCTCCCAAATTGTCATAAATATTTACAAATGTTAGATTTTCTTTTTGGATAGACCCCTTTTTTATGATATAGTGTCCTTCTTTATCTCTTGTTACGGTCTTTGGTTTAAAAATCTAGTTTGATGGAAGTATGGCTACTCCAACTTTCTTTTGATGTCCATTGGCATGAAAAATATTTTACCATCCCCTCACTTTCAATCTGTGTTTTTAAGTCTAAAATGAGTCTTTTGTAGACAGCATATAGATGGATCTGGTTTCTTTATTCATTCTGATACCCTATGTCTTTTGATTGGAGCTACATTCAGAGTGATTATTGATAGATATGAATTTAGTGTCATTCTATTACCTGTAAAGTCAGTGTTTCTAGAGATTTTCTCTGTTTCTTTCTAGTCTTTGTCATGTTTCGTCTTTCTTTCCCACTCAGTGAGTTCCCTTTAATATTTCTTGCAGGGCTCACTTGGTGGTCAGGATCTCTTTTAGTTTTTGTTTTCCTGGGAAACTCTTTATCTCTTTCTATTCTGAATGATAGCCTTCCTGGATAGAGTTCATGGCTGCATATTTTCCCATTGAGCACACTGAATATATCATGCCACTCCCTTCTGGCCTGCCAAATTTCTGTGGGGAGCTCTGCTGCTAACCTTATTTGTCTTCTCTTGGAAATTAGTGACTTCTTTTATCTTGCTGCTTTTAGGATTTTTTCTTTATCTATATTTTCCAAATTTAAGTATAATATGTCTTGATGTTGGCTTGCTTTTGTTGATTTTGATGGGAGTTCTCTGTGCCTCTGGAGTTGTATGATTGTTTCTTTTCCAAGATTAGGGAAGTTTTCAGCTATAATTTCCTCAAATAAACTTCCTCCTCCCTTTTCTCTCTCTTCCTCTTCTGGGACTCCTATGATATGGGTATTATTATGCTTTATGGAGTAACCGAATTCCTTAAGTCTACATTAATGATCTCTTATTTTTCTTTCCCTCTTCTTTTCAGGTTCATTATTGTCCATAATTTTATCTTCAGTAGTACTTATTCATTCCTCTGCTTCTTCCATCTATATGGTCATTATATCCAATCAGTTTCAAATCTCAGTTAGTGAATTTTTCATTTTGGCCTGAGTAGTTCGTAGGTGTTTTAATTTTCTGTGGTAAAGAACTTCTCGATGTCTTCTATGCTTTTCTGAGACCGAACTGGTATCATTATGATCATTGCTTTTCTGAATCAGGCATTTTACTTATATATGTTTTGATTAGATACCTTTTCTTCTGCCATGACCTTTTCTTCTTCTTATTTTGGGATTAATTCCTTCATCTTGTCATTTTGTCTAGGTTGCTGTCTTCTGTGTGTTAGGAAAGCCTGTTATGTTTCCTGTTCCTGAGACTAATGGCTTTAGGAAGAAGAGGTTATATAATGTCCTGGGCCTGGTGCTTCAGGAAGTGAACCTCTATCTAATAGAGGTTAGTCCTCTGCAGTGTTTCTCCTCACCTGCAGTGGGGAGTGTTTGGACCTTGGCCAGAATGTGGTGAGTTTCAACTAGGTGTGCTCTGGTTTGCTTGTTAAAAAAGACCTGATGTTACTTCTGCTGGAACTGAAACTGCAGAATTCTATGGTCAGTAGACATGGTGCATGCAGGGATTTGTGCTGCTCTTCTGGGAAAGGAGTACACTGTGCTGGTTCAGGCACACTTGCCTGAGAAATGTAGCACCAACAAAGCAGAGGGAGATGGGGCTTGGTGTAAGTGGTTTAGGCATCACTGTTGTTTTTGTGCTATTCACTAAAATTAGTTTAGATTGAGAGGCAAGGGAGGGAAATGGTGCCCCCCCCACTTCCAAGGGAGGGGAGTTTGTTCTTGTTGCTGTCAGGGAACCCCTTTAAGGGCAGCAAATAATTTCCCATGTGCCATAGGTATTTTTCAGATCACTGTTTATACACTGCCTGTGTCTGGGTTTCTTGATTGTCTGGACCAGCATAGTGTACTTTGGGCTCTATCTTAGCAAAGCTGGCTGAGTTTTAAAACTCTCAACTTTAGGGACCTGGTGTGGTGGAGACCTACACTGGTCTTCTTGAGGGAGGTCTCATCATGCTGGGATTGATGCAGGTTTGACACCAAAGGACAGTTGGCACTAGAGTGCAGGAGCTTCGGTTTCGGAGCAAACCACACTAAACAGCCAGTGTCCAGGTTAGCCACCCTCAACAAGTATCTCTGTTCTGTGCTGAGGGGCAAGGGAGGGAAATGATACCTCCTGGCTCCTTTGTTCCTCGAGAGGCAATGCCACCTCTCTCAGATGCACTCTAAGAAGGAGGAAACATCTCCCCCATTGCATCTCTAGTGATCCACAGATTGTGCTGTCTTCCCCTAGGTTACCTGCTTGTCTTCGCAACAGGAGCACTGCAGTGTCCTCAGGGCTTTATGCCAGGCATGCCAGGGACCTCTAAACCTCCAGATTCTGAGCCTCACTAGTTGCAAATATAAAAATCAGTCCCTCTTGTTTTCCCTGTCACTGGCTTTGGGGAAGTGTATTCCGCGTGTGATCCCTGTATGCTCCACTCTCTCTCATCTCTTTCATGACCAAGGCTTCCTCCCCTCTACAGCGCCTGTGATCTGTTTCTCACCAAAGCATGTCTCAGAACCTGCTACGTTCCATGATGTGGGCCTCTTCTTTTACTCTAGTTGTGCAGTTTGTTCTGTCAATCCTCAGATCACTTTCTTGTGTATTCAACATGATTTGATGTGGGGCGCCTGGATGGCTCAGTTGGTTAAGCATCTGACTTTGGCTCAGGTCATGATCTTGTGGTTCTTGCGTTTGAGCCCCGTATTGGGCTCTGTAGTGATAGCTGGGAGACCGGAGGCTCCTTCGGATTCTGTGTCTCACTTTCTTTCTAACCCACCCCTGCTCATGCTCTCCCTCTCTCTCAAAACTAAATAAACATTAAAAATATTTAAATTATCAAAATGATTTGATGTTTATCTAGCTGTGTTCAAAGGGCAAGGCAAGCCAGTGGTCTTCCTACTACTCTGCCATTTTAACTCCTTCTTTATTTAGTTTTTGACCACAAAAATCACACTTCTCTGCATCTAATGTGAAGATATGCTTTCACAAATACAAAGTAACATATGAACAAAGCTATTTATTGCAGCATTATTGTAATAATAAATTATTAATGTCACAAATAACCATCAATAGGAGATTGGTTCAATGAACTATGGTACAATCTCACAATGGCATTCTGTGCAGCTGTGAAAAAAGGAAAAAAAAATCTATGATCTGATATGTAGTGATTTTTATGTCATATTGTCAAGTGAAAAGAATGCAAGGAGCAGAATGTATAATTTATGCAACTATCTTTGGTAATAAAGAAAGGAAAATAAGTATACCTATCTACCTATCTACTTATCATCTATCTAATTTAAAATGGCTCATTTCTCAAAATGAAACACAGGAAGGATAAACCAGAATCTAAACCAGGACCTACAATGAAAAATGTTACCTACAAGAGGTTGATAGGAAGGAGTGGAGGGGATAAACCTGAATTCTCTTTAGTTCTGCTCTAATAAGATATATGCATTCTAAAATCTCACTGTATTATACAAAACTGCATAATAAAATCCACAGGGCTTGTGGGAAATATGGGGTTAGAGGCACAACACTCAAAAACTTCATCAATGACATAATTTTTACAAAAGATAGGAACCCAATTAAGATGTCAGCACAGTTATACATGTGCTAGATGTTTAAGAAATACATAAATATAATAAACATAGAATTCTACATGAAACAGAACTAAAGTTTTCTTGTGGAATTGAGCATCACAAAGCTTGCAGCTTGTGTATTATTGTGAAGTGGAAGAAAGAGTTTTCAAGGAAAGTTCTAACACCAGATGTGGATGTGTGTGGCTCATAACATGCTGTGACCTAAGGTAGCTGGTGGATGTTTTAGGTTTGCATATGCTTTTGCTCATTGTTATTCAACCTGTTTCAACTGGAGATGATGCTCTGCATGAGCAAAGACCAAATTTGCATTATCCTCAAATATGTAAATAGTACTGGAATAAATTAGTATTTTCTAAAACAAGCATAAGCAATTTTCACTCTTGAATATTACATATTAAAATATAAGATCATATTAAAAAGGATGAAAGGCACTCCTAAAATATAATACAAAGCAACAAATGCATATGTGTATCACATTGATAGCATAACCATGTGGAGAAAAGCGTAATATCAGGCAACATTTGGAAGAAACTTCTCTGATTGCACATTATTATTCTATAAAAAATATCTTAAACATTACTTATGAGATAGTTATGGATTAATTATTAGTATAAATGCTGGTAATACAATTTGAGACTGTTTTGTGTGTGTTATAGAATACAGAAGATCAATTGATATATTGATATTATTAGGAACTAGAATTTTACACTGTAGGGAAAGGAACATATGAATTTAAAGGAATGTAAGAGAGAAAACCCTTTCTGATTTTGATTTTGCATTGGAAATAATAATGAAATCTCATGTTTGCTAAACTATATATTTATAAATATAATTATTATTCTCTTCACAAAAAGGGCCTAAAAGAATACCTTAGTGGCATTTAGCACACCAGTTGCTTAGATTTTGGTTTCTAAAGTAAAATTCCTCATGAAAAAAGGAAGAGGGCTTCTTAGAGAAATGGCTGAATCCTGGCCTGAGACAGGAAATTACACGGTGAGACTGAGTTATCATGTACCAGAAAAAAGTTGGTATAAAAAATGACACAAGATTCATCTGGAAGGGGCCCCCTCTTGCCAAATTTGATCATTTGAGCACCAGAAAAGAATAATGATAGTAACTGTCATGCACTGAACCACAAAGAAAAATTCTTTCTTAACACACAATAAATCATAAAGGCTAATATTCATAAATGAGCTTATTAAACCTAAGGGTTTGTGTATATCAGGAGACACCATAATGGAGTGAAACAACAAGCCTTAAAGTGGATGCTATTTGCTTTATGTACAACTGACAAATACATATATTAATGGGATAAAGAAAACAACCCAACAGTAAACTTAGTAAGAGTTATGCATAAGTAGTTCAGAGATGAGGAAACACAAATGGCCCATAAATGTATGAGAAGACTTAATATCATTACTAGATATTGAAGTGAAAATTAAAGCCTTATGGACTTGATATCTTCTATTGACCTATCTACTGGCAAAATGGGAGTCTGACAGTGGAAAGTGTTTTTGAGGATATGGAGCAATGTTTACCTGCTGCTCATGGGAGTTCAAATGCATGCAGTTCCTTTGGAAAACCTACATTGCCTATTGAAGTTGATGACACATTCCCTTGACTCAACAAGATTTCTGATGCACAAGATTGTTCATGGCAACATTGTTCATTGAAAAAAAAATGGAAAAGGCCAATAGTCTAGAATACTAGAATATATCAATATTTTTTTGTGTTCATAAAATGGCGTATAGAGTACAGTAAAATGAAATAACTAGATCTACAGGATCATCATATTAGAATTCTGTTAAGGGACTAGTGAGTGGAAGAAGCAAGAAAAATACATAAAATTGAATCTGCTTAAATAAAGCTTAAGAATAGACATCAAACAGTACACACTTTGAGGTTGCATATATAGGTAGTAAAAGATGATAGAACTATATTGAAAAACCAAGAAAATTGCAAACACAAAGTCAAGGTAGTTATTTCTGGAGAGACACAGGGAAATTGAACTGGGCAGGGCCTGACAGGAGACTTCAGAGGTCATGGTGTTTTATATATACATAACATATATATAATATATATAATATATATAATATGTAATATTATATAACATATATTATATATATGTAATATATATATTTATTTTTCCTATCATGATTTCCATAATTTTGTAATTTTTGTATGTTAAATTCCCTTTATTCTGTGCTAGGCTGTATATATATATATATATATATATTAATTATATATAATTAATATATAATGTATATTAATATAATATATAATATATTAATATACATTATATATTATATATATTTTCTAGGCTGGATAGTGAATATATATCTGCTTCTTGTAGACCAAGTTGAAAGTATGAAATTTAATTTTTATTTTACTGGAGGAAAAGCCATTGTAATAATTTGCAATTAAGATAATAGAACAGCAAACAAAAAGTTGTGGTTGATCTGGATTGACTGTCTGTATTGGTCACTTTACTTTCCATTTTCAATATGTTTTACTGTTTGTAATTAGAAAAAAAATAAGCCCCACAAACAATTGTTTATTAATTTCTTGACCTTGGTACTGTTTTTTTTTTAAATATTTTTAAGTAATCTCCCCACCCAAAGTGGGGCTTGAATTTATAACCCTTAGATCAAGAGTCGCACCCTCAACCAACTGGGCCAGCCAGGCACCCTGATCTTGATACTTTTTGATACAGAAATACCATATCAATTTTCCTAAATATTAATATTATTTCTAGTTATAATCAGAAATACTGACAACTAAGATAGGGAGCCAGTTCTAGAACTTAGAAAATCTTGTAAATACTTAAAGAAAAATGTGGTGGTTTTATTACTTAAAAGTAAATTACTTAAGAAAGATTTGAACACAATGTGTTGCCATTTACTTGTCAGGAGATAAAACTTGTCATACATGTATCTTTTTAATTTTTTAAAGTTTAATTAAAGTATAATTGATACACAAAAAATTGCACACACTTAATGTGTGGTGGGTTTGGACATACGCATACACTCATGATACCATCATCACAATCAAGGCACTAAATATGTCTACCACTTCCAAAAATTTCCTTGTGTTCGTGTGTGTGTGTGTGTGTGTGTGTGTGTGTGTGTGTTTAGATTCCTTGTCACCATGGTTTGTAGTCCTACTGGATATAACCACCACTTTTTGTTGAGTATCCCCATTGTTGGTATTCTACTAGCTGTCTTGTTTCTTGGTAATGCAAAATGTATGTCTGCTTGAGCTGCCATCCATTATACCTGATCAACTCATTCCCCAGGTATCTGTACCATGCCAGTGGGTATAACTACATATTAAATTTTACTAAATGATTCTTTGGATAATTTATCTATTATTAAATTCACTGTTACTTTTTAGTCACATATGAACTAAATAACTTAATTCTTTCAAGGGACTGGGCAATGGATATTTTCTATCAGAAACAAGACTTAACACTCTTTTCTTTCCTTCTTGTCTCAGCCTTGCCTTTCTTTCTCACTGTTTGGGAACCTAAATCTACTAGGATGCCAGAACCTCCTTGGAATCCTCTATAAGCCAAGCACATAGGTTTCAAGTAAATTCCTTTATTATTCTTTGGTTCCCCAAAGAATGTTTCCATCTCTATGAACAGTGCATCACCAAACATCTCCAGTCTTACCTTCACATCTACATTTCAGCCACACAGCTGCTGTTGGTTTCCCAGTATGCCCAGCTCTCCATTAGCTCTGGGTCTTTCACATACATCCAGCCTTTTCTTTTCCTAGGACATTCTTCCCATTATTTTTCATCTGGTTAACTTCCACTCATTCCCATGTCTCAAATTTAAACTTCTCTTCTAACTAGACAATTTCCCTGACACCCCACCCTCACCTGGGATACATATCCTTCTTATGTACTTTCATATTACACTGAAATTTTCCTTTCATTATGTCCATCATTTTATAATTTTTGCATGTTAAATTCCCTTTATTCTGTGCTAGGCTGTACATTTTGCACTAGAAATAAGTATGTCTGTATTAACCTGCATCAAATGCCTAATACAAAGCATAGTACACAGCTCAATAAATTTCACTGAAAGGAGAGAGAATAAGAGGGACAGGTGGATAAAAGAACAGATGGATGAGTGATCTGAACATACCTCAGTTACTCATCATACACATAAAGTAATACTAGAGAAATTGACCCTGCTCCCAATGGCTGGCCTGCTTTTCTTCTTAAATTCCAAACCTTTTCGTTCATGTGGATGATTGTTTTCTTCCTCTTTTTATAAGACTGGTTCATTCTTTTACTTCAAGACTTAGGTAAAATAGGGTCCCCACACAAAGTATTTTTTATGACCACCTATTTAAAGCGATCCCCCTTTCATCACACATTTTAACTTTTTTCATAGCATTTATTACAATTCATAATAAGCTTCCTTGTTCATTATGTGTGTATAGGTTATCCACTCTCTTGGCACATGAGCTACATGAAAGATAGGACTTTGACTATCTTATTTAGTACTAAATTGTTATCCCTAGAAGAGTGTCTGGAACATAATCTCTCTTTCTCTCTCTCTCTCTCAATGAATGAATACCTAAAATATTTTTATATTTTTAACATATGAATTTTTTTTATGTTTATACAGTAGTTATAAACCAAATATTATAATCCATTAAGTTGCATTTCTTAGTAACAAGGAATAAATATATACATATATATTTAAAAATATGTTTATACTAAAATTTAAAATGTATTCTTTTAAAAATATGTCAATAATGTTAATGTGTTGTCAAATATGCTCTTACATTGATCTCCAATTCAACTATGTATCTAAGGCTTTTAATGGTTAAACCTAATAACATCTTGCAACACTTCCAATTCTGAAATTCTGTAATAGAATAGTATTTAGGAATATTTAGAAGAAGACAGTGGAATTAAAACAATAGCACAGTTTCGAAGGGGCACATGCACCCCAATGTTTATAGCAGCACTATCAACAATAGCTAAAGTATGGAAAGAGCCCAAATGTCCATCGACTGATAAATGGATAAAGAAGATGTATGTATATGCAATGGGATATTACTTGGCTATCAAAAAGAATGTGGATTTGCAACAATGTGGATGGAACTAGAGCATATTATGCTAAGCAAAATAAATTAGAGAAAGACAAGTATCACATGACCTCACTCATATGTGTAATTTAAGGTAAAAACAGATGAACATAAGGGAAGGGAAGGAAAAATAATATAAAGACAGACAGGGAGACAAACCATAAGAGACTCTTAAATACAGAGAACAAACTGAGGGTTGCGGGAGGGGTGTTGGGTGGGGGGATGGGCTAAATGGACAAGGTGCATTAAGGAGGGCACTTGTTGGGTTGAGTACTGGGTGTTATAGGTAAGTGATGAAGCATTAAATTCTATTCCTGAAATCATTACTATACTATATGTTAACTAACTTGGATTTACACTAAAAAAATAGTACAATAAAAAAATTATAACTATGTGCAGTGATATATGTTACCAAAACTTATGGTGGCAATCATTTCTCTCTCTCTCTCTCTCCATATTTATAGATCTATCTATCTATCTATCTATATATATATAATATTGAAAAAATATATCTCAATATATGTATCAAATTATGTCACACACCTAAAGCATTACGTTATATGTCAATTATATTTCAATTAAAATAATATAATAAAGCAATAGTAACCAAAAGGGGATTAAAAGTCTTGTAGATTGAAATTTAGATAGGAAATTGCCAAAAAATGTGAAGAAAATGTTTGCTTACTATGCTGAAAGGAATTATTTTTGTAAGCTTTAGTTAATCTTGAACAAAAATAATCAGATATTTTCCATAGTATTATAAAAAATAAAAGACTGAATTCCCCTTGATGACCTTGACCTCTATGGGATAAAAAAGAAAATTAAATTCTATTCAGTACACATTTAGTACTTTGTAAACCATTTGTGGTTTGCTTTATGCTATGAGTTACAGAAAGCTCTCCTGTAAACTTTTATACATAAAGAAGTTTATTAGCTCATACAATAAGAGTAAGAGATAAGCATTCTCAGAGTATTTAGTAGAGGGGCTCAGTTTCTTTACAGCTCTTTATTGGTCACCTTCCTGGCATTGGTTTGTTTTGGGAGTTGGCCCTTATATTTCCAAGATAGTTGCCACCGATTTAGATATCATGCACATATGACACACTTCAGGGCAAAAAAGGATAGTATTCCCTACCAGGCAGCACTAGTTAGCATCAAGAACAGCTGTTGGTAGAAACCTTCAAATGTATTTCCCAGTTTACTTAGTTGGTCAGAATTGTATCACATGGAATTATTATGGTTGTTTTGACCTATGATTATCTATTGGAACATAATTAAACCTGTTCTATTGCTTTATCCAACAAATATTTTTCCTTTCTGATTTCTAGTTTTTGCTTATTTGGGATATTTTGATTACTATATCTCACATCTGAGACATACATATTTATAATTTCATTCTTAACCAAATACATACTTTTTGGAGTTGTCTTTCTCTCCCATCTTCTTTTAAATGCATGGTGGCCATCTCAAGACCACATGATTCTACCCTATTTGGCACCGATAATTAAACCAAGTGTAGACATATAAAACAATGGAAATCTGTGCATGTTATTTTTTTCGCCAACCAATTTGTTTCCATTTCAAAAATGTGAGCTATGAGACACAAAACTTGAATGAGTCTGGTGATTTGGAGCATAAGTTTGTTTGGAGCTGGGTCCAATACTGACACAGAGGCAAGCCACAGCCACATGACAGTCAAATTTATAGGAAATCAGAAAGGAGCCCTTTAAAAAAATGCTAGCCTATAAATTTTAAAATAGAACAGATGGACAAAAAAAAGTACATATGACCAAGTGAGAAGAAGAGAGAGAGAAAAAGAGAAAAAGAGAAAAAGAAATTTTGCAATTTCAGTGGCACACTTAGTTGCATTTCTTATGGTAGATTCCATGAAATGCCCCTGTATCCTGATAACTAGCACCCTTTCCTCAGAACCTCTTTCAATTTTCTGCTCATTGAAACCAAATAATCTCTGACCTTGAAATTGGTCTCCCTGTCTTTCCCCTTCAAATCCTTCAGTAACCAGTACCAAGCTAAGGTTCTCTATGTGTGAATTCAGCATTTCCTATGCACATTATACAGTTTCCTTCATCCTCAGAGATTAGAGCCAGACAGTGGTAGCAATGGACAGGACTTCCTTTCACTTGCTTTACTCCTCTTGTTTTGCAAAAAAGGAAAGAGACCCATAGGACTGAAGTGATACAATGTCAGTGAAAGATGACAATGACATAGGTAGAACAATTAAATCTATATTCCCAGCCTAGAGTTGTTTACTCTACCAACCATATGATTATCTCACATATATTGGATTTTTTCTGAAAAGCTAGTGTGTAGTACAGTCCCTTTGTTACAGTCCTTTGGCCATCAGCAGCAGCCATCGAGCATGTGGATCACATATCCACTGTTTGTGATGCTGTGCCTTTGTCTAAGTCAGCTCAGTGAGTTGGAATCTCCCTGAGAACTGCCATCCTATTTGTGATGCTGCTAGTCAATTCCAAGCTGACGCTTTGCTATAGATTGTGCTTCTCTTAAAACATTCCCTTTGTTGTTCTATTCTGTTAGCTTCACGTGTGGCTGATTGCTTTACTTCAGCACACTGCACAGCTTCTGTTTGGTATGTGCTGCTATCATTTCTGTCTCTCACATGACCAGACTAGAAAAAAATGAAGCATCTCAGTTGAACTGATCTTATTTTTTATTTCCTACATGATCAGTTAGCAGTGTTAAACTTTGTCACTTAAGATCTTCTATTGAGATTTAAATTTAGTAAATAGTGAGGAAAATGTCTAAATAGCTTTACTGTAACGTCATCTATATTTGAAAAGAAATATAGCACCAGTTGGAAATAGGTTCTGAGTTGTAATGAACATCCAGAGACCAGAGCATCCTGCCATCAATGCCCCATCCCATCTCACTCTCCGATGGAATGGGGCCATGTTGGGTCAGATAAAGTTGGATTCTGAGCCAAGGTTTGGCTTACAATGGTCTGTATGTTCTGTATATTCACTTGATGGTCGTTTCTAATGTCCCTGAATGTATAATTATGCCGCCTCTGCATTGAGCATTTGACCCATATAGTAAAGGGACATTTTAGGAGAAAGGTTGAGCACAAACCACTGAAACAGCCTTGCATGTTGTGCCCCTGAGAAATGTGTACCGACCCTAAGTACTAAGGAGCTAAAGGATGTAGTAGTGGTGTTCCCCATCATGTCTTCAGTTAAGTCACCAAACTGGCCCTTAAAATAACCCCAGATGAATCCTGAGGATGACATCCGACTACCACAGACTCAATTGAATAGCAGCCTGATTGCAGCTGCTATCTCAGACGTGGTGCCGTTCTGGAGTAGATTAATCTGGCTTCCACTACTGCTACGCTGATTTGGCAAATATGTTATTTTGTACTCAGATCAGATAAAACAGATCAGAAACAATTTGCATTCATATGAAATGTACAAAATTAGGCATTTACAGTTTTCCTTCAGGGTACTGTTCACTTACTTTCTCTCTGTCAGAACATAGTTTTAAGATACCTGGATCACCTGAACATCCCACAGAACATCACATTGATTTTCTGCATTGATAATTTTGTGATAATTAAGCTGATGAGCAAGAAGTGGCTAGCAAACTAGGGGCCTTGGTAAGACATGCACATTCCAGAGAATGAGAGATAAGCCAACCCCACAAAGATTTGGGGGAGTAGCCCAACACATCAGTAGAATCATTAGCAGTCCAGTGCTCAGAGACTGCAAGGACATTCTCTCTAAATTAAAGGACAAATTATTGCATTTCGTATCTCCTACCACAAAGAAAGAAGCACAATGTCTGGTAGAACTCTTTGGGTTTAAGAGAGAGCATATTCCATACCTGGGTGACATGGAAAACTACCACTTTTGAGTCAGTCCCAGGAAAGGAAAGAGCTCTGCAGCAGATCCAAGCTTCATTTGGGTAATCCTTCCACTTGAGCCATATGGACCTTGTGATATCAGGAGTATCAGTTGTGATAAAATATGCCATATAGCACTCTCCAGTGGGAGAATTGCAACACAGACATATGGGTTTCTGGAGCAAGACTGTGCCAAGATGCAGTGGAGAATTATGCACCTTTGAGAAATAATTCCTGGCATGATAATGGACCTCGATAGAAGTAAAGTGTCTGGCAAAGGGTATCATGCATCTGAAACTTTCTGTCTAGTTTTGTCAAATCCTCTAAGTCATAAAGACAGATGAATCCAGCAGCAATTTATTGTAAGGTAGAAGTGGTATATCCAAAAATGAGCATGAGCCAGACATGAGAGCACAAGCAAGCTATATCAGAAAGTGAACTAGACCCACATGTTATCTACCTCTGTTGTATCAGTGCCCTCCACTCAGCTCACACCTATTGTCACATGAGCTTGCAGAAGATAAAAGCTCACACTTGGTTTACAAATGAATCTAATTAATATGCTCATGAAAGCTGAAAATGTTTGCCTTACTCAGGAAAGGCCTCGAAAAACAGTGGGAAGTAAAACACAAAATCCTCAGAATGGGCGGAGCTTCAGTGATAGACCTGGCCATCCACATTGTGTACACATAGTTTGGGATGTACAGAGCTCTAGACAGTGCTAAATGCTTTGTTTATACAGGGGCTCCAAAGGAGATAGATTGCAAAATTTTGGATAAGAAGGTTTGATGTACAGGCATAGGGATGGAGATATGGGGGTGAAGGTAAAAAAGTGTGAATGACTTAGCATCACATAGTAGTACTCACAGGAAAGTATTAAGTAGTAAGATTTGGCCAGGCAGTTTTAGCCAGTCTGTGCCATTGTTCACATCAGCACTGGTATGATGGGCACATGAATTTAATTAATTCAGTGGTCACAGTGGAAGTGATGAAGGCTAAACCTAGGTCCAACAGCATAAGATTCCACTTACCAAGGCTCACTTAGCTGCTGTTGCAACTAACTGTCCAAATAGACAGTAAGAGAGATCAATGCTTGCACCCTAAGTAGAACTATTTATCAAGGAGACCAACCAGCCATCTGTTGGTGAGTTGAATAAATCAGGTTCCTTTCAACCTGGAAAGAACAAAGACTTGCATTAATAAAAATAAATACATATCATGGGGGAGATTTTGCATTCTTATTCTTATTCATGACCTCATCAGTACAACTATCCAAGAGTGGATGTAGTGTTTAGTTCCCTGGTATGGGATCCCACATAGTACTGGTCAGATCAGAAGACCTTCTGTATAGCAAAGGAAGTGTGGGTGTAGGTCCATGACTATGTGACCCAATGGTTATATCACATATGCAGAAGCTGAAGCTGTTGGCTTGAAAGAGCATTAGAAAGTACAACCAATCAGGCTATAAGCAGTATTCTATGTCGAGCAGGCTTCAACCTCCAAGATGCAGTATACACATTGCATCAACAACTTTATACAGTATCATGTAGGAAGAGTACTTACATCTGAGAACCGAGGAATAGAGACAAGAGAATCTCCACTAATTATCATTCTTCATGACCCTCTGGGGGTTTTATGTCTCCCATTCCTGCAACTCTAGCCTCTTCATGGCTGGAAATCCTAATCCCCAAAGGGTGCAAAGTGTTGCTCAGGGAAAACAATGAGAATCCTATTAAGCTACAAGCTATGGTTGACACTTGGGCACTCAGGCTCTTTGTGCCCAGAGACCAGCAGAAAAGGAGTCATAATCTTGACAGGAATAATTGACAGCAATCACCAAGAGGTGGTAGGGTTTCTGTCACACAGTGGGAGCAGGGAAGAATGTGTGTGACACCTGGTGATCCACTTGGTTGTCTATTGCTACTCGTCCAACTGTACTGATAAATTAAAAAGGCCAGCAACCACAACATGAAAAATTTATGGTAACCAAGGGTTCATGGTCTTCAGGGATGGTCCAGATTATCATACCACCAAACAAGGCAACAAGACCAGCAGTGGTGGTCTGAGGATGAGGGGAATCCATAATGGATAGCTGAGGAAGAAGATGATGAGTATCATATAGGGTCCCAAGACCAACTACAATAGTAGGGACTGTAGTTTATACTACTAACCTTCTTCTGTGCTTCCCTTAAAAAAAGAGGCTGTCTGGAATTCCGGGCTAACTTCTGCCTCAAATGTCTTTGAGGAAGCCAATACAATCAGTTCAAGGGATGGACTATTGTGAAGACGTATATGTACCACTTATGAGAGCCCACTTAAAAGATTTTTTTCCCCCAACACATAAGATGTGTTAGTCCTTCCAAGTTTGCCTCAGAGAGCTGTGATAATCCAAGAAAGAGCATAATCTTCTTGGGGTGGCCCACCTCCCAGTGACAGATCATGAAAGTGTTATAAAGGCCTGGCCATTTCCCTTACTGTAAGATATCAGCTCATTATAAGTGACACATACTTCAGAATCCCCTTTGGGGTTAGCTGGGGCTTTGTTTCACCAGCACCTGTTTGACTTCTCTCTCTCCCCCGTGCTATTTCCTCCATAACCACCAGGACCATGGAGGCCTTTATAATAGGGTTTCCATTCCCAATGTCTATTTTTCACATTTCTAGTGATATTCCAGTAGAACTTCCTTTTTATAATAGTCATTTCATATGCAAAAGCCTCAAATTGCCACTTAGTGAAAGCCAACTCTCAGAATTTGAGTCCTTCTTTCTTAGGACAAAATTTAAGATACAATCTGTGCTTTCTACTTAATAGAAAACAAAAATAATAAAATAACACCTTCTTTGGAAAAAAAATGACCATTCCAAATGATGGAAAATTCCATTATTTTTCCTCTTGAACTCAAGTTATTATTTTTAAAATCAATCAATCAATAAATACAGCTTACCTCTGGTAAGGAATTGATTCCTCAGGGAAATATATTTCACTTGTAGTAAATTCAAAAAATTATACAAAGGTAACTAGGGTGTAATTACTGTCCTGGGAAATTATAATTCCTAGTTACTTACAATCTCTTTATTATATTTCTGTGTGGCAATGTTGAATGTGCTACTCTTGCATACCTCCTAGAGTTTTTATGAGAGACAAATTTAAGGTAAGTAGATTGCCATTTCAAGTTAGCTTTTGGTTCTGTTTTCTTTTAAACTGGTCTTGTAATGACAATAGCATTTCTCAAATGGCTGCTGTTAAGTCTTTACATTTGTTGTTTTTCTTTTCCCTGCAATCATGATAAAGCATCAATATATTTTATATGTAAATTAAGTAGTTTCCATAGAATTCTAAATTGATTGATGATTCATTTATTCTTTTTCAACACAATTTACTAGATTCCCACTGGTTGTCAGACCCTTGGCCAAATGTTAGAGATACAGTTGAACAAGATATGGTAATTCCCTTAAGGAAATTATTGCCTAAGAAAACATAGTGTGGATGGTTTCTTAAATGGGCTTTATTCTTTTGCTAAAATCGTTTTGAATTCAGTTTGTCAGGGTTATGGGCTGAATTGTGCCTCCCCAAAATGCATATGTTGAAGCTTTAATTCCTAATGTGACTGTGTTTGGACATAGAGCATTTAAAGAGGCAATTAAAGTTAAGCAAGCTCATAAGGCTGGGGCCCTAATCCAGTGGTACTGGTGTTCTTATGAGAGGAAGAAACACCAGTAACACATGCACACAGAGAAAATGCTATGTGAGGACACGGAGAGAAGGTGACCATCCATAAGCTAAGGAAAGAGGCCTCAGGAGAAACCAACCAAACTTGCCATGCCTTGAACGTGGTCTTCCAGCCTCCAGAACTGTGAGAAAAATTAATTTATGCTTAAGTGACCCAGTCTGTGGGTTTTGTTAGGAAAACCCTAGTCGACTAATACAGTCAGATATTCCTTCTTGGCAAATCGACTGAGAATTTGCTCTGGTAAAGTGTGATGATACGTGAACACTCTACCGCTAAGAATATCCTCATTTTACAGCATTGAAACTAAAATCCCAGTCCCCCCAAAATATTTTACTGAAATATTCCTTTTCTCCATCACTTTCTTCTCCAGGGCAGGTCACAGAGCAGCAGCTGGGAGGGAAACAGGGATGATCTTTCTTCTATTCCTCCTCTGCTTGAGCTCATGCCCTTCTTCCTCCTCTTGCTCTGATTCTTCTTTTTTCAAAAAATTATTTTAATGTTTATTTATTTTTGAGAGAGAGACAGAGCATGAGTGGGAGAGGGGCAGAGAGAAGGGGAGACAAAGAATCTGAATCAGGCTCCAGGCTCTGAGCTCTCAGCACCAAGACCATCACGGGGCTCAAAGTTACGAACAGTGAGATCATGACCTGAGCCGAAGTCAGATGCTTAACTGACTGAGCCACGCAGGCATCCCTGTTATGATTATTCTGACTCACTCATCCTGGGTTGGGGCCAGACAAGGGGAGGTGTATGAAGGACAAGTGTTGCGTGTCTCTTTCTATGACACCCCACAGTCGAGGCCCTCTTTTCTTATGCTATAGACAGGAGCACTGCTGGGCTCTTCAGAGAAACTGAGAAACTGCCCTGGGAAACTTTCCATCTCCCTTGTAGCGGACATTGATTGTGTGCTTTCAGTCTTACCTCTGTTAAATTCTCTCATTCCTCTTCAAGCGGGCATGCCTCTTGGACAGGGTTCTTTCAAGAGGACCTGGTCCTTGCGATTCTGTGTAGTATCACTTGACGCAGGCAAACACGTATATACTAGACCCTTCCATCTGTGAATACATGGGCCCCTCTGCTCCCTCTGCCGTCATCCCTCCTCTCCCTCGTGGGCAAACCCAGCTGGCAACTACTCTCGGAACTTACCAGGTCAGGTGCAACCATTGCGCTTTCTCCTCAGATCTGCCTCCAGTCGCTTGGAAAATATTCCAGGTTCTTTCTGCCGAGAACCCTCATGCAGTACCAATAGCAGCACTGAACAGGCCTCCTTGTCTCTGCTGCTCATCAAGCTTCACCTGAAGACTGAGATGTTGGCCAGCTCCTCAGTACACAGAACAACTATCTCTACAAGTGATTCTCTTGCTATTTCCCATAACTTATATGATTTGAAGCAGTAAAGGTGAAGCACTTTCCTCTTCTCCATAAGAAAAGGAAGGAATCAACACCACAGTGTTTCTACTCACATGAATTTCTTTCGAAGAGTCTCTGGAATGAACCTGTAACCTTCTCTGATATAAGCTGGAGATTTCAGGTGGGGACCATTAGTGTAGGAACCATTTTGGCTGTCTCTTGGGAAGACCTGCATGGATACATCCAGCATCTTGTGTCAGAATGTGAATGTCCTTAGCCCCTTCCACCACATTGTCTTCAACTTGTATCTCTAAGCTAAAATGACACAATGAAAAGTCCCATCTCATATCCCGCTACAACACAATTTAAAAAACCATCATATATTATTCTAACATAAAATATAGTTATTGTTCCTTTATAAGTATAATAATTGAACTTTGTAGACAACTTGGAAAAAAGAAATGATGAAGGGAAGTAAAACATATACTGGATTTATGATTATTTCTATGAACCAAAACCTTTATTTAGAAAAATCAGTGGTTAGAAGTTATCAGGGAAATTTTATACACTTTTCCTTCATGATATAGAACTGTAAATACTTTTAAAGTAGGTGTCTCAAACTTTGTATTATTATTTTCTTTGCCTCACATCTCAAGAGGTCTCTTATCCTTCTTAGGACAATTGCTTTCCTCTCTTTTCCCTCAGTTCATTTTTAATATGGGACTCAGTATCCCCAAAGCCCTCCTTGTTCCTTCAGGAGGCAGGCACACTTTCAGCTGTGTCTCAAAAGTACCACGTAATCACTATGTGGAGAAACCAAATGGTCAAATTATGTTGTGGACAGACTCTCACATTTTTTTTTTTTTTTTCTGACAGCAAAGGCCTCTATTGTATAGACCCTGAGTCTCATTCTGGTAACCTAACTGAACCATTTCTTTGACTTCTGACTTCTGCCTTTATCCTGAAAATGATCCTCATGCAAAAAACGACAAAAAGCAAAACAAACAACAGAAAACTCCTTAAAAAATCCTACGTTTTCTTAAGGAGAGGGCATAGTCCCTGTGCAGATATATTCTCATGAATTTGGCAGAATATAGAGGAGAGAGGCGAGCTATAGAGGCAAACTCTGTTAATTCCCAGTTATAGAAACTTTGGCAAATATCCTAACCGTCAGAGCCCCCTCACTTCTTTGACATGAAAATGGGGGAAGGTAACGTCTACCTCTCTGGTATTGTGAGAATTAAATCAGAAAATAAATAAAGATCCTAGATCATAGTATGTAATTCATAAACATCTGGTTATTTACTAAAACCCCCAATAAAAATTAGGCTGTTCCTCACCTTATAAGCAGATACAAAGAAGGTGTAACAGATGTGTCTACTTCCTAGTGTCCATTTCTGATTTCTTCTTCCAGAGTAGCCATTCCCTAGTTTCCTGTGCTTTGGCCCAGTCCAGGAAGGAAATTTCTTGGCGTTTCAGCAACCCAGCTGAGAACTTCAGATCTGCTCCTGAGGCAGTAGGGATAGATTTGTAAAAGTAGTAAGTATGGAGCCAGAGGCCCTGGAGAAGGAAGTGATTTCTAGGAGCCTCCTATATTTCACCTGTGAGTACAACACAGAGGGTACATGCGCATTCAACAATCACATATGTACAATGTATGATTAGTATTAGACACTAGCTTTGTAGTCTCAGTAAATTGACCTCTCTGGGTCTGTCTCTGCACCTATTAAAAAAGGACAGTGAACTTGATGATCTTAAAATTATTTTCTACTATAATATTTTATCATTACCTTAAAGGCTACTTCAAGAATACCTATTTTGATTTATAACTATAAGCAAGTGAATGTAATTAGTGGTTTATTCAGATTATACAGGATTGCCTAGGTATTTTCTATTTTAAAAGATACAAGTGGGGATGTACAGTTTAAATTTTTCACTCATCTGATAGTAGTTATTACTATTGCATTTTTTATGCCTTAGTATAGAGTATATAAGTAAAAAGCTTCAAATACATGTGTCCACAATAATTCAGTAATTAAAATTCAGTAAACACTTCTCCTGAATCTTTATATCTTATCATCCTTAAAAAAAAGTCTAAAATACAACAGAATATTAGGCAGAAATTATTTCTAGTTTATCATTTTAGAAATGTGTTTATGATTTACTAGTTTATACGGGGAAAATTTTGCCAAAAAAAATAAGAATGCAAGGATGGCAGTGTGGGTCTCTCTTCGAAATTCATATTTCAATTCTTTTGGATAAAGACACAGAAATGGGATTGCTGGATCCTATGGTAGGCCTGCTTTCAATTTCTTGAGGAACTTCCATATTATTTTTCACAGTAGTTACACCATTCTATATTCCCACCAGCAGTGTGTAAGGATTCCTTTTGCTCCACATCCTTGCTAACATTTATCTTTTCCCCCTCCCAGTTTTATTGGGAAATAATTGGCCTACATCATGTTTAAGTTTAAGGCACATAGTATGATGGTTTGACTTATATATATTGTGAAATGATTATCACAATATGTTCGGCTAACATCCATCTTCTCATATAGATACAATAAATAATAAAGAAAAAGGAAAAACATTTTCCCCTTGTGATGAGAACCTTAGGATTTACTTTTTAAACAACTTTCCTATACATCAACAGCAGTGTTAGCTGTAGTCATCATATTGGACATTACATCCCATTATATCCCTAGTACTCATTTCTCTTATAACTGGAGGTTTGTACTTTTGACCCTTCAATCCCCTGTTCCCCACTCTCCACTTTGTTGTACCTTGTGCTAATCTCCAGCAAGGGCTTCATCTCCTATTTTGTTTCTTTACCTTCATCTGTACATACCTTTCCACATTCATCACTTTCATGGTGATACTGTTGGCCTTTTGCCCAGTTTTCAAAATCTCTGGTAATGGTTTGTACGTTTTATTCTTCTTTGTATCTCAAGAAAGCTAGATCTCATAGGTTTTCAATTAATACTTGATGAAATGAGTAGGAATCAATTAATACAACACTACATAAATCAGGGTGTTTAGTGTTTGTAGCTCAATATTCTCCTTCTGTTTGCATAGTCACCAGCAACTAACTGATGGACTAGCTATGAAATGCATCTGTGTAAACCAGGCCTGAGAAGCAAGTACTTTGCTTGTTCACTTTTTTATATATCGTTATAAACTGGGCATGAAGAAAGGAGATTCCTTAAATCTTTTGCATTTCAGTATAGTCTTGCTCTACTCAGTAACACAACAAAAGTTAAACATAGTTATAATATCCCATTCGAAGAGGAGTTAAGTATTCAGATTTGAAATACGACATAATACAGTAGGGGTGAGATGAGGTGACCAATAAAATGTGTTATTAATAATAAAAATCCCCAAATAATCTAGAACATAGAGATTTATTTGTTTAGTCTCCAAAGACTATTGAAATGAAGAGCATTGAAAAATTTACTTCACTAATTCCAATTCCTTAAACTAACTTTTGACATAGCAAAGGGATCTATTTCTTCTCGATATTTAGGTCATGAAATAACTATGAAGCCAGATAGTATGTTGGTTTTGTTAAGACAGGTGGCAGAAGAGGAGGTTATCTAAGCAGACTTTTCATAAAGAAATTAAAATTTAATTCTCTGCTGAGGGATTATTACTGTATGGTGGAAAAGTATTTTTTTTTCCTATTTATTCTTGGGTTTTTGTTCATATACAGATCCAGAAGTATGAACAAACACAGCTGTTCACCACATTAACCAGAGACCTATTAGAGTAAGGAGCCATTTTCATGCCAAATGTTATATTAGCAGAATGAGAAGTGGTGTGATTAACTGAGTTCCTTGAGCTGGATTAGAGATCGTTTGGATTGTGTGACAAGTTCTACTGGCAACACAGTTTTCATGGAATGCTGTGAGAAATTAATTCCAACAGATACAGTGAGTTAAGGTCTAACAAAATTATTTCAAAGACAAACAATTTTTTTGATCAACAGAACCAGATGATGGAGGCAGAGCAGAAAAACTTTTTAAATCAGGAGAAAATAAGAAAGCTTAATTGGGTTAAAAATTACTTCTTTAAGGTCTTTTTTCCTTGTCTTTTATTTTTTTTTTTACAGATACCCATCAGTTTAGCTTTATTTTTAATTTTTAGTTACTAGAAAATTTTAAATATTATTAGTGATTTGGGTGTAAGATGTACTTGGTTACAATTATAGGGATGTACTGTTTTTGAAATACTAGCAATTTAGGCTGTGTGGCAATAACATATCACTATGAACTACAGTATCCTGAGAAATTTCAGGAAGACATGAAAGGGAAATTTTTAATTTCCTTATCAATTGAAACACAAAATTAAACACACTCTACTCCATTTCTAATGGAGTATTGTAGAGCACTTTCTTCTTGAGGATTTAAAACCCTCATTTCTGTATCTGGCCATGAAGCTATTCCTTCTGTCCTCAAAATATGGGAGAAGTAGTATTAAGAATGCTCCTGGGGCACCTGGCTGACTCAGTTGGAAGAACACAAAACTCTTGATCTCTAGGTTGTGAGTTTGAGACTCACACTGGGTGTGGAGATTACTTAAATAAGTAAATAAATTTTAAAAATATTAAAAAAATTAAAAAAGGAGAATGTTCCTCATATGAACATTTTTTCAATTGGATAGGTTTTCAAATTTTAATATGTCACTGCAATGTAATTATTTGAAGCATAGTAGCTGGTATAAAGGAGGTAATTTGCATCTATTATCTATATCTATCACTTTATATATTATACAATATATACTTACACAATAATCTATAAAGAGGGTATTTTTAATGTATATATATACTTTGAATATATACTGTTAATATATATATTGTTTCAAATATATATTTTTAATATATACTTATACAAACAATAAAGAAAGCATCTTTTTTTTTAATTTTAAAAATTTTAAATGTTTTTTAGAGAGGGAGAGAGAGTGTGAGTGGAGAAGAGGGGCAGAGGGAGAGAAAGAGAGAATACCAAGCAGGTTCCATGCTCAGTGTGGAGCCAGATGCAGGGTTTGATACCACGGCCTTGGGATCATGACCTGAGCTGAAATCAATTGTCAGATGCTCAACCAAGTGAGCCACCCAGGCACCCCAAGAGAGCATCCTTGTGAGAATGCATTGAAGTTGGGCAGTTATTTCAATGTCCTTACTCTTTTTTTTTTTTTTTATCACTGTGGCATTTTCAAAATAAGTGAATCTCATAGTAAAGATAAATTGTGTCAGTTTGCTAAGCATATGTATTTCTAAGGACATGTGGATTTAAAGGGTTTTTTTTTAATCTTAAATTCTCTCAATCTTTTGATCATTCTGAATGATCACTCAGATATTAATTTATAACCCTTTAACTTAAAATCAAATTAAGGAAGACCAAAATTCATGTTACCTTGCAGCTGTTTTCAAGGAAAACTTTCAGGGAAACACTTGTACTCAAATACAAAAAGCAATAAAAATGATCAACATGATGCAGTGTTTAGTATGGATGAGGAAGTATGCCCCACGAAAATGATCTTACATACTCTTCATCACTCTTTGAGGTAGGCACTTCTTATTCTACGTTGAGGAAATTGAATCTTAGGGACTCAAAATATCCAGTCATTCACTGAGGATTTAAACCTAGGTTTGTTCAGCTCCATGGATTGCGCTCAATCACTCAGATACGACCTCAGAAATGAAAGGTGCAGTCCTTTAAAGGAAATCCTTTAAGGAAAATCCTTAAGATTTTTCATCTGCCACAGCCAAAATTAATTTTTTCAATTCACAGCTTTCGAAGTTACAATTCTTTAACTTTTTACTTTCCTTATTTGGTTCAGGATGTGATTTCAAACTTATTTGTTGCATATTTTAAAATAAGAGTATATATCATACTGAAAGGAGAAAAGAAAAATGTATTTATTTTAATTTATCCATGAATTTTTCCTCTTTCCTCTGGTTCTATTTCCATCTCTGTCATGGGAAAATGATTCAGCCTCTCTTGGCCTTGGTGTTGACAGTCACAATGTGGAATCCTGGGAAATAAATATCTATATTTCTCTCTAACTCTACAATGTTTTTTGTAGCAGTGTACTATTGTTATTGAAAAACTGAACAGGAGATTAATACGTAAACAGTATATTTAGGTTGATATAACTATATTTGTGTATATATTATATATGTATAGTTTCTTGACTGTGGGGAATCATATGGCTGAGATTTGTAAAAACATGTTATTTGCAGTTTTCCTCTTAGAGCCAAAGATAATTCTTGGGTGCACTGAAGGCTGTATAAAGAATTTCAAGGCCTTGAGTTCAGATAAAATTAATGGCCGTACTTTAGTACCTGGCAAAGTTTATTACCAATAACTAATGTTTAGGTCAAACTCATGGAATTTGAAAGTTTTAGGTTTAAACTCTTGGTTCTGCCTCTTACTAGCTGTGTGACTTTCCGTAAGTTATCAAACTTCTCTAATCCATTACTCATCTGTAAAACTGTATAACAATATTTGCTGCAGGAGTGTGTGTGTTTTTTTTAATATAAATGTTTATTTATTTGTTTTGAGAGAGAAAGAGAGCATGAGTGGGGTAGGAGAATAGAGAGGGGGAGAGAGAGAATCCCAAGCAGGCTCTGAGCTCAGCGAGGAGCCTAACACAGGGCTTGATCTCACCACCCTGAGATCATGACCTGGAGATCATGACCTGAGCTGAAATCAGCAGCCTGAGGCTCAACCTACTGTGCCACCCAGGTGCCCTGATGTAGTGTGTTTTAATCACTAAATGAGATAATACAAGAAAATCACTTGACACTGTCCCTAAAATATTGTGAGCGCTCACTGCAAAATTTCTCTTGCAGTTACACACATTAACTGCTTTATCTTTTGTCTGTCTCTCCTTACTCTTATTATTCATACACCCTGTAAAGCTTCCTGCCTTTAAAAATAAGCTCCCTCTACGGACACCTGGATGGCTCAGTCGGTTAAGTGTCAGACTTCAGCTCAGGTCATGATTTCACGGCTCGTGGGTTTGAGCCCCATGTTGGACTCTGTGCTGACAGTTCAGAGACTGGAACCTGCTTCCCATTCTATGTATACCTCTCTCTCTGCCCTTCTTCCATTTGTGCTCTCTCTGTCTCAAAAAAAAGCAAACATTAAAAACATTTAAAAATAAGCTCCCTCTGGCCCCTACCTTTACCTCTGATGCTGGCAGGCTGGGTCCCAGGACCCAGAGGAGTCCCCACAGGACCAGCCAAGAGGTCCCTGGCTGCATGCATGATAGAAATCAAATACAAACTAGCAGGAAGTGAAAACGGACTCTACTGCAGGCATATGGAGAGTGCAGGTACAGGGAGAGTGTCTGGGAGACTTGGAAAGGAAAGGAGGGGCCCTCGTCTTTGTTTGGGGTCTAAGGTTTTTCTCATTTTTCTCGAAGACATGTGTTCTTTCAGGCATCTAGGAACCGGTTAGAACAAAGACGAGGGCCCAGGTGTTACTCCTTTGAGCTATGGGGTCTTAGCATCGAGATGTCTATCACTGGTGGTCTGGAATATGCATATCACCTTAGATGTTATCTAAGATGTTATCTTAGATGTTATCACATATCCTTCCTTAGATGTTATCTATTCTAAAGAAATCATGAACTCCCTGTCCTGTACAAGGAGCACACACACTATCTGCATTTTGACACATGTGTAAAGTGAGGGACGCAGGTCCTAGCAAGAATAGAAGCAGGAAAAGGAGCAAAAGGCAGGTTTTTATGGAATCCTTCAACTTTCCTCTCACATCTTACACCCCTTTCCATCCCTTATTCTGCAGTCTTTTACAGTAACGCTCATCATCAGTGTTCCTTAAAACACTCTTTCCTCTTTTTTTTTTTTAATTCTAACAGAGAATTGAGGGTTCACCCTCATTTCTCTTCTGAAACACTCATGCTAAGGTTACTAATGACTTATTTGACGAAAACAATGACCAATTTTGAGTCTTCATTTTGCTTGGCTTACAAGCCATAATTAACAAAATGTATTATTTTCTTCTATGAAAATTCTTTTTTTACTTGTTTTTTTTCCTACCTCACCAGCAGCTCCTTTCAGTCACCTTTCTGAATGTTGTATTTCGTCCTCTATCTACCTTGTGGTCTTGTGACTTCAGGAGAATTAATATGCTGACTTCTTCCATATTGTCATCTCATTTCCTGACCTTTCTCTCTGTCGCTGTTTTCTGTCATCCCTTTTTCTATTCCTGTGTGTGTGTGTATTATTTCTCTGTTTTCTCTGACATCACGTGTCTAGCTTTTTAGCATATCTTGTTGTTTGTACTTCAAATGTATTTTCAGAACTTGCCCACTTCTCACCACTTCAGATGCTACCAAGACATTGTCTCTTACGGGACTCCTGAAATAGCTCTCTGCTTGTTTTCTCTGTTAATGGTCAAGGCAATGAAAGAATGAATAATAAGTAGCCTCTATCATTGCTATGCTTTTATATAATAACATCTAATCCTAACGATGGGTACAGTTGCCACTATATTGTGAAAACCCATCCTCCGCACTTCTTGTGGAGTTCTTCCTAGTTGGAAATGACATTGATTTATTCACTGAATCAACAAATCCTTATCGAGTGCTTACTATTATTCAGTAGTATCTCTACTAGGGAATGAAAAGCTGAATAATTCACATTCACTCTTCTCTGGGAGATTGTCCACTAGTAGACGGTATGGGGATGGTTTGAGTACCCACAAAACATGAGACAAGAGTGCTTCTGATTTTTTTTTTTGAGTGTCAATGAATGTGACTAAGACCAAAAGCTGCTGTGTAAGAAATACTGCACCTTGGATTATACATTATAACCTTTCGACACTGGTAATTCCACTTCAAGTCTTCAACAACCTGTGAGGAATACTGAAACAGTACGAACATTGTCAGCTTAGATACGAGAGCACAATGTCGGATAGGATATTTGTTCGTTTTGTATTGGGTCATTTCCTGCAGGCAGAACACAGTCCCTAGGCTATGGAACAAAGCCTCGATCCAAAATCAGACCATTTGAACAGAGAGTTGGTCATCAGCAGACAATGTTGGCAGCCAGTCAGGGACGGACTGCTAGTTCAATATCTTGCCCCTGAGGCAAATTGATATTAACAGGAAGTAATACTTTTGGAGGCAGCAATTTCAAGCTCTGCAGGCAATGCCATGTTTCTTTTTAAGTGTTATTTATTTTCTGGAATGTAATTCAGAGGAAATTATTGTGCCATTTTAGATGCCACAACTTTGGTTTTCTTCATTTATAAGCACTTCACTTTTTATTGTATGAGGACTTCTCATTTTGTTAGTCTGTTCTTCGAAGTGTTCTGATGTGATATTTGGTGGTGGTGGTTTCTACTGCTGTGCACTCATAATTAGGATCATAAACAGCAGGTGAGGTAGAGCTTTGTGAACTGTCAGATTGGGTATCTTAATAAAGTGGCAATTATTTCATTGAACACAAGCAATTTGTTTCTGTACCCTAGACATGACTCACTTTATTCCCATTCCTGAGATGTTACATTGTTAAGTGTGTTCAAAACAAATTTTATATTGGAAAACTGATTGACAGCTTAAGATATGTAATCTATTAAAACATTTTTTTACTGTTTATTTTATTTTATTTTATTTTATTTTATTTTATTTTATTTTATTTATTTTTGAGACAGAGACAGAGCATGAATAGGGGAGGGGCAGAGAGAGAGAGAAGGAGACACAGAATCTGAAACAGACTCCAGGTTCTGAGCTGTCAGCACAGAGCCAGACACGGGGCCTGAACCCATGAACTGTGAGATCACGACCTGAGCCGAAGTCAGACGCTTAACCGACTGAGCCACCCAGGCGCCCCTAAAGATATGTAATCTAAAAGTTAATAGTATATTTAGTCACATGTCAACTCAATTATTTTAACTTCTGAGGATAGTGTAGTGGACACCTAATGGTTTTCTGCTCATTCTCTATTCCCTTAGTTCGTAAATTTATTGCCATTGTCGTTTCAATCATGTGATTCTATGTATCTGTGCATACAGTGATTAGTTCTAGAAGGCAGACCTGACCTAGGTTGACTCCATTATGATATTCTACTCCATGACTACTATTATTTGCCCAAAGATGGGCAATTTATCCAATTTAACACTTCCTGTGGATTTTTAGAATTAACACTAGACAACAAGCATATCAGTTCTTTTTCAGAAGTGAAGATTAGAAATATTAATAAGATCTTTGGTATTCTTGCTTTTAAGTCAGTAGAAGAAACAAGATTGATTGAATAAAGTGGATGCATGCAGAGAACCAAGGGCAAGAAGTGGAGGGTGTGGATCTTGGCAATTTTCAAGTCTTTTGATCCCATTATCCCATTTACCACTGCCCTTGACAAAAGTTGGTTATATGAGCCAGTAAATCCTTTGTATGAAACTGAGTTAGGTCAGGTGGATTTCTGTCATTGTTATTAAACTACATCTGATAAGTATGGCAAAGATAATTCTTTCTTATGTTTGCATTCTTTCTCTACAAGCAAAGTGACATAATCCTGTGCTCCTCAGTGTTGACCCCAAATACCTTTCATTCATTTTTTTGAAAACTTGTCACATGATTTTCCTATTTTAAATAGATCAAATCATAACCTCTTCATCTAGCCTGAATTGTGCCAAATTAATCATACTCTAAACGTGTGGGTAAATAAAATCAGACACTTCAGATGTCAGGCACATTTTCATTGGTGAATTTAAGAAAAATAACTTTAAGTAGAGGTGGAAACGTGATCTATCTAAATGCTCAATGTTCTACAGAAGTTATTAATTAGACTGAAACCATTTATAAATGAAGTGATTGTTAACAACAAAAAAAGAAGGCTACCATAAAACAATTTTTTAGGTAGTACATCTGTGCCATGCTGTCATTAGTACTAGATATCTGATATCATTTGTTTTGCTAATATGCACATAGAACTAAAGAGAGGTGCTTTTCTAAATCTGAACTTTGTTTAAATACTATTGAAATATTAATCTCCATCAAAGATAAATATAGCCAGGGTTCCTCAGAGAAACAGAACCTATATATATAGAGGGAGCCCTTGTCAACCTGTCACCCATATGCATCGTCTTAAACCATACTTAATCTCCAAATAAAGATAGTAACAAGGCCATAATTTCACCTAACATGATACAATTATCACACGTACAACTGAAAATGCACTAATCCTCCCAGAAGAGGAGGTCAAGTCCTTGAATCATATTTGCTCTTCCTTTTTTTGAAAAGAAAATTAAAAAAAAATTTTAATGTTTATTTATTTTTGAGAGAGAGAGAGAGAGACAGAGCATGAGCAGGGAAGGGGCAGAGAGAGAGGGAGACTTAGAATTTGAAGCAGGTTCCAGGCTCTGAGCTGTCAGCACAGAGACTAATGGGGGCTTGAACTCATGGACCGGGAGATCTGAGACAAAGTTAGATGCTTAACCATCTGAGCAACCCAGGGGCCCCTATTTACTCTTTTTCTTAATAGCCTGAAACTTAAGTGCTGTGATGCAGATTGACAAAACTTATACACTATAATATAAAGTCAGTACATCTGATGTTACATGATAATGAATAAGAAAGGAAATAAAACATAATTTATGTACACACACATATCTTCATAACAAAATAAGGAGGAAAAGCTCGTAAAAATTACAGTGCTCATTTTTGTAAATGGTCATGTGGTCATAGTTGGTATTTATAACTACCTTCTACTACCCATGTTGTATTCCCTTTACCTTCAGCAAACTTATTAATGGTTGTGATTCTTTACTTGGTGGCACGACCCATGCCTTCATTCCTGAAGGGTCTGGGCCATTAATAGTCAGGCTTGGATTGAGTTGTAGTTTTCCATTGATCTCAATCACAGGGCATGATAATACTAGGAGACATTCTAAGAAATCATCTCTATTCCAGACATATTCTTCCTTATATCCATTGTAGAGATGTACTCCAACTTCCCCTTGATGGTCATAATCATTCACCCCAGCCAGCACAGCAAATCACTTCTTTGTCTGGTAATTCAGAGGTATGAGGAGTCAAAAGTGGCCAGATGGCAGTTTTAATTTCCAGTCCAACGGAATCAGTATTGTCTCTCCTGGAGAAGAACTTCTCTCTATGGAACTAAGACCTCTAGATCAGGAGGGTTGTGAGAACAGGAAGCAAAAACTTTGCTGTGGATCACTAGGAGTGATAGTGAATTGTGTCACTCCCATTTTCACCCCTTGATTTCTGGACCCATGAATCCTGACTATGAGGAAAAAATATCACCATACACTGTATGTTAATTCAGAACTTATACAACCTTCAAGATAACCTATGCCCAGCTCTACAAGGTATCACCACCTAGCTGGCACTGTAAATGAGTTTTCAAAAGGCTATTCCACTATTGTATCAAGGTGGCTGTTTCAGAATAGTGGGGAACCTAGTAAGACAAATGAACTCCATGAGTATTGGCACACATTGCTACACTTCTTTTGCTGTGAAGCAGTGTTGTGTAGAATACCATGACAACGAATAAGGCATTGTGAAAGTCCATGGATGGCAGTTTTTCCCCAGCTATATTGAGGTATAATTGACATATAACATTGTGTAAGCTTAAGATGTACATGTGATAATTTGGTATATGCATTATTGCAAAATGATTACCATAGTAAGATTAGTTAACACATCCATCACCTCACATAGTTACTTCATGTATGTATGTATGTATGTATGTATGTATGTATTTTTGTGGTGACAACTTTTAAGATTTATTCTTTAGCAATTTTTGAGTACACAATACAGTATTGTTAACTATAGTCACCGTGATGTACATTAGATCCCTGAAACTTATTCATCTTACACGGGTTTTTCCTCCACTATCCAAAAGTAGAATGTTCCTTTTGTAAGCCAAAATGGCATGAAGTGAAGAAGCAATTATCATTAATTTATATGGAAAAAGTTTTGAGCATTTTGAGAACATCTCTAAATAATCTCTCTTGGAGTTTCCTGACACCTTAGGATGGAATCCATATCTTGCTAGTGGATGAACAAAATAAATAGAGATAAAGCACAGATGTTTACATATGTGGTTTAAAACCATGGTAGCTTGATGCTGAGATGCTAAGTGTAGTTCCCAGGAAAGAAGCTTGTGGCCCCACTCTCACTGCTCACGGTGCACAGTGCCTCTGTATCAGTTTGCTGCAAAAGAAACACTGACCGCTATTTTCACTTTTTACCTTTTTTCTTTTTTTCTAAAACCAAAATTTTAAGATTTCTTTCAGTCAGTGAAAATGGGTGTTAATGTAGGTCTTTTGTAAAAGCAAAGTGGTATAATGTGAACTTTTGAAAAGGAGGGATACCTGTACCTGGAAGTTTTTACCCTTTGACCACCTTCACCCATTCTCCTCTCCACTGCACACCTAGCGACCACCAATATACTCATTGTTTCTGTGAATTCTTTTCTTTTAAGATTCCACATGTAAATGAGATAATACGATATTCATCTTTGTCTGTCTGACTTATTTCACTTAGCATCCATTCATACTGTCACAAATGGTAGGGTTTTCTTCTTTTATGATTGAATAAAAGAATACATATATATACATTGTGTACATTGTAATATATATACATTGTATATATACATATCTCACATTTTCTTTATTCATACATAGATGGGCATTTAGGTTGTTTCCACGTATAGTTATTATAAATAATGCTAGGTGTATAGATATCTCTTAAAGATAGTGATTTAATTACCTTCAGATATATACCCAGGAGTGTGATTGCTGGATCATATGGTAGTTTTATTTTTAAGTTTTGAGGAATCTCTATACTGTTTTCCACAGTGGTTGCACCAACTTACATTCCCATCAATAGTGCATGAGAGTTCCCCTTTCCTCTACCTCTCACCAGCATTTGTCATATCTTGTCTTTTTGATACTAGTCATTCTGACAGTTGGGAGGTGATATCTCATTATGTGTGATTTGCATTTTCCTGATGATTAATGATATTGAGCACCTTTTCATGTATCTGTTGGCCATATGTATGTCTTGGGAAAAATATCTTTTCAGATCTTCTAAAAATTATTATTACTATTGTTTTTTGCTATTAAATTGTATAAATTCTTTATATATTTTGGATATTAATTCCTTATCAGAAATATGATTTGCAAATATTTTCTCCCATTTGGCAGCTTACATTTTCATTCTGCTTATGGTTTTCTTTGCTGTGCAGAAACAGTGGCAGCTTTTTGGGTCACTCAGTAAATGGGCCAGAGTAATGCACCCAAATGAAGAATGTATTACCTCCAAAATCCAAAGTGGTCCAGTAGGCATTGTGCCTCCTTTTTGGTTGTAGGAGGATCCAGATGCAAAAACTTATATTTTACCCTAAAACAGATATATTTTGACATGCACTACACCGCTGGACCCCTAGCAATTTCTCTAAGGTAGTAGTAACAGGAATGTTTGTTGGACATATTTTCTATCTTCTGATGTTAGTATATCTTACCAATAAGATTAAAGTAGTTGCTACTTTTTGCTCACTGCGTCCAGTCAACATAATGTCATCAATGTAATGGACCAGTGAGACATCTTGTGGAAAGGGAAAACCATCAAGATCCCTACAAAGTAAATTATGACATAGGGCTAGAGAGTAGACATATTCTTAACATAGGACAGTGAAGGTGTATTACTGGCCTTGCCAGCTGAAATCAAACTGCTTCTTATGGTCTTTATTGACATATGGAGGAAAAAGCATTTGCCAGATCTATAGCTACATGCCAGGTACCAGGAGATGTGTTAATTTGCTCAAGAAATGAAACCACATCTGCTATTGAAGTCAACACCTGGTTAAGTTTGTGACAATCTATTGTCATTCTCTGAGATCCATCTGCCTTCTGCAGAGGCCAAATTGGTGAGCTGAATGGGGATGTGATAGGATTCTCTACCCCTGTGTCCTTCAAGCCCATGATGGTAGCGATAATCTTTGTGATCCCTTCAGGAATGTGGTATTGCATTTAGTTTACTATTTTATTAAGTAGGGGCAGTTCTAATGGCTTTCACTTGGCCTTTGGCACCAATAGTTCTCATTACGCAGTTTAGGGAGTGAAAGTGTAGAGTCTATCTATTCCAAATTATGCATTCCAGAAATAGGGAAATAACTACAGATGTGTTCAGGAACTTACTGGGCCCACTGTTAAGATGGACCAGAGTTAAAATCCCATTGATTACCTGGCCTCCATAAGCCTCTATTATGATTATTGGGTCTCAGTGACATTTGGGGTCTCTTGTAATTATTGTCATTCAGAACCAGTGTTCAGTAGTTCTCTAAGTATCTGATTATTTCCTTTTCCCCAGTGCACAATTACCCTTCTAAAAACATTGTAGGTCCCTCTGGAGAAGGCTCGGTTAAAAATTAACAGTATAAATTCAGTAGTGTACTGGGGTCCTTTTTCAAGGGGAATAGCCTTCCTTCATTCAAGGGATTCTGGGTCTGTAAACTTGCTTAAGTCTGGGAATTTATTGAAGGGTCATGACTAACTGTATTTATGATTCAGGTTATACTTGTTCACTTGACCTAGAACCTTTCTGTTTACACGGTTCAAATAAGACTTTTGTATTCTTTTTATTTCATTTCCAGAATCACCATGATCAATTAGCCAATGCTGTAAGTCTGTTCAAATCAGACTACTCTGATTGCTGCTTTGATTCTCCTGCCCAGTTGAGTAACCATGCCTACCTTACCTTTGGTAGTTGAGTATCACCACTTGGCCCCTGTCACCCTGGGAGTCAATTACTCCTGCTACATTTAAGTGTCCCAAATCAGCGACTGTAGTTCCCACTATAAGATCTGTCCTACAGAGAAATCAAGCAAGGAGCTCTGTGAGGATGCCAGGGCTCCTCTTACAAATTAATGTCTCACAGTGAAAGGTATGTGTTCTGGACCCTCCCACTGTGGGTGAATAGGTCTTCAATGACAAATCCACTCTAACATGTCAATCTCTCTAAACCTTTCAATATCTTCCTCTACATTAAACAGAGGCAGGTCCACCATTTCCAGTTCACCTTTTGGTTCATGGTTTAGATGGCTTAGCCAACTAACCAAACAAATTGTTAGACACCCCCTCTCTTTTTTACTGCATAAGTTGTAACATTAAATGCAGAATCTCTGTTTTGTGAACCCATATCAATAAATTTGGCCTAATCCAACTTTATGCTCTTTTCACTATTATCCTACATCCTTAGTATCCATTCCCACACATATTTCCCAGATTTCTGTCCCTATAAATTAAAAAATTCAAGTAGTTTCCCTTGGAGGGTAGCATATCTAATCAAGGATCACACTTTGTACCTTACCTTTAGGGGCCTGCTGAGACTTGAGTCTAATCACATGTATGGAAGTAAAGAGAAGCAGTGGGCATGGGTCCTGAGGAGAATCATTGTCTTCTCTGGCAAATGGCTTAGGGGAGTTCTTTACCATTTCGTTAGGCAATGCAGAATTAATCTCCTCAGAAGGAGGTGGAGAGGCTACGACAGGGTGTGGAAAGGCCTCTTCCACTGACAAAGAAGATTCATCAGAATTTAGGTGCTCAAAGGCTCAAGCTTCATTAGGATCTTCCCACAATTCCCATCCCAATTTATAGAATCTCATTTTTTCCCTAGTCGATGCCTTTCCTTTAACAGTAGACATCTTGTTAACTTCGGAGTTTATCCTGCTTTGTTATTCAGCCAGTCACAAGATGAGACTTGGTGTTTGATTTTCAGCAATGTCAGACCAGCAGCTCTTGTGTCTCCTTTGAGGTACACATAGAAGCTTCTATGTCATTTATGTAGCACTTGGGCTAATAATTCAAATTCCTGAGCTCATCCTTTTCTTTCACCAGTTTGTCCAGTGATGTCAACCTCATTGTATTTGTTAGTTTTCCAAAATTGTTTGGTAGTATCATATGCATATTCCCCCAGTGCTCTCTTTACTATTAGGAATATAATCAATATCATCTTCAAATATAATCAGATTAGAAGACAAATTCCAGAAACCTCAGAACTAATGCAGAAAACTCATCTGTAAAATTCTGTTACTCTACAATCACTTTCAGTACCAAAATCTGTGTCAGGGTACTCTATAGAGAGGACAAAACTATATAATATGTATATTATAGGCTTGTGATTATGGAGACTGAGAGACCTTTAATCTACTCTCTACAGATTGGAGACCCAGGAAAACCAGTGGTGTAGTTCTAATCCAAGTTCACTAGGCTGGTAACTAGGAGAACTGATGATGTAAGTTTCAGTGCAAGTCCAAAGGCTAGGAATGCTGATGGTATAATTCTCAGTCCAAGAGCAGGAGAATACTGATGTCTAAGCTCATGCTGTCAGATGAAAAAAGAATTATCCCTTTCTCCTCTTTTTCATTCTATTCAGACTCTAAACAGATTGGATGATAGCCATTCACACTGGGGTGGATAACGTGTTTTGCTCAGTCTACCAATTCAAATGCTAATCTCTTCTGGAAACACCTGCACAGATGCAAACAGAATGTTTAACCCGCTATCTGTGTCTTCCATGATGCAGTCAAGTTGACGCATAAAATTAACCATCACAGTAAATGTCAATGAACTCTTCTAAAAGGATGTTTTAATTGCTTCTATATCACTATAGGATGATGATCCCATCTGAAATAATAAGTTTTTTTAACGTTTATTCATTTTTGAGAGACAGAACAGAACGTGAGCTAGGGAGGGGCAGAAGGAGAGGGAGACAGAATCCAAAGCAGGCTCCAGTCTCTGAGCTGTCAGCACAGAGCCCAATGCAGGGCTCAGACTCACTGACCACCAGATCATAACCTGAGCCAAAGTCGGATGCCCAACCGAATGAGCCACTCAGGCGCCCCCGTCCCCCATCTGAAATAATAAAGTAGTTTTAACCCCCTCTCTTTTTTGGAGCTTTCCTGGAGCAGCTATAGTTTTATACTTTGTATCATAGAAACTTTGGGACACATTTATTTTTTCTTACTTGACCATAGATTCTTTAGGGCAGAATCCATGTTAGTATTTCTACATGTTAGGAAATAAGTTCTGGTGTATAATAGATGTTCAGTAAATGAAGAAATCTTGTTATATTTACACAATAGATTTGGCAACTGAAAGCCTATTCTGATTTAATCAGATGGTTCAGATGGGAAATAAGATCATTTTAGAATTGTGTCTACCACAGAGTAGGACTGTGTGTGTGTATGTGTGTGTGCTGGAGAGAAGAGCAGATATTGGGCTATGCCAACACAAAACAGTAACAGGAACAAAATAACAATAACAATGAAATGAATTAATTTTCTTCTATTCTTTATTTAGTTCTCTCTTTAGTGTGGCTTAGTAATCAAGTACACTGGGATTAATGGTTCTATGTGAGTTCGCCCTTTTACAGTAATCACTTAGGGAAACAGTTAATAAAATATTTTGGAACTGTTTTTGGAATTAATACCTTCCAAATTTGTACCATTATTGTAAAAGACTTAATTCATAATTTTTTAGAAGAGAACTGATTTTAGGAAAAATGTAAAAAGTAGGTATTATTATTTATGTTTTCAAAAAAAAAAAAGATTAGTATTAGCCAAAGGCTGATAAAACTCTCAAGCTAGACAATACCATTTTGGGTAAAAAAAAAAAAAAAAAAAAAAAAGTATGGCTAAACACAACTTAGATTTCTTTATATGGCTTGCAAAATGTTCGAAAGAAATGAAAATGAGATTTCAAACGTGTTGTGGTTAAGGGAAGTCACTGGAATATGTGCTTTCAATTTGTATATTTTAAACATTTATTGGAAATTTTCATTTTGAATTATTTATTTAGCTTTGTACCTCACCTACTTTCGAGTAGGATTTGAAACACTGAATTTATGTATACTTATTTTTAATATTTAAATATATCAGAGAAAATATTTATGTTCTACTGACTTTTACTTTAATTTTCTTCTCTTGTGTTGTAACAAAAAGATTTCCTTTCATAAAAATATATTCTAAGATTAGTAGACTTAGAATTAGTCTTCTAAAATCTCTCCTCTGATGACAATTTTTTCCCCTCATTGAGATAGTCCCAGATTGCTTATTTAGTCCACTCAAAATTGTTTTGCTTTTTAATATCATGCAAGTACCCTCTCAGAAATATTTTCAGAACTCCGTGAGGGACGCCCACAATTTCCTAGGGCAATTTATGATATAAAGGGACATGAAAGCGGCAAGCTCTCCACATCAAGGAGATGTTGCCTCTTTTCTTAGGGAATGATAAGATTAATGGTGTTTCCTGATTTTATTCTAAAAGTCAAAAATACTGCTGCTGTGTCTGGAAAATATCTGCTTTTCAAGAAAATTTTACTGCTTTGTTTTTTGCTCAAATAATGAGCTAAACTATTTGAAGGAGAACGGCACGTACAGAAAATAGAAGGACTTTACATTTCTTTAGAAAACCACATAGAAAATTTTGACCTAAATTTATGTTGGAAATAAAGGCTTATAGATAATATTTATAATTTAAGTTCACTTAATTTAAACACATAGGTGTAGTTATCATCTTGTATCATTCCATCAGTTGTGACCAGAAAGAGTAGTGTGTCCCCTCATCCTGTGGTATGCCTCTAGAATAGGATTTGGCTACATTTCAGTCTCCAGAAATGGACAATTGGAAGAGATTTGTGGAAAGCTTTAGATATACTATTTTGATTATAAAAAAGAGTGCAGTTTACAAGCATACCTCATTTTACTGTGCTTCACTTTATTGGATTTATAGTGTGCTTTTTACCAACAGAAAGTTTAAGACTTCAGTGGAGGAAGTAACTGCAGATGTGGTGGGAATAGCAAGAGAACTAGAATTAGAAGTGGAGCCTGAAGATGAGACTGGATTGCTGGAGTCTTGTGATCAAACTTCAACAGATGAGGAGTTGCTTCTTATGGATGAACAAAGAAAATGGTCTCCTGAGATGGAATCTACTCCAAGTGAAGATGCTGCGAAAATTGTTGAGATTTAGGGTTCTAGAGGACTGAGAGTATTTAGAATATTTGGATTTAGAGTATTCCATAAACTTAGTTGATAAAGCAATAGCAGAGTTTGAGAGGATTGACTCCAATTTTGAAAGACCTTCTCTGTGCATAAGATGCTATTAAACAGCTTGACATGCTGCAGAGGAATTGTTCAAGAAAGGAACATTTTTTTTCATTAGCTTTCCATTTTCCAGATATATTCAATGCTTAATTTCTTGTGTATTCATAAAGCAATTATTAGTGCATGGGAGTGCCCATACACATACATACATATCCCCTCTTTCTCTTTTTTCTACTAATCTATACCTTTACTTACTCTCCAATTAAATCTCTTTCTTTGAGAACTTTCTATGTGAAAAGACTGCTATTTGCTGATGATATAGTTGTAAGCAAAAAAAGATTTAACTTTTATCCTTATAATACTGAATTTTGCAGGCAAGTACAGGTGAGATGGATGCATAAGAAAGAGAAGACTTCTAAAATGGTACTGTAAGGACCTTGGTGAACTTGGTCCCCATGGAAACAATGAAAAAAAAAAAAAAGAAAAATGGCAAAACAACTAAAATTAACTATTTCATAACTCTGAAAGTTGTCCTAACTGTGGAACAAACTAAAAATCATTTATCCATGAGAAACTTCTGAACTTTTGTAAGATAGCAGGGCCTATAGTGTTTTGACTTTGAGTTATTCCCGTCATCCCTCCATCTGTAGTTCAGTGGCATGGAAGCTTAGAAAAAGCCAGCCGTCTTCCATTCGAAGGTAGTACACTGATCTCATTTAGAGTTCTGTTAAAAACACTATCCCCAGGGCATAGTCAATATTTTGTCTGTACCCGCAGCTTCTTGGAAAATATCCATTCCTGAGGTGTTGTGGCTATTTTATTTGACTCAGAGCTCAGAATAGTGCAAAAAAATTCTATCCCCAGGGCATTGCAGTCTGAAACTAATAGCAGTCTATTGCCAACATCAAAGCCTAGGCTGTTATCTTAGTTGGGAAAAGAAGAGCTTGGTCAAAACTTTAAGGTCCGGTCCTAGAGAACTAAATGACCATAGGGAACTTTGAAAAGCTTCAACATATTCCTGGGATCAAGAAAGTTGCACTCATACAGGACTTTGTTTTTGCCCAGGAAAGACCTGGAAAAGGAAAAGGTCCCAGTCATTCACCTCTGCCTGAATTTAAGGCCCCATGTAAGCAGGAAGTGAAATTGTAAGCTGCTTAAAATTTGAAGGCATGCCTTTTCGCACAAATTCCCTTGGCAAAGAGTAGTAGACATACAGGCAAGCATTTAAGGAATTCTGACTTATCATTGCTTGACTACTAAATTATATTGATCTTGGGCTGAACCCTAGGATGCAGGCTTAAAACTAAAAATAAGAACTTAAAAAATGATAGCTGGGAACTCAGTGGCAACATACAGCAGGGAAAAGAGAATCTACAGAATTAGTCAAGAAAAGTCCTTAAAAGATTAGAAACAACAAGAAAAACAATAGCAACAGTAACAGCAGCACCAACAAACCTTGGAGGGTAAGGAAGGAATCTGATAACAGCGTTGTTACAATGTAATATCTACAATGACCAGTTTTCAACCAAAAATTTCAACCAAAGAAAAACTGTGTTACATATATAGGAAAAAAAGTAGAGTACAGAAAATGTCATTGATGAGGCCCTAGGTGTTATACTAATAGGCTTAAATGTAGCTGTTTTAAGTATGTTCCAGGGACTAAAGGACACCAGGATTAAAGAATTAAAGAAAATGGTAACAATTATGTCTCACCAAATATACAATATCAACAAAGAGATAAAAATAATAAAAAAGGAATCAAATGTAAACTCTGGAGCTGACAGTACCATAATTAAAATAAAAGGTTCACTAGAGGGGCGCCTGGGTGACTCAGTCGGTTAAGCGTCCGACTTCAGCTCAGGTCATGATCTCGTGGTTCATGAGTTCGAGCCCCGCGTCGGGCTCTGTGCTGACAGCTCGGAGCCTGGAGCCTGCTTCCGATTCTGTGTCCCCCTACTCTCTGACCCTCCCCCCATTCATGCTCTGTCTCTCTCTGTCTCAAAAATAAATAAACGTTAAAAAATTTTTTTAAATGTTCACTAGAGAACATTAACAGAAGAGTTAATCTCATGGAAAAGAATTATTGAACTTTAAGATATGTCCATAAAGATTTTTCCAGTCTGAGGAACAGGAAAAAATTGAAAAAAAAAATGAAGAGAACATTAGAGTTTATGGAATACCAGCAACTATACCAACGTACACATAATGGGAGTTCTGGAAGAAGAGGAGAGAAAGAAAGAGACATAAAAATTATTCAAAGAAATAATGGTTCCAAATGCCCGAAGGTGATGAAAAACATTAACCTACATATTAAAGAAGTTCAACGAACTTCAAGTAAACTCAGAGAGATCCACACCTATCCATGTCATTGTTCAATTGGCAAAAATCAAAGAAAAGAAAATCTTAAAAGCTTCAGAAGAAAAATGACATATCACATGCAAAGAATCCTCAGTGAGATCAACAGGTGGCTTTTCATGGATGCCTTAAGGCAGTGGGATGGAAACTTTAAAGTAGTGAAAGGAAAAACCTACTAACCAAGAATTCTGTATTCAGCAAAACTCTCCTTCAAAATGAAGGAGAAATTAAGACATTACCAGATAAACAAAAACTGAGAGAATGCATTGCTAGAAGACCTGCCCTATAAGAAATACCAAAGGCAGCCCTTAAGGCTAAAATAAAGGGGCACTAAATGATAACTTGAATCCACATGAAGAAAGGAAGGACAGTGGTCAAGATAGCTACACAGATAAATACAAATGACAGTAAAAATGTATTCTTGTTTGTTACTCTTCTCTATGATTTAAAAGACAATTCATAAAGCAATAATTATCAAGCTATGTTAGTGGCTTATAATGTATGAAGATATAATCGCATAAAGTCTGAAGGTGGGAGCAGAGGTATATTGGAAAAAAGTTTTTGTATAATATTGGAATTAAGTTAGTATCAACCTGAAATACAAGATCTTTATATTGAGATGTTAATTGCAATCCTTAGGTAACCACTAAGAAAATAAGATAGGGAGCTGCGTATTTGATGTCAGCCATTTTTCAAAAAGTCATCCATCATGTAAAGGAGAGACCACACCATCCATCATGTAAAGGAGAGACCACACTCTAGATCACAGAAAAAGGACTGGATGTTTGAAGTTACAAGAAAGCAGTTTAACTCCATTACAACAACAACAAAAAAAAAATAAGAATTTTAATTATTAGAATTGTTTGCCAATGAAATGGGATGGCTAAGAAAAAAAAATGAGATTGATATCAGCATAAATTTTGTTTAAAAAAATTTTTTTTTTCAACGTTTATTTATTTTTGGGACAGAGAGAGACAGAGCATGAACGGGGGAGGGGCAGAGAGAGAGGGAGACACAGAATCAGAAACAGGCTCCGGGCTCTGAGCCATCAGCCCAGAGCCTGACGCGGGGCTCGAACTCACGGACCGCGAGATCGTGACCTGGCTGAAGTCGGACGCTTAACCGACTGCACCACCCAGGCGCCCCCATAAATTTAGTTTTAAGAGAGGCTGAATGATTTAGTATGTTAAAAAGAAAAACACAAGCCCAAAAGGGAATCACTTATGCTAGGCCTTGCCACCAAACTGGGGCTTAATGCCTGAGCTAATTATACTTTCAACTTCCTCCAGAAATGTAGTCTTCATCCATCTGTCAGGAATTTTCTAGGGGCGCCTGGGTGGCTCAGTCAGTAAGCATCTGACTTTGGCTCAAGGTCATGATCTTGTGGTTTGTGAGTTCGAGCCCCACGTTGGGCTCTATGCTGACAGCTTGGATCCTGGAGGCTGTGTCTCCCTCTCTCTCTGCCCCTCCCCTGCTCATACTCTGTCTTTCTCTGTCTCTCAAAAATAAATAAATGTTGAAAAAAAATTTACAAAGAAACAAAAACAAAATAATTTTCTGGTCAGCACCAGGGAGGTAATCTGTCACATAGGCCTCTCTGTCCCCTAAATGAAGATGAAATGAACCACCTAATAAGACCTTTTGTCCCCAGTGAAAGGTAACCTCACCAAAAATGATCCTTTTTCTCTTTTAATGTCTTTGTTGACCTGCTTTAAAAACCTTTCCCTTTCTGGGGCTCCCAGGTGGCTCAGTTGGTTAAACTTCTGACTTCAGCTCAGGTCATGATCTCACGGTTCATGAGTTCGAGCCCTTTGTCTGGTTCTGTGCTGACAGCTCAGAGCCTCAAGATTCTCTGTCTCCCTCTCTCTCTCTCTGCCCCTCCTCTCCTCTCTCTCTCTCCCTTTCTCTCTCAAAAATAAACATTAAAAACAAACACTCAAACAAAAAAACTCTTTCCCTCTCTGTAGTCTTTTGGGACTGCCCTCCACTTGCTAGATGGAATGCTACTTGGATTTATGAATTGATTAATAAAGCCAATTTGACCTTTAAATTTCACTTGTTCGAATTTTTATTATTTAACAAGTATTATGTAGATGTGGAAATGAGACTTCTAATGATAATTTTTTTATTCTTATGATTTAATGAAGATCAAAGAGAATGTTTGTCAGTAGAACCTCATTAAGACAGTTTTGACATTCAAAATAAAATAGAAAAAAAACCCACAAATATTAAATCCATTTTTACTTAGACACTTTTCTAAAGAAGACATCCAGATGGTCAACAGACACATGAAAAGATGCTCAACGTCACTCCTCATCAGGGAAATACAAATGAAAACCACACTGAGATACCACCTCACACAGGTCAGAGTGGCTAAAATGAACAAATAAGGAGACTATAGATGCTGGCGAGGATGTGGAGAAACGGGAACCCTCTTGTATTGTTGGCGGGAATGCAAACTGGTGCAGCCACTCTGGAAAACAGTGTGGAAGTTCCTCAAAATTAAAAATAGAACTACTCTATGACCCAGCAATAGCACTACTAGGAATTGACCCAAGGGATACAGGAGTGGTAATGCATAGGGGCACATGTACCCCAATGTTTATAGCAGCACTCTCAACAATAGCCAAATTATGGAAAGAGCCTGTTTATCAACTCATGAATGGATAAGGAAGATGTGGCTTATGTATACAATAGAATACTACTTGGCAATGAGAAAGAATGAAATCTGGCCATTTGCAGCAACATGGATGGAACTGGAGGGTATTATGTTAAGTGAAATAAGTCAGGCAGAGAAAGACAGATACCATATGTTTACACTCATATGTGGATCCTAAGAAACTTAACAGAAGACCAAGGGGGAAGAGAAGGGGAAAAAAAAAGTTACAGACAGGGAGAGAGGCAAACCATAAGAGACTCTTAAACACTGAGAACAAACTGGGGGTTGATGGGGGGTGGGGGGGAGAGGGAAAAGTGAGTGATGGGCATTGAGGAGGGCACCTGTTGGGATGATCACTGGGTGTTGTATGGAAACCAATTTGACAATAAATTATATTTAATAAAAAAATAAAATAAAAGCAAAAAGAAATTAAAAAAAATCCATTTTTACTTAACTTTCTTCAATATTTGGAATATAAATTTATTCTAGCCTTCTTATCCTTTACACAGGATTTAAGTTAATTTAATTGTTTTATCACCTCTGATCATGTTAATCTGCAATAGTTCATATAAGACAACCACACAGATATCTGTTTTAGGCTTCTGTTCAGCACAATGTTGGGGAATTTCTGGGGTTTTACCTCATCTTGGTTCCTTTGTTTTCTGGATTGTAGGCATTCTTCTTTCTTATTTTATCCCCTATTTTGATGGAACATTTCCTTTTGAGCTTCCTGAGAAAGGTTGAATGATAAGTGTTTTTGTTGTTGCTGAGATTTTTCATGTCTGAAAATGTCTTTGTTCTATTATTACTTTAAATTAATAATTTGCCTTAATATAGAGTCCTAATTTGGAAATAATCTTTCCTTAGATTTTGAAGAAACCTTTCCATTGTCTCCCAGCTTTTGTTGCTGTTCTTAACAAATCTAATGCTACTAATAATTTTACTTTTGTTCTAAAAACCTAAATTTTCCTTTTTGAAGATAGTCAAGATCTCTTTGCCCTAGTGTTCTTGAAAGTCACAATGATGTTTATTGGTTGGGTTCTATTTTCATCCATTTGCAGAACCATTAGTGGATCCTTCCTATCTAGACATTGAAGTAGTACTGAAAATGTTTCTTGCATTATTTCATTGTTGATTTCTCCATTTTTGCTGTTATCTTATTTTGAAATGAATATGATGCATTTTTGGCACTGCCTTCTATTTTTAAAAAACTTTCTTTTATAATTTTCTTGTCTTTGTCTTTTTAATACATTTCTGAGAGATTTCCTCAACTTTATTTTCTAAGGATTTTGTTGAATGTTTATTTTTTTTCTTTTTGGCTATCAAATTTCTGAGAGCTAGCACTATTTTCTTATTCTCTAAATGCTTATTCTTTTGTTTCAAGTCACATCTTTTTCTTGTTTAGTGGTTAAAATAACTTCTCATTTCCTTAAAGATAATACATTTTCATGTATATATTTGAAATTTTTCTCTTCCTTTTTAGTTTCTTCTTTTCCAATTACTTATTTTCATTTTGTTCCTTATATTTTATGTGATAGGTTTTCTTCAAATATCTGTCAATATTTAATATTTTGCTTATATTTAAGAGTGAGACAGTTAAAAGCTGATTGGAAGTCCTGTGTGTACAATGAGTCTTTATCAAAAGGTAATCAGGTTGGATAATTCATTGACTGTCCTTGAATTTAATTATCTTTAGATGCTGCTATCAAGGCCTGGTCAGATTCTTATCTCTGATTTTCTGTGGGAGCTGGTACAACCCTGGTGGCCAAAGCTCTGTGTATCTAGTGTGATAATAAGCATGAGGCTCATTGTGTTCCCTTGGCAACCTTTCTGTATTTTTATATTCAACTATGGCTGAAAGTTTATAGTATTGGTATCCTCTATTTTAATCTTGCTAGAAGATGACTCTTCAGACTTCTGCCTCAGTATGGGGTGGAAGAATTTATTAGACATACAGAGTCGGAAAAATATTTAAGAATTAAAATGTTTCTCAAGTCTTTAACTCGGTTCTTGTGTTCTTAGTTGTCTCATTCCAGTGGTATCTAGTGCTAAATCCCTTGAGAGTTCCATGGTACCATAGGTTAATCTCAGTTTTTCCACACTACTGGCTTACAAGATAGTTACCACCAAAATTGTACTTTGTTTTCCTGCCATTAAAAATGTTATTGATGTTGTCTCATTTTGTATTCAATTTGTGTATTTGTGGGTTTATGATTTCTTTTAAAAATCCATTTTTAATAATTTTGTGGATGGTGGGAAGGAGTAAAAGCTATGATGGGCATTCAATCCACCAGTTTTTAATCAAAAGCCAAGGGATTGTTTTGTTTTTCTTTAGAATTGTAACTAATGTGGATAAGCTAAAGCTTATAATAATTGGATTAGAGAAGGAGACTATGAAATGAATAAATTGCTTGTTTCAACTGAGGTTTTTAAAAAACTTATCATTATAAATAATCTTATAATCAAGTAGAATGTAACTAACACTTTATTTTTTGCTTACTATATGGCAGGCACCATTCAAGAAACTTATAACATTAACTTAATTTTCACCAAAGTTTTTTCATGGTATATGCTACTGTAATCTTTCTCTCTCTCTTTTTTCAAATGAAGACATTTAATTCCTTGTTCTTTATGACTGTTTCTTATTGTTTACGTTTAATAGGTCTATAATAAAGAATCTTGTAAATGAAGTATTGTAACTAAGGTAATGTTAACAACAAACAGACAAAATATATACAATGGCTTCAACACAATAAATGTTTATTTCTTGCTCATATAAAGTCTATGACAAAGGCTGCTGAATCTCAAGTAGCTCTCTTCCAAGTAGTAATTCATGGCTCAGGCTCCTTTCATTTTATGCCTTGCTGTGTTCAAACTGTACTTTCAAGGTTCCTATGCTTACTACATCAAGTTGGAGGAATGGGTTAAATACAGTGGAAAAGGTGCAGCTCCTCCTTAAGTATCTTAGTCACTGATATGACACACTCTTCATCTGCTCCTATTCTATTGTTGAGACATTTTGACATGGCCAGACCTATTTTTTTTTTAATATATGAAATTTATTGTCAAATTGGTTTCCATACAACACCCAGTGCTCATCCCAAAAGGTGCCCTCCTCAATACCCATCACCCACCCTCCCCTCCCTCCCTCCCACCCCCCATCAACCCTCAGTTTGTTCTCAGTTTTTAACAGTTTCTTATGCTTTGGCTCTCTCCCACTCTAACCTCTTTTTGTTTTTTTTCCTTCCCCTCCCCCATGGGTTTCTGTTAAGTTTCTCAGGATCCACATAAGAGTGAAACCATATGGTATCTGTCTTTCTCTGTATGGCTTATTTCACTTAGCATCACACTCTCCAGTTCCATCCACGTTGCTACAAAATGGCCAGACCTAATTTTGAGGAATGTTGAAAAATGTAGCCTTGCTCTGTGCCAGAAAGAAGATATATGTGTGTTGAACTGCTCACCAGATTTACCCTCCAGGGTCCATACATCTCTTCTTCTACATAGAACTAGGAAATGGCAGCACCAGTTTTAATCCGTGTCTGTGGATCCAATGTCCATGCCAATCCATTGGTAACACCAAGCTACATTCTTTGGTATGGAAAAATCACACTGGCTTTTACTGTCAGACTCTTGGTTTCAGCTCAGGTCATGATCTCTCAGTTTCTGAGATCTAGGCCTGCTTGGGATTGTCTCTTTCCCTCTCTTTCTGATCCCCAACCCCCCACTCATGTGCTCACTAACGCTCTCTCTTTCAAAATATAAAACTTAAAAAAAAAATGGTTCTGTCTTTGAAAGGTTTTCATCAGGTAGTATAGCAACTGTCCACTTTTGTTGGCATTTCCCTTAATCCCTCCTCTCACCATTTATAGGTGTTTTCTGGATATTCCCCTTAGAAATGTTTTGCTTATCCTTACCCTCTTTTTCATTCTGATTGTCACTACTTCTGATAGTATGATGTAGTATTTAAGAAACTGAACTTTGGGTTAGAGATGAATTCAAGTCTTGGCTCAGCCAAATATCAACAGTGTGTCCCTAGGAAATGATCTGGCATTTCTGAACTTTAGTTCTCTCTTCTGTAAAATGGGGATAATATTAAACTTGTATGGTTGCTGAGACCAAATAGAATTATATGTGCAAAATAATTATGCCCTATTTGTAAATCATTGTTATGTTAGCCTTCAAAAAGTGCCTTCTGATCAAAGCACTCTCCTGAATGGGAACTCCATTGTGTATGGAATAAAGTCAAAATGTATTTGCCCAAAATTAAAATAAATGTCTTCTTTGGATAGAAATTATATTTCATCCTTCTTTATTTCCAAATATTACCTTATGCTTCGTAAAATCAAATGTTATTCTCCTGTCTTTCCTTTACTATTCTCTCCTAAATGCTTCACTCCTGACTCCACTTGAAGGTATACAAAAATCTTCAAGACCCAACTCCGATTCTATCTTCCCCAACACTACATTTTTGGCCAGCTCAGTGTGCACTCTCCTTTGCATCTTGTAAAATTCACATATTGCTTATTTATGTGTCTTATTTTTACTATAAAATTAATTTTAGTCTTTCAATGCCTGGCATTATATACTTCATATAGTAAATATAATTTAATATTTTTTATTTTCCTAGATAATTTAACTTTATGATTTGTTAGATAAATAAACAAATACATTTACAAAACAAATATACCATGATAAATGTCTTTATTGGCCTATATGTTTGCTTCATAAGCTTAATTACTCAAGGAAAATAAAACCTTAATTCATCTAAAATATATGCAGTCTTGAAGCTCTTGATTTAACCCCAGAATATCTAGAATCAGTTTTCTATTACATGGACCACCAGAATCACAGAGTCTCAGAGCCAGACACATGATTCCCTTTGCGAGAATCAGTCACCAAGAAGTTACTCAGCTTCTACTTAATCATTTTTATTTTGGAGGAAATCCTAAGGGAAAGCAGGCTGTTCAACTTATAAGTCAATACAATTATCAGAGAATTTGACTTTTTTTACTAAAATATTTTTTATTACTTTCCCTCACTGATCTTCCTTTATTTAATATCTGTCTTATGTGAGGTATTACAATACTGCTCCATATAAAATATGGAGTACCTGGAGAAGAACCTGTAATATCAAGAGATAAACAAAGGACTATAATCATAGGCACAAGAGAGAAAGGCAGACACAGAATCTGAAGCAGGTTCCAAGCTCTGAGCTGTCAGCACAGAGCCCCCACGCAGGGCTCCAAATCACAGACTGAGATCATGACCTGAGCTGAAGTTGGACCCTTAACCGACTGAGCCACCCAGGTGCTTCTCATTGTGGTTTTGATATGCATTTTCCCAGTAACTAGTGGGATTGAGCATCTTTTCATGTGTGTGCTGGCCATCTGTGTGTCTTTGGAAAAATGTTTATTCAGATCCTCCACCCATTTTTTTAGTCAAGTTGTTTGCTTTTTATTGTTGCGTGAGCTCTATGTATTTCGGATATTAGCCCCTTATCAGGTACAGTATTTGCAAATATCTTCTCCCATTCACTAGGTTGCCTTGTTCTGATTATCATTTCCTGTTCCTTCAGTTTTCAGGTCTTTTCAGTGTAAATTTGTTATGTCTGAGCAGCTGAGTTCAGGGTTTTCTTGTGCCACCATATTGAACCCCTCTCTGCTATAATTTTTTAGAACCTATCTTTATAAAAGTTTTAAACACATGTTATTATTAAGATCGTGTGTTATATATAATACAGGTTGCAAAAAATAGACCAATTTTGACTCGGAAAATTTTTCCTATTTGTTACTTTATTATGTATAAGAGCCCACTGGCTGAAGGAGCAATGTGCACCTCTCATGGCAATTCTGTGTGTTAGTGTTGTTTTTAGACCACGTACAACAGGCACGGTTCTTTTTTTATGTACCTGTGCATGTAAGCCAGTTTGAACTTTTCATTTACATAATTAACCTTTACTATTGGTTAGGCACAGAAACATTTGTTGTTTCTAAAGAGTCCTTGCCTGAACTGCCTATTTGAGAAAAAGAGCAAATCCATTTTTGTGTACGCGTACTTGTAAGAATCATACCACTATTGCTCCTTGAGAATTTAATTCCCTTCATATGGAAGATGTAGCAAATGTAAATGATTCCATCATTCTGCACTGAGGGGAATGCAAGATCGCAAAAGGCAATATGTGAGACATAAAAAAATCACCTATGTAATGACTTGTCATATTATTGCACCAAAAAATAAAGTTAAAGGTGTTCATGTGTTTTCCAAATAATGAAAATGAAGTATACTGTGTTCATATGTAAGTTGTATATCTCAAGTGCTTGGGTAATAACCAGCAGAAACTTCAAAAAAAAGATAGTTTTAGGACAAATTTCCCATGTATGTGTATATGTATGTTATATATATATGTATAGATATGTATACATACATATGTACACATACATATATATATGTATACATACATATGTACACATACATATATATATATATATATATATATATACACATATATATCTACCTGTTTTTAAAGTTTATTTATTTATTTTGCGAGAGGGAGAGAGGTAGGAGGGACAGAGAGAGAGGGAGAGAGAGACAATCCAAATAGGCTCTATACTGTCAATGCAGAGCCTGAGACAGGCCTCAAACTCATGAACCATGAGGTAATGACCTGAGTCAAAATCCAGAGTCAGACACTTAACTGACTGAGCCACCCAGGCTCCCCTATCATATCTGTCTTATTAACTACATTATTTAGGTTTTCTATATAATTGCATACATTTTGTTCATTTCATACTTCAAGGACTGAGAAATTTGAACTAATTCTCCTGTCTAGAGTATCTCTTCTTATGTATTCATTACAGTTTCATGAACTGCAGCCATTACATCCTCATCAGAAACTGTTTCTGTCAGTATTGTTAGCTGACCTTCTGGTTTGTGTAACATTTTGAAACAAATACACATGATCTAATGTTATAATTATGACTTCAGCTTTCTTTTCACTGCTAAGTACCTACGTTATGGTTGCTTATCATTTAAAAAACTGCTTATGGATATCTTTGCCACAGGTGTATCTCACAGCACTATGTGGGCTTTTGTGTGATTTGATAATAGTATTTTTAGTAGATGAATTATGTTCATTTACATTTATAGTAATGGCAGGAATTTTGGTCTTAGTTCTGAAATATTATTTTGTTATGTTATCTATGATTATAGTCCTTTGTTTATCTCTTGATATTACAGGTTCTTCTCCAGGTACTTCTTACTACAGTTTAAACATGTATCTTTCTCCCTCCATGTTCAAGTTCCATTTCACTGCTCATTTGCTTGCTCTGCTTTCTCTTGATTGCAGTGACACCTAATGTCAGAATCAGAGAGTATCTTTAGCTCAAACCCTCCCATGCTTCTCAACTGACTGGGATCTTCAGGTTATAACCTCACTTTCTCAGAAGACAGAATTCTTTAGAATAACTTGTTGGGCCATGAAAAACATGACCTAAATGGAGTTAACTTCGTTTAAAATAAAAATGGAATTAGAACTTGAAGCTATCTGAGTCATACATTTTCAAAACTGTTTCTTGAGAGATGTCTCCCATTTATAAAATTGTATATTTTTGAAAATATCTGATACATTACATCAGTGTATCCTATTGTTAAAGAATTTTCTTACTCAGTTTCTGAGTTAGTTGGCTCATGTGAATAATAGTTATAGTAATAAATAAGGGAACATATTTTTTTGGGAATTCATCAAACATCTTTTTTTTAAATATTCATTTATTTATGTCTTCCAGAAAAGAGGGCAACTTGACATTGTACTTGCTATCTTATCTCCAGTAACTGGGAGAGAGCCTGGTGCAGAGCTGGGCCCAGATGTGTAGGAAGGTACTCTTTACTTTCTGTCACTTTTCATGTTCTCTCTCAGTTAGTCTGCAGAAGAACTCTATAAGATGAACATGATCATTTGTTCTATTTACATTAGTAACTAACTTGTCTGTTATAGTTTTTTTTTTAAAGTCTTACTATTGGATCTCTCTTTGTGTTTTTGTTTGTTTTGAGTATGTGGGTCTAAGATTTAGAACTGGATTCTAAACTGCACATTTTCCTAGTGTTTCTATTTATTCTTTTATTTCAATAGTCTATCTTTGGATTGTTATCTGTTGTCTTTAGATAACACTTCTAATAAGAACAGTGATTAAAGTTAGCATTTATCACCCACCTTTCTGTTAATTCAGAAATTCATTCTGAATTTATAGTTCTGTTAATTAATTCAGTTAATTCTGTGATTTTAGTCAACAAATACAGTAGTCCCCACTTATCTGTGGTTTCCCTTTCCATGGTTGCAGTTAACTCGGGATCAACTGCATTCAGGATGCAGAAGATCCTCCCCCTGATCTGTGGTCAGAAGGTCAATAGTAGTCTTGGGCTATATCACATTGCCTATGTCATTCACCTCACTTCATATCACAAGTAGAATGGTGGGTACAGTATAATAAGATATTTTGAGAGAGACCAGATTCACTTAACTTTTATTACAGTATATTATTTTAATTGTTCTTATTATTAGTTATTATTATTAATGTCTTATTGAGTCTAATTTATAAATTGAACTTTATCTTAGGTATGTATGTATGTATAAGAAGAAACAGTATGTGTAAGAGTGTGTACTACCTCTGGCTTCGGGCATCCATTGAAGGTCTTGGAACACAGCTCTCACAGATATGTGGGGATTACCATAATATTTTCTTTTGTTCTTTTTATCTTTTTGTAATTATGTTTACACTTGTAATGCCTTATTTAACATTTTAAATCATATCCATTAAATTCCAAATACTACAAACAAGACCATCAACTGATTTCCTCTACCTATCAATTTTAGTTAAATGTACACTTCCTATACATTAAAGCAACGTAATATTTACATTCTCTTTTGTCACTCTAATCCTCCCATTTAAAAAATTCCTAATTTGACAATAAATACATTAAAAATTGATTACTATTTTTCCCCTTAAATTTCCTCTTTTGTCTGTTGGCTGTTCACAACTCTTTCCTTAAGAGTTTTCCCCAGAGGGGTTCATGGGAATAATAACTGGGTTTTTGGCCACATATAAGAACTGGTCTCTTTATTCATACACTTTGTTCATACGTTGTTGGAAAATCTTTCAGTTGTTGCATCACTGCAATATTTGTGTTGAATATTGCTGAGAGGTAGCTGAAACCAGTGAAGACTGTTCTTGAATGCCAACATGCTTCTTTATTTTTAAGATATGATAACTTTGTAGAATAAATCTGTCTTTACTTTTCTAGATCATTTTTCTTTGGGATAATAACTACAGAAGCAAAAGAAACCAAAAGAGACCAGTTGATTCAGCTTGGTACAAATACATTTGAAAACCTAGATGACATTGATATAAGCCAGATAGTTTACCCAAATTGACTTCCACAGAGAAGGAAAACTTCTAGATTCATTTTTATGTATTTAGACTCAGGTCATCTTTTTATGTATTTAGACTCAAGTCATCTTTTTTTTTTAACGTTTTATTTATTTTTGAGACAGAGACAGAGCATGAGCAGGGGAGGGGCAGAGAGAGGGAGACACAGAATCCGTTACAGGTCCAGGCTCTGAGCTGTCAGCACAGAGGCTGATGCAGGGCTCGAACCCACGAACGATGAGATTATGACCTGAGTCAAAGTTGGATGCTTTACCAACTGAGCCACCCAGGAACCCCTAGATTCAGGTCATCTTGAAGAAGACCTTGCCCTGTGGATTCACATGACAGGTGTGTGGCACAGATAAGTGGGGATTGACTCAAGCCATTGACTTGAGAAAAATGCAAGTGAACAGGCAGCCGGGAGGGTATGGTTCAACAGAGAAAGCCTCTATGAAAGGACCCCTGAGAATGGAAGCAGAGTCCATATTTGAATATAAGACATGCTCATGGCCTCAGTGCCAGGCTTCAACAGTCAAGGGAGAACTTTGCTCTCCTCTATTGTCTCCACGTTCCTTCCTTTCCATCTTCTCCCCCAACTTCAACCCAAGATAAGCCAACAGAAACATGAATGTGGGAATGGAGTAGGCCAGTAAGATGGGAAATTATTAAAGAATCCAACCAATCTAAGAGTCTTTACCTCTTTGCAAATTTCAGAGCCATAATAAGGTTAGAACTAGGGAGGGGAGAAAGCTTCAAATTGAATTAGAAATTGAAGAGTTGACATTAGCTAGATGGAACTTTTTAATATGTGATACTGAGCTCAGTTTTTAATACCATAAATTTCCTGGAAAGATTATGGAATCTGTCAAGATTTCCCTTAGAGCTAGGAAGAATGATCGTTTTTTGTTTTTGTTTATTTAATGAATGCAAACTAAAGCTTTGTATAAAACATATTATCTTTCTCAGGTGTGTCTATGAAAGGAAAGGCTGAGCTTTACTTTATCTATGTAATTAAGCTCCATATCACAAAGCCAAATGCTGTAGATCTGAGGGGGAAATAAATTGCCTATAACCAGAAGGTAGTAGTTCTTTAGCAGCAGTACTAAAAATCAGCAAAATCAATCTTATTAGGACATGTGATAGCTCCATAATAGCTCCAAGCAAGAATTATGATCTAGTTAGAGATTTTCTTATAAATGTTTTAATAAATAAATGTCAATTTTTGGATTCATGTTTGTGCTGGGCAGTGTGAGGGTGCAGCAAAACATATTTAAATGTTCTGGGTCCTGCTCTTACACCCCAGGGTTCATTTCCAGGATCCAAATATCTGAATGATGGTGTTTCTTCAGGTTGGTATAGTCTAGGAAACTTCTGACATGATTCTGCACACCTTAGGTGCCAAGCATGAGTACATTTTCTATAACAGACTTGCACATCTTTTGAATAACAAGGCCAGCTGATTAAATTAGTCAGAGACAAGTATAAAGTTCTAGAGGGTCATATTCCCTCTTGCCTGGTGATAAGGGGTAGGAAAAAGAGAAGACCTGAAGCTCTTTTGTTTATAAATAACAATCAACCTTATTTAAAAAAAAAAAATAGGTGGGACTGACCCCTCCCCTTAGGGCAGTTACCCTATTGCAAATTTGCTTTCCCTTCTAGGCTGACTTTGTCTTTATCTGATTTCACATGTGTGGACATTTTATGAAAAACAAAACAAAAACCAATATAAGTTATAATAGTGCTGCAGCAGCTCCTGAACAGACCAGAATCTCGCTGATGCATCAGAAGCAGTTTTGGTGGGAGACGAGGGCTTCCCTTGTATAGACATCTAAGAACTTAAGAACACTTGATTTATTGACGTGAGATCTCACAAATGTCACCTCAAATCAAAGGACTTACTGGCAGAGGTGTACCATTGTGTGCATGCCCACAGGATCCAAAGATTCCAGCATATCCCACATCATGTAGAAGCAGTTGACCTGAAGAACTGTAGGAGGTGATTTACACATGAAAGATAGCTATGAAAGCAGGGTGATAACATTGATAGATATGGTTTGTTTTGGAAACCGATGTCTTCTAGAATTTTACTTTCCTATGTTTCCTATGTTCTGCAATTGTATTTAATGTCATTTAAAATTTCTAATCTCAGAAATTCTCTGAGATTTTATTCTCTCTATTGGCAGTTTTTCTTACCATGTATTGTTCCCCGCCTAATATAACCTCTGAGATTAGTTCAGCCTTTTCTTTCTTAAATGTTTATCTTCTGGCCAGCTGTTAGGAATAAATTAGAATGCAGTCTGTTAGAGTGGCAAGAATAGAAAAGGTCTGAGGCATTTTGAAGAATAAATAGTAGGTCTTAAACTGTTGAGATATGGAGAACTAAAGTGTATAAATTAAGGATGACTTTTAGTTTGCAACCTATAAAATCAAAATGACCAGAAACCAAAAAGATTAAAAGTACATATAGATTTTAGAAACCAAAAGAATATGCCTTGAGTTTTTTTACAGCAACTTTGGAATTTTCATTTTGGAATATTCCTCTATCTGAAGAATTATTATGAAAGCTAAATTCTTGATAAAAAAAAACAATTTGTTTTCATTCATCTTCAAAGTCACATTATTCAATAATGCCATAGAAACTAATTAATTTATATACAGACACTCCAGGCAAATAAGATTGGCAGTCTCTGAACTCTTTTCCCATCCTTCTAGGCAAGGGGGGGGGGGTTCTCTGTAACTGCTATGCCAATTATAATTCAATTGTCCTGTCTTGCCAAACATTGAGTGCTGATAACCCTGCTCCAGGTAGGGGTGCTATTATTAAAGATTTCACCATGAAAGTGAAATGTATCAGGAAAAAGAGAAGGGACAGAAGTCATCTGTGAGGACCTGCAGGCAATGCTAATTGCAAAGCATACTAATGTATGCAAACTTCATTACAGATACTCCAGGCATCTGTTGTACTTCCAGGATAGCATAGAAACTCTCTAATAAACAAAGCTCTTGGAGAGAGTATAGACTTCTGATTATTCTAAAAGGCTGCATTTAACCATCAACAAAGATGACAGCCTTTTTCACAAAATTAAACGGGTTTCTGTCTCATGCTCTTCCTGCATCAGGAGGAAGGTGTCTGATGAATTAATTTTTCTTGCCATGGTTTCTTGGAGGAAGTGAGCACCATGGCATCGGATGACACTGGTTGAACACTCATCTGTTTCTTCTGTGGAAGGAGTGTTTGACTGGGAAGTCAAGATGAGTTCATATCCTGGCTTCAATATTTACCAGCCTGATGATTGTGGCCACATGCAGTTCTGTTCTCTGAATTTCAATGTCTTCATTTGTGAAATAGAGACTTTTATTGTCTGTACCATCTCTCTTATGGTTATAATGTGGGGAGAATCAAATAAAATTACATATGCAAGAGAGTTTTGCAAGTCACAATTGCTACATATGTATTAGATATTTCATTTTTGCTTGATGAACTTTCCAGTCCTCAGGTTTTAAATAGTAGATATGACTTGGGGTTAGAGGATGCAGGGGGTCAGATATTCAATTAAATGCAGTTATATTAACCATATTTTTATGTGAATAAAGGAGGGAAAAAAGAAAATAGAATAATTCAATCTTGTTGCTATCCTTTTGAACAAAAGTGGGTTGTGGTTTGCTTCTAGCATGGGATGTCATTTGGGAGCCGAACAGCCTAGTAAGTATGATGCAGTTTGAGTCTGAAGTGGGGGCAGAGCATTGTTCTTGGGTGGTGTGTGGGAAGCAAGTTCGGTCATTTGGGTGGTTCATCCACCTGATTAGATGCAGACCTGATATTAGGAAAGAGAGCCATGGTCTTTATTGGGAAATCTTAAATGGAAGAGAAAAGGACTGAGTTGTTTTTTTTTTTAAATTTTTTATGTTTATTTATTATTGAGAGACAGAGAGAGACAGAGCTTGAGCATGGGAGGGGCAGAGAGAGGGGGAGACACAATCTGAAGGAGGCTCCAGGCTCCGAGCTGTCAGCACAGAGCCTGACGCAGGGCTTGAACTCACAAACCGTGAGATCATGACCTGAGCCGAAGTTGGTCGCTTAACCAACTGAGCCACCCAGGTGCCCCAAGACTGAGTTTTTTTTTTTTTTTAAATGGGACCAAGGTAAAGAATACAGTAAACAAATGTAAGCAGAAATATTGATGGAGCTGTAAACCAAGCATGAAAGTTGGAGAAACTTGAGAACATTTAGTAAAGTGATTCAAGGAACTGGTAAAGTAAGTTTGATCAGACAACCTCAAGATGTCACAGAAGAGGACCACCTAAAGTGAGCTGTTCTGTCTACTGGGTATTGATATGTCTGAGTTTCTCAAAAACAGAGTCTGAATCAAAAGCTGTGTTCCAGTAGTCTATTTAGGAATGTGCTCCCAGACTGTAGTTTCGAGGAATAGGGAAGTAAACAGAGAGAGAAAAAAATCATATAAAAATGTACAATTAAGTTGATTATCCTAAAAGATGATTAGTGTTTGATTCAGTATGATCCTCCTTCTAAGAAGACTTGTGAAATGTATGTGTGGACTGTCCTCCTGTAGGAAAAAAAAGAAGACACTTTTATCCATTATCTCCTGTCTTTCATCAGTCAAGGGTCACCAAGGACTGCAACTCCCTCATATATCAAAGCAGAGAAGGTGCCCACATGGTTTGACAAATCCTGAGGGCAGGAAGCAGCAACTACTGAAACAGACCCCAGTCTGGATATATCAAGTTGAATTTGTTTGAAGTAAATGGAAGCTTGTATGGACTAGTCACCACAGGTATGGGACTGAGATGAGACAAAGTGACATTTCATGGTACAGAAGGGAAACTATCAGAATAAAGACACAACAATTAAAAAAATACATTAAAAATTTTATTTTAAGCATAAGCCAAGATGGAGCTATTACCACAAATTCTAATTAAAATGTAAATGTCACATATACACTCTTGCATTTTTATTAGATGAGTAGAGTTGTTATTTTCTGATTTTATGAAGAGTACAGAAATCACAAGGAGTGATAGGTCAATTGAATGGATAAAAGATTCAAATCTAAACTAGTGGGAATTGAATCTTCTTCGATTTAATTTGAATCTGTATTTTGGGAGAAGAGAAGGAAAGCTCTCTTTCCGAAATATCAAATTAATAATTTCACATAGTGTATTGTATTTTTTCCACCTGTTGGAGTATATATGCAGTTTTCTAAAAATAGAACTTTTTACTTTCTTTGGGCAATGTTCCTTATTTTGCATATCTTGAAGTCAGAATGGTAGGGATGAATTAACTCATATGAATAAAATGATGATTAAACAATTATGAGGTTTAAATCACTTAGGAAAAACCATAAGATTCTAACATGATGCTGAATGCTTCATTTAGCAATCAAGATGAATACATTAGCGTTTTCTAAATTTTGCGTACTGCATATACACTCACTCGTATTAAAGGCCTCAAGGATCTTATCACTAAACTCCTCTTCTGTTAAATTGCTACTTCTGCTACTTGCCTTTCATATGTCACTATCAACCAATTTTCCTTCTTTTACTAAAGCTCAGCTTGTATTTCTCATCATAAAGGTGCCACGTGGTAATGATGTCTCGCTGTTGATTTCTTTGTTTGCACCATTTATTCTGCTCTCCTTTTCCAAAAAACGTGTGTGTGTGTGTGTGTGTGTGTGTGTGTGCGCACAAATTTACTTATCTGTGTTCTAAACTCTAACTTCCTAAACCCAAACATACTATATTCTTACTGCATAGGATTCTTCCAGTTTTTCTCTTATTGATTCCTTATCATTCACCAAGACATTTCTATTTTAAATAGGTCATGACATTTTTAGAAATTATAAGAGTATTTAATGTGAAAATGTTTATTATTAGAAATTCCACAGTTTTTGTTCAAGTTGTACCTTCCTCCATAAATTACTCTTTTAAGAGAGTAAAATGGTAATCTGTTTTTATGAAAGCATTGGTTTACCTTGTCCACAGGGGAGGTGAAAAGAAGTAAATAAAGCAGAGTATCAAGCTGTATTATTGTTACAAAAATATGTAATTCCAACATTGAAAATATTAAGTAATGATACTGTGACCTCAGAAAGAATTATTTTCCTTCTAAATGATGATGATATCCACTACTTGCCTTCTGTGCCTAACACAGAGGACGTTAATAATATTTATCATTTAGTAGGTGCTGTGATCATTGCATACATCATCTAACCCAACACAGACCTGTAAGTAAGTACATTAATGGTACAAATGAGAAAACTCAAGAGATTATTGGATTTATTCAGGGTTATGCCATTTAATTCTATCCCATTTAGAATGAAATCAAACTCCTTATGTGTCCTTATTGATTTTACCCTTACATATTTAACAAATGTGCTCTTTTTTGTCTACATGTGTCATATATTAGGAAAAAATATTGCAGAAATTATTATATAAATTTAACCCATAAATAAAAATCTAGCCATGAAGAAAGTTCCAGAGCCAGATGACTTCATCCATAAATTCTATAAAACATTTAGAGAGAGGTAATATCAATTTTACCCAAGCACTTTCAGACATTAGATTAGCGAGGAAAAAAGAATCATTTTTTCAGCTCATTCTTGGAAATCCAGTGATTTCACTCCTAGTTACCTATTCCATGGTAATGTATTCATATAAACACCAAAAAGCATAAAAAGAACATTCCCAAGAGCCTAAAACTGAAAGGAAAATTCAAGATCTCATTAAAACTAGAATAGATAATAGAATAATGGAATAGATAAATTATAGGACATTCTTACGGTAAAATACAGTAATGAGAATAAAACAAACTGCAACTACATGCATTACCATCTACTAACGAGACAAAAATAATGTTGAGTGGTAAATGCCAGCCAAACATCGTTTGACTCCATATATGCAAAGTTTAAAAACAGGCAAAAATTATACGTACACACACACACACACACACACACATATCCATTTTTAAAAAACTTTGTATTGGGGCGCCTGGGTGGCTCAGTTGGTTGGGTGTCCAACTTCAGCTCAGGTCATGATCTTGCGGTCCATGAGTTCGAGCCCCGCGTTGGGCTCTGTGCTGACGGCTCAGAGCCTGGAGCCTGTTTCAGATTCTGTGTCTCCCTCTCTATCTGACCTTCCCCCATTCATGCTCTGTCTCTCTCTGTCTCAAAAATGAATAAACATTAAAAAAAATTAAAAAAAAACCCTTGTATTAAAAGCATACACCATTCCAAGATTGAATAGCTAAACATTTTCCAAAACTGATAAAAACAAAATCAAGCTACATATTCGAGTGGTGCTATGAACCCGTATAGGATCAATAAAATATATTTTATATATCCTGCCACAAAGCTTCTAAAACCCTTGTAATATTCTAAGTGATAAGAGCCCTATGAGCATCTTGTTCTAATATTTGGGCTTTGACCCTGGTTCCTGACACAGAGCTCCTAAATCCCTTGAAATTTCCTGGGTGATAGGAATGTATTTTGTTCTCATGAGGCAACTCTTGATCCCAGAAGGCTCCAGGATGCCTTCTGCATAGGGGCTGGTCACCAGAAACACCAAGCTATGAATAGAAGCTTGGAAGTTTCAGCCCCACCCCCATTCTCCAAGAAGAATAAAAGGCTAGAAATGGAGTTAATGATTTACCATGCTGATGTGATGAAGCCTCCATAAAAATCCCAATAGTATGGGGATTTAGAAATCTCCAAGTCAGTGAACATATTCCCGTAGTGGGAGGGTGGCACACCCTAATTCCATGGGGACAAAACCTCCTGAATTCAAGTTCTTTCCAGACCTTGCCCTATGTATCTCTTTATCTGACTAGTCATCTATATCCTTTATCATATCCTTTATTACACAATAAACTGGTAAATATAAGTGTTCCAGTGAGTTCTATGAGCTATTCTAGCAAATAAATCCAAGAGGAGGGGCATGGGAACCAAAGTTAGATAGAAGTTGTGGACAACCTAGGGACCTGCTACCTGCAGTTGGCAACTGCAGCGGGAGGCAGTTACAGGCAGACTGAACCTCTAACCTGTCATGTCTGTACAAAATCCAGTTAGTGTGAGAATTGAATTGAGTTGTAGGACACCCAGCAAGTGTCACAGAAATTTGCTTGGTGTGGGAAAAAGCTCCACATGTCTGGTGTCAGAGTGTTGTGAGTGTAGTAGTGTGAGGGTGAAGGAGAAACAGGAAGAATGTGTCTTTCCTACTCATCACAATAAAAATTAAAGCTATTTTCTTATTACATTAGAGTTGATGAAGATTTCTTGAAATGTTTACATTCTTCACTACTTTGAAATTATGGGATGTCTTTAATGTAGTATCAAGAAGCTCATATAAACATTAAAACTATAAACTATAGTTTCACTATAAACATTAAAAAATATTTACATTTTCGTATTTAATATATTTTTTATACTCTGTACTTTATTTAATACATTTTAAAATATTACTATGAAATGAGTTCTGTAGACTTCACCAGGCATTCACAGGGTATATCACTTAAAGGTCAGTCAGGGTAAAAACCACCCAATGATTTGAACAGTGAAAGTTTAATGTAGATAAATAATTATGAACACTAATTAAAAGATTAGAGCAGTGAAGGATTGGCTAGTAGGGAGTAAATAAAATTCTAAAAAAAAATAGTAATCATCAACTACTAATTCTAGGGCTGAGAAAGTGTCCCAAAGAAGTAAATCTCAGCAACCCTCCTGCCCTTCATCCCCAGCCCAGTGTTGATATTATTGGAAAGTACATAGTTTATGCTCACAGGAAGATGAAATTCTCAGAAACTACAAAGTTATACAAGGGCACTCTGGGGGAGGCTGTCTATTGGAAGATGATGTGTAGGCTACTGACATTCCACTGTGAAGTCACTGGAGGGGTACTAGGTGGAGCCATTCATGAGCAATATCAAGCCAGTAGTACTCTGCCCAAAATTGTCCAAGGGGGTGATGGGAAAGTGTTCACGGGAAGTGCTGAGCCAGTGATACTCAGGTGAGTGCCAAGGAATACATTCATGAAGGGTGATGGTCACTGGGCATGCAGGTGCTGGCCACTACAGAAGCTGCATATGCTACAGGATCTAGAAAAGCTGCATGTGCTCCTGCAGGAAACTGACTAGAGGAGCCCCCAGTCCAGGACAAGAAACCTCTTGCTTCTGTGTTTTCTCCAGTAGTCTCTACTGACAAATCTTAATATTTTGCCACCTAGTAAAAGAGAAATATTTACAGTGTGTAGCTCTATTATTACAGAGCATGAATTGAAGATTGGATTTGAAGCTGAGAGGCAGTAACTATTAACTGGCACAAAGGGACTCATGACCCCCAAAGGTTAAATATCCTAGTACAGGCATGGAAATAGGTTTATTTTTTTTTCCTGATTATTTGAAAATCTTTGTTAAATTCAGGTCAGGAATGTTTTTTCCTTTGTATCTTTGTTTATTGTTTCTGCTTAATTATCACTTGTCTTTTTCACCACAAAATATACACTGGTTAAAAATTATTCTGATTCCTCATCATTTTTGATCAGATGTATTAGGGCATAGGGGCACCTGGGTGGCTCAGTTAGTTAAGTGTCCACCTCTTGGTTTAGGCTCAGGTCACAATCTCATGGTTCCATGAATCCGAGCCCTACATTGGGCTCCACACTGATGGTGCAGAGCCTGCTTGGAATTCTCTCTCCTTTCTCTCTGCACCTCATCCCCCTCTCAAAACAAATAAACTTAAAAAAAAGATAGATTAGAGTATAATTTACATACAATAAAAATAATAGTCAAATTTAAGTGTACAGTTTGATAGTTTTTGCTTTTTAATTGACTTTAATCATTTACACACATATAATTCACCAATTACAAGTATATGATTTAATGATTTTGTTGAATGGGTGAAGTTGGGTAGCTAATAGCACAATCAAGGTGCAGAATATTTTTATCCACCAAAAAATGAGCTCATTTGTAGTCATTTCTTTGCCTCTACCTCCAACTATCAGTGACCTGTATTTTCCCACCATAGTTTTGCCTTTTCGAGAATTTTAAATAAATACAATCATAGAGTATGCACTTTTTAATATTCACTGACTTTCATTTAACATAATGCACTGAGATTTAATTATGTTGTTGCGTGTATCAGGAGTGTGTCCTTTTAAAATTTTGAATGTATTCCACTGTGTGGATATAACACATCTTGTTTTTCTATTCATTTGTTAACTGACTTTTGGGTTGTTTCTAATTTGGGGTTGTTATGAACAAAGTTGCTGAAAATCTGACTGAAGCTTTATATTTCATTGCAGTCAGATAAATACCTAGGAATGGGTTCGCAAGATCATATAGTAAGTATATATTTCACATTATTAACAAATGTAAAAAAAGGCTTTGCCATTTTACATTCTCACATCAATGTATGTGAGTTTCAGTTGCTCTACACATAGTATTTCAAGTCATTTTAATTTTACCTACCTTAATAGGTATGTAGTGATACCTCACTAGATTTCAGTTTGCCTTCATCTGATGTCTAATGATATTTAGTATCTTTTCATAGTGTGTATTTGCCATTCTTTGGCAAAATGACTATTTAAATATTTTGCTCATTTTGTTATGGATTATTTGTCTCGCTGAGTTGTTAAACTTAAGTGTACATTCTGAGTAACAATCTTGTCTTATCGTATATCTCATACATAAATATTTTGCCTCTATATGTATATTGCCTTCTAATTCTCTTTTTAAAAATTTTTAAAAAATGTTTGTTTATTTACTTTTGAGAGAAAGAAAGAGAGAGAGAGAGAGAGAGAGAGAGAGAGAGTGAGAATCCAAACAGGCTCTAGGCTCCGACCTGTCAGCACAGAGCCTGATGGGGGCTTGAACTCAGGAACTGTGAGATCATGACCTGAGCTAAATTTGGACGCTTAACTGAGTCACCCAGGTGCCCTGCCTTCTAATTGTCTTAACTGTGTCTTTTGAAGAGTATATATTTAAAAATTTAGTTGTTTCCAATTTAACAATTTTCTATGTGCTTTTTTGTATCCTAAGAAATATTTGCCTAAACCAAGATCTCAAAATTTTCTTCTATTAACTTTCTTCTAGAAACAAAAAAAATATTTTTAGCTCTTTCATTTAGCTATTCTTTACAAGTTGTGATATAATCATTTTCATTGTCAGGAAGTTCAAATTATTTTCTAATTTCCATTGTGATTTATCACTTGTGGATTACTTTAAAGTATTTTCATTAATTTCCAAATATTATATAATTTATTTATTTACTTATTAAATGAAAATTATGCATTTTAATGTCATTTTCTTTTTTCTTTATTTTTTATTATTTTATATTTTTAAAAATTTACATCCAAATTAGTTAGCATATAGTGCAACAATGATTTCAGGAGGAGATTCTTTAGTGCCCCTTATCCATTTAGCCCATCCCCCTTCCCACAACCCTTCCATTAACCCTCTGCTTGTTCTCCATATTTATGAGTCTCTTCAGTTTTGTCCCCCTCCCTGCTTTTACATTATTTTTGCTTCCCTTCCCTTATGTTCATCTGTTTTGTCTCTTAAAGTCCTCGTATGAGTGAAGTCATATATTTGTCCTTCTCTGACTAATTTCACTTAGCACAATATCCTCCAGTTCCATCTATGTAGTTGCAAATGGCAAGATTTCATTCTTTTTGAATGCCGAGTAATACTCCGTTGTGTGTGTGTGTGTGTGTGTGTGTGTGTGTGTGTGTGTATACTATTTCTTCTTTATCCGTTCATACATCGATGGACCTTTGGGCTCTTTCCATACTTTGGCTATTGTTGATAGTGCTGCTATAAACATGGGGGTGCATATGTCCCTTTGAAACAGAACACCTGTATCCCGTGGATAAATGCCTAGTAGTGCAATTGCTGGGTTGTAAGGTAGTCTATTTTTAGTTTTGTGAGGAACCTCCATACTGTTTTCCAGAGTGGCTGCACCAGCTTGCATTGCCACCGACAATGCAAAAGAGATCCTCTTTCTCCGCATCCTCGCCAACATCTGTTGTTGCCTGAGTTGTTAATGTTAGCCATTCTGATAGGTGTAAGGTGGTATCTCATGGTGGTTTTGATTTTGTATTTGTATTTGATTTTGTATTTTGATTTGTATTTGATTCATGTGTTGGTGGGCCCTCTGGATGTCTTCTTTGGAGAAATGTCTATTCATGTCTTTTGCCCATTTCTTCATTGGATTAGTTGTTTTTTGGGTGTTGAGTTTGATCAGTTCTTTATATGTTTTGGATACTAACCCTTTATCTGATATGTCGTTTGCAAATATCTTCTGCCATTTGTCGGTTGCCTCTTAGTTTTGCTGATTGTTTCCTTCTCTGTGCAGAAGCTTTTTATTTTGATGAGGTCCCAATAGTTTATTTTTGCTTTTTTTTTCCCTTGCTTCTGGAGACGTGTTGAGTATGAAGTTGCTGTGGCCAAGATCAAAGGGGTTTTTGCCTGCTTTCTCCTCGAGGATTTTGATGGTTTCCTGTTTTACATTGAGGCCTTTCATCCATTATGAGTTTATTTTTGTGTATGGTGTATGAAAGTGGTCCAGGTTCATACTTCTGCATGTCACTGTCCAGATTTCCCAGCATCACTTGCTGAAGAGACTGTGTTTATTCCACTGGATATTCTTTCCTGCTTTGTCAAAGATTAGTTGGACATATGTTTGTGGGTCCATTTCTGGGTTCTCTATTCTGTTCCATTGATCTGAGTGTCTGTTCTTGTGCCATACTGTCTTGATGATTACAGCTCTGTAGTACAGCTTGAAGTCTGGGATTGTGATGCCTCCTGCTTTGGTTTTCTTTTTCAAGATTGCTTTGGTTATTCGGGGTCTTTTCTGGTTCCATACAAATTGTAGGATTGTTTGTTCTAGCTCTATGAAGAATGCTGGTGTTATTCTGATACAGATTTCATTGAATATATAGATTTTTTGGGTAGTATTGACATTTTAACAATATTTGTTCTTCCTATCCAGGAGCATGGAATCTTTTTCCATTCTTTTGTGTCTTCTTCAATTTCTTTCAGAAGCTTTCTATAGTTTTTAGTGTATATATTTTTCACTTCTTTGGTTAGATTTATACCTAGGTACTTTATGGTTTCTGGTGAAATTGTAAATGGGATCGATTTCTTGATTTCTCTTTCTGTTACTTCATTGTTGGTGCATAGGAATGCAACTGATTTCTGTGTGTTGATTTTATATCCTGCAACTTTGTTGAATTCATGAATCAGTTCTAGCAGTTTTTTGGTGGAATCTTTTGGGTTTTCCATATACAGTATCTTGTCATCTGCAAAGAGTGAAAGTTTGACCTCCTCCTGGCCTATTTGGATGCCTTTTATTTCTTTGTGTTATCTGATTGCAGAGGCTAAGACTTCCAATATTATGTTGAAGAACAGTGGTGAGAGTGGACATCCCTGTCTTGTTCCTGACCTTAGGGGGAAAGCTCTCAGTTTTTCCGCACTGAGGATGATATTAGTATTGGGTTTTTCATATAGCTTTTATGATTTCGAGATATGCTCCTTCTATCCCTACTTTCTTGAGGGTTTTTATCAAGAAAGGATGCTGTATTTTGTCAAATTCTTTCTCTACATCTATTGAGAGGATCATATGGTTCTTGTCCTTTATTTCATTGATGTGATGAATCACATTAATAGTTTTGCGGATATTGAACCAGCCCTGCATCCCAGGTATAAATCCCACTTGGTCGTGGTGAATAATTTTTCTAATGTATTGTTGGAGCTGGTTGGTTAATATCTTGTTGAAGATTTTTGCATCCATGTTCATCACGGAACTCGGTCAAAATTCCCCTCCTATTTAGTGGGGTCTCTGTCTGGTTTGGAATCAAGGTAATGCTGGCTTCATAGAAAGAGTTTGGAAGTTTTCCTTCCATTTCTATTTTTTGGAACTGCTTCAAGAGATTAGGTGTTCTCTCTTCCTTAAATGTTTGGTAGAATTCCCCTGGAAAGCCATCTAGCCCTGGACCCTTTTTTTTTTTTTTTTGGCAGATTTTTGATTACTAATTCAATTTCCGTACTGGTTATGGGTCTGTTCAAATTTTCTATTTCTTCCTGTTTCAGTTTTGGTAGTGTATATGTTTCTAGGAGTTTGTCCATTTCTTCCAGATTGCCCAGTTTATTGGCATAGAATTGCTCATACTATTCTCTTATTATTGTTTTTATTTCTGCTGTGTTGGTTGTGATCTCTCCTCTTTCATTCTGGATTTTATTTGTTTGGGTCCTTTCCTTTTTCTTTTTGACCAAACTGGCTAGTGATTTATCAATTTTGTTATTTCTTTCAGAGAACCAATTTCTGGTTTCATTGATCTGTTCTACTGTTTTTTTTGGTTTCGATAGCATTAATTTCTGCTCTAATCTTTGTTATTTCCTGTCTTCTACTGGTTTTGGGTTTTATTTGCTGTTCTTTTTCTAGCTCCTTAAGGCATAAGGTTAGGTTGTGTATCTGAGAGCTGTCTTCCTTCTTTAGGAAGGCCTGGATTGTTATATACTTTCCTCTTATGACCGCCTTTGCTGAGTCCCAGAGGTTTTGGATTGTGGTGTTATCATTTTAAGTGACTCCCATATACTTTTTAATTTCCTCTTTAACTGCTTGGTTAGACCATTCACTCTTTAGTAGGATGTTCTTCAGTCTCCAAGTATTTGTTACTTTTCCAAATTTTTTTTCTTGTGGTTGATTTCGAGTTTCATAGTGTTGTGGTCTGAAAATATGCACGGTATGATCTCAGTCTTTTTGTACTTACTTAGGGCTGATTTGTGTCCCAGTATATGGTCTATTCTGGAGAACGTTCCATGTGCATTGGAGAAGAATGTGTATTCTGCTGCTTTAGGATGAAATGTTCTGAATGTATCTGTGAAGTCCATCTGGTCTAGTGTGTCATTCAAAGCCATTGTTTCCTTGTTGATTTTGTGATTAGATGATCTGTCCATTGTTGTGAGTGGGGTGTTGAAGTCTCCTACTATTACGGTATTACTATTGATGAGTTTTTTTTATGTTTGTGATTAATTATTTTGTATATTTGGGTGATCTCACATTTGGCACTTAAATCTTTACAATTGTTAGGTCTTCTTGGTGGATAGACCCCTTGATTATGATATAATGCCCTTCTGCATCTCTTGATACAGTCTTTATTTTAAAGTCTAGATTGTGTGATATAAGGATGGCTATTCTGGCTTTCTTTTGTTGACCATTAACATGATAGATGGTTCTCCATCCCCTTATTTTCAATCTGAAGGTGTCTTTAGGTCTAAAGTGTGTCTCTTGTAAACAGCATATAGATGGATCTTGTTTTCTTATCCATTCTGTTACCCTATGTCTTTTGATTGGAGCATTGAATCCAGAAGACATGAATTTATTGCCATTATGTTGCTTGTAGTGTTGGAGTTTCTGGTGGTGTTCTGTGGTGCTTTGTAATCTTTGCTGCTTTTGGTATGTATTTGTTTGTTTGTTTGTTTGCTTATTTATTTATTTATTTATTTATTTATTTATATTTTCATCTTTTCTCCCTTCAGAGAGTCCCCCTTTGGTCCTTTTTAATCTTTGTTGCTCTTGGTATTTATGTATTTATGTATTTATGTGGGTTTTTTTCCCTCTTTTGTCCCCTGAGAGAGTCACCCTTAAAATTTCTTGGAGGGCTGGGTTAGTGGTCACAAACTCCTTTCATTTTTGTTTGTCTGGATAACTTTTGATCTCTCCTTCTATTTTGAATGACAGCCTTGCTGGATAAAGAATTCTTGGCTGCATATTTTTCTGATTCAGCACACTGAGTATATCCTGCCACTCCTTTCTGGCTTGCCACGTTTCTGTGGATAGGTGTGCTGCATACCTGATCTGTCTTTCCTTGTAGGTTAGGGACATTTTTTTCCCTTGCTGCTTTAATGATTCTCTCCTTGCCTGAGTATTTTGTGAATTTGACTATGATATGCCTTGTTGATGGTCAGTTGATGGTCAGCACAGGGGGGTCCTCTGTTCTTCCTGGATTTTGATGTCTGTGTCTTTCCCCAGGTTAAGGAAAGTTTTCCGCTATGATTTGCTCACATAACCCTTCTACCCCTATTTCTCTCTTTTCCTCTTCTCGGAACCCTGTGATTCTGATGTCGTTCCTTTTTAATGAGTCACCGATTTCTCTAATTCTTAAATCGTGCTCTTTTGCCTTCATCTCCCTCTTTTTTTCTGCTTTTTATTCTCTATGTTTGTCCTCTGTATCACTGATTCTCTGTTCTGCCTCATCCATCCTTCCCGCTGCTGCATCCATCCATTTGCATCCATTTGCATCCAATTCCATTCTGGCTATTTTTTACTACATTTATCTCTGCACAAAGGGATTCTAACCTATTTTCAACTCCAGCTAGTATTCTTATTATCATGATTCTAAATTCTGGTTCAGACATTTTGCTTGTATCTGTGTTGGTTAAATCCCTGACTGTCATTTTTGTGCTCTTTCTTTGGGGTGAATTCCTTCTTTTTGTCATTTTGAAGGGAGAAGAGGAATTAATGAGGTGGAAAAATTAAAATTAAAGAAAATTAAGATTAAAAAATATTAAAATTAGAAAATTAAAAACACACACACAAAAATAAAAAAAATGATGCTATATCCTAGGTATGATTTTGTCTGGGTGTTGAAATTGTTTTGACAGATTAGAGAAAAAGAAGGAGGGCATAAGAAAAAAAAAAGAAATCATTTGAGAAGTTGAAAAAATGAATACACTGAAGTAGACTAAAATGAGATGATGAAAGTAGAATATAATTTGAAAAAATGCACAGAAAAGTAAATAATATATTTGAAAAAATTAAAGAAAAATATTTTTAATATAGATTAAAAATAAAAATGAATTTTTTCATTTTCTATATTGAAGAAAAAGAACAGAAACAAAAAATTAAAAGAGAAAAAAGAGAAAAGAAAAAAAAGGAAGTCATTTGAAAATTTGAAAAAGGGGATACACTGTAGTAGACTAAAATAAAATGATAGAAGTAAAATATTATTTGAAAAAATTTACATAAAAGCAAAAATATAGTAAAAAAATTAAAGAAAAATATTTTTAAGAGAAATTGAAAGTAAAAATGAAGTTTTTCTCTTTCTGCATTCAAGAAAAAGAAAGGAAATGAAAAAGAGAAAAAAGAAAAAGAAAAAAACAAGGAGATTTTTTGAAAATTGGAAAAGGTGAATACACTGTAAGTAGACTAAAATAAAATGATTGAAATAAATAGAATTTGAAAAAATTTACACAAAGTAAAAAATATAGTAATAAAAATTAAAGAAAAATATTTTTAATAAAAATTGAAAATAAAAATGAAGTTTTTCTCTTTCTGTTTAATAAAAAGTGTAAAAGAGAAAAAATAAAGAAAATTGAATAGGTGGACCTGCTAACAGATTGAAGTAGGACTGAAATTACTTACTTTTCTCCTAGAAGTCAGTCTGTGTAGTGCTCTATAGACCATAAATTAAGCTGGCTGTGAGACTTGTGTTCTTCCAGAGTGAACTTGGCCCAGTTGGGCGGGACTCAGTGTAACAGCTATGCTTTCCACTAGATGGCACTGCTAGCCTACTGAGGTGGAGTGTTGTGGCATTCATAAGTGTGTACGCGCATGCGTGGGAGCGGTGAAAATGTCGCCACCCAGCTACCGAATCTGTTCTCCTGGATCAGCAATTGCGCACCTGTCCTCTGTCTTCAACTTTCATCCACTCCCTGCTTTTTCACTCTCTGTGGCCAGGCCCCAGGTAGTACCTCTCTCCAGAGTTTTGTTTCAGATGCGGCTGTTTTCCCAGCCCCTTATTTCTGAAGGATTGTGGCTTTGACCCGTTCCGCCCCTCTGCGGGAGGGTCTCACCAAGCAATGGCCGAATGAGCAATGGCCAAATGTCGGCCGCACCCAGGAACGTTTGCTGGACCCTGCTGCTGCCAGTGCCCTGAGACTGCGGCCAGGTGCGAGCCCACCCCAAAAAAATTCTCGCAATAGTGTAGCGGCATCATTTCAGGGATTATGGAAAATCATAACACACATCTGGCACTAGGCTTTAGCCTTAACGACCTTGTTCCAGCACCAGCAAATGTGGCTGTTTTCTGGGGTCTGCTGGGACCAGGTGCTTCAACAGTCTCTACCAAGTGTCCTTCCAGCAGTGGAACCGTTTTTCCCCGTGTGGCCCAAGATCCTCCCGGACCCCACTCTGTTCCTGGGGATTCACCCTTCCCACCAGAGCACCACCAGGTATCGAGCAGTGGAGTTGCAGCCTTTGCGCTCCCCATGTTTATAGTCTTAATGGAATTTAAACCCTCTTCTTCCTCTTTTCTCCCTTTTTAGTTTAGTCCCTGTGGCTATTTCCAATTTTCTACTTTGTCTCCAGCTGCTTTGGGGGAGGGTTGCTTTTCCCATGTTCTTCTCCCCCTTCTCCCAGTCTCTGTCCTCTCTCCGCCTGCAAAAGTGGCTCTCCTTGCCCGCCACCGGCTTTTCTCTCCCCAATTTCCCTTCTCCACGCCACATACCTGCTGAATTCTGTGGTTCAGGTGGTGCAGATTGTTGTGTTAATCCTCCAGTCAGTTTTTTAGGTGTGTAGGATGGTTTAGTGTTGGTCTGGCTGTATTTCATGGATGCAAGACACACAGAAAACTTCCATGCTGTTCCACCATCTTGGCTCCTCCTGGAATTTATTTTTGTATTATGCATTTTGGTTTAATATCCTGTGGTTAGCAAACATATCTTGTATTATTTTTAAGCCTCTTAAATTGCTTGAGTTTTATTTTATTGTTGGAATATAGTATAATTCATTGACTGCTATATGTGCATTTAGAAATAATGTGTTGTGTGTTTTTTTTTAACATGTAAATTAGGTCAAAGTGGTTGACAGTGTTGTTCAGATATTCCATATCCTTACTGATTTTTTGACATTGGGCTGTTTCCCCCTGTCTGTGCAGTGGCCTGGAAACTGTCCCCTGACAGCAAATTGGGGGCAATTGTAGATCTCAATTGCTTTCTTCTCCTTTTCTTAGAAGAAACAGTCTTATGCAGTCTATTTGCAAATGTCTGAAAACATGTTTTGATATATTTGTCCATTTCACATTATTTAACCTGAGCTTGTGAATCTAACCATTGTTACTCCATTATGGCTCAAATTTGAAGAAACTCTATTTTATTTCTATTTTTTATTTTTCTTGTGAAATTTTCTCATATATTATTGATGTTTCACCACGTCAGCTTTTTCATTTGCATCACTGCAAATTTTTCCTTTATCGACCTTTTCATATAATCTTTTCATGTAATCCTTATGTCCCTATAAGATTTTCTGATCTCCTTCCTTGGACTTTATACTTTGTCCTTATTTTTCAAAAGGGTCCTTTGTCTCTTCTATTAAACCCTTTCCAGGACTATGCTTTTTCTTCTGAATCTTCAGGATAATTTACCGCATCTTTTTTTCTTCATAATATTTTTAATTTAAAAAATTAGATTTATTTTTTAAGGAAATTTTAGGTTTACAGAAAAATTGAGTAGCAAATACAGAGTTCACATGTACCTCTCAAACCTCCAGTTTTCCCTTTTACTAACATTTTGTATTCATATGCTATGTTACCATTGATGAGCTAATATTGATTCAATATTGCTAACCAAAATACAGAGTTTACATCAGCGCTTGCTGTGTGAATGAGGCAGAAACATATGGAACCTATGTAAAAAGATGAATCTATAAGACAGATAAATTACACCTTTTCTGAGAAGAAAAAATGTGATAATGATGAATTGTTTGTTTGTTAAATGATGCAAGGGAGGGAGTGAAATGATTGAGCCTAACAGCTGCAATTTCACTGGGAAGTGATAGATAAGGTACTCTTGTGGGAAACACATCAAGTAGGGGAAGCATATTTTGAAGTAAAAGTATACATAAAATAAATAGTAAATGTCTATTTTCATTTCTAAATACTTTGTGAATAATTTTTTTTCTCTCATTGCTCACTTAAGTAAAATTGCATTTACAAAAACTCTACGGACACACACAACTGAGGCAGAAAATTGAAACAGTGCATCATTGAGAACTACTAGTGTCTTAACCCTCTGGGGGTGGTTCTAACTGTGAGTAATCCTGGATCTAATTCTCAGGTGCCTAGGGGAGTCTTCAAAGGTTAGGTGAGTGCCGAATTTCATTCACAGTAAGAAGGAGGAATGTTTGAAAAATGGTTTGACTCTTTGGAGGTCTCTGCAGGGTTCAATTTTCTTGGTTTGCTCTACAACAAATGGAAAAAATAGTTTATGACATATTCAGTCTGAGATTCTAGGGAAGACATGACCATTTTACATTTCATTTTTCTCAAATATATGTGACATTCAACCTGTGAATTCTACAATTGCTGAAAATATGCATGTATACATTTTTATAATATTTTACAATTCACTTATAATACTACTCATAGTCAGTATAAGTCTTTTTTAAAACAACTGCTAAATTAATCATGAGTTGCATGTCAGATATTCTAAACTGGCATTCTTCATTTTATCACAAATGAGAATTTTATAAATTATTCCTTCAGTATACTTTATTGACTTGGAAAGTAGTCAAACTACTTTCATATTAACACTGAGGGAAAAAAATCTACCTAATTAAATGCTCAGAAATTTTTATTTCTTTCATGTTATATTGATTAAACATATAAAATCATATCTTTTCAAAGGGCCATATTTCATTCTTTCTCATTGCCACGTAGTACTCCATTGAGTATATAAACCATAATTTCTTTATCCATTCATCAGTTGATGGACATTTAGGCTCTTTCCATAATATGGCTATTGTTGAGAGTGCTGCTATAAACATTGGGCTACAAGTGGCCCTATGCATCAGTACTCCTGTATCCCTTGTAGCAACGTGGATGGAATTGGAGAGTGTTATGCTAAGTGAAATAAGCCATACAGAGAAAGACAGATACCATATGGTTTCACTCTTATGTGGATCCTGAGAAACTTAACAGAAACCCATGGGGGAGGGGAAGGAAAAAAAAAGAGGTTAGAGTGGGAGAGAGCCAAATCATAAGAGACTTAAAAACTGAGAACAAACTGAGGGTTGATAGGGGGTGGGAGGGAGAAGAGGGTGGCTGATGGGTAGTGAGGAGGGAACCTTTTGGGATGAGCACTGGGTGTTGTATGGAAACCAATTTGACAATAAATTTCATATATTGAAAAAATAAATAAAGTTACAACCTTTTTAAAATTGAAAAAAAATCATATCTTTTCAAAATAATTAGAATTGTAATACAAGTTAAAGTAGTTACTCTTCTCAAATACGAAGATTATCAGTATTTCTTAAGTTTATATACTTTTCTTATGATTCTAAGGAATTCTCTGGTCTGCTTGTTTTAATTTCATTCAGAATTTCCATGCCCAATATGTGGTTTTATAATAATTTTAATTTCTCCTAGCATTTATTAATATTATTTTTAAATATCTTATATAGAAAGTTCCATAAAAGCATTTATTGGACATGTTGTCAAGGGAAAAATTCAGAGAAAACAACAAAAAGGTATGCAGGAGCCAAGGTTTGGAAAGTTAAAGATGTATGTAACACAAAGATTGGTATTTAAATCAATATGATAAAAAGATTAGTTTTCATAAATCAGTAATAAGCTTTAATGGTTCCATTAGACTTGGAGGAGATGTGATGGGGATAAAAGTAGAAAAGGGACAAGAGTCAAAGGACCTTTGTAAGATGTTGGACTCCCCAGTTCAGTTTCATTAGCCAGTAATCAGTAACAGACCTAGATATATGGCTTTTTTCCATTAAAATCAGCCAGTAATTCCTTTCTTCCAAGGCAATGTTCACAATTGGGAGAGTTTTGGCAATGACTGGAGACATTCTAGGTGGTCACAACTAGGAGTAAGGGAGTGTTAGTAGCACCCAGTGAGCAGAAGCTACAATGATACTAAACATCTTACAATGACCAGGACAAATCACCATACGAAGAAGCATCTGGACCAAAATGTCAGCAGTGCCAAGATTGAGAAACACAGCTCTAGGGCAAAATGGGAATATTTCTTCTTCTAATTTCTATCCCTCATGCTGTCTTTCAGAAATCCCCTCCCCACCCCCTTGAGTCTACCCTTGGTGTTCATTTTAGTTTGGTTTACTTGTAAACAAATGTCATGGATCAATATGATGATGGACTTTGAAGAGAGTGACAACTATATAATCACAACACACTCCTTTGTTTTTGAAGGTAATTTTTAATATCTTTATTGGAAAAATATATCTTCAAAGTGTAATATTTCCAACATTTTAAATGTGTGACATTTATTTCTGCCTCATGACATATTTTGGATTAATAATATATTTTCTCTGCTGATAGTTTTCAATTAATTTTTGGGTTTGAGGTGCATTTTTTCTCTTTAAAACTTGGTTCAGGATAGATAATTTGTTAATTGCTAATTTTCCACCAATGTCTCTGGAAAAAAGCATTTTGACCCTAAAATTTCTGGCATCCATATTCTAGGACAAATGATAGCAACCCCTTCCTGCTTAAAAAGAGCTATAAAGTATGAATTAAACCACCAAAGTGTCATTAGTGCTAAGATGATTTATCAGGTTCTGTTAAGAGCATTCTTAAAGTAAGAGAAGAGAGAGGGATGTGTTTTGGGGATTTGTTAATTTCCGAGCCATGACACAGGACTCTTATTAGAATAAAATCTTGTCTTTATATCCAGTGTGTGTGTGTGTGTATGTGTGTGTGTGTATATATATATATGTATATATATATATATATACATATATATATATATATATATATATATATATATATATACATATATATATAGCACAAGTAACCACAAAGCCCATGAAGTAGACCAGCTCATTTATGAGAGATAGCTGATATTCCTGGGACTAGATTGGATTATTATACCAGCTTTAACACTAGCTGTTGGACTCATTTCTTACTTGAAGTAGGGATTAGCTTTATAATTGATTTAACCTATATTTGTAGTATTGGCTTGAAATCAAATTAAACTTTATAGTTATACTACTGTCAATTTTGACCTTATTTCTATACTAGATTTTTTTTTAAAGAAATTACAGTCACAACTATGTGTGTCAACTATCTACCATCTTGAAATTGAGTTAAAAGCTGTGTAGCATAGTCAGCAAGTGACTGGAATTCTCTGCCAGACAAATCAACGTTTGATTTTCTAACCCACAACTTAATAGTTGGGTAACCTTAGGAAAGTGTTCTTACTTTCCAGGCTTGGCATATGATAGCAATCAATGATATTTATAGCTGATCATGTTTTGTATGCTTTTCCCAGAACTAAAGTATTTATATAATTAAACATAAGTGGCTCAAACAATTTATATTTTCAGATTTTTCTCTCTGACACTTTCCTCTTTCTTTTTTCCCTGCTTCCCTCCCCTCCAAACACAAGGTAACATAGTAAAGTTTTTATACACATATGAGTATTACATTTTGACCTAGTAATAGTTTTATGAAGATTAAATAAGACAGTGTATGTAAAGTGCTACATTCTTTGTCTTGGACATATCAATAGCTCAATGATTTTTAGTCGTTATTCTTTCCAAAGGACAAATATATCATAGTGAAATGATTTTTTAAATAATTTATGAGAAACAATTCACTTAAGAATAGCAAACATAAGGGCACCTAGGAAGCTCAGTCAGTTAAGCATCTGCCTCTTGATTTTGGCTCAGGTCATGATCTCAGGGTAGTGAGATCGAGCCCCTCATTGGGCTCCATGCTGGTGTGGAGCCTGCGTAAGATTCCCTCTTTCTCCCTCTGCACCCCACCCCACCGCTCATGCGTGATCTCCCTCTCTCTCTCTAAAAAAAATAGCAACCATATATTTTTAGTAGTAGTAATCTTCATTTCTTTAAGGCTTGTATGTGATTTTTAAAAATTATATCACAGAATCTTAGATTTTAAGGCATCTTTGGTGTCAGTTAGTCTCTAGATCGGGGGGGGGGACGGTGAGAGCTAAAGATGTTTCAGAATATGCCAAAATTGTCTTTGAAGCAACCTCTGTTTATGATTGATCAAAGTGATCTACTTCCCTTTCACTGAGAAGCCAAGAGAGATTGTCTCCCTTGAGATGTGTTTAGAGGAAAAAAAAAAGGAAACATCAGTTTGGACTTTCTGAGTTCAAATGAAATAATATAATACAGTGAGAAGCATATTCATTTCCACATTTGTTCCAACTTTTAAATGAATAATAACTTGCTTAGAGAAGGTTTTTTAATATCTCAATCATTTGCAAGAAAGAAGCTGTCCTTTATTTGCTCCCTTTCAATTTGATGTGTGTTTTCCCTTCAATTTAAAATAGATTTAAATAAGTTGACTAACCAGTAGAAGCAATGCTGACTGACAGAAAGACTGCCTACTCCATAGACTGAGTAATCATAATTTTGAGTTTTAGTGGATAATGAAAATTAAGGGAAATCCGGACTGGTTTCAGGACAAATTAAAGCGTGTCTTAGTTGATAGTTTCTAATTTGCAACCTAAATGTTTCTTCGTGATTTCTATCTTCCCAAATGTAAATACCCTCATCTATTTTTATATATAAAATGGTTATAATAAGTTATATAATGAAAAATTTCCTTATTGTTGCAGTTAATCATTTACACACAGTCTTGCAGAAATAGGAACTTAAAACCAATGCTTTATTGTTCTACATGCCTGTGTCTTGTAGCTTGCGGAAGTAAAATGATATAGAAATGTCATTTTAACTGCTGTCTTAGTAATCTTTATCATAATTTATAAATTAGTGTGCAAATGTTTGATGTTGGGAAATGGGGAATAGGTACGCAGACCAACCTTCCTTCAGAAGCGAGACATTTATTTTATATACATCTCGTAAGTTTGATCTGGCACCATGAGAGTCAGACCTTGGGAATAGTGATGAGCTGATCTTTGTGAATGTAATTAAGTGAAAGATTTTGATATGAGAAAAGCATCCTAGATTATCTGGGTATAATCCAATGACAAGACCTGAGTCCAATGACAAGACCATATGAGAGACACATGGAGGAAAGGCATAGAAAAGAAGAAGCAATGGGATGACAGAGGTAGAAGTGAAAATGATGTGGCCACAACCTACAGAATGCCTAGAGTTGCCAGAAGCTGGAATAGGTAAGAACAGAATGCCCCCTCAAATCTCTGGAAGGAACATGGCCCTGCTGCCACCTTGATTTCAGACTTCTGGCTTCCAGAACTGTAGCAGAATAAGTCTCTGTTTTTTGTTATTTTTTTTCAATGTTCATTTATTTATTTTGAGAGAGAGGGAAAGAACACAGATGTGTGAGCAGGGGAAAGGGCAGAGAGACAGACAGGGAGAGAGAGAATTCCTAGCAGGTTCTGCACTGTTAGCTTAGAGCCCCAGTTGGGGCTTGATCTCATGAACTGTGAGATCATGACTTGAGCTGAAATCAAGAGTCAGATGCTTAACTGACTAAGCCACCAAGGTGCCCCAAGTCTCTGTTGTTTTAAGCCACTAAATTTGTGGCAATTTGTTACAGCAGCAACTAAACAAAACTGAATAGCTTGTATTATCAACCTCATGAGCGGATTAGTAAATGCTTTAGATGACAGAGTTTGCCATGAGGTAGTGAAGCTCACTGATTCTGTGTTTGGACATCCTATTGATGTAAATAGTTTGTTTATACCTTCCTTCTGCTTACTGCAGTGGATTCCTTTAACAATTCTCCCTGTCACAAAGAAGCATGATCTGTGCGGTTGCTCAAAAACATAGAGAAGCTCTTCAAATGGATTAGAAATGTGTTAGAGTTGCTGGTATGTGAGCAACAAAAGAAAGCTGTTTCCTTCACAGCAGCCATATTTCTGAGGAGCCAGTATTGGGTTTTTTGTACCCCCTTTTGTTTCCTTATATTATTGCCACATTAGAAATCCTTCATAGGGAATTAAAACTTCCTTAGTCAGGTGCCAAGATGGATGGCGTGCACCAGTTTGTCAATTCTTTTCCTTGGTTCCTAACACCATATAGTGGCAAAGGATGAATGCAAACGTTGTTTTCTCCCTTGACAAACAGAAACATTTTTCTCATTAGTCTCCCTCTTGCTGGAAACTCACACCCTCTTTCCCTGTGCCTCCATTTACTTAAAGCAGAATTGGATCAGATTCACTTCCAATGTTGCGATTTTCTCTCTCATTTGCTACACACCTGCTTATCTTGTTCTCATACCGGAAAGAACCATAACATGCATGTAAGGTTTCACGTGTTTTTAAATTTAACATTATATATAGACTCAGCAAGTTGTGCTGACATTTTAATGACATCATAAAGTAATTTATATTATATCTAAGACAGCATGCTACTTTTGGAATACTTTCTTAGTTTGCCTGTCATCTTAGAGATGTAGCAATTAATCAAGTAGTGTTTATGATGTTTAGAAGATTGAATAAGAAAATTGCTTTCAACTTTCAATGACTTGGCATAATGTGACTTATGTTACCATCAATGGGTTTATCGCTGAACTAAACTGATTACACTTCCTAATATACACTTCACATTTCCTATCCTCCAGCCATATTGCAAATCGGTGGGCACCACAGTGTATACTGTATCCTTATTGATTTAAGCTGTGAATCTATGACCTTTAGATAGATGCTTTGCCAGATGACTGAAACTAGTTTAGGCTCTGCCAAATGGTTGCTATTTTTTTTCTTTTTTTTTGAAATGAGGTTTCTGAAGAAATGCATCTACGAAGGGAAAGAAAGCTGCTGTAACTTCGTGAGGCACGTTGGCAAAACAGCAGTTGATCTATATTTTGTTCACACACATGGTAAAATTGCTACCTTGTCTTTGTTTTCCCCTTTCATGCAAATAAATGCATCCAATGTTGGTTGACTGTACAATACATGTAAAGGGAAAGAAAGCTGAATAGTTAACTCATCCAATGTAAGTATTACCAGAGTATGAGCTTTCATATCGTAAAGATCTTGGTTTAAATCCCGGATGTGCCACTTAGTAGTTTTGTGTTCTCAATCCAGGTTACCTAAATTTTGAAGCCTATCTGTAAAATAGGGGATAATTCTATTGATGTTATGCTATTAGATTATATAGAAGTTAAGTGGTTAATAACCTATAAATATAGTGCTCTGTACATTTCCTGTAAGTGCTCAATTAGTGCTGGCTGGTGGTGTTTGATAATCCAGACAGAAGGCTTTCATAAGTCATAACAGGATATTTTAGCTTTTGAATGTATATACATTATAAAACTGAAAGTAATAGTACCTTAAAAGACTTAACTGATGATAGCTAAGGTAACAGAGACCCAGAGTGATTAAAAGTCATGCTTAGCATCACACGCCTGATTAGAGGTAATGTTGAGACTAGAATCAAGTTTGCCAGCTTCTTGGAAAATGTATTCTCCTAAAAACTGTGTGGGTTTATCCTAAATGCCCTCTTTTTATCCAGGTTTGCCAAGTTTAGCGAATAAAAAGACAGTGTGCTCAGCTAAATTTGAATTTCATATAGATATCAAATGATTTTTTAGTTTGCATATGCTCCATGCAATATTTAGGACATACTTAAATATAAAAATATGCAATAATCAATAACACTAAATACTATGCAATACTAAATAATACTAACATATATAATACTAAATGAATTAAAATTACAATCTTTACAGCATATTTGTACTAAAAATGATATATCATCTGTCTGAAGTTCAAATTGAACAGAGCATCCTGTATTTCCTCTGGCAATCTAATTTTCATCACTGGTGTTTTATAAACGATTTTAAGTTTTTTGCTCATTTTGTCTATTCTTGGCAGCCCTAGATCACTTTTCAGCCATCTAAATAATTTAAAAAACAGATGTGTACAAAGCACAGACATAAATTGATGTGGTAGATTTTCATGAACCCTAAATGAAAGCTGGTCTCATACTTCTCTTCTATGGCCTCGTTCTCACCACCAAAGAGTCATTCCTTCTTCTTGATATGTTTTCGATGGTCAGAATCTTAACTGTTTGTAGTATGTTGTACAAGGTTGTCTCATAAGTATAGATATATTTGGACTTTATTATCTAAGTGGTTGTGTATGGAAAAATCCACGTTAGGAAAAGACTACTGGTTAGCTCACAAGACGTAAGTCCAAATGATCCCCTTTCATTTGGACCTCACTGTTTTCCTGGAACTCACTTCAATGTACCATTCTCCCCACCAAACTCGACTATGGAAAGCCGGAAGTGGGTACGATCATGAACTACAACAGGTGGGAGCAGTGTGATGCCAAAAAGCTTGCCCCCATATCCTTCTAGGATGCTTGTAACTCTGGCGTGTCATCATTCTCCGGCTCTGAATGCCTCCTGTAATCAAAGGCCACCGCAGGAGAGAGCCCTTGGGAATGTATTGCCCCATCAACTGATGTAGACCCTGATAGTGTGGCTCGCATTGCTTCTAAGACTCATCAAATAGTGCCTGAACTTCCCTTTATTCTGAAGGCTTAATTCAAGGACTCTTCGAACAAATTGCTTTCTTGTATTAAATGAGAATTGTTACCCACTCGGGGAGAAGGAGCTGGGTAGGGAGCCATTAGTATGAAGGTTCACACAGCTGTGGTAATAGAGTTGTTTGTCTCAGATTTTCCACAGCGCTTTTCATTTGTTTCACATGGTCACGGAGCTTATAACAAGTGAAGAGAAAAATGCACTCAGAATTGTTCTTTTCATTCAAGAAACGATTAGTTTATTCACACGTTATCATAAGTCATTCCTTTGCCTTAGCATCTGAGCAAATGCATTGTAAGTTGTGAAATTGCATCTTATTGGACCTGTGAACTCTTTGATAATCCTACATTATCTCATGCAACAACAGTAAACTCCACAAGGCAGCTGTTATTCGGCTGAATTCCAGAAATTCTGATTTCCTATGATTGTTTTGGACAAAATGTTTATGATTTAAGGTGAAATAGCATAAACATCATATTGAGAAGCAATGTGGGTATAGACAAAGGTAATGTAGATTCTGTGTCTAGATGCCTGGATTCTAGTTGTAGGATTCTATATACACCACAAACTAATTGTATTTACTTGATCAAGTCTCTTTAATGTATTTAGGTTTTAGTTTTATTCACTTATAAATAGGGATTGTAGGGTAATTATTATTATGGTAGTCTCAGAGAATATGGGGGAATCATTCTTCATTCTTTTCTTTCTTGCTTTCTATCACAGGTTGCATAAAATCTGTCAGCAAATTATGTTGCATATTATTTTTTAAAATGCTTACTTTTGAGAGAGAGAGAAGTGGGGGAAGGGGCAAAGAGAGGGGGACAGAGGATCTGAAGCAGGCTCTGAGCTGACAGCAGAGACGCCCATGTGGGGCTCGAACGCATGAACTGCAAGATCATGACCTGAGCCAAAGCTGGATGCTTAACCGACTGAGCCACCCAGGCGTCTGTTGCTTATTATTAAAATATATTATGATATTTTTTACCACCTTCACTGCTGTCATTTTTACAGAAGTACCCTCTACTCATGCCTGAATTGTTGCATTTGACTCTTCACTGGTGTCCCTTTTTACATTCTTACCTACACCCTACCTTGGAGTGTTGGGTGGGCTAAATGGGTGATGGGCATTAAGGAGGGTACTTATTGAATTGAGCACCGAGTGTATGTGAAAAATATGTAAGTGAAAAATCACTAAATTCTACTTATTAAAGCATTATTACACTTTTTGTTAACTAACTTGGATTTAAATAAAATTAAAGGAAGTAAATTAAAAAGTAAAGTAAAATAAAAATTCTAAGAGCAAAGGCCACTTTGTTCTCCTACTAAAAATTAAACAAATAGATAAATAAAATTTTAAAAATAATTCTTTAAAAACATGAATCAGATCATGTCCCTCCCATGCTCAAGAATCTCCAGTAGTTTCCCATCTCATTCTAAGTAAAAGTCAAGGTCCTTATAATGGCATAGCAACAAAACTTTGCTTGTGTTGGTCCTCTTTTGGTTTCTGGGCCTTCGCTCCCTTCAATGTGCTCTTTCACATCTTTCTCAGCGTCCCAACCATTCTTCAACCTTGGGCCTTACCACTTGCCTCTCCTCTGCCTGAGATGTTCTCCTTTACAGAATCCCTGACTCTCCCCTTTACAGAATCCCTGACTGACTCTCTCCCCTTTTTGAAATCTCTGCTCAATTCTCATCTTCCTCGTGAGGCCACTTCTAAATATCCTCTTAAACAGTCCAACTCTCCACCCCCTACACTCCTCATTCCCTTGTCTGATTTATTTTCTCCATGACATTTATCACCTTCCCTCCCACAATATGATTATCTAATTTTTTTTAAACTATCTCTCTCCTCATACTAGAGTTGAGTCTTCATGAGGCAGTGTTTTTTTTGTTTGTTTGTTTGTTTTTTTCTGTATTGCTCACTATGCATTCCCAAAGACTAGGAGAGTGCTTGACACATTGTAGGTGAAGAATAAATACATATCGAGGGAAACAGTGATGGGATAAATTAACATGCAAATAATGAACAGAATGCACATGAAACTTTATATTTAGTCATGTTTAAATCTCTCAGTAATGCTAGTGAGAAGATACTATTATTAGATCTATTTTGGAGTTAATGAGGAAACAAGAAGTTTAAGTTCACAAATTTACTTTAAGAATATAGCTGCCAGGCTTCAAAGTCCATGTTTATTATCCTTCTATTATACTATCTTCACCAAGATGATATATAATAAAGCAGTTTGCAAAGGATAAAGCACTGTCATAAATGTGTAGTAATATATAATAACAAGTAGAAGGATTCTTGTGTGTGTGTGTGTGTGTGTGTGTGTGCGCACGCACTCTAAGAAATAAAAAATAAAGCAAGATAATTTATTTTGTCTTTTAACTTTGGTCCATATTCAAAATTGGACATGTGTCCATATAAGTACGTCATATATACATATTTATCCCTTATGTAATTTTCTACTATTCATGCTGTGGAACCTTTTAACTACTATTTCTGGCTCTTTGGTAGCATTTCTCAACTTTAGATGCAAGAGGAGAGTAAACAAGGATAGTTTGGTTAAAGTTCTTACACTGAGTCATCTTCTTTGTAATAAAATCTACATAATATACACTGAACATGCATTTTTGATGGGAACTATATACATTTTTCCTTCCTATATTACATAAAAGCTCTAAGTTTGGAGTAGATATAGATTAGAGCAAGAGAGACGTTTTAGGAGGCACTATATGTATTTCAATATTCTAAACTTAACTCAGTCATTTACTGCTTTCATGATTTATGCTTAACTACATTTGAACTGTAATACTGGCTAATTAATATTTTTCTTTAAATAGGCTGAGTATTTCTAGTTAAATTCATAAATACCTAAGCAACAAAATGGTCATTTTTTTGGTAATATGCCTTAAATTAATAAAAATTAAAATTTTTACAAAGTTTATCCATATGCCAATGGAAATAACCAAGCTTTCCACACATGAGGTATGCATTTTATATGTTTGCCTCATTTTCGAAAATAATGACAGAATAGAATTGAATTTACCTTTGAGGAGACATTGGAAAGATCCATACAATCGAGGTGCCTTCATGGTTGGTGCTTGTGTATACCACACAGTCTCAGGTAGAAGCGAAAAGATAAGTATTTGGGGTAAATGTCAAAATGGTTGAATAGTAAAAAGCAATATTCTGCTGAGGCAAAAGATTTCTTTTAAAACTTGAGTTTCTGATATACAAAAAGTACACTAATCAGCCTTCAACAGAGAAACAGAAGAATATATTTATTATGAGCAATTGGCTCACATGGTTATGGAAACTGAGAAGTCCCATGACCTACTGTCTGAAGACCCACAAAGCTGATGGTATAATTCAGTCCAAGTCTGAGGCCTGAGAGCCAGGGAAGTGGATGGTATAAATTCCAGTCCAAGAGCTAGAGAAGGTGAGGCGAGGTATCTCAGTGCAAGCAGTGAGGTGAGGAAAAAAAGAGAATTCCTCCTTCTGCCTTTTGTTCAATACAGGCCCACAACAGATTAGCTGATGCCCACCCACATTGGAGAGTCCACTGGTTCAAATACCAATTACGTCTGGACACACCCTCATAGACACAACCAGAAATAATGCTTAATCTGGGCATCTTGTAGCTAGTTGACACATAAAGTTAACCATTACAAGGAGACATCTGAAAATTTATAAAAATATTAATTTTTGATTGTTATCTTCTTAGGAAAAAGGTTAACATTAAAAAATAATCAAAATGACTTCATAGAAATGCAGCGTTCATACTGCAGTGATCTCCACCCTCTTCATTCACTCACATCAGGAGCAACTCCCCTTTTGTACCTTGTTAAAAATGGATCTACATTCCGAGTTTTAAAAATTTCCTCTTTCTTTCAATTTTTTCATACACATGTCATTATTAATTTTTCTCTTTGATATTTGGTTTTCGAATCCCTCCTCTTCATAGACTGTCAGTTTCTTTTTAAATTTCACTTTCCTGCCTTACTAACGTAGACCTGCACATTAAGATATTCTAATTTTTTAACTTTGTTTTTCTAGTATAACAGACTTGTCAATCTGCCTCGGGTAAAATACGCCTTTGAACTTCATGCTTCCATTTCTGAGTTGCCAACATTGTCGGAGGAAATCTTTACTGTTTGGTTTCAAAACAAATTGAAACGTTACATTCAATTTTGCTTTTACATGGACCAGCAATCTTTTCACTCCATCTATATAAAATTCTTTACAGTGAATGTCAATATTTTCTGTTCTCGTTAGAATTATAGATGACCCCATTTCCGTGAAGACCCTAACTAAAAATTTTGGCAGGATGTAAGTCTCTGGAGTAGATGTCATCAAGGGACGGTAATTAAATAATTAAGAGATAAATACTTTCTCATTGCCAAGTAGTATTCCATTTTATATATATGCCACACCTCTTCTTCTTCTTCTTTTTTTTTTTTTTTTTGGTTAAAAATGGTTGTGTTTTTATTTGGTTTTAGAAAAAAGAAATTACAAGTACAGGTGTTATTGATAAACACAGTAATTAGTATAATTTTGATTTTTTCTTTTAATTTTTTTTTCAATTTATAGCCGTCCAAATTAGTTAGCATATAGTGCAACAATGATTTCAGGAGTAGATTCCTTAGTGACCCTTACCCATTTAGCACATCCCCCCTCCCACAACCCCTCCAATAACCCTCTGTTCTCCATATTTAAGAGTCTCTTTGGTTTTGTCCCCCTCTCTGTTTTTATATTATTTTTGTTTCCCTTCCCTTATGTTCATCTGTTTTGTCGCTTAAAGTCCTCATATGAGTGAAGTCATAGAAATTTGTCTTTCTCTGACTGACTAATTTCACTTAGCATAATACCCTCCAGTTCCATCCATGTAGTTGCAAATGGCAAGATTTCATTCTTTTTGATTGCTGAGTAATAGTCCATTGTGTGTGTATATATATACCACATCTTCTTTGTCTATTCATCCATTGATGGACATTTGGGCTCTTTCCATACTTTGTCTATTGTTGATAGTGCTGCTATAAACGTGGGGGTTCATGTGTCCTTTCGGAACAGCACACCTGTACCCCATGGATAAATGCCTAGTAGTGAAATTGCTGGGTCATAGGGTAGTTCTATTTTTAGGTTTTTTAAATTTATTTTTATTTTTTTTAACGTTTATTTATTTTTGAGACAGAGAGAGACAGAGCATGAATGGGGGAGGGTCAGAGAGAGGGAGACACAGAATCTGAAACAGGCTCCAGGCTCTGAGCTGTCAGCACAGAGCCCGACGCGGGGCTCGAACTCACGGACCGCGAGATCATGACCTGAGCTAAAGTCGGCTGCTTAACCGACTGTTTACTTTTCTGAGGAAACTCTGTACTGGTTTCCAGAGTGGCTGCACCAGCTTGCATTGCCACCAACACTGCAAAAGAGATCCTCTTTCTCCACATCCTTGCCAACATCTGTTGTTGCCCGAGTTGTTAATGTTAGCCATTCTGACAGGTGTAAGGTGGTGTCTCATTGTGGTTTTGATTTGTATTTCCCTGATGATGAGTGATGTTGAGCATTTTTTCACGTGTTGGTTGGTCATCTGGATATCTTCTTTGGAGAAATGTCTATTCATGTCTTTTGCCCATTTCTTCACTGGATTAGTTGTATTTTGGGTGTTGAGTTTGATCAGTTCTTTATAGATTTTGGTTACTAACCTTTCTCTGATATGTCATTTTCAAATATCTTCTCCCATTCCATCGGTTGCCTTTTAGTTTTGCTGATTGTTTCCTTCGCTGTGCAGAAGCTTTTTATTTTGATGAGGTCCCTTTTTATTTTGATGAGGTCGCATTAGTTCATTTTTGCTTTTGTTTCCCTTGCCTCTGGAGACATGTTGAGTAAGAAGTTGCTGTGGCCAAGATCAAAGAGGTTTTTGCCTGCTTTTTCCTCGAGCATTTTGATGGCTTCCTGTCTTACATTGAGGTCTTTCATCCATTTTAAGTTTATATTTGTGTATGGTGTAAGAAAGTGGTCCAGGTTCATACTTCTGCATGTCTCTGTCCAGTTTTCTAAGCACCACTTGCTGAAGAGATTGTATTTATTCCACTGGATATTCTTTCCAGCTTTGTCAAAGATTGGTCATATGTTTGTGGGTCCATTTCTGGGTTCTCTATTCTGTTCCATTGATCTGAGTGTCTGTTCTTGTGCCATACTGTCTTGATGATTACAGCTTTGTAGTATAGCGTGAAATCTGGGATTGTGATACCTCCTGCTTTGGTTTTCTTTTTCAAGATTGCTTTGGCTATTCAGGGTCTTTTCTGATTCCATACAAATTGCAGGATTGTTTGTTCTAGCTCTGTGAAGAATGCTGGTGTTATTTTGATAGGGATTGCATTGAATATGTAGATTTCTTTTGGTAGTATCGACATTTTAACAATATTTGTTCTTCCTATCCAGGAGCGTGGAATCTTTTTCCATTCTTTTGTGGCTTCTTCAATTTTTTTCATAAGCTTTCTATAGTTTTCAGTGTATATATTTTTTACCTCTTCAGTTATATATATTCCTGGGTATTTTATGGGTTTTGGTGAAATTGTAAATGGGATTAATTCCTTGATTTCTCTTTCTGTTGCCTCATTGTTGGTGCATAGGAATGCAACCTTTTTCTGTGCATTGATTTTATATCCTGCAACTTTGTTGAATTCATGAATCAGTTCTAGCAATTTTTTGGTGGAATATTTTTGGGTTTTCCATACAGAGTATCCTGTCATCTGCAAAGAGTGAAAGATTGACCTCCTCCTGGCCAATTTGCATGCCTTTTATTTCTTTGTGTTGTCTGATTGCAGAAGCTAAGACTGCCAATATTATGTTGAAGAACAATGGCAAGAGTGGATATCCCTGTCTTGTTCCTGACCTTAGGGGGAAGCTCTCAGTTTTTCCCCACTGAGGATGATATTAGTGTTGGGTTTTTCATACATGGCTTTTATGATCTCGAGGTATGCTCCTTCTATCCCTACTTTCTTGAGGGTTTTTTTCAAGAAAAGATGCTGTATTTTGTCAAATTCTTTCTCTGCACCTATTGATAGGATCATATGGTTCTTGTCCTTTTTTTATTGTTGTGATGAATCACCTTAATTGTTTTGCAGATATTGAACCAGCCCTACATCCCAGGTATAAATCCCACTTGGACGTGGTGAATGATTTTTCTTTTTTCTTTTTTAATTTATTTTAATGTTTTTACTTATTTTTGAGACAGAGACAGAGCATGAGCAGGGGAAGGGCAGAGAGAGAGAGAGAGAGACACAGAATCTGAAGCAGAGTCCAGGTTCTGCACTGTCAGCACTGAGCCTGATGTGGGGCTTGAACTCAAAAACTGTCAGATCATGACCTGAGTTGAAGTCAGACACTTAACTGACTGAGCCACCCAGGCGCTGCTGGTGAATAATTTTTCTAATGTATTGTTGGAACCAGTTAGCTAACATCTTGTTGAGGATTTTTGCATCCATGTTCATCATGGAAATTGTGCTATAGTTCTCCTTTTAGTGGGGTCTCTGTCTAGTTTTGGAATCAAGGTAATGCTGGCTTCATAGAAAGAGCTTGGAAGTTTTCCTTCCATTTCTATTTTTTGGAACAGCTTCAAGAGAATAGGTGTTCACTCTTCCTTAAATGTTTGGTAGAATTCCCCTGGAAAGCCATCTGGCCCTAGACTCTTGTTTTTTTGTCAGATTTTGATTACTAATTTGATTTCCTTACTGGTTATGGGTCTGTTCCAATTTTCTGTTTTTTCCTATTTCAGTTTTGGTAGTGTATATGTTTCTAGGAGTTTGTCCATTTCTTCCAGATTGCCCAGTTTATTGGTATAGAATTGCACATACTGTTCTCTTATTATTGTTTTTATTTCTGCTGTGTTGGTTGTGATCTCTCCTCTTTCATTCTGGATTTTATTTATTTGGGTCCTTTCCTTTTTCTTTTTGACCAAACTGGCTAGTGGTTTATCAATTTTGTTAATTCTTTCAGAGAACCGATTTCTGGTTTCATTGATCTGTTCTACTGTTTTTTTTGGTTTTGATAGCATTAATTTCTGCTCTAAATCTTTATTACTTCCTTTTTTCTGCTGGTTTTGGGATGTTCTTTTTCCATCTCTTTAAGGCATAAGTTTAGGTTATGTATCTGAGATCTGTCTTCTGTCTTTAGGAAGGCCTGGATTGCTATATACTTTCCTCTTATGACCGCCTTTGCTGCATCCCAGAGGGTTTGGGTTGTATGTTATCATTTTCATTGACTCCCATATACTTTTTAGTTTCCTCTTTAACTGCTTGGTTAGCCCATTCACTCTTTAGTAGGATGTTCTTCAGTCTCCAAGTTTTTGTTACCTTTCGAAATTTTTTCTTGTGGTTGATTTCGAGTTTCATAGCATTGTGGTCTGAAAATATGCATGATATGATCTCGATCTGTTTTTACTTACTTAGGGCTGATTTGTGTCCCAGTAAATGGTCTATTCTGGAGAACGTTCCATGTGCACTGGAGAAGAATGTATATTCTGCTGCTTTAGGATGAAATGTTCTGAATGTATCTGTGAAGTCCATCTGGTCTAGTGTGTCATTCAAAGCCATTGTTTCCTTGTTGATTTTGTGATTAGATGATCTGTCCATTGCTGTGAGTGGGGTGTTGAAGTCTCCTACTATTATGGTATTACTATTGATGAGTTTCTTTATGTTTGTGCTTAACTGATTTATATATTTGGGTGCTCTTACATTTGGTGCATAAATGTTTATAATTGTTATGTCTTTTTGGTGGATAGACCCCTTGATTATGATATAATGCCCTTCTGCATCTCTTGATACAGTCTTCATTTTAAAGTCTAGAATGTGTGATATAAGGATGGCTACTCTGGCTTTCTTTTGTTGACCATTAGTCTGATAGATGGTTCTCCATCCCCTTATTTTCAATCTGAAGGTGTCTTTAGTCTAAAGGGGGTCTCTTGTAAACAGCATATAGATGGATCTTGTTTTCTTATCTATTCTGTTACCCTATGTCTTTTGATTGGGGCATTAAGTGCATTGACGTTTAGAGTGAGTACTGAAAGATATGAATTTATTGCCATTATGATTCTTCTAGTGTTGGAATTTCTGGTGGTGTTCTCTGGTTCTTTCTAATCTTTGTTGCTTTTGGTATGTATGTATGTATTTACCTATTTATATTTTCATTTTCATCTTTTCTCCCCTTGGAGAATCCCCCTTTGGTCCTTTCTCATCTTCGTTGCTTTTGGTATTTATTTATTTATGTATTTATGTATTTATGTATTTATTTATTTATTTATTTATTTATTTATTTATTTATTTATTTTTTCATCTTTTCTCCCCTGAGAGAGTCCCCCTTAAAATTTCTTGCCGGGCTGGCTTAGTGGTCACAAACTTCTTTAATTTTTGTTTGTCTGGGAAACTTTTTATCTCTCTTTCTATTTTGAATGACAGCCTTGCTGGATAAAGAATTTTTGGCTGCATATTTTTATGATTCAGCACACTGAATATATCCCACCACTCTCTGGCCTGCCATGTTTCTGTGGATAGGTCTGCTGCAAACCTGACCTGTCTTCCCTTGTAGGTTAGGGACTTTTTTCCCCTTGCTGCTTTCATGATTCTCTCCTTGCTGAGTATTTTGTGAATATGACTATGATATGCCTTGTTGATGGTCAGTTTTTGTTGAATCTAATGGGAGTCCTCTGTGCTTCCTGGATTTTGATGTCTGTGTCCTTCCCCAGGTTAGGAAAGTTTTCTGCTGTGATATGCTCACATAACCCTTCTACCCCTATTTCTTTCTCTTCCTCTTCTGGGACCCCGATGATTCTGATGTTGTTACTTTTAAATGAGTCACTGATGGGGCGCCTGGGTGGCGCAGTGTGTTAAGCGTCCGACTTCAGCCAGGTCACGATCTCGCGGTCCGTGAGTTCGAGCCCCGCGTCAGGCTCTGGGCTGATGGCTCAGAGCCTGGAGCCTGTTTCCGATTCTGTGTCTCCCTCTCTCTCTGCCCCTCCCCCGTTCATGCTCTGTCTCTCTCTGTCCCAAAAAAATAAATAAACGTTGAAAAAAAAAATAAATAAATGAGTCACTGATTTCTCTAATTCTTAGTTTCTTTTGCCCTCATATCCCTCTTTTTTTCTGCTTCATTATTCTCCATACATTTGTCTTCTATATCACTGATTCTCTGTTCTGCCTCATCCATCCTTGCTGCCGTGGCATCCATCTGTGATTGCAGCTCAGTTATAGCATTTTTTATTTCCTCCTGAGTAGTTTTTACTTCTTTTATCTCTGCAGAAATGGCTTCCAGTTTATTTTTGACTCCAGCTAGTATTGTTATTATCGTGATTCTAAATTCTTGTTCGGATATCTTGCTTGTATCTGTGTTGGTTAAATTCCTGGCTGTCATTTCTTCATGCTTTTTCTTTTGGGATGAATTCCTTCATTTCATCATTTTGAAGGGAGAAAAGGAATTAATGAGGTAGAAAAATTAAAATGAAAAAAATTAAACTTAAAAAATATTAAAGTAAAAAATTAAAAACCGACACACACAAAAATTGAATAAATGATGTTAGATCCTAGGTGTGTTTTTGTCTGGGTGTTAGAAAGTGGTTTGCTAGATTAGAGAAAAAAGGGGGAAGAAAAAAAAGTAAATCGTTTGGGAATTTGAAAAAATGAATACACTGAAGTAGAATAAAATGAAATGATGGAAGTAAAATAGAATTTGAAAAAATTTACACAAAAGTAAAGAATATAGTAGAAAAAAGTTAAAGAAATATATTTTTATTAAAAATTAAAAATAAAATGATTTTTCCCCTTTCTGTATTCAAGAAAATGAAAAGAAATGAAAAAGAGAAGAAAAAGAAAAAAGAAATCATTTGAAAATTTGAGAAAGTGTATACACGATGTAGACTAATATAAAATGATGGAAGTAAAATAGAATTTGAAAAATTTACACAAAAGTAAAAACTATACTAAAAAAATGAAAAAAAATACTTTTAATAAAAATTGAAAATAAAAAAGAATTTTTCTCTTTCTGTATTCAAGAAGTAAAAAAGAGGAAAAAAAAGGAAATTGAATAGATGGGCATGCTCAGAGATTGAAATACGACTGAAATTACTTCGTTTGCCCCTAGAAATCAGACTTTGAAGCGCTTTATAGTCCATAAACTAGCCGGTGGTGAGAGTTGTGTTCTTGAGGAGAGAGGTTGGCCCAGTTGGGCCAGGCTTAGTGTAACAACTCTGTTCTCCATTAGATGGTGCTGCTAGCCTACTATGGTGGATTCTTGTAGCGCTTGTAGGTGAGTATGCGGATGCGCGGGAGCAGTGAAAATGGCATCACCCAGCTACCCAGTCTCTAGTATTGGAAATCTATATTCCCTGATCAGCAACTGTGCACCCGTCCTCTATCTTCAGCTTTTGTCCACTCCCTGACTTTTCACTATCCGTGACCGAGCCCCAGGCAGTACCTCTATCCCGAGTCTTGTCTCAGATGCAAATGTTTTCTCTGGCCCCCCCTTCTGAAGTACTGTGGCCTTGACCTGTTCAGCCCCTCTGTGGGAGGGTCTCACCAAGCAATAGCCGAATGTCGGCTGCACCCAGGAACACTTGCTGAACTGTGCTGCTGTCAGTGCCCCGAGACTGCGGCCAGTTTCTAGGCCACCCCAGAAAAAGTTTGCAAGATAGTGTAGTAGCAGCTTTTCAGGGGTTGTGGAAAATCATAACATACATCTGGCACCAGGCTTCACCCTTAACGACCTTGTTCCCACACCAGAGAATGTGGCCATTTTCTGGGGTCTGCTGGGACCAGGTGGCTTCAACAGTCTCTACCAAATGTCTTTCCAGCAGTGGAAGCACTTTTCCCCATGTGGCCAAACTTCCTGGACCCCACTCTATTCCTGGGGATTCACCCTTCCCTCCAGAACACTGCCAGTTAGCGAGCTGTGGAGTTGCAGACTCAATGTGCTCCCCCTGTTCACAGTATGAATGGAATTTAAACCCTCTCCTTTCTCCTTTCTCCCTTTTTAGTTTAGTCCCTGTGGCTGTTTCCAATTTTCCACTTTCTCTCCAGCTGCTTTTGGGGAGGGGTGCTTTTCCCGTATACTCCCCCCACCCCGTCTCCGTCCTCTCTCCGCCCACAAAAGCACCTCCCTACCCACAGCTTCTCACTCCCCAAGTTCCCCTCTCCATGCTGCGTGCCTGCTGAATTCTGTGGTTCAGATTGTGCAGATTATTGTGGTAATCCTCAGATCAGTTTTCTAGGTGTGCAGGATGGTTTAGTGTTGGTCTGGCTGTATTTCATGAATGCAAGGCACACAAAAAACTTCCATGAGGTTCCGTCATCTCAGCTCCCTTCCGTATTTCTTTATCCATTTATCAGTAATGTGGATGAAACTGGAATGTATTATGCTGAGTGAAATAAATCAGTCAGAGAAGGACAGATATCATATGTTTTCACTCCTATGTGGATCTTGAGAAACTTAACAGAAGACCATGGGGGAAGGGAAGGGAAATAAATAGTTACAAACAAAAAGGAAGGGAGGCAAACCATAAGAGACTCTTAAATACAGAAAATAAGCTGAGTGTGGATGGGGGTGGTAAGAGGGGCAAATGGGTGATGGGCATTGTGAAGGGCACTTATTGGGATGAGCACTGGGTGCTGTACATAAGCAATGAATCACGGGAATCTACCCTAAAAACCAAGAGCACATTTTACACACTGTATGTTAGCCAATTTGACAATAAATTATATTAAAAACAAAACAAAACAAAACAAAAAAAAATTATTGTTACATCTGGAAAAAAAAGGAGATAAATACTGGTTTGCTCTTTTTGGCATATAGTTGGAGAAGTTGTTCAGATGAACTCTTACATAAAAATAAACAAAAAATGTATATAAGACACTATAGGAGAAAAGTTTCAAAGAGCTCCTTAGAAAGAGTGTCAGAGTGACACTGAAGTCTACCTGTGTGTGACTGCAAAGGAAAAAAAATACTAAATGTAACCACAAGACAGCTCTCTCTTGGATTCTCAGCTTAAATTATATGGTTCAAAAATTCTGAAGTAATGAATGCACTTTAAAGTGGTTTGAAAATGTTAATGAGTTTCTGTAGCAATCTCTGGGTGTTAGGTTGTGAATCAAGAGAGATATATAGGGACCTACTGGCAATGTTTTATATCTTGAGTTGGGGGGGGTTGTTTTCTTTAAAACATACATTTAAAGTATACATGTATTTTTAAATATATATATATACATATACATATATATATGAATGTATGGATGCTATACATCATAATGAAAAATGTGTTCTGGATTATTTTCTTTGTTAGTGAAAGATATACGTTGGATATTTTCTTTTGGAGATCTTTGAAAGGAAGTGGCATCCATGGAAAGAGGTTTCAGTAAAGCTGAATAGGTGAATATAGTCAGTATGTCAATAAGAATAATGATCTTGCTTTTATAGGAGAGGTGTGTCTGATCACATAATGTAAAGGTTTAAAAGAAAGGCATATTAGGAGCCTCGTAGTCAAGAGTTAGGGTAAACAATGGAGAATTGGGAATATAGATTTTTAAAAAAAAAATTAATGTTTATTTTTGAGAGAGAGAGAGAGACACAGAGTGTGAGCAGGGGAGGGGCAGAGACAGGGAGAGACACAGAATCTGAAGCAGGCTTCAGGCTCTGAGCTGTTGCACAGAGCCCGATGCGGGGCTCTAAGATGATGACCTGAGCTGAAGTCGGATGCTTAACCAACTGAGCCACCCAGGCACCCCCATTTTTTTTAAATGCAGGAGAAAGAGTTTTATGAAGAATAACTACTGGGGATTGCATGATTTAAGGCAGTTTGAGGATTAGACAGTAGAATCACTAAGGTTTGGCATTGCTGTAGCCTTCATCAATCTTCCCTCAAAGCCTTCCATAATACAACTAAAATCTAAATAAATAAAATATTTTCTAAGCCATTGTCACCACTACTTCCCAATAGATTGCCAACCTGATGACTATCTTATTTAGAAATCCTGAAGCTGCTCCAGGAGTTGAGAAATATTCCAAGGAACTTATTATCAAGGGTCAAAGAGGGGAAAGGATAAAGATGAAAGGTAGGTACCAAGATTGTGATTCATTGTGCTACTGGTTTTGCCTTTCTTTGAACTCCTTAATGCACTTTTCTGCTAGGTAAAGTTTGTTCTTGTTATAGTATAACAAAATTATGAAGTGATGCTTATTCATGGACAATGTTGTTAACTATATTTTTACACAAATGAGCATCTATACAATATGTATTAATTGAAATTTAAACAGGAAAATTAAGTTAGTTAAATCAAAATAGACAGGGCTGAAATGGGAATTAAGAAAAAATGAGCCTGTGGCCCTGAACTTGATATTAATTAGCTATGGCTTTAAAATTATATTCTATAGAATTAGTATCTTCTGTGATATCTGGAAGCTGATCTGGATCCATGAATTAGCTTTTAAATCTAGAGGGTTCTGCTTGTCTTTGTTTTACATTTTGAAACTTCAGAGAGCCTGTCCCACTGGTGGTTTTGTGAAAACGGTGTTGCAGAGTGTATCTGACAGCATTATAGGTCCCCAAAACCCATTTCAAATAGAACAGATCTATTTTCATTTGTTTATGGTTCTGGAAAGATTTCAACTGAGCAAAAGTTTCAGAACGTAAGAAAGCAATAGACTAGCTCATCTCAAGGATCTCTTTATGAAATTCTAAGAAACGTTTTCAAGTTTTATTTTTTTAATTTTTAATTTTTTTAAAGTTTATTTATTTTGAGACAGAGAGAGCATGTGTGTGCTCGTGCAAAAGTGGGAGAGGGGCAGAGAGAGGGAGACAGAGTATCCCAAGCAGGCTCCATGCTGTCAACGCAGAGCAGCTCCTGGGGCTCGATCTAATGAACCATGAGATCATGACCTCAGCCAAAATGAAGAGTCCAATGCTTAATGAACTGAGTCACCCAGGCACCCCAAAAAATTTTTAATTTTTAAAGTGGAAGAGTATCAGTGACTCTCTAAGAATATTCTTCTTGTTTAGGATGGAACTCAAATAATTAGGTATTAGTTTAAAATGTCTAAGTGTGCTTTTATTTTTTATATGGAAAGCTGTAATTTCAATCACATGTGTATTTATGTTTATTATTTCTTCTATACTTGCAATAAATACAACAGATGGTTTTTGAATATGAACTCTATATAAAATACCTCTATAGACTTTCATTAACATTGTTTTGGAATCCTGAGAAACATTCTGACAGTTTTCTCAAGTAAAATATGCAGTAAACTGCTCCTCATAGTGACAGTGAGCTCTAGAGAAATTACTTAACAAATTAGACTTCATAGTTTATTAAGTATATGTCATTTTAGGAGGAAAGTTGTTTATATTCCATGTTCTCTTATTTGCTTTCCCAAATTTATAGCAGTGATTATTTTTATACTTTGAAATATATGAAAGAACTTAATTTGCTGAGAAAAAATAGAACTGCAGGATGTATCTTCTCACTAGGAAGGAATGAAATGAGAGTCAGGAAGTAGAAAATGAAGTTGACACTAACAACAAAATAAAGGTGAAGAATTGTTTTTTGTAGGGTTTATACATCTTAATGAGGGGGAACCTTATATATATGCCAAAGCAAAAGAATAGTCTAAGTTCTGAAAACCTGTTAAAATGTATTCATATTTTTCAAATTTTCTAAAGATTTTCCTATGTATCTAGCTACCTACACACATGCATGCACGCACACACACAATATACAAAGACCTCTGTACACAGGTGCACATTGGTAGGCACTCTTGCACACATTATTCTATGCAAAGACACACAGAGAGCTATGTCTTCACAGGATGAAAGGAAAGAGAAGGACCATATTATGCTGTAACCAGAAAGCAGCAATGACGACTGTAGCTTTGAGACATGATTCATAGGTACAATATGCAGGTACTTGTTTGGAAGGAACAGCCCGACCTATGAGGAACATCAAAAGCTGGAAAAAAGGGAGCTGAGTTGTCCTTTTTGAAAATGAGTGCCTTTTGACCTGATAGCATCTCAATCTTGCTGAGCCCCACTATGAAGTTTAGTTGCTTGAAGCCAGGATAATGTGTGCTGAGCAGGGTAAGTGGGGCTTCAGTATAGATCTGGATATGACTCACTCTAGTTCCTGAGATTGTGCGTAAAGAGCTCGGAAATTTCTTTGTTTGGGTCCCACTGCTCCTGGCACAGATACTTTATAGTTCTTTAATGGTACTTGAAGTGACCTTCTTGTGTTCCCTGTATTTACCATGACTTTTTACCATTTCTTATTGAAAATGCTTTCATTATTTTTACTGTTGGACATTTTAGTTTATAGATTCCTCATCAGATGTGGCAGAAAGTTTAGACAAAATGCAATTATTTAGCCTTAAATTTCTATTTTCCTCTAAATGTCTTAAAAATTTCTTTATTGCAAACAAATATCTAAACCCAGGGCTGTTATTAGAATCATTTTAGTGAGGTAAAATTTTCACAGGTATATGTATCTAGATACATACATATACATATATATATATACATATATATATATATATGTATATGTATGTATCTACATACATATATCTACATACATATATATGTATATATATGTGTATATATATAACTGGCAGTACTATCCAAAGAGAGGGAGTTGTTTTTTCCACTAAATATATTAGGAAACAATATTTTCATGCTATACATGCAAAGGAATGAAAAGGGGACACAATAAAATTTCTTTTAAAAATGGCCAAACTGTTAACTAAATTTCTTTAAAAAATAATTTTAAGTAAAATTAGTCATGGGAGTTAGAGAAAAGCAAGAACATTAATATACTGAGGGATACACTGAATGTGACTGAGAAAACTGGAACTGATTTTAATTTTACACATTTTCATTAGATGTCTGTAGTATCTGTGAGCCTGTCTGCAAAGACAATTATCTATTCAATAGTTGTGCAGAGAACGGTTGTCTAGTCCTGCATTTCTAACAACTAATGAGACCAAGCTTCATTTCATCCATTGAAATCAATCTTGATGGTTTTCTTTTTCTTTGTATCTTTTTGTTTTGTTTTGCTTTATTTGTTTTGTTTTCTGGATTATCCAAGACTTCCATGGCAGGTTCTAATTAAAGAAAATTTAAAATCATCCTCAAGAATATCTTATATTGATACTCTAGTACTTGTTGTTCTTACTTTAAATTTTAAGACTTGTCTCTAAATTTTTCTTGACAATGTGATGGACAGATAGAGATAATTATGAATAACAGGTTTTTGTTTTTAATCCTGGTTAATTAAACTGAGGAAGCTTTAGGGAATCCTGCTTTTAGATTTTGCTTCATTCAGATAGAGAAATAAATGCTTTATGGGAAACTATAAAGCAATAATTGAACAACATCTGGACTATTTTTTTAATTTCCTTTCCTCCCTCCCTCCCTTCCTTCCTTCCTTCCTTCCTTCCTTCCTTCCTTCCTTCCTTCCCTCCTACCAGCCCTTTTTCCTTATTTCCTTCCTTCTGTCCTTCCTCCCTCCCTTCCTTCCTTTCTCTTTCTTTCTTTTGTATAAATCATATAGACATTTCATGATTTCAAGCACTTCATGTAGGGATTTTATTGTTTTTCAACTTTTAAACATCCAGAAGTTTACAGAAGCAATAGAATAACATTTAGAAAAGTATTTTAAAACATGCTTGCTATTCTGGTGCATCCATTAGTGAAACCAATCAACTGAATTATAAAACACTGTTTGAGAAGCAGCCTTACATGCTAAAAAACAGTGCAGGCTTTGGAAACAACTCATTGATAGATTTATCCTGGATATTCCCATTAGAGGTTGAGTGACCCTGGGCAAGTCACTTACTCTCTCTTTCAGTTTCTTTACTATAAAATTGGGATTAGAAACAATAGATTTTCAGCACTTGGGTACATGAGGCAGGTTAGCAGAAGGAAAGAGACGATACACTCACAAAGTTAGCCAAAGGTAGTTTAACGACAGGACTATTTCAAGAACTTTGGGCCAGGCAATCAGTAAGAGATGGTGAAGCACCAAGAGTGTAGCAGCAGCATTAAGCCTAAAAGGGCCAGGGGCAGAAGGGCTTACCAAAGTGGACTTTGGTAGAGTAATAGATTCTGCTAGACCATGATGAGGTAAAGAGGAAGCAGGGGAACAGTTAGTCTGCCCTATACTCTCCTACTATGCTCTAATCTTGTCTCGTGCCTTCTATTGGCCAAAGGCAACAGGCAGCTAGCAGACAAAAGTACCCAAATGACACAGTTCATGGTGTCCTGGAGCTCACCGTACACCAGAGAAAGGCAGACGGTGTCCCTAAGGGTAATGCACATTGAGAATAGGCATCACACTCACTGGCATGTGTTAACTATCCACTCTACCACAGGAAGAGCAAAATATCTACTAACTCCTGTATCTTGGCTGCAGTGTAAAACAGTCTTCAAATCTTTAATAAATCTCATACATGTACACTGGACTTTTATGGCATTTTTTCCCTCAGTGAAAATCAAGATAAAGGACACCATGTTGTATTTGAGTTAATGCCAGGGCAGAGATTAAAAATGAAAAAAAACCCTGCAAGACTAAGAACAGAAAATAACATATCAGCAGAGTCAAGAAGTCAGAGCCAGAGAAGAACTTGAGGACACAAGACCCGTAGGGATTTAAAGTTTTGGAAGAATATTGTTTGCCTTTTATGCAAAAAAAAAAAAAAAAAAAAAAAAAGAAAGAAAGAAAAAAGAAAAAAAGAAAAAGAAAAGAAAAAATAGTTTGTTGAGGAAACCTCATCCAGGTCATTAGAAGCAAGTATAACATAATTGATATCTGGATTGAAAACAAATGATAGCTATCATAAGTATGTATTTGGGAGCATTAAATTATTCTACAGTTTTGTGAAAGAATGAAAAAGTAAATGCTATGTCAGCATCTGTAGTGACCCACAGTCCCTGTCATCTGTCATTGCCTTGCAGAGTTAGCACGAATAGAGAACAGAATTGATTAAAATCCTATCTTACGGCAAATGGTCAGAGGACATCAAAATCTATCTTGTAAAGCAATAGCAGAATTCTAGGTCGGGGAGAAGGAAAGGGCAAACTGGACCAACAGCAAAATAGAGTAACCTGAGATGATGAATCAAGTCTGAGATCCAAACTTACAGGGTAGTAGAAGCAGGAAGGAGAATGGGAAGCATATATCCTAGGGTAAGTTGCATTAGGTGACCAGCATTCTGTTACAGGCAAGGTATTATTGATAACTGTGAAGTATCTGAAATTTCACCTCACTTGGAAACTAAGAAGGTAGAAAGCAAGAGTTTTCTGGATGCTGGAAGAAGACATGAGGCTTCTGGGTCAAATACAATGGGCTTTATTATTCATGATCCAGCCAGCAGCATGAGAATCAGCATTATTTGTGTCAGTTTTCTTTGACCTTGAGTTTCATGGGATAATGTGAATGGGCTCAGAGGATGTCTGCATTGTAGTGGTGTTGAACTTGAGGAACACAAATCTCATATTATGGGCAGAAGTATGCTCAGCCTTTGCTGCCGAGGGAGATACTCTCTCTTCCAAGGGCATTCACCAAACACCCATGAAAAGATTATTCACAACAAAGGAGTTAATGCCTCACTAACAAGACATGCAGAAATGCAAGAGATCTGCATCCCAGAAATTTCCATGGTCTGTAGTCAAGCACAGATTTGTGAGACCAGCAGTGAGTGGCATAGTAATTGGATATCAGTGTGTGTAAGTCATCACCCCTATCATAAACCTGGCACAGGTAGACATTACTATCTACACAAGATATGGGAGACAATTTTCTATAATTTTCTATTTGTCTCATAGCATTTAATTACTATGTTTATAGATGCAAAATGAAAGAATAGACTAAAAGACACCTAGCAGTTGGGAATGAATGATTGATTTATTACCAGTTGAATACTTCTGTCTATAAGGGAGGAAGAAATACCCAGGAGGCATTCTGGGGAAAGTTATGATGTCTGTACCTATAAGAATTTGGGCTCAAATCCCAGGACAGTGACAACTGTGCTGGATTCAGATGGTGCCTTTACTTTACTCCAGATGGTGCCCTGCTTTCCAAAGGCCACTGCTCCATTCTAAATTAGTGCCAACTCAAGTCCTGTTCTATCACACCAGACCTTCAGAGTGAGGCCCTCAGAAGTTGAAGGAATCCAAGGGTAATCACAGAATAAACCCTAAAATGAACGAACAGAGCCCCGAGAAGATGATGTACACAACAGCCTGTATTTCAAGAGTTACCAATTGTCAGGCTGTTCATTGGGATTTGACATCCCCTTTGGTTCTTACAATGATTATAAAAATTATATGAATTTTCACAAGAGATTTCACCTAAATAATCAAATTATTGACTGAAAAAAAAAACAACTCCAGTCTACTTGGCCCATGTGTTTACATGTGCAAACTTGGGGTTGCTCACTCAGGTAAATCTGGTGATCATCTCTCTTGATGATAGCAGCCATCACTCTATATTGTCCTCTAAATGTTAAGGCTTAAGGTCAGTTAGCGGTTTTCACACACTTAGGCTTTTTCCTTATAGCTACACTGCACAGTAGAAATTTCTTCTCTAATTTAGTGTACCAATCTAGTCCCTCTATGCATCTGAGTTTACAAACTCTGCTTTAACCTGTTTTCTCTTGACTTTGAAAGGTAGTCGCTGGTCCTACAACTAGTAGTAGCTTTTTCTTTGACCTACGTGCTTAGGATTGGGTCAAACCTTGACCTCATGTGAGAGAATAAAATGAGCCCCTACAGGCTTCCATCTTACTGTGATAGAACTTAGGTTCTGCATTGGTTATAGACAAAGCACACTTGGATCTGTGGTTCTGTTGAAAAAGCTAACATTTATAATGACAATATTTTTGGATTTTCATCATTTTGCAAGAGATAAGTACATTTCTCACAAAAAAGAAATACTTTCTCTGGCTCAGATTCACTGTTTAACTATTGAATGAAAATCTTAAGAATCCTTATGACATTATTGATGCTTTTTTGTCTTATCTTTCCATGTTTTCCCACACTTTTGATGTAATAACAGTCATGGTTCTATTAGTAACATTCTGCTGTGTCCATAGAGTGAGTGGGAAGCTTGGGATGGAGCCTAGACTAGCTTCACTAGCTGTCCACCCACGTTACATCTGTCCTTGGACCTGAGCCTGTGAGCCAATTTGAAGCATATTATACCAATGCTGTTACCCTTAGTTCATGAAATGCTTGTCCACATCAACGTGCTTTGTTATAACCTCCCACTGACGTGTTGGTGGTATCCAGCTGATTATAAGTCTTTGCTACAGAATTTAAATTTAAACTAGAAAATAATACAATAATTACAAAATTAAGTCAACAGTATTTACATCACAGTAGTTGCTTGTCAAGATGAGACAAAGAAAGCTGTATTTTTATGACTACATTATGCCAGTATGGTGAAGCTTAAAATAATCCATAGATATAATGACATGTCAAGATAATAAGGGGCATGTGGCCCTGTTGTAAATTAAAACTCTAATTTCAAAATCAAATAATATATATATTTTTTATCCAAGTTTAACAAACTAAATTTTAAGGGCTAAAGCTTGTGTGGGGTGGATGGGGGGTGATGGTAGGAGAGTCAGAACTAACACTCAAGACCAGAAGGTGGCAGCAGTGAGCTAGGATTAATGAGTTTATTGAGGCACCTCTCCTCTAGAAAGGGTAATGTCTCCCCTCCCCTCAAAAAAGGGAAGGGGATAGTGGCTCAGCCAGGAGGGAGTGATTGGGCCAGAGCAAAAAGTCTAGGCCTTTAACCATGATTTGGAAAACATCAAAGCCCTGAAAATCAGGGGCTTTTGTGTTCTAAACTAAAAGTATGAAGACTCATGAAGAGGTGGTAATTTTGGATTGTAGGTCCCGGGGCCAGATATCAGGTGGAAGGTGACACACTAAATCCTATGTTAATATGGCATATGATTGGTAGCTGACTTTTAAGTCCCATATTAGGGCTCTTGGCTATTAAATGCCTAGAGTTCTCTCTATGTTGGATCTTCAGAGGGTGGGTCTATGATTGATATTTAATAAACAATTTAAAATAATCTTTCCTTAAAATTAATAGAGCAAAAGATGTTAAATATAAAGATGTCTAAGGTAAAAATTTGTTAACATCTTATTGATTTGTACAGAGAGAATGCTATCAGAAACAATATGCAGCATTTAGGGGAAGAAAAACAAAGAACTACTGGTAATATTTTTCTATAGAGTACAAGCATAGGAGAACAAAGTTTATATAATGGCAAAAAAATCACTTTGTTATGCCCCAACATGACAAATATTATATTGTCCTAAAAAACAACTGAATATATTTCTTGGTACTTGAAAAGTGTTTCTGAAGTTGAAAATTAAAATAGAAGTAATTTCTATATAACGGAGCCTGTATTACAAACATGAGAAAATATTAATTGTACAATAAAAATAATTTAAGAAACATCCTAAAAATACAACTTGTCTAAAGAAAATATTTCAACAGGAATGCAAACATTTGAATGTTGCAGAGATTTACCTTAGAAAATAAATTTTGGGGGCACCTGGGAGGCTCAGTGGGTTAAGCGTCTGACTCTTGATTTTAGCTCAGGTCATGATCACATGGATTCATGAGATCGAGCCTCATATCAGGTTTTATGCTATCAGATTGAGATTCTCTCTGTCTCTTTCTGCCCCTCTCTCATCTCAAAAAATAAATAAGTAAACATTAAAAAAAAGAAAAAAGAAATTGTTTATTAAGTAACTCATTTATTTTTGTTTCTTTTATATTATTTAGTGCAATTCTTTGTCCATAGCAGGTAGTAAGTATATGCTTGACCTTTAGCTGTTTTAAAACCAAACACAAATGGAAACCAGATTTGAAAATTCCCACAATACAATAATGTAATTTGGTTTATTCTGTAAAACAACTGATATTAACTTGACCTAGGTCACTTCTTGCTTATGCCTCTGAAAATCATAAACAAAACTTTAATTGCTCTCCAAAACTGACATGAGGTAACCACTAACCAATTCCCTTTCATTAAAAAAACAATTATAATATTGTAACCAATCCCTGTGAAGAATAAGCAATCACTGCTTCCATACTATATGAGCTGCTTTATAGCACTATTATCTCAGAGCCTCGTTCCGTGTTTTGGTTTAAGTGCTCCTGGACTGCAAAGTGTCTTTTTGGTGTGTGCACAATAAGCTTTTACTAGTTACTACCTCAATAATTTATTGGTTTCACTTCATTTTTTTTCCTGAACTTTTGACACCCATTATTTTTTATAAATTTGACAATTATTGGCACTATCACAGCATTTCCCTGGATTATCTACCCTTAATGAGGAAGTAAAAGAATTGGGTTCAGTGAATTTTAATTGGGTACAGTTATATAGTAAGAATTCTACTGGCACTTTGAAATGCATTGTGATTTAATCTTTTTTTCTGAAGTAGATATTATTGTTCTTTGGTTTTACAAATGAAGATACAGATTCACTGAAGTTAAGCAATTTACCTTAATCACATAGTAAGTGCAGATTTAGAATTAGAACATATTTTTTTTGGTTTCAAAACCCATACTCTTTCTAACCCATTTTAATTAGGAAGAGCAAAATGCCTACCTATGTGCATTTTCACTTCTGCACCCCTGGTAGAAATCACTAACAGATCTTGACACATTTTTCCACTAATCCAGACTTGTTCCAAGGATTCTGTTCCATACAACGATTTAAACTGAAACTTCCAGTTCACTAGCTATGTCATTCCAATTAAAATTCTCGGTCAGTTCTGCCTGACTACATTTTGTCTCCTTTTCTTTAGCACATGGTACATATTAGGTCTTATCATTAAACCTACAATCAAGTAACAGATGAAGAAATGACAAAATATGGTATTTATCTCCTAGAATTATCATGGAAAAAGGACGCGAATAAAAATGTCCCCGAAAGATAAAAACAAGTTCTACTTTATGAATTTGACGTATATATAAACATATTAAAAATTATCTCAAAAAGTGGCAGAAAAATTGTCATGGACAAAATTGTCTTTGTTTAAGAAAACCTGTTTATAACTTGCCCAGGATGGAGGGTGAGACCTTGATTGTGTGGATTTACAGAAGATAAATAAACCAAAAAAGAGAATTAAACTGCTCAACTTTGGAAAAAGAGAGACCCCATCAAGAGAAGTAGATATAAGAGAACATTTTTGAGAAGTTTACATTCTCGATGCTCTTTCACACCCAGTAAAAATCTGCTGAAATTTTTGCATGAGAGTTCTATGCCCTGTATTTCTGGATTCTATTGACAGCAGAGCCTGAAACATGGCCATAGGAACAGGTAGTTTATTTGAAAGTGATTCCAGGAGGCAGAAGTAAAAAAGAGAGTGAGACAAGGAAGGGAAAGGGCTGATAAAAGTGCATTATAAGCTGGGTACCACTGTGAGTGGATGGATTTACTTCCCATAGGGACCTTCTGAGAAAACATACAGTACATACTTCATAGTTTTTTCACCAAAGACCAGGAAGCTAGGGCAATTGCCCACCAGGTCATTTTTCCCTTAGGGTGAGGGCTGTCCTCAGGAGCACAGTCCCCTGCAATTCTGGGTATGCTGGTTATGTCTAGATCCTCTGGTGGTTGTCCTCACCATTGAGAAAGCCCTTAGGCTGTAAAGCAGACTCCATGTGACCCAGAGGTAGGAAGCTGGCAATGTGCATGCAACAAACTAGGACAGCTGTGCTAAGATCTGATGGACTGAAGGGATAAGGAGAGAGCACTACAAGGTCTGCTTTATGTTACAATTTCACATTTCACTCTTACACTAATTTGCATGGGATTTTATTCATTGAAAACATAAACTCTTCAATAGGAGACCCACCTCAATAAAACCTTGGTTGTCTATGATTATTTGCAATTTTCAATTAATCTTTCCATGATAATTTGCATTTTTGTGCTTTTTAAGCATGTAACCAGGAAGTCATATATCTTTGAAGAAAAAGGTGAGCTAATATTTAATATGCTCATCTCTTCACTTTAAGAATAAATCATCTTGAGGGGTGCCTGGGTGGCTCCGTTGGCTGAGCGTCCAACTCTTGATTTCAGCTCAGGTCATGATCTCACGGTTCCTGAGTTTGAGCCCCACATCAGGCTCTGCGCTGACAGCGAGGAGCCTGCTTGGGATCCTCCCTCTACCTCTCTCCCTGTCCCTCTCCTGTTCTCTCTCTCTCTCAAAATAAATAAACTTTTCAAAAAAAGAAGAAATCATCTTAATATTTTACATTTAAAGAGTTATCAGAGATAAGGACCATGAATAGAATTTGTTCAATGTGGAAAATATTCTGATGTTAGGGAAATAATCAGAGGGAAATACTCTGAATTAGCAAGAAGACTGAAGTTATATCTGTACCATTTTTAACTCAAAAGCATTGATAGGCAGAGCTTCTTGGTGATTCTCATTTTAAAAATAAGAGTTTGAATTAACATAGCTAGTGATATGCAAAGTCACTTCAAAAGATTTGAAAGCTGTTTAAGTTAGCTACCAAAAGTCTCTTATTATATTGAAATATTAATATTTATAAATTCTTTATGATATTTAATATTTTAAGAAGGGATACACATACAGATTAATGGATTTGAATAGCAAAATATTGTTTTACTTTTCTTTCTGACTTGGTGAAGAGACCCAGCAGTAGTGGAAGTCATGTATTATGTGAGCTAACTGGATTTTTCCTAGAACCTTGTATTGCTTTTTGACAATTCATTTTATAACATCACCATCATATGTTTCCAATTTGAATTATAAGGGCTTTTCTTGCAGCATACATATTATGGGAATTTTTCCCAATTCAGTTCAATACTTTAGTGTTAGCTTCTCATTTTAAATCATTAGTAACTCTATATCTCTGCTTTTAAGGCATCAATATTACTTCAATAATGTTAGACTGTAAATAAGTTGATAATAATAATCCTTACTTTGGTATCTATTTCTGTTTCCAAAGTGTTATGTTTTCTTTCTTTCTTTTTTAAATGTTTATTTATTTTTGAGAGAGAGAGAGAGAGAGAGGAGGGGTGGGGGCAGAGAGAAGGAGACACAGAATCAACTGACTGAGCCACACAGGTGCCCCAAAATGTTATGTTTTCTAGGTTCAATTAATTATCACAACATATTTTTGGGCTACCTAAAGTTGTAATGATTTAGTTAATCAAATTCATGTATCTCTGTGTGTAACATATTTCATAGTGTTTATAGCATTTTTCATTACTTTGAAATCCTAGGTCAATTCAAAATTTAATTTGTAAAGAATTTAAAGGGTAAATAGAAAAAAACAAAATATTTAGATTTTTAAAAGTCAGCATAGAGGTTCCTGGGTGGCTGAGTCGGTTAGGCATCCGACTTCAGCTCAGGTCATGATCTCGCAGTTAGTGAGTTTGAGCCCCACATCAGGCTCTGTGCTGACAGCTCAGAGCCTGGACCCTGCTTCCGATTCTGTGTCTCCCTCTCTCTCTGCCCCTCTCCTGCTTGCACTCTGTCTCTCTCTGTCTCTCAAAAATAAATAATAAACGTTAAAAAAAATTTAAAAGTCAGCATAAAAGTCCACAAAAATAATTATACATTAAAATTAAAGACAAGAAGAAAAGATAAGAAGGTTAAAGACAAGATCAGGTGAGGGAAAAATCTAAGGGAATTACTAGAAAAGCATATAGAAAAAAATGATCAAGCAGTAAAAGAGCTCATATTATTTTTGTGCCCACAAGAAAATACATTTTATTTTGTCAATAAAAATAAATAATAAAAGTGAAAGCAACTATATTTTTCATTCAATTATATTTGAGTTATTCAATAACCAATAATTTATGTATATACAAAATGGAGCACTGTTTTCTAACATTGCATCGCTTTAAAACAGTATATGAATATTTTCCCTATTTGGAGGGGATGTATGGGATGGGCTGACTAAATTACAGAGTATATGATTCATATGAAATGCAATTGGGGGAAGTCTGGTTAACATCACATAATATAAAAATAGCAAGGTGATATGTGGACATGAGAGTTATTCAAACCAGACTACATAAAATAATACTAGTAGGTAAGAGAGGGCTTAAATATTCATCCCCCAGAGCAGCTAAATCTGTGATGATTGTCATCAGATTTAGAATATTTGTTTGAGATGGACTGGCACAATGTAACGTGTATGAAGTTTACTTTAAATAACTTGAAAATAAGTAGCAATGTAACAGTCCCAGGTAATAATTGACTAACAGAAACGTGGCCTATGTGCTAGATGCTCCAGAAAGAGATTACAAAGAGTAATTTTGAATATGATCCCTTAAGGGTTTATGAATGCAGATGCTTTAAACTGGGGTTGTTGGTTGACAACTGTATTAATTCTCATATGTGGCAACTCAGTCGAGTGTGTCTCCAGCTTTGGTAGTCGCAGGTTTGTGCTTACTGAATAATGGTTAATATGTATATTTTTAGGCTTGGGGTAAATCAACTCTTTTATTTTAGGTATCAGTTCATGGTAAGAAAAGATGATGTGGAGCGTACAGAGAAAGATACTGAGAGGTACAGGAGTTGCTAGTATGTAAGGCTTGTCATATTTGCAGGCCGTCGTGGGAGAAACATAATGGTGTGTTTTGAAGGTTGATGTCAGTACCAACCATGATTTATTTCAGAAGGGCAAATTCAGGGGCGCTTGGGTGGCTCAGTCAGTTAAGCGTCTGACTTCGACTCAGGTCATGATCTCGCGGTCTGTGAGTTCGAGCCCCACATCAGGCTCTGTGCCGACAGCTCAGAGCCTGGAGCCTGTTTCAGATTCTGTGTCTCCCTCTTTCTCTGACCCTCCCCTGTTCATGCTCTTTCTCTCTCTCTGTCTCAAAAATAAATAAACGTTAAAAAAATTAAAAAAAAAAAAGAAGGGCAAATTCAGTTTGCATTGCCTCAGAAGTCTAAGAGGGTTATGTGTGGAAATTATGACTCTTATATAGAAAAATACAAGTAGATAAGAAAGAAAAATAAAAATGAATATTAAAAGCACATGATAGACTATTTAAATATCATACAGGATATTATTTACCTAAAATTGTGAGTGCTGAAATGGTCAAATGGGTCAAATGGGTTAAGAAAATGATTCTTTTATTATATAGAAAAATGTAGTTACATAAGAAGGCATTTAATAAGAATATTTGCATATGCAATTTTATTTTATTTTAAATGTTTATTTTGGGAGAAAGAAAGAGAAGGGGAGAGGAAGAGAGAGGGGGAGGAGGGAAGGAGAGAGATAGAGAGAGAGAGAGAGAAAGAGAGAGAGAATCCCAAGCAGCCTCCACATTGTCAGTGCAGAGCCTGACATGGGGCTGGATCCCATGAACCACAAGATCATGACTGAAGCTAAAATCAAGAGTGGGTTGTTTCACCAACTGAGCAACCCAGGTGCCCTTGTGGTTTCATTAAAAAAAAATTTAATGTTTTATTTATTTTTGAGACAGAGAGAGACAGAGCACGAGCAGGGGAGGGGCAGAGAGACAGGGAGACACAGAATCCGAAGCAGGCTCCAGGCTCTGAACTGTCAGCACAGAGCCCGACGCAGGGTTCGAACTCACAAGACTGTGAGACCATGACCTGAGCCGAAGTTGGACACTTAACTGACTGAGCCACCCAGGCACCCTAACCTTGTGGTTTCATTTTAAGAAGAGCCAATGGAATGAAGTTTATTTTCTCCTCCAAATATCTTTTTTAAATTTATTTATTTTTATTTTGGAGAGAGAGAGAGAGAGAGAGAGAGAGAGAGAGAGAGAGAGAGTAGGGGAGGGGCAGAGAGAGTGGGAGAGAGAGAATCCCAAGCAGGCTCCACACTGTCAGCATGGAGCCCAATGAGGAGCTCAAACTCACAAACTGTGAGATCATGACCTGAGTTAAAACCAAGAGCCAGAGACCCAACTGATTGAACCACCCAGGTGCCCCAAATAAAGATAGCTCTGTATTTTTTTAATGTTTATTTATTTTTGAGAAAGAGAGATAGAGCATGAGCGGGGGAGGGATAGAGGAGAGAGGAGACACAGACTCTGAAGCAGGCTCCTGGCTCTGAGCTATCAGCCCACAGCCCAATGCAGGGCTCGAACTCATGAATTGTGAGATCATGACCTGAGCCAAGGTCAGAGGCTCCAACACAACCGACTGAGCTACCCAGGCGCACACCCCTCCAAATATTTTTAAAGGTGATGTTGGCCTACGGCATAGGGTGTGCACAGAGCTGGGGGGAATCACTATCTAAAGATTGTAAATGTGGACAAACAAGGTGATGCAGAAAGATAGGTAAACATTGGGAGGGATGGATAAAATATATATTTTAGATTTCGTTTGATTTTAAGAGGCTTTGGAGGATTCAAGAGGATATACATAATAAAAGAAGACACTCTTTTTTTTGAAGTTTATTTATTTTGTGTGTGTGTGTGTGTGTGTGAGAGAGAGAGAGAGAGAGAGAGAGAGAGAGGAGAGAGTGCAAGTGGGGAGAGGGCAGAGAGAGAGGGAGACCCAGGATTCCAAAGCAGGCTCAGTACTGACAGCAGAGAGCCCAATGCTGGGCTTGAACTCAAGAATCAAACCATGAGATCATGACCTGAGCAAAAGTGGAAGCTTAACCAGCTGAGCCACCCAGGTGCCCCAGAAAACACGTTTAGTAAAGATCTTGTCTTTATACTTTGAAAATATTGTTTGTTCAGATATAAAACTTTGTGCCAACTTAGGAATGTATTCACTTATATCTTTTATATGAAATACTGCATTACATTCTTAGTAGTTTCTCTTACATTGTCAGGGTCATTAGAAGCATGCCCCCAAAATGCCAACACTGATAACAACAATAAGTATCATTTGCTTATTTTGTCTAGATCCTGTTTTGATTTTTTCCTTTTCTTTTATATCATTTGGCCCATAGGGAAAACATACAAAACATTCTGAGGCCTAAAGAGGTTAAATGATTGCTTTGAAAATGCTCAGCTAGTAAATTCTGGTTGAAGAGTACAGACTTGGGGAGCCTGGCTGGCTCAGTTGGTGGATCATGTGAGTCTTGATCTCATGAGGGTTGTGAGTTCGAGGCCCACATTGGGTGTAGAGATTATTAAAAAAAAAAAAAAGAGTAGAAACCTATGTTGGACATACTTTCATGCTCTAATTTCTATATTATACTGCTTTGAGTTTGGACATATTACTGAAACCTCTCTTAATGTCCCTCAATATAATTAAAAATAAAATTATAAAAAATTTTACAGACGTAGATATGATTGATCAAATACTTGTGAATATTGTGGATTTGGTTCAAAACAACCACAATAAAGTAAATATCACAATAAATGAATTTTTCGTTTTCCTAGTGCATATAAAAGTTATGTTTACACTATAGTCTATTGAGTATGCAATTGCACTATGTCTAAAAAATGTACATACCTTAATTAAAAAAATACTCTGTTGTTAAAAAATGCTAACCATCATCTTTCAGTGAGTTATAATCTTTTTGATGGTGGAGGGCCTTGCCTTGATGTTAATAGCTGCTGACTAATGGGATGGTGGTTGCGGAAGGTTGGGGTGGCTGTGGCAATTCCTCTTTTTTTTCTTGTTTGAGTATAGTTGACACATATTACATAAGTTTCAGGTGTACAACTTGGTGATTTGACAGGTTGACATATTATGCTATGTTCCCAACAGTGTAGCTACCATCTGTCCCATTATGTCGCTACTACAGTATCATTGACTGTGTTCCTTATGCTCTGCTTTTGATTCTCATGACTTATTCCTTCCATAACTAGGAGCCTGTATCTCTCACTCCCCTTCACCTATTTTTGTTCACTCCAAAAGCCCTCCTCTCTGGTAACCATCAGTTTGTTTTTGGTATTTATAGGGCAGGGTCCTAAAATTAGACAACAATGAAGTGTGCTACATCAATTGACTATTCATTTCACCAACAATTTCTCTGTAGCATGGCAATGCTTTTTGATTGCATTTTACCCACAGTAGAGTTTCTTTCAAAATTGAAGCAAGTCCTCTTAAACCCTGCCACTGGTTTATCAAATTTATGGAATATTCTAAATCCTTTGTTGTTGCTTCAACAATCTTTGCAGTGTCCTCACCAGGAATAGATTCCATCTCAAGAAACCAGTTTCTTTGCTCAGCCATAAGAATCTAATCCTCATTCTTCCTGTTTGATCATGAGATTCCAGGAATTCAGTCACATCTTCAGGCTCTACTTCTAATTCTAGTTCTCTTGCTATTTCCACCACGTTTCCAGTTACTTCCTCCACTAAAGTCCTGAATCCCTCAAAGTCATCCATGCGGGCTGAAATTAACTTCTTCCAAACTCCTATTAATGTTGATATTTTGACCTCTTCCTATGAGTCATAAATATTCTTAATGGCATCTAGAATAGTGAATTTTTTCCTGAAGGTTTTCAATTAACTTTGCCCAGAATTACTATGTGTGGCAGCAATGCATTACAAAATATATTTCTTAAATAAGAAGACTTGAAAGTCAAAACCACTCCTTGATCTATGGACTACAGAATGGCTGCTATGCTAGCAGGCATGAAAACAACCTTAATCTCATTGTCGATCTCCATCAGAGCTCTTGGATGACCAGGTTCACTGTCAATGAGCAGTCATATTTTGAAAGGAATCTTTTTTTCTGCACCATAGTCTCAAAACAGGCTTACAATATTCAATAAATCATACTGTAAACAGATGTGCTATCATGTAGACTTTGTTGTTCCATTTTTAGAGTACAAGCAGAGTAGATTTAGCATAATTCTTAAAAGCCCTAGAATATTTGGACCGGTCAATAGATTGGCTTCAACTTAAAGTCATCAGCTGCATTAACTCCTAACAAGAGTCATGTTGCCCTCTAAAGCTTTCAAGCCAGGCATTCACTTTGCTCTAGCTAGGTTAAATCCCAGACGACACCTTCCAATAGAAGGTTGTTTTGTATACCTTAAAAATCTATTTTTTAGGGTAGCTGCCTTCATCAATTATCTGAGCTAGATCTTCTGGATAACTTGCTGCCACTTCTACATCAGCACCTGCTGCTTCACCTTACACCCTTCTGTTATTGAGATGGCTTCTGTCCTTAAACCCCATGAACCAACCTTTGCCAGCTTTCAGCTTCTCTTATGCAGCTTCTTCACCTCTCTCTGCCTTCATAGAATTGAAGAGAGTTAGAGCCTTACTCTGTGTTAGGTTTTAGCCTAAAGGAATATTGTGGATAGTTTGTTCTTCTGTCCAGACCACTAAAACTTTCTCCATATTAACAATGAGGACATTTCACTTTCTTACCATTCATGTGTTCCCTGGAGTAGTACTTATAATTTCCTTCAAGAACTTTTCCTTTGCATTCTCATCTTGGCTAACTGGTGCAAGAGACATGGCTTTTAGCTTATCTCAGCTTTCTTTTTTTAAAGTTCTTTTAAAGTTTATATATTTGTTTTGAAATTGAGAGAGAGAGAGAGCGAGAGCAAGAGAGAGTAGGAGACAGGCAGAGGGAGAGGGAGAAAGAGAATCCCAAGCAAGCTCCACACTGTCAGCACAGAACCTGACCTGGGGTTCGAACTCACAAACTGTGAGATCATGACCTGAGCCAATGTCAAGAGTCAGACGCTTAACCAGCTGAGCCACCCAAGTGCCCCCTATCTCATTTCTCACAGTTCTCAGCATGCCTTCCTCACTAAGCTTAACATTTCTAGGCTTTGTATTAAAGTGAGAGATGTGGCTTTTCCTTTAACTTGAACACTCAGAGGCCATTGTGCAATTCTTAAACTGGCCCAATTTCAGTATTGCTGTGTCTCAGGGAATAAGAAGACCGAAGGGAAGGGAGAGAGATGGGGGATGATGTTCAGTAGAGCAGTCAGAACACACACATTTGTAGACCATGTTTGCCGTGTTAAATGGGCGTGGTTGGTGGCACACCAAAACAATTACAAAAGCAATATCAAAGATCACTCATCGCAAATCAACATAATAAATGAAAAAGTTAGAAATACTGTAAGAATTACCAAAAGGTAACACTGAGACACAAAGTGAGCAAATGCTATTGGGAAAATGGCGCCAATGGATTTGCTGAGTTCAGGGTTGCCAAAAACCTTTAATTTGTAACAAGCATAATTGTGAAGCACAATAAAATGAGGTATGCCTATATTGTGTCAGCTCCTTATATATTTTTTACTTCATATAGCTCTGTGAGATATAAAAAATGTTCCCCAAAGGGCAAAGAATCCGGCAAGGGTATTGTGGTAGCCTGATTGTCAGCAGCTTGAACATGGAAGAGTTAGGAAAGCATCAAGGTTAAAGTGTGTATGTGGTTCAACCAAAAGCATTTATCTGTTCACTAGAAAGGTGAGAGAGGATGATCATGCTAAGAGTATAATATTATATTGCATTGGGATTGCTTTTGTACAATTTCCACAATTACTCCTCAGTTAGGAAGATTGTCTATGGGAGACCATAATATTTCTTAAGTATTGTGATAAAATAAAACACATATATTAAATATGGAGAACAAACAGAGGGTTACCAGAGGGGTTGTGGGAGGGGGGATGGCCTAAATGGGTAAAGGTCATTAAAGAATCTACTCCTGAAATCATTGTTGCACTATATGCTAACTAATTTGGATGTAAATTAAAAAAATAATAAATAAAACACATATAAAGCACAAAACCTTTCAACTACTAGCCTTTGAAGTACCACTTTCTATATTCTAAAAATTGTCAGCTTTCACATGCTTTTTAAATATATAATTTGAAAATTCACAATTTTGACATCAGACATCTGTGGAAATCTGTGAGGGGCAAGTTGATTTGTTTTTTATGGGTAGGCTTAGCTTTACACATTTTTATATTAATTACATGTTTCTATAGGGAAAGGACTGAATCAAAGAAATTCCTATTTAAAGTTCAATTTCTAGTTAGCTAAGGCATATATGAGTATAACCTAACAATCTATGGCAAAAGCTTGTTTCAATTCTTCCATGTTTTGTAGATGAATAAATCACTATCAGCTATTGTTTTCAGATAAAAATTCCAAACAGCTAGTTTTTACGGTTTCACTTAATTACCTGACATTAAACAAAGGTAGAAACCCTCTTCTTGATGCAATCAGGGGTAGAGGTTGCAAATGAGTAAATGAAAACACATATTTAAACCAGAGAATCATTTAAAGATGTGTAAGATTTTGGTATTTTAATTTAAATAAAAAAACAGCAGGGGCGCCTGGGTGGCGCAGTCGGTTAAGCGTCCGACTTCAGCCAGGTCACGATCTCGCGGTCCGTGAGTTCGAGCCCCGCGTCGGGCTCTGGGCTGATGGCTCAGAGCCTGGAGCCTGTTTCCGATTCTGTGTCTCCCTCTCTCTCTGCCCCTCCCCCGTTCATGCTCTGTCTCTCTCTGTCCCAAAAATAAATAAACGTTGAAAAAAAAATTTTAAAAATAAAAAAAATAAAAAATAAATAAATAAAAAACAGCAGATATATTTACCAACATTTTGATTTCTGCCTGAGGTCTTTTATTTGAATATGAATCTGTTGATTGAATATTGACTTATCTTTCCTGCACTACCCACACCTCAAGTGCATCTCATTTGGTTTACATTAAAGTGGACACTATACTTAAAGAGGCCCACAAGGCAATCTAAGTAAAGCATTTTTCTAGTTTTTCCCCCTCCTCTAGTCTTTTAAAATCATCTTTCTCACATAAGTCAATAGTATTTTATTTTGTTTTTAAATATTTATTTATTTTTGAAAAAGAGAGAGAGAGGCAGAGAGAGACTGAGGCAGAGACAGAGGATCTGAAGAGGGGTCCGTCCTGACAGCAGAGAGCCTGATGTGGGATTGAGCCCACAAGCTGTGAGATGTGAGATCCCTATCAGAGCTGAAGTTGGACGCTCAACCAACTGAGCCACCCAGGTGTCCCAAGTCAACAGTATTTTAAAACCAAATTACTTTTTAAAAGATTTTTTGTAAGTTTATTTTTGAGAGAAAGGGAGGGGGGAGAGGGGAGGGTCAGAGAGAGAGACACACACACACAGAATCTGAATCAGGCTCCAGGTTGTGAGCTGTCAGCACAGAGACGGATTAGGGGCTCGAACCCACAGTCAGGTCATGACCTGAGCCAAAGTCAGATGCTTAACCAACTGAGCCACTCAGGTGCCCCAAAACCAAATTACTTTTTATCAATTTTTTGGAAAGAATTTCACTTGGTTTTCATAGAAACGATAGCTCACTTTTTGTACAGACATTTAACTTGTTTAAGTAATATTTATTTGGCTTGCTTAATAAATTAATACATAAAATAAGAAAATTAGTACAAAAGATGTGTGAAGGAGACAAGTGAGAATTGGCAGGCCTACCACTTGACAGGTAGTTGAGCCTAAGAGAACTGAGGAGAGCCTGTCAGCCACACCCTTTCAAGCAGGAGGTTTTCCCAAGGGAATGGGGAGTATCTAGTATCTATTGATCTGGACAGTTACCTGGAAGAGAGTAGGTTAGGGAGTTTTTGGTGCAAAAGTCCATGGTATTAGATGAGATCCTGTGTGTGGAGATGATTCAGAAATGCCTATACTTTTAAATGCCTGGATTATTGCAGTAGTCTTCAAGCCGGCCTCCCCATTTCTCTTCTGGTGCAATGTCAGTCTTGTCCACTCAGCAGCCTGTTAAAGTGAAAGTCAGATCATGCCTCTCTTCTCACTCAAACCTTCTAGTGGTTTCTGTCTCACTCAGCAAAAAAGCTAAAGTCCTTAAACCAACCTATGACATTTGACATGACTTGTTTCTTTTCACCTCTCTGGCATCACCTCCTGTTGTTCAGTCTGCTCTGGCTGCCCTCACCTACTAGTCCTCATGTGTGCAGACAAGATCCTGCCTCAAGACCTTAGCTCTGGCTGTACTCTATTAGAAATGCTCTTCCTCAGGCAGCCACAGAGCTCACAGAGCTCATACCTTCATTTCTTTCAGGGTTTTAGTAAAATGCCAGCTTGTCAATGAAAACTCTCCTGGATACTCTACCTAAAACTATACCCCCTTCCAGTCCCCAAATTATTCCCAGCTCTTCCCTATTCAATTTTACTTTTCATCATTTAATGCTATCTAACAAACTACATACTTTATTGAATGTTTTGCTCCTTGTCTGTCTTTGGTCCATTACAGATGTATAAATCACTATTCAATTTTTCAATTATGATGGCTTTCTGATAAAAACTCAAAACCAATGAATTTTTATTATTTTACTTAATTACCTGGCCTTATACATATTTGTATATTTGTTAACTGCTTTTTCCTGACATCTAGAATAATGCCTGGGACATAGAACATCTACAGTAATATTTGAAGAGTGAATGAACAAATTAATTTAATGTTAATTTATTAGTCATTCCCATAAGATGTAGAAAGCATATAAATTAAATTGTAATAAAAACAAACATAATGGACATTTGTGCTCTTTAGATAGATTCTGGAAGCCAGAATAAAAGATAATTATTCATTAGAAATACTTCTATTACTATACTTCAACTAGGCATTTCCCTCTATTAATCTCTGTCTTCTCAAAGAGTGTCTTTCTTTTATCCTGACCAAAAGGAAAAATTGTTCCCTCTATGTTGTTTTTTTTTTTTTTTTTTTAAATATATTTTTTTTAACTTTTTTTTTTTTCAACATTTATTTTTGGTACAGAGAGAGACAGAGCATGAACGGGGGAGGGGCAGAGAGAGAGGGAGACACAGAATCGGAAACAGGCTCCAGGCTCCGAGCCATCAGCCCAGAGCCTGACGCGGGGCTCGAACTCACGGACCGCGAGATCGTGACCTGGCTGAAGTCGGACGCTTAACCGACTGCGCCACCCAGGCGCCCCGTGTTCCCTCTATGTTGTGAGAAAAGAATGGCCTTGGAGCAGGCATAGGTACCAATTTTGCAATTAATATGTTGAGTGTGGCTCAGGGAGCCTCTTGTCTACTTCAAGACTCTCAGTCATTCTGTGAAATGAACAAACACAGTGGATTAAATGATCCCAGTTTTCACAGTTTTTGATTCTCTACTGAAACAAGTAGAGTGATTTGCAGCAAGATGGCAGCATGGTGGTTCAGCAGGTAAGTAATGCTATATGACTTACTTTTTAAAAAGATCCATCTGGCTGCTCTGAAAAGATTAGGCTTCAGGAAACTAGAGTGGAAGCAGATAAACGGTTAATAGGCTACTGCCCTTGTCCAGGTGAATGGTGATGGTAGCTGGGATCAACAGACAGAGACGGAGCTTAAGGACATCGTCAGCCTTAAGCAATATGCTGACACAGAGCTGACAAAACTTGCCAGTGAACTACATGTGAGGTATGAGGAAAAGAAATATTCATGGTCTGAGAGCAATTGCCATTTACTGAGAGGATAATAACAGTAATCATGATAATGTTCATAATCACATAAATAGACCAATGGAACATAAAGTATGAGGGGCAAAAACATGCTGCAGTTTCAGTTGCCAGCATGATGACATTCCAGGCAAGGTCAGAAAACATATTATGGAAGAGAGGTCATCTGAGATGGATTTGAGGATGCAGAAGGCACATATTACAAAGTTGCAAGTAAATGGAGAGGAATAGGAAGGATAGTGTTCCAAGTAGAAATCAGAGCACTAGTAAAATTTTGGGGTCAGGAGCTCATGTTCCTGTATTAGTGTATTCAGGCTGCCATCACAAAATATCACAGACTGAATGGCTTAAAGAACAGAAGTTTGTTTCTTGCAATCCTGGAGGCAATTCTCCTGACTTGTAGGTGACCACCTTCTCATTACGTCCTCATTTGACCTCTTTGAGCATGCATGGGAAGAGAGAGAGGTCTCTGGTGTCTCTCCCTCTTTTTTTAATGTTTTATTTATTTTTGAGAGACAGCATATGTGCCAGCAGGGGAAGGGCAGAGAGAGGGGGACAGAAGATCTGAAGCAGACTGTGGGCTGACAGCAGAGAGCTCCATGCAGGACTTGGACTCATGAACTCTGAGATCATGATCTGAGCTGAAGTCCAATGGTTAACCGACTGAGCCACCCAGGCACCCCTCTTCCTCTTTTATAAGGAAAACAGTTCTATTGGATTGGCGCTCATCCTTATGATCTCACTTAACCTTAATCACCTTGTTAAAGGCCCTATCTCCAACCTAGTCACACAGGGGTTAGGACTTTAACATATGGATTTTGACTGGGGCACACAATGCAATCTATAGCAGTTCCCATCACACTTTGTGGGATACAGTTTCTATAGATTCAAGCTTATTTGATGTTTCTCATTCACTATGTTTGACAAGATAGAGCTCAGGGGTTCAGGGCTACCACACTACAAATCCAGTGAATACTGTTCTCATTGCATTACCATGACAGCGATACCCCTAGAACTGTGGGGTTTACAGATTGCATGAGTCTTTGCTGTTGCCTTGCAGGAGAGGGGTCGGACCATACCACAGTAACTGCAATACTTCTGACAATAACTAGAATGCTTCTAACAGGTTGTGCAAATAGTTCATTGACACATTCAGCTCATCTTAACTAAAGGAAATGAATCTGTGTGACCTAGGACTGCTTTATACATAAGATATTATTAAGTGTAGCTACCACCACAGAGATTTCATACTGAAGCATAAAAATACACAGTATCCATTTCTGGTCTCGGCTCTGTAAGTTGGTGGTTAAAATCTCAAGCTTCTCATGTTTTTCACTCTTTATTTTTCCCAAGGTAGACCTGCTGAAATACCACATCTAGTCTGTCGACCCCTTTGTGTCACATGTAGGCAATCAGCCTAAGGGGGCTTTTTTCCCAGTTGTAATAAACCCACGCACTTTGCTGTGTGTCACAAGTCTCCTATCTTTGTCCCACGTGGCTAGATGTCTTTTACATAAAGCCATGCTAAATTACACCATGGAAAACATTCTGCCAGCCCACTCAGGTTATTCAGTATTTATTCTCTCAAATAAACAAGAATTAAAAATCAGAACATAACAAGGCAAACATAAAAAGTCCATCTAGCCTATCAAAAAACCCAGGAAGCTTGGCAATTACGAACTGGTTCATTCTGACCTTTGGAATGAGCATCCTGGAGTTGGCTCCAGACTGGTCATATAAACCAGCACAACTCACTGGCAACGTTAAGCAAAGCAAAGATACAGCTAGTTAAGAAGAGAAAAAGCAGTGGCTTCCTTGAAAGGCCCAAAGCAATCTATAGCACAGTCCGCAACACAATCTGTAGTGTGTACAAACCAAACAACAACAATGACAAACATGGTTAAAACAACAACAAAGAATGATTTGCTCTTCTTGCAAAAATTCTACTCGAGTTCCTTCCCTCATAGGTTAAAACCTATTTTATAAACTTAAACTCTTTTGAATCTCACCTTTCTTTCTTTCTTTCTTTCTTTCTTTCTTTCTTTCTTTCTTTCTCTCTCTTTCTTTCTTGCTTTTCTTTTTAAAAACAATATTCCATATTAGTTTTATTGTTCACCTTTTGTATCATATTTAAGACTTACTTTCTATAATTTTTCCTCATTTTTAAAACTGTTATATGGTATAGAAATAATATAATGTATGAATACGCATACATAGTTGAAATGCCAATAATGAAAAGTGACTTGCCCAACACTGAGATAGAGCATAGGAGGCTTTTGAATACCCCTGCCTGCACACATCTCCTTCCACCTGTGAAGAAAGACCTTGCATACCCTGAATCACATGCTGATCATTCCTCATATTTTTACATCTATGTATTTATTTTATTTTATTTTATTTTTTAATTTATTTTTTAGTATATAACTTTTTTAATGTTTATTTTTGGAGAAAGAGAGAGAGAATAATCTGGGAAGGGTGGAGAGAGAGAGAGGGAGAGATAAATCCCAAGCAGTCTCCACACTATCAGTGCAGAGCCTAACGTGGGGCTCGAATTCACAAACTGAGAGATCATGACCTGAGCTGAAACCAAGAATCAGACATCTAACTGATTGAGCCACCCAGGTTCCCCTATGTATTTATTTTAAATAATATTGTTTAGTTTCCATAGTGTATGTTTGAATATTATCTATGTACTGTACTTGTTTGTTCAATATATCGTTTAGTTGGGAAAATTTATTTAAAATGGGAATTGTACTATGTATACTTCTGAGTCTGTCTTCTTTGGCTTAATATTATATTCTTAATTATTGTTTAATTTACATCCAAGTTAGTTAGTATATGGTGCAACAATGATTTCAGGAGTAGATTCCTTAATGTCCCTTACCCATTTAGACCATCCCTTCCCACAACCCCTCAGCAACCCTCTGTTTGGCTCAATATTATATTCTTGAGATTCACCCATGTTGATGTATGTAGTTTTCAATAATTTTAACTAATGTATGATGTCATTGTATTATTCTACTACATTTTTTTCTTCAGATTTCTTTAGCAATGGTGGCTGTAGGTAAGACTGGACCAGACTTTGAAGATGAAACTGGTCTGATCTTGGTACATTTCCATTTGACCTGAACTGTTGGTATACCACAGAGTATGTGAAGATCAAATAACATATAGTTTAATAACATATTTTAAAGCCACTTAATTCCATTCCTGTTGGGCCCATAGAGCCCACAATCTTATACCACAAGATAAGATTTCACCAGATGATAAGGAATGGGTCCACTTCCTAGTGTTGCAAAAGCAGTGTCTCCTGCCCTGAAACACAATGGCAGTAGTAGTGGTCATCATAGGGAGAGGACAACCATGGTCAATGAGGAAGAGCTCTCACTGTCAACAAAAGCTATGGCTAGACACCATGACAAGAAGAAAAGTGGCAGAATTAGAGCTGGCTTCTGGGTTTCTATTACCAGAACTTAGAAAAATTCATAGCAATGACTGGTAGTAATGCTGAAGAAAGTTGTGAGGTTGTATTTAGGATACCCACACGCTTTTATTTGCTACCCACTAGCCTATTCTCAAGCTATAAACAAGCAAAAATGGAGAAACAACGCAAAGTATTCTGAACTTAACCTTCCACCTGTACCAGGCCTCAGATGGCTGACATTTTGAGAAAGTCTACAATGGTGACATACTGAAGGGAGGAAAGCCCCAATTGAGAATATAAGTACTCATCCCAAAGTTTCCTTCATAGACATCTAGATGAAAAAGAAAAGATCTTGGAGCTTTCAGTAATACAAACCAGGCCTCAAGCAAATCAATTCTATTTGATATCATTGAACAGCTCATATTAAATCTGAAGTAAGATAAATTTTTTATCAGTAAAGTCCATTGAAATCCTACTTCTGCTCATTTCCATAGCTTTCTGAATCACATCCTAAATTCAATTTCATATTCACATTAGTGTTAACCCAAAATATGGGTGTTAACCACTAACATTGAAAATAATTGCTACATCTGGCAACAATCCCCAAATCTTTGTCTATACCTTTCTACAAATTTAGAGAACACAATAAATAACACAATGGCAATTCTTAAGCATTTCTAAGTAAATTCAACTGCAAACAGGTTTCAAGACTTCTAAATGAAACTTTGCAGGGATGAAAAGCCTCATGCCTACACTATTTTGTATTCTGTGATGGTATACACCTTTAACACAGAGAATAAAAAGAAATATGTACTGCATTCAAAAAAAATTCTAAATAATAATCAATTTATTAATAAAAATTTACCTGCAACAAAACTGAATTCAAAAATTGATTGAATCCCTGAAATGACAAGTATACAATACTTCCAATTAACTTTCTCAAATTTGCATGTATTAAATTAAATGCAATGGTCTAATTAAATGACAATGGTCTCTATAATCCTTCACCCTTTTTGTCAAAAGGACTATTTATTCAAAATTATGCAAAAGTTACTTCCTTAGTTGCCTAGGGAACTGCAAGATCCAATTGCAATTTCTAACTAAAATTAAAAGAAAACCCTTATCCTGTTTTACTTTGTGGTGTGTGTTGGAGGGATTAAAGTCGCTCTGATTAGGGTGCCTTTAGCAGGTTTTTTAAATTATCAAAGAAAGACGACAGTATATGTGAGCTATCTAGAACTCTATATGAATCAAGTTCTGTTCAGAGACAAAATTCATTTTTTATCATTTCACCAACACAGGTAAGGTTTTAAGCATAAATCAGCTCCCAAGACATTCTTTTTTTGCAGAATTTTTCTTCCAGCATTTCATGTTAAAGATGTAGCATTCCTCTTCTTCTTTGCCAGAAACTCAACCATATGGTGCATTTCCCTGAGTCATAAAAATTTGTGGCAAGATATGTGCATGCCCCCTGGACATCTGATGAAAGACGTATTGAAAAGAATGCACCTAATAAGCTCATCTACACAGTCTTTGCTGGCATCTTTTTTCTGGGTGCCCTGCTTGGCCCACAGACACTGTGAATGGCTTTAGTACATGTGGAACTTCAATCTCCATTTCTCACTCCCTGACTTAAACCCCATCCATAATGCTTTGTGTGGGGACCTCACTTCTCAGGATGCTGCAGTAGGTCCCTGTGGGTTCATTTCCCATCTTGGTTCCTACTCAGAAGTTTTCATGGAATTGTAACTTTTAATTAGATAAAAAGATAAAAGGCACTAGAGTTGCAGGAGAAGCATTCTAGTTGCTTTAAAAATCATCACTCTTGCATTGGAAAGATTCTAAACCATGTGTTTTTAAAGATAAAGTAAACTGCGTGGGAGGGTGGGGAAGTATAGAGAGAAAAATATTTTTAAATCTATTGTGGGAGGATGTTTTCACAAATCCTTGCCTGTATACACCACGATGGGGTATTGCTATGATTTGGGTCAAATTTGACCATTCTTGTATTTCTCCAAGATCCTAGTAATATTTGCTTATCACTCCACACTTGTGGTATGAATTTTTTAAAGATCGTTTTTAGTGTTTCCATGGTCTTTTGTGTGTTTTTTCATGTTTATTTATTTATTTTGAGGGAGAGAGAAAGTGCAAGCAGAAAAGGGAAAGAGAGAGAGGAGAGAGAAAATCTCAAGCAGACTCTGCACTGTCAACTCAGAGCCTAATGCGAGGCTCAGTGTCATGGAAACGTGAGATCATAACCTGAGGCGAAATCAAGAGTCCAGTCAGATGCTTAATTGACTGAGCCACCCAGGCACCCCTCCATGATCTTTTGACAGGAAGACTGAATGAAACACCTTGGGAGCTACTAACTAGAGTCACAAGCTTGGGCTTTTCCCCCTTTGCTCCACCCATTATATAATGATGCCTACCCTACACCACCCAACAATAAGAGGCTGCATGGAGAGGTAGGCCAACCAACAGCAAGTAGCAAGACCCAGACATGTGAGTGAGGGGGCCAGCCCTGTCATTGGGCCTAGGTAAGATCAGTAGATCTTTTCAGTTGATCCAGAGAATCATGACCAAAAAAATGTTTTAAGCCCCTTGAGTTTTGTAGTTGTTCTTTATGCAGCAATTTATAACTGAAGTATAGCACTAAATGCTAGCTGAAATTATCCTTTGTCTCCACATATAAACACCTGGAAAGCAGAGACATTGGATTGCTTGCTACTGAAATGCCAGTTCCTAGATAATAGTCTGGCATGTAGTATATATTCTATTAATATCTGATATAAATAAACAAATATAAGTCTAATATTGGTTCCACAATGAAAATGCTAAAAAGGAAGCAGTTCTTGGGGTTGAGTGGTCTAAATTTCAACCTGCTTTGATATCCACTAGACAAATATATGGCCTGGGGAAGAACAAATGATTTTCTAAGTTTTTGAGTTATGGTCTATGAAATGAGAGGTATTGATGCCTATCTCAGGGGCTGATTGTATTAAATGAGATAACATCTAGAAGCATCCAATGTATTGTTATCACATCATTTGTTTTAATAAATAATAATAGTGGTGATGATAAAGCCATAAACAGAGAAATAAACTGGTGATATAATTTAATAATTCATAATATATCTGTAAATGAAGGGTAAGCCTTATTTGAAAGGACTCCACATTATACAATGTAAAAAACATAGGGCTGTCCCTCACGAATACGGATCACATTACCATCTCACAATTTTAAGGCGTCACTGGATGGCTTTCCCAATAATACCACTGTGGTCATTGTCTCATCTGCTAATTTCCATGGGAAGTTGCATGCATTTGGGAAAATGACTGACCATGGAGCATAGCAAACCTACCTGACCCACAGGAAGGCAGTCCCATGAGCTTGGAATTATTAGCACAATTCTCTACCCCACAGTGACAATGAAGTATGGACATTATAGAAAAAAAGACGTGTCTTGAAAATATGTGATTTAAGGGTGTGTTTATCTGTTAATACCTACCTCATAGTACCCAATAGTATTTTGTAGACTTAGAGATTAAGTGACATAAGACATACAAAGCACTTAAAGCTTGGCACATAGGGAACATTCTCATTATTTTCAGTGACTTCTCTAATATTGAAGTATTATGGCATGAGACTAATAAGCCTCAAACAAAATTAAGGAAAGTCCCATTGGCAATAGCTAGAGTTAATTAGATACTGAGTATTTAATGGCGCTAATTTTCAGGAAAGTTATTTTGATGGCTTTGAGTAGTTCTAAATAGTATTTGTGTTCACTTTCCAGTCACTTTTCTTTTCAGAAAGTAAAGAAAAGCCTTTTGGCTTCCTGTTGTTCTGACATTTTCATGTCCAAAATACCTGCTGTGTAACGTCCTGTAGAACACATTCAGCTTTGACATATTTTGTGAAGCATTAGCTATAAATGCAATTTTAGCATACTGTGCATAGAGGAATGTTTTTTTTTTTTCAGGATTTCATTTAAGGAGTCAAATTATCAAATCCTTTTTTAATAGCTAGTTAAAAATATCCACTATGTGGGGGAAGTCTAACACTCATTGTACATACTTAAACAGGGAAATAGTGAAGAAATGCTTCCATTGTTCTTTTTCACTTTTAGCCTTTCATTTCACTTAAAACACTTGTTTTGGGCAAAGTAAAGCTCTGAATGTGACAACTTACAACAGTTCCTTAGAAATAGTCTGTATTATTATTTATTAAAATAAACTGCCAGAACTTCTACTGATTTTGTATTAAATATGCATTTTAAACAAGCTATAGGTGTACATTTCTTCCCTTCAGCTCTCTGGTGTTTCAGGAGTTTCCTGAGAAAACGTCTGTGTGTCAAAAGCTGTCTGTTAAGAGAACTGTCCATCAACACTGTGATTGACATTTTTTTTCTTTCCTTACTCTCTGCAACATAACTAGTAAGTTAAATAGAAAATGACTTTGATTTTTAATTTTTTAAAATCTTCTACAAATTATACCCATAATAAGTATACCATAAGTTTTGGGAGTATGCATAATTTTTATTACTCGCCAATACTTCCACCTGCTAATTTATTCAGCAACAACAGTAAGCACCTGCTAAGTGCTAACTGTTAAGTATGCAATGTTGAGCAAAGCAGTTTCTACTGTCATGGAATATAGACTCTAGTATAGAAAACACATCAACAACAACAACAAAAACAAATGTGTCACTTTCTAGGATATATTACACTCTTTTTTTTTTTATTTTTTTTCAACATTTTTATTTATTTTTGGGACAGAGAGAGACAGAGAATGAACGGGGGAGGGGCAGAGAGAGAGGGAGACACAGAATCGGAAACAGGCTCCAGGCTCTGAGCCATCAGCCCAGTGCCTGACGCGGGGCTCGAACTCACGGACCGCGAGATCGTGACCTGGCTGAAGTCGGACGCTTAACCGACTGCGCCACCCAGGCGCCCCTACACTCTTTGTTTTAAAAATATCTTTATTTTGAAAAATTACACACACATATAAAATGAAACAATGAGCACAACCTGATAAAGTGGAATAAAACAAACATCTGTGTATATACTATGAAGGGTACCATGTCTTTCTATATAACTGTTTTTAATTACAATCTCCCCCTTTTTCCTCAAAAGTTACCACTACCCTAACATTTATTTATTTATTTTTGTTTAAGTTTTTATTTTAATTCATTAGTTAACATGAAGTGTTATATTAGTTTCAGATGTACAATATGGTAATTCAATAGTTCCATACATCTCCTGGTGCTCATCATGACAAGTGCCCTCCTTAATCCCCTTCACGTATTTCACCCATCCCCCCCACCTCCCCTCTGGTAACCATCGGATTGTTCTCTTTAATTAAGAGTCTTATTTGCTTTGTCTCTGTCTCTCTTATTTTTTACCCTTTGCTTGTTTGTTTTGTTTCTTAATTTCTACATATGAGTGAAATCATATAGTATTTGTCTTTCTCTGACTGGCTTATTTTGCTTAGTATTATACCCTCTAGTTCTATCCATGTCATGCAACTGGCAAGATTTCATTCTTTTTTTTTTTATGGCTGAGTAATATTCCATTGTGGTGTGTGTGTGTGTGTGTGTGTGTGTGTGTGTGTGTGTGTGTACCCACCCACTTCTTCTTTATCCATTCATCAATCAAGGGATCAAGGGACACTTGGGCTTCTTCCATGTCTTGGCTATTATAAACAATGCTATGATAAACATAGGGGCATATGTATCCCTTTGAATTAATGTTCTTGTATTCTTTGGGTAAATACCCAGTAGTGCAGTTGCTTGATGTTAGGATAGTTCTATTTTTACCTTTTTGAGGAAACAGCACATTGTTTTCTACAGGGGCTGCACCAGTTTGTAGTCCCACCAACAGTGTAAGAATGTTCCGTTTCCTCCACATCCTTGCCAATAACTGTTATTTCTTGTACTGTTGATTTTAGTCATTCTGACAGGTGTGAGGTGATATCTCATTGTAGTTTTGATTTGCATTTCCCTGATGATAAGTGATGATGAGCATCTTTTCATGTGCCTATTGGCCATGTGAATGTCTTCTTTGGAGAAATGTCTGTTTATGTTTTCTGCTTATTTTTAAATTGGATTATTTGTTCTGGGTGTTGAGTTTTATAAGGTCTTTATATATTGTGGATATTAACCCTTTATCTGATATGTCATTTGTAATTATCTTCTATTCTATAGATTGACTTTTGGTTTTGTTGATTGTTTCCTTCCCTGTGCAGAGGCTTTTTATTTTGATACAGTCCCAATGATTAATTTTTGCTCTTGTTTCCCTTCCCTCAGGAGACATATCTAGGAAGAAGTTGCTACAGCCATGGTCAAAGAGGTTATTTCTCGTGTTCTCCTCTAGGATTTTCATGGTTTCAAGTCTCAAATTTAAGTCTTTTGTCCATTTTGAATTTATTTTTGTATATGGTGTAAGAAAGTCATCCAGTTTCATTCTTTTGCACGTTGCTCTCCAGTTTTCCTAACGCCATTTGTTGAAGAGACTATTCTTTTTCCAATGGGTAACCTGGTTGGTTAAAGTTAATTGACCATATACTTGTAGGTTTATTTCTGGGTTTTTAAATTCTGTTCTATTGATCTATGTATTTATTTTTGTGCAGTACCATACTGTTTTAATCAGTACAGCTTTGTAATATAACTTGAAGCCTGGAATTGTGACTTCAGCTTTACTTTTCTTTTTCAAAATTGCTTTGGTTATTTGGGGTCTTTTTTGGTTCCATACAAATTTTAGGATTGTTTTTTCTAGCTCTGTGAAAAATGCTGTTGGTATTTTTATAGAGATTGCATTAAATGTATAGATTGCTTTGGGTAGTATAGACATTTTAACAATATTTATTCTTCCAATCCATGAACATGGAATATCTTTCCATTTCTTTGTGTCATATTGAATTTCTTTCACCAATGTTATAGTTTTCAGAGTAAGGGTCTCTCACCTCTTTGGTTAAGTTTCTTCCTAGGTATTTTATTATTTTGGGTGCAATTGTAAATGGGACTGTTTTCATAATTTCTCATTCTGCTATTTCATTGTTAGTATATAGAAATGTAACAGATTTCTATACCTTGATTTTTTTATCCTATAACTTTTCTGAATTTATCAGTTCTAATAGTGTTTTGGTGGAGTCTTTAGTTTTCTAACTAGAGTATCACATCATCTGCAAATAGTGAGCATTTTACTTCTTCCTTACTGATTTGGATTCCTTTTGTTTCTTTTTGTTGTCTGATTGCTGTGGCTAGGACTTTCAGTAGTATGTTGAATAAAAGTGGTGAAAATGGACATATTTGTCTTGTTCCAGAATGTAGGGGAAAAGCTCTCAGTTTTTCCCTATTGAGGGTGTTAGCTGTGGGATTTTCATACATGGCCTTTATTATGTTGACATATGTTTCCTCCAAACCTATTTTGTTAAGAGTTTTTATCATGGATGGAAGTTGTACTTTGTCAAATGCTTTTTCTGCATCTTTGATTCTGTGTCATGACTGAAATGATCATTTGGTTCTTATCCTTTCTCTTATTGATGTAATGTATCACATTGATTGACTTGCAAATGTTGAAGCACCATTGAACTCTGGAATAAATCCCATTTGATGGTGGTAAATGATTTTTTAAATGTATTACTGAATTTGGTTTTCTACTATTTTATTGAGAATTTTTGCATCTACATTCATCAGGGATATTGGCCTGTAGTTCTCTTTTTCAGGGATGCCTTTTTCTGGTTTTGGTATCAGGGTAATGCTGGCCTCATAGAATGAATTTTGAAGTTTTATCAACATTACTGATTTTTTCAAAGAACCAGCTTCTGGTTTCATTGATCTTTTCTATTGGTTATTATTAGTTTCTGTATCATTTATTTCTGCTCTAATCTTTATTAATTCCTTCCTTGTGTCCATTTCAGGTTTTGTTTGTTGTTCTTTGCATAGCTCCTTTAGGTGCAAGGTTAGGTTGTCTTTTTAAGATTTTTCTTGCTTCTTTAGGAAAGCCTGTATTGCTATTATTTCCTTCTTGTGACCGCTTTTGCTGCATCCCAGAGGTTTTGGACCATTTTCATTTTCATTTGTTTCCATGTACTTTTTAATTTCTTCTTTCATTTATTTGTTGACACATCCATTGTTCAGTAGCATATTATTTAACCTCCATATACATATTTGTGTCTTTCCAGATATTTTCTTGTGGTTGACTTCTAGTTTCATAGTGTTATGGTCAGATAATATGCATCATTTTGATCTTCTTGAATTTGTTGAGGTTTGTTTTGTGTGCTAATATGTGATCTATTCTGGAGAATGTTCCATGTGTATTTGAAAAGAATGTATTCTGCTGTTTTAGGATGGAATGTTTTGCATATATCAGATGGATTTAACAGATATACCCTAACATTTATTGTTAATAATTTCCTTGCCTTTCTTTGTCCTTTTGCCAATTAGGTTTACCTACCTAAAATTCCTAGTTTTGTTGTGCCATTTTTTTTTCTTGAAATATACATAAAGTAGAAAAATATAGTAAGTATTTTTTTCCTGTAGCTTTATTTATTTCACATTATGTTTCTAAGGTTCATCCATGTGGCTGCATATAGCTGCAATTCCTTCATTTCCATGGCTTTCTATTATGTAAATGTGCCATACTGCATTTGTCCATTCTGTAATGGCCATTTTTGAGACTAATAGTTTCTGGCTATTATGAAAGATTCTGACATAAACATTCACTTTCTGACGTCTACCTTTCAGGTTTTCCTACACTGGACTCTGAGGTACACCACTTGGTGCAGTGTTTGGTTTATCTGTGAACTGATACCACTTTGTACAAAACTTAAGAGATGTAGTAGCCCCATGAAATGCCTGTTGAGTAAGAACCAACAAAGTTATTGAATAAATTGATGGAATACTTGTGGTGGGAGACTAGAATTTGGCAGAAAATTGAACCTAAAACAAGCCAAGGGTAATTTTCCTCACAAATAGGAAGGGAAATAAATTTTAATGGCAAGCTTTTAAAGGTCAATCTACTCTGTGCCACTGTGTGAATATGCCCTTTCTATTCCAAACCCTAGGGACACAATAAACTTCTTACTTATATATTGAGAGAAAAGACGAGAAAGATCACTAGCATTTGAAAATGAGAGCATATTAGAGATGTGAGCTGTTTACAAGGAGAATGCTGACCATAAGACCGCACTGATGAACAGCTTCTACCATCTGTATTCAAGCTTACATCTCACTGGTCTTTACATTAGCCACTTTATTAAGCTCTTCATTATACATCGAATAATTTATTTTTAAATTTAAAAATTATAAAAGAATATAGGTAATTAAAATATTTTTCTGTCAAATATTTTTCTGTCAATTAAATATTCACAGGCATTCCTATTATTTTTAAGTATTCATGATTTAGAACTAGCCTAAGGCTGACAAAAATCTTTTGGAAAGAAGGCAGCATTTATCCCTTTACCCTCAAATTCCCAAAGGGTTTGAGATGTTTTGCAAGCATGATACACACAATGGAATGCTAAAATGAAAACTGAAATATAAGAAAGTTAACTTAGAAGAAAATCTGAGAAGATCCAGTTACGGGTTTTGAATAATTTATTACCTCCAGGTAATTCCTAAGGTACAAGGGAACATTTTGCATTATCTGGAACAAATTACATGCTAGGAAATGGAGAGTTGCCAAAGAAAAATGTCAAAGTTGGCAAAAATAGAATCTGTTACTACAGTCCACTTAAGTACTGTTTCACAGTACTAATGAGGAAGGAGGGAGAAAAGGAAGGCTCTCTACAAGCCTAATACTCAAGAAGGAGGACAATGACTTAAGCTCCACACTGTTTTAAAATAAAATAATACTAAATCATTATAATTTCCACAACTAGGGTATCACAATATTCTGAAACGAAATGAATGTCATTTCGATTGGGAGATCCTCAGTCCCGATCCCAAAGGATATTTTAGTACTATTAATGTGCTCATAGAAATAAATATAAGGGCATGCGTGAAGAAAGGTCCCAAGCGTGGCAAAACAGTGAAGCAAAATGGCAAAATACCATATTTTTAAATTTCTATTTCAATTCACTTTTTTCTTATCAGAAAAAAACATGCTTTGACTCTTAAAATCCCCATAAATCTTAGTCTATGAAGTTTAAAATATTGCTTTATCCATATTTACTTCCTTTTTGTGTTTGTGAGAACACTTAAATTATAAACTCTTAGCAAATATCAAGTATACAATATAGTATTATTAACTAGAGTAAAAAATGTGTTAATTAACTCATTACAATGTATACACGTATCAAATCATCTCATTGGTACACTTTAAGTATATTACAATTTTTCTGTCAATTATACCTTAGTAAAGCTGAAAAAAAAGTAGCTCTACTTAAAGCAAAAGGACCACCTTTAATCATTGGATGTGGCATTTCAGGGAAAGTACTAGACTTTTCCTCCTGAGCATACCACGTTCATCTGTTACATAAGGGCAGCAGTCATCCTGACTCAACAACCCTGTAGATGGGTCAATGAACTAGCAGAAAAGATGAATGACTCTGTTCGTAGGGAAGAATTTATGTGTGCCTTTCATTAGGAAAACTTATGTATAGCACACACACCTGTCTTACCTCATAAAAAAAAATAGATGAGCTTTTGCATGAAATGAAATGGGCCTTGTTCTCTTCTTCATTAATCCAGATTTAATAACAAACATTGAAGCCTGATAATTTTTTAAAAAATTTGGATACCATTGATTACCATAAGTGTTCTATAGAATGGCACAAATTAAAAATCAAATGTGTACATATACCAGAAACTTGAGTTGAAAAACCAAAGATTGCTCTAAGTGCATTAGTGAGGATAAACAACCATCAGCAGTGATTGTGAGAGAAAGGAAAACAGGAAAGAAAGAATAAAGGTATTCCAAGACAGTCTTTAAAGACAAACCCAAGCACTTCATGGGAAGTTTCCTGATTGAGCAGTTGGTGAATCTGAGTTTAATCAGTAATTTGGACTTATATTAGTTGCTTAGTCTCTTTTCATTTTCTATTTCCTTTTCTCTTACATGAAGAGATAATGCACCATTGAGGAACACAAATTACTGTCATAATAATAGAGACCAGCTCTGTACATTAATTTTCTAAGGCGATTCAAAACACCGTTTTTAGGTTTTTAGGACCAGATTTGTGTTTGGCAGAAAAGAACACTAGGATTACTTGCTGACGCCTGCCTGGCTATGGCAAAGAGATGATGTTGTATGACTGCCATGCATTTTCCTGACTAGATAACTCCCAGGGTTCTTTATTCTATGTGTTCTAAGTTTTACCTTAGCTCTTTTGTAATTTATTCTCTCTTGGTGTTTCTTTTTTACCCAGTGACTTTCATTGCTTTATTAAAAAATTTTTTTTGGATGTGAGATTAGCAGTGGAAAGTCTGGATCCTCCTTCATGAAAAATTAACATTGTCACTAAGTATTGGCTTGGCACAGTGTCCCTGTAGTGGTGTCACTAATCTCCTGTGCTCAATTAATCACCAAGACAGCAAGAGGCTTAGCTCTTATTAAAGTCCTTAAGAACTTTATTCAACAGCCGCCTGCCAGTCCTTTCTATGAAATATACAGAAATTCGCAAAATGGAAAACAATATGGTTTAATCATTTTTAGTGTGATGAAAATAATGGAAATTTATGACCCACTTATAGTAGAATGGAATAAAAGCGCTGAAAGAGACTACAATCAAGCATGATAAACAAGGCCATGAGATAAAATGACGGTCAGTGTTAACTAACGTCCAACTAATGTCCAGCACCCGCTTTACACTTGTGCTTGACCACAAGATGCCATTCTTGTTGGGAAATAGGAATCATTTGTATCAGCCTCTTGTGGCATGGAGGGGGAAAAACCTCCAACCAAACACAGCAACTCTAGCATTGTTTCTGGTCATGGCACAAACTGGTTTTTGTTTTTTGTTTTTTAATTAAAAGATTGTTCAAAAACAATTTACAGTGTTTATCTTCTATTTTTTTAGGTGACACTTCTGTTATGTTTCTTCCTTTTCACTTACTCCCAGGGTAAGAGCATACTCATTTACTTCCTCTAAATTCAACCTTTCACTTTTGATGTTTCACCCATAATCTTTTTTTTTTTTTTTTCAACGTTTTTTTTTTTTTTTATTTTTGGGACAGAGAGAGACAGAGCATGAACGGGGGAGGGGCAGAGAGAGAGGGAGACACAGAATCGGAAACAGGCTCCAGGCTCTGAGCCATCAGCCCAGAGCCCGACGCGGGGCTCGAACTCACGGACCGCGAGATCGTGACCTGGCTGAAGTTGGACGCTTAACCGACTGCGCCACCCAGGCGCCCCAATCACCCATAATCTTAATTGTGCCTGTCTCCTTTACCATGTTTCAAATCATTCAATATTTATATTAGCTGTAAATATAAGTGGATTTTCTTCTAACTTCCACATCCATTGTAGCTTAATTAAGAAGTAGCTACCCTCTCTCTCTCTCTCTCTGTCCTCTCTCTCTCTCCCCCTCCCCACCACCCCTTTCTCTTTCTCACCAACTGGGTTGAATCTCAGTTCCACTATTTACTTGCTTTATGACTTTAGACAATTTACTTACTGCTCTGGGCTTACATGTCCTCATCTGTTAAATGAGTAAGACAGTAATATTTATAAGGTTGTTATGAAGATTAAGTATGTTAATATTTCTAAAGAACTCGGAACAGTTTGTGAGATACAGTGTTATATAAATGTTCACTAAATAAAAGTTAAATAACAGCCTAACTACCTCTGTGTGGAGGACAGTTTGGTGTTTGTCTCAGTAAAACCAAGTCTCATATTATCTGAGAAAGCCACTTCTACCCCTTTTTGTCTCTGCGTTAGAGACTAGCACCTAGTCTTGATTCACTGATACTTTGGTATCTGCATTAAAGTCTTTTACTTTCAAGTCCAGCCATCATTCTGGACTATAAAATCCAGAGATGACCAATTCGTCACAATGGCTTCTTAGTTCTTCTCAAGTACAGTAATCTTAAAGTCTAGTAGCCATACCCCAAGAAGGACTGCTGTGTAAGGGTGGAAGGATGTGCAGCTTGTGAACTGCACAAAAGCACCAAGTGGGTGATCAAGGCCTGAAATCCACATGGGCTGAAGTGAGGAAGAAATTCTGCTCTGCTAGCAGGGCTCTGACCCCATGACTCTACCACCCAGTACCTTTCTATCACTCAAATCTAGTAGTCTTTTCAGCTCAATAGTCTTGAATTCCCACTGTCCTAATGTAACATACTATGCTTCCAGATTATTCACTTATTAAAACTATTATCTCCATTATCTGAGCTCATGGAGAATGCAAGCTTATCAACCCTTCTTATTTCTCCCTATCAGAACCTTCTTTGCATTACTTCCTTTCTAATACAAATTAGATTCCATGAATTAATGCCTATACCTAAATTTCCCAGGCTCTCTTACCAGAAATACCTCAACTGTGGATGAATAAAACTGTCCACCTTATCCATGTATGCACCCAAATAGCTAAGCAACACTGGACATTTTTATACATTAGGGCACACTAGGAACCATAAATTGATGGTCTTTAATCTCAGGATTGCATTTAATATTATTTCATAGTGAACTAATATCTATAATTAATTGTCACTTTAATTAATTGTCACTTCTGTATGTACTATAACAAGTTTCCTCCAATATTTTTCAAACTGCAAGCCTGGGAAATATCTTCACCTCCTACTTTCAGTGAGAAAGAAAAATTTTAGAGAGAAATTACCTCATTTTTTCACAACCAATTATAAATAGTCTTTATTCTTCCTTTCTCTATTCTTCTATCGCAAGGATGGCATTATATTTCTTTCCAGGTAAAATCTAGAAGCACTTCTCCTTACCACATGGGTACCAGAACAGTCTCAGTTTCTATCCCAGAAACTTAGGTTATTGATGATCTTTCCATGACCCACTCTCATTGTCCATATCTTCAGTCTCTTTATTATTACTAGAACATTCCTATATGTATGTAAACTTTTTGCCTATGCCACTTTCATTCTGACTACTTGCCTTTCACAGGTGACTTCTTAAGAGAGTTTTATGTACCTTCTGTACTCTCTGCTGGGTCACCTCCCATTAATGACTCAAACACAACCATTGGATTTTTGCTTAAATGGCCTTGAGGTAAAAAATTATCTTCATACTATTAAGTCTAGTGGGCATATTTTCAATTCTCTTCTGTGTTAATGCTTTCTGGATTCTCCTTTCAATCTTCATGTTCATTTCCTAAGTGGTTATTAAATGGTGAAGCTTCTCATAACTCTGTCCTGAATGTCTTCTCATTCAATACTCTCTCTAGGAGATGATGATGGTGATGATGATGATGATGATGATGATAATTTAACATTTATTAAACATTTAGTTTCTGCCAGGCACTATTCTATGAACATAATATATATTTTTAAATAATGAAGCACTCTTAATACTTCCATAAAGTATCCACTATCATTTTTCCCATTTCTAAAATGATAATACTAAGACATAGAGAAGTTAATAAACTTTCTCAAGATACTTCAGCTGATGTATATTAGGATCAATACTAAAATCTAGTAAGGACTAGCCAGTTTGATGCCAGAATTAATTGTCTTAATCACTCTCTTAAACATGTAGTGTAGAGACTTATATATCAGCTATTTGCCTGACTTTAGCTATATGGAAATATCTTTTCTTTTTCTTTCTTCCTTCCTTCCTTTCCTTCTTTCTTTTCTTTTCTTTTCTTTTCTTTTCTTTTCTTTTCTTTTCTTTTCTTTTCTTTTTTTTAGAAAGAGAGCATCTCAAATAAGGGAGGGGCAGAGGGAGAAAGAGAGAATCCTAAGCAGGCTCCATGCGCAGCACAAATCCCAATGCGGGGCTTGATCTTATGTCCATGAGATCATGGCCTGAGCTGAAGTCAAGAGTCAGGTGCTTAACAGACTGAGCCACCCAGGCATCCCTAAATATGGATGATTCTTATGTCTACATCTTTGACCTAGACACATATATTAAGCTGTTTTGAATATCACATGACCATCTCAAAGAAACATCCAAACCTTAATTCACTGTCTCCACCCACATCCACCCAATAGATATATTCTCTACCCTTTCTACTTTATACAGGGCACCATCATTTACCTAAAAGCTCAAGTTAAATCTTAAAAATTATTCCCATCTTCTTTCTGTCCTTCACTTTCTACTATCCAATAAATTACCAAGACCTGATAATTTTATGTTCTGTGTATGAACCAAGAGCATCCCATTGATTCCATTCCCACTGCTACATTCCCAAGCCAGTTTGCCTCCATGTCTTACTCCAACTATCATAGCAGCCTCCTAATTGAGATTTCAAAGTCTCTAACTGTAGTTTTTTCTGACATTTTTTTTCAGACAAGCCAGAATGATGTTTTTAAAGTGGAAGTATAGTCGTGATATTGACTTTTAACATCCTTGAATAAATCCTATTCCCATCAGAGTAATGCCAAAATGCTTAATATGGCCCCAGAGGCTCATCTCTCCAGCTTCACCTAGAGCTACATTCTTGTTCTGCTCTCTCTTCCAGCCATACTCCTTTAATATGTAAGTTTTTCACAGTGGCTTTTTCCTCAGCCTGGAGTTTTCCTTCTCTCTATCCAGGTAATATTATTTCTATTTATATTTAATCTTCATCTCTCTTCTCTGGATATTTTTCTTTTGATTCTCAGACTTTGTTGGGCTCTTCTTGATATATTCATGTAACACATTTCCTAATGCTTAACTTAGTTATGCATGTTTTAAAAGTGCATTTTTCCCTAAATATATGGTAAATTCTATGATAACCATGGTTTGTTAATGACTATGTCTCTAGCACTTTTAGCACAGTAAATAACAGAAAGTGAGCAACTGCCAAATAATTACTGTTTTGCTAAGTGAGGAGTGACTTCTTTATAGGGAAGTTGCTTTAGATATTAATATAGCCACTTGCATGAAGTGTCTAGGCTACTTGAATTTAATGATAGCTGATAACCTACATTGCCTTATACTTTTAAATTCTCATCAAATGTTATACATTCTGGATTTGATGTACACACACACTATATGTCCACACACACATGGGTGAGGAATGGAAAAGGCAGGAAAACTAATTATTTTAGTTTTTCATGATTGGGAAAAAGAGTGGTACTTCTTATATATATTAAAAATAAAGACACATTTCTAATGTTTATGCTTCTCTTCTACAGAGCAATGAGCAGGATGAGTAGTGCTTTCTTTTTTGGTATTTTTCACTTTTTTTTTTAACTTTTCATTTTCCCATTTGAGTTGTGGTACATTCTAGTCTCTCATTTTATTCCTCACATGTAACCATTTCTGGACTCTAATGTACTACATGGCTTAATCCATTCTTCAGGTGATAAAATGTCAAAAAATGTATATAAATAGACAAAAATAATGCCTACTTACATGTCAGTTGGAAATAGCAGCTAGTCATATGTAGCAAAGAAAGGCAAATTACAGACTTTGAAATTTGTCTTGTTGAGATATATTCGGTCGAAGTATAGTCTAGGAGGTTTAATGAATATCTTAGATACAATAAAAACTATGTATTTATATATTGTTAAATAGCCAAATTTAACTAAATTTGAAGATGTAATTGGCTTCATTAAATTATTCATGAATGGGGCAGCACCGCATTAGCTAGTATAAAGAGGCACTGCCAGGAGTTGTACAAAATGGAAAATTTTTAAAGAAGGAGGGTGGGGACAAGAAAGGTATTAGCAAAAGAAAAGGATTGTTCCAAGTGAGGACACTTTCTAGGAGGAAAAAACAAGGTGTCTTATCATGCAGATTGCCTCATCTTTCTTTGCGAGTGGGGTTGGAGAAGACCCAGGTGGCCAACTCATTGGCTGGATTGAGAAATTCCTGACTGACTGGCTAAGACTACAGTTTTAAGAGAAGTTAAAACTGCAATTTGATTATGTATTAACCACCACTTTGGAAATTCTGTCTAAGTGACACCATTTTGAGCCTGCAGCTTTTTTTTTTTTTTTAACAATATAAAAATTGGTATGGTATGGTCCACACAATGTTACCTAACTGAAAAGAGTTCATTTGCCTGAGTGAAACAGAAAGCCAAACATGGTAACAGTGGTCATTTGCAGAGGGAAAGATATATTGCAAAAGGCCCAAGCAAGGAGACAAAAGGTGGGCTCAAATCTGTCTCCCCTGACTGAGGTTAGAACAAGTTTTTATAATCATAAGGTTGAGATTGCACACACATTGAAGAAAAAGGCGGGGAATATTTTGTCTATTCATGAGGACAGAGAGAGGACGCGCATTGAGCAAACATGCATGTAACATACATCCCATGTTCATTTTGAGATGGAGACTTAACATTAAAATGAGGCAAAACTTGGCCCCTGACCTCAGGAAGTCACCTGTAGGACAAGGAGAGGGACTGGCTCTGAGATTGGTACTAACTGGATGGGGTCTTGGGCTCCTTATCTTGGGTAATGAATGAAAGGCTTGTTCATAGGCTGGAACCACGTCAGTGACCATATGTGTCAGTAAAAGCTTCTGTGAAGACAGCCAGTGGATTTATTAGTGGGATGTGAAAAGAAATAATAGCAGATGAGAAAGAAACATATGCCTAAAAAACAAGCTTTAAATTTCTTCTTGGTCTCAACCTCCTTAATTCAACAAGAGAATACTTTTACCATTAAGATGTAACCCATAATTCATTATAACGGAATCATGAGGAAATGCCAGTACCGGGACACATTTGTTTTATAATTCTAACCCTTAAAGAGGAACACTGCATCTCAGAGTCAATTTTGGACATGTTGACTCTCAGAGGAACACTTCAAATCTGTGGAATAACTGGCATAGAGATTTTATATATTCTTGAAAGCACTCTATATACTTGACTGGGGGGAGAGATGGGGAAAATGGCTAATACAATTTGGACTGAAATCAGTAAACAGACTCTTAAGCCTGGAAGAAGTCCTTGAGGTCTTCATCGCCAAGCTTTTCATAATGTAAGTGAGGATGCAGAAATTGAGAGAAGTTTCCTTGATCAAGATGTGTTTCTGGCAAGCAGCAGATTTGATTAGGATCCCTGTCTTATTGACTTATAAACTGCTTCCTTTTTTTCTATTAAACATTTTACTGGGCTAGATTTTAGCAAGGAAAGAAAACACATTAATGCCATATTTACACACACAGACTGCTGAAGTATATATTGTATTAACTGAGCAAAATACATTGATCAGTTTCTAACTAAAAGCTTTTTTTAAAAGTGATGTGTTTTATACAATATAATGTGAATAGTTATTAAGGTCGTCGAGACACTAAACAACTAAAAAATGGGAAATGTAATAGTGAGAAAAATGCTGTAAAATAAAAAAATACAGAAGGACATTGTAATGGTATATTTGGGGAAAATTGACAGGTGATAGTGATAAGACTAGAATATTTAAATAGGAAGTAGAAAAGAAACTCATTATTTATAATTCATTTTTAGAATGATTCTTTGAGGAAGTGAGATGCCAGAAGATATTTGAATCAAAGGAGGCAGAATTCTTGGCAAATGGGAAGTGCATTACAAATAGTGCCAAACATCTTCTGTTTGCCCTTCCAGGTCAAACTTTCTAAACTTTCCCAAATTGTCCCCTGGCCTGAAAGACAGACTTATATTGATTACATCAGTGAGATTCCAGTTTTTCTGGCTCTGGCTTCTAATTGAGCTAATGAGCCAGAGGTCCAAAGGAGAGAGGAGCATGAGCTCAGGCTGTTCATTTTTCTAGGTTCTTTGGCTGGTTGCATCCTTCGGCAGAAGGCTCCCCCTAGGGCTGTTGTCCAACATAACCTTTTTTTCTTTCTGAGTTCAAACAATCCTCCTGTTCCCTAGTGCCTACGATGTTGACATCCCAGATGCTAGCAGTGAGCAGTGCTGCATTTCTGCACAATTCTTTTTGTTGTCTCTCTACTCTAGCCTTTGTAATTATGTTCTTTTAAATACCTCCCTTCGATAGATCTCAATTTTTATTATTCCATTTGTTTACTGTTAGACCCCTGACTGAACAGCAACCACTCCTCGAAGTAGCCCCAAGACAAAGGTCTTTAAAATGGGATTCTGGAATTTCATTTGTCCTGTATTTAAAGAGTACATGATAGGGGCGCCTGGGTGGCGCAGTCGGTTAAGCGTCCGACTTCAGCCAGGTCACGATCTCACGGTCTGTGAGTTCGAGCCCTGCGTCAGGCTCTGGGCTGATGGCTCAGAGCCTGGAGCCTGTTTCCGATTCTGTGTCTCCCTCTCTCTGCCCCTCCCCTGTTCATGCTCTGTCTCTCTCTGTCCCAAAAATAAAATAAACGTTGAAAAAAAAAAATTAAAGAGTACATGATAACTCCCTTTGCAGGGAAAAATGAGACAAAAGTAATTCAGAGTATTTGAAAAAAAGCACAATTATTGAAGTTATCGTCAGAGAGACGTGAAATAAAGTGCGTGCAGAGAACAATATCTCGGGAGAACAAGTGACTATGTCACTTGATTATATGGAGTGCAGAAAACGGTTAACAAAACAGACCAGAGATTGTTTTCCTTAACAGGGCCCGCTTGCAACATTGGCTCTTGGCTGGATGTGGAAACTTGGACTTGAGGAGTGTTCTGTTTCCAGAACTGCTAAAAGTAGCTCACTGTGCCCAAACTACTTGTACAATGTGTTTTTTTCTCTGTCTTTATTGAGGTATAATTGACAAAAATTGTATATATTTGAGGTGGACAACTTGATGTTTTGATGTACCAAATAACATGTTTTACATTGAACACCAGCTTTTCTTTAGGAGTCTGAAATTTTGGTACGTGTTAGACAATGAGTGCCTACTTGAATTGCCCTCAGTAAAATTCCTAGGAACTGAGTCTCTAATGAGCTCTTCAGATCGATGTTTTGTCACAACCAGTTGCTGGAAAAATTAAGCAGATCCTATGTGACTCCACTGGTGAAGGGCTCTTGGGAGCTGGTGCCGAATGTCCTTTCCACTCCACCAAATGTGCCTTTCCCTTTGCTGATTTTGCTTTGTATCCTTGGTTGTAAATGAGCCAGAGCATTAATATGACTATATGAGAGTCTTGTAATCCTTCTGGTAAATCACTGGCCCAAAGGGTGGTTTGGGGGTTTCTCATACATACAGTAACAAAAAAGCTTATAGTAATTGTTGAATCACCCAGTTACTTTTTAACACCTTAGAGAACATATATAGAAAAAGAAAGACACATTGGAAACTATGACTATAAAGTTAAGAACACACATGGAGAGCCAAAGGTCTCCAAAGCAATTTTGAAATCTTTTATTTCTAATAGTTACAGGGTGCATACAGCTGAGAATCAAACTCAGAATTGCGAGGGTCTCAAAGTAGCAGCGTGAGTTATACAGTCTATCCTAACAAATTTCTTACACTAAAGTAATGACATTGATGGAAAAATGGTGGGGCCCAAAGACATGGGCTGGAGACATTCGGGTAAACAATGTTGAAGCTGAGTCAATATCCAAATTTCCCTTATAGGTTCATGCTATTGTTATCAAGCTATTCCTCTATCTGCAGGGTATTTGTCCATCCCTGCATTAAAGTTTTCCTGAGTCACTGGCTTCCCAAGCTGATACCAATTCTCACAGGACTCACTTTCCTTTCTTTTTCTAGAGGGCTATACTTGAGTTTGATCCTGACATGGTCTACAGTGAACAAAGGGTATAACACAGGGTCCAGGAGGAGATAACCTATACATCACAAGACCTCCCCAGTCTTTGTCTGCAGGATCCCAAGAGGCATGTGTGCCTGAAGGCTGTATGATATGAAGGGGCAAGTAATGGAAGTCTCAGCTCAGAATATTGGCAACAGTGAACCAAATTAGGATTCAGAATTTAATGTATTGACGTGAGTACCCAGGAGTGATAATAAAAATATGCCAGAATAGTAGACTCAACTCAACAACGGCCTACACTTAATGCAATCAGCATGCTAGCATACTGTATAGGAAGGAAACTGAAAACAGGGAATTGAGAATATTGGAATAAATATAATATGTGAAGGTTAGTCCTAAGATCAATCATACTATTATTTCCATGATCCCAGAACGTATAGCTGGAGTGGATATTTTTAGTAACTGATAGAATACTAAAATTATCTGATTAAAAAAGTAAAGGCTATTACAGTACAAACAAAAGCCCCTAGACCTTTACCATCAGAGAGGGTGTACCAAAAGTAATAACACATTCTTGAAATAACGACAGAGATTAAGGACACTATCAAAGACTATAGATGCAGGGATGGTGATTCCTAACATATACTTAATATATCTGTTTGGCCAGCAATGAAAACAAGGGGTGCCTGGGTTGCCCAGGCAGTTAAGCGTCTGATTTTGACTCAGGTCATGGTTCGTGGGTCGGGCTCTGTGCTGAGAGCTCAGAGCCTAGAGCCTGCTTTGGATTCTGTGTCTCCCTCTCTCTCTCTGCCCCTCCCCTGCTTGTGTGCACATGCGTGCTCTCTCTCTTTCTCTCTTAAAAAGAAATAAACACTAAAAAACAAAAAAAAAACAAAAACCCTAGATGCATCGTGGAGAACTTCATTAGGTTGTCATTAAATAAACCAAGTAATGATGCAACTTACAGTCACAGTTCCTGATGTGTTATTTTAGTGGCATAATTCAACACAATCTCTTGTTCCCGATATTTGGCTATTGACTTGTTGGGTGTGCTCTTCTCTAGCATAAGTCAGCAAAATCAGAAATAATCTATATATATATATATATATATAAATAACACTGACAATATTCATATTTCATATTCCTGCCTTGCTCCCTTGCCTATTCTTTGGCTTTTATTAAATAGCTTAGAGGAACCTTGATCAAAGTGATATTTCAACATTGAAATACAATGCAACCTGGCTTTATGCAACCAGGATCTAGCGATCAGGAAGTAGCAAGGAGCTTCTACGCCTTAGTAAGACCTATGTGCCATAAGGTTGAAAATAATGTCTGGAAAATTTCAGAACCTGTGATCTATCAGTGAGGTTTGTCGGGGGTCTGTAACCTGGCACTTGTCAGATCATCTCTTCTAAAGGTAGAGATGAGAAGATGCACCTTAATGTCCTATCATGAAGGAAAATGGCACAGTGGTTGGGGAGACTTTTGGGTGTCAGAAGCAGTATAAAACACGTTTGGACTGCAATTCCAATCTTTTTATGAGGTGACCTGTAAGGCCACAGATTTGAGTGAATGCCAAAGCAAGAAGGAAAGCTGAAACAACTCCAGTCTGTAGTACATGCTCCCCCGATCTTCAGGCTTTCTGACGAAGCAGAATGGGAGACAAGAATGGATGCTAAGGCACAGAGGTCATGACCTCTGCCAGATAGCTTTCTTCCACATCCGCTCTTTGCTATTCTCCAGCAGGGCTCTCTTCCAGGAGCCAGGCCTGTGTTGATTCTATTAGCAAGCTCCTGTGCAGTCTGGCTTTTGTTTGAAGTAAACAGAAGGAGGGAGGGAGATGGGATGAGGAGGTTTATTTCTCAGTTTCCTTCCCTGACAGTTTACCTTGGCCTGGTGGTGTTCTCTACTGAAGGGCACTGGCTCTCTCAAGTCTCCACCCACCTCCATTCCCTCCTCTTCCCCTTCTTCTTAGTGTGCAGGGATGATGACAGCTCTGCTACTGTCCGTCTCTGTTTCCTCCACCAGGAAGTCCTCTAGACTGTCAGTCTCTGTTTCCTATTTTTTGTGCTTCCTTTACATCTACTTATGTTTTGGTAATTAGTTTGTTTGCAAATATACACTGTCCAAAAGACCCCAATTTTAGTGGACTATCTCCTTCCTGTTAGGATCCTAACTGAATAAAAGCAAAGCAGCTCTCCCCCTACCCAAAGACCTAAAAAAAGTGTGCTGTTCATCCCGTTGGGGAACTGAAGAAAAGAGCTTGAAACTGGTGGAGGCAGAAGTCTTTTGAATAGAAAACAATGAAGAAATTGCGATGATTTGCATATGTCTACATGGAAGAATAAAAGTAGATGGTGAATAGTGTCACCCTTATTGAAAGTGCAATGAACCCTCCATAAAAGCACCTGAAAGGAATTCAAGATAAATCTGGTTTAAGAAGAATGTGCTTCTGGGGCACCTGGGAGGCTCAAGTCGTTAAGTGTCTGACTTCGGCTCTGGTCACGATCTCGCAGTTTTTGAGTTCGAGCCCCACTTTGAGCTCTGTGCTGACAGCTCAGAGCCTGGAGCCTGCTTCGGATTCTGTCTCCCTCTCTCCCTGCCCCTCCCCCACTCGCACTCTGTCTCTCCTCTCTCTCTCTGTCTCAAAAATAAAAAAAAAAAAAATTAAAAAAAAAGAATGTGCTGCTCTTATATCATCTTCACAATCATCATGATTATAGACAGCAGCAGTAGCATCCTAAATATTAACATCATAATAACATATAATAACAATAATAACACCGTTCTTATACTACAAATGTATAACTAGCAGTCACGGTATTTATGTATGTCAGGAAGTGATGCCCAGTTTGGGACAAAGCCACGATTCCAAGGTTAGTGAGGGAAAACTGATTCTAGAGGTATAAAGAAACAGTAAAGGGGATTTGACAGAAAATTAGCTTATATGATGTAGAATTCTCAGATGACAACAATGATGTTGAAAGCTAATAAAAAGAGTATTCATTCAGCCACAAATGTTCATTGACTTATTTTATAAATTCTGAGGCAGTACAAGTGAGCAGACAGGGCCTCATTTTCTAACTACTTTTATTCGTGACAGTATGAACACCTTGTGAATAGGATTGTTATTGTTCTTTTATTTATTCTTGGTTATTCAATAAAGTCGAGTGCCAGTTTCAACAATCATCTGAAGGCCCCCTTTTCCAGTCTCTATTTGATTATTATGATGTATTTTGCATTGATGGGGCACATCAATTAAAGACAGAAGAAGAAGAAAAAAGATGCTTCTATTTATGAAGCTAAGACAGTTTAGCATGAAAAGATTAAAACTGGGATTCAAAATAGAATTACAGTGGAGCCTGGGTGGCTCAGTCGGTTAAGCGTCTGACTTCGGCCCAGGTCATGATCTCACAGTTCGTGGGTTTGAGCCCCGCGTTGGGCTCTGTGCTGACAGCTTAGAGCCTGGAGCCTGCTTCGGATTCTGTGTCTCCCCCTTTCTCTGCCCCTCCCCAGCTCATGCTCTCACTCTGTCTGTGTCAAAAAAATAAAATAAACTTAAAATTAAAAAAAATTAGAATTACATTTTTAGTTTTCTAAAGTTTTTATTTCTCCATAGTTCTGGTCTAACTGTGCAATTAGGATCCAGGCTTATAATAGTTGGAATTAAAGTGTCTATTCCTTTGGAATTGAGCCATACTTTATGTCAATTATTCTCCTTGTGGAAACCCCCAAATTCCCTTCCTTTGTTATATACTGTGTACACACAGTATATAAAACTGGCACCCGATAGAATTTTTATTCTGAAATTTATAAGATTATACAAATATTATTCTTAGATTGAAAATTTAATGCTAAATAAACACATTTAGTTTTGAACTTACAGGATTTTCTGTATTTTTAAGCTGATGATGAAGGCAAACATCTTAAGGCACAATGTCAGCCTTATCAGTTGGGCCTGGTTTCCATGTTCCTTTTTTATTTTATTTTATTATTTTATTTTATTTTATTTTTTAATATAATTTATTATCAAGTTGGTTTCTGTACAACACCCAGTGCTCATCCCAACAAGTGCCCTCCTCCATATTCCTTTTAAAATATTATTGGGGCACCTGGGTGGCTCAGTTGGTTGAGTGTCCAACTCTTGATTTTGGTTCAGGTCATGAGATTGAGCCCCAGGGTCATGAGATTGAGCCCCACAGCAGGCTCCACACTAAGTGTGGAGCCTACTTGAAATTCTCTTTCTCTGTCCCTCCACCTCTCTGCCCCACTTGTGTGTGCTCTCTCTGAAATAAAATGAAAAAAATTTTTTTTAAAACTTAATAAAAATATTATTTATGAGATAAAAAAGTTAAAAGTAGGGACTGATCATGTCTGTCCTTTTTCTTTCCCTCTAGTAATAGATTAATATAATATAAAATAAATGTAAATATATAAATATAAAATATAATATAAACCTACAACAGAGAGAATAAAAAAGAAGCCATTAGAAAATGTGTTACATAAAAATAAAGAAATAAATTCAGAAAGGAAAAATATGAATAATCAGGGAATAGTGTATCCAACACAAGGGAAGTATTCTCCAACACAAGAGAATTTATAGGATTACTGATGTGTGGCAGGAAAGAGAGGAATAGTGTAGACTAGAACAGTAGGGGTGAGGCCTTAAAGAAGGAGATCTCCATGAAAAAACATACAGGTATTGTGTATGTATATAAGTGAAATATTTAATGTTTGATTTTTGTTTCTGGAGTATGGGTAATCACATTTCTGTAAGAATACCGATTAAATAACTAATAAACTCACCCAAAGAAGAATAATTATTCCTAATACGTATTAACTAATTACATAAGAGTTTTCTTTGGGGGGGGGAGGGGTACAAATATTAAACCAATTTTTGAAAAATAAAAAGAATTATAACATCATTATTAATATGGCATAACCTAATATTAATGGTAAGAAGGACTAACAGTCAAACACATTTTTTGTAAACTATGCATAAATCTTTTAAATCAACTTCATTATTTTCCCATAAGGATCTGCATGAAAACCTTCCTAACATCAAAGAGGAGCATGTCTACAGATAGTTTTCTTTGCCAATTGCTTAATGCTGATGCCAATTCTAGTAATTAACAGTGTACAGAAATAGGATACAAAAAAAGGGAACAATGGCAACGGTAGAACCTGAAGGCAGAAAATTGAGTTTCCTTCTCCCAAGAAGACCTAACAGTTAGAAGGTGAAAACTTTTAAATTAAAAAAATTAAAAAAATTTTTTTTAAATTTTTTTAATGTTTTATTTAAGACAGAGACAGAGCATGAGTGGGGTGGGGCAGAGAGGGAGGGAGACCCAGAATAAGAAGCAGGCTCCAGGCTCTGAGCTGTCAGCACAGAGCCTGATGCGGGGCTTGAACTCACAAACTGTGAGATCATGACCTGGGCTGAAGTCAGACGCTCAACCGACCGAGCCACCCAGGCGCCCCCCCAAAAATTTTTAAATTTAATGTTTATTTATTTTGGGACAGAGAGAGATAGAGTACGAGCAGGGGAGAGGCAGAGAGAGAGGGAAATGCAGAATCTGAAGCACGGTCCAGGCTGTAAGCTGTCAGCACAGAGCCTGATGCGGGGCTAGGACTCACGAGCCTGTGAGATCATGACCTGAGCCTAAGTCGGATGCTCAACCGACTGAGCCACCCAGGTGCCCCAGAAGGTGAAAACTTTTAAAATAACACCTGTGTTCTTGAAAATTCATTCATGTCTTCTATCACCATTTGTCCAGTGGCCATGGAAAAACCAGATCCCCACTCTGCCCGAGTCAGTCACTAACTGTGGAGCAAGTGAGTTATACCAAAGCTCCAAAATCCAGAAGAGAGTGACAATGTTCAACTTCATCTAGGCCCTATACATCCAGAAAACAGCAGAGATTAAGAAATCCCCCTACTTTTGTGTTCTCCAGGAAAGATTTATGCAAAGAACCATACTTCTCTTAAGTGACCTAGATGAGACTTGGGGATGGCCCTCTTGTTTACCTAGGACAAGGCTGAACACATGCTACAAATTCTCTTGCTGTGTCTCACCATTGAATAGCTGAACTGTTTGTACCTACTGACCAATATCGACAAAATGCCTATTAACTTGACTTTACCAAATTTTAGACAGGTTTCTCTCTTCCCAGGTACCCAAACTGTGACCCACCCTTATGTTAGGCAAGCAATGGGAACTTAAGCAGATATTGTAATGTGAAACAACTTTCCTCACTCCCAAAGATCCCTCCCAAGAATTGACTGACAGCAAAGAAAACACTGCCTGCTCAACTAACCAGTTGTCCCACATGCTCATCCCACTCCCACACCTGGTATTGTCTATCCTTGTCTGCTCTTCTCTATAAAAGAATGTCCTTTTCTGCCTGAGTGTGGAAGAACTTATAGGACTTATGATTGGAGCATTCTCCCTGTTGCTACAGTCACACGTTCCTTTTCCAATAGTCTTGTCAAATAAAGTCTCTCCTTTAGGTCTGAATTTGTTTTTTGGTTTGACCAGGGAATCTCCACATGTGGAGCCTCTTGGGGAAACGAAGGCTTCCTCTGACCCTCTTTTTGTTCATTTTTGGTGTGCCATCTACATTCGACTTTGTTAATTTCAGGGCCTATCTACTGTAATTATGCCAAGTGCCAAATTTGCTTGATAAAATTGTGAATGAAAATGTTAGCAGTTTGTCTTTTTAAATTTTTTCAAATATTATTATTAAATATCAAGGACTTCATTAAGTATTTATCCTATAAAACTCTACCACAATACCGTAGAGTAGGTATTATTACTTAGACGCATTTTACAAATAAGAGAATTTAAACTGAATGAGGGTTAAGTAACTTGCCTGAGCCACTCAGCTACTATATAGCAGACCTATCATTTCAACCTAAGTTTGTTTAACACCAGATTTCACTTAATTTATGTAACTTTTAGGCACACCCACATTTGTATATATTATATTCAGTTTTAACTGGTCACCTAGAAGATTGGAGTGAAGATTAACCAAGCATTCTACATATTAATTGATATAATTTTAGTATTTTAGTAATCTCTAAATATTTAGCATAGAAATCACCCTTATAATTAGTTAAGTGATGGACTGAACTTTAGTTATTAACCTTAAAGTAATAGATATGAATATGATCACTTGTAGAGGAAGTATAGAATTAAACACTAATATTTAAGATGTAGTCAGAGAAAGAGAAAGTTAAGAAAGTGTGTTTGAAAACCAGATGAAAGTGTAATCACCAAAGCTAAAGGGAAGTAGAATTTCAAGGATTAAATGGTGGACTGTTAAATGCAGGAAGATAACATACAAAAGGACTGTACAATGTTTGCATTTGGAAGTTAGCTCTCATTAATAACTCTGGCAAAGGAAGTTTAAGTGAAAGACTAAAAGCAAAACTTAGTGGTATAAAAGGGTAAGGAAGTACAAACATAGAATATAAACTAAATAAACTATTGCTCATAGAAACATGACGATAGCGGCACCCAGTTGGCTCAGTAGGTAGAGTGTGTGACTCTTGATCTCAGGGTCATGATTTCAAGCTCCACGTTGTGTGTAGAGATTGCTTGAATAAATAAATAAGTAAACTTAAGAAAAAAAAAGAAACATGGCTAGAAGACACATTGGTAGATACATATATAGGACTGAATGTAGGGATATGTGGGTATAAGACAAGTTTACTTTTTAATACCCATATTAAAATGTAAGCATATTTGTATACAGAGTTTAAGAAACAAATGTAGAGGAAATGGTGGGGATAATATACTGGGAAGAGAAGTAATTTATGGAGTCAGTTCATGAGTGCATATGCAGAGTGATTGGCTCTTAAGGGAGAAAAAATCAGAGAGAAAGAGAAAATGATGAAGTCCAATTAGAATGATTTTAAGAGAAAGATGTGGGATTTCATATATAATGGACTACATTTTCTCACAGAAATCAGAAAAATGGTGATATGCTGAGAGATGGAGATCATACATAGCTATATTGGTGAAGATTTTCCAGAAGTATTGGGCAGAGGTGGAGAATACACTAAGATTTTGTAGATACTGGCTGGGCACTAAATTTTTGCTAGAACTGAAGATTGTGAGTTATTTGTCACACTTTTATGTTACAGCATTTAGCTTCTAAAAAGGTATTTTTTGCTTCATGGATAACTAATTTTTCCATCACTTTCAATGGCAGTGGATATTTAATTTGAATATAAATTCTTAGTTCATCTCACTTTATTTTAAAAACTGGAAGTGAAATCTATTTGAAATGTTAAACTTATTTAAATGCATGAAATTTTACATCCATATTTATGTAAATTATAAAACTCTTGTGTCTCTAGATTTGATAGAAATTTTAGCTGAATGAGACTGTGTTTTCATTTTGATGGTTGTTGTGGAACAGGAATCTAGCTATGCATTTTGATATGATGTTTCAAAGTCCAAATTGACACGTACTAAAAAATTTTCTAGTCAATAAATCTCTATGAGCTTTTTACTTTTTTTCTGAGCCAAAGTTATAAGAATGTTAGCCCTTGTGTCCAAAGTTACCATAAAATGCTTCAAAGTCTTTTTTAACCCTCCACTCTCTGAACAGAAATCAAGTTGAAAAAAACTACATGAAATTGCCTTTACTACACTATAGAGATATTATTTGGTTGTTTTCTCTGAAAATATCAAGGAACCATTAACATTGTGCCATCCAGTCAAGTTTTATTTCAGATAGGCAATAGTAGCTCCTTTTGAAATGAAAATGCTTAATTTTTGTAAAGATTATTTAACTCAAATTGCTTCAGGGAATTATTAGATTTTAAATGTTTATTTTATTTGTGAGGGAGGGGCAGAGAGAGAGAGAGAGGATCCCAAGCAGGCTCTCTTCTGTCAGTGCAGAGCCCTATACAGGGCTTGATCTCACAAATAAAGAGATCATAACCTGAGCTGAAATCAAGAATCAGACACTTAACCAACTGAGCCACCCAGGCACCCTGAGAATTATTAGATTTTAAAAGCAATCTTCAGGGATATTAAAATATAACACGCTATTTATTAACTGTCAGGTTCACAGAGTTTACATTATCTAATATAATTTCAAGTGTACTGTGCTATTTCTAAGATTAAAGTTTTAAGATAAGTATATCCTAAGGTAATTGACTTTAGGAATTATCCAGCTCGTAGGTATAGATATATTGCTGGCATATTAAAAGGATTTGTACTAAAAATTCTAGAATACTAAGTTTTGATTTATTTACCCCGATGTATTTAAACTATCTTATGACTAAATCTTATATGCATGTTAAATCCGAAGAACAAGTTAAAATCTTATGTGTTTTGCATTTAGTTTCACTTAGCATTAGATGAAGTGCAAATAATAAACAGATAAACTATGGAGAGATATTCACAATATAAACTGTTTTGGGGATTATCTTCCAAATAATGGCTTTGCCTTTATTAAAATTTGTTAACTGGACCATGTAAGATATTTTGTACACGGGCTATCGGTTCTCGTGAAATAATAAACATGAGTATGTTTTACTTATGCCTTAGAGTGTCTTGTGCCAGATGATGGTATTTTGGGTGGAAAAAGCATGCCAATATCTTTTGCTAGGCTGCCATGATGCATTAGGGGGTCATGGATTGAACATAGCTATACAGTCCTTTGTGGGGAAGCACGAAGGACAAAGAAGTTCCAAGTCAGTGCTGTCTAGCAGTGACTGACAGAGGAACTGGACTTTGGCCATTTGCTAAGTAGCCATCACTGAAGCACTGAACTGGCCATTTTCTGGTATTGTGGAATGGGGAGTGGGACATGGGGGAGGTAGGTTTGGAACCCACCACTGTTTTATGTTATTTTGTCTAATCACTATAGTCTTAATAATTGTGTTACTTTATAAGACCCTGTGGGTCGATTTTCGGTAATTTGAATATCTCACCAGTTGGTTAACAGGGATGAGATAAGCTCTTTCTACTGTTTATTGTTTCATTTCTTCTGGAGTTTGACAAGGACTTTAGATAAGATATTCCAAGGAAACTAAAGCCTTGGCACCTATAAGCCAGTTCAAAAATAGGGGCCACAAAGGAAGCTCAAAGTGTCTTCAGTCAATAGTTTTAGTACATAAGAATTCTCACATAACATGGTGCTTGATTGTAGACACTTAGCACATAGAAAGTCTTCCAATTGCTGTATGTGGTCCGCACACGTTATGCCAGGAATTCATCACTACATGAAACCAAAATGTGTGCCTTGTAACGGAAGAGTTCCTCACCTTCCAGTTTTACCTACCTAAATGTGGGAATCATTTCAAAATAGAGGTTATATTTTATTTTATGTTTTAAATATTTATTTCCTTATTTTGAGAGAGAGAGAGTGCGTGTGCATGTGAGAGAGCTTGCGCAAGTTGGGGAGGGGCAGAGAAAAAGAGAATCCCAAGCAGGCTTTACACTGTTAGCATAGAGCCTGACATGAGGCTCAATCCCATGACCTTGAGATCATGACCTGAGCCGAAATCAAGAGTCAGATACTCAACTGACTGAGCCATCCAGGCGCCCCTCAAAATAGCAATTTTAAATCAGAAAGTTTATTGATGACAAGACTATGTTTAGTATGGTAAATTTTAGTAATGTATGGGTCAATGTATGTAAGAATAGACCTTTATTAAATTTATATATCACTAAGTGTATATAACTTCACTGATAATTTTATCTTAATATATCCTCTAAAAATTTTTATTTTCTCTTCAGGAGATAACGACTTCGGCTTTAACATCAGAGAGTTCCATGACTCATTTTGAACTCTGAGATCCTAAAGAGTCCCCAGAGATGTCACTATGTCTATGTCAGAAATAGTAAAAATAAAAACAAAATCTATGATACCACTACATTTTATCAATGATATATATGATATGTCCACTTTATACATGTATTATTACTTATTTAAATTATTAATTTTTTAATGCTTTTACAAATAAGAGACTTAGATGCTTGGTCGAAAATATCATTTTTGACCTTTGGAAACAATTTTAATAACATGGCCAATTTCATCCTCCCAGCTCTTTCAGATAAGCACAGATGACCTTATAAATAACCATCACAAGTGCCCCTATGCATCAGTACTCCTGTATCCCTTGGGTAAATTCCTAGCAGTGCTACTTCTGGGTCATAGGGTAGGTCTATTTTTAATTTTTTGAGGAACCTCCACACTGTTTTCCAGAGTGGCTGCACCAGTTTGCATTCCCACCAACAGTGCAAGAGGGTTCCTGTTTCTCCACATCCTCTCCAGCATCTGTAGTCTCCTGATTTGTTCATTTTGGCCACTCTGACTGGCGTGAGGTGATATCTGGATAAAGAAATTGTGGTTTATATACGCAATGGAGTACTATGTGGCAATGAGAAAAAATGAAATATGGCCCTTTGTAGCAACGTGGAAGGAACTGGAGAGTGTTATACTAAGTGAAATAAGCCATACAGAGAAAGACAGATACCATATGTTTTCACTCTTAGGTGGATCCTGAGAAACTTAACAGGAACCCATGGGGAAGGGGAAGGGAAAAAAAAAAAAAAAGAGAGGTTAGAGTGGGAGAGAGCCAAAGCATGAGACTCTTAAAAAATGAGAACAAACTGAGGGCTGATGTGGGTGGGGGGGAGGTGAGGGTGGGTGATGGGTATTGAGGAGGGCACCTTTTGGGATGAGCACTGGGTGTTTTATGGAAACCAATTTGGACAATAAATTTCATATATATATAAAAAATAAAAAAAAAATAAAAAAAATAAAAAAAAAAATAAAAAAAAATAAATAACCATCACAGTCAAATTTCACATAGGAGAGCCTGCAAACAGAGTACAGGTATCCTGTGTTTTTTGGAGGATCACATTATGCTGCTTCACTCTGATGAAACAACATTAGTATCTGTTTTCACTAACTGAAGGAAATCCAAAGAGGATTTTCATTTTTACAAAAAAGAGTGAAAAGTGAAAATAGTGTTCAGAGTGTATTTTGCAGCAACTAGTTATAGAGGCAGCACACATCCCAAGCAGCAGGAGAGAGAGAGAGAGAAGGAAAGAGAAAGGAGGGGGGGAGAGAGAACATAACTATATTACATAAGAAGATGAAATAATTCCTTCTATTGACACATTGACATAGTACCATAGAGATCCCATCCTAAATGCTTGTGCCTTATAAAATGGACTAGGTTTACACTAACTTTCAACTCACTGTCGGTGTGTTCCCATAAATAATGTCAGCTGTTTAAGCATTTAGTCAGAAAAAATTAGACAAAAGATTTTGAAAGGAAATATGATATGACTCATTGGACAGTCAGAGAAGATGAGTAAGACAGCCAGTTCATTATGGTGCCATTTTAGATAACTCAAGGAACAGTATATTTTTAAACAATGGTGACAATGCTGATGGATCCCAAATTCAAAGTCTGCAAACCTAATAAATATAATGACATGTGATGTTTACATGATATACACAGCTAGTTTTAAAAGTAGTGTTAGAGGATGATGTCTAATCACACTATAGTTGCATAAGGAGATTTGCCCCTAAATCTAATGAATACTTTTATTGATAGTTAACTCCTTTTTTTCTTTTTCTCTGATGAGTTTAGCATACTGAATCAAAGGACATCTAGATTATAGGAAGCCATAGTATCAAACTGTATTAACTTATTTATTCTTTAAAGAACCTTTATTGAATAAGTATTAGGTCTCTGTCACTGTGCTTTGAGCTAGAGTTATTAACTAATTATGAGTAAGGGGCCTAATCTCAAGTAAATAGGTAACTCCAGTGTAACATGTCGGTAATATGGTAGAGGGTATATACAGTCCTGCGGAAGAAGAAGTGAATGGCACCTAACGCACTTCCTTGGGTAATTAGCATTTATGGGGAAAGATGAAGGATAAATTAGAGGGAGCCAGGTAAAGAGGAGGATGTGTCTATACATGTACTTCCCTCAGCGTCATGGCTGAGTAAGTGTTCTGAATAAGCTTCCATTGTAGGACAACAGGATTGTGGTTGGGATATACCCTTTGTATCAGAGATTTAGAAATATGGGGAAAATAATGGAATTGGGTGGTTATTACTCTGCTCAGACGATGTATAAAAAGGTAAATAAAAGCCGAGAATGAAGATCAGTTAAAAGCCAAGTGTAAAAGTCAAAGGCCTCCTTGGTAGCTTATATAGGGGCATTCATCCCTGCAGCAGAAGAGTAGAGAAAGCTCCAAAGAAGGTTAAACTCTTATCCAAGCTAGATCTGCCATGTGAAGGTCAGCACCCTGTTTGTGAAAGAATGGGATGCTGATAAATGTGTTGATGAGTTGAAACTCTTGAATCTAGTTTTCTCTGAACTCTGTGAGCCTGCAGAAATAACCCATTCTTCTGCTCTAAAGGCTGGAGCTCTGCCACTGCTTGACGATGATACAGATGTCTCTCACCTACAAAATAACATGCATGCCATCCAGATCTGACACACACGGTCAACACTTGGGTTAGGTCACAATGTAATCCAGCTGGGGATCTGCTCCATCTGCTGAAAGAAGAAAGGGACTCTAGCCTTAAGGAAAGGCTGGGTGTAGGCAACATGTACTGGTGGGAGCTGTGAGGGTAAGTACAGGACTGACTTTTGAGGGCACTGGATGAAGAGAGATTTAATTCTAAGTAATGGCAACTTCATGAGGATCCTCTTCAGAGGTAGGATTTAATATCCCAGCAAGGACCCTGGAAAACTATGTAAACACACTGCTGAGATATCCTATACAAGCATGGAAAAATCATGATATATATTAAGTAAGGTAATGCCAGTTTTGGAGTGACACTCCAAATTGAAATTGGGATTAAAAGCAAACAGAGGTAAGCATGTTGGCATGAACATATTATGAATGCATAGGTTATGTAAGGTGGGAATATCCCAAAAAGTTATGTTTCACTATACATCCTGGAGGACATAAAACTTTCCAAAAAAATGACAAGTCAGCACTGAGAGGGCCACCAAGCATCACTAAGTTCAGTTGCTGGCTCTGCTTTCTAGGTCAGGGCTGACAAAAGAAGATTCCTTTCAAAGTCTGGGCTTACACATAGTAAAGAGGTGGATACTATCCACCCCCAAAAAGAGGCCTGGTAACAGCGTTTAACTGTGGAGGCAGTTACTGCAATGAGAGACAAGTGACATCAAAAAGACAGCCAAGGATATTTGACCTGCAAAGAATTATGGAGACATAGGGGTGGTTAATGGTATGTGGCATCCCTCAAGCAACATGTTCATCTGTACAATAAGAATTAGGGAAGAATCATCGTGTTGTTCAGAACAATCTCTAACTTAAAAAAATTCCTTTGTCTTGTTTCTGGATCCGGGTTATTTTCTTTTTTCTTTTTCTTTTTCTTTCTCTTTTTTCTTTTTCTTTTTCTTTTTCTTTTTTCTTTTTCTTTTTCTCTTTCTTTTTTCTTTTTCTTTTTCTTTTTCTTTTTCTTTTCCTTTTTCTTTTCCTTTTCCTTTTCCTTCTCCTTTCCTTTCCTTTCTTTTCTTTTCTTTCCTTTCCTTTCTTATTTTTAAAGTTTTTTTTAATTTATTTTGAGAGACAAAAAATAAATACAAATAAATAAATAAATAAATAATAAAATAAAATAAAATAAAATAAAATATTTTCTTTCTGGTAATGGACTGTCTCTATTTGACCTTGAAAAAACTAAGGACATTACTAAAAGAGTATAAATATAATTTGATAATATTAGAGCATGACAATGCGCTCTTCCCAAGCTGTCTAACCAATATTGGCTAGCACGGCAGGTAAGTGTTGGTCTGATTTGGATTTTTTTCATTCAGAATACTGGTTCTGTTTTTACTTGAGTGGCATACATATTGCAACATAGTCTGAATTACTTCCTGACAGCGCTTATGGTAGGAGAAATATCTTAATCTCTTACAGTTACTCCAAGTATGTCTCAATAACAATATAATTTAAAATCTCTGTGTATCTTTATTTGTATTATCCTGCTTATTTTCGTTATCACTAGTAGACTTAGATGCTGCAAAAATTCATTCAAAGGATAAAAAGCAAACAGCCATAATGCTTTTCTAATAGGAATGCTCTGACATGCTCTATGCTAAGTGCTTGTGGCTGTGTAAACACTTTACACAATTTCATCTGAGGCTTTGATAATATAACTTTAATATCTGGGTTCTCCTAGAAGCAGAGCCTAATACAAAGATTTGCATGGGAAGAGATCAAAGGGAGCTGAAATGAGGGAAGCAAGAGTGAAAGAGAAACAGGAAAGGCCATTAAGAGGACGCGTAATTGATTTGGCCATCCCGGTCCGCAAGCGGTATTGCAATCACAGTCCAGCATAATTGCTTCCAGTCTCCACTTGGCTCAGCTTGTATCTTATTCTTCACACATGTTGCCGCTTCCCTGTGCTGTGCTTTCCCCCCTTTCATTCCCTAGTTGGCTAACTCCTGTACCTCTCCATAGTCTCAGTGTTTCAGTATGAATGCTGTTTCCCAGAGAGGAGTTCTCGAACTTCCTCATAGCTCCTTCTACCCGCTACTGACACCTTCCTGGCAACTATTCTTTTCCTTTGTAGTACTTGTCACACTTGTAATTGCTTGGTAATTATTGGTTTCATGTTTATCTTTCTTAATATGTGGCAAGTTGCCAAAGGCAGGCACCATGTTTGTTTCATGTGCCACAATGAGCACAGTTCTTGGTACATATCAGCGCTCAGTATAGTTCGTGGGAGTTTTTAAGTGATAGAATGGATGAATGACAGAAAGTATCATTTTGTAATCTATTGTTTGTGAGTTGGGCTAACATACCTGAATACAAATGGATGTGACTATAAAAGATGAGCCTGTTAAATGTAGTTCTTTGTAAGATGCAGTCTTATTACCTTATAGCCATGCTAGATAGATATCTATACAAATAGTACCTATAGTGAGATGGTTCTATACCCCTCATCAAATTTGACACATATTTTCCATTGTCTTTATTTTATTTCTTGTGACATGTCTATCTATGGAAGTGTATCTAATAAACTACAAAAATAAATTTCCATTGTGGTACTAATCTCATTGAATGTAAGATGCCCTGATAACTAGTTTTAGTGATGTCTATTTCCATAGACTGCCACATTTTTTTTTTTTGATTTCAAATTTCTAGAATAATATGTTCCTGCAAAAAAAAGTTAAATAAACTTTTATTTTTCCCATGTAGGTAAGAGCTACAGGCAAATATTCCAAAGGTATTGAGGTCCAGCCAATATATCTGTTAGGAGTGATTTACCTGTGTAATTCTATTAGCAATCAATGTGTCTATTAGTATAAACTGGCATCTCCTTAATTCTGCCTTGTTAATAAGATATGATGTGCTTAAAATGAATAAAAATGACTGCAATTCAAGACCTCTCATATTTAATAATATAACATTTATCTTATATTTAACAAGACCAACTGTGAATGCCTTTTTAGTGAGCAACAATGAAGCAGTAAATGTATATTTCTTATAATTGAAATGCAAACATGAATTGGATTAAATATTTAACAGAATTCCTCTTAAGTATCTTAGACTAGTTCCAGAGAGACTTCCAATTCTGTTGAGCATTAAGGATCTACAGAGATTTCTTACATATTCTAATTTTCTGGGCCTAATAATGCTAGATTTCTGATTCAGTATGAATGGAACAGATCTTAAGACTCTGTATTTTAAACAATTTGAAAAAAAGTTTTGATTATCTGTCAGAATTGTGGTCCTTGGCTTAATACTTACACATTCAATTCGACCATATAATATATTCATGCTAGCAATATTTTCATAAAAATACAGAGAAGAAAGATACGCCAGAATGGTTATTATGAATAATTATCATCACATAAACACTTCATTTGTTTTAGTGAAAGAGCTAATACTCTTCAGACCTGATTATATTTGTGGACAAAATATTGGAAATTTGGTTTCTAGTTACACAATTAGCTTTTTCTCTATTTACATAATGATTGCTTTTCTAGGGCCTTCACTTCTAGTTGAGGAACAGTGAAAGATTGTGTCAGCTTCAACTGTCAAATTTTAAATATAGCTTACATCCTTTATACTCAGTTAAATTATTTTAATAATATGTTTTTCCTAAGAAAATCATAATATTGGCACATTATAAGAGCTGCCTGCTTGGTAGGTGCATATTTTATTTCAGAAATATATATTGTGAAATTTTTAGAAAATAAATGTGCTTGAAATTATATGAATAGCACAACATATTTATTTGCAATGCTATTGTGTATTCTTTCTGGGCCTTTTCCCCTGTTGATTTTTAGGAAACCTTCCAATCTGTACCAAGTGCAGCTAACTAATGAGAGAAATCTTTGAGAAAGTAGGAAAACAAATCCAGAGAGGATTATTTTATAATGACTTTCAACCTGTAAATGCTTTTCATAATTTATGATTGTATCCAATTATTCTCTAGTTAAATTTAGTATACGTCAATATGGTAGGGAACTTTTATTCCAGGACTATGTAGAGAAACCTTGGTGCTTGTCTATTCTTCTGGGTGATTGTTAACATAAGCAAGGGATGGTGATGGATGGGCTCATAGGAGCCACTAAACAAGAGCCCTAGGAGTCTTCTGTTTCCCAGATCCTACCTGACCAGGATCATGCCTGACATGCCCCCATCCCCCATCTTTCCTGTTGCATCTGGCACTCAAACTTCTGGCCACAATGAACTCCCTTTGACTTTTTTAGGAAACCTGATCTCCTGCCACCAAACCTTTGAACAACTTGTTACCTCTACCTGGGGTACCCTACCTGGATAATTCCTTTTTAACCTTCAGGTCTCATTATAGAGGAATGGGGATGGTTTTATAGGCAGGTGACCTGGACTTTAAAAGGGCTTCACGCTTGATTTAATGCTATTGCTGTCTTGAATTTCTATATCATTTTTGAAAAGGGACCTTGTATTTGCATTTTGTACTAGACCATGAAAATTATGTAGCTAGTCCTACGGCATTTTATTTTGGTAAAATGTCCCAGTTCCCAATTTCCTTTGATTGACTGTATTTGTACACTCTTCCTCTAATTAGGCTGTAAGTTCCATAAAGACAGTAACCATTTGGTAGGCTTTGACTTTCCCTTTCCTAACAGTCCTCCGTTCTCATTTGGGAATCCATTTTGTTTAGATGGAACTGACATCTCTCTTGGGCCAGAAGTGTAGCATGTGATTTAGGCTAATCCAATTGGGTTGGCTGATCCTTGTGACTCAGGGCTAGGCATGTGACCAAGCTGGTCCAATCAGAGCATACCTCTGGGTATTTGCTGGAACTGCTGTGACAAGGATACTGCTTCTTTTCTGCTGGACATTAACAAGAAGCTCGTAGCCTTCCAGCTGTCCTGGAACCATAAGAGGATCCAGGCTTAAGATGAGACTGACACCACTGAAGGAAGTGAGAAGAAACAGAGAAGACATAGGTGTTCGATCAAGCCTCACCTGAAGTTCTCCTCTGATTTTTCAGTTATGTGAGCCAATCAATTACCATTGTTGCCCAAGCCACCTTGAGTCAGATTTTCTTTTTTTGCATCCAGATGTTTCCTATCTGATATTGCATTTATCTTGCTTATTATAGTATTCCTGATAACTGCCACAACCTGGCATAAAATAGATCCTCAGTAAATATATAATGGAATAAAAAATATATACAAGCAAGTTAAATGTCTGCCTCTTGATTTTGGCTCAGGTCATGATCTCATGGTTCCAGAGATCCAGCCCTGTCCCCACTACGCTGACAGTGAAGAGCCTGCTTGAGATTCTATCTCTCCCCCTCTCTCTGCTCCTCTGCTGCTCTCTCTCTCTCTCTGTCTCAAAATAAATAAGTAAACATTAAAAAATATATATGCAAGGGATGTGAAGACAGACTTAGTGCATTTCCTAATGTGAACACAGAAGCACGTTTTCCTACAAGGCTGGTCTGACATTAGAAGTAGATAAATAATACGGTTCTTATGTGGTCTGATTTCTGGAGACGTGAGGAAAGTCATTTTCCTTTTTCTTCCTTTTGCCTTTTCAGACTTAATGTACTATAGATATTGACTATACAGATACTCAATATCAGTGGTGAGTTCCAATTGTAACTCAGCCATTAACTAGGTGTGGAAAGAATCTCCAACAAATTATTTAATCTCTCTGTGCCTTTGTTTCCTCCTATGTTAATCATATTTGAAATGTGAATATCAATAATTCCTACCTCATAGAAGTGTTATCAGGTTGGCACAAATTAGCACAATTAATACATGTATTTAGAATAACACAGGTCACAGGAAGAGCTCACTAAGGGTCTATTGCTATTTTTCTCTCCTAAACCTTTGCTACTTATTGAATAATCCTTGGTTTAAATTTCCCATCTGTTTAAATGCAGATGAACCAATGTACAGTTTTGCTTGCCAAAATTTATCAGTCATTTACATCTTAATGCGAATACATAAAACGTTTCCTGGGAGTAGTTGTTGAGGAGGGGTGAAAATAGAGAATGGAAACATTGGGCAACTATCTGAAAGATCAATTCATGGATATCAGCAAAGAAGAAACACTGAGATCACAGATGTCAAAGGAAACCGGAAGCCCATATAACATGTGTGCATTGGGCCAACATGTTGTAAGAGGTAATAATACAGTTCCATGGGTCACTGCACTTATGTGTCAATGGCAAGAGAGAGCAGTGCTGGTTTCCCCAGTCTCCTGAGCACTGGATAGCTTTCTCCAAGTTGTCAGTTTCTACAATGTTTCCATGCGCTGAGAAAACTTAGTTACAGCTGTGTTGAACCAGGAAAGAGCCGTGCATAGACCATTGCTTTCTCTCTTATTAAGCTAGTGGACTAAAAGCAAAGATATTTGGTTTTAGAGACCCAATGTTTTCCCACCGACTCTCGCTGCAAATTTGAGTCTTAGAGTAAAAGAAAATTAATAGATACATAAGATTTAATCAATAGTGTTTTTTTTTAATATACAGAATTTGCCCTAGCACAAATCTTCTTATATTTTCACAAGTTAAGTTTATAATCTCATAAAGATTTAGTCGAAGTCCAAGATATTAAAACTGATATATAAGAATTATTTTATTTCTTGATAAAGTTGTCATTTAGCTACTTAATTGATTTGAGGAAGTCCACATTTTTACAAAGACAATGCTCAGAATTTGACAGTTTTCTTATATAGCTAGTTTTTTAATCCATAGAATATTTATCAGCTGACTTATTTTAAAATCCACAACACTTATCAGTTACTTGAAAATACAAACTTACCCATGGTTTTCAACTGGTTTGAACAGTAATATTTTGTGAAGTTTGGAAGCAAGACAATAAATAGTCCCTTTTACTTTCTTTCTCCAATTTTTAAAAAATTTTAAAAAATGTTTATTTATTTTTGAGAGATAGAGACAGAGCATGAGCAGGGAAGGGGCAGAGAGAGAGGGAGACACAGAATCTGAAACAGGCTCCAGGCTCTGAGCTGTCAGCACAGAGTGCGACGTGGGGCTTGAACCCATAAGATCATGACCTGAGCCGAAGTCAGACGCTTAACCGACTGAGTCACCCAGGCACCCCTCTTTCTCCAATTTTTAATACAATTGGGGGATAAACATAGGTGTCACACAGATAGATATTAAATATCCACGTTATAACTAAAAAAAAGAAAAAAAAACTGGCCTAGAGAACATGTCTTCAATTTGTGGTTCAGATGAGTTTTTCTTCCAATTAAACTTCCTGCCCTCTGTTGAGGGACAGCTCTCCACATCTCTCTCTTATTTCTCTACATCTTTTGAACAAGAGGCATTGGCAGCTTTGTTCACTTTGTTCTGGATTATTATTTTTTTTTCAATTATGTTAGTATAGCAAGTGGCTTTGGGAGATATATATATATATATATATATATATATATATCTCCACATACACGCACACACACACACACACACACAATAAAATACTACTTGGCAATGAGAAAGAATGAAATCATGCCATTTGCAGCAGTGTGGATGGAACTGGAGGGTATTATGCTAAATGAAATAAGTCAGTCAGAGAAAGACAGATACCATATGTTTTCACTCATATGTGGTTCTTGAGAAACTTAACAGAAGACCATGGGGCAGGGGAAAGGGAAATAAAAGTTATAAACAGAGAGGGAGGGAGGCAAACCATAAGAGCCTCTTAAATACAAAGAACAAACTGAGGGTTGGTAGGAGGCGGGGGAGAGGGGGAAGTGGGTGATGGGTATTGAGGAGGCCACTTGTTGGGATGAGCGCTGGGTGTTGTATGGAAGCCAATTTGACAATAAAGTATATTAAAAAAAAAATTTAAAAAAAGAGGGAAGCTTTGTGTCCTGGCTAAAATGAGGAAGATAATGTCTCCTGTGGGACAAATGTTGGTCATATGTACTAGGACCTCCTTATAAGTTTAGGGGTGTCCTTAGCTGTAACAGAAACCTCTTTGGTGTGCAGTATCTCCTTGGGCTGCTCTGCCTCCCATCCATGGGATTTAGGGGTGTGAGGGGAAGGAGAACTGATGTGAACATGTGGTTGATGCCACCTGCTAGGATGTCTGTGGTTTTGCAACTTCTGCCAGCAGCACCTATGAAACTATGGCAGATAACTTGTTAGACTGCACAGTTCCTGATGTGGTCGTTTCAGAGGGAAAAAAATAAAAAGTAAAAAGGTCTGCATATATGCAAGATTCTTGTGTGGCATTTGGATGAAATTTTCCTTCGTTGTTTCTCTCTGAATCTTTGTATTTTTTGCTTTGAAGAGTGTCATATTTCATATTTCACTGATTTTACCATAAAACACCCATCAGGGTATCTGTGAGAAAAAAAATTAAGAAAAAATGCATAAAAATTTATGTTTCAAGATATGATCTTGCCACATCAAGTGTGACATATATTTTTTTGTACAAAATCATACACCTGTATGTCTTCCTACTTAGATCCCCTCCGGGGGAAGAGCATATTTCTGTTGGACAAAAAACTCATACATCGTTTCAGATTCCTTCCATTACCTTCCTTGTCCTTTCTCTTTGATGACACCAATCCCTTGGGGAATCTTGTAGAAATTGTGTATTTCCAATGCCAGGTTTGTATAAAACATCAATTTGGAAGTTGTGGAATTTGGCTTCTGGAATGGCTAGCAAGATGAAGTGAATGAGATTTAGCTACTCATGGAGTGAATCTTGACCAAAGAGAAATGTGACACATCAGAGCAAAAAGGTGTCTTTCCTTTTCTCCTTCCAAGGTATAGATCGTTTTGCAATCTTTCTGACAAAGTTCCTTGGATTGAATGCATATAAGTGCTGAGTCACCCATAGTACATTGATAAAGCAGTTGATAAACCAATGTAGTAACACATCACTTCTCTTTGATTTGTACTTTTTCTGGACTGATTTCTTTTTCTCCTCATCTTCACTGCCTTGGTCTTATAATTCCCAAATAATGTATTAACGTTATAACACATTCTTAGGCACATTTTTCTAGAGAACTCTAAAATACCAAATGTGTTCTCCAACCTAAGTGAAACTACAAGCACATTTAGGCTCTTATAAGACAAAATCCAAACATATGAGCATCATAGAGCTCCTTCTCATGCCTAAGTGCATTAATATCCACTATCTATGTTCTGGTGTCTTATGGAAGGACCCTTAGGGGAAGGCAAAACCAAAATTTCACCAGAACATATAGTATTCTTAAATAGCCACAACAAGATATCATAATTTAAAATTTCAAAGTAAGAAAAGGTATACAAAAAAATATATACATATGGAGTAGTCATGATTTCGAGGAAAGATTCATTAGGAGAGAGGAGTTTGTGTCAGAAATTGATTTGGCTTGCTCCTTAGCTTCTCTGCAGTTTGGGGTGTTTATTTTCAGCGTCGGTCTAGGAAAATTTATTTCAAACAAACATATTGGTATACTTTGGGAGAAAATTGGCAAGATAGAGGGAGGTTCTTCCAAAAATAATAACAACCCAATATGCTATACTTTTCTATTTCACTGAAACGCGAGCAGCCAGAAAAAGATATTTGCTCATCTGTAATCTCATGCTAGGTAACTTTAGAGTGAGTTAACATGAAACTTTTATGATGCCATCTAGACAGTGGTGTAAATATGTTCAGTGGAGGCAGCAGCAAAGGTCAACAGATTATATGTAGAAATATATATGTAGAAATATGTAGAATATGTAGAAATGTAGAATATGTAGAAATATGTGTGTAGAAATATGTAGAATATATGTAAAATATATATGTAGAAATATGTAGAATATGTAGAAATATGTAGAAAAACTGCATATTTCAGTGATTTTACCAAAAAACAGATGCAATGTTTCCATTGGCTTCAGAATAGACATTAAATTCCTTAACCTAGTGTTAATTAGTGTTGTCTCTTTACAATCTGATGGCCCCCATGTCTCTAGTGCCCTCTCATACCACACCCCTTATTCCTACCAAGTTCTTCTTTCCCCTCCATAGTCCAGTCAAGTTCGCCTTACTTCTTAGGAGATGCAAGCTGATATATTTAGGGGTCAAATGTCATGAGAGGTGTAGGAAAGTACATTCAAAATGGCATGATACAGTCATTTACTGCTTAACTCTGAAGTAATGAGAACCATGGAGTTCAGAGGAAAAAACTCATAAACAACAATTAAACCCACTTTGATTCGAATTCTGTATCTAGCATTTTGTGCTCTGAAGGTGTCACAAACTTTCTGGAACAACTGTCTTAATGGTGAAGTGAGAAGAATAACACCCACTTCTCAAGTGGTTGTGACATCAAGTGAAAACTGTATGTGAAATTACTTTGTAAAAGGCAAAGTGTTATCTGATGTTAGTTCCTCATTGTCTTTTTTTCTTATTATCATCATCACCATCATTGACAACCTGCTCCCATTAAGCTTAGCTAAAACAAAGTCAGTCAAAGATCTAGGGTGAAAGACATGGTATGAATAAATATGAGAAGTGTTTGTGTGTCCTTCTATGTTAGAATGCAGAAATAATGTATAAATTAATCACCTCCTTGCAGCTTGTGAATCATACTCAGTCACTTGAAATATCCCATTTTTTTAAGTTTATCTATATATTTTGATAGAGACAGAGAGAGCATGAGCATGAGCCTGATAGAGACAGGGAGAGAGGGAGAATCCCAAGCAGACTCTGTGAAGTCAATGAGCAAAGCCCTACAATGCAGGGCTTTGAACTCAGGAAACCATGAGATCTTGACCTGAGCAGAAATCAAGAGTCAGACACTTAACTGACAGAGCCACCCAGGCACCCCATCTCCCATTTTTTTTTTGCTCTGATATTGATTAGTGATTCTATATGTGTATGATGAATGATAATTTAGATCATAGCTGAAGCATGATGGCTATTCCCAAAATTTAATAGCATTAGGAAACACTGACAATTGTTTACAACTATAAAACAAGAGCTTATCTTAATAAGTGAAACAATCCATACTTTAAAAATAAAAGGCAAAGAAGAATGAACAAAAGTAACTTTGTAAGATCACTTCTAAAGCTCTTTTCAAAAGTTTGTAAAAGGTCAGTATGGTCTTTATAAAAACAACAACAACAACAACAACAACACCCAAAAAACAAAAACAAGCACTAGCTTCATGAATTTAGAATGTAATCTGATGAGGACCAACATGACATTTTCTAAAGAAACCAGGGACTGTAGTTTGTTATTGGCTGGAATGGCAGATTGACTGTAGACTGAACAATAGGTAATTTTGGTTTACAATGTCAACTGCAAGTCAAGTGTGGCCCTATAAATATCATTCCTAGATGAGTCATTTTTATAACTTTCACAAGTGTCCTGATTGACAAAGTAGGGAATAATTCTGTCAAACTCTCAGATGATGAAGAGTTATGAGGGATCATGTATCCCAGGGAGAAAATTATTAAAATGATCTGAAACTAAATGAAAGACTAGGGAGCAAGGTCCTCTGTTATCTGGTTTTCTCTCCCTTCCTTAAAGCCATGTGGGGATGGAAGAGTCAGGGAACATCTAGGCAGAAATACATGTTTTAAGAAGGCTAGCGTGGCACTACCTATCTCTTGGTAACTTAAGGATTATTTTCTCCCCCTCATTAAAGACCTAGATATTTCCTTCTAGCACTTTATTTTAGTTAAATTTTATAACTTTTTATTTTATTTTAGTTCAGCAACATTTCAGTAAAAAGGGCAGTACAGATACAAATTAAATAAAACACAATTACTATTAGGGTAAGAAAGACAAATGTGTAACAAAGAAATACAAGACAGTGGGATACATACACAGATTTTAAAGGCCAAGGAACTAACTCTTTTATCAGGTAGAGCTGGAGTTAAGGGAAAGAATCATTAAGAGGGATTTGTGTGTTTTTGGAATAAAGAAAGTTTATCCAGCTGATTTGGTGAAGGTATTGGTACTTTCTAAGCAAAGAAACTAAATGGGCACAAATGAAGGGTTGTATCCAAATCAGGAGCCCAATGTGGCTCTTAGTAACTGTATCTAAAGGAAAGAAGCAGGAAATGAGGCTGCAGAGGAATCCCAGAGGCAGAATACAAGAATAACTCATTGAGATAGGAAAGAAACCTAGTGTATAAATAGGTAGTATCATCTTCAATATTAAAAGCAAAAACATACAAGATTATAAAAGTTGATTATTGTCCTGTATAATAAGTTATTTGAAATTATCTGAATATCAGACAATCAAGGTTTTCTTCAGATTTTTTTATATACTAATCTATGTGTTTTTATTTTAAGCTCCTCTATATCCATCCATACTATATTTGGTCTTTGTATTACTTTTAACAACATCCAAAACATTGGTTGTATTATAAATACTTCAGAAACAAAAAGGAGGGAAAGTCTATAGACACTCTAGAAACAAAAAGGAGGGAAAGTCTATAAATAGAAGTAATCAATGGACATGTTTGGTCCAATGATTTTTGTGTGTAATTCACACCCAAATAATGTTTTGGACTTTAAGAGAAATGTATAGTGCTGAATTTATCACAGACTAGTATTTATTGAGTAGCATGGTCATGTAGAAGTCTGTGTAATTGATGTAGCTTTCTAAAGAACTTTTTTTTAATGTTTATACAGTGGATAATATACCAGCAAATTCAAACTTAAGAAAGACTTGCATAATAATGTACTTTTTTTTTCTAGAACTAGACTGATTCTGTATGGAATTGGAAGCTATTTTCTGGGAGACATCTAAGTGTAGAATTAATAGCTGTCTCTGCTATCTTCCTTGCAAGGAAAAAAGTGAGATTGAAAGTTTCATAAAGTGAACTGGTCAAATGCTTGATGATAGCTTGAGACATGCTTTTTATGACAAGGAATTTTCAGAGTAAAGCATTATCAAAAAAAAATTGTTCCACAAATAAGACACCTCCTGTGAATTTACTTTTATGAAATTTCTATTTATTGCCACAGTCTAATAATTTTAAGAGATATGTACATGTAAGGGAAAGTAATCATAAAGAGTACTTTTTAAAAGCAAAATTTTAAAGTAGGAATAAATGAAAGTTTCATACATTTAGATTACATTAATACATATTTTATATTGAGAAAAGGTGACTTTTTTATTTAAAAAATTTTTAAATGTTTATTTATTTTTGAGATAGAGAGAGACACAGAATGTGAACAGGGGAGGGGCAGAGAGAGAGAGAGACACAGGCTCCAGGCTCCAAGCTGTCAGCACAGAACCCGATGTGGGGCTCTGACTCATGAACGGTGAGATCATGACCTGAGCCAAAGTCAAACGCCTAACCGACTGAGCCACCCAGGCACCCCACAAAAAACGGTGATTTTTACAATGACATATGTAAATATGCATCATCAGCACACAATCTGTACCTTTATAAAATACTTTCATATACCTCCTTGAATGGTGGCTAAAGTGTGTATAAACACATCAAAGAAAAAATAAGAAATAAAACTAAATTGTAAAAAATCCTTATATTCACTGATTCTAGTTTTGATTACTCAAGATTGGCTTCAAAAGAATTTGTGTTTTTGAGTGCATCTGAAGAGATTAGCAAAAATATTATAAATGTAAACATGGCCCCATAGACTATAGTCTGTATAACAGATTGTTTAGAATTTCCATTTTATCCCCATCTCTTTAATTCTATTTTCCTTTGATTCTTCTAGGACTATGTTTTTTAAACATGTAACTTTATAGAATTTAAGTTATTCCTCTTTAAGTTACAATTAGAAGAAAAACATGAAGTGATTCAAAATTGTTAAGAATTTTCTAAAATACATCTTTCTAGACTTAGGATGGGTTTATGTCCCAATGTCCACATTGCAAGTTGAAAATATCAAAAGTTGAAGATGCATTTATTTATTTATTTACAAAAAAAAAGTTTCCTTATTTTGAGAGAAAGAGTGCACACTAGTGGGAGAGGGCCGGAGAGAGAGAATCCCAAGTAGGTTCCCTACTGCCAGGGTAGAGCCTGATGTACAGCTCGAACTCACAAACCATGAGATCATGACCTGAACTGAAATCAGATGCTTAACAGACTAAACCACCCAGGCCACCTTGAAGATGCATTTAGTACACCTAACCTACTGAACATCATAGTTTAGCCTAGCCTGGCTTAAACATGCTTAGAACAGTAACACTAGCCTATGATAGGGGTAAAATCATCTCACACAAAGCCTGTTAGATAATAAAGTGTTCAATATCATGTAATTGATTACATACTGTAGTGGAAGTGAAAAACAGAAAGGCTGTGTGGGTACAGAATGGTTGTAAGTGTATCAGTTGTTTACCCTTGCGATTGTGTGGCTGACTTGGGATTGACTCTGCCCAGCATCATGACAGAGTATTGTACTGAGTGGTGCTAGCCTGAGAAAATATCCAAATTCAAAATTAAAGTATAGGTTCTATTGAATACATATCATTTTTACACCATCACAAAGCAAAAATATAGTAAGTTGCATCATCATAGGTTGGGGACTGTTTGCAGTATGAAATATTTATTTGTTTATTTATTTATTTAAGTTTTAATTAATTAATTTGTTTCGAGAAAGAGAGAGAGAGCATGCACGAGTGGGGTAGGGGCAGAGAGAGAGGGAGAGAGAGAATCCCAAGCTAACAGTGCAGAGCCCAATGCGGGGCTTGATCTCAAGAATGGTGAAATCATGACCTGAGTGGATATCAAGTCAGATGCTTAATGGGCTGAGCCACCCAGGTGCCTCTGTACTATGAAATATTTCATACAAAATATAATCAAGACAAAATTTCAATTAAATGTGCTTGTAATTATGAAAATGAAATAAAATTATTTGGTCTCTTTCTAAATACCTACAACCAAGTGCCATTGATTAGTTAGTACAGCAATTAATTGTCTTGATTTTTACATCTTCAGTACCTTACTTTAAACTCATCCAACTCATAGCATATGTAAATGGCAATTGAGGAAATATATGTTATTTAGATGATAGACTAGAAAGAGGCTATTTTTCTATATTTCCCCAAATTAAGCAAAGCTCATTTGAGTGATTTTTTAAAAATATATGCTAAACATGGGGCGCCTGGGTGGCGCAGTCGGTTAAGCATCCGACTTCAGCCAGGTCACGATCTCGCGGTCCGTGAGTTCGAGCCCCGCATCGGGCTCTGGGCTGATGGCTCAGAGCCTGGAGCCTGTTTCCGATTCTGTGTCTCCCTCTCTCTCTGCCCCTCCCCTGTTCATGCTCTGTCTCTCTCTGTCCCAAAAATAAATAAACGTTGAAAAAAAAATATATGCTAAACAGTTTGTAACTGAAATAATTACATTAAGTTTACCTTCTAAATTCTCTGAATCTTCCACATAGGGCTCAACAATGAGGTCTGAGTTTCAATAGAAAAGAGATGAATTTGATGAGATTGATTAGAGCTTATAAATTATTTGAGATAAATAATATTGAATAATAAAAGTCACCATTAATCACATTAAGCCATCAGTCTTCATGATAACACATTTAGTGCGTCTGATATCTAATAGTCTGCTAGTATTATAAATCACTTAGGATCAAATGTGCAGACAAAAGTGAAATGTAGAGCTAAATGCAAATTTTAACAGTTTTACTACTTATTTCAAATTTCCTGATCATTTTTATAAAGGGGTTTTTATCTTGTAAGACATTCATTGTCCTCTCTTGACTCCTGAAAAGTTATAGTTTCAGAGAGAATTACTTTACAGTTCAGGGTGTTTTTAACACTCCAGTGAAAGCGCAAGGCTGTAGATAGTCCAAAGACATTTAGCCATCTGGCGTGGAAAGAGAACTCTTATTTCCTTTTAGGTAATTGCTTTGAAACCAAATCTAACTTAATGCTTCTTAACTTTTAAAAGTAAGCTAACAACCTAGGGGTCATTTTACCAAATTGATGGTGAGTGTGGGGCACAATGGAAAGTTTTGAATGATTCCCATGATAATTCATCATACAATCCAGAGAATGGGTTTGGTATGGTTAAATTGTTCGATGAAGGAGTTAGAATATACATTGCTAACTAAAGAATTCTGAGAAGAACCCGCTTAATGTTATTTGAGACCAACGGTACAGGAAACCTAACATAACTTTCACTTCCTTCTATCTGGATGGGAACAGGAGTGTTAAAAAATATAGTGCCTCCTACTTCTTTGGGGTACTTGACTTATAAATTAGTCGTTCTTTCTTGTGTCTACTCTCCTTCATCACCACCATTTTTTCTCTTTAGCATATAATGGTGATTAAATCCTTCTAATCTTTACTCCACACTTTCACTATCAATGTCCCTTTATGTTTTGTTTCATATATTCCCTTCATTGAAAATTAAGCTCCAGGGCTTAGTCAGTTAAGTGTCTGACTCCTGGTTTCAGTTCAAGTCATGATCTCACAGTTCATGGGATTGAGCCCTGCATCGGGCTCTGCACTGACAACGTGGAGCCTGCTTGGGATTCTCTTTCTCTCTCTCTCTCTTCACTGCCACCCCTCAAAATAAACAAATGAACTAAAAAAAAAAAAAAAAAAAAAAAAGAAAGAAAGAAAGAAAGAAAGAAAGAAAGAAAGAAAAGAAAAAAAAGGAAGTTAAACTGCTAGAAGAATTAGTGTAGGTTCAATTCTTCCATGTTCTTACCTTCAATTCATTCTTGAAACCATTAATTTCTTATTTTGACTGCTGTTATTTCAGAAAACTCTTTTTTTTCACCCAATAAGCTACTAGTTCTATAACACACACACACACACACACACACACACACACACACACACACTTTTCCTAAAGCTATAAAGTCTTTGTTGAACAGTCCGATCCTAGCCTTATTCTCCTTGTGCTCATTATCCATATGCCTCCATTACCCTAACCTTTTCTATTCCTCTAACCTACCATAGCTCATATTTATATATTTTAACATGTTATTTTTCCTTTGACTAAACATAGCACTCCCATTTTCTCATGCAGCTAATTTCTACATTTCCTTCAAAACCTCTTCTCAGGGGCACTGGGTGGCTCAGGTGGTTAAGTGTCCAACTTCAGCTCAGGTCATGATCTCGCTATTTGTGGGTTCGAGTCCCGCATCAGGCTCTGTGTTGACAGCTCGGAGTCTGGAGTCTGCTTCAGATTCTGTGTCTCCCTGTCTCTGTCCCTACCCTGCTCAAGCTCTCTCTCTCTCTCTCTCTCTCTTTCTCTCTCTCTTTCTTTCTCTCTCTCACAAAAATAAACATTAAAAAAATTAAAAAAAAATCCTCTTCCCATTTAAAAATCCAATCTGATTTAGATGGCACCTATATGGCCCTATATTCTTGTATGCAGATATATCATAGAATTCAATGACAGTATCTTAGCTGTTAATTACTTTTCTATTTAAATAGGTTCAGAAATCATGTTTTATTTGACTATATGTTTTCAGAGCCTATCACAAACCTTGGAATATAGTAGGTAGCAAATAAATGGGTCTTTTATCCCTTTGTCTAAAGAATAGATCTAATGGTGGTAAATAGAAAAGCTTCTTGCTTAGGAATCTGAAAAGTTCAAAGTGTTATTTACTGAAATAAGGAAAAGGAAAATTGTTTGGAAAAAAATGTAATGAATTTGGTTTGAGCTATGCTTGAAGTGCCAGAGGGATGTCCAGTTATGTGTTCAGCAGGTGGGTAACCTAGAGAAATTATGTCTGAGGAGAAGAAAGGAAGACAGAGGATGGTATTATGGGAAAAATATGATACAATCATGAGAAGAAAAAAGTCTCAAATGGTGAAAATAAAACTAAAATATCTAGTATCTTAGAACCCAAGTAGACAAAGCTATATTCAGGGGAAAAAATAGGAGTTACCTGAAAAAATAGTAGTATAATAATAGGCTTAAACACTCCACTAGATTTTTCCTTGCTGTCTTTCTGAAACTGGCTGAAATGACCAAAAGGAACAAGTTATATAATATTTTACTGCATCTGAGGCCTAGCTTTGAGATTATTTAAAGGTATATGTGTGTCTCCTCATTCTTTGGTTTGTTTCCCTTACATCTGTTTGCATTTGTAATGGAGTGGAGGGAGGTGGGCTGACAGTTTGAAGCCTCACTATGCATCCATAAATTAGACAAATATTTATTCAGCCTGCACTGTTTGAGTACTTCCTATGTTCAAGGCACTATACTGAGAGCAGGGAGTGTAGTGCTTAGTGTGAAAGACATTATCCCTGCTGTTAAGGTATTGAAGAGGAAGGTTGAGAAAGCAAATACATAAACAGATTAATAGCATTTCTGGGACATGTTAATTTCTTGAGCTTATAAAATTGATACAGTCCTTAGCTTCACAAGACAGCTTTAATAAGCTTTTTTTCCCCTTACCTTCACAAGACAGCTTTAATAAGCTTTCTTGTTTTAAAATAGGAATAAAGATATATCTGAGAAGGAACTTACCATTAAAATGAAATGAATCTGATCCAGCATAGTTTCCTTTCACCAGGACTGGAAGGAAGTGCTGACCTCAGAACTCATCCCATCCCACCAACCCAACGCTATGGAAGGGATTTGGAGTAAAAACGACAGACCGTGTGTGGGTTGATACCACCAGAAAGCTGCAACACTTGGGGCCAGGCAGTTTTGCCCATTATGGGACACACATGGTTACACATAAAAAAGAAAAAGGAAACTCACCTCATGGAAACATCTTTGCATCATAGACTCAACAGATCTTCACCATGAGGTCGAACTGAGTACACTTATATTTAGCAAAAAACCCACTACAGAGAAAGGTTTCTCGATCTAGAATGCTGGATGTGGCGGCAGTAAAAGTTACGTTGACAGCAGGTCTCTAGAGTGTTTCTTGGCAGCTTAGTGATTAAGGCAACTTAGGTTAACAATATGTGTCATGAATGTGTATGTGTGTGTATGTGAGTGTGTGGGGGGAGAGAGAAAGAGACAGAGAAGAGGAAGAGGGAGAGAGAGATATTAACAGGGGCCAATCCATTAATTATGGAGTTTGGATTAAAGAGCTCAGCATGTATAAAAACAAGAGCGTAGGAATTATGCTTTCTAAAGATTAAATGAAAACAATAAATAAAATCTGTGTAGTTACAAAATACAAATATACTTTTATATTTGAGAAAGAGCAAGTGAATACATAGCATCACTGAGCAATGAATGTTTTGGTTAGTAATTAGCCTGTTGCCAAATAATTTATTGTTTGAATAAAGTTTGAGTGAAAATGAAAACTTTCAGCAATTTAAGGTGAAGAGTAATATAGACTATATGACAGCACGTGAGTTTAAGTCCTCAAGCAGAGAGGTACTGAGTTAGGATAAAGTTATAACAATTTAAAAAAAGTTTATAACAATAAACAATTGTGCACTTCCTTAAGAAACCTCAACATAATGTGGGAAGAAAAACCTTGGAACATAAAGTCATCTATTTTAGTAAAATAATAGAGGTAATTCTGGATTTTAATGCAACTTCAATTCATTCATCATCACAAAATGAGGAAGTCTTGAAGTGCTACTTACCTTGAGGAAAAAAAAAACCAGTTTTAACACTAAAGTGTAATACCAATCATTTAGTAGAAATTGCAAGTAATTTCTGCAGTATATGTAAAATTCTGAGCAAATTGAAATAGGGCATCAGGATTCAAAACACAGCTGTCTTCCAGAGAACAGTAGAGTATTTTGAGAATTAGGAAGAAATCTGACAAATCATACATAGCTCACCTAACTGTAAGGAATATATGCTGGAATAGTGGGTAGAACTTAAATGACGTTGGATCCAATATCCAGTTGGATGTTGGAAGCCCCCTTCTGCACCACAACTGATAATAATCTGTAGCCAGAATTACAAAGATGTAGGAAAATTCTAGTATCATCAGACATGGGTGGTATTGCCATTCAGAAGTCTGTCAAGAGATGTGGCCATAGAAATGGTGGAGATCAATATTCCTGGAGACACTTCCATACTGGTTTTACAGGAAAAAAATACATGCAGACTTGCTAAATTAAAACCAAAACAAAGCCTTTAGCTTATATGCCTTTCCGCTAATGTAGCCAGCTATTTCTCAATCAGAGGAGTCATTTGGAAATCAGAATTGAACCCTAATGTAAAGAGAAAGGATCCTTTCAAAACTTACTGAAGTGGTATACTATACATGGCAGTACTGTGGTGTCAGAATATTGTGCAGAGACTCACAACAGAAATGCACACAGTTCTAGCTTTTACTGCCTCCATTAGGCAACTGTGACTAAGTATAAAATTACATTTTGTGATGTCATAGTTATATTATAAGTTCTTAAGCAAAATGTTGTCTAGATAAACATGGAGAAGACCCATCTAAACTTCCCTTACATTACTTTGGCAAAAATCAAAGACCAGGTTATAGTTATCTTGATTTATAATTACCCAACAGGAAAATAATTGCTTATGAAACATTTTGCAATAATAGAAGCATGCAAATATAGCATGTAAAAATAATTTAAAATGAGTATATTTTAAGAAGCAACTTCCCAATGGAATAAGTGAAAATAGTAAACAATTACTTTGCATTCTTAAGAAAGTACTTCCATATATATATACACACAGTAGAATAGCAGCAATAACAAAAACAATACAAAACAATAACAAAAACATAAGTCAGCTGAGGAGTGGTCACAGAAAAAAAACAAGAAAAAAACCAGAACACCCAACTGTAGAATTTACAGTAAAAGTAATATCACCTCTGTGGGGAAAAAAAAATGAGGGTTGCATAGTCAAAGTCCAAAAATAAAATTTAATTTCAGAGAAGAGGGAAAAAGAGACAAGGAAGAAACTGGGGAGACACTGACAGCTATGGAGGACAGGCGACAGATCTAATGAAGAGATTTCCTGGAAGAAGAAAACTCAACAAATTGAATGGAGATTTCTGCTTATTATAGATATAAATAGATGATAGATACAGAAATGATAGAGACTGATCTAGATCTATAAGACAAAAATACGTAATAATGCATATGCATATATTACATATGCATGTATCTGTCTACTGACCTATGTATCTAAAATTAAGGGGCACCTGGGTGGCTCAGTCGGTTGTGTCCGACTCTTGATTCCTACTCAGGTCATAACATCAGGTTGGTGAGATGGATTGGGCTCCATGCTTTTAGTGCAAGATTCTCTCTCTTCCTCTCTCTCTGCCCCTCCCCCACTCTTTCTCGCTCTCCTTCTCAAAAAAAAAACGGCTTAAAATTCAGAAGGACTGGTATAAAAATATTCAAAAAACAAATGACTGAATTTGTTTTAGAATTGAATACAATTGTTAAATTACATGTAGAGCAGGATAAATACAATAAACACACACCTAAATAGACTATGGTGAATTTGTAGCATGAATGAGAAAGTGAAAAATTAAAATCTTACAAAGAGAAAAGATTTTCTAAAGAGGAAAAGCAATAATACTGACTGAAACATTTTCATAAGTAGCAATAAATGCCAGAAGGCCATTGAGTAATATTTTCTGCCTTTGAAGGTCCCATTACTGTCAGTCTAGTACTCTCTTCCCAGAATAAAACAAAAGTTATCAAGATTGATGAAATCAAGTCATTTCAGACATTAAAGGACTAATAGAATATGCCACTGATAGTAATTGTTTGAAAGACAAACTGTAGCCTAAAAGAAGTATGATATAGGAGTTGTAAACAGGGTCAGATAAGTTATAAAAATATTGATCTTTATTCAACTATAAAAATAATGCTTTTTTATTTAAAATTAGAATGAAAAATCAATGCATAAGTTAAAACTTTGGGGGCAAAATTAAATAATTAGGAAAACACGAATATAAATAAATATAAAATGATTTTAAAAACTGATAGAGAACTTAATTTTTTAAATTTAGGATCTGATTTTTTTTTTTTTTTCAACGTTTATTCACTTTTGGGACAGAGAGAGACAGAGCATGAACGGGGGAGGGGCAGAGAGAGAGGGAGACACAGAATCGGAAACAGGCTCCAGGCTCTGAGCCGTCAGCCCAGAGCCCGACGCGGGGCTCGAACTCACGGACCGCGAGATCGTGACCTGGCAGAAGTCGGACGCCCAACCGACTGCGCCACCCAGGCGCCCCTAGGATCTGATTTTTTGAAGAATATTAATATAAGCCTCAATATCTCTATTTGAGGGAGGAAATAAAATACAAGAGGCACGCACTGTTATTCGGAATTCTTTTTTAAAAGTTTATTTTATGTATGTATGTATGTATTTATATTCTCAAGTTACTTAGCATACAGTGTAGTCTTGGCTTCAGGAGTAGAACCCAATGATTCATCTCTTACATATGATATCCAGTGCTTATCCTGAAAAGTGCCCTCCTTAATGCTCATCACCCATTTAAAAGACCCCCCCCTCCCCAGCCCCCATCCCTCTTCAGGTCCATCCACATAGTTGCAAATCCCAACATTTCATTCTTTTCATCACCGAGTAGTTTTCCATTACGTGTGTGTGTGTGTGTGTGTGTGTGTGTGTGTGTGTGTATGCGTATCACATCTTCTTAATCTATTCATCAGTTGATGGGCATTTGGGCTCTTTCTATAATTTATATTGATGATAGTGCTGCTGTAAACATTGGGGTGCATGTGCCCCTTCGAATCAGCATTTTTGTGTATGTTGATTTTTAAAATGCTCAGGGATTAAAGATGACCATGTGTTTGACAATCTGGAGGTGACACTATTAACTTTGAAAGAGCACTGTGAATGGAGGGTGGGATGAGATGAAAGACGCAGCAGGAGCTTCCTCTAAGATTGACTGAGTAGTGAGAGAGAAAAGTTAACTTGTTTCACTTGGATTCCATTTTGACTGGCCTCCCATGAAAGATTTGACTTTCTGAAAAACTCCATAGAAACTAGCCACAGCCCAGAAAATCAGTTTTAGAATATCAGTTCTAGTCAACAGTAATGTTTGGATGCAACATCTATGCTACTTGGATGGAGTCTCGCGCCTCCCCGAACGTAAGCACAAATTGGAAAATGTTCGCACTGCCTCAACCTGCCACCAAGCGGCAACTGGAAACCTCAGACAGTGGCTCCTGATAGGCCTGATAGGCTGTTCTTCGCACCAAACATGAAATCTGAGATGGTGCAACAGGGCTAAATCAGACCCGTTTCCCATGTCATATTTTTTTTGTGCCCTGTGCTCAATTTCATCAGGAAAAGAGGTGGCATTTCCTTAGTTGTGCACTTTGGAAGTCCAATAGCCAGGGGAAAGGGGTTTCGTGCCCAGTCTGATAGCCAACCCTGCTTGCCATATCTCTGTGCACTGCCATGGAGTGTTCCGCGCATCCTACTGCTTCTGTCTCTACATTTTTCTCACTTAATACTATTGCTACAGGAATTTCGTATAAAAAATTAGAACATGCTGCTACAAACAAGGAGTTATCAAATCAGAGGGAACTGTTTAGTACTTTTAGACAGGTTCTCGTTCAAAATTTCTCTGCCCAGCATTCCCTCCACTCCTCTCCCTATGTCGACATTTTTTAATATAATATTTCGACAACATATAAGTCAAATATAGGATGGTTTTCATGACTGAAAAGTTGAATGACATTGTTTTAAATAATGTAAAGATTTATTTTTAACTTTTATAAGAGAGATCCAGAAACAGGTAGCCAAGGGAGAGTATGGCAGTTCCATAGGCCACCAAGATCCTAAGCTCTTTCTCTTTCAGTTGTACCATCCCTGCTTAGCATGTTTTTCTCTATACCCAACATAGGCTCATTAGTGCAGGCCATCACACAAGCTCTATTTTACTTTATTTTATTTTATTTTATTTTATTTTATTTTATTCTATATATTTTAATTTATTTTTAAAAATTTTTAATTTATTTTAATTTATTTTTTTTTTTATTTTTAGAGAGAGTGAGGGGGAGAGAGAGGCAGAGGGAGAGAGAAAGAATCTTAAGCAAGATCCATGCTCAGCATGGAGTTTGATGCAGGGCTTGATCCCACAACCCTGGGACCATGATCTGAGCTGAAATAGAGAGTCATACTCTCAACCAAGGGTTTGAACCACGCAGGCACCCTCATGACACAAACTCTTATCATCATGTTCAAGGTCAGAAGGAGGAAAAGAAGGGCAGCTGAGTTAGTTCCCTTAAAGAAGTTTTCTGGAAAGCTCACCAAACTATTTCTGTTCTTATTACATCAGCCACCTTTCTTATAAGGCATGCTAAGAAATGTAGTTTTTATCTAGGACCATTAATGACCCTAATAGAGGAGTTGTGTATAAGGGAGTAGGGATGATCTTTATGCAACTAGCACCATCAACAAAGTTTTGCTATAGTGCTTCACTTTTAAAACAGTGGTATTACTTTCTTACATGATACACAAACATAAACTCAAAATGGATGAAAGATCGAAATGTAAGACAGGAAGCCATCAAAATCCTCGAGGAGAAAGCAGGCAAAAACCTCTTTGACCTCAGCCACAGCAACTTCTTACTTGATGTGTCTCCAGAGGCAAGGGAAACAAGAGTAAAAATGAACTATTTGGAACTCATCAAGATAAAAACTTCTGCACAGCAAAGGAAACAATCAGCAAAACTAACAGGCAACTGACAGAATGGGAGAAGATATTCATAAATGACATATCAAATAGAAGATAGTATCTAAAATCTATAAAGAACTTATAAAACTCAACATCCAAAAAAACAAATAATCCAGTGAATAAATGGGCAGAAGACATGAATAGACACTTTTCCAAAGAAGGTATCTAGATTGCTAATAGATACATGATGCTCAACATGAAAAGATGAAAACATGCTCAACATCACTCATCATCAGGGAAATACATATCAAAACTACAATGAGATAGCACCTCACACCTGTCAGAATGGCTAAAATTAACAACTCAGGCAACAACAGATGTTGGTGAAAATGTGGAGAAAAAGGATCTCTTTTACACTGCTGGTGGGAATGCACACTGGTGCAGCCACTCTGGAAAACAGTATGGAAGTTCCTCAAAATGTTAAAAATAGAACTACCCTACACTCAGCGATTGCACTACCAAGAATTTATCCTATTTATCCATATGGGAGTGCTGTTTTGAAGGGGCACATGCACCCTAATGTTTATAGCAGCACTATTGACAATAGCCAAAGTATGGAAAGAGCCCAAATGCCCATTGACTGATGAATGGATACATACATTTCATCAGTCATGAAAAAGAATGAAATCTTGCCATTTGCAACAATGTGGATGGAACTAGAGTGTATTATGCTAAGCAAAATAAGTCATTCAGAGAAAGACAAGTATCATATGATTTAACTCATATGTGGAATTTAAGATACAAAACAGATGAACATAGGGGAAAGGAAGGAAAAATAAGATAAAAACTGAGAGTGAGGCAAACCATAAGCAACTCTTAGAGAGAAACTGAGGGTTGCTGGCAGGGGGTTGGGTGGGGAGTTGGGCTAAATGGGCAAAAAGCATTAAGGAGGGATCCCACTTGTTGGGATGAACACTGAATGTTATATGTAAGTGATGAATCACTATATTGTATTCCTGATATCATTATTACACTATATGCTAACTAAATTGGATTTAAATTAAAAAATAATAATAATAAATAAAACTGGTATCCAATTGATTTAAAGTATATTATTTAAATTAAAAGGTGACAGACAATTAAAATACTTATTTAATTACATTGAGATAAAAGGGAATGAGAGAATGGTTATAAGTCAACGTATGTTATTATGCCAAGTCAATAAGCAACTATTGATAAGTCAATTTTGACCACTGACAATAAATTGATTTTATACGTGTAAAATTGAAATGTCAAGATGTAGCATTATAAGCAAATTACTTCTTGATTTGAAATAAACCAAAAGAATTAAAAGTGTATTTAGTTAAATTCGGGAAACATCACTGACTCTGGGGAGGAAGTCTAGGTTTGGGGAAACATTGGACAGGGGTCTATTGGTTTTCTTTTTTCTTTTCTTTTCTTTTCTTTTCTTTTCTTTTCTTTTCTTTTCTTTTCTTTCCTTTTCTTTTGTATTCTTTATAAGTCCTATTTCATAGATTTATAGGTACTATGTTTAGTGTTTCATAGTGTGCTATTTTTTTTTTTACTGGTATATTGGGGTTTATTTTACATTCTTTATTTTCAACATGTTCAGTTATTACTTTGCCAAAATTCATATTGTAAAGTCACATAATCCTGTCTCAAAGCATGTGTATTTTATACTTCTCAGACAGTCATTTAAAGTACTATATTAGAACTGATAAGAAAAGAAAAAAATCATTATTTGTTTCTGGTCTTAAAAAGACTAAAATTTAGTGTGGAAGCTAAGACATGCATGGAAATACACATAATACAAAGTGGACATGGAAAAGTACTCAAAAAATTATAACAGGAATTTAGGAGAGGAAGAAATTCTTTATTACCGAATACATCATAAAAGGCAGAAGGATTTATTCTTCATAATAACCATTTCACAACAGTTTCTGTTTTCATTGGTTTTACATGCTTCCTCAGGTTACAATCAGAAATTTGGGCAGTGATTTTACAAACTTAAGATGCATATTAGGGGCGCCTGGGTGGCTCAAGTCGGTTGAGCCCCCGACTTCGGCTCAGGTTATGTGATCTCGCGGTTTGTGGGTTGGAGCCCGCGATGGGTTCCGTGCTGATAGCTCATCGCCTGGAACCTGCTTTGGATTCTGTGTCTCCCTCTCTCTCTGCCTCAAACTCTGTCTGTCTCTCTCTCGCTCCAAAATAAATAAACATAAAAAATAAAGATACATATTAGAATGGTAGTTTGGAAAGCAATAGAAACTAACCCATCTGGAGCTAAGATATTTGGTCATCAGGCACCCAGCTACAAAACAAGAGCAGAAGTATTAACTAGAACGTCACAAGGTACATGCTGGAGAGACCACTGCATCTGGAGACAGAAGTCCCACCAGGCGGTAAGCTATATGAATTACGCGAGTGCCAGAACAAGCAAGTTTTCCATGGAAGCATTGATACATTCAATGCAATAACTGATATTCACGCTAAAATTCTTAACACAAAAACACTTTATTTTTTTTTTAATTTTTTTTAACGTTTATTTATTTTTGAGACAGAGACAGAGCATGAACGGGGGAGGGTCAGAGAGAGGGAGACACAGAATCCAAAACAGGCTCCAGGCTCCGAGCTGTCAGCACAGAGTCCCACGCGGGGCTTGAACTCATAGACCGTGAGATCATGACCTGAGCCTAAGTCAGCCGCTCAACCGACTGAGCCACCCAGGCGCCCCCCCCCCTTTTCTTTTTTTTAACACAAAAACACTTTAAAAGTCAGTTTCGTTTACTAAAAACATAAATATTTATTTTTTCTTTAAAACTCTGTTTACTTCTATTAAAAGATAAACTGAAGCATATTAAATATTTAACTGCTTATTTGAACAAAAAAGGATTCCAATTAGGCAGAGCCAAATAGTAAGTGGTTTGAAGGGATCCTCTCAGAGGCTTTTACAGCGAAAGGTTGAAGCCAAGGAAGGAAATTACTGATTGGCTACAGCTTAAAGCCTACTCGGTTGTGATTGGTTGTTACTAGGCGTCAGTTCCCTAACCTTGAGGCGTTTTGCTTTGCTTACTCAATCAAGTCCCAACTTCAAAGACGAGGTGAAGGACAGCTGCTTGAGGCCCTCTCTTCAGTCTTTACGGAATCTGTCCGCTTACGGCCTTGGCTGTATTAGTTCTTTCTCTGAGGAAAGTTAAGAGATGGAGGGTCTTTTCATTTGGTCTCTATCATCAAGTTCCCAGCTGCTTTGAGTACTTTCACCTACATCTACTGACCAAAGTGAGTGGAACGTTTTCTTTTCTTTCTCTTGTTTGTTCTTTTGACGTAGGCTGGCATAAACTTTCATCACGAACGTAAGACTTTCCTGTTTAATTGGAGTGGAGGATATGGCTTTGGAAAGCTAGCTGTTGGCTGCCTTGATGTTTCTTTAAAAAAGTCTGTGGTGATTAATTCAACACTTCGTGTGCTGTGGAAGGAAATAGCCCAGGAAGTGGGGCTTTAGAAATGCAAAGAATGCTAGTGCTCTTTAAGGAAATTACTGAATAAGTATGCTCTATGAAGTAGAATATGTTCTTTGCGAGCCTGAGTGTGAAAACAGAATAGTTTCCATTTTATTTGTGATTCCTGGGCTTGGCTTCCATTTCAACTACCCCAGTTAATGTTCTTAGCAATTTCCTGTGTGGCAAATGGTTTTATCTCAAAGATTACATAGGAACTAAGAGAATAGAAAGAGGCAGTGTGCTCGAAGGAATGTTTAAACTTCCTCTCCTCCCTACCATAGGTACCGTACCTCTATGCTACAGTTGTAGAATAAAATGGATACAGGGCGAAGAGAGGAGAATGTTATCTTTATTTAGGTTTTTGGCCCTTTGCTCTCGATAAGGGGACCACTGAGAGTAGACCTCTCTTGAGCAGTTGGTCAGAAGAAGGTTCCCCCTGTGGGATTCTAGGTAGAAGTTGGGTGTGAAGCTATTTTCTTTTGTTTTGGATTCCTCAAGGTATTTTTCTCAAATTGGAATAGGCCTTATGTTACGATCTGATAAATAGTCACCTCATTCATTAATTTCAGTTGTCGAGTTATCCCCTTAGGTAGAAGTGTCACTCTTATCAATAATTTTTGGCATATTCTCTATTATCTTTTATGCTCTCTGGGCCCCTGCTTAGACAGATGAAATATTTCCTGGCCACTGTCTTGGCTACTAAGTCCTGCGTAATATTTTAGCTAAAACTATTCCGCCTTCTCCTCTTCTCCTCCTTCTTCTTCTTCCTCCTCTTCCTCCTCCCCCTCCTCCTTCTTCTTCTTGCTAATACTGTTTTTTTATCATAACCTAACACAGCTTTTACATCTTTAACTTAAAAATTTTTTTTAATGTTTATTTATTTTTGACACAGAGAGAGAGACAGAGTATGAGTGGGGGAGGGGTAGAGAGAGAGAGGAAGACACAGAATCGGAAGCAGGCTCCAGGCTCTGAGCTGTCAGCGAACTCAGAGACCGCGAGATCATGACCTGAGCCGAAGTTGGAGGCCCAACCAATTGAGCCACCCAGGCGCCCCTTACATCTTTCACTTTTGATGGAGATATGGTATAATCACATAGTTTTGGATAGAATAAGGAAGAGAAAGTTAGAGGGCCTTGAAGTTTCTCCAAAACCATCTCTATTAGAGTGTATTTTTAGGGAATTAGCTTTTGTGCCAAATATCTTGTTTCTTGGAATTAGTCTGGACGTGTTTATTTGTTTGTTTGTATGAACAGAATTCCAAGTAGGTTATGTGGAACCTGGGCAAAATTTTCAGATTGGCATTGCCCTTTAGGTAGTTTTTTAAGATAGTTTTCTTTTTTTCTGGGTTTGAGATACTCCTTCTGTTCTTTTCATAAAAAATATTCTTTAGATGGAAAAACAAATTTCCTTCTGAAAAAATAAGCTTCTTTGAGAGCTTTTGGAGCCAAGAGAATGAAATATTATAAAATGTGATCAAAACTGGTAAGAGTAAAATAGTCTTTTAAAGTGATTATTTTTATTATTTTTATGGTTGTTTTTTCATTACAGTATCTTATGTTGAAGGGTGCCTGGGTGGCTCAGGTTATGATCTCACTGGTTCATGAATTCCAGCCCCAAGTTGGGCTGACAGTGAGGAGTCTGCTTGGGATTCTCTGTCTCCCTCTCTTTCTCTGCCCTTCCCCACTCATGCCCCGCCCCCCCCAATCTCTCTTTCTTTCTCTCTCTCTCTCTCTTAAAAGTAAATAAATATTTAAAGGAAAAAAAAAAACAGTGGTTTACATTGAGGTCATGAAACTCAGCAACTAGTAGTCTATATTAGCCACCTGAAAGTGATATAAAACTGGAAAGATGATAAAATGCAGTCTTAAGTCATCTTGGGAAAACACAATTCAAATTTTAATACAGCCAGCCTTGCATCATGTTTTATTTATGATAAATATATACATACATACATCACTTTCCCTCTCAGGAAACCACTGTATTTAGTAACATTAACCTCTGTCAGGGTGGAGTTGTACAGGTGGTACCACACATATTTCACTCACTGGCAAGTGATTGATTTTAAAGATATTATGAAAAATTCTTACTTACATTTGCAAAAGTCTACCCCAAAGTGGCCTTACTCCAGAGTGATGGAGAAAAAAAAAATTCAGAGGCCTCTCTCACAGGTCTCCATAGAGTTAGTGAAAGGTCTTTGTGGAGCTGAAAACATAATAGCAGCTAAAAATTAGAATAGGCAGGGAATATGTGGTACCTCTGCAACTTATGGGATTTAATCAGAAACGAATGCCAGGAATACCAAGGTGGCATTTACTTTGATAGAAAACATAAGACACATTATCTTTGGGACAGTTTCTAAAATATCAGTGTCTTGTTATACTAATTCTTAATTGTTGTATTGACTCTTGCTACAATGAACATATCTGAGGATAATTCTGTTTGGAAACAAAAATTAATTTTTTTCCATGATGGAACTATTATGTTTTCCCTTTCCTATTGTCGATTTGATGTCAGCCTCAATAATTCAGTGTCTGCTCTGTGGGTGTGTGTTTAATTTTGGTTTGACAGATTTGTTTACTCAGGTTCTTAATGGCTATGGTATGCAAAATTGGGTGTGAATAGGCATTAAACCTCCCCGCACAAGTTCTGAAAGTACAAGCAATAAAATGTTTTCTAGAATAAAACATTCACGTAAGGTATGAAGAAGGCAATAAATTCATTGTCCATATGGTATAAGTCCATATGTTTCAAGTTTCACAATTTATATTTAACATACTGGTCTTTATAAAGGGAAGCCACTGGAAGAGTACAGAACCTCAAGGTAAAAGCAAATGTTATCCAGGGGCGCCTGAGTGGCTCAGTCTGTTAAGCGTCTGACTTCGGCTCAGGTCATGATTTCATGGCTGGTGGTATTATGCCCAGAATTCGTGATCCCCAAAGACCATCAGGGAGCCGAGTCCGATGCAAAAGCAAAAGAGCCTTTATTCAAGCTAGCTCGAGCTCAGTCCCCTACCTGCACCGACGCAGCGGTGAGATACCAGGGAGAGAGAGAGAGTTTCAAAAGCACAAAGGTTTTATAGAGGTCTAGGGGCAGCCGATTGGCTGGGGAAGGGGCGTGGCCTTGGCCGATTGGCTGGGGAAGGGTCAAAGGTTTTATAGGGGTCTAGGGGCAGCCGATTGGCTGGGAAAGGGGCGTGGCCTCGGCCGATTGGCTGGGGAAGGGTCAGAGTCCCGCCATGCAGGTCGCTGGGTGTGTTTTGATCAGGAAGCTTGAATGGGTGAGCGGGAGGTCACTCAAAGGGAGGAGGCGTGGTCTAGGTGAAGGACACAGAACAAGATGGAGCTGGCCGGTGTAGGCCCGCCCTTTCATTCCCCCCTTGTCATGTAGCTTACGGACCCAATCATGGGACCGGCTGCATTTATGGTGACAAGGGGAACAGAGTTTGGAGGTTTTACGCTAAGTTCTGGGAAGCATGTGTCCCTGGGGTGGCTCTGGGAGGTCTGATTAAGTATTGTCCCCGAGCTGGTGTCTATGATCTGCCAGGCGATGTTCTGGGGGGCGTGGGGACTCCCGGCAGCATGAGCAATGACAAGCAGAGTTGACAGAGTTACCAATATTAGGTGGGTCGAATGCGCTGTAGCTTGAGCTTGAGAGGGTTGTGTTGGTCCCGACTGATGGCCCATCGCGTGACGAAGTCCTTCCGGATCGAGGAGGGGTCCGCTGGCCGAACGTGGGTGTGATGGACCCAGGTCGCCATGCTGTCTACTTTGAGAGCGGTGGGGGTTGTCAGCACCACGATGTAGGGTCCCTTCCAGCGCGGCTCGAGGGTCTCTCGGTGGTGCCTCTTGACATAGACCCAGTCTCCCGGCCTGTACTGATGAGGTGTCGGGGTCGGGCCAGCCTCGTAGATGGCACGGAGGCGCGGCCAAATGTCCTTATGCGCCCTCTGGAGCCCTCTCAAGGAAAGAAAAAGTTCTTGATCTTTAAACTCAGCAATGAGTTCAGCTCGAAGGCTGGGAATAATAGGGGGTGGCCTGCCAAACATGATCTTGTAGGGAGTAAAACCCAGAGTGTAAGGAGCGTTTCTAACCCTGTAAAGGGCGTACGGTAGGAGAGTCACCCAGTCCCCACCAGTCTCCATGGTTAATTTGGTAAGGGTCTCTTTTAGGGTTCTATTCATTCTTTCTACCTGTCCTGAGCTCTGGGGCCTATAAGCACAATGTAATTTCCAGTTCGCCCCCACCGCCTTGGCTACTGCCTGTGTTACCCGCGAGATAAAAGCTGGTCCATTGTCTGATCCTACCATGGCAGGAAAACCGTACCTGGGTACGATGTCTTCTACTAGCTTCTTAGCCACCGTCTGAGCCGTTTCATGCTTGGTTGGGTATGCTTCCACCCAGCCAGAGAAGGTGTCTGTAAATACTAAAAGATATTTATAACCATACTTTCCTGGTTTGACTTCAGTGAAGTTGACTTCCCATTGGGCTCCCGGTCTGGTGCCTCTGAGCCTGGTTCCTTTTTTATTTGATGTGGCTCTCGCGTTGGTGAGTTGGCAGGTCTTGCAGGCAGATACAACTTGCTCTATTTTGGTGTCCTGTTGGTGAATCTTGATTCCGGCATGTCAGATTAAGTCTTTTAATTTTCAGGCCCCCATATGAGTAGACCGATGCTTGTGCTCTAATATTGAGACTCCGAGCTGGTCTGGCAGCACGAGCTCCTTGTTAGGTGTATACCACCATCCCTTTATCTCCTGGGCCATGGGGAGTTTCTTGATCCGCTGTAACTCCTCCTGGGAGTACTTGGGCTGGTCTGGTAAAACTGGGTCTCCTGGGTCTGGTAGTTGTATGGTCATGGTGGGGACTGGAGTAAGGGCTACTGCCTTGGCTGCCTGGTCAGCCTTTCGATTACCTCTAGCTACTGGGTTATCAGCTTTTTGGTGCCCTTGGCAGTGGATAATGGCTAGCTTGGCAGGAAACCATAAGGCCGTAAGCAGGTTAAGTATCTCCTGCTTATTTTTTATAGTCCGTCCTTCTGCCGTCAGTAACCCCCTCTCCTGATAAATTGCCCCATGAATATGAGCTGTGGCAAATGCATAACGGCTGTCTGTGTAGATGTTAAGCCGTTTTCCAGCTCCCAGCATCAGCGCCTTGGTGAGGGCTATGAGCTCTGCTCGCTGGGCTGACGTTCCGGAGGGTAGAGCCTCCGCCCATACAGTGTCCGTTTCGGTGACCACCGCTGCACCCGCATACCTGTGTCCATCTTGCACAAAGCTGCTGCTATCAGTGAACCAAGTAGCCTCGGCATTGGGGAGGGGCCGGTCGGTCAGGTCCGTCCGGAATCCATGTACTTGTTCCAGGATTCCCGCACAGTCATGTAGTGGAGCACCTAGGTCAGGGTCGGGCAGCAGGGTTGCAGGATTGAGGGCTGCACTGGGGTGGAACCGCACTCGTGGAGGGTTGAGTAGGAGGCTCTGGTAATGAGTCATACGTGTATTGCTCATCCATCTATCCGGAGGCTGTTTCAGGACCCCTTCAATGGCGTGTGGGGTCGTGATCCAGATCTCCTGTCCTAGGATCAGTTTGTCTGCATCCTTGACTAGGAGTGCTGTCGCCGCAATAATTCTTAGGCATGGCAGCCAGCCGGCAGCCACTGGGTCTAGTTTCTTAGACAGGTAAGCCACTGGGCAGTTCCAGGGGCCTAAGGCTTGAGTTAGAACCCCTTTTGCTATTCCCTTATGTTCGTCTACAAAGAGGTGGAAGGGTTTCGTAATGTCTGGTAGGCTCAGGGCTGGGGCACTTAAGAGGGCCTTTTTTAACTGATTAAAGGCAATTTCTTCTTTTTCAGTCCATTTAAATGTTTTCCCCTCTTTGGTGGCTTCATATAGGGGCTTGGCAATCTCAGCAAAACCTGGAACCCAGAGGCGGCAGTAGCCAGCTGATCCTAGGAATTCCCTCACTTCTCTTCGGGAGGTGGGAGTAGGGATCTTTAGGACAGTTTCTTTTCTGGCATCTGATAACCACCGCTGTCCGCCCTCCAGGATATATCCCAGGTAACTCACCCTCTCCCTGCATATCTGAGCCTTCTTCGCGGATGTCCGGTACCCCAAGGCCCCCAGGGTAGCCAGCAGGTCCTGGGTCCCTTGCTCACAGACTTTGACTGTGTCGGCAGCAATCAGGATGTCATCTATGTACTGTAGGAAGGTGTGGCCAGGGTGCTCCCTTCTGTACTCACCCAGGTCCTCGTGTAGTGCCTCGTCGAAGATGGTGGGTGAATTTTTGAATCCCTGAGGTAGCCGTGTCCAGGTGAGTTGCCCACTGTAGCCCTCCTCCGGATCATGCCACTCAAAGGCGAACAAGGGTTGGCTCCGGGGTGCCAGCGGCAGACTGAAGAAGGCATCCTTTAAATCTAGTACAGTATACCAGAACCTGGAGGGTGCCAAGGAGCTCAAGAGAGTATATGGGTTGGGAACAGTTGGGTGTATGTCCGCGACCCTCTTATTTACTTCCCGGAGGTCTTGTACCGGTCGATAGTCGTTTGTGTGAGGCTTTTTGACCGGCAGTAGGGGGGTGTTCCAGGCAGACTGGCAAGGAACTAGTACTCCTAGGCTTCGTAGTCTCCGGATGTGTGGCTGGATCCCCTTCCGGGCCTCCTGAGACATGGGGTATTGTTTGATCTTACCGGACTCTCTCCTGGCTTGAGCTCTACCAGGACTGGGGTCCTGTGAGCAGCTAGTCCCATCCCCCCCGTCTCTGCCCAAACCGAGGGGAATTCTTGTAGCCATCTGTCTATATTATCCTCTCTCGGGAGCGCCTCCTGGTGGAGGAGGTATTCATCCTCCAGTTTCATGGTCAGTACCTGGATGGGGTGGCCCTTGCCATCGGTGACCTTGTCTGAAAGTTATCTGAGCTCCAATCTTGGTAAGTCCCATCCTAACAGCAGGTAGGGGCATTCTGGTATTACCATAAAGGAGTGGGATACCCGGCCCGTTCCCAAATCTACTGTTCTTCGGGTAGTCCAGGAATACTGGCTCATACCAGTTGCCCCTTGTACCCAGGACTTCTTGTTGGCTAGTTTTCCTTGTGGGGTGCAGAGGACCGAATGTTGTGCTCTGGTGTCGACAAGGAAGTCAATAGGGGTCCCCTCCACTTTAAGAGTTACCCTGGGGGGGCGCCTGGGTGGCGCAGTCGGTTAAGCGTCCGACTTCAGCCAGGTCACGATCTCGCAGTCCGTGAGTTCGAGCCCTGCGTCGGGCTCTGGGCTGATGGCTCAGAGCCTGGAGCCTGTTTCCGATTCTGTGTCTCCCTCTCTCTCTGCCCCTCCCCCGTTCATGCTCTGTCTCTCTCTGTCCCAAAAATAAATAAACGTTGAAAAAAAAAATTAAAAAAAAAAAAGAGTTACCCTGGGTTCGGGGAGAGGGTCCGAACCCCGACTCCCCTAATCACTTAGTTCATCTAGCTCTAGGACTTTTACTCGATCAGTCTTGCTTCCCTTCCTGCCGGCCCTTTTTGGACAATCTCGGGCCCAATGCCCTATCTCCTTGCAGTATGCACACTGATCCTTCTGCAGCCTCTGCTTCCCCCCCTTGGTAGTTCCTTTACCTTTTCTTGCGTCGTCTGCCAGCTGCTGGAGATGGCGGTCTCATTCCTTGGGGAAGTCAGCAGTGGCAGCTAGTAGTATTCTGGCCAGGTCTCGAGTCTGCTTACTGCTGGCATCCGCCATGGCGCGAGCCTGCTTGTCCTCAGGAGGCTCCCGGTTATTATATACCTTTTCGGCTACCACCAGTAAGTCCTGCAGACTTTTTTCTCCTAGTCTATCTATTTTCTGTAATTTTCTCCTAATGTCTATGGCCGATTGGTTTACAAAGGCCAGGATAACAGCTGCCTTGCTTTCCGGAACCTCTGGATCCATGGGGGTATAGGTACGGAATGCCTCCATGATCCATTCTAAAAAGGCAGCCGGAGATTCATCTTTTCCCTGTTGTACATTTCCTACCTTGGCCAAATTGGTTGGCTTTCTAGCAGCCATTCGGAGACCCCCCATTAGAGTCTGGCGGTAGACCTGGAGCCTCTCCTTACCTTCTGCCGTGTTGAAATCCCACTGGGGCCGAGTTAAGGGGAAGAAGGCATCTATCTGAGCCTGGTTGGTGGTGGGATTCCCGTCTGCGCCCGGAACTAGTTTTCGGGCCTCATTGAGGATTCTTTCTCTTTCTTCAGTCATGAACAGGACCTGCAAAAGCTGCTGGCAATCGTCCCACATGGGCTGATGGGTAAAAAGAACAGAGTCTAATAAATCAATAAGCCCTGCCGGTTTCTAGGAAAACTTAGGATTCTGAGCTTTCCAATTGTAGAGGTCACTAGTGGCGAAAGGCCAATAGTGATGGGGCTGATTCCCCTCCGCGTCTGGGGGTCCGGTGGCTCGCAGGGGCAGAAGAGTGGAGTCGGCGGTGGAGGCAGATTGCTCCCTCTGAGCCCTTTGTCTGGTAAAGGGCGGGCTTCCCACTGGAGCGTTTCCGCCTCCCGCTCTCGGAACAGCGTCTGCCTCCCCCGGAGGGGGAGGATGGTGTTCTTCCGGCATCCTAGAGGGGTTATATGGGGGAGGAAAAATTAATTCTTCTTCAGTACCCCCCTGTAAGACAGGGTAGAGGGGTGCTGAAGGCTGGATAAGACTTTTCTTCTTCTTTGTCCCCTGCAAAGCAAGAATGGGTTTTGGCTCCGGAGGGAGCGGGGCTAGGAAGGGCTTAAGCCAAGAGGGTGGGTCTTCTACAAGGTCCTGCCAAGTGATAATGTAAGGGAGTTGATCAAGATGACCCGTCATAGACCGAGAGATTATACTCCTGACTCGGTAGATGGCAGGGAGGTCGAAGGTCCCCTCTGGTGGCCATCCAACATTGAAAGTTGGCCACTCGCTAGAACAAAAAAAACTGCAACCGACCCTTTCGGACTTCCACACTGAGGTTGTTAGCTCTTCCCCTCACATCCTTAAAGTGATCAATCATAATACTTAGAGGAGTAGTCTGAGTCTGTCCCATAACGTCCGTCCAGTAAGTCCACAGAACAAAACAGAGAAACACAAAAACAGACAACCAGAGGGCCCCTAGAAAGTCTTCCAATTCCATGGAAGCAAAACTGCAAGCTAGCTTAGACCTTTGAGGGGATTCCACGTCCCTCCAAAACTGATGAGGGGATTCCACGTCCCTCCGAAACCGATGAGGGGATTCCACGTCCCTCCAAAGACGACGGCCTCACTCCGACCAGCGGGAGCGACCTGCCTCGTCTCAGACCTTTGAGGGGATTCCACGTCCCTCCAGAATGGAGAATCGGAACGTCTTCCGAAACTCCCGGCCCGTGGTCCTCCAGTGCGTCCACTTAGACCGCATCGGGCACTACCAGAATTCCAGAAATGAGCTCACACAGAAAAGACAGAACAAACGGACAGACACTAACTGTGGCCAGTCAGGCTCTCCGGGTCGGGGGTCTCTCGGGGGTCTTGGGGATCCCGGATGAGCCCCCAAATGTTATGCCCAGAATTCGTGATCCCAAAAGACCACCAGGGAGCCGAGTCCGATGCAAAAGCAAAAGAGCCTTTATTCGAGCTAGCTCGAGCTCAGTCCCCTACCTGCACCGACGCAGCGGTGAGATACCAGGGAGAGAGAGAGAGTTTCAAAAGCACAAAGGTTTTATAGAGGTCTAGGGGCAGCCGATTGGCTGGGTAAGGGGCGTGGCCTCGGCCGATTGTCTGGGGAAGGGTCAGAGTCCTGCCACGCAGGTCGCTGGGCGTGTTTTGATCAGGAAGCTTGAATGGGTGAGCAGGAGGTCACTCAAAGGGAGGAGGCGTGGTCTAGGTGAAGGACACAGAACAAGATGGAGCCAGCCGGCGTAGGCCCGCCCTTTCAGTGGGTTCGAGCCCCACGCTGGGCTCTGTGGTGACAGCTCAGAGCCTGGAGCCTGCTTCAGATTCTGTGTCTCCCTCTCTCTCTGCCCCTCCCCTGCTCATGCTCTGTCTCTCTCTTGGTCTCAAAAATAAATAAACATTAAAAGAAAGAGCAAATGTTATTCAGACATAATGTGCATAATACTTTAAAGATAATGGATATTGCTTTGTGCTAGGAATGGCAGAAAGGTTTTATAACCTCCAAATTAGGAAGTATATTAATTTTTCTTACTTTCTCTGGTCATTCAGTGCTTCTGTTGTATGATCACATGGTTTATACATGATATTTGGTATTTACTTTTTTTGGACATGACTGCTTCTGAGAGAAATGTTGGGGTAGGGGTGCCTGGGTGGTGCAATCCCTTAAGTGTCTGACTCTTGATCTTGGTTCAGGTCATAATCTCACAGTTTTTGAGTTTGAGGCCCTCATCAGGCTCTGCGCTGATGGCACAGAGCCTGCTTGGGATTCTGTCTCTCCTTCTCTCTACCTTTCTCCCACTTATATGTGTTCTCTCTCCCTTTCTCTCTCTCTCAAAATAAGTATTTAAATTTTAAAAACATTAAAAAGAAATGTTGCGGTATTCATTTTTATCTACCTTGAAAACACAGACTTATCAGAGTCTTTTAAAGAACTTTCACCTGTAAATAACTGAATATTATAAGATTGTTAATTATAGCTATACAGAAAGTTTCCAGAAGAATTCCAGCAAAGTCACAAAGCTGAAAACATTTTTTTTAGAGTGAGCACATCCTTATATTTGTGACAGAAAGAAACAGCCATCATCATGGCTTATCTATCTCTCTTTTAATTATTTTATTTTTGAAAACTAAAAATGCACACATAAAAATATGATCAAATGTCATGATAGTCTAGTTAGTGTGTGCATGTGTGTGTGTGCCTGCACATATACCTGCATACTCCAAAAGATTTTTACAGAATATATGTAGCAGCTTTATTTAAAGTTTACTTATTTATTTGAGAGACAGAGAGAGATGGAGAGTGCACAGGCATGAACAGGGGAAGGGAGAGAGAATCCCACTTAGGGCTTGATCTCACTAACTGTGAGATCATTACCTGAGCCCAAATCAAGAGTCGGACTCTTAGCCAACTGAGCCACCCAGGCACCCCATAGCAGCTTTATTTATATTAGCTTCAAACTGAAAACAGTTTGAATTAGTGCCCTTTAATAGGTGTCCCTTACTTAATAAGAGAATAAATAAACAAATTGGGAAGAACTTTTATATTGGAATACTACTCAGCAATAAAAAGGAAGAAATTATAGATAAAAACATGATTCAATACACAAAGAGTGAAAACATCTTTCACACACAAACATACCTTATATATGATTCTATTTACATGAGGTCCTAGAATTGGCAACATTTTTCTAAGGTGAGAAAAAAACAGTGCTTGTCTCTGGGTCTGTGGATACAGAATGGATGGAAAAGTGAAGGAAGTTTGGGGTCTAGACGCTGGGGGGTTATATCTTGAGAGTGTTGGCAGGTTACATATCTGTGCACTTGTCAAAACTCAGTGAATGTTCACCCAAAGCTTTTGCATTTTATTATATAGAAGTTTAAACTGTAAAGAAAATTTGCAAACAAATGCGAAATTCTAGTAAATGATATGTAAGATGAAGTATTTAGGAAAAGTCTCCCGTTGCCTGAAATTTACTTTGAACATACCAAAAAAAAATATTGATGGATGAATGGAGGGATGGATCAATATGTTATAAAGCAAACATAGTAAAATGCTTACATACAGAAACTAGATGATAGTATATTGATGCTCACTGAAAAATTCTTTAAGTTTTTCCTGTTTGAAAATTTTCACAATTAAATACTGGAAAAACCTTATCTTTTTTGTTTGTTTTTACTTTACTATAGCACTGAACAAAATAGCTGGTACTTAGTGCTCAATTAAGTATTTGAAGGAAAGAAATAATAAATTGATATATAAATTAAAAATAGAAATTATGGGGTGCCTGGGTGGCTCAGTTGTTAAGCATCTGACTTTGGCCGAGGTCATGATCTCATGGTTCATGAGTTTGAGCCCCTGCTTCAGGTACATGAGCCCCACCTCTGGTAAGCATGAGCCCTGCTTTGGGTAAGCCCCACTTCTCTCTCTCTTTCTCTGTCCCTCTCTCACTTGTGCCCTCTCTTTCTCTCTCTCTCTCTCTCAAAAAAAAAAAAAAAGGATTGGAATTATGAATATGAAGCCCCAGTAAAATATCCAGTTCTCAGGGCCATTTTTATGATGTTTTACTAATCATCCCCATGACCCTAACTAAAACCTGACCCTACTCTTCACTCTTTCCTGGACAAATGGTGCTACCTCAGCATTGCCAAACAGCTGAGATAATTCCAAGAGGATCAGGTTCTTTCTCAACCACAGAGGATGAATAGGTCTTTTAGATGGCCTCTGTTCCAAGGATGAGGAAGAGAGGAGGCAGATGGGGGAGTAACAGAAAGAGGTGATTGTTTTGATCACAATATTTTCAGAAAGTCTGTAATCTGAGATGGATGCAGTAATTTGAGGTTTTTATTGTTCTTTTAACACATAATATTCCTTAGTTAATGGCTGGTCTTTCAGATTTGTCTCTTCTCCCTTCTTCAGTCCAATATGGAGCATGGATTTAAGAAGAAGAGGGGTAGCTTATGAAGTCTCAAGGTGGTAGGGGATAGGCAGGATTATATGACTGTGGTATCCCATTTTTGTGTAGGAAAAGCTGATCTGGGCAGCTCCTTGAATTGCTGACTGATATAAAATTTGTCTCTCCTGAATGTCCTGCTTGCTGAAATGTATGCCTGGGGTAAATTGTGGTTTTTTCTCCTACTTGGTCATCTTTCCATCTTCCTTTGACTAGATATGTTATTGATTTCCTAGGGCAGCCAAAACAAATTGCCACAAGCCTGGTAGCTTAAAACAAGAATTTGTTCTCTTATAGATCAGGGGGCTGGAAAGTTAGAACTCAAGGTGCTGGCAGGTAAGTTTTTTAGAGGCTCTGAGGCAGAAACTGTCCCATGCCTCTCTTTCCTAGCTTCTGGTGGTGGCCAGTAATCCTTGGCATTTCTTGGTTTTGTAGATGCATCACTGTAGTATGCTCCTGTCTTCACATGGGTCTCTCCTCTATATGTCTTTTTGTCTCTTCACGTGACCTTCTTATAGAGACCCAGTCATTGGATTTAGACACCACCACCTTAATCTATTATTTATCTTAACTAATTACATGTGCAAACATCCAATTTCCAAATAAGATCACATTCTAAAGATCAGAGTAGATACATGTTTGGAGGACACTATCCAGCCCACTATAAGACCTTAGTGTGATTCTTGCAAGCTTTATTTAATCCCTGAAATCTGATTTTAGTTCTCAGACCTGGCATAGGCAACTCACCTTGTAGCCCTCAGCCTCAGGCCACTTTTTCCTGTGAAAGTAACCACTTTGACATACTCCTCAAATAGATTTCAGCTGATATTCATGTCCCTCTTCATTAGACATGCAGGATATTCTTTTCTTTATTCTTATAAATTGTGAATACTAAAATGCTGTTAGTGCAGGGACCATGCTTTGAAAACCATTGTTTTAGACTTAGCTAGTATAGTTTGTCACCTTGGATGTTGATCTGAAAAGATCTGGACATACATCTGGACACATTTCCCCATACCCTCTCTAAGAGAGAAGGTGAGCATTTTAAGTTTTCTACCTTTTCTGCATAAGATCCTTTTCATCTTAGCATAATAAACTTCATTGGCTAACAGTTGTCAGAGGAAGTGATATGCTAACTATTCTAGGGGAGAAACCCTATGGACTAGTGGCCTGGACTGGCTGCTGATATGTAAAAATGGGAGCTAAATAAATTTACAGAATTCTTCTAGAGAAATCCTGGCATTTCTCAATTTATTACTATTTTTAGTTTAGAAGCTGAATTGTAAGTGTTTTTTTCTTTGCTTTCTAGTTATCTTAACCAACTGAATTTCTACACTGTTCAAAGATAAACTGAAGTACATTAAAATTTTGAAGAGTTTATTTGAAAACATTGATTTGAATCTGGTGATGCCAACTTGAAAATGATTAGGAGCTCTCTACCAGCAGGATATAAAGGATATGCCTTTTTTTAATGTTTATTTATTTTTGAGAGAGAGAGAGAGAGAGAACGCATGAGCATGAGCAGGGGAAATGCAGAGGATCTGAAGCAAGCTCCACCCTGACAGCAAAGAACCCCATGTGGGGCTCGAACCCACACAGTATAAGATCAGGTCCTGAGCTGAATTCGGCCACTCAACCGAATGAGCCACCCAGGTGCCCCTAAAGGAGAGGTTTTTGTAGAGCAGACATTGAAGCAAAGCAAGGGGATTATTTGATTGGCTATAGCTTAAGTGACTGCCCTATTTGGGAAAGACTTGTTGGCTGTTTGTGATTGCTTGTTCTAAAGTTTTGATTTCTTAACCTTGAGGCATTTACCAGAATTGACCCTGCTTAAGTTTTGGTTTCCTTACCCAAGCTGCCAGAGTATTAGAGCCACCTCAATCTAACGGCCTCCTTGTTTAATTACTTTAACAGCACCTACCCACAGCCCAGGGGCAATTGGAAACCTGAGGCCAACCAGTTCTTGTACATGAAAATGCAGAAGATGGGGCACCTGGGTGGCTCAGTTGGTTAAACATCCTACCCTTGATTTTGGCTCAGGTCATGATCTCATGGTTCCTGGGATCCATCCCTGTATCGGGGTCTGTGCTGATAGTACGGAACCTGCTTGAGATTCTTTTTCTCTGCCCCTCCCCTGTGTGTGCACATATGCACTCATGTACTCTCTCTTTCAAAATAAATAAATAAACATTAAAAAAACAAAATGCAGAAAGAAAAATGAAGTAATAAAAAGAAAATACCATACCCATCACAAATATTCACATTTTCAGTTTTTAGATAAATATTTATTAATTGCCAACAACACTCTAGGAAATATGTGTGCAATATTTCACATATATTGATTATTTCAATAATGTACAACAGATGGATGTATCCTACCATTCTACTGCATGTGTTTCGCTATTCCTGAGTTGTCATAGCATTTTTCTTGCATTTTTCTCATTTGCAGTTCATAACTTCAGAATTATAGTGCTTATTTTTAGCTGCAAGTATTGAGGCTCAGAGAGGCTTAAGGTCATCAAATTATTACAGGGAGAAATCAGAAAAATCTCACCTTTTATGAAAACTAATTTAGTGTTCTTTACATCTATCCCTAGAGAAAGGTTATGCAATTCTGCTTTTAAAAATAGTATTATCTTAGGTATCTCATAGAATTTCTTAGCCTGAGGTTTGTAATGTGTATGCCAAACAAAAAAGTAGAGGAAGAAGTTTGTTTGTCTTTCTGCTCCAGAGGGTTATTAGAAGAATTAAGTAACAATTACTTGAAGGATTTTATAAAAATTAAAATGAAATAAAGTTATATTTGTGTTAGGTTTACAGGTGCATAACATGGTATTTTCTGCAGGGTGCTAGGTGACTACTCCAATATTCATGTATTCCTTATTTCTTTTTTTAACGTTTATTTATTTTTGAGACAGAGAGAGACAAAGCATGAACGGGGGAGGGTCAGAGAGAGGGAGACACAGAATCTGAAACAGGCTCCAGGCTCTGAGCTGTCAGCACAGAGCCTGACGCGGGGCTCGAACTCACGGACCGCGAGATCATGACCTGAGCCGAAGTCGGCCACCCAACCGACTGAGCCACCCAGGCGCCCCTCCTTATTTCTTAATAATAAAATCTTATTTTTTAGCTGTTTAGAAAATAAATGCAGAAATACTAATAGAATTAGAATGTCAGCAGTTTGTAAATACAAAATAGTAAACCTAGGCAATAATCTTCAATACCTTTATGTTGAAGACTGCCAGAAAAATGTATATTGGAAGAAAGAGGCTGACAACATCTGAATTCTTTCCAAGAATTGAACTTGAATTTTTTCTATCTAAAAGTGTACAGAAAATGTGGAACATAGAAAACAGGTACCTTAGCATTTTTTTTTTTTTTGCAATTCTCAAAATCTAAAATATGGTAAATTCTACAAAATAAAAGTTTTTCTTTTTTTTAAGAGAAGTAGAACCTTCAGATTAAAACAGACTTAATTAGCATGTTATTCACATGCAAAATATGGGTCTTGTTTTGATTACGAATTGAACAAATCAAGTGTAAAAATATAAAATCAGGGAAATGTGAATAGTGATCAAATATTTGATAATGTTAGGTGATTATTGCTAAATTTTACTTTAGTTGCGATAGTGCGTTATGTTTATATTTAAAGAAAATATATATTTTTACCTTTTAGAGACATGTACTGAAGCATTTACAGATGAATAGATATGATGTGTGTGCTTGCTTTAAAATAATCTTTAGGTGGGGAGAAAGTGTTTGGGTATATGTAGATTAAATTTTAATGGACCATAAATTATTTGTTGTTTAAGTTCAGTAATGGATACATAGGGGTTCACTATTTCTTTCCTTATTATATGTTTTAAATTTTTCTTAATGAAAATTAAAACTCAAAAAAAGAAAGAAAAACTAAAAATATCTTTGACTTTTTTAGGCCCACTTTCAAATAATTAATGGGTTGGATAATTTTAACTAAGTGAAAAGGAAAATATTAATATAAAAACATGTGAGATTTTATTTTATTAAGGAAATGTGGTAGCCATGTATGTTTACAATAAATAAATAGAAAGACCAAAATTTAATGAACTAAAATTCCAATTGAACTAGTTAGGAAAATTAGAAAAAAACAAACTCAAATGATGTGGAAAATGAGAGGAAATGCAAAAAACTAAAGAAATGGAAAACAATGATGCAATGGATATAAAGAGTATGTAAATGTAAGCTCTCAGTAGATAATTACAGTTTCTTGGCAAATTAGAATAAAAGGGCATTTCTTTAATTTGCTAAAGTGATTCTACCAAAAACCTACAGCTAGCATTAATCTTAATATGAAAACATCATAAGTGATCCCTTTAAAATCAGGAACTAAGTGAGCATACTTAATATCACTGTTTCCAGACAGTATTGATCTGGAAGGTCATAGCTATGTCAGTAATCAAGAAAAGCAAAAGAATAAATATTTGAAAGGAAGTGACTATACTCTCATTATTTGCAGATAATTTACTTAGTTACAAAGAAAACCCAAAATTATACAGAGAAAAAAATACTTGAATTAATAATAGATTTTAGAAAGACTTCTAGATAAAAAATCAATATGGAAGAAATGTGCTGACTGAAATTCATGCTTCTAACCGTGGGGTTGACAGGTTTGTGTAGTGACCCAAAGATCAAAGTGAAGTTTCCTAGCTTTCCTCAATCTGTATGAGGTCAGACATTGAAGCTGAACTTCACTGAGTTGCGCAGCTCATAACATCTTAATCTTTAAGACAGAAGGTGTCAACATTGACTGCCTGTTAGAATCGTATGGGGAGCTCTCAAGACTTCTGATGCCTAGGTTTCACCTCCCAAAATTCCGATTTAATTGGTCTGTGTTACTCTCAATTGATTCTATCACGCAGTTAAATTGAGATCTGCTTTAAGAAGTGGGAAAGTAGGGGCGCCTGGATGGCTCAGTCGGTTAAGCCTCCAACTTCTCTCAGGTCATGATCTTATGGTCCGTGAGTTTGAGCCCCACGTTGGTCTCCATGCTGACAGCTACAGAGCCCCTGCTTTGGATTCTGTGTCTACCTCTCTTTCTGCCCCTCCTCTGCTCACACTCTGTCTCTGTCTCTCTCTCAAAAATAAACATCAAAAAAAAAAAAAAAAAGTGGGAAAGTAAACAATTTCAGTACCGCTCCTCTATCCCTAGACTTTTGCCTAAGAATCTTGACTTGTAACGCCCACGTTCATATTGTACTCATGTGCAGCGTCTCCATTACGTGAGTGGTACAGGACTTCAGCTTAGTTTAGTTCATATTTGAACTAAGTTTTCAAGCTTATTTGTTCCTTAGTGAAGCATTTTCCCCAAATCCCCCATGATTAGGGTTATTTACTAAAAATACATATTTCTAGGCCGATTTCCAGAATCTGAAAGATGGAGGGGTTTGGGAAGATGCATTTTGAATGAGAGCCCCAAATTATTCTTATAATCAAGTAAGTTAAAGAAAAATGCTGCATAAATAAAGCCATTAACACTGTTAAATTTTAGTTATACTTTATCATCTTATTTCTCTATTTTACTGATAAGAAAAGCTTTGTTTTCTATTAGAAAACATACTTACCTTTATTTACTTCAAAAGGCACATAAGGACATAGAGGTTCCTTATCCTGGTGACATACTCCAAAGAGAGGACAGTCTTGAGCTCGTTGCAGATTTTGCTTCTCGAGGCCAAAGAAAGACATGACATCACCATCAGGCTTTGGATAAACAATGGCTTTAAATCAAAAGTTTTGTAAAGATTACTATGTTCAAGCAAAATGCCCAGGAAATAGTTTATTTAAATGGCTTCTTCTATAAACAATATTCCAATATGAATTATAACCTTAGCGGTAGGAAGTATCAGACAATGGTGACCTACTTTAAACCTTTTATTTTAAGAAATTCTGAAGTTAGCTGGTTTTAACTACAGAAGAAAAACAACAACAACAACAGCTAATTGCTGTTAGAGCAAGTGATCATTGTGACTCCTGATGGAGATTTCAATTACATTAAACTGTTTTCAATCTGCACAGTTGATAGGGAGTTATTAGAGTAATATTGTGAAGTTCACCAATATATATGCAACTATATGTAAGCACATATTTCAGAGCGTTGGGTTTGAATGAGAATGCTTCACTCTTAATTGGATTTTGTAATACCTTATATGCTAGAGAAATGTCTACATAAATGTTTTAGCTAACATGTAAATCTCATATTGTGTGAAAACACCTGACAACAATTTTTAAAGCACCAGATATACTTGAACTAAAAAATGTAATAAGTTTTGGCTATAAGAAATTATAGTAGTATGGGTATACATAGGTCTTGAATAATACAATATTTCTGGCCTTTGAAATAAGTCATATATATATATATATCATAAAAAAGATGCTTTGAATAGGGTAAAAATATCACCCAAAATGTTCAAGATTAACATTGCTTTTACAGAGCTAAATATTTCTTTATTAGGTAATGTGAGAACCATTCATTCTGATAAAATGGTTCTTTAGGGTACAATCTAAAATAAGTCTAATTCTTTCATGCATTAAACTCTTAATGACCTTAGGAATTAAATGCATTGGGCAGCAGGGAATTTAGGTGGGAAGACTTATTTTTTTCTTCTAAGTAAAATATATTGTAAAGATATGGAAATGTTTGCATTGAGAAGGAAAGCTGGTGAAAAGCAGATAAAAAGGGCCAGCCAGCTGTCCAAGGCCAGATACTCCCCTTGCATGCTTTTGGGCATCTTGCTAGCTTCTTGCATCAGTCAGCAGCCAGGAACCAGAAGCTTGATTATACTAGTCCTGCCCAATCTGGAAGCACATATGTATAAAAGACCGGTAAAACCTGAGCCAGATGCTCAGCCTTTGGAGGTGACTCCACCAGCCTGGCTTCAGTGCAAAATAAACCATCTTTTCTGATTCCTCGTGTGCGTGCTGCTTGTCCCTTCCTGGGCACCGAGTATTTGCTGTAACAGCATAGCTCTGTTAATAAAACTGTCTCCTTCAAATAAATGGCTATAAATTAATCAGAGCCAAAGACATATTTTTTCCAACCTTTTAAATAGGAGTTTTTTAATATTGGAAAAAAAGTTGGTGCACTGAAACAAACAAAAAATATGAAGCCAAGAGAGATAGAGAACTGTATTGATTTTTATCTTTGATGGCAATGCTTTTAGAGTTTTTATTAGTATAATCGACTTACTGATTTAAAAAAAATTTTTTGTACATTTATTTATTTTGGAGAGATAGAGCACAAGTGGGGAGGGGCAGAGAGAGAAGGAGACAGAATGCAAAGCAGGCTCCAGGCTCTGAGCTGTCAGCACAGAGCCTGATGCGGGGCTTGAACTCACAAACTACGAGATCCTGACCTGAGCCAAAGTCAAACGCTTAACCGACTGAGCCACCCAGGTGCCCCTCAACTTACTGATTTTTCAAGGTAAAATGAAATGTAAATATTTGTCTTGATAAGTTGGGATATTTCTCCAATTATCTTTCCTATGAAATTCATAATTTTAGTGTGTATATATGCATAAATGTTTGTGTATACATAGGACTATATATAATATATGTGGACATATATGTATTTAGAAGGCTGAAGCTCAAGTTTACAAAATATATATTTAGAAAAATAAAAAACAAGAAGCATCTCAATGACTATTTACCCCTAAATTTATATTGATTTACTTTGTGTAGAGTATTCCATCCATTCACATTATGAACTTGCTGTACTAATTAAAATAAATCTCTATCTATCTATCTACACACACATATTTATTGGAATGCACATGTGTCACTACTGGTTTTAGGAAAGAAATATGGCAGTACAATTAGAAAAATCAAATAAGTTTCAAAGATGCTTTTATTAGCAAAGGTATCTTTAAATTAGGTGATTTGAAAGGTACATTTACATTTTAGAATAGGAGGAGACAATTTATTGTATTACAGGAGATGTAATGCGCTACTGACTTCAGTTTGTATCTTACCCTACAATTTTAAATACATAGATAATGTTAATTTGTGGAATAAGAATGGAGGAGCAAAGAATGACTGCAAAGTATTACACTTCATGTATAGTTACTGGTTGTTTATCATGAGAATGAGATAGAAATGTGGGCAAAATACAAAGTAGACAGTCAAATAAAGGCTAGTTGCACTGGTCTAATTCGAAATCCCAGACTTAGCTAACTTCTTATTTCCAAATCCTGTGTATGTTTGTTGAAAGAGGAACCCTGTGGAACTCCGTAGCTAGATCCATTCAAACCTCTTGCTCCAAGTAAACAGGAAAAAAGGAAGAAAAATAAATACACCCTTCTACTGGTAGCTGGGTTACCATTTATGGATGAAGAATGGCATTTGTTCTTGGAAAGAAGAAATTAATTGATAGGAAAATTGCCAGATATAAGGAATACTATTACGTAAAGGCCAGAAATCTGTGTCAGAGTAAACAGATGGGGACTGTGTTACAATGCAGAAAAAAATGTGAGGGAGAAATGCAAAAACAAAAAAAAAGAGAGAGAGAGAGAAGCAATGATGGTATATTTGACATGATAACAGATGCAAAACAGAGAGTGGTTAAGACAAGATGTACTCGTTTATTAAAAGAAGATAAAGTAAAATCAACAATGTATGCATTTCAAGGAATAAATACTTATTCTGACTTTAAAGGAACAAATTCAGACTATGAAGTTCTTTGGATATATATATCATTTTAGTGAGATAAATATGAATTACTAAAAATGATTTTGACACCATGGGCTGATGAGTTTACTTGGATGACAAGTATTGCATTTGAGAATACATGTGTTTATTAGTTATTGTGCTATTGATGTAGTGGTCAAAGATTATTAGTCCTTCTAAAGTGCAAGAAGGGGCCAAGATAACAGAATAGCTTGAAGTACTTGGCACAAGAAGGGTAGGATCTGAGTATGTTGATATTACAGGATAACCAGTGAACATCAGAGCATTTGCTTCTGTAATCTTTATATCAGGGATAGTCTTAAATATAGGAATTTAAAGGCAATATTTTCTTTGTATAAATCCAGCAAAATAAATCTTCACGGTGCCCTGAACTAGTGCATAGGATCTTTTTATTGTTTGGCAAATTATCTGATTTCAATTACCAAATTGTATTGTTTTGCCTTTATACCCAGCACATACTGTTTCTTCTATCAGAAGCATTCATGGATGTGCTTTTTTGCAATCACTGTTATTCCTAAATTTCAGAAACTTTTTTAGTTTTTTATTGAGAGAGAGAGAGAGAGAGAGAGAGAGAGAGCAAGTAGGGGAGGAGCAGAGAGAGAGGGTGAGAGATAATCCCAAGTAGGCTTCAGGCTGTCAGCCCAGAGCCTGACATGGGGCTTGATCCCATGAACCTTGAGATCATGACCTGAGCTAAAATCAAGAATCGGATGTTTAATTGACTGAGCCACCCAGGTACCCCAGAAACTTTTTTAAAAAATATATTCTAACCGTTATACTAAAAATATTAACTGATACTGTTCTTTTAGAATTTTGCATTCAAGAAGCTATGATGCTATAATTAAAACAATGAAAAGATCAGTAAATAACTGAGAATGCAAGAGCAGTACAAACCTAAGGATCCTGTCACAGTAACATCCTTACATGAAAAAAATGAACTAACGCTGAAGGGAAAAATACTTTCCTCAATTTAAAAAAGTCTTCAATGTTATATTTAATGTTAAAATGGACAACCGGAAACATGTTGGTCCACTGGTTTGAAATAAGGCTGGCGATAAAAAAGGTCCACTTCTATTTTGTTTTTCTTTCAATTATAAGAGAATTTATCTTCAAACTTGGAAAAATATTACAAAGAATGCAAAGAGCAGACTGCTTTCTGAAAGGTGAAGAGCCATTAAGAAAGAGCACAGTTGCTTTTAAAAATTAATTTTCCTTTGAGGCTTGTTCAATTTATATTACACAGTACTGGAATAATTTACACATACTGCTCAGTAACTCTTAAGCATCCCTGAGAAATAATGAAAAGTAAAACAGGTTCTCAAATATAGAGGATTCCATTATCTTAATTTTTTAATCTTTTTAAAAAATGTTTATTTATTTTTGAGAGAGAGAGACAGAGAGTGAGTGGGGGAGGAAAATAGAGAGAGAGAGAGAGAGAGAGAGAGAGAATCTGAAGCAGGCTCCAGGCTCTGAGCTGTCAGCACAGAGCCCGATGAGGGGCTCAAACCCTCAAACTGTGAGATCATGACCTGAGCCAAAGTCGGATGCTTAACTGACTGAGCCACCCAGGCACCCCATCCATTATCTTAATTTTTAAATAACATTATGAATTGGATTTTCTAAAGTGACAGACAAGTGAACTTGCTATAAAAATTTCCCTTTTTTTATTATAAAAATTCTTCTAGTTTGGATTATGCGGTGTGTTCTGTTTATGCATTCTCTTCAGAATATTTTTCCTGTATTCCAGGCACACCACAATATTTTTATTTCAATAAAATTTTGTCATGCTTATTCTGTAAGGTACTTATTAAGGTATAACTTGCACAGAAAAAAATATAAATAAATTGTATAATGATAAATTTAAAAAATTCCTCTTTGTCATGGTAAGCACAACTAGAATAATAAACACAATTATCATCTCTGTAAAACCACCTCTTTTCAGTTTCTTTTCTCCCCTAAGAGTCACCATTATGGCAACTTCTTTTATTTTTTAAATTTTTCTAAATATTTATTTTTGAGACAGAGGGAGACAGAGCGTGAGCAGGGGAGGGGCAGAGAGAGAGGGAGACACAGAATCTGAAACAGGCTCCAGTCCCTGAGCTGTCAGCACAGAGCCCAATGCGGGGCTTGAACCCACGAACCGTGAGATCATGACCTAAGCTGAAGTCAGACGCTTAACCGACTGAGCCTCCCAGGTGCCCCAGAAACTTCTAAAATCAAAGAGTAGTTTCAGGTATTTTTGAACTCTGTATATATGCAGTATTGTCTTTTTTGTGCCTAGCATTTATTATTTCAACATTTCAGTTATGAGGTGCTTCCATATTTGTGTAGATATTGATATAGATATTTGTAGTTTAAAATTTTTTCTTGCTGTATCACATTCTAATATGTGAATATATCACCATTTATATATCCATTCTCAGTTGTTGGACATTTGGGAAGCTTACATTTTGACACTATTATGTGTAGTTCTGCTATAAAAATTCTAATCTACCACTATGTATCTGCTGAATGTGTTATATGCATTTCAGGTGGCTATACACCTAGAAATGGAATTACTGGGTAATAAAGTATATGTGTTACACTTTATTAGATATTGCCAAACAAACTGCAAAGTAGTTGTACTCTCACTAGTGGTATATGAGAGTTTAAATAGCTCTAATCCTTTATAGCACTTTGTTATGTAAAATTATATATATATATATATATATATATATATATATATATATATATAAAAGACATTTTTTTGAAGGATGGGCTTATGTAGTGGCATTTCACTGTGTTTTTGTTTTTTATTTCTCTGAAGTCTAATGAAAGTGAACGACTTTTCGTTGTTTATTGTCCATTTGGATATATATTATTATAAAGATCTATTGTCCTATCTCTACTGGATTTTCTCCTTTTTTCTATTGATTCATATAAGTTCTTTATATATTTTGTATTGAAACCATAGAAAAATTTAGGACAAGTTATCTAGAATATTGAATCTTTTAATTTATGAACATTGTATAATCCCTCTATGTGTTTAGATTATTTAAATTTTCTCAACAGTGCTTTGCAGTTTCCACTGTAGAAGTCTTGGGTAGTTGCATTAGTTTTATGCCTGTGCATTTGATGTTTTTGATGCTATTGAAATGATAGTTTTATGAATATCGTGTTGTATTTGTTACTGGAACATAGGAATTCTTTCTACATATTTACCTTGTATGCTAACCTTGTATCCCGAGATTTTGCTTAATTTCATTTAGTGTTCTAATAGTTTTCCCACAAATTTCTTTGGATTTTTAAAGGATACAAAATCACATGCAGACAATGACAGTTTTGTTACTTCTTTACCTATCTTATGCTATTTCCATTTTTTACCTCCTTAAATGTATTAAAAATTCCAGTACAATATTATATCTAGTGATTAAGATAGTATCCTTAACTTGTTCTCAAATCAAGGGGAAATTTTTATATTTCAAAATTAGGGATGATGTTTACTGTAGGCTTTTTGTAGTCATTTCCGTTTTTAGTTTGCTAAGAATTTTTTTTAATGAATGCAAATTGAATTTTATCTAATCTTTTCTGAATACCTAGATGTGAGCATTTCCTTTTTTTTTTTTTTTTTTTTTTTTGTTAATGTGCTAAATTAGATTGACTTAACAGGCTTACTGAAATTTATTTCATACACAAAGGCAGTTAATTGGTCTTCAATATACTTACAGAGTAGTTCAATTATTACCACAAATTTACATTTCCATCACCCCATAAAGAAACCCTGTATGCATTAGCAGTCATTCCCCATTTTCCTTCCCCACACAACCCTGCATGCCCTAGGCCTACGCCACCATTACAATCATTTCTGTCTCTACAGATTTGCCTATTTTTGGCCTTTCATATAAATAGGATCATAGAATATGTGTTGTTTGTGACTAGATTTTTTCCTTTAGCTAAATGGATTTAAGGCTAATCTATGTTCTATGTTGTAGCATGTATCAGTTCTTCTTCTTCTTCTTCTTCTTCTTCTTCTTCTTCTTCTTCTTCTTCTTCTTCTTTTGGTTTGTTTTGAGAGAGACAGAGACAGCATGAGTAGGGGAGGGGGAGAGATAGACAGAGTCCCAAGCAGGCTCTGCACTATCAACATACAGCCAGATGTGGGGCTCAAACCAATGAAACTGTGATCATGACCTGAGCCCAAACCAAGATTTGGACGCTTAACCAACTGAGCTACCCAGGCGCCCCAATACTTAATTTAAAAAAAGTTTATTTGTTGGGGTTCCTGGGTGGCTCAGTCAGTTGAGCTTGCGACTTTGGCTTAGGTCATGATCTCGTGGTTTGTGAGTTTGAGCCCTGCATGTGGCTCTGTGCTGGCAGCTTAGAGCCTGGAGTCTGCTTCAGATTCAGTGTCTCCCTCTCTCTCTCTGTGCCTCCCCACTCACACTCTGTCTCTGTCTCTGTCTCTCTCAAAAATAAATAAACATTAAAAAAAAGTTTGTTTATTTAGAGAGCACAGGCAGGGGAAGGGCAGAGAGAGAAGGAAGGAGAGAGAGAGAATCTCAAGCAGGCTCCACATTGTCAGCAAGGAGCTGGATGCAGGGCTCTATCCAATGAACCACGAGATCATGACCTGAGCTGATACCAAGAGTGGGATGCTTAACTCACCGAACCACCCAGATGCCCCAGGTACTTCATTTTTAATGCCAATAATACCCCAACTTCATGGGTATATCGCTTTGTTTATCCATGAGCTGATGGACATTTGGCTTTTTTCCACTTTTTGAATATTATGAAACGGTGTTAGGAATACTTGTGTACAAGTCTTTGTGTGAAAGTGTATTTTCATTCCTTTTGGGTATATATCTAGGAATTGGTTGGTCTTATGGTAACTGTACGTTTAACATTTTGGGAATTGCCAAACTGTTCTCCAGGGTGACTGCATCATGTTAAATTCCTCCAATGAATGGATAAGGGTTATGGAGTCTCCACATCCTTGCCAGAGCTTGATATTATCTGTCATTTTTGTTATAGTCATCCTAGTAGGTATTCTGGTAGATAGAAGTGGCATCTCACTGTGGTTTTGATTTGTATTTCCCTCCTGATTAATGATGCTGGACTTCTTTTCATGTGCTTATTGTGATTTTTATACCATCTTTGGGTAAATATCAATTGGATAATTTATCCAGTTTTTTAATTGGGTTTTATCTTTTTTGTTGTTGTTAATAGGGTTCTTTGTTTACTCTGGATATAATCCTTTATAATATATGTGACTTGGAAGTATTTTCTGCCATTCTATGGACTGTATTTTCAGTTTCCTTAGGGTATCCTTTGACATACAAAATTTTTAATTTGGTAAAACCCAATTTGTTTCTTTTTCCTTTGTTTTCTTGTGGGTTTTGTGTCATATCTAGGAAGGCTTTGCCTAACCTTAGTATGTGAAGATCTACTCCTGCCATATTGTCTCTGCTAAAGAATGTTCCACTTGTACTTTCATTTCTTTGCTCAAATTTATACCTAATTTCTGTCAGCCTAAATACAAAAAAAAACTAGTTCAAAAAGCAAAACATTTATTTGGCATAAATAACTTGCAAACACAGGTTTAGGTAGAAACCCCAATAGTGTCCCAACTACAGGAGATAGATGGTTTTTTATGGAAAAAAAAAGAAGGTTAGGTAAAATTTTTAAGAAGAGTTCATTGGGGGTGACTTCATTAATTGGTCAGGTTAAGCAATCATTAGACAAAAAGTTTTACTGATATCAATATTTTCATATAGTATTTTTCTCATTCTTGCTGACATCTTGAAATATTGGTGGTTTGGCTCAGTTCAAAATTTAGAAAACTGGACATGCAAGGCAGTTCCTTTAAAATGGCTGCCCCAGCTCTGTTTTTAAGATGGCTCTCCTTGGGTGCCTGAGTGGTTGTTGGTTTAGTGTCCAACGCTTGATTTCAGCTCAGGTTATAATCTCATGGGTCTTAAGTTCCAGCCCCATGTAGGGCTATGCACTGGGGGCTCTGAGAGCACAGAGCCTACTTGGGATTCTGTCTCCCTGTCTGCCCCTCCCCTACTTGAGCTCTCTTTCTCTCAAAATAAATAAATAAACTAAAAAAAAATGGCTCTCATTATGTCATTTTTGACATTCCTTTATTTGTTTTGGTATTGTTGTAAATGGAACTTTATTAATTTCATTTTCAGATTGTTCCTTGCTAATGCATAAGATTATAATTGATATTTGTGTATTTGATCTTGCATCCTGTAACTTTGCTGAACTCGTTTATTAGCCCTAATAATTTTTTGTGAATGTAATTTTCTATGTATAATGTTATGTCTTCTGCAAATAAAGATAGTTTTACTTCTTCCTTACAAACACATGAAGCAAAGGAAAAATTCTTCTCTGTCCTCAAGGTCTTCCAGCTGGATTAAGAATTAAATATACATGAGACATTAGCAGGAGAAAAGATCCAAAGTTTCATCATGTGAGCATGGAGGCCCAATTATGAAATTGAGACCTAAAGAAATGACCAAGGCAGGCAGGTTTTATACTTTTTAGGTAGAGATAATAAATCTGTGAGGAATTGACAGGACAAGGAAAGCTTAATTTTGGGAGCTTCAATTAGTAAGGAATTCTAAATAGAATTCAGGCTGTGGTAATAAATTAGTAAAAAGTAACATGGATTGTTCATACAGCCTTCCTGGCTCTAAACTTCCCATCTGTGGTGATAAGGGTATCTCTTTACCCTCTGGTACAGGGGGAGTACCTTTCATAGGAGAGAATTTATTTCCTGCTTTCAGAGGGGCAGAGGAGAGTTTGAGTTGCTTCTTGTACAGGCTGTCTCTTAACTAACCTCTATTTAAACTGATCACTATTCCAAAGTAGCTCATTTTGGGGCAGCCAGCCCTTGGCCCCTGCATATACATCCTTTTCATTTATTTTCTTGTCTAATTGTCCTGACTAGAACCTCCATAAAATTTTTCTTGGAAGGGAAGAATAGACATTCTTGTTCTGTTCCTGTTGTTAGGGGATAATCATTTGTTCACCATTAAGTAAGATGTTAGCTGTGGGTTTTCTATACATGCCCTTTATCAGGTTGAGGAAGTTTTCTTCTCTTTGTAGTTTGTTATGCATTTTTATCATGAAAGGTTGTAGGATTTTGTCCAATGCTGTTTTCCACCATCTATTGAGATCATCATATGTATTTTTTCTTTTAGTATAATAGTTAATAATAGTATGTTACATTAATTGATTACTGTATGTTGAAGTACTGTTGTATTCCTGGGATAAATCTGACTTGGTAATGGTATATAATCCTTATATGCTGCTGGGTTCAATTTGCTAGTAATTTTCAGGATTTGTGCATCTCTATTTATAAGAGATATTGGTCTGTAGTTTGTGTGTGTGTGTGTGTAGCTCTCTGTCTAGCTTTGGCACCAGGATCATGTAACCTTATAATAGAATAGGTTAGGAAGTATTTCTTCTCCACTTCCACTCCTGGGAGTGATTGAGAATAATTGGTGTTAATTCTCTTATTTGTGACTGTGTTTGGGATCTCCCAGAGGATAATCCAGAATATGCGTGATTTCCTTCAAGGGAATTGCTCCTTATGTAACTGTACATTTAGTGCAAATGTGGGAGGAGTTTAGGAGCCTCCCATGTCACCATCTTTATAGCCATCCCGTTTAGATGTTGATATTGTAATTCTCATGATATTGAGGATTGGGTTTTGTTGTGTTCCTTTAAATAATGTTGGATGTTGTTTTGGAAGGCAATTACATTATTTCTTATAATCAATATAATTTTTAAAGCCTCTTAAAAGGAGCACTTTAGGTTTGGTTTAGATTAATATTTATTCTAAATAAAATTTAGTCCTACTAATACGGGATGATGACCTTTTTATGATTTATACCGTATGCTGCAGGTGTTTAGTGAAGACTCTTCATCCAGCTCTGTAGAATTTGAAGGATCCAAAACTGTTTGGGTTCCAAGAATTATTCATTTTACAGCTTCCCCTATAGTCTTTTTCAGTCTCATGGATTTTCATTGTGTACATAATATAAACATTCAGCAAAATATTCATGGGCCTTCTCTTCAGATTTCTTTTAGGTTCCTTTCTCTTCAGATTTCTACCATGAAAACTTCACCCTCCTGAATATTCCTAAACTCTAATCTGTCTCCTCAAATCAGTGTGAACCCCCATGTTGTGTTTGGAATCCCATGTGTACTTCATAGCGCATACTGCCACTGGGCAGAAGACCAAAGTAACTATAATGTTCATCTTATTTGTTTATTTTCTTTGAAGGATCTCAGTATCACTCTACCTGTTGTCCAGTGTCCAAAAACAGTTTCACATATTGTGTCCTATTTCCAATTTTTTTATGGCAGGAGAGTAAGTCTGGTTACAGTTGATTCTTCATGACCAGAAACCAATGTTTTATCAAATACACTTTTGTTCTAGGAATAAATAAATGATTCATTATCATATACAAAGAGAAATGAATAACAAGGATATTAAAAAATTATTGTTTTGAAGAAATGTGAGTTTAGATTGAGAATGAGGGATGAATCAGTATGAATATAGAGGGCAAACGAGATTAGTAGACTAAATCCAAGTTTATATAAGAAAATCTTTGGAAAATAGGGTTTATATCGGTGGGTTACTTTTAAACACAAAGAAGAAGGATTTTAGAGTTGAGGTATGTATAAGGAATTAAGGACTTCACACTGTGATGGGAAATATAGAAATGAACTGTCCTGAAACTTGAGGGAATTTGAGGTATGCATCTATGCTTAGGTTCAAAAAGTGTTTTGTGGGGGTTATATGGCTTTCGGAGGATAAAGGATTTTTATCCAATTAATTTTACAATTCCATGACAGTGAAGATAGGGGTCATCCACTTGAAGTCCTAGAAACTGCTCAAACTCTTTAATGAACTGTAGTGAAGAAAACTTTACTAGTTTCATAAGTTTCTTATCTCAAGGAATTTCAAAAAATTAAAACATACTTTTTGCATTTTCCAAGATACCAAACTGAAAGCAACTTAAAGACTTATGCTTATTATCACCTATTTACTAGCTAATTAAGTTAAATAATAAGAGCAAAGTTAACATATATACTACCTAAAAATGCCAAGAATATATTTTTCAACCTATATAATAAATACATATTTTCTATTCAATTGCTAATTTATCAAATGTTTATTTTTTTAAATGTTCTAAGAAGTATTCCAGATATTCAGAATATGGAAATGAATAAGGAAAATCAAAGATTTATCTTCAGTAAGCTTACGTTCTAGTGGCAGATGTAATAGAAAATTTTAAAAATTCATAAATTATTTCAGGTTGCAATAAGACCTATAAAACAAACAGGGTAATGTGATAGAACATTACTAAGATATAGGGAACAGCTCCTATAGCCAATTTTGTTAGAGAACACTTCTGTGAGGATTTGATATTTGAACTGTAGCTAAAGGAAATAGCCAAGATCTGAGGAAAGAATATCCAAGTAAAGAGAGGAGCAACTGTAAAAGTCCACGGATGGAACCAAGCAGATGTATTTCTGAGTTCAGAGGCTAGATATAAGGCTCTTCTAGCTGGTGTATAGTGTTGGAGGAGAAAGTGATTAGAGAAGAGAATAAAGAGACAGGCAGAAAAGGTAGGTGTGTGCAAGTAATATAAACAAATCATGAATGACTTGACAGTAAACACTGGAAGAAATCTCTGACTGATAATAGCTCTTAAAGAACTGTGTTGAGAATTTTGAAGCTGATTCAAGGATTTCCAGAAAAGAATGTCATGGTCACTTCGAAATATTTGTACGCAGCTGGTGTGTGTTATTGATTGTATATAAAGATCACATAAAGATAAAACTTGCATATATATATACACATACACACACATATAAATACACATATTTACATATATATATGCTTATATATATATATATATATACTTTATATGTGTGTATATATATACATATTTGTCAGTATCAAATGAATTATATCATATGTATATGATATAACACTTTAGGAGCACATATATACATATATACATATGTTTATACGTATATATATATATATATGTTTATATACACATACATATTTGTCAGTATCCAATAATTTGTATCATATGTAATCCGTGGTTACATTATGATGTGTCTATTATACAGACTTTAGAGTCAGACAGACCTAACTTTGAAACTGGAATCTGTTAATTAAAAGCTGAATGGTGGAACTAGCATACTCTGTTTTGAGTGTTAATGTCCTGATCTATAAAAAGGAAGCAGTAATAACTCATTTGCAAATTTATTTTAAGAATATTAAATAATGTTTGTAAATATGTAGTAATACTTAGGATCAAAAATAGTCACTAGTGTCATTTTAATTTTTTAATTTTTTTTATTTTTTATTTTAAAATTTTTAATAATTTACATCCAAATTGGTTAGCATATAGTGCAACAATGATTTCAGGAGTGGATTCCTTAGTGTCCCTTATCCATTTAGCCCATCCCCCCTCCCACAACCCCTCCAGTAACCCTCAGTTTGTTTTCCGTATTTATGAGTGTCTTCTGTTTTGTGCCCCTCACTGTTTTATTCTTATTTTTGTTTTCCTTCCCTTATGTTCATCTGTTTTCTCTCTTAAAGGTCTCATATGAGTGAAGTCATACGATTTTTGTCTTTGACTAATTTCACTTAGCATAATACCCTCCAGTTCCATCCATGTAGTTGCAAATGGCAAGATTTCATGCATTTTGATTGTCGTATAATACTCCATTGTATATATATACACCACCTGTTCTTTATCCATTCATCCATCGATGGACATTTGGGCTCTTTCCATACTTTGGCTATTGTTGATAGTGTTGCTATAAACATTGGGGCGAATGTGTCCATTTGAAACAGACACCTGTATCCCTTGGAGTAGTGCAATTGCTGGGTCATAGGGTAGTTCTATTTTTAGTTTTTTGAGGAACCTCCATACTGTTTTCCAGAGTGGCTGCACCAGCTTGCATTCCCACCAGCAATGCGATAGAGATCCTCTTTCTCCGCATCCTCACCAACATCTGCTGTTGCCGGAGTTGTTAATGCAAGCCATTCTGACAGGTATAAGGTGGTATCTCATGGTGGTTTTGATTTGTATTTCCCTGATGATGAGTGATGTGGAGCATTTTTTCATGTGTCGGTTGGCCATCTGGATGTCTTCTTTGGAGAAGTGTCTATTCATGTCTTTTGCCCATTTCTTCACTGGATTATTTGTTTTTTGGATGTTGAGTTTGATAAGTTCTTTATAGATTTTGGATACTAACGCTTTATCTGATAGGTCGTTTAAAAATATCTTCTGCCATTCTGTCGGTTGCTTTTTAGTTTTGCTGATTGTTTCCTTTGCTGTGCAGAAGCTTTTTATTTTGATGAGGTCCCAGTAGTTACTTTTTGCTTTTGTTTCCCTTGCCTCCGGAGACGTGTTGAGTAAGAAGTTGCTGTGGCCAAGATCAAAGAGGTTTTTGCCTGCTTTCTCCTAGAGCATTTTGATGGCTTCCTGTCTTAAAATTTAAGTCTTTCATTCACTTTGAGTTTATTTTTGTGTCTGGTGTATGAAAGTGGTCGTCTGGTGTATGAAAGTGGTCCAGGTTCATTCTTCTGCATGTCACTGGCCAGTTTTCCCAGCACCACTTGCTGAAGAGACTGTCTTTATTCCACTGGATATTCTTTCCTGCTTTGTCAAAGATTAGTTGGACATATGTTTGTGGGTCCATTTCTGGGTTATCTATTTGGTTCCATTGATCTGAGTGTCTGTTCTTGTGCCAGTATCATACTGTCTTGATGATTATAGCTTTGTAGTATAACTTGAAGTCTGGGATTGTGATGCCTCCTGCTTTGGTTATTTTTTTTCAAGATTTCTTTGGCTATTTGGGGTCTTGTCTAGTTCCATACAAACTGTGGTATGGTTTGTTGTAGCTCTGTGAAGAGTGCAGGTGTTATTTTGATAGATATTGCATTGAGTATGTAGATTGCTTTAGGTAGTATTGACATTTTAACAATATTTGTTCTTCCTATCGCATGGAATCTTTTTCCATTCTTTTGTGTCTTCTTCAATTTCTTTCATAAGCTTTCTATAGTTTTCAGTGTACAGATTTTTCACCTCTCTGGTTGGATTTATTTCTAGGTATTTTATGGGTTTCGTGCAGTTGTAAATGGGATAGATTCCTTGATTTCTCTTTCTGTTGCTTCATTGTTGGTGTATAGGAATGCAACCGATCTCTGTGCGTTGATTTCATATCCTGCAACTTTGCTGAATTCATGAATCAGTTCTAGCAGTTTTTTGATCGAATCTTTTGGGTTTTCCATTAGAGTATCATGTTATCTGCGAAGAGTGACATTTGACCTCCTCCTGGCTGATTTGGATGCCTTTTATTTCTTTGTGTTTCTGATTACAGAGGCTAAGACTTCCAATACTATGTTGAATAACAGTGGTGAGAGTGGACATCCCTGTCTTGTTCCTGACCTTAGGGGGAAAGCTCTCAGTTTTCCCCATCGAGGATGATATTAGCGTTGGGTCGCTAGTGTCTGGCTTTTATCCTCTCGAGGTATGCTCCTTCTATCCCTACTTTCTTGAGGGATTTTATTAAGAAAGGATGCTGTATTTTGTCTAAGCTTTTTCCGCATCTACTGATAGGATCATATGGTTCTTGTCCTTTCTTTTATTGATGTGATGAACCACGTTAATTGTTTTGTGGATATTGAACCAGCCCTGCATCCCAGGTACAAATCCCACTCGGTCGTGGTGAATAATTTTTTTCATGTATTGTTGGATCTGGTTGGCTAATATCTTGTTGAGGATTTTTGCATCCATGTTCATCAGGGAAATTGGTCTATAGTTCTCCTTTTTAGTGGGATCTCTGTCTGGTTTTGGAATCAAGGTAATGCTGGCTTCATAGAAAGAGTTTGGAAGTTTTCCTTCCATTTCTATTTTTTGGAACAGCTTCAAGAGAATAGGTATTCACTCTTCCTTAAATGATTGGTAGAATTCCCCTGGAAAGCCACCTGGCCCTGAACTCTTGTTTTTTGGCAGATTTTTGATTACTAATTCAATTTCCTAACTGGTTATGGGTCTGTTCAAATTTTCTATTTCTTCCTGTTTCAGTTTTGGTATTGTACATGTTTCTAGGAATTTGTCCATTTCTTCCAGATTGCCCATTTTATTGGCATATAATTGATCATACTATTCTCTTATTACTGTTCTTATTTCTGCTGTGTTGGTTGTGATTCCTCCTCTTTCATTCTTGGTTTTATTTATTTGGGTCCTTTCCTTTTTCTTTTTGATCAAACTGGCTAGTAGTTTATCAATTTTGTTAATTCTTTCAAAGACCCAGCTTCTGGTTTCATTGATCTGTTCTACTGGTTTTTTTTTGTGTGTGTGTGTGTGTGTTTTTTTTTTTTTTTTTTGGTTTCGATAACATGAATTTCTGCTGCAATCTTTATTATTTCCTGTTTTCTGCTGGTGATGGGTTTTATTTGCTGTTGTTTTTCCAGCTCCTTAAGGCATAAGGTTAGGTTGTGTATCTGAGATCTTTCTTCCTTCTTTAGGAAGGCCTGGATTGCTATATACTTTCCTCTGATGACCGCCTTTGCTGTCCCAGAGGTTTTGGATTGTGGTGTTATCATTTTCATTGACTCCCATATACTTTTTAATTTCCTCTTTAACTGCTTGGTTAGCCCATTCACTCTTCAGTAGGATGTTCTTCAGTCTCCGAGTATTTGTTACCTTTCCAAATTTTTTTGTGGTTGATTTCGAGTTTCATAGCATTGTGGTCTGAAAATGTACACGGTATGATCTCGATCTGTTTGTACTTACTTAGGGATGATTTGTGTCCCAGTATATGGTCTATTCTGGAGAATGTTCCATGTGCACTGGAGAAGAATGTATATTCTGCTGCTTTAGGATGAAATGTTCTGAATATATCTGTGAAGTCCATCTGGTCCAGTGTGTCATTCAAAGCCATTGTTCCCTTGTTGGTTTTGTGATTAGAGGATCTGTCCATTGCTGTGAGTGGGGTGTTGAAGTCTCCTACTATTATGGTGTTACTATCGATGAGTTTCTTTATGTTTGTGGTTAACTGATTTACATATTTGTGTGCTCTCACATTTGGCGCATAAATGTTTACAATTGTTAGGTCTTCTTGGTCTATAGACCTGTTGATTATGGTATAATGCCCCTCTGCATCTCTTGATACAGTCTTTATTTTAAAGTCTAGATTGTGGGTTGTAAGTATGGTTACTCTGGCTTTCTTTTGTTGACCATTAATCTGATAGGTGGTTTTCCATCCCCTTATTTTCAATCTGTAGGTATCTTTAGGTCTAAAGTGGGTCTCTTGTAAACAGCGTATCAATGGATCTTGTTTTCTTATCCATTCTTTTACCCTGTGTCTTTTGATTGGAGCATTGAGTCCATTGACATTTAGAGTGAGTCCTCAAATATATGAATTTATTTTCATTATGTTGCTTGTAGTGTTGGAGTTTCTGGTGGTGTTCTCTGGTCCTTTCTAATCTTTGTTGCTTTTGGTATTTGTTTGTTTGTTTGTTTGTTTATTTATTTATTTATATTTTCATCCTTTCTCCCTTCAGAGAGTCAGCCTTTGGTCTCTTCTAATCTTTGTTGCTTTTGGTGTTTATGTATGTATGTATGTATGTATGTATGTATGTGTTTTTTTTTCATCTTTTCTCCCCTCAGAGAGTCCTCCTGAAAATTTCTTGCAGGACTGGTTTAGTGGTCACAAACTCCTTTAATTTTTGCTTGTCTGGGAAACTTTGATCTCATATTCTATTTTGAATGACAACCGTGCTGGATAAAGAATTCTTGGCTGCATATTTTTATGATTCAGCACACTGAATATACCCTGCCACTCCTTTCTGGCCTGCCAAGTTTCCGTGGATAGGTGTGCTGCAAACCTGATCTGTCTTTTGTAGGTTAGGGACTTTTTTCCCCTTGATGCTTTCATGATTCTCTCCTTGCCTGAGTATTTTGTGAATTTGACTATGATATGCCTTGTTGATGGTCAGTTTTTGTTGAATCTAATGGGAGTCCTCTGTGCTTCCTGGATTTTGATGTCTGTGTCCTTCCCCAGGTTAGGAATGTTTTATGCTATGATTTGCTCACATAACCCTTCTACCCCTATTTCTCTCTCTTCCTCTTCTGAGACCCCTATGATTCTGATGTCCCCTTTTAATGAATTACTGATTTTTCTAATTCTTAAATCATGCTCTTTTGCCTTCATCTCCCACCTTTTTCTGCTTTATTATTCTCTATAAGTTTGTCCTCTATATCGCTGATTCTCTCTTCTGCCTCATCCATCATTGCCACCGCGGCATCCATTCGTGATTGCAGCTCAGTTATAGCATTTTTTATATCATCCTGCCTAGTTTTTGCTTCTTTTATCTCGGCAGAAAGGGCTTCTAGTCTATTTTTGAATGCAGCTAGTATTCTTATGGTGATTCTAAATTCTTGTTCAGTCATCTTGCTTGAATCTGTATTGGTTAAATTCCTGGCTTTTGTTTCTTCATCCTCTTTCTTTTAGGGTGAATTCCTTAATTTCATCATTTTGAAGGGAGAAAAGGACTCAATGAGGTAGGAAATTTAAACTGAAAAAGATTAAACTTAAAAAATATTAAAATTAAAAAATTAAAAACACACACACACACAAAATTGAATAAATGATGCTAGATCCTAGGAGTGTTTTGGTCTGGGTGTTGCAAGTGGTTTGAAGTGAAAAAAGAGGGGAGAAGCAAAAAGGAAATCGTTTGAGAATTAAAAAAAAATGAATACACTGAAGTATACTAAAATTAAATGATGGAAGTAAAATAGAACTTGAAAAAAAATTAAAAAAAATTTTTTTAAGTTTATTTATTATTCTTGAGCTATAGAGAGACACAGAGCATGAGCAGGGGAGGGGAAGATAGAGAGGAGGAGACACAGAATCTGAAGCAGGCTCTAGGCTCTGAGCTCTCAGCACAGTACCCAATGCGGGGCTCAAACGCATGAACCACGGGACCTTGACCTCAGCTGAAGCTAGACGCTTAAACGACTGAGCCACCCAGGTGCCCCAGAATTTGAAAAAATTTACAAAAATGTAAAGAATACAGTAAAAACAAATAAAAATATATTTAATAAGATTTGGAAATAAAAATGAATTTTTTCTCTCTCTGTATTCAAGAAAAAGAAAAGAAGTAAAAAGAGAGAGAGAAAAAGGAAGGAAAATTGAATAGATGGACCTACTAACAGATTGAAATAGGACTGAAATTACTTCGTTTTCCCTTAGAAGTCAGACTATGAAGCGCTTTATAGTCATAAACTAGCCGGTGGTGGACTTGTGTTCTTGAAGAGCTAGGTTGGCCCAGTTGGGTGGGGCTCAGTGAATTGGCTCTGTTCTCCACCTGATGGCGCTGCTAGCCTACTTGGGCAGATTGTTGTGATGCTCATAGGCATGTATGCACATGCGCAGGAGTGGTAAAATGGCGTCACCCAGCTACCCAGCCTCTAGTATCGGAACTCTATTCTCCATGATCATCAATTGCACACCTGTCCTCTGTCTTCAGTTTTCGTCCACTACCGTTCACTGTCTGTGTCCAAGCCCCAGACAGAACCTCTCTCCTGAGTTTTGTCTCAGATGCAACTGTTTACCCCGGCCCCTTACTTCTGAAGGACTGTGGCTTTGACCCGTTCTGCCCCTCTGTGGGAGGGTCTCATCAAGCAATGGCTGAACGTTGGCTGCACCCAGGAACCCTTCCTGGACCGTGCTGCTGCCAGTGCCCTGAGACTGCGGCCAGGTGCCAGCCCACCCCAGAAAAAGTTCACAAGATAGTGTAGGAGCAGCTTTTCAGGGATTAGGGAAAATCACAATACACACCTGGCACCAGGCTTCACCCTTAACGACCTTGTTCCACCACCAGTGAATGTGGACATTTTCTGGGGTCTGCTGGGACCCAGTGGCTTCAACAGTCTCTACCAAATGCCCTTCCAGCAGTGGAACCACTTTTCCCCGTGTGGCCTGAGAACCTCCCGGACCCTACTCTGTTCCTGTGGATTTGCCCTTCCCACCAGAGCACCGCCAGGTGTTGAACAGTGGAGTTGCAGCCTTTGCGCTTCCCTTGTTTACAGTCTTAATGGAATTTAAACCATCTTCTCTCTCCTTTGCCCCTTTTTAGTTTAGTCCCTGTGGCTGTTTCCAATTTTCCACTTTCTCTCCAGCTGCTTTTGGGGAGGGGTGCTTTTCCCATGTTCTCCCCACCATCTCCCTCCTCTTTCTGCCCGCAAAAGCAGGTCCCTGCCTGCCGGGGCTTCTCTCTCCCCATGTTCACCTCTCCACACCGTGTACCTGCTGAATTCTGTGTTTGAGGTTATGCAGATTGTTGTGTAAATCCTCAAATCAGTTTTCTAGGTGTGCAGGATGGTTTAGTGTTGGTCTGGCTGTATTTCATGGACGTGAGACACACAAAAACTTCCATGCTGTTCCTCCATCTTGGCTGCCTCCCTCACTAGTGTCATTTTAACGTTATGTAGGAGAATTCAATGTGTGTGTGTGTGTGTGTGTGTGTGTGTGTATGTGTATAAAATTAATGATATGATCTAAGTCTGTTCTGGGGAATGAAAATTTTGGAAACAAAGTAAATAATCTTTATTCTCCTGAATAATCCACCTTACTGTGATTGGTTTTACATAAATAACACATAACGTTCCTGATGATTTTTATATTAAGTAGCAAAGGACCAAACTCTATGCAATTTATGTTATACTCAAGAGGCAAAATCATTTTTTAAAGCTAGTTTTAAATAATATGTTTTTAGTTTTTTCATCTTTCATCTTGAGAGGACATAGTAAATGATTTGTCAGGTTTAATAAGAGACTTTAAATTTCCTTTTGAAAATATATATACTTTTCCAATCTATTTGTTATGATTTTTAATGAAATGACATTTATAGACATAAATTCGTTTTTAACTCTTAAGAAGTACTGGAAATGGCATAAAGTCTTAATCGTCATTTTAAAAATAAATACATTGAGAAAGCAGAACAATTGTCCAAATTGATTGTTTCAAATAAATCATCTGCCAATTATTTTTTTTATGTTTATTTATTTTTGAGAGAGGTAAACAGAGTGTGAGCAGAGGAGGGACAGAGGGAGAGTGAGACACAGAATATGAAACAGGCTCCAGGTTCTGAGCTATCAGCATAAAGCCTGACGCAGGGGCTTGAACCCACAAACCATGAGAACATGACCTGAGCTGAAGTTGGATGCCCAACTGACTGAGCCACTCAGGTGTCCCTGCCAATTATTATATTTAAGTAATTTGCTGTTTTGCAGGTGGAAATCACAGGTTTCTTTTCCATCCCAAGTTATTCTAATAAGTAAATTGTTTCAATATTTTCTACTTGAGTAATTGGCAAGGTTTATGAAGTGTAGGAGTTTTCAGATATCACCATGTGGGTGTATTAAGATTAGATACAATTTCAAGCTTCTTCATGGATTTTAAAAAGTTTGATTTATCTTTGCCTGCTAAATTATTTATTACTTTGTAATATGAATTTCAATTCTTTTAAATTAGGTAAAGTATCCTTAACTGCTCTTGAATTAAGCCTGCAAAGAAGAATAAACTCAAGAATCATAAATTTATTTTATTTATTTATTTTAAAAGTTTACTTATTTTGATTTTGAGAGAGAGAGAGATAGAGAATGCATGCACATGAGAGAGAGGGAAGGGCAGAGAGAGAGAGGGAGAAAGAGAATCCTAAGTAGGCTCTAGGCTGTCAGTGCAGAGTCCAATGTGGAGCTTGGTCCCACAAGCCATCAGATAATGACATGCACTCAAATCAAGATTTGGACGCTTAACTGACTGAGCCACCAGGTGCCTCATAAATTTCTAAGAACCCAAACGTTGAAGTATATTTATCCTAGTTAGTATCTCTTGAGAAGAGAAACTATCAATTTATCATAAGATCATACTACTTCTTGTCAGCATTCTAAAATACTTAATATAAATAAAGCCTGAATTAAAGAATTGTAAATGCCCATCTATTCTGAAAGAAATTAACAAATAAGCTGGAAATGTTGAAGGGTTATTTTACCAAATGAACTGAGGTGTCCTACAAACTGTTCTTCTTGGGAAAAGAAATGCATTTTGTGGCATCAGCACATTGCTTTCTACTTCCAACCTAAGTGCCTTTTTTTTCATAGTGATCCTGACAAAGATAATACCATCAATCAATTTAACTACCTTGATGAAGCAAAAAACCAGTGTTCTCATACTTTACTTTTTAAAACATATTTTAGGCTTTAGAACATATTTTAAATAATAGTTGACTTACAGTATTTGTCTAGTAAGTCTAGTGTCTGTGTTTTCTCAGGATAAGTTTCTACTGATATCTTTTTACCTATGTATGGGCCATTCTTTCTTGTTTCTTTGGATGCCTCATGATTGTTGTCATTGTTGAAAACCGTACACTGTAAATAATAGAATGAAGTAACTCTGGAAATCAGATTCTCCTGTCTCCCAGGGTCTGTTGTTACTGTTGCTTAGTATAGTTGTTGTAGTTTGTTTATGACTTTTCTGAATGAATTCTGTATGGTCCCTATTCTTTGTCATGCTTGGCCACTGAATCCTCAGTTAGCCAAGTAGTCAGCAAATGATAGAATAGAGATTTCCTTAAATGCCTGGAATCAATAAATCTCCCAATATTTTCCAAGGGACTCTGTGTATATTGGAGCATGTCTTTAATGTTTATCTAGGTAGTTTAAAACTTTGCTTAAACTTCATTTTCTGCTTACAGAGAGCCTCAAGATCAAATAGAAGTGAAATCTTAGGGCCTTCCCAAATCTTTAATGTACATGTGTACATCTCTGCATTTGTGTGACTTTGTAGATTGCCAGGAATATGTTGGAACATTTCAAAGTTCTTGTGAACATCTTATTCCTCACCTTTTGGCTTAGACTGTTTCTCCTAACTACTACGCATTGCCTCAATCAGTCATGACATTAAAACAGTTGCCAGTAAATATTTTCATCAAATGCCAATTTAGGAGCAGCTTTTAGCACCAGGCAAGCTCTGATCAGATCTCATAAAAACAAGCCTATTGAGTACCTCTGCCAACAAACCATGAGACATGTAAAATGTCTTTGTGAATTAGGTTCATTTTCTCTTCATTTTTTGGGAATCTGTGATGTTATTGTCAATACTGCCATTGAGATAGGAAGCAAGGATGCATCTATAGTAAATTAAAATGCCATAAGGTCACATTCTTACCAATATTCTGCCATCGTTTTTGCATAAATGTTTTCCAGGTTGCTGTGAACTTTTGATTCGTTTCCTAACTTCTGAAAAAAATCTGTTCTGACAATTTTTGTGTTTTTTTTTCCCACTGATGTTATGAGAGGCAAATTTTCAGAGATTCTTACTACATTATTTTTGCTGATGTCACCCAGTCATGACATCTTAGTGCAGCCATCATGAAGAGGGAAGGGGCAAAGAAGGGGAGTGGATAACTCCAAGGATATTTCCGGCATGTTGGATACAATGCTTTTCCTTCTATATCATTGGTCAAAGTAGCTATAAGGTGGTACAGGAAACATTTATTCATAGTGGCCATATACCCTGCTAAAAATCAGGGCCCATTGTTGACCCACCAGAAGAGAATGGTGATTATGTAAAAAAAAAAAAAAAACAAAAACAAAAACAAAAAACTGCAGCTACAGTATTTTCTTTTTTTTTTTTTTTTTAACGTTTATTTATTTTTGAGACAGAGACAGAGCATGAACGGGGGAGGGTCAGAGAGAGGGAAACACAGAATCCGAAACAGGCTCCAGGCTCTGAGCTGTCAGCACAGAGCCTGACACGGGGCTCGAACTCATGGACCACGAGATCATGACCTGAGCTGAAGTTGGCCACTTAACCGACTGAGCCACCCAGGTGCCCCCAGCTATGGTATTTTCTTACACACAACACATTTCCTATTGCCCAAGTGAAGCTCCTAATTCTATTCTCATATCATCCTCATATCCTTTTTTTTTTTTTTTTTTCCTGTGAGGGGACTCTAAGTCAGGAATGACCTATGGTGTCATCCGACCTCATCATTCTGTTCTGTTAATGTATCCCTTTTATCCAGCCCAATGTTGAAGATTTCTGTGTGGTAAACTGTCCTGTCCTGTCCATCTGGCTCAGATATGGCTTCTTATAGCATAGAAATGTAAAAAAATAAATAAATTGAAAAATGAAGCTGAAAAGAAATTCGTCAATGTTTTACTTGTAGCTATAATCAAACACTGCTTGGCAAGAATTGCACAGATTATCTGACTTCTCATGGGAGTAAGTTGTTTGTTTAGACTAGCTAAAAGACACTGGGATTGCCTCTGTATTTTCTCTCATAGAATTTTGCCAAAAACAGTAAAATGGAGGCAGAAACAGCAAACGATCAGAAAACACCAATAACAAAGTTTTTTTTTCCTGACCATCTTCCCTGTCACTACACAGCTGATTATCATGTTGTTCTCCCACCAAGTGATATCTGGATTAATATTTTTACCTCTGCAAAACAGGGCACCAGGGTTTTATCCTTTAATACCTGAGTTCTTGAAATCTATCTCCACTGTGATCTGGATGTGAGGAATCCATAGACAACTTTTGGCTCCAAAACAGAATTGTTCTTTCCCACCTGCACCAGCATGATTTATGGACTAATTTTCCCCTTGACATAAACAACGCTAATTATGAGACACTGGGCTTCCTGCTTCAGCTGCCCTGGGGTAAAACATGTTCATTTCTATACTTGTCACCTGAAATGAGAGTCTCTACTTCAAGGGCTTTATTGCTGCCTTCCAAAATCTCTAGTGGGTGTGTCTGTTGGCTGAAACTTTTGTCAGTGTATCAAACCATATGTGTTAGGCTGTTTGGATAATGTAGTAATTGCTTCTCCAGACTTTATCATGCAGTAAAATTTGTTATTGGAGGTTAAAATGATATTGAGGGACTTTTTTTTAAAATTTAACTTTATTTTTTATTTTTTAAAATTTACATCCAAATTAGTATATAGCGAAGCAATGATTTCAGTAGATTCCTTAATGTCCCTTACCCATTTAGCCCATCCTGCATCCCACAACCGCTCCAGCAACCCTCAGTTTGTTCCCCATATTTATGAGTCTCTTTTGTTTTGTCCCCCTCCCTGTTTTTACATTATTTTTGTTTCCCTTCCCTTATGTTCATCTGTTTTGTCTCTTAAAGTCCTCATATGAGTGAAGTCATATGATTTTTGTCTTTCTCTGACTAATTTCACTTAGCATAGTACCCTCCAGTTCCATCCACGTAGTTGCAAATGGCAAGATTTCATTCTTTTTGATTGCCAAGTAATACTCCATTGTATATTTATACCACCTTTTCTTTATTCATTCATCCATCAATGGACATTTGGGCTCTTTCCATACTTTGGCTATTGTTGATAGTGCTGCTATAAACATGGGGGTGCATGTGTCCCTTTGAAACAGCACACCTGTATCCCTTGGATAAATGCCTAGTAGTGCAATTGCTGGGTCATAGGGTAGTTCTATGTTTAGTTTTGTGAGGAACCTCCATACTGTATTCCAGAGTGGCTGCACCAGCTTGCATTGCCACCAACAATGCAAAAGAGACCCTCTTCCCCGCCCCCTCACCAACATCTGTTGTTGCCTGAGTTGTTAATGTTAGCCATTCTGACAGGTATAAGGTGGTATCTCATTATGGTTTTGATTTGCATTTCCCTGATGATGAGTGATGTGGAAGCTTTTTTCATGTGTCAGTTGGCCATCTGTATGTCTTCTTTGGAGAAGTGTCTATTCATGTCTTTTGCCCATTTCTTCACTGGATTGTTTGTTTTTTGGGTGTTGAGTTTGATCAGTTCTTTATAGATTTTGGATACTAACCCTTTATCTGATATGTCATTTGCAAATATCTTCTCCCATTCCATCAGTTGCCTTTTAGTTTTGTTGATTGTTTCCTTCGCTGTGCAGAAGCTTTTTATTTTGATGAGGTCCCAGTAGTTCATTTTTGCTTTTGTTTCCCTTGCCTCCAGAGACGTGTTGAGTAAGAAGTTGCTGTGGCCAAGGACAAAGAGGTTTTTGCTTGCTTTCTCCTCGAGGATTTTGATGGCTTTCCATCTTACATTGAGGTCTTTCATCCATTTTGAGTTTATTTTTGTGTCTGGTGTAAGAAAGTGGTCCAGGTTCATTCTTGGTGTCCAGTTTTTCCACTCACTCGTTGTCCAGTTTTTCTAGCACGACTTGCTGAAGAGACTGTCTTTATTCCATTGGATATTCTTTCCTGCTTTGTCAAAGATTAGTTGCCCACACGTCTGTGGGACCATTTCTGAGTTCTTTATTCTATTCCATTGATCTAAGTGTCTGTTTTTGTGCCAGTACCATACTGTCTTGATGATTTCAGCTTTGTAGTATAACTTGAAGTCTGGGATTGTGATACCTCCTGCTTTGGTTTTCTTTTTCAAGATTGCTTTGGCTATTTGGAGTCTCTTCTGGTTCCATACAAACTTTAGGATTATTTGTTATAGCTCTGTGAAGAGTGCTGGTGTTACTTTGATAGGGATGTATTGAATATGTAGATTGCTTGGGGTAGTATCAACATTTTAACAATATTTGTTCTTCCTATCCAGGAGCATGGAATCTTTTCCATTCTTTTGTGTCTTCTTCAATTTCTTTCATAAGCTTTCTATAGTACTTAGTGTATAGATTTTTCACCTCTTTGGTTAGATTTATTCCTAGGTTTGTATGGCTTTTGGTGCAACTGTAAATGGGATCGATTCCTTGATTTCTCTTTCTGTCGCTTCATTGTTGGTGTATAGGAATGCAACCAATTTCTGTGCATTGATTTTATATACTGCAACTTTGCTGAATTCATGAATCGGTTTTGGCAGTTTTTTGATCGAATCTTTTGGGTTTTCCATACAGATTATCATGTCATCTGCAAAGAGTGAAAGTTTGACCTCCTCCTGGCCAATTTGGATACCTTTTTATTTCTTTGTGTTGTCTGATTGCAGAGGCTAAGACTTCCAATACTATGTTGAATAACAGTGGGGAGAATGGACATCCCTGTCTTGTTCCTGACCTTAGGGGGAAAGCTCTCAGTTTCTCCCATCGAGGATGATATTAGTGTTGGGTCACTAGTATATGGCTTTTATCCTCTCGAGGTATGCTCCTTCTATCCCTACTTTCTTGAGGGTTCTTATCAAGAAAGTGTGCTGTATTTCGTCCAAGCTTTCTCTGCATCTATTGAGAGGATCATATGGTTCTTGTCCTTTCTTTTTTTTTTTTTTTTTTTTTTTAATTTTTTTTTTCAACGTTTATTTATTTTGGGGACAGAGAGAGACAGAGCATGAACGGGGGAGGGGCAGAGAGAGAGGGAGACACAGAATCGGAAACAGGCTCCAGGCTCTGAGCCATCAGCCCAGAGCCCGACGCGGGGCTCGAACTCCCAGACCGCGAGATCGTGACCTGGCTGAAGTCGGACGCTTAACCGACTGCGCCACCCAGGCGCCCCATCTTGTCCTTTCTTTTATTGATGTGATGAATCACGTTAATTGTTTTGTGGATATTGAACCAGCCCTGCATCCCAGGTATAAATCCCACTCGGTCGTGGTGAATAATTTTTTTCATGTATTGTTCGATCTGGTTGGCTAATATCTTGTTGAGGATTTTTGCATCCATGTTCATCAGGGAAATTGGTCTATAGTTCTCCTTTTTAGTGGGATCTCTGTCTGGTTTTGGAATCAAGGTAATGCTGGCTTCATAGAAAGAGTTTGGAAGTTTTCCTTCCATTTCTATTTTTTGGAACAGCTTCAAGAGAATAGGTGTTCACTCTTCCTTAAATGATTGGTAGAATTCCCCTGGAAAACCATCTAGCCCTGAACTCTTGTTTTTTGGCAGATTTTTGATTACTAATTCAATTTCCTAACTGGTTATGGGTCTGTTCAAATTTTCTATTTCTTCCTGTTTCAGTTTTGGTATTGTACATGTTTCTAGGAATTTGTCCATTTCTTCCAGATTGCCCATTTTATTGGCATATAATTGATCATACTATTCTCTTATTACTGTTCTTATTTCTGCTGTGTTGGTTGTGATTCCTCCTCTTTCATTCTTGGTTTTATTTATTTGGGTCCTTTCCTTTTTCTTTTTGATCAAACTGGCTAGTGGTTTATCAATTTTGTTAATTCTTTCAAAGACCCAGCTTCTGGTTTCATTGATCTATTCTACTGTTTTTTTTTTTGTGTGTGTGTGTTTTTTTTTTTTTTTTGGTTTCGATAACATGAATTTCTGCTACAATCTTTATTATTTCCTGTTTTCTGCTGGTGATGGGTTTTATTTGCTGTTGTTTTTCCAGCTCCTTAAGGCATAAGGTTAGGTTGTGTATCTGAGATCTTTCTTCCTTCTTTAGGAAGGCCTGGATTGCTATATACTTTCCTCTGATGACCGCCTTTGCTGTCCCAGAGGTTTTGGATTGTGGTGTTATCATTTTCATTGACTCCCATATACTTTTTAATTTCCTCTTTAACTGCTTGGTTAGCCCATTCACTCTTCAGTAGGATGTTCTTCAGTCTCCGAGTATTTGTTACCTTTCCAAATTTTTTTGTGGTTGATTTCGAGTTTCATAGCATTGTGGTCTGAAAATGTACACGGTATGATCTCGATCTGTTTGTACTTGCTTAGGGCTGATTTGTGTCCCAGTATATGGTCCATTCTGGAGAACGTTCCATGTGCACTGGAGAAGAATGTATATTCTGCTGCTTTAGGATGAAATGTTCTGAGTATGTCTGTTAAGTCTATCTTTTCCAGTGTGTCATTCAAAGCCATTGTTTCCTTATTGATTTTGTGATTAGAGGATCTGTCCATTGCTGTGAGTGGGGTGTTGAAGTCTCCTACTATTATGGTGTTACTATCGATGAGTTTCTTTATGTTTGTGATTAACTGATTTACATATTTGTGTGCTCTCACATTTGGTGCATAAATGTTTACAATTGTTAGGTCTTCTTGGTCTATAGACCCGTTGATTATGGTATAATGCCCTTCTGCATCTCTTGATACAGTCTTTATTTTAAAGTCTAGATTGTGGGTTATAAGTATGGCTACTCTGGCTTTCTTTTGTTGACCATTAGTCTGATAGATGGTTTTCCATCCCCTTATTTTCAATCTGTAGGTATCTTTAGGTCTAAAGTGGGTCTCTTGTAAACAGCGTATCAATGGATCTTGTTTTCTTATCCATTCTTTTACCCTGTGTCTTTTGATTGGAGCATTGAGTCCATTGACATTTAGAGTGAGTCCTGAAATATATGAATTTATTTTCATTATGTTGCTTGTAGTGTTGGAGTTTCTGGTGGTGTTCTCTGGTCCTTTCTAATCTTTGTTGCTTTTGGTATTTGTTTGTTTGTTTGTTTGTTTATTTATTTATTTATATTTTCATCCTTTCTCCCTTCAGAGAGTCAGCCTTTGGTCTCTTCTAATCTTTGTTGCTTTTGGTGTTTATGTATGTATGCATGTATGTATGTATGTATGTATGTGTTTTTTTTCATCTTTTCTCCCCTCAGAGAGTCCTCCTGAAAATTTCTTGCAGGACTGGTTTAGTGGTCACAAACTCCTTTAATTTTTGCTTGTCTGGGAAACTTTGATCTCATCTTCTATTTTGAATGACAACCGTGCTGGATAAAGAATTCTTGGCTGCATATTTTTATGATTCAGCACACTGAATATACCCTGCCACTCCTTTCTGGCCTGCCAAGCTTCCGTGGATAGGTGTGCTGCATACCTGATCTGTCTTCCCTTGTAGGTTAGGAACTTTTTCCCCTTGCTGCTTTCATGATTCTCTCCTTGCCTGAGTATTTTGTGAATTTGACTATGATATGCCTTGTTGATGGTCAGTTTTTGTTGAATCTAATGGGAGTCCTCTGTGCTTCCTGGATTTTGATGTCTGTGTCTTTCCCCATGTTGTGAACATTTTCTGCTATGATTTGCTCACATAATCGTTCTACCACTATTTCTTTCTCTTCCTCTTCTGGGACCCCTATGATTCTGATGTTTTTCCTTTTTAATGAGTCACTGATTTCTCTAATTCTTAAATCATGCTCTTTTGCCTCAATCTCTCTTTTTTTCTGCTTCATTATTCTCTATAAGTTTGTCCTCTATATTGCTGATTCTCTGTTCTGCCTCTTCTATCCTTGCCGCTGCTGCATCCATCTGTGATTGCAGCTCAGTTATAGCATTTTTAATTTCATTCTGGCTATTTTTTACTTCTTTTATCTCTACACAAAGGGATTCTAACCTATTTTCAACTCCAGCTAGTATTCTTATTATCGTGATTCTAAATTCTGGTTCAGACATCTTGCTTGTGTCCATGTTGGATAAATCCCTGGCTGTCATTTCTTTGTGGTCTTTCTTTCCTTCGTTTTATCATTTTGAAGGGAGAAAAGGAATTAATGAGGTAGAAAAATTGAAATTAAAAAAATTAAAATTAAAAAAATATTAAAATTAAAAATTAAAACCACACACACACACACAAAATTGAATAAATGATGCAAGATCCTAGGTGTGTTTTTGTCTGGGTGTAGAAAGTGGTTTGACTGATTAGAGAAATAAACAAAAAAAAAAGGGGGGGGGAGAGAAAAAAAAGCAAATCGTTTGAGAATTTGAAAAAATGAATACACTAAAGTAGACTAAAATACACAAAAATAGAGAATATACTAGAAAAAAATTGTAGAAAAATATTTTTAATAAAAATTAAAAAGAAATATGAATTTTTCATCTGTAAGAAAAAATAAACTAAAAGGAAAAAAAAGATTAAAAAAATAAAAAATTGAAAAATTATATAAAAGCAAAAAACATAGTAATAAAAATTAAATAAAAATATTTTTAAAAGGAATTGAAAGTAAAAACGAAGTTTTTGTCTTTCTGTATTCAAGAAAAAGAAAAGAAATGAAAAAAAAAGAAAAAGAAAGAAAAAAGGAAATTGTTTGAAAATTTGAAAAGGTTAGTACACTGAAGTAGACTACAATATAATGATGGAAGTAAAGTAGAATTTGAAAACATTTACACAAAAGTAAAAAATATAGTAATTAAAATTAAAGACATATTTTTAATAAAAATTGAAAATAAAAATGAGTTTTTTCTCTTTCTGTATTCAAGAAAAAGAAAAGAATTGTAGAAGAGAAAAAGGAAAAAGAGAGAAAGAAAAACCAATTGAATAGGTGAACCTGTTAACAGATTGAAGTAGGACTGAAATTGCTTCGTTTCCACTAGAGGTCAGTCCATGTAGCTCTTTATAGTTCGTAAATTAAGTCGGCAGTGAGGTTTGTTTTCTTCTTTTTTTTTTTTAACGTTTTTATACAGAGCATGAACAGGGGAGGGTCAGAGAGAGAGGGAGACACAGAATCTGAAACAGGTTCCAGGCTCTGAGCTAATCAGCACAGAGCCCGGCACGGGACTCGAAGTCATGGACCACGAGATCATGACTTGAGCTGAAGTTGGATGCTTAATTGACCAAGCCACCCAGGTGCCCCAATATTTGTGTTCTTGAAGAGCGAAGTTGGCCCAGGTGTGCAGGGCTCCGTGTAACAGCTCCGCCCTCCCCTAGATGGCACTGCTAGCCTATTGGGGTGAATTGTTGCGGTGCTCATCAGTGAGCATGCGCATGAGCGGGAGCGGTGAAAATTGGAGCCACCCAGTCTGTTCTCCCCGATAGCAATCACACACCGGTCCTCCATCTTCAGCTGTCATCCACTCCCCGCTTTTCCATTCTCCGTGACCAGGCCCCAGGTAGTACTTCTCTCCTAAGTTTTGTCTCAGATGGGGCTGTTTTCCCCAGCCCTTTACTTCCGAAGGACTGTGGCTTTGACCCGCTCCACCCCTCTGTGGGAGGGTCTCACTGAACAATGGCCGAATGTTGGCTGCACCCAGGAATGCCTGCTCGACCCTGCTGTTGCCGGTGCCCCGAGATTGCGGCCAGGTGACAGCCCGCCCCCCCCCCCCAAAAAAAAAATCATGAGACAGTGTAGCCTCAGCGTTTCAGGACCTTGAAAAATTGCAACACACATCTGGCACCAGGCTTCACCCTTAACAACCTTGCCCCAGCACCAGCGAATGTGTCTGCCTTCCGGGGTCTGCTGGGACCAGGTGGCTTCAACAGTCTCTACCAAGTGTCCTTCCAGCAGTGGAACCGCTTTTCCCCGTGTGGCCCGAGAACTTCCTGGACCCCACTCTTTTCCTGGGGATTCACCCTTCCCACCAGAGCACCGCCAGGTATAGAGCTGCTGAGTTGCAGCCTTTGCGCTCCCCTTGTTTACAGTCTTAATGGAATTTAAACCCTCTCCTTTCTCCTTTCTCCCTTTTTAGTTTAGTCCCTGCGGCTGTTTCAAATTTTCTACCCTCTCTCCAGCTGCTTTTTAGGAGTGATGCTTTTCCCGTATGCTCCCCCCTCCCCAGTCTCTGCCTTCTCTCTGCCTACAAAAGGGGTTTCCTACCTTTCGGGGCTTTTTGCTCCCCAAGATCAGCTCTTCGTGTCGCAAAGCTGCTGAATTCTGTGGTTCAGGTTGTGCAGATTGTTGTGTGAATCCTCAGATCAGTTTTCTAGGTGTGCAGGATGGTTTAGTGTTGGTCTGGCTCTATTTCATGGATGCGAGACACAAAAAGCTTCCATGCTGTTCCACCATCTTGGCTCCTCCCCCTTGAGTGACTTGATTTTTAATATCTGCCCCAAATCCAAGGCACGAAGTCATGGTACAAAATATATTAATACTGTGTCTGCTGACAGCTACAGCTATAGTGTATGTTGTGGGACAGAGGAAGACAGAGAATAGAAAATGACAAGAGTATCTTGCTTTGAAATAGAACGGGCGCCTGGGTGGGTCAGTCAATTAAGCATCTGACTTTGGCTCAGGCCATGATTTTGTGGTCTGTGAGTTTGATCCCCGTGCCGGGCTTTATGCTGACAGCTCAGAGCCAAGAGCCTGCTTTGGATTCTGTGTCTCCCTCTCTCTCTGCTCCTCCCACCCTCATGCACTGTCTGTCTCTATCTCTCAAAAATAAACACTAAAAAAAAAAAAAAAGAATTAGAAGAGAGAGTGGGGAGTTATACTAATTAAGTAGATCAAATTACCCACTGCAAAAAAAGTAATTTGCTTTCATTTGTTCTTTCTCTCCCCATTCTTCTTTCTTTTTCTCTCCTTTTCTCTCTCTCTTTTTTTAAATTTTTATTCCCCTATCTTTATTCTTTTAGGTTATCTTTCTTCTAATAACAATGCATCTTATTTATGTTATTAATAACAATACATGTTATTCTATGTTCCATATCACAGAACTTTTATGGAATTCTGTGAGATATTTAAAGAAGATTTAATACCTGTTCTTTTCAAACTGTTCCAAAAAATAAAAATGGAAGGAAAGCTTCTAAACTCATTCTATGAAGCCAGTATTACCTTGATTCCAAAACCAGACAGAGACCCCACTAAAAATGAGAACTACAGGCTAATATCCCTGTAGTATTGCTGTATTCCAAGATACCAGTAATTCAAATTCAACAGTACGTTAAAAGAATTATTCACCATGAGCAAGTGGGATTTATTCCTTGGCTGCTGGGCTGTTTCAATATTCACAAATCAATCAAAGTGATACACCACATTAATAAAAGAAAGGATAAGAACCATATGATCCTCTCAATGTAGAGTTCTGTGATAAAGTTTCAAATTGATTCATTTAAAAATCATATGAAAAACAAGATAAATCATTTTTAGATAGTTACTGACTAATACTAAATCAATGGTGGGATTAAGTCTAATAACTGTTAATCTGCTTGTTTTTGATGTTTTACATCACACTAAACTGTTTATGACTCCCTTAGGTAATAGTTACCCACTGGCACCTCATATAATACTGGCTTATGGGCAGGCTCTTATCTTGAAAATTTATGACATCCATCCTCTTCCTTTCTTTATTTCCTTTTATTGTTCTTTATGTTAAATTCTAAAAATTAGAAAAGGGAAAATTTTTTTAAGTTGACACAACTTTTTTAAAAAAAATTAATGTTTAATTTTGAGACAGAGAGAGAGAGAGAGAGAGAGGGAGGGAGGGAGAAGGGAAGGGGCAGAGAAAGAGGGAGATGCAGAATCTGAAGCAGACTCCAGGCTCTGAGCTGTCAGCACAGAGTGCGATGCGGGGCTTGAACTCACTAGCAGTGAGATGATGACCTGAATCAAAGTTGGACGCTTAACTTCGTGGTTGAGCCACTCAGGCATCCCAAACAATTTTGTTTTTAATTTTCTGAAACATACCTGAGAAAATCATCGAAGAGCTGAGGCTCTTCAACTAAGGAAATCATTATAATCTTTAGTACATGCTCTCTAATACTAAGTCAGTGTGGCTTATTCTGACCAGTCAAACATATGTCAAGCATATGTTAGCTTCTAGAACACTTTAAAAAATTAAACTTCATGAAATGAAGACTAATTACACACTTTAATACTTTAACAAGTATTTAAAAAAGAGACTGCCTGGAATTAATTATTCATTTTAATTTAAAACATATTTTTTACCCTTTGTCCTAAAGGCATTGTCTTCTCTGGCAAATGTCTTAGAGACATGTCACTTGGCAAACATAAAGTAGCTCTAAAAAATCCTTTATTTTGTGAATTTATTTTCCTTTCAAATTCTTTTACTACTTTTTGTTCACTGACACAAAAGACTGAACAATGACATGAAATAATATATTGCTCCCTGGAGAATTACTCATTATCTGTTAGACATTCATCAAGTGTTATTAAGTATTTAAAAATGCAAAAAGCATAGCTCGTTAGTGACAAAAGCTTTCATATAATTAGTAGAATGAATATAATAAGTTGAAAAAATCTGTCTCCACGAAGAGAATGTCTTTGGGAAAATGTAAAAGACTGAAAGAGGTATAAGTACCTTATTTATTCTCCCAACTATACTGTTTTGAATGGAGTATTGGTTAAAATAAGTCCCAATTGGATTGTATCAGAATACTGATGTATCTAAGTGTCATCTTTTAGACACAGTCTTACTCGTACAGAAAGTGTGTATGTGTGGGGGGAAATACTGGTACTTGAAGTGAATATTCTTTAGTTACAAGCTTAAATTAGAATAAGAATAATATCCTTAGGTTTGTGTTCTAGGCCAGAATGAGAAAATAAGGCAATAAAAGTACCTGATGATAATGAAAAGAATGAAGGGGAGAAAAGACTCTTATCTTAAAGATGTTCTTAAAAGATGGAATTGGGTATTTCATTTTCTTTTCTTTTTCTTTTTCTTTTTTTTTTTTTTTCAGGATAGCCCTTGTGGTATCCCATGTTAGTCTTTCTTTTGGTGCTGTGACATTTCACAATAAAGTGCCTTGGTTAGGTTTACTTAGGGGTATATTTTCCTTGAGGTGCTCAAAATTGCATGAGGATATTCTATTTTCTTTTGACTTTTTCTTTATAAATCAGTAGTCCCAATCAAAGAAAGAAACAATTTATACTGTTTTAGGTTGCTTGGAACAATGATTTATTCTATCTAAACACATTTTGGGAGAAGCCAAGATTTGAATAGAGATAAAATGTCAGGTTAAAACCCTGCTTTATTTCTTACTGGCTGTGTGATATTTGTCAAATTGCCAATATCATTGAGACTGTGATTGTTCAGTTTAAACAAGGATCATGATGTCTATATTTTAAGGTTGTTTTGATGGCTAAAGGTGATAGCATAGAGGAGAGTGTCTACAAAAACAAATGAAGTACAATATGTTCATAAAGAAGATAGTTTCCTCTTTCACTTCATTTGTGTGGTTCTTGATTTTTCATTTCACTTAATACCATAGATAAATATTTCAGAGTTGAGTAATGATCCCTTTTTAAGAAATGGAAGGAGTTTGATAGGCACAGACTTACTAAGTAGTTTTATTTAATGAAAAATGCCCTGTAATTGTGAATTATTACTGCAAAAGAAACATTCATCTATATCATTGACTTAGCAATAGTAAACCTTCATCTGGAGATGTCTGCTATCATTCATAGCTGTAAATGAGCTGATTGTATATACATGTTTTGTTATCTCAATTGCTGTTGTAACCCGTACTTCAAGAATTATGAGCATTTTATATATGAGCATCCAGGACTATAATGCATTTTGTAATATGAGGAGGACTGCTTGTGTCTCCTTCCTTAATACCATTCTATAGATTTATAGTCCCTCTGCCTGACAGATATCCTCTTCATATCCTTTTTTTTTTTGAGAGAGAGAGAGAGATAGCGTGAGCATGGGGGAGCATGGAGAAGGGGCAGAGGGAGAGGGAAAGAATCTCAAGCAGACTTCATGCCTGACATGGGGCTCAATCTCACCACAGTGAGATAATCACCTGAGCTGAAATCAAGGGTTGGATACTTAATTGACTGGGCCACCCAGGTACCTCTCTCTTCATATTCTTTTGATTTAGCTGTTGATTATTAGGACTTAGAAAACTACTTTTATTTAAGCTGTACCTCTGTGTACCTTATTAATTAGGTGGCGCTTAACTTTACAGAAACCCATATTTTGTAACTGACAAAATATTATTTGCATTATCATTGATGTTACAATACAAAATAAGATTTAGACCCTAGTCTGGCCTTCTTTATCCTCCCTACTCATAGGTCTTAAGACCCTAATTCTACCATTGGGAAATTAGTTTGAGAAACAGTATTTTTCACCAATGATTTGCAATATGTTGAGAAGCATGGGTTTAATTGTGCTTACTTGAAATAAGGTTGAACACATGACCTACTAGTGTGTCCCATTCTTAGGGTGACTTGTGTTGCCTGGTTTGTATAGAAGAGCTAGTCAAATTAATTTGTATGAACAATTTGTAATTTGAATCAAGTGGTGATGTCACTTATACTTGGAGGAGGAGCACTCTAAGGCTTTGAGACCTTATCTAGGCTCAGTAAGTGTGACTTCATCCATGTGAAACAATGACCATCATGGATGAAAAAGGAAGAATTACTCCATATTTCCTATCCCTTCTCTAGGGTAGTATGACTTCTAGATGCACCAAGTTTATTCATGTAGACTATCTGTAATACTGTGATGCAGTTGTGACACTAAGTGGACATTACTATCTACCTTACTGTAGACTTTGCACTTGCATGGACTATTTTCACCTTAGACACCAACTGTAGGTTACAGGGTTCCCAGGCCATCCACAGTTTTAACCAACTGGCTCCAAATTAGGTATTCCCACTACCTTCTCAGATTTGATAATTCACTAGAATTACTCATAGAACTCAAGGAAGCACTCTACTTATGATTATACTTTTATTACAAAAGATTCAAGTGAAGACTAGCCAAAAGAAAGGACTCATTGGACAAAGTCAGGGAGGATCCTGATTATGGAGCTTCTGTGTTCTCTCTCTCTGTGGAATCAGGAGATAGTTGCCTCCTGGCACATTGATGTGTTCAACTAGGAAGATCACCTGAGCCTCACTACCTAGAACGTTTTTGAAATTTTATTACATAGTCATAATTGATTGAATCATTAGCTGTGTCATCGAGTTCAATCTTCAGCCTTTCCTTTCCTCCCTGGAAATCAAGCTGATGTCACCTCAACATTCTAATCTCATGATTGGTCTTTCTGGCATGGCCAGCACCCATCCTGACACTATGTAAGGGCCTAACATGAGTCATATCATTAGCTTACACTAAAAAGGGGCCTACCCCCTTTTTAAATAAATAACAAATGTACTCTTATTACTGAGAAAATTCCAGTGGTTTAGAAGCTCTGTCCAAGGAACCTGAGACAAAGACTAGACACATTGTTTATTGTATAATACTAGCACTTACTTAGTTGGAAGCTGGTATGGCTATGGATAATAAAATCAGAATTAAACACAGTATAAAAAAATCAAAGTAAGAGCCAGATGAAATTTAGTTAATTATAGGATACAAAAAGAATATGCATGGAATTTGAAGTCAGACCTGAATTTGAATTCTTATTCTAATATATACTTTGTGGTCATGAAGTTATCACTTATTCTATAAAACTATTAGTTTACTCATTTATAAAATAAATAATACTAATATCCATTTATAAATATTGCTCTAGAAAATATAGTACACCCATGTCAAGGTACCTATTTAAATACTGTGATGATTAATTTTTTAAAAGCTCTTATTCTTTTTAAATTTTAAAAATTTTTTTAAAGAGAGAGAGACAGAGAGAGAAAAAGAGAAAGCCAGCAGGGGAGAGGGGCAGAGGGAGAGCGAGAGACTCTTAAGCAGGCTCCACACTCAGCACTGAGCCTGACATGGGGGGTCAATCCCACAACCCTGGCATCATAACCTGAGCTGATATCAAGAGTCAGACACTCAACCAACTAAGCCACCAAAGTGCCCCAATGATGATTAATTTCAATGTCAACTTGGCTGGGCCATAAGGTATCCAGATATTTGGGTAAAAATTATTCTGAATGTTTTTGTGAAGGTGTTTTGGATGAGATTAACAGTGAAATTTCTGAGTTTTGAGTAAAGCAAACTGCCTTTCTCAATGGGTGTGAGCCTCATCTAATCAGTTCAAGGCCTGAATAGAACAAAAAGACTGGCTTCTCCCAAGCAAGAGATAATTCTCCAGCAGACTGCCTTCAGACTTCATTTTCAACATTGACTCTTCCTAGTCCTACAGGAGACAGCTTTTATACTCAAACTGGAACATTGGCTCTCCTGGGTTTTCAGCCTGCCTGACCAGATTCTGGACTTGTAAACCTCTAAAATCATGTGAGCCCAATTCATTTTCACACATACACACACACACACACACACACACACACACACACACACACACTCCTTTTGGTTCTGATTTTCCAGAGAACCCGACAAATATAAATACACCTTTTAAAATTATTATTTATTCACAATCACTGTTAATCCCAAGGTATTCCATATGAAACTTACTTCTCATCCATAAGTCATTAGATCATTGATCTTTGGATAAATGTATAGCTGAAAAGATGTCTACTTATGAATATGCCAGCATCCTAGAAGTTTTGTCATCTGATATTACAATGATAAGCTGGGAAAAAATCAAATTACCTACTTAGAATGTTTGGTAGATATTTTAGATTCTGTGAAAAGATAAATCATTAAGCAATCTGATTAGAACAAAGAAAAGATTGAATAACTTCACAAACAAGACTGATGGTAAGAAAGGAAATTATAATTCTGACATAGGAGTCAGGACTTGAATCCAAGCATTGTGGCTTCAAAAGTCAAGTTAAAAGTAGAGGATTAGACTTTCAGTTTTGGCTCTGACTTTTAAAAAGCTTGGAAGTTGTCACACCCATCCTATCCTGACAAGGTAATTCTGAAAGAAGTCTGGGGGCTTTATGCAATAAAGGCCTACAGTCCAAGAGGAAAACTTTATCAGTGTGTGGGTACAGAGCCTTGGGTAAAGGATATTCTTCTCTTTGCAGGCCCTCTGTCCTTCCTATCTTACCTAAAGCGAGTGAGCACTTCATAGACCAGAGACATAAGGCCACCAAAAGGCTGTTTATTTTTTCTTAAGTTTTTTTTAAAGTTTATTTATTTATTTTGAGAGAGACAGGGACAGCATGAGCAGGGGAAAGGTGGAAAGAGAGGGAGAGAGGGAATTGAAGCAGTCTCTGTGTTGTTAGCACAGAGCCCTGTGTGGGACTTGAACTCATGAAACTATGAGATCATGACCTGAGCTGAAACTGAGAGTCAGATGCTTAATTGATTGAGCCACCAGGCACCCCACCAAAAGAGTGTTTTAATAGAAATGTAATATTTCTAATCATCACATCCTACTATCATACCAACAGGATTCCAGTATAATAATAGTGGGCCATGGATGAAAAGCTGCAAGACATATACTGTCTCTGACTAGGAGTACTTAGGGAAGCCAAAATCAACAGAGGAGAATAAACCAAAGACATTAGAGAAATATGAAACCCTGTAACCTGTAACTATGGCAAACATTAAACAAAGAGAAACTCCTAGGCAGGCTAATAAAATCCTCACACTAGTGACCTTTTAACCTCAGTTTTCTGTTATCTGATACAACATGGCCAGCTTTCAATAAAAATTTGCAATGATTGTCCGAAGCATAAAATATAATGCTACATTGTTAAGACCCAAAGCAAGCATCAGAGCCAGACGCAAATATGAAACAGATATTAGAATGAATAGATGGATAATTTAAAATAGCTATGATTCATATGTTAAGGACTCCAATGGAGGACTTAGATAAGAAAAAAAAAAAAAACAGATGGGGACTGTAGCAGAGAGATGGAAATTCTGAGTTGAAAAGATATGCTGTATCAAATGATATATGATATTGAAAAACAATGTTTTTGATAACACATTGAAACAGAAATGAAGAAAGTATTTTTTAAGAAAGTTTATTTATTTTGAGAGAGAGAGAGCGCACGTGCACGTGCATGAGTTGGGGGGGGGAAGCAGAAAGAGAGGGAGAAAGAGAGAATCCCAAGAAGGCTCCACACTGTCATGTAGAGCCCAAGGTGGGACTTCATCCCATGAACTGTGAGATGATGACCTGAGCTGAAATCAAGAGTCAGATGCTTAACTGACTGAGCCACCCAGACGCCCCTATATTCATTTTATCTGCAAAAAAAAAGGCTCCACTGCTCTCTTAAATTTCAATGAGATGTTTGATATGGAAATGTTTATGATCTCATGATGCAGAAAAAAGTATTGTTATCTCTAACATGTTTTTTTATTTTGTTTATTATTTATTTATTTATGTTTATTTTTGAGAGAGAGAGAGAGCGAGCGAGCAGTGGAGGGGCAGAGAGAGGGAGACACAGAATCCAAAGTAGGCTCCAGGCTCTGAGCTGTTAGCACAGAACCCCATCGGGGCTTAAACCCACAAACCATGAGATCAAGTGAGTTGAAGTCAGAAACTTAGCTGACTGAGCCACCTGGGCACCTCTCTAACATGTTTCTTAAAAGTTTGCTTTCTATAGAAGTCTAAAACTCAACTCTTAAGTTTATAAATTAGAATGTACTTAAAACCAAATTACATTTTTTGCCACCCTTTTTTTGGGTGTTAAGTTATGAATTTTTTCTTACAATTATGCATATTTGAAATCACAAGTCCAGTCACAGAAATCCACCAACATTTTAATTTTTTATATCTAGTTATTTTGATAATGGGCCTTAATTCTGGTGAGAAGATAAATTGCAAACTTCTTATGGAGAATGAAAATAGTACATTGAAATTGCATTTCTAAATGTAAGTGACTTAAATTAATTTGACATATAGCCCTACTTCTACATAAACGTCTTTAAACAGATTTTCAAAATTACAACTGACTTATCCTATTGTTTTCCGTCTCCACCACTGCTGGTAGAAATATTTGCCCCACTTCTTAGAAATTTAGTTTTTGAAGTTTGGGAGGAAGGTCCTTTATCTACTTCTTTGTGGCTACATAATTTTAAGTTGGTTATTATCTTTGTAGAATTATATTAACTATCACTATAAATAGCTACATGTTTCAACTAGCATCCTCCTTGATAGTAGCTTATTCAACTAATTATGTGGAATTTTAAAGAGTTTCTTATTCTTGTTATTAAGATTTCTTGTGTTTCTTAAAGATCTTTGTTTCTTTAACAGAGCAGACTTTTTTGGCCTTAGCTTTTATGACTTGGTTAAAATGATACTTGAAAGTGATAATTCTTTCTAGATATAATTTTCTTCTAATTTAACTGTTTTATACTATCTCACAGGAAAGGCAGCTGACCCAATAAATAAGGTAATTTGTAAATGTCTGGGAGAACATTGTTGGGTCACATTTTCCAAAATCATAATTAAATCTAAATTAATAAATCTTGATTATCTGCAAGTATGTTAACAGTGATTAATTCTCAGCAAGGACCTGGGGTACTCATCCTCCTTTGGAGAGACCACAGAATAGGTAGTCAGTGATTAGAATGTTCATGCATCCTCTTTAGAGGAATTTGAGAGCAAAATCAGGAGCCTAGCCCACTCCCCAAATCAGTTCCAAGTCCCCAACAACTCATGGTGGGTGAGCTGAGTCTGATCTCACTTGAAAGTAAAAGTTAGAAAGTCTTTGTCCCTTGGGCAGTCTTAAGTATTGTTAATTTGCCAACCCATAATTCTGATACCAGATTATCAAGATAACTAAAATTCCTGTAGTTTTCTGATCAGGGAAAAAGGAGAATGTTTTATGCTGGTTTGCAAATACTTTCTAGTACTATGTGTAGCCCAAAAGTTAGAAGAAATCATCAACTTTATGCTGAAAATTTATCCAGATTTTATTTTATGAATAAGCATGGTTTGTAGGAAAACCAAACTTAATAATAAGAAGCCATAAACTAAATTCATGTTCGGCTAAAGGATTTTCCATTTGATCCATGCTAATCTCATTCAGGTTTGGGAGTTTTAAAATCATAAATAACATGTATATGTAGCTTCTGTAAATTTTATTGTAATGAAATTTTGTAAAGTCTAGAGTCTTACTTAAGCCAATATGTAATTAGAAAATCCACTGCACAATAGTATTTTTTTAATTAAATTTTTTTTTTATTTATTCTTGAAAGAGAGACAGAGTGTGAGCAGGGGAGGAGCAGAGAGAGCGAGAGAGAGAGGGGGAAACACAGAATCCAAAGCAGGCTCCAGGCCCTGAACTGTCAGCACAGAGCCCGTTGCAGGGCTGGAACTCATGAACTGTGAAATCATGACCTGAGCCAAAGTTGGACACTGAACCGACTGAGCTGCCCAGACGCACCCCCCCTTTTTTAAAATCTTTACAGAAACCCATATTTTGTAACTGACAAAATATTATTTGCATTATCATTGATGTTACAATACAAAATAAGATTTAGACCCTAGTCTGGCCTTCTTTATCCTCCCTACTCATAGGTCTTAAGACCCTAATTCTAGAAATACTAGAAAAACATGTCATGATCATGTCAACTTGCTATTAATGTTTCTAGACATTGAGTAGTATGGTGGTTTGGAAAACTCTGTGAAGGCCTGGATAGTAAAAAGTTTAGGCTTTTGGGCCATATGATTTCTGCCATAACTACTGATTCTTCCATTGTAGTTCCAAAGTAGTCAGAGACAACATGTAAATGAATGAGCATGACTATATTCCAATAGAATTTTATTTACCCAAAGGGGCAGCTGATTCATGAATTTTAGTGTGTAGACACCTGTTTTAAATGCTTACCCTCAGTTTTATACTTAATTCATTGTGGATTAGGACCAGTTTGCAAACAGGCAGTGATCTGTGGACCTCACACAGAATGATGTTGACCTAGAAGAAACTGAAGAGCACAGCCACCCATTAGGAAGAATTTTGATGTCCCAAAATAAAGTTCACAGGTTTCTAAAATTCCCCTGTAATGGACCAGATAACCGTAGTATTGTCCTAAATTCTTGAAGTTTCAAAAATGGATACATGCCTGAATCTTCTATAGTGAGAGAGCCCTCTTCATATGTACTCTGTATAGGAGATCTATTCTAGCAAAGCTCTGATTACTTCTCTCTCTCTCTCTCTCTCTCTCTCTCTCTCTCTCTTTCTCATTCCCTCCAATAATCTGGATATGAAGAGTGCCAAGGCCTTTGTCCTGACCAGCCTGTATTTGCCTGTTTGTGGGGTTGTGTGTGGCACTATGAAAACTAGTCTAGAATCAGCTACCAAATAATACCTGAATACCTTTATCCATGTTATGTAACAATTTGGTTCTAAGTCACAGTATGTACATTGTTTTTTGGTCTTTGCTTCTAATATCAAACTGGAAAATAAACCCAGATTTTCATTACATAAATGTCCTGGACACCATATAACTTTTTTCCTTTTTAACTTTTTACTACTTTCTCTTTATAAAGTTCCTCTAAAAAGATGTTGAAGGTGTTAATATATAATGTTGAATTTTAGACAATTTTCCCCTTGTGATCTAGTAATTGTGAAAAAAATGAAACTGTCTAATCAATCTCATTTAATGATGGATAACTATTGATATATTTATGTGGTGAGTTAATCACTAACACAACATTCTTGAAATACACAAAATGCCAACAATGATAGATCTTAAGAGACTCATTTATCAAATTTACAATATTGTTTTGGATATTATATGAAGTATTTTTAAGGTGCGTGAAGGGAAAGGACAGTGAACTTGTAAATAACTTGAGAAAACAATGGAGAATGATACTATGAATTTTGTGGCTCAAGATCACCTAATATGGATTTTTTTTTCTTTCTTATATCTAAGAAGAAATTCTAAAATAAGATCACCAGTGAACCAGGCTTTCCTTTCATCATCTTATACTGCTTGGTTACACTCATCTTTAAGAAAATAGATATAAATAGGTGAACATGCTTCAGTCCACATGGGAAAATATGTATAGAGATTTGGAACCAATAAATGTCTTATTCAGTAAACTGTGTAAATCATAAAATTTCTTTTCAATGTTGAAATTTGCTTTAGGTAACACTAATCCAGCCCTTGGATAAACTTGCCTTAATTTCTCCAGGTGGGTGGGGGGCGGGTGGGAAGAAACCATGAGGGTAAGGACTGTCAGATGTCGAAGTCTAATGGATGTTTATAGCATAGGCCATCACTTTGGGTCTCAGTATGAAGAGTGTCCTGATGAAGAGATGAAAACAGAATAATGTATCATTCCTGGAAGAGCAGTGTTAGTGACTACTCAAAGATTGGGTAGGTGTCAGGGTGAGGAAGAGTGATATGAGGGCTAGAATGAAAACATGTCACACAGAATTGAATTAATTTAAGATAATGCTATATATACATACTATCCAGCAAGAAAATATGCATCCTGGTGTGTGATACATATACTCCAGAAACACAATATTTAAAATTTTTTTGATTGGTTTATTTGTTTTTTCAGAGAGAGAGAGAGCGAGCACAGGGGAGGGGCAGAGAGAGAGAAAGAGAGAGAGAGAGAGAGAGAGAGATAATCCCAAGAAGGCTCCATGCTGTCAGCGTAGAGCCTGATACAGGGCTTGAACTCATAAACCATGAGATCATGACCTGAGCTGAAGTCAAGAGTTGGATGCTTAACTGACTGAGCCACCCAGGTGCCCCAGAAGCACACCATTTTTAATAATGAGCTTAAAACTGCTTGGAAACTACCAAAACTATTTTCTTACAGAACTCTCACAATAGTATGGATGAAAGTAGTCTAATTTTTCAAAGAATATCTGTCAGGAGACAGAATTGAGTTTTTTTTTTTTGTTTTTTTTTGTTTTTTTTTTATCCTTAGAGGTTAATCTTTTCTTTGCTCCTGAAGAATAATGGAAAGTACACCTCAAATGATGTAGAAAATGATTTGGTAACACTTAGTGCTAATTAAGTTCTAAAAAGATTTCATTGAACACATGCAACTTAATTGCTGCATTTATTATTGAATATATACCAGTCATACTATTACATAGATTTTTAAGAGTGAAATTGTGTAGATCATACAACCTTTAAGAGCTTATTCTGCTAATAATAACCATAATTAGTATTTAGGTGGCTTTAAGAGTTTATAAATATGGCCACTTTATGTTATAATCTATTTTATTTCTTATTTTTCCAGAAAATTTTCATCCTTTGGTATCACTAAGACTAAAATAATACTGTCTACTGATAGTCATCTCTGGAAGTAGTTTTTAAAGATCATAAAAGTTAATGGTAGAGGGGCGCCTGGGTGGCGCAGTCGGTTAAGCGTCCGACTTCAGCCAGGTCACGATCTCGCGGTCCGTGAGTTCGAGCCCCGCGTCAGGCTCTGGGCTGATGGCTCAGAACCTGGAGCCTGTTTCCGATTCTGTGTCTCCCTCTCTCTCTGCTCCTCCCCCATTCATGCTCTGTCTCTCTCTGTCCCAAAAATAAATAAACGTCGAAAAAAAAAAATTAAAAAAAAAAAAAAAAGTTAATGGTAGAAATACACTCCATTATGTTTTTTTCTTCCTATGGCAAAATAAGTACAGTAATGATGTTGGATAAATAAAATTACTAACATATCTCCTACCACTATACTAAAATGACATTACACTGAGAGGCAATGTTTCTAAAACTAATAATATTTTTCAGATAACATAACTCAGATCATCATTTATAATCATGATAGGCATAAACATCTCCAAAAAATAAGGATATTGTCTTAAAATGTCCATTACAGTCCACATAATTAAAATAGATTCATTCTGATAATATCCACTCAGCCTTTTTCCCCCAGTGCTTTATTGTCAATTAAATATTTTCTCCTAATTAATTGAGCCAAATTCTTTTACTCTTTATTATAAGTTATATACAAAGTGCTTCAGAGAACAAGAGGATGTTTATAAGTATATATGCTCTAAAAGGTTTGTTGCATATGAAATCATTTTTACTTTAGGATGGAACAAAAAAATTGATATTTTTCTTTCTCCTTTCTGTCTTTTGAAATTAAGTTTATTCTAGGAGTCACGTGAGCTGAGGAGTGTACTTTACGATTTTTCCTTAGGGACACGAGGAAAAGGACATGGGGACTTAATAGTGATTCTGATTTTATTTTATCTGAGACAATGATTATTTGCAAAGGATATAAAGTAATAAAATCTAATTCAGGGAAGCTTTGTCTTGGCTGTGACAGCTGAAGAATCATCTGTGGCTAAACATACTTTCTGAGGTCATGATCAGTTTTATGGTTATTCAGGAAACCTGGCAGAGTTTAGGTAAGATTTGGTCTTAGTGGTTAATGCATTGAATTAATATGGTTTTTTTTTTTCATTTTCTGTAATTTATGATGCTTTGACTTTTTGACTTCTTGGGGTTCTTCCTGGCCAGTCTGGCAGAGACTGTGACTCCCAGGGTTTGCTAATTCCTAGAGATGGTAAACAATTTGCCTGCTAGCATTACTTATGTATGCAAACCAACCAATTCAAAGCTTATATACCCAACCACCTTCTTTATCTAACTCTCACACACCAAGACGATATTTCTCATGCCTTAAATCACTCTAGGGCCAGATACTGGGCAACTTGAGACCACTCCTATAGCCCATATCCTGTCAAAAGCATTCAAAGTATCCCGTTCTAAACTTGTTCAAACTTGCCAACCCTGCCTAACCCACTCTTTCCTGCAGAAACCACAATAAAGACTCTGGGCTTTACTTTCTCCATCACTTCTTCTGCCTCTTGACAGTCTCTGCTGTTTCCCTCTACGACACTGACCTGTGTGGCATGCTCCTGTTTCTTGAGGATTGTAACTGATAAGCTCTTCTTTCAAAGGCTGTTCTGTTTGTCACCTTACTATACATGATTAAAACAAATCCTGAGTATATTTTAATACATGTACCAATTCATTGTTCTCTAGATAAGGTATTTGTTTTATGTAAGATGGCCAGAATGGAGATGTTGCTACTTGGACTCTTTGCTATCTTTTACAATTACCCTAGGACTAGAATACCTAGGCTATTTATTTACAATGCCAACAGCAAATAATGAATTAAAAAATGAGAGCTTCTTTGTAGAACATGAAAGATATCGTAGAAATTGCCACATTTAGTGCATCACTTCTTTAAACTTGGGGATCATATATTTATTTCATATTACTTTTTGATAGTTAAAATTTGAAGGAATATCTGGGAAATATTAAAGCAATAAAGTTCAGGGCTATTTATCTTTGCCAAGAACATAGATTTTGCTAATTAGAGACTGTACTAACTACTATTAAAATTTAGCAAGCACAGTTGATTGCTGGGAAATAATTCTTGCCAATTCATATAACATCTCTGAAGTATGCCTTTTTTGAAATTTTTATTTTTTTTAAGTAGGCTCTGTGCCCAGCATGGAGCCCAACATGCAGCTTGAACTCACAACCCTGAGATCGAGACCTGAGCTGAGATCAGGAGGCAGATGCTTAACTGACTGAGCCACCTAGGTGCCCCCAAATCTGCCTTTTTATATGTTTCTAATCTATAGTGAACCAATAAAAGTTGATTTTACCATGAAATCAGCATTTTTCAAGATGTGGAAGTAAAAGTAAAAATCATACAAATTGCATGTTACTAAGTGAACGAAGCTAATCTGAAAGGGCTACAATACTTTGTTTCCAACCTTAAGACATTCTGGAGAAGGCAAAATTGTGGAGACTTTAAAACGATAAGTGTTTGCCAGGGGTTGGGAGAGAGGCATGAATAGATGGAGTACAGAGGATTTTTAGGGCCATAAAAATATTCTTCATGGTTATATTGGTGGATATATGTCATTATACATTTGTCTAGAATGTGCAGCATCAAGAGTGAACTCTAGGGGAGCCTGGGTGGCTCAGCCGGTTTAGCATCTGACTCTTGATTTCAGCTCAGGTCCTGATTTCATGGTTCATGAGTTCAAGCCTTGTGTAGGGCTCTGTGCTCACAGCGCAGAGCCGGCTTGGGATTCTCTCTCTCCCGTTCTCTCAGCACCTCAATATTGTGCATATGCTCTCTCTCTCAAAATAAATAATTTAAAAACAAAGAACAAACACAAAAGAGTGAATTCTAATGTAAGCTATGACTTTGGGGTAATTATGATGTGTCTGTGTGGATTTACCAGTTGTAACAAATATACCACTCTAGTAGGAGACATTGATAACAGGGGAGGCTATCTATGTATGGGGGCAGGTGGTACACTGGAATTTCTCCACTTTCCTCTCAATTTTGCTATGAACTCTTTTTTTTTTTTATTTTTTTTTTCAACGTTTTTATTTATTTTTGGGACAGAGAGAGACAGAGCATGAATGGGGGAGGGGCAGAGAGAGAGGGAGACACAGAATCGGAAACAGGCTCCAGGCTCTGAGCAATCAGCCCAGAGCCTGACGCAGGGCTCGAACTCACGGACCGCGAGATTGTGACCTGGCTGAAGTCGGACGCTTAACCGACTGCGCCACCCAGGTGCCCCTGCTATGAACTCTTAAAACTCTAAAAAAAGTATTGAAAAGAAAGGCGTGTGATTTAAGCACATTAAAGCTATTTAGCTTAAGATACTGAAGGAGGTGTGTGTGTGTGTGTGTGTGTGTGTGTGTGTGTGTGTGTGTGTCTGTCTGTCTTTATGTTTGTATGTGTTTCTTTGTACTGGGACATTTCACACAACAAAGAATTGGATAATCCTAGTTCTAGCTAATGTAGGAAACAAACTACTCTCAAAATCTCCACAACAAATTCATGGACTTCACTTCTAGATCCATGCTGCTCTAATTGTGGTTTCAGGATTAGCTACAGCCTTACCACTTGGGAGCTAGTTGGAAATGCAAGATGTCAGGCAAACTGAATCTGAATCTATGTTTTAATAAGATCCTCTGGTGACTGTATGCACATTGAAGTTTGAGAACTGCTGCCCTAGATAACAGCCTTTTACATGATTCAATTAAATTTTGGAGTCTTTGCTTTTCAGTTGGATGATGAAACATAAATGGAATGGCAAGAGACAGTTCTTTAGGCCAGAGTCTAGCAAAGCAATGATTTATATCCAACAAAGGTATTTAAACTAATAGTTCATTAATGTAATTTTTTTCTTTTGTACAGTAGATCGCTCTTGTGCATAACTATTATGTTAATACATAGAAACAATTGGAATTGGGACTGGCTAGAGTCCGTAGGAATGAGGCAGAGAAATAAAAGTGAAACTTACGGCAACATAGAGTATGCATATTGTTATGCATAGTCTTGCCTATGTCTTAATGGGTTTGGAAAATCATACATATTAATTAAATTTAACCTATTTTTCATTGATTTTCAAATGAAACAATATTTTGGTATTAGTTGTGCTTCTAGCATTCATCATAGTAGATGTGAGTATATTTTCAGCTTCAGACTCTATTTTGAGATCATTGCAAGTGCAGATCAGAGTCTTAAAAATGAAAAGAATCATAATGTTGGGTAATGAGTAAGGAAGAGAGGACAAAGACTTGCACGATATTTCTTCAGAAGGTCTCAAGGTCTCCAGAATGGAGAAGATTGGCTTAAACTGTGGTTAAAAGAGAACTCCAGAGCATTGAACAATTTTCTTAATTTCTGTAGTGAAAGAAAAGGTATTAAATGCTGGAGAACATGTTCTAATATTTTTATAGCTTGAGATTTTTAAAATTTTTAAATGTTTTTATTTATTTTTGAGAGAGAGAGCAAGACAGAGTGTGAGCAGGGGAGGGACAGAGAGAGAGGGAGACACAGACTCCAAAGCAGGCTCCAGGCTCCAGGCTCCAAGCTGTCAGCATAGAGCCCAACATGGGGCTCGAACTCACAAGCCGTGAGATCGTGACCTGAGCTGAAGTCAGATACCTAACCTACTGAGCCACCCAGGTGCCCTGATAGCTTGAGATTTTTATATTATAGAAATAGCATTTTAATTTGTACCATCCCATCTACTTTACCAGTATCTAATTTTAGGTGGTTTGGTGAAAGACAGGATCCTGAGAGAGATTTTGAGAGCTTCTTTTTCTTGACTGTTTCAAGACAGGCAGTTTTTTCATTTCTAGAAAAGTTAGCTTGTGTGTCTTATCAAAAAAGCTAGAAGCCATAATGATATTATTTTAAAGAGATTTGATAAGAAAATCAATTTTATAATTACCTGTATCATTATGCTTCCCATGCTCTTTATTCCTGTGTGTAGATCTTTATTTTCATCTGATACCATTTTTCTTCTGCCTGAAGGATCTTTCTTCACACTTCTCATAGTACAGGCCTGCTGTTGATGAATTTTTCCAGCCTTTGCATGTCTGAAAAAACCTTTAACCTTCAGTTTTGAAAGATTTTCTCTGGATAGTGAATTCTAAGTTGACAGTTTGAGAGTTTTATTTACTTTTTCCTTTTAGTACTTTATAAGATGTTGTTCCACTAGGAATTGCTCTCATCTTTAGCTTTTTTCTTTTGTACAAGAAACCCCCCTGGATGCTTTTAAGCTATTTATTCTATCACTGTTTTTAAGCAATTTGATTAAACTGTGTATTGGTGTAATTTTTTTTTTTCAGATTTATATGCTTGGGGATAGTTGAACGTCTTGGATCTGTGGGTTTATAGTTTTCATAAATTTTGGACAAATTTTGGTCATTATTTATTGAAATAATTGGCCTTTGCTTGCTTTCCTGTAGGATTTGAATAAACATATATTTGGCTAAACACTTCACAGATGCTCTGCTTCTCTCTCTCTCTCTCTCTCTCTCTCTCTCTCTGTGTGTGTGTGTGTGTGTTTCTCTCTGTATTTCATTTTGGATAATATCAATTACTGTCTTTAAGCTCACCAACTTTTTTTCCCTGCGGGATCTATTTTACTTATTCTATCCATTGTATTTTTTGTCTCAGATATTGTAATTTTTCATATCTAGTTCTCTTTGGATGTTTAAATATCTTCCATTTCTGTCTTTAGTATGTTTAACATAGCTTCTTGAAAACTAATAACATTTTAATTTTTTGTCTACTAATTTTATTATCTATGTCATTTATAGAAAAGTTTGGTCAACTAATTTTTTTCAGCATGGGTGGTATTTTTCTGATCTTTACATACTTGATAATTTTCTTATTAGATTTCAGACACTGAAATTTATCTTACTTGGTGCTGCATATTTTTGCAGTTTGAAAAATATTCTTAGGCTTTGTTCTAGGAGGTGATTGAGTTATTTGGAAAAAAGTTTGGTCCCTTTTTCGTCTCATTTTTATTTTCTGTTAAGTAGAACCTGAGCAGCACTTAGTCTATGATTAATCTTTTGTACTGCTGAGACAATATCCTTCTAGTAGTCTAACTGATGTTCCTCAATTATGCGGTTTTTCGATCTGGCCTGTGCGAACTTTGGCCACTATTTTCCTTAATATGGTGATGTGTCTTTTTTCCCAGACTTTAGGGAGTTATCTCACACATACATGCTGAAAAATCCTCAGTAAAACACTCAAGACGGACCTTCTCATATCTCTGAACTTGTCTCTATCTATGTACATCTCTTTTCTCCAATACCATGCTTACAAACTCTAACTTACTTAGTCTCCCTGGACCTACAGATCAGTCTCTTTAATACAGAGAGACCATCTGACTCTGCCTTGGTTTCTTTTCCTTGTCCTGCAGGTTGAAAACTCTATTCAGGCAGAAAGCTGTGGCCATCATAAGAATTACCTTGTTTGTTTTCCAATTCTCAGGGATTGCTGCCTTCCACGCCCTGATACCCAATATCTTTAGAGTTCAGGTAGGAAAAGTAAATCTGATCCTTGTTAATCTATTCTGTACCAAAGAAGAAATTCTTGGACTATTATTTTAAATCAGTGTTCTTTAGTCCTTTTTACTGTAATAGGAACAGAAAATCTGCATTTGATAATATTTCTAATTCTGAGGAATAGTGAGTTGATATTTAATTAAAATATTGTTTTTATGGAAGGTAAATAGTTTTTTGACTTTATCCATGGATCCTTCTATAAATCATAGATTTTTGTCACTTTTTCCCCAACCTTAAACATGGTAATCCTTCTCCCATTAGATCCTTAGATCCTCTAATCCTGACTACATTAAGACCACATTAAGATACACACACACACCTACTTCTAACTTGCCCCCAAAACTATAATAGTATCCCAATTTGTAATGAGAAACAATAGAAGGCAAGGGATTACATTAGAGAATTTCTAATTTTCCTCCTTCGGAAGTACTCTTTACCAAACTGAAAAGTATCTTATAACACCAAAATATATAAGTACATAAACAAAGGCTTATAACTAAGCTATAACTAACTTATAACTAGCTAATTAGATAGTAGACACAGCAAACATTGGTATTTCCCAAAATATTCAACACAAGTCAACCTATAAAATCAAATCAGTCACACCATCTACCATTCTTCATTCTCTTTCTTTCATTTATTATATAAACCTATGGTCACATCCTGCTGCATACTCCTGTTTTTTCTCTCTGGTATCAAAACCAGCTTTTCGGATCTTTCTGATATACTGATACTGTTTGGGGGCAGAGTTTTACATACTTTATCAAAGGAAGTAAACCCATCTACTTTAAACCAAAATTGTCTAATTAACCAGAAGATTATGGAAATGTGAGATATAATGGTAAACTTAATTGTACCCTAAAGGTACCCTATATGCCCTCAAGGTGAAAGGAAAGATAAATATAGAATAAATAACTGATGAAGATTCTTTTCCTCCACCTAAGTGGTGGAGTCTCCAACAGAGTCTGGCTTAAGGTTGGAGTTAAGGAACTGTAGGTATTGTTTTGTGAAAGAAGATTCAAAATAAAATTAACATTGTTAAGGGACTCCTTCAAAATGGAGTAGGAAGGACATTGAGAAAGCAGGGCCCATGAACTTTGGATTTTTGTGAATTGTGACTTGTCAATTGCAACTGCACTACCTCCTAGAATACATCCTTCTACTTTGGATTGAATTAGAGATAAGGTAATACCTGCTAGCTAAATAGCCAATTGTATATTATATAGTGAGTTTGAACTCTTCCAACACCAATCATAAATCTTTTAAAACAAATTATGTATCTTATGGTTTTTGGTGCAATTGCAAATGGGATTGATTCCTTGATTTCTCTTTCTGCTGCTACATTATTGGTGTATAGAACTACAACCGATTTCTGTACATTGATTTTATATCCTGTGACTTTGCTGAATTCATGTATTAGTTCTAGCAGTTTTTTGGTGAAGTCTTTCGGATTTTCCACGTAGAGTATCATGTCATCTGTGGAGAGTGAAAGTTTGACTTCTTCCTTGCCAATTTGTGTGCCTTTTATTTCTTTTTGTTGTCTGATTGCCGAGGCTAGGACTTCCAATGCTATATTAAACAACAGTGATAAGAGTGGACATCCCTGTCGTGTTCCTGACTATAGAAGGAAAGCTCTCAGTTTTTCCCTATTGAGGATATTAGCTGTGGTTCTTTCATATTTGGCTTTTATGATGTTGAGGTATATTTCTTCTATCCCTATTTTCTTGAGGGTTTTTATCATGAAAGATGCTGTGTTTTGTTAAATGCTTTTTCTGCATCTATTGAAAGGATCGTAGGTTTATTATCCCTTCTTTTATTAATGTGGTGTATCAAATTGATTGATTTGCAAATATCGAACCAGCCCTGCTCTTAAATACAAAGAACGAACTGATGGTTGCTGGAGGGGAGGTGGGTGGAGGGGATTGGCTAAATTGGTGATGGGCATTAAGGAAGGCACTTGGGATGAGCACTGGGTGTTATATGTAAGTGATGAATCATGGGTTCTACTCCTGAAGCCAACACTACACTGTATATTAAATAACTTGAATGAAAAAAATTAAAAATAAAATAAAACAAACAAACAAACAAAAAACAAAACAAGTTATGTAACCTTGGGGCTTTGCCTTCATACGCCTTCATTGGAGCACACTGGCAATTTTGGTCAACTCTGTGTGTTTAAAACTGCAGTTCCTAAGAACTCAAATAAATATTTTGGTTGCTTTACAGCCTCTTCTTAATCAATGATTTTATAAAACTGACAAAATCAAGCAACTGGATTCTTACCTAATTTTTTCCTGGCTACCAACTTCTTTAATTCCAGTCAAGATGCCTTAACCCTTTCTTGTAGTGAGAAGTAGTCTGACATGGGATATTACTCTAAATAACTCGGTATTTTCATAAAAGTTTGTTATATAAAATAAAAAATACCAATGTTGTACATATTTTGTTAACCATTTTTAAACTGTTTAGAGAAATAATTCTGATAACAGTTTTATTCATGCTAGGTAGGAACAAAGGCCAACATGGTCTTTAATCAGATAAATATATTCCATTGTGGCAAATAATCAATATAATCTAAGGTGTGCTTTCTTTGGGGATATTTTGTACATATGTGCTGTTAAAGAACTACTAAATATTTTTGATAAAATAAAGGGTTAGGTCATGGAACTATTTGGAATATGTAACACTATAAAAGATTTTTTATATTGTTAGTGAATAAACTCTAGAAAATATGAATTCATTAAATACATTTTATTCAGAGAGAATTTCAAAAATTATTTTTATAGGCTCTCTTGTGTATCAATATATCAGCAATTATATAAACTGCTAGATGAGACACAAATAATCTTCAAGTTATGCTATCTACAAACATACTTTTGCTATATAACATTTTTCCTGAAAATTAAAACTATTTGTTTTGATAGCCAACTTACTCTCATTGAACACATTAAATTATTTGCTAGCTATAGCTAAGTAAAAAATAATTTGGAACTGTTTAAATATCAGACGGTCTCAAAGGTAACATATTATTGGAGAGTACTGCTATTGATTAAATTATACCAGATTGTTAGATACTACATCAGTCCAACTGAATGTGCCAGGTTGTAAAGATTAGGCGTGTTTATTAACAATGTGACAGGCCTCCAATGAAGCCTGTGGAAAGTTTCACTTAAAAATGGCCATTTGGGAAAGAGGTGCATTTTATTAAAGAGGTAATCAGCTTATTAACATTAACTTAAATTTCTGGCAAATAATTGCCAGAATACATTTTGTAATAGCATTCTTTATTTTCCATACGATTGCATATAGGACCCCATCTGGTCGTGCATCTGGGCATAGGTACAATCTCATTTCCTGCTTCTCATGACACTTCCACTCTGTTCTGGCCACATTGGCACCCTCACTGTTAGTCAAACATTCCAAGCCCACTTCTATCACAGTGTCGTTACAATCACTGTTCCCTCAACTTGGAGCACTCTTCCTCCACATGTATGCGTGGCTCCTTCCTTTGGTTTTATTTGAATGTCTACTCAAATATCATCCTTTTAGTTCTGCCTTCCCTGACTACCTTATTTAATTAGCACCTCTCCCCTGTCTCACTTATTTGTGAGCCTTTGACCTCCTTAATTTTTCTTTTTACCTTACACAATATATTTCATATCCATTTAATTATTTCCTCTTATTGGAATGTGAGCTTCAGTAGATCAGGGATTTTGTTTTATCCACTGCTGAAACCTCAAATTCTATTATAGCCCTGGCTGTTATAAGAAGATTATTCCAGGGGCGCCTGGGTGGCTCAGTCAGTTAAGTGTCTGATGCTTGTGGCTCAGGTCATGATCCCAATGTTCTGGGAGCCTCACACTGGGCTCTGTGCTGACAGCTGGAGCCTGCTTAGGATTCTTTCTCACTCTCTTTCTGTCCCTCCCCTGCTCTCTGTCTCTCTCTCAGAATAAATAAATACACTTAAAAATTATTCTATATTTCATAAATGCATGAATGACTATTCCATATTTGTTTAATGCATGAATGAATGAATGTTAAAACAAATAACTGTTACCCATTATATGTCAAGTTTTAAAGTGAAAAGTAGGTATACAAAAGCCGATTAATTTCGAGAAGTCTGGGAACCCAGGCACATACATAATTCATTACAATGGGTTTAACTAGAAGATTTGAAATACTAACAAGCTGGTTAATATCAATGCCTAAGAATTGTTATAATAGTACCCAATTTTTTGGGTGGAAGTCCCTAGACTTCATGGTACTTCCTCTGTCTTTAACCTGTTATCTGGCTCTGACACTTCAGTCACCTCAGCAGTGTCTCTCTTCACACATTGATTCTAGGTTCAATCATTCTCTTCCCCTCAAAACCCACGACCACCACCATCATGACCACCAATAAAATACAATAAAAGAAACAATAAAATTGGGATATATAAAAAGAAAAAACTTCTGATAACATTTGGAATTTAACAGGTAATTCTTGAAAACCTCAACTGAGGCTAATATTTGATTATGGAATTGTAGGTACAAGGGATTGGGGGGAAAGCCTAAGCAAAAGCCAGTCCTGGTTTTCATATCAGCTCTACCTAGCCTAAAGATACTTTTATGAAACTAGTTTATTTTTAACTATTACATTCATAAATATAGGCACACCTTCCTTCAGATAGCCTACATCTATCCATCTTTCTTTGGTTAAATCCTAGGTTAGTCCAGATTTTCTGAGAAACAGACAGGAAGAGGTAATTAAACACTCAAAAGACTGTATTAGGTGAAATGTCTCTCTGAGAAACTAGAATAAACTAATCAAGGCTGGGAAAGCAATCAGACTGAGATGCCAAACTGACCCTAAGTGAAAGAGAGAGAAAGAGAAAGTTGGGTAGAAGCATTTCATACTTCCTTGGAAAGGTTCCCAGAGTCTTTGAGGAATCTTTAAGACAAAATTGGCAGGAGCCTGCATTGGTATTTCTAGTACATCTGTTTATTGATTAGATGGTTTGTGGAGGGCATAGCATGGATTTCGGAGCACAGAAGCTGGAGGTCTCAATTATCATGCTCCCTGTAGTTTGAAGTCTATAAGGTGTATGTCATGATCACAGATGTTCTTCCTCTGTGAAATTTCTATTTCTGCCTCTGCTTTTGGACTCTGCAGTTCTTTAAAGAAGGGTCAAGTCTTGTTCATCTTAGTGCCCATTGAACCTAGCCCATGCTAGATTAAATGTTTTATAAATGAATAATTTATATCTATGATCACCAAGACACTGTCTCATCCTTTGTTTTTCATTGTATCCCAAAGAACATTAGGATAAATGTAAGTGTTAGTATGAATGAAACTCACACAATGGCAATGTAGTGTTGTAGTTGAGAACATAATATCTGAAGTCAGAGGTATTGAGTCCCCTTGCTCCTAATGAGTGACCCTGGGCAAATCTCTTAATCCAAATAATCTTTCATTTTCCATCTTTCTATCTTCAGAACTGGGTTAATGGTGGTTATATAATTAAATGCTATGTGTGGGAAATAAAAGTTAATTAATCTTCACATCAACAGCAAAATACATCTATTCTCATTATTTAGTTTAATATCTTAATGAAGAGATTCATAAAAGAAGGGAAATGAATACAACAACTATGATGAGGGATATGCATCTCTTAATGAGAAACCACTAAGAAAATCATAGTGATTGAATTGATGTGGGTAAAACCATACATACGGGTTTAGTTGGAGACATTGTTTTAAATATCATGAACCTATCCTACACATTAGTAAACAAATACTTGTAAGAGCTAATCCCCCATCTTTGCTTTAGAAGATGAGGCCACCAGATCTATATGCCACTTTTCCCCTACCAAGCCTTGTAGGATGTTGATCCCTTCTTTGCTGGGTTCCTTTTTTGAACCTTCTACCCCTTTCTGCTGCCTTCCAGAACTGGCTTCAATTCAGTATCAACTCATGTTATAAGATCCTGTTGCCTTGTACCTTAAATAGTCCTGAAACACAAACTAGCTGACATCTCCTCTTTAATGATGCTGCCTTACAGATTTCAATTTCACATTTTATCCATCAAGTACTGTTTTATATCTACATTTAATGTCACCACATTTCATATTAATTATGGCTCTGTGGAGTACATAGTATTATCTTTATTATATATTGATTGATGTTATGAATATTCTGTTGGTTTCATTAGCTTATATATGGTTTTCCAGTAAAACAAATAAGCAAATACAAAGAATGATAAAATCACTAAAAAAATTCCTATAATGCCTTATAACCAAATCTTTCTAATTGCTAATAGGTATACTACTAAGGTTATTCCTTTTTTTTCAAGTGAATATAATTTTACTGTTATAACTTGTAAATAGTATTTATTAAAGCAATCTGGCACATCATGTTAATTAAGTGAACATTTATTATTCAAGTATCTTTTAATTATTGTCATGACAGAAAATATTACAAGGGCAATGGGACAGTAGCACCATGACTTTTGAAGAAGAAGTACAGTGTGAACATAAAGCACTGGGTAGCATAAATATTCTTATGATTTTTGTAACTTTCCATTTTAAGTTTGCAGAGAAAAATTAATGGAAAAGTTTGTAGTGATCAAAATTTTCTTCTTGTGAAATGATACATAGCAAATTCACTGTTCTTTCTTCAAAATTTATTCTTCAAAAGTTGTTAATATGGTTTTAATGCCTTAATTTATTTCAGCCCAAGCTACAAATAGGGTTAAGTAGATTTTTATTTTTTTAGTACCATCAATGTTTTACTTCTTTACAAAGTATCATATCATACCATATTAGGATAGAGTGACCCAGACAACAGCCAGTCTCATAAATGTCCATGTCTAATGTCTGAGTACAATGTGAAGACCCAATTTAATCTATTTTAATTACATTTAGACATTTAACATTTTTTACTGGGGAAGTAAGAATATATAAGTACATAAAAATTCTAGATTGAAAGGTGCTGTAATAGTGTTTCACCTATAAAGTAATATAAACAAGAAATTAGATGTTCAGTGTGATTTATTTTCAACCAAGAAAGAGGTGAATCAGAGATTCTAGGATTGAAATAGCCCAGCCAAAGACTAGTAAAAGTGAGAGAAAATTTCAGATATCAAAATATGTGTATAAGCTATAGATCAAAAAGGAGCATCAAGGAGCAAGGGAACAGCACAAGAAGCTGAGGGTCATTTCAGGACGAAAAGCAAAAGTCAGTTAATCAGTGAGGAGAAAAAAAAACAAAATGGTGCTTTGAAGACATAAATTTAAGTTGAAACCAAGACAAAATTCAGGAGCCTCTTTTGCACTCCATATTACTGGGCTTTTTTCAGTATATTTTGATTATTTCAGTATATTTTGATATTTTGATATTTCAGTATATTTTGATAAAGCTATTTATCTCAGTTTAAACAGAAATCTTGAACTCATTACAGATCATACAGGAAGTTATGTTGATGTTGCTGGTTTACATTTTAAGATAAAATGCAAAAGGCTAAAATTCTAGTGTTTCACTGTGGATAAGTTTGCTGATGTTCAAGGGAAGATGGACATTGAATGATGAGTCACAGACAAAGGAACAAAAGCAAAATCTCAGGACTGAGACAATGTTGATGAAGACAGATCCTTTCACCAGAACAAACAACAGCCTCAATAATATTCAAGAGGTTCTATTTACTTTAAGATGACTTATTTTCTTCAGTTCTGATAGGTAAATACGTTCATAAATTATTAAATTCTGAAGGAATCAAAGAGTAATAAGCATTTGAAAAAAGTCTTCCTCACAACACTTCTTACCCCAAGTCCACAGTTCTACTCTTCAAAGGCAATTAAAATCAGCTTGTGGCATCTCACTACACATATGCAATGATGTAGACTCTCATTTGGACAGATTTGTGTATTTCTCTTCTTTGAAAGCTTTTTGGATCAGAAGAATCTGGACAAGATATTGTTTCAGAAAGAGGCTTAGCCTTCAGTGTAACTATTTATTTTCTTGTCATTCAGACTCAACTGTACCTCATAATGATATGGATTTCATTCATAAAAGTGATGATGGAGGGGCTCCTGGGTGGCTCAGTTGGTTAAGCATCCGACTTCGGCTCAGGTCATGTTCTCACGGTTCATGAATTCCAGTTCTGCATCGGGCACTATGCTGACAGCTTCCGGAACCTGGAGCCTGCTTCAGATTCTGTGTCTCCCACTCTCTCTGCCCCTCCCCCGCTCACACTCTGTCTCTCTCTGTCTCTCAAAAATAAATAAATGTTAAAAGTGATGATGGAAAGATGGTGCCTTAAGAAAATGTCACTCTGGGGCGCCTGGGTGGCGCAGTCGGTTGAGCGTCCGACTTCAGCCAGGTCACGATCTCGCGGTCCGTGAGTTCGAGCCCCGCGTCGGGCTCTGGGCTGATGGCTCAGAGCCTGGAGCCTGTTTCCGATTCTGTGTCTCCCTCTCTCTCTGCCCCTCCCCTGTTCATGCTCTGTCTCTCTCTGTCCCAAAAATAAATAAACGTTGAAAAAAAAAAAAAAAAAAAGAAAATGTCACTCTGTATTTATTGTCCACCCACCCCCACTCTCTCCAAACCTAGTCTCTAGCAGTCAAAACTATGATCCTTCTTCACCATTATTTTAGGAAGTGCTTCTGCTTCTCTCTTATGTTGGAGCCTCTTTTTTTAGGTGCCATGTACACCCATTCCTTTATTTATGCTCTTGGTTTAATATATATCTTCCAGTTGTGTTTTGTTGAAAGATACATGGGTGGTTTATTTTGTCCATTTGTTTTTTAATCTTAGTCTGTCTATACATTTATTTATTCTGTAATTTTGTGTAATTAGTAGTTTTACTGGGTTAGGAGACATTCTTTTCTTTACAAGTGTTAAGACATTTGAGCTTCAAGTTTTTCTGTAAAGAAATTGACAATAATTATAATTCCATGACTTTTTTTTCTCAAACTGTTTATAACTTCTTTTTAAATTACTCTTTACAAATTCTCTCTTCATAATTTCATAAGATTTTTCTCTTTGGCCAGAATCTGAAATTTCATGATGATACATATCATTGTGTGTATAATTTTATCCATTGTGTTGGGTAATTAACAAGACAGTTCAATTTGGAAATTCATAACTTTCAGTCTTGGAGTTTTTATTTTTAATTACGTCGTTGATGATTTTGTCTACTCTATTTTATTCTTCTGTTTCTAGAACTTAGTTTTTTTAAGGCTAGATCTCTGGTAGATCCTCTAATTCATATCATAGGATATAACAAATTCATATCTATATGAATAATTCATATCATATATAGATAGAGGATATATAGCTGATGGAGAAAGATGTCCTTAGGAGCAGAGAGGAGATTTTTGTCTCCCATAAGAGAAAAGACACTTTCTCTGTAGTAATAGATGAGAAATAGAAGAGAATAGATACTGATTATAATGATTAACCTCAAAAATTTAAATTCTTTAAGAAATGAGGAAAATACAGGAAAATGTTGAAAGGTAGGAGAAAAATAATGAGTGGATTGAGAGATCACAGAGGGATAATTCTATACAATAATGGAAATACTGAAAAGAAAAGTATCATAAAAAGTTGGTGGGGATTAGGATTTCTGATGTAGTGATGTGGTTGTTGGGAAAATCTCTGGTCAGTCTTAGAATGTGATAGAGAAAAAGGTTAAAGTGGGGCAGAGGGCAAAGGACAATGGAACTTACGCCAAAGTAAAGAAAAGCCAGGATGTTGATAAATTTTGAAATAATCAGGATGAAAATAAATATTATGGGATTGAATGCTAAAAACCAGGTATGTGCATCTTTATAAATTTGGTAAATAGGAAGTCCATTTTTTTTTTTCACAACAGGTTAAGGAAGAGAATGATCTGAGTGTCAAAGAAGCAGATTTTACTTTTAAATATAAGTGGAAGGGGAAAATGGTCTGGACACGAAGACATGGGTTCTATAACTTGGTTCTAAGGTACATAAGGCAAGAGGTAAAATACCTTCATCTTTGAAAGGATACAGAAAAATTGGTCATTTTAGAGTCCAGTTAAGGCCATAGACTGTATATCAACAGAAGAATTTATAAGTTTTTAGAAAGTGAACTCATCATGAAGCTGAAATATTAGCGGACACATTGGAAAAAGATTGTTGGGAGAGGTGAGGAGTGAAGGATTGTGTTAAAAGAAAAAGCTAACCTTTATAGAGCATGGCGGAGTTGATACGTTGTTGTCCTTATTCCGTCTTTCAGGAGACTGGGAGTCTGTTTATTTGGTGATTATAGGCAGATTAAATGATTTAATATTTCTTGCAAGAAACATCAATAAATCTGTCCACCTGATCTATAAAAGCATACTACAGATCACCTCTGAAGCTACATTTATCATTGTAGATGTCCATAAACATTTAAATGGTTTTTAATTAATATGCCTTTTTCATCAAAGTGGCTTTTTCTGTACTCTCTCTATATAATATATCCTTTGTAGTTGTTCTGGGAAGGAGCCCAGAAAGAATTCTTTTCTGCTTGAACTGTACTTCAAATAGCAATCATATTTCATGAATTGTGCAACATGACTTGATAACACAATAGCTCAATAACGACTTGATTGCTACTGTAAAAATCCTAATTTTAAGGCTTTAGGAGGCTAAATAATTTGTCCAAGCTCATGCCCCCACCCCAGGAAATGATACAGCTGGGGTTTGAATCTGGACAGTCTGATTCTCCCTTTAACACATAACATGCCATTAATGTGGAACTTGATTTTAAATTTATTCCTGATGCTAAAACCAAAGAAGGAGAGAAATGGATTATTGAACTCTAATTCCTGTGTTGGGAGAAAATAAATTCGGTATCAGTTATTTTGATCTATAAGTAGTTGTTCATTATGGCAAGTAGTAGACACCATGGGTCCAGCACATAGCTGGCTTGGGCTTCTCAGTTACACTGCTTTGTCACTTATTAGAGGTGTGATGGTGGATTACTTTTTTAACCTTTTGTGTGAAGGTCACATTATTTAATATATGTAAAACACTAAGGAAAGTACTTGGTGCAAAATAGTCACACGTCAGCCATTATTACTGGATACTGCTTAGAATATTTAAGAACGTGAGAGCAAGCATGAAACTTCATACCCTGCGAGTGAAAAAAGATATTGGATTTCACAGTCTAGAAAGATTCTTCCGGGGCGCCGGGGTGGCGCAGTCGGTTAAGCGTCCGACTTCAGCCAGGTCACGATCTCGCGGTCCGTGAGTTCGAGCCCCGCGTCAGGCTCTGGGCTGATGGCTCAGAGCCTGGAGCCTGTTTCCGATTCTGTGTCTCCCTCTCTCTCTGCCCCTCCCCTGTTCATGCTCTGTCTCTCTCTGTCTCAAAAATAAATAAACGTTAAAAAAAGAAATTAAAAAAAAAAAAAAGAAAGAAAGATTCTTTCTCTTAAGTTGTAAAGAACTAACATTTTTCATTTAAAGTTTGTATAATCTGAAACCTATCAAGATGAAATCCTTAAAAATGTAGTTCCTTTATTAGAAAGAAAGGAAACACACCGGCAATCGGTTGTACATACAATTGGAAGCACTTCTAGGTGGTAAAACAGTGTCATCTAGTGAAAGCTTTAGGTGAGAAAATTCCCTGAGCTACATTAACACACTTAAACAGTTCTATTTACAAGATTCAAATTCCTAGAATTAAAAAAAAAAGAAAAAAAAGCCATTCTCGCTCAAGTGATGTATGACTGGATGTATATCTTAGACAAAATCAGCATAGTAAAAAAGACACGAAGATTCAGGAAGTCAAGACGCACCTTACATAGTACTGTAAATGACATATTATGTAGTCATCACAAGTTTGAAAATCCCATATTTAAGGGTTAATTCCTCTGTATTTGGGTTATGTGGAGATTGGGATTGTTATTGGTATGATGATGATGATGATGATGATGATTAGCTGTTTTATTTTGTCTTTGATTTCCCTCTTAAGATACACACTACTCCTGGGAAAGCTAAATAATGAATCTGCTTTTAGTTTAAGTTCACTTGGTTAAGTGTTGACTGGCAGCTATTTGAAAGCATGCCATTATTGGAGTGCTACAAAATAGAGGAGATTGTGGGCAGAAGTGATACCCACTTTGGGTGTGTGGGCAGGTTTTACGGAAAGATGCTGAAAGGTAAAAGGGGGCTGTTAGAGCTTGACTTTTCCTCTTCAGGTATGTGCTAAGTAGTGAGGTTGCCTCCATCATCATGGATATGCTTTTCAGAACCTGCTTTTGATTTTTGGCAATATTCCCTGAGATATTTTTCCCGCTGGAATTGTCAATATTCTTCCACAAAGTACTTTGAAACAAAATGACACAATAGAGAATTCCTCAGAAATTTGGAAACTACTAGGGTAGCATTTCATATTGTGTTTAGAAATCCACTAGAAAGTGAACTAGTGATAAGTGAGCACACAAAGAGCTCATCATTGGTACTCAGTATAATGGTGACAGGAAGAAACAAGCAGTTTCTTTTTGTCAGAATCGTATTTCTACCATATGCTGACAATTAGATTGCCTCCCTTTTGTGTTGAATTTTCGAAAGGCTCCCACATTCTTGGAGGTAATTAGCATTTTTTACAGTTATTATTGCTAAATTATCTTTTATATGAGGTGACTCAGTTTGCATTATGAGCTCTCTTAGTCTAGACTAGAATTTCAAACATTCATTAAATATCAGGGCATTATTATAACTGAATAAGATGAGCCCAAACATTTAAAAATCCTTGATTCTAAAAGTAAATAAAATGATCACTAAAGCTCAAAATAGTACATCCGTTAATGAATAATTCAATTGAGTTTATTAATAAAGTTGCTTAATGGTATGCTATGTAGACCTAATATAATCTAGTTTTAAATGAGTATAAGAATTGCATATTAAAGATTTATTAAAGTTATTGACCTTCTAATCTGGATCTTTAAATAAAATTGGATGTAGTAAATTCTCATTCTTAGTTGGAAACCCTTAGGTGGTTTTAATTTTTTAATAAAACTTGAATACATTACTTTTGAATTTAGAATTAATTAACAGCATTAGTTATTCATGAACATTTGGCTATAATTTGTAATTTCAGTGCAATTAAATTTTCTCTCGACAATGACATATTTTCTTCTCCATAATAATTTAATTTTTTCATGATTACAGTATCAGTTTAAAAAAAACAAACTCCCAAGGGGAGCATTATCACCATAATCTGTTTAAGAGATTTCCACTGTCTTTTACACTTGTTTACATGTGTCACCATGATAAGCCCAAGACCCTCAGGCCCTCGTTTTCATCAGGACACCCTACTTGCAGCTTTATGCATCCTGTAGCCCAACCCCATTTTATACCTCTGACTAATGCTTTCATTGTGCACTTTGGAACTCAAGCCCTTCATCAACATATTCCCTTTATCACTCACATCTTCTCTGAAAGTTCTGCTCACTTTTTGTTAGAATGGTTCTGCTCTGGAGGGCACGACTGCCTTTGAAGGTCAGTCACATGACTCTGCCACTGCACAGTCCATTAGATCTAGAAGTCTGGTAGGTGTCTTCTGGCTTCACTTTGATAATTCCAGTCTTTTTCCAATCCTTCTCTTGAAAATACCCCTGTCTTTGAAGATTTGGGCTTAGAACTTTGCTTGAGGCTTTTAATATCCACCAAGTGATTTAATATATTGGTTATTTAGTTTCTTCCTTCGGTGGTAACTTCTGAGTGCCTCAGCTACCTATACCTATGGTTATACCTATAAATATGATCATTACCACTACCTTTACTTCCTCAATAATGCAGCCTTCAAGTTAGTTACTCTCCATCTACCAATATCCTCCTATTTCTCCAGCTCATAACTTCTATTGACTGAAGTCCCCACAATTATTTACCCATCTCAGTCCTCCAGTTCACAGATTCTATCACTCTTCTATTGTATCTCCACTTCCTCATGTCCTCAGTTTCTCTCATTCTTGAGATTGGATGCTGCTGGCCATATGTAGTATCACTCTGGTTCATAAACCCTTACATGAACTCATAGTACTCATGACTTATTCCCTCTTTGTCATATTAACCTGAAAGAACCTCAATTATGTTTTTTACCTGTATTCACCCAGCATGCCTGCCAAACAATCTTACCGCAATTGTGTAAGCATAATATTCTTCTATATGATTCTATTTCTTCTCTTTTTTCAGGCATCCAGTATTTGATTCTGATTCAGCTGTTGATATTCCCGCCTTTTTCACTCATAAACATAAAAGAATCAAACCAAACTAAACACACACACACACACACACACACACACACACACAGAGAGAGAGAGAGAGAGAGAGAGAGAGAGAGAGAGAGAGAGAACAGATTGGTTTTTTCCAGAAGTGGGGGTTGGAGTTGAGGGAATTAGATGAATATAGTCAAAAGGTACAAACTTCCACTTATAAGATAAATAAGTTCTGGAGATGCAAGGTATAGCATTGTGACTATAACTGATAATACTGTATTGTATGTTTGAAAGTTGCTCAGACAGTAGATCTTAAACATTCTCATCACAAGAAAACAAGTTATATGAGGTGATGGATGTTAAACTTACTGCAATAATTATTTCACCTATGTACATATATCAAATCCTTATGTTGTGTATTTTACAATAATGTTATAGATCAATTATATCTTAATAAAACTGGAAAAAAATAGTAGAGAACATCTATAGGTTCTCAGCACCAAATAAGAGCAGCTATTTTTCTTTATCTTATATAAGCTAGACATATATTCTAATGAAATCACACCTTTCCTATCCAAACTCGTCACTCAAATTTTCCACTAAATCATTCTTTTTAGCATTAAATTATTATGTGATACATCTCAATTTAGAATTAAAAAAACCCTACCTTTCTGTTCAACTATACTCTATGTTTCTTTGTTTCACCTTTCAGAAAACTTCACAAAAAAGTTGCCAATATTTGCTCTCAATTTCTGTTCTCCAACTTTTTACTATTTCGGTCTATGCGGTTTTCATTCCTACTCCATTTCAACAACTCTTGTCTAGGTTGCCTTTTTGTCATTCCTGTACCATAGGCTACAGTTGATAACTCCCTTCAATTTATTCATTTGACTTTCAGGACCAACTTTCTCCTGTTTAAATTGATTTTTTTCTCTAATATTTTCTTTTCCTATTCCTGACTTCCATACTGTCTATTACCCAGCCCATGCTCCACTCTATCCTTTATCTAGTCAGTAGATGATCTAATTCTTCTTTAGGGGCTTTGGATACTGACAATATCCAACATATGTCCTCACTCTAGCCCTCTTTCATCTGCCAATTTGACTTTTCCATGTGGATATCTAACAGACACTTCAACTTTAAAGTAACTAAAACTCATTTTCCAACCCCTAACCTTTCTTTACAGATTAATTATATACCAGGAAATTATAGTTTACTTTTCTGGTTGCTCAAGCCCTAAGCCTTAGAATTATTGTCTTTGACTCTCATGATCCACATGAATTTATGAAAATATCATATTTGATTCACACTTCAAGTCCTAAGATGAATTCACCCAGTTCTCAGAACTTTCACTGACTTTCCTAATCTAATTTTCCTTCCATTTTGAATTGGTTTCTTATTACTGCTATAACAAATACCATAAACTTATCAGCTTGAAACAATACCATTTTACTATCTTATAGTTCTTCAGTTCAGAAGTCCTAAAATCAAAGTGCCAGAAGGGCTGTATTCCTTCTATAGGCTCTAAGGGAGAATCCCTCTCCAGGTTCTAGAGGCTACCTGTACACCTTGGCTTATGGAATTCTCCTTCCATCTTCAAAGTCAGCATCATGGCATCTTCATCCTTTTCTCTCTGGCTTCTGCTTCCATTGTCACATATTTTCTTGTTGTAACATTTCTGCCTCCCTCTTATAAAGACATTTATGATTATATTAAGCCCTCCTGGATAATTCAACACATTCTGTGCATGCTAAGATCCTTGACTTATTCTCTTTGCATACTCTCTTTGTCCTGTAAGGTAACATATTCACAGGATATTAAGGAGATTAAAACATTGCCCTCTTGGGGGAGGGGCATTATTCTACTACCACGGTCTTTGATCCATAATACTGCAGAGTTCCAAGCTGGCCCCTTGACTCCACTCTTTATTTCTTATACCAAAAGTCAGATTGATTCCTTTAAAACCTGTCAAAACCTGATTTTTAATGGCTAGGAAGACAATATTTAAAGATATGAGCTCTCTTTAAACTAGTCAAGTGGAACTCAGTGCAGTTCCACTTGAGTCCCTCAATTTTTTCATAGAAGTTGAAGAGCTGATTATACAACTAATATAGAGGTGTAAGGATCAATGAATATGTAATGTAATTTTGGAGAAAAAGAATAAGAATGAGTAATACTACCTTAATGGACTTCAAGGTTTTATTATAAAAGAGTAGTAATTAAGATATTAGGGCCTGGTTTGTGGAGTAGATAGGTAGACTAAGCACAAAAGAAAGTTTATAAAGACACTCACACATATATAGAAATTTGATGTGGTATTATAGATCAGAGGAAAAATGGTGAACTTAATATTTGTTTCTTGGATGTTGGTTATGCATAATGAATAGTTAAACTCCTTTAAACCATGAACAAAGATTTCCATCAATTTAGAAGTAAATAGAAAAGAAATATCTCATGAACTTGAACAGAGATGTTCTCTTAAACATGGCAAATACACAAAAACCGGCAAACTGTAACAGGAAATATTGATACATTTACCCACATTAAAATTAAATAATTGTGCTCATTAGAGGAATTCATAAAGAATGGAAACACAAGCGAGAAATATGAAGAAGAAACTTGCAACATACTTAATAAAGAAGTAGGATCTTCAATGTATAATTCTATGCACACATAAGGAAAAAACAAACACTCCTACGGAAAAAAATGGTCAAATTATATAAATAGGCTTTCTATAAGAGGGAATATAAATAACAAATCAGTGTATGAAAATATGCCTATTCTAATTAATAATCATAAATATACAATAAAACCACAATATATACCAGTTCAAACCCATTTTATAGGGAAAATTAAATTTTAATTTAATTCATTTTAATAAAATAAATTTAATAAATAAAAAATTTTATTTATTAAAAAATAAAAGTATTGGGATGCCTGGGTGGCTCAGTAGGTTAAGCATCTGAATTCAACTCAGGTCATGACCTCATGGTCCGTGAGTTGCAGCCCCGTGTAGCGTTCTGTGCTGACAGCTCAGAGCCTAGAGCCTGCTTCTGATTTTTTGTCTCCCTCTCTCTCTGCCCCTCTCCTGCTCACACTCTCTCTCTCTCTCAAAAATGAGTAAACATTAAAAAAAATAAAAGTATTGGTGACAATGTGAAGTAAGGAGGTCTCTTCCATACTGCTTGTGAGGGTATAAGTTGATAGAAATAATTTGGAAAAGAGATTGTCCTAAAGCAGTGAAGTGAAGATGCACATATGACACACTATGAAATCAACAATTCCAACCCACCTTTCCTACATTGGAGAAGGGCTTGGCAAACTATGTTCCTCCTAAATCCACCTGCCTCTTTGTAAATAAAATTTTATTAAGATATAGCCATGTCCATTCATTTGCCTGTTATTTAGGGTTGCTTTTGCATGACCATGGTATAACTGACTAGTTGTGGCAGAGATCATATACCCTCAAAGCCTAAAACAATTACTGTCTGGCACTTTGTAGGAAGTTTGCCAACTTTGTTCTATATGAACTACTGAATATATGCTCCAAGAGATGTGAACTGGAATATTCATAGGTGCATTGTTATAAATAATACAAAACTGGAAACAACTCTAGTATAAACCAGAAGAGTGCATACATAATTTTATATTCTAAAGATGATACAAAACAAAGCACAGAAAATGAGTATCCTCATGCATTCCTCCATAGGTATGAATCCCGGACAATGTTGACTGACCAAAGCAAGTTACAGAAGAATACGTAACAGTATGACTCTATTTATGTGAAGGTTAACAGACATGTCAAACTAACCAATATATTGTCTCAGGATATCTAATTATGCTGCAAATCTTCAAAGAAAAGTAAAAGAGTAACACAAAATGTAGAGGACACTGGTTTCTGGTGGTGAAAGATGAGTATCGTAATAACTAGAATGGACACATAGATGACTTAAAAAATTCTTGTAATGTTCGACTTCATAGATTGTGTTTCATGGCTATTTATTTCTTAACGTTCGCATACTGTATGCTTATGATGTTTGTATGTTACATTCATATTGCATTTTTTAAGTAATCATGGTATACATATATGAAGTTATATTTTCCCAAACTAAACATCTTATGAAATTGGTTTCATGGAATAAAGCTACCTTCCATGGAGTATTTTACACTGTGCTAGCAGTGTTCTGAGTGATTTAAATACTTTATTTCTTTGTCCTCACAGTAGCCCTTTGTGGTATGTGTAATTAAATCCCCATTTTATAGTTGAAGAAAGTTCTCATGCTTTTATTGAAGATATCTATCATCTATGTGTCTATCACCTACCTATCTATCTATCTATCTATCTATCTATCTATCTATCTATCATCTATGTATCATCTAACTGTCAGTAATAACCTGGGAGAGGTTATTAATAGGTATTATACATTCAGTATTTGTCATGTACTCCACATACACCATCTTATTTGATTCCACAAACACCACCATATCATTGGTATTATTGCTCCTTTACAGTTGAGGAAATGGGATCAGAAACTTAAATAACTTGTTCAAAAAAAATTGTCCTTTATTCTTCAGTAAATGCTCTGTGTTTTCTGAATGCCGTGGTTATAGTCTATAATGGGAAAGCACCATGAAAACAGCTATACAAGCAGCACTGTAGCAGTGTTCTCTAATGTACAGCCTCACAGCAGAGACTAGAGATAAAACAAAACAACAACAACAAAAATAGATGGCAGCTGGATGTACACATACTTGTTATAACTTCAGCTAAAATAGGACAACTTTACAGAAGACAGAAGCAATATGTTAACAAACTGAAATAATAATTTTGGTTGATGTGTACAATTTAATGTTAGTCCTTCCTTGTTTGGGATTGTATATTAGTAATTATATGAATCAATAATTAATGTTAATTTCTGGAAATACTTAAGATAAAGCTCTAGAAAGGAAGCCCATATGAATTTCATACTTTCTGGAAGACATTGCCTATTAACTTTTTTCTAGTGGTCTCTTGACCAAGTAATTTTTTTTTAAAGATTTTAAGTAATCTCCACACCCAAATTGAGACTTGAACCCACACCCCTGAGATCAAGCTGCATGCTCCAACAACTGAGCCAGCCATGTGCCCCTAATACAAGTAAATTTTAAAGACTTTTTCTAATTTTTCTGTAGTATTATTTTCCCATCCTGCTTTGAATTCATTGCTAATCGCAGAGGTTTCCTTGGATAGGTCATTACATTTTCTGTCTTATTTACTTAGAGCCTATGAATGTCCATTGGTTCTCTAAAACATTTTCACAAATTTCTCTTAATTTACCTACTCTTCATTTAGTGTTTTAAATATATTAAAATTAGTTTTAGGGGTTCCTGGGTCAATCAATTGGTTAAAGGTCTGACTCTTGATTTTGGCTTGGGTCATGATCCCAGGGTCATGGGATCAAGTCCCTCATTGGGCTCTGAGCTGAGTGTGGAGCCTGTTTGGGATTCTCTCTCTCTCCCCACCCTGCCCCTCTCCCACACTTGTGTGCTCTCTTTCCAAAATTAAAAAAAAATTCTCTTTGTATCTTAAAAATTTCTCTGATTCTGAATAGAGAAAAATAATTACCATGACCCCATCTTGAAAAAATTTTCATATTACAGATATTTGTGATAAATAGTGTAATTTTACTTTTTACTAAAGAAACATTTTTCTTGATCTTTATGAATCAATCCTGGTTTTCTTTTATGCATTTCAAAATATGTATTTATACTCCCTTTAGAAAAAGAAAGAGCCATTTTTTTCATTTATTTTCTTGCCATATTTTTACAAGAATTATACATTTGGAAAGTAGCATCTACTCATTAAATATTTTAAATATGCAGAAAAGTATCCAAAATGTAAAAAGTACCAGTGCAATTTCCATCCATATTTTAAAATATTAGTACTTTCCCATGTTTTTTTAAGAATATAGACAATAAAAAGTAGCATATAGAGGACTAGGTCATTATCCCTTCCATTTTTTTTATTATTTCCCACCTGACAATACTAATTTCTCTGTATCCATCTCAAGAATGTGTTTGTGCATTTAATATATGTATCTATATTTAGAGCAATATGTTATATTTCTTTGTCTGTTGTTAAGGCATATGATCCATTAGTAATGTTTTTCATGGATTCTCTCACCACCAGTGAAGTAGTGTTTTTATTTTGCTTATATGTATATTGTATACAGTAAGTATATATTATATATTATAAATCTTTTAATTATTTTATAAATTCAATAAGACTTTATTATTTTAATTTTATGCAAAATCATCATATAGAAGTCTTTTTTTTAATTTAAGGTAGTAATTGGTAAGAATTTATTTTTTACTTTTGTTTATTTATTTATATGTTTTTATAACTTTTAAAACGAAACTTCTTTTATATTCTGCTCTGATAAAAAAAAATTTGGGGGGCACCTGGGTGGCTAAGTCAGTTGAGCGTCTTACTTTGACTCAAGTCATGATCTCACAGTTCGTGAGTTCGAGCCCCGTGTCAGGCTCTGTGCTGGTAGCTCAGAGCCTGGAGCCTGCTTCCGATTCTGTGTCTCCCTCTCTCTGCCCCTTCCCCGCTCATGCTCTGTCTCTCAAAAATGAATAAATGTTAAAAAAAATTCAAAAAACAATCTATTTTTAAATCTTTTTTATTTTGGCTATGTGGTGATTTTGTGGCTCCATACACATTTTAGAATATAATTCCATTGGAAATTTGATAGGGATTATACTGAATCCGTAGGTTGCTTTGGGTAGCATGGATAGTTTAACAATATTAATTCTTTTGGTCCATGAGTATTAAATGTCTATTTTTTGTTTGTTTTCAGTTTTCTTCACCAGTACATTATAGTTTTGGGGTATGGGTTTTTATCTCCTTAGTTAAATTTATTTCTAGGTATTTTATTCTTTTTGTTGGAATTATAAATAAAATTGTTTTCTTAATTTCTTTTTGATATTACATTACTAGTTTATAAAAAAAATAACAGATCTTGGTATACTGATTTTGTATTATGTAATTCTACGGGGTTCATTTATTAGTTCTAACAGTTTTTAGGTAAAGTACTTAGTTTTCTATATATTATGTTGTCATCTACAAATAGTGATGGTTTTATTTTTTCCTTACCAGTTTGGATGCCTTTTATTTATTTTTTTCTTGCCTAATTGCTCTGTCTAGGATTCCTAATACTATGTTGAATAAAAGTGTGGTAAGAGTGGGTAGGCATCCTTCTTGTTCTTCATCTTAGAGGAAAAGTTATCAGCTTTTGACTATTTACTATAATGTTAGCTGTGTTCTTGTCATTTATGGCATTTAATGTGTGGGGTTTGTTTCATCTATACCCACTTTGTTGGATGGTTTTATCATAAATAGATGCTGAATTTTGTTAATATTTTTTTCTGTATCTATTGAGATAACCATATGCTTTTTATTTTTCATTTCATTAATGTGGTGTATCATATTGATTAATATGTGGATGTTGAACCATCCTTGCATCCCTGGAATAAATCTCACTTAATTATGGTATATGATCCTTTTAATGTATTTTTGAATTCATTTTGCTAATGAGGTATAATTGAAATTCAATAAAATTTACCAATTTTGAGTATACAGTTCAATAAGATTGACAAATATATATTATGTAACCACCACCACAATTGTGATGTAGAGAAGTTTCTTTACCTTATAGAATTCTCAATACCTCTTTAGATTTGGTCCTGTCCTCTGTCTATTCAACTACTGATTAGCTTTTTGCAATATAGTTTTTGTTATTTAAGAATTGCATATAAATGTCATGAAATATTATATAGTCTTTTGTGCCTTCCTTCTTTCACTTTTTATAATGCTTTTGGAATTCATCTGTTGTGTTGCGTGTATCACAGGCTTACTTCCCAATTGCTGATACATTTGAAATTAAGATTGTGTGCCTGTGGCACCTGGGTGGCTCAGTCAGTTAAGTGTCTGACTCTTGGTTTTGGCTCAGGTCATGATCTAGCAGGTTGTGTGATTGAGTCCTGCGTTGGGATTTGCACTGAGTATGGAGCCAGATTGGGATTCTCTCTGTCTCCCCTCTCTCTGCCCCTCCCCCACTCTCTTTCTTTCTCAAAATAAATAAGCATTAAAAAACAAAACAAACAAACAAAAAAACCCATGTGTTCCTAATGTCCATGCATTTCTTGTTGTAGTTGAGGTAGCATTTCTGTGGTGGAATTACAGAAGTTACATGTGAGGTCTCCAGAGGCCAATATTGCTATACTAGGAATTATTTCCAGAGGCCCATTGTAAAGCCCATGCCTCAAGTTCCTCATTCCCTATTTTAAACACATTTTCCTTAAATGTCAATGCTTTGTATTCATGGAAGTGAACCCTGAGTAGTGTAATTACCATGCTCTTTCTGCTTGGAGTATGAAATTTACATTGGTGGAGAAATGAACTGCCATAATAAATTTATCTGTTATACAGTTCATTGGATTTGGTGCCAAAGGAAACTTCATGTTGAAGTGTGTCCAGATTTTCTTACACATAAAAGACTCGGATAAGATAAGGAAGGCCACCAGGGAACATTTGTCATGACATTTTTCACCAGAGTCCTTGATATCTGTTCACTGCTGGGCTAATGTATTATTAAATTTTATTGTACTTACAATGTTTTCTTTGTAATTATTCTTGGTAACTTTAAGTATAGATACTATAATCTTGATAGTTCTAATCACATGTAAGTTTTTGTGTTCATAATATATTTGCATTTTTAAGACACCATTCATTTCCCTGAATTATGATTCATGTTGCTGGCTATAAGTGAAGATGTTCATTTGCTCTATGTCATATTTTTATAATATATTTTATTATAATATATATAGCATAATGCTGTATTATAATATAAACATTATGCTTATAATTTATGATTAATAAATTTACCAATTGACTGGATTTCTTTTAGTTTGTATTATCTATTCTAAAAGTGTGTTAATTGTCTAGAAGTTTTATTCTGTGAGTTCTTTTGTTTTTCAGTTCCTTGTTGTTGTGATGTTCTCTAAGTTAATTTCATTTTTAGGTGCCATGTTGGGTTAAAATAGGGGCAGTATAATCTTCCATATCAAGTTTAACAAAAGCAGACAGAAAAGCAACATTTCTTAACACATATATTGACTACTTATTGCCTCAACTATTAATTAGATCATCAGTGCATCACCGAGCAAATCACTGGGGTAGGGGAATGCAAGGTATTGTTCAGTGCTAATTATGTGGCCCCCCCTCAGGGATTAAAGAGGGACACCTGAGTGGCTCAGTTGGTTGGGTGTCTAACTCTTGATTTCAGCTTAGGTCATGATCTCACATTTGGTGGGTTTGAGTCCCACATTAGTCTCTGTGCTGACAGTGGGGGCCTGCTTGGGATTCTCTTTGTTTCTCTCTTTGCCCCTCCCCCATTCACAATCTCTGTTTTTTTCTCAAAATAAATAAAGATTAAAAAAAAAAGTATGCTTGTCAAGGGAGTCTTTAGCAGAATGCAGAATGAATGGTAGGAGGTAACACAATAGGTAACTACCACATTGCCTAATATAAAAATACTTTTAAGCCCCTTCTGACTTATTTTTTTTTCTGTTGTGAATGAATAGCACTTTCTTCATGACATAAATACAAATGACATTATTTGTACTTTGTAGTGTCTGATGCAAATACAAATGATGTTATTTGCACTTTGTCCATAGTGTCTATTTCCAGTGTCTATTTCACACCCCTACCAGCTTTAAATATATATATTACTGGCAAACTTGTTAAGAATCCCAGAAGGGAGTAAGTACTTTTTTTTTCTTTCTTTTTTTAATATGAAATTTATTGTCAAATTGGTTTCCATACAACACCCAGTGCTCATCCCAACAGGTGCCCTCCTCAATGCCCATCACCCACCCTCCCCTCCCTCCCACCCCCCATCAACCCTCAGTTTATTCTCAGTTTTTAAGAGTCACTTACGGTTTGGCTCTCTCCCTCTCTAACTTTCTTTTCCTTGCCCTTCCCCATGGTCTTCTATTAAGTTTCTCAGGATCCACATAAAAGTGAAAACATAGGGTATCTGTCTTTCTCTGCCTGACTTATTTTACCTAGCATAACACTCTCCAGTTCTATCCACGTTGCTACAAAGGGCCATATTTCATTCTTTCTCATTGCCAAGAAGTATTCCTTTGTGTATATTTTTTTTTATTTTTTTTTTATTATATGAAATTTATTGTCAAATTGGTTTCCATACAACACCCAATGCTCATCCCAAAAGGTGCCCTCCTCAATACCCATCCCCCACCCTCTCCTCCCTCCCACCCCCCATCAACCCTCAGTTTGTTCTCAGTTTTTAACAGTCTCTTATGCTTTGGCTCTCTCCCACTCTAACCTCTTTTTTTTTTTTTTTTCCTTTTTTCCTCCCCCTCCCCCATGGGTTCCTGTTAAGTTTCTCAGGATCCACATAAGAGTGAAACCATATGGTATCTGTCTTTCTCTGTATGGCTTATTTCACTTAGCATCACACTCTCCAGTTCCATCCACGTTGCTACAAAAGGCCATATTTCATTTTTTCTCATTGCCACGTAGTATTCCATTGTGTATATAAACCACAATTTCTTTATCCATTCATCAATTGATGGACATTTAGGCTCTTTCCATAATATGGCTATTGTTGAGAGTGCTGCTATGAACATTGGGGTACAGGTGCCCCTATGCATCAGTACTCCTGTATCCCTTGGATAAATTCCTAGCAGTGCTATTGCTGGGTCATAGGGTAGGTCTATTTTGAATTTTCTGAGAAACCTCCACACTGCTTTCCAGAGCGGCTGCACCAATTTGCATTCCCACCAACAGTGCAAGAGGGTTCCCGTTTCTCCACATCCTCTCCAGCATCTATAGTCTCCTGATTTGTTCATTTTGGCCACTCTGACTGGCGTGAGGTGATACCTGAGTGTGGTTTTGATTTGTATTTCCCTGATAAGGAGCGACGCTGAACATCTTTTCATGTGCCTGTTGGCCATCCGGATGTCTTCTTTAGAGAAGTGTCTATTCATGTTTTCTGCCCATTTCTTCACTGGGTTATTTGTTTTTTGGGTGTGGAGTTTGGTGAGCTCTTTATAGATTTTGGATACTAGCCCTTTGTCCGATATGTCATTTGCGAATATCTTTTCCCATTCCGTTGGTTGCCTTTTAGTTTTGTTGGTGGTTTCCTTTGCTGTGCAGAAGCTTTTTATCTTCATAAGGTCCCAGTAATTCACTTTTGCTTTTAATTCCCTTGCCTTTGGGGATGTGTCGAGTAAGAGATTGCTACGGCTGAGGTCAGAGAGGTCTTTTCCTGCTTTCTCCTCTAAGGTTTTGATGGTTTCCTGTCTCACATTCAGGTCCTTTATCCGTTTTGAGTTTATTTTTGTGAATGGTGTGAGAAAGTGGTCTAGTTTCAACCTTCTGCATGTTGCTGTCCAGTTCTCCCAGCACCATTTGTTAAAGAGGCTGTCTTTTTTCCATTGGATGTTCTTTCCTGCTTTGTCAAAGACGAGTTGGCCATACGTTTGTGGGTCTAGTTCTGGGGTTTCTATTCTATTCCATTGGTCTATGTGTCTGTTTTTGTGCCAATACCATGCTGTCTTGATGATGACAGCTTTGTAGTAGAGGCTAAAGTCTGGGATTGTGATGCCTCCTGCTTTGGTCTTCTTCTTCAAAATTCCTTTGGCTATTCGGGGCCTTTTGTGGTTCCATATGAATTTTAGGATTGTTTGTTCTAGTTTCGAGAAGAATGCTGGTGCAATTTTGATGGGGATTGCATTGAATGTGTAGATAGCTTTGGGTAGTATTGACATTTTGACAATATTTATTTTTCCAATCCATGAGCAGGGAATGTCTTTCCATTTCTTTAAATCTTCTTCAATTTCCTTCATCAGCTTTCTATAGTTTTCAGCATACAGATACTTTACACTTTGGTTAGATTTATTCCTAGGTATTTTATGCTTCTTGGTGCAATTGTGAATGGGATCAGTTTCTTTATTTGTCTTTCTGTTGCTTCATTGTTAGTGTATAAGAATGCAACTGATTTCTGTACATTGATTTTGTATCCTGCAACTTTGCTGAATTCATGTATCAGTTCTAGCAGACTTTTGGTGGAGTCTATCGGATTTTCCATGTATAATATCATGTCATCTGCAAAAAGCGAAAGCTTGATTTCATCTTTGCCAATTTTGATGCCTTTGATTTCCTTTTGTTGTCTGATTGCTGATGCTAGAACTTCCAGCACTATGTTAAACAACAGCGGTGAGAGTGGGCATCCCTGTCGTGTTCCTGATCTCAGGGAAAAAGCTCTCAGTTTTTCCCCGTTGAGGATGATGTTAGCTGTGGGCTTTTCATAAATATCTTTTATGATCTTTAAGTATGTTCCTTCTATCCCGACTTTCTCAAGGGTTTTTATTAAGAAAGGGTGCTGGATTTTGTCAAAGGCCTTTTCTGCATCGATTGACAGGATCATATGGTTCTTCTCTTTTTTTTTTTGTTAATGTGATGTATCACGTTGATTGATTTGCGAATGTTGAACCAGCCCTGCATCCCAGGAATGAATCCCACTTGATCATGGTGAATAATTCTTTTTATATGCCGTTGGATTCGATTTGCTAGTATCTTATTGAGAATTTTTGCATCCCTATTCATCAGGGATATTGGACTGTAGTTCTCTTTTGTTACTGGGTCTCTGTCTGGTTTAGGAATCAAAGTAATACTGGCTTCATAGAATGAGTCTGGAAGTTTTCCTTCCCTTTCTATTTCTTGGAATAGCTTGAGAAGGATAGGTATTATCTCTGCTTTAAACGTCTGGTAGAACTCCCCTGGGAAGCCATCTGGTCCTGGACTCTTATTTGTTGGGAGATTTTTGATAACCGATTCAGTTTCTTCACTGGTTATGGGTCTGTTCAAGCTTTCTATTTCCTCCTGATTGAGTTTTGGAAGAGTGTGGGTGTTCAGGAATTTGTCCATTTCTTCCAGGTTGTCCAATTTGTTGGCATATAATTTTTCATAGTATTCCCTGATAATTGTTTGTATCTCTGAGGGATTGGTTGTAATAATTCCATTTTCATTCATGATTTTATCTATTTGGGTCATCTCCCTTTTCTTTTTGAGAAGCCTGTCTAGAGGTTTGTCAATTTTGTTTATTTTTTCAAAAAACCAACTCTTGGTTTCGTTGATCTGCTCTACAGTTTTTTTAGATTTTATATTGTTTATTTCTGCTCTGATCTTTATTATTTCTCTTCTTCTGCTGGGTTTGGGGTGTCTTTGCTGTTCTGCTTCTATTTCCTTTAGGTGTGCTATTAGATTTTGAATTTGGGATTTTTCTTGTTTCTTGAGATAGGCCTGGATTGCGATGTATTTTCCTCTCAGGACTGCCTTCGCTGCGTCCCAAAGTGTTTGGATTGTTGTATTTTCATTTTCGTTTGTTTCCATATATTTTTTAATTTCTTCTCTAATTGCCTGGTTGACCCACTCATTCGTTAGTAGGGTGTTCTTTAACATCCATGCTTTTGGAGGTTTTCCAGACTTTTTCCTGTGGTTGATTTCAAGCTTCATAGCATTGTGGTCTGAAAGTATGCATGGTATAATTTCAATTCTTGTGAACTTATGAAGGGCTGTTTTGTGACCCAGTATATGATCTATCTTGGAGAATGTTCCATGTGCACTCGAGAAGAAAGTATATTCTGTTGCTTTGGGATGCAGAGTTCTAAATATATCTGTCAAGTCCATCTGATCCAATGTCTCATTCAGGGCCCTTGTTTCTTTATTGACCGTGTGTCTAGATGATCTATCCATTTCTGTAAGTGGGGTGTTAAAGTCCCCTGCAATTACCACATTCTTCTCAATAAGGTTGCTTATGTTTATGAGTAGTTGTTTTATATAATTGGGGGCTCCGGTATTCGGCGCATAGACATTTATAATTGTTAGCTCTTCCTGATGGATAGACCCTGTAACTATTATATAATGTCCTTCTTCATCTCTTGTTACAGCCTTTAATTTAAAGTCTAGTTTGTCTGATATAAGTATGGCTACTCCAGCTTTCTTTTGGCTTCCAGTAGCATGATAAATAGTTCTCCATCCCCTCACTCTCAATCTAAAGGTGTCCTCAGGTCTAAAATGAGTCTCTTGTAGACAGCAAATAGATGGGTCTTGTTTTTTTATCCATTCTGATACCCTATGTCTTTTGGTTGGCGCATTTAATCCATTTACATTCAGTGTTATTTTAGAAAGATACGGGTTTAGAGTCATTGTGATGTCTGTATGTTTTATGCTTGTAGTGATGTCTCTGGTACTTTGTCTCACAGGGTCCCCCTTAGGATCTCTAGTAGGGCTGGTTTAGTGGTGACAAATTCCTTCAGTTTTTGTTTGTTTGGGAAGACCTTTATCTCTCCTTCTATTCTAAATGACAGACTTGCTGGATAAAGGATTCTCGGCTGCATATTTTTTCTGTCTAGCACACTGAAAATCTCGTGCCAATTCTTTCTGGCCTGCCATGTTTCAAAAGAGAGATCAGTCACGAGTCTTATAGGTCTCCCTTTATATGTGAGGGCACGTTTACCCCTTGCTGCTTTCAGAATTTTCTCTTTATCCTTGTATTTTGCCAGTTTCACTATGATATGTCGTGCAGAAGATCTATTCAAGTTACGTCTGAAGGGAGTTCTCTGTGCCTCTTGGATTTCAATGCCTTTTTCCTTCCCCAGTTCAGGGAAGTTCTCAGCTATTATTTCTTCAAGTACACCTTCAGCACCTTTCCTCTCTCTTCCTCCTCTGGGATACCAATTATGCGTATATTATTTCTTTTTAGTGTATCACTTAGTTCTCTAATTTTCCCCTCATACTCCTGGATTTTTTTATCTCTCTTTTTCTCAGCTTCCTCTTTTTCCATAACTTTATCATCTAGTTCACCTATTCTCTCCTCTGCCTCTTCAATCTGAGCCGTGGTGGTTTCCATTTTGTTTTGCATTTCATTTAAAGCGTTTTTCAGCTCCTCGTGACTGTTCCTTAGTCCCTTGATCTCTGTAGCAAGAGATTCTCTGCTGTCCTCTATACTGTTTTCAAGCCCAGCGATTAATTTTATGACTGTTATTCTAAATTCACTTTCTGTTATATTATTTAAATCCTTTTTGATCAGCTCATTAGCTGTTGTTATTTCCTGGAGATTCTTCTGAGGGGAATTCTTCCGCTTGGTCATTTTGGATAGTCCCTGGCGTGGTGAGGACCTGCAGGGCACTTCCCCTGTGCTGTGGTGTATAACTGGAGTTGGTGGGCGGAGTCGCAGTCAGACCTGGTGTCTGCCCCCGGCCCACCGCTGGGGCCACAGTCAGACTGGTGTGTGCCTTCTCTTCCCCTCTCCTAGGGGCGGGATTCACTGTGGGGTGGCGTGGCCCGTCTGGGCTACTTGCACACTGCCAGGCTTGTGGTGCTGGGGATCTGGCGTATTAGCTAGGGTGGGTAGGTAAGGTGCACAGGGGCAGGAGGGGCAGGCTTAGCTCGCTTCTCCTTAGGTGATCCACTTCAGGAGGGGCCCTGTAGCAGCGTGAGGGAGTCAGATCCGCTGCCGGAGGTTTGGCTCCTCAGCAGAAGCACAGAGTTGGGTGTTTGCACGGAGCGAGGAAGTTCCCTGGCAGGAACTGGTTCTCTTTGGGATTTTGGCTGGGGGATGGGCGGGGGAGATGGCGCTGGCGAGCGCCTTTGTTCCCCACCAAACTGAGCTCTGTCGTCCGGGGGCTCAGCAGCTCTCCCTCCCTTTGTCCTCCAGCCTTCCCGCTTTCTGAGCAGAGCTGTTAACTTATGACCTCCCAGAAGCTAAGTTGCGCTTGCTGTCAGAACACAGTCCATCAGGCCCCTCCGCTTTTGCCAGCCAGACTCGGGAGCTCTGCTTGGCCGGTGAGCCGCCCCTCCGCCCCGGCTCCCTCCCGCCAGTCCGTGGAGCGCGCACCGCCTTGCCGCCCTTCCTACCCTCTTCCGTGGGCCTCTCGTCTGCGCTTGGCTCTGGAGACTCCGTTCTGCTAATCCTCTGGCGTTTTTCTGGGTTATTTAGGCAGGTGTAGGTGGAATCTAAGTGATCAGCAGGACGCGCGGTGAGCCCAGCATCCTACGCCGCCATCTTCCCTCCTCCCTCTCCTTTGTGTATATAAACCACAATTTCTTTACCCATTCATTAGTTGATGGACATTTAGGCTCTTTCCATAATTTGGCTATTGTTGAGATTGCTGCTATAAAGATTGGGGTACAAGTACCCCTACGCATCAGCACTCCTGTATCCCTTGGGTAAAATCCTAGCAGTGCTATTTCTGGGTCATAGGGTAGATCTATTTTTAATTTTTTTGAGGAAACTCCACACTGGTGGTGCAGCCAACGCCGCTGCACCAGTTTGCATTCCCACCAGCAGTGCAACAGGGTTCCCATTTCTCCACATCCTCACAAGCATCTATAGTCTCCTGATTTGTTCATTTTTAGCTGCTCTGACTGGCGTGAGGTGGTATCTGAGTGTGGTTTTGATTTGTATTTCCCTGATGTGGAGTGACGTGGGGCATCTTTTCATGTACCTCGTTGCCATCTGGATGTCTTCTTTAGAGAAGTGTCTTTTCATGTTTTCTGCCCATTTCTTCACTGGGTTATTTGTTTTTCAGGTGTGGAATTTAGTGACTTCTTTATAGATTTTGGATACTAACCCTTTGTCTGATATGTCATTTTGAAATATCTTTTCCCATTCCGTTGGCTGCCTTTTAGTTTTGTTGATTGTTTCCTTTGCAGTGCAGAAACTTTTTATCTTCATGAGGTTCCAATAGTTCATTTTTGCTTTTAATTCTCTTGCCTTCGGAGATGTATGAAGTCAGAAATTGCTGCAGCTGAGGTCAGAGAGGTTTTTTCCTGCTTTCTCCTCTAGGGTTTTGATGGTTTCCTGTCTCACATTTAGGTGAGCAACTTTATCCATTTTGAGTTTATTTTTGTGAATGGTATAAGAAAGTGGTCTAGTTTCATTCTTCTGCATGTTGCTGTCCAGTTTTCCCAGCACCATTTGTTAAAGAGACTGTCTTTTTTCCATTGGATGTTCTTTCCTGCTTTGTCAAAGATGAGTTGGCCATACGTTTGTGGGTCTAGTTCTGGGGTTTCTATTCTATTCCATTGGTCTATGTGTCTGTTTTTGTGTCAATACCATGCTGTCTTGATGATTATAATTTGCAGTAGAGGCTAAAGTCTGGGATTGTGATGCCTCTTGCTTTGGTCTTCTTCTTCAAAATTACTTTGGCTATTCGGGGCCTTTTGTGTCCATACAAGTTTTAGGATTGCTTGTTCTAGCTTCGAGAAGAATGATGGTGCAATTTTGATTGGGATTGCATTGAATGTGTAGATAGCTTTGGGTAGGATTGACATTTTAACAATATTTATTCTTCCAATCTATGAGCACAGAATGTTTTTCCATTTCTTTATGTTATTCAATTTCCTTCATAAGCTTTCTATAGTTTTTAGCATATAGATCCTTTACATCTTTGGTTAGGTTTATTTCTAGGTTATTTTATGATTCTTGGTGCAATTGTGAATGTGAACAGTTCATTATTTGTCTTTCTGTTGCTTCATTATTAGTGTATAAGAATGCAACTGATTTCTGTACATTGATTTTGTATCCTGCGACTTTGGTGAATCATGTATCAGTTCTAGCAGACTTTTGGTGAAGTCTCTCTGGTTTTCCATGTATAATATCAGGTCATCTGCGAAAAGTGAAAGCTTGACTTCATCTTTGCCAATTTTGATGCCTTTGATTTCCTTTTGTTGTCTGATTGCTGATGCTAGAACTTCCAACACTATGTTAAACAACAGTGGTGAGAGTGGACATCCCTGTCGTGTTTCTGATCTCAGGGAGAAAGCTCTCAGTTTTTCCCCATTGAGGATGATATTAGCTGTGGGCTTTTCATAAATATCTTTTATGATGTTTAAGTATGTTCCTTCTGTCCCGACTTTCTTGAAGGTTTTTATTAAGAAAGAATGCTGAATTTTGACAAATGCTTTTTCTGCATTGATTGGCAGGATCATATGGCTCTTTTCTTTTCTTTTATTAATGTGATATATCACATTGATTGATTTGCGAATGTTGAACCAGCCCTGTAGCCCAGGAATGAATCCCACTTGATCATGGTGAATAATTCTTTTTATATGCTGTTGAATTCGTTTTGCTAGTATCTTATTGAGAATTTTTGCATCCATATTCATCAGGGATATTGGCCTGTGGTTCTCTTTTTTTGCTGGGTGTCTGTCTGGTTTAGGAATCAAAGTAATGCTGGCTTCATGGAATGAGTCTGGAAGTTTTCCTTGTCTTTCTCTGTTTTGGAACAGCTTGAGGAGGATAGGTATTATCTCTTCTTTAAATGTCTGGTAGAATTCCCCAGAGAAGCCATCTAGTCCTGGACTCTTATTTGTTCGGAGATTTTTGATAACTAGTTAAGTTTCTTCGTTGGTTATAGGTCTGTTCAAATTTTCTCTTTCTTCCTGTTTGAGTTTTGAAAGTGGGTAGGTGCTTAGGAATTTGCCATTTCTTCCAGGTTGTCCAGTTTGTTGGCATATAATTTTTCATAGTATTCCCTGATAATTGCTTGTATTTCTGAGGGATTGGTTGTAATAATTCCATTTTCATTCATGATTTTATCTATTTGGGTCATCTCCCTTTTCTTTTTGAGAAGCCTGGCTAGAGGTTTATTAATTTTTTTGTTGTTTTGTTTTAAAAATCAACTCTTGATTTCATTGATCTTCTCTACTGTTTTTTTAAGACTCTATATTGTTTATTTCTGCTCTGATCTTTATTATTTCTCTTCTTCTGCTGGGTTTGGGGTATCTTTGCTGTTCTGCTTCTATTTCCTTTAGGTGTGCTGTTAGATTTTGTATTTGGGTTTTTTCTTGTTTCTTGAGATAGACCTGGATTGCAATGTATTTTCCTCTCAGGACTGCCTCGCTGCATCCCAAAGCGTTTGGCTTGTTGCATTTTAATTTTCATTTGTTTCCATATATTTTTTAATTTCTTCTCTAATTGCCTGGTTGACCCACTCATTCGTTAGTAGGGTGTTCTTTAACATCCATGCTTTTGGAGGTTTTCCAGACTTTTTCCTGTGGTTGATTTCAAGTTTCACAGCATTGTGGTCTGAAAGTATGCATGGTATGATCTCAATTCTTGTATACTTATGAAGGGCTGTTTTGTGACCCAGTATGTGATCTGTATTGGAGAATGTTCCATGAGCACTCGAGAAGAAAGTATATTCTGTTGCTTTGGGATGCAGAGTTCTAAATATATCTGTCAAGTCCATCTGATCCAATGTCTCATTCAGGGCCCTTGTTTCTTTATTGACCGTGTGTCTAGATGATCTATCCATTTCTGTAAGTGGGGTGTTAAAGTCCCCTGCAATTACCACATTCTTCTCAATAAGGTTGCTTATGTTTATGAGTAGTTGTTTTATATATTTGGGGGTTCCCGTATTCGGCGCATAGACATTTATAATTGTTAGCTCTTCCTGATGGATAGACCCTGTAATTATTATATAATACCCTTCTTCATCTCTTGTTACATCCTTTAATTTAAAGTCTAGTGTGTCTGATATAAGTATGGCTACTCCAGCTTTCTTTTGACTTCCAGTAGCATGATAGATAGTTCTCCATCCCCTCACTTTCAATCTGAAGGTGTCCTCAGGTCTAAAATGAGTCTCTTGTAGACAGCAAATAGATGGGTCTTGTTTTTTTTTATCCATTCTGATACCCTATTTCTTTTGGTTGGAGCATTTAGTCCATTTACATTCAGTGTTATTATAGAAAGATGTGGGTTTAGAGTCATTGTGATGTCTGTATGTTTCATGCTTGTAGTGATGTCTCTGGTATTTTGTGGTCCTTGCAACATTTCATTCACAGAATCTCCCTTAAGATCTCTTGTAGGGCTGATTTAATGGTGATGAATTCCTTCAGTTTTTGTTTGTTTGGGAAAACTTTTATGTCTCCTATTCTGAATGACAGACTTGCTGGATAAAGGATTCTCGGCTGCATATTTTTTCTGTTCATCACATTGAAGATTTCCTGCCATTCCTTTCTGGCCTGCCAAGTTTCAGTAGATAGGTCTGCCACTACTCTTATGGGTCTACCTTTGTAAGTTAGAGTCTGTTTATCCCTAGCTGCTTTCAGAATTTTCTCTTTATCCTTGTATTTTCCAGTTTCACTATGATGTAGTGCAGAAGATCGATTCAAGTTATGTCTGAAGGGAGTTCTCTGTGCCTCTTGGATTTCAATGCCTTTTTCCTTCCCCAGATCAGAGAAGTTCTCAGCTATGATTTGTTCAAGTACACCTTCAGCCCCTTTCTCTCTTCTTCTTCTGGAATTCCTATGATACAGATATTGTTCCATTTGATTACATCACTTAGTTCTCTAATTTTCCCCTTGTACTCCTGGATTTTTTTATCTCTCTTTTTCTCAGCTTCCCCTTTTGCCATAATTTTATCTTCTAATTCACCTATTCTCTCCTCTGCCTCTTCAATTTGTGCTATGGCCACCTCCATTTTATTTTACACCTCATTTATAGCATTTTTTAGCTCCTCATGACAATTTCTTAGTCCCTTGATCTCTGTAGCAATAGATTCTCTGCTGTCCTCTATGCTTTTTCAAGCCCAGCGATTAATTTTATGACTGTTATTCTAAATTATTGTTCCATTTTATTGCTTAAATCATTTTTGATCAATTAGTTAGCTGTCTGTACTTCCTGGGATTTCTTTTGAGGAGAATTCTTCTGTTTCGTCATTTTGGGTAGTCCCTGTGGTGGCTCAAAACTGCAGGGCACTTCCCCTGTGCTGTCCGGAGTAACTTGTGTTTGTTGTCAGGGCCGCAGTCAGACCCGATGTCTGCCCCCAGACCACTGCTGGGGCCACAGTCAAACTCGTGTGTACCTTATCTTCCCCTCTCCCAGGGGCAGAACTCACTGTGGAGTGGTGTGGCCCCTGTCTCGGCTACTTGCACACTGCCAGGCTTGTGGTGCTACCTCGATGAGATCTGGCGTATAAACTGGGGTGGATCCGCAAAGTGCACAGGGGTGGGAGGGGCATGCTTAGCTCCTTTTGTTGTTGGTGGTCCCCTGTGGGAGGGGCTCTGCAGCACTGGGAGGGAGGCAGACCCATTGGAGGGATGAATCCACAGAAGCATAGCATTGGGCGTTTGCTTGGGGAAGGGAACTGGTTCCCTTTGGAATTTTGGCTGGGGGATGGGAGAGGGAGATGGCACTTGCCAGTGCCTTTGTTCCCCTGCTGAGCTGAGCTCTGTCTTCTGGGGCTCAACAACTCTCCCTCCCAGTGTCTTCTCGCCCTCCCAGCTCTCCAAGAACAGAGCTGCTGACTTTTAACATTCCAGATATTAAGTCCTGCTGGCTGTCAGAACTCACAGAGTCTGGCTCCTCTGCTTTTGCAAGCCAGACTTTGGGGGCTCTGCCTTGCAGGGCGGTCTGCCCCTCCACCACCCGGCTCCCTCCCACCAGTCCGGGTAGCACATACCTCCTCTCTGCCCTTCTTACCCTCTTCCATGGGCATCTTGTCTACCCTTGGCTCCAGAGAGTCCATTCTGCTAGTCTTCTGGCAGTTTTCTGGGTTATTTAGGCAGATGTGGGTGGAATCTAAGTGATCAGGGGGATGAGGTGAGCCCAGCATCCTCCTACGCTGCTATTTTACAGACTTTTTCTTCCTTTTCTTTCCCTTCCTTTCCTAGCCTTGCCTTGCCTTACTTTTTTTGTTTTCCTTTCCTTTCCTTTTTCCTTTCCTTTCCTTCCTTTTTTCTCTTCTCTTTTCTCTTTTCCTTTCTCTTTTTTTGTAAACTTGATTAATGTTAGTTGCATTTAATTAAAAATTCTAATTTTCCCATATTTCCCATTTTAGAGGTAAGGACAATTTTTGTAATTTTAATGAATACATAAATTCACCATTATTTAAACACACAGGAGGGTAAAGAGTAGAAATAAAGTTGGAGATTAATTTAGAGACGTTTGTTACAAGGCAAAGAAAGAGGATTTTGAAACAGACATTCAAATTGAATTCCCAGCTTGTCAAATATCTGGGAAAATAGTAAAGGATAGTAAAGGTTAGTAAAGGTTAAATGTAACACTGCAGGTGAACATGCACTAATTTTAGTCTGACTTATAAATTGATTGTTGTTGCTGTAAAAATCTTAAACATCAGTGATAGGCCTGGTGTGAGTATACATTGAAAACTGTTCTTATAATTTTTAATAATTACCAGATGTCTAATTCTGCTTCATCTGTAATTTCTCATACTCTAATTTAGTGCAATTTTATGACCATAATATGAGTATCATTGCGATTTTATCAAAAATAATAAGCAATTAGACCAATCCAGATTTTGTGATCATTATGGTGTTGTTAATGAATAAAAAGTCTACTTTCACCATATATCCAGATGGTTAATTAATGTGCATAATTAAACACTTTTTCATTACTACTGACTCACTTTTTACAGTTACGTTTAAGTTAATGTCAATATCATCAAGACAGTTGTTCAAAAGGCAAAACCACAGTTGGTTTCATTTATGGTAACACAATCACTTGACTTTATCAACTTTTTATTTCTTGATAGTTAACCTCAAAACTTAATTTTAATTTTATTGTGTGCTTAAAAGTTTACACTTTTAATGCTCTTCTTTTTACATCTAAGTGGGGATTTTTAAGAAGTATGAAATGGACTGTGATCTACAGTGGAAACAATTTTCCACAGCCTCAGGCACCTGGATTTAATAGTTTCTATCTATTCATAGGAAACACTACTCTTCACACACACACACACACACACACACACAATCATCTGCTGTGAAGGTGAGATCATCAGTGCAATGCTGGGCAATAGGCTCTCTGACTGCTCCCCAAAGCTGCATTATTTTGGAGAATTGTGTACTTAGTACTATGCACTGGTTAGTTCCCATGGCTTTGAATAGCTCAAACTACGTTTCAGTTGATTAGATTAGGGACCCAACTGTCCTCATGCCCAAAGGGACACTGCCAAATATTTTAATACTCAGAAGACCATTGGCCTCTCCTGGGGGCACCTGGATGACCATGAGCCAGGATTCCCTGACCAAACTTTGTGAGGCTGTTAGGTCTTTCCAGGTAAAGGAGGTTATAGGACCATTGTGAGAGTCAAGGTACCTGGACTTGTACCTGGGTACAAGGTACCCTCCTGGGATCCCAACCAGCCACTTTCTATCATGCTTTTGTCCATTCCTGCCTCTGTAAGTTTGAGGTTGTTCCAGAATTCAGCAATTACAGAGAGGCTTCTAACTACTTTTCCTCTTCTCTGTCTGAGCAATACTGTCCTCCAGCAAAGCCTTTCACTCAGCTAGGCCTCTTGGCTCAAAAAATCACCATAAGAATTGAAACTAAAGATAATCCAGGAAATAGAACTCACCATAATTGAGGATCTGTGGTGGATATCTATAGCTAAAGCCCAAATGCTGGCTAACATTGACACCATGACCAAAAGTCAAAGTTGTGCATAGGCCATTATGGCTGACTTTTTAGCCGATGGCTCTTCTTTGTTTATATAAACAAGAATTTCTGTCTCACCTGCAGATTTCTTTATTAATGTCATAATCTGGGTAAGAACCCTCTTAACAAAAGTCTTTGGTAACTTAACTGTAAATAGGTATAATTCATGAATCTGCCAGATTTTGTAGCACCCCATTTGCCCACTTCCTGGTGCTTAGGCTGTACCTGTAATCCAGGAACCATCTTCCCTTGGGACAGATGAATCCTCTTTTCTTTCCCAGGACAAGAAGGAGATGAGATTCCTGTTCTCTATGGCCCTTTCCTTCTCCAGTCACAGAGAGCTCATCTTTGATGGGCTCTTTGTGCCTCATTCCTGGAAGCCTATCATCTGCAGTCAGGGCTCACATACTTCCATCAGCATTTGACAAACAACCTACTTTGGCTAGGGTTGAGGGGGAGAGCGCAGGGACCAGTCAGTCCTCTACCTATCCCAGTGACCAAGTCAGGTCACACCACCTCAAGGCTTTATTTTGTCACCCACAAGCCTGGTCTGACTGGTTTTGAGAGCTTGAGAATGAGTTAGGAACCCCAGGTCATGTCTAGCACAGACCCCACACTCACTGGGCACTCATGGGGCAGGGGCAGGAGGAAGTAATCTCTGCAATAGACTCAGACCTTTCATTTACTTATACAGGAGACTTGGACACTTCCAGTCCATTTAAGTGGGACACTTCCAGTCCATTTAAGCATGGGGAATAATGAACAGAACCTTCCAGAAAGGTTAGCCCAGAGAAAAGAGACCTCTTGTGCTCTTTTTCCTTGGAGCATCCTCCTCTGGTTGAAACCATCCGGGCCTTTGATATCTCTTACTACCCAAGGCTCTGATCATGCTCAGCACCAAAATGGAAAAACAGTTAGGACCCCTGTGATAATTTCTAGCCTCATACTTGTTCTCACAGTCATGCCACACAGCCTGTGGATTGTTCCAGAGAAAGTTATTCTGCCTTTCCCTCTTGGAAAAGATACTCAGAAGTAGCTGGTTCACCACATCAAAGAAACTAACAAAAGGGGAGAGCCCAGAGTAGTATGGAGTCTTCTTTGGAGTGCTTAGTTTTTCCAGGCTACCATGAGACTGGCCAGGCTGATGGCCTTCTGCCAGTGTTCCCAAATTCACCTGCAGCTGGAACCCACATTTAATCAGTCACTGATGTGCTTTCTGTGAAAGGCTTGGAACACTCCATCCAAGACCTGTTCTGAACCTCTGTCACTCAGCCTGACAAGGGCCAAACTGCCACTTAAAAACCTTGTGACACCAACCCAGAGCCAACCCAGAGCCAACCCAGAGCTCTCCCCACTAGGAGAGTGGGGACCCCTAGTGGTATACACCCCCTTGAATGTTGACTGTAGTTGTGCAGAAAGGCTTTGCTGTATTCCGAGTACTCACCACTTGGCAAATTCTGTAGCGTATTTATTTTGTTGTGTGAACTCAAGTTTGCTGTTGCGCTCTGTTGCTGGAGAACATCCGGGCTTATTTAAGTGTGGCTTGGAAAGTAACTTTATTCTAAGTAAGTTCCCAACTTTGCTGAGGTTTTGGGTTTATGCTACTTAAAAAATGCAAGTGACAGTGAAGAACAACTATTGTAAGTGGTAGCCCCAGACAGTAGATTGAATTACAGTAGACATTAACAAGAAGTAAACATCCTTGGGATCCCACGTCACTATTTAAAACAAAAACAGAGGTTGGGGTGCCTGGGTGGCTCAGTTGGTTGAGCATCAGACTTCTGCCCAGGTCATGATCTCATGGTTTGTGAGTTCGAGCCCTGAGTCAGGCTCTGTGCTGACAGCTCAGAGCCTGGAGCCTGCTTCAGATCCTGTGTCTTCCTCTCTCTCTCTCTCTCTCTCTCTCTCTCTCCCCTGCTCACACTCTGTCTCTCTGTCAAAAAATAAATAAAACATTAAAAAACAAAACAGGGGCACCTGGGTGGCTCATTCAGTTGGGCATCCAACTTCGACCACAGTTCATGGGTTCAAGCCCCATGTCAGGCTCTGTGCTGACAGCTCAAAGCTTGGAGCCTGCTTCAGATTCTGTGTCTCCCTGTTTCTCTCCTACCCTCTCCACTCGTTCTCTCTCTCTCTCTCTCAAAAGTAAACATAAAAATATTAAAACAAAAACAAAACAAAAAACAGCAGTGACACCTGGATGGCTCAGTAAGTTAAGTGTCTGACTTCAGCTCAGGTCATGATCTGACAGTTTGTGAGTTCAATCCTTGTGTCAGGCTCTGTGCTGACAACTCAGAGCTTGGAGCCTGCTTCAGATTCGGTGTCTCCCTCTCTCTTACCTCCTCTTGCTCACACACATACTCTCTCTCTCTAAAAAATTAATAAACGTTGAAAATTAAAAAAAAAAACATAAAACAAAAAACAACAGAAACAAAATGATGGCCCAGCTTTCTGAATAATGGTCACTTTTTACTACTGGTAGTGACTGCCTTGTTCACCACTGCCTCAGAAGCCACTAACCAACCTCACTGAGGAACCAGGTGTCTGTCAGGCACACTCATCCGTAACAAGGAAGGATATTTGGGATAGTGTAGCCTCTCCAGAGCACTTCTGGCTGGAGCCCACTGGACCCTAAGTTGAATGGACCAAGAGCAGGCAAAGAAATTCTCAAGCAGGCATCTGGAAAAGCCCCAAATGAATGAAAGGCAGGTATGAAATGCCATGTAATATAACTGAAAAACAAAGGGGATGGTTTTTCTGAAAATTTTGACTTGTCACCCAGTTAAATGGTGAACTCATTCCAGACTCAAATAAAGAAATCCTTGCTGGGGATGAAATCTCAGTATCTGTGTTTTGTGGTTGTGGCTGATGTCTATTTGTGCAATTTTATAGGAGCTTCATTTTTAAAAGTCTGCCTTGGTAACTCTGCATGTGAGAATCCCATCCTTGGATCTAAGGTGTTGAAGGTTAAAACAGAGAAAAACCATTTGTGATGCTGAGAACCAAGAGTAACCCTGCACAGAAACTTGGATTAGCCGTTCATGTTTATGAAACACTTACCCAGAAAGCACTTTCTAGCAGAATCTTGAATAAGTAAGTTTTCCATTTAACTGCAGCTCTTCCAAGGAAATAGGAAAGACTGAATTAATAATGCATTTTCTCTTAAGCACCTTTAAAAAATATAAAATATATCTTTAAATTTCAGGAGGAATTTTTTTTAAATGTTTTGTTCATGTTTATTTATTTTTGAGAGAAACAGAGACTGAGCAAACTCGCGGAGGAAACTCACTGACTGTGAGATCATGACCTGGGTTAAAGTAGGACTCTTAACTGAGCCACCCAGGTGCCCCTAGGAGGCATTTCTGATAGAACAGCTTTCTTAGAGTTTTATGAGTATTATTCAGAGATGCCCCTGATCACTTTAATTGACTGATCCTCAATTTTCATGGCCTTATGGGATAGTGGTTCTGGGAACCCATTTTATTTCATTCTTATCCACCAATTACTGAGTAGCAAACAAAACAAAACAAAACTGGGGACTGAGAATTGAAATACTTTGTATTAATTAATACATCAAGTATGATTTCTTGCTATAATATAATAGAAATAGCATATTATTTTGAATGAGGCATACCTGATTTAAAATTCCTGAAAACAATTTATAACCCCTTTCAGTGTTTTATTTTTATAATTTTTTAAAATAAGAAATATATTTTTGTTACATTTTATCATGCATGCTTAGTAACATGCATTTTTAAGAACTATTTTTGTAAGAATAGTGACTCTCTTTAATATAAAATAAATTGATTCTTTAGTTCCAGAATGATCTATTAGTGCCAGTATCTGTGGCATCTTTGATCTGGTTGGTAGTATGAACCAATCTTGCTATTCCAAATCTTTATGTCACTGTTAGGTATAAAATTCAGGTCTTGATTCACTGGGTGATATCTAGAAAGTAACTAGTTGCCAGAGATTCAGGTTCTTGACATAGATGTAACATCTTAATGAGTGGAATGATTAAATCGCTTACGCTTCCTCTGTATCAGTGAGCTGTCTTTTAGTTACAATAACATTGCTTTTCATGCATTATCTTACATGCTTGTCAAAAATATCATAAAATATTGTCATTAGTATAAAATACCTGAAAAATATAAAAATACAAATGCAACTATTTTATTGCTTAGGGGGTACAATAAATTTGTCACTTCTCTCAAATTTGAGGCCACATTGAAAAGAAGCAATTTCCTGAAAATAAAAAATAAAACTAGCAAGTGGATACACAAATTTGATAGATGCTGACATGTGGCAAACTAATATCTTTAAGAGATATTTTGTAAATTAGAGTTGTAAACTGCCAATTACATGGAGAATGCATTCTCCACAAATGATAATTTTATTCTAAGTTTTTAAAGAAAGTCTGGTTAAAATACATGCAAAAAACATGGGCTTTAGAAAAGAGAACTCCCCAGTTAAAAGTTGTGTGACTGTATTTGCAGCCTTGCCCTAAGGGAAGGCACACTCTCTCTGGCAGGCACAAGAATTTTACTTGTAACTTATTTTGGGGTGGCAGGGGACTGCATTGTTTTCCTGTGGCTACTGTAACAAATTATCACAAGCTTTGTGGTGATACTCATTTACTCTTACACATTTATTTATTATCTTAAACACACATTCATTATCTGACAGTTCTGGAGGTCTGAAGTCTGAAATCTGTTTCCCTGGGTTGGAATCAAGATGTCAGGTGGACCATACTCCCTCCATAAAGTCTAAGGAGAGGACTGGTTTATTTGTTCTATTGTTTCGAGAACTGCCTCCCTTTCATTCTTTGGTTTCTGTCCCTTCATCTTCAAAGCTAGCAGTGTAGCCTCTCTAAATCTCTGTCTTCCTGCTGAGGTTGTCACATTGTTTCTCCTGTGTCAAATTCCCCCTGCCTCCTTCCTTGAAAGACATTTCTATGTCCAGGCTCTATACAGATAATCCATATAAGGCTACATTCACAGAGTCCAGGGACTAGACGTGGATGTTCTTGGGGGCTATCATTCAGCCTATCACAGGGGGCAGGGATGTTTCATCTTTATGCAGTAGTCTAAGCATCGCTCATGATCTGTTAAATATATTTGCTCTAATAATGTGCTGTGTAAAATCAAAGGCCATCCTTCCCTTCTCTTTTCATAAATTATTCTCTTGGAAATTTGGAGAACAGAGAGAATGCTGTCTAAAAGAAAAGTGTTTTTGTATTCCAGTTACTTGGAAACGACAGCTTTCCTCACCATTACAAATTGGTAAATTTGCAGCTAGTTTGTTAGTAAATCTCTCACATATTGGTAGCTTTAATTCAGTCTTCAGGGAAAATAAAAATTAAAGAAAGGAGAGTCTCTGTGTTTGCTTTTTGAGTCAAGACTCTGAACTTTTTTTTTTTTTTTTTTTTTTTTTTTTTTTTTTTGCCACATCAGGTCTTGTTTTGTTTTTACCTTGTTGAGAGGTCCTGTCTGAGCTCTAGCAAACATTTCCTTTCAAATATGTAATAGTTAAATAAGGAGGTAACATGATATTTGCATAATTATGAGTAATTTTCCACCATATATTTACCCTGATATTTGGCTATGCAATAAGTCTCTAGACAACGGTTTCCTTCAGAATAAATAATCAGACTGTTAACTAGTTTCCAAAAGGCCACCTAATAAATTTCATTTTCATAAAAAAAAATAAAATAAAACAATACACTACAATATGGCGATGTTACCAAACTTACTCCAAAGTGCTCTTACCTAAATGTATTAATTTGGAGTATGGGAGAGACAAGCAGGTTGAAGGGAGACCATCGTGTAATTAAGGAACGAGTATTGAGGATTCTCAGCTTCTGACACTCAATATCTACTGTGTGAAAATAAGAGACAGCATTTATATAAAACATAAATGGAGTAGCAGCTAAACCACATTAAAAAAATTCTTACACAAATTTTTGGAAGGAGACTAAAAGGCCCCAACTATAAGAAGAACAAGGGTAAAAGAAAAGAATTTGCAAAGGCCACACAATTTATAAGAGGCAGAATTTGGATTTGAATCCAAGTTTTCCTGACACTAAAGGTTGTCCTTATTTTTTTTTTTTTTAATTTTTTAACGTTTATTTATTTTTGAGACAGAGAGAGACAGAGCATGAACAGGGGAGGGGCAGAGAGAGAGGGAAACACAGAATCTGAAACAGGCTCCAGGCTCTGAGCTGTCAGCACAGAGCCCGACGCGGGGCTCAAACTCACGGACCGTGAGATCATGACCTGAGCCGAAGTCGGACGCTTAACTGACCGAGCCACCCAGGTGCCCCTAAAGGTTGTCCTTATAAGCACTGTGCTCTTCTCTCTTACATAAACTTATTACTAGATTGCTGTTAATAATAATGTCCAATAATAATAATCTATTTTCTCTATCATATTTGACCCATTATAAATTTGGAGAGAAATAACATCTACCAATTCGATGGTATACTTCTATTTTTTCCTGCTTTTGTTTGGACTGGGTCTCTCTCTCTCTCTCTCTCTCTCTCTCTTTCTCCTTTTGTACTGGGTGTTTCTTATGATTATATATTTTTTTTTTCTGCATTATTGGTTCATTAGCTTATTGTTTTATTTTCAGAGGTTGCCTAAAGCTTACATATTACAAATTTAACTTTTATTACAGTCTATTTTCAGGTAATGTTATACCACTTCTCACATAATATAAAAAATTTAGGGACATCTGGGTGGCTCAATCCATTAAGCATCTGACTTCAGTTCAGGTCATATCTCACATTTCATGAATTTGAGTCCCACACTGGGCTCTCTGCTGTCACATGGAGTCTGCTTTGGATCCTCTGTCTCTTTCTCTCTCTGCCCACCGATGCTTTCTCTCTCTCTCTCAAAAATAAATAAACATTAAAAAAATGTACAATGAGAGTGTTTGGGTGGCTCAGTTGGTTTAACATCTGATCCTTGATTTGCTTTCAGTCATAATCTCATGATTGGTGAGTTTGAGTCCTGTGTAGGGCTCTGTGTGGACAGTGCAGAGCCTGCTTGGGATTCTCTTTCTCCCTCTCTCTGCCCCTCTCCTGCTCATTCTCTCTCTCTCTCTCTGTCTCAAAAATAAATAAAAATATTTACAACAGACTTTCATTATCTCTGATACGTCCTTTGTACTATTGTTCTCATACATTTTGTTTCTATACTATTTTTGAACTAAACTAAAACTAAACTATTTTTGTTTAGTTAATTAATTATCATTTAAAGAATTTAAAATGAAAAAAATATACTTACCTGAATTTTTATAATTTCTAGTGCTCTTCAAGTCTTTGTATGGATGCCTGTTTTCATCTGGTATATTTCTTCTGCCAGAATAATTTCTTAAACATTTCTTCTAGTACAAGTATACAGGTAATGAACTCTCTTTAACTTTTTTCTACAAAAATATTTATTTTGCCTGACATTTTAGAAAGACATTTTTTCTGAGTTAAAGAATTCCAAGATGACATTTTCCCCAAGGTACCTTAAAGATACAAATGATTCATTTTAAAAATGCTGATTTGAAGGGGCACATGCACCCTGATGTTTATAGCCGCACTATCAACAGTAGCCAAGTTATTGAAAGAGCCCAAATTTCTATTAATTGATGAATGCATAAAGAAGTGGTACACACACACACACACACACACACACACACACACACAACCAGAATATTACTCAGATATCAAGAAGAATGAAATCTTAGGAGTCCGAGTGGCCCAGTTGGTTAAGTGTCTACTCTTGGTATCAGCTCAGGTTGTGATCTTGCAGTTGTGACATTGACCTCTGGGTCAGGCTCTGTGCTGAGCACGGAGCCTGCTTGGGATTCTCTTTCTCCCTCTCTCTGTCCGTCCTGTGCTCATGCTCGCTCGCTCTCTCTCTCTCTCTCTCTCTCTCTCTCTGTGTGTGTCTCAAAAATAAGTAAATACTTTAAAAAAATGAAATCTTGCCATTTGTAATGACATGAATGGAGCTAGAGTGTACTATGCTAAATGAAGTAAGTCAGTCAGGGAAAGACAATACCATGATTTCAATCATATGTGGAATTTAAGAAACAAAACAGATAAACATAGGGGAAGGGGATAAAAAAGAGGGAGGCAAACCATAACAGACTTTTAATGATAGAGAACAAACTGATTGATGGCGGAAAGTTGGGGGGAATTGGCTCAATGATTGATGAGTACTAAGGAGGGCACTTTTTGTGTTGAGCACTGGGGGTTACATGTGAGTGATGAATCCTTAAATTCTCCTGTAAACCAATATTGCACTATTTTTTAACTAGAATTTAATAAAATTTGGAAAAGAAAACTCTTAATGAAATAACATATAACTTTTCCCTAATTAAAACTAACAGCTTGACAGAAGCAGTAACATTCATCAAAGTAATAAGACCAAATTCTCCACTATAACCGCTGTTATTTAATAGTAGGAGAGAGATACTTATCAATATATTTTGGTAAGAAAAATGTTATATTGAATATAATAAATTCAAATCATATTTAATTTCAAAGAATAGCTATAGAAAAGAAAAAATCTTAGACCACAGAGTCAGAAAATTCTGTAATGAATCTATAAATCTTAACGTGATTCCAATATTAAAATTTAAATGAAACAAAGATAATCATAAGTATATATGCAAATAAAAACCTGTTGGATAGCCAGAAAAAGTAAAATCAAATAATGGAGCCAGCACTAAACCTAATAAAAATTATTACATGTTCTTGTAAAAAGAGAAAAAACAGAATATTTTAAAAGATCATAATAATGAAGGTTTTTCTGTGCATAAGAAAAAATTAAAAACCCCAAACATAGAAAATTGTAAAATTAGCTACATGAGGGTAAAAAAAATCCTATGCATAGCCCATATTACAAAGTAAAGCAAAAAGGAACAATATGGGAGAAAGGAACTTCAACACATATTATACATAAGAGTCTCATTTCTTAAAACATAAAACAAAAAGGTGCAAATTTCCAGTTATGAAATAAATAAATAAGTCATGGGGCACCTGGGTGGCTCAGTCAGTTGAGTGTCCAACTTCGGCTCAGGTTATAATCTCTCAGTCAGTGAGTTCGAGCCCCATGTTGGGCTATATGCTGACAGGTCAGAGCCTGGAGCCTGCTTCGGATTCTGTCTCCTTTTCTCTCAGCCCTTCCCCTGCTCACTCTCTGTTGTCTCTCAAAAATGAATAAACCATAACAAAAATTAAGAAAAAATAAAATAACTAAGTCATGAGGATGAAAAGTACAGCGCAGCGAATCTAGTCAATACTATAGTAAGAAGGTTGTACCGTGACAGATGGTAACTACAGTTATGGTGGTGAGCGTTGTGTAATGTGTAGAATTGTGAAATCACAATGCTGTGCACCTGAAACTACTGAACATTGTATATCAACTATATACTTCAACAATAAAAATTTAAAAAACCCAAAACTATATACCATGAAAAAATAAAATGTCTAAAAATTAGTCATAAATAACAACAGTCATAGGAGTAAAGAGTTGTCCAAACTATGCAGAAAAAACATTTTTTGATTATTCACTAGCATTTGGAATTATCAAATTTTCTGATATTTGTCAACCTGATAGTTAAGAAAATATGCTGATCATTGATACTCGTTACATGGAATTTCCCTTCTGTTAATTAACTATTCATAATTTTACTCTTTTTTTTTCTATTGGCAATATGGTTTTCTTTTTGTTTGTCAAAGTCTCTTGCATTTTATGAATATTTATTCTTTATGATTTTTGGTATTGGACATATTGTTTTTCAATTTGTATCTCCTTAACTTTACACATGAAGGCTTTTATTTATTGTGATTATATCCGGACAAAATTTCTGAATTTTGATGTAATAATATTCAAGTCCTTTAGATTTACTGTGATTACTGCTTTATATAGGCTTATTTACAGTCTAACTTTGTGTTATATCAACTCTGTTTTTTAACATTTTCCCTCCTTTCCTGTTTAGTTCAAATGTTTATTTCTTCATTTTTTATTTTTATTTTTAAAAATTTTTTACATGTTTTTATTTATTTTTGAAAGAGTACGAGCAGGGGAGGGGGAGAAAGAGAGGGAGACAGAAGATCTAAAACAGGCTCTGTGCTGGCGGCAGTGAGTCCCATGTGGGGCTCAAACACACAAACCACAAGATCATGACCTGAGCCAAAGTCAAATGCTCAACTGACTGAGCCACCCCGGTGCCCCCAAATGTTTCTTTCTGCTTCCAAATATATGTGTAACATTTATTCTCCTAGAACTCATCCTTGAAATACATTTTAGTGTTTACCCAAACATGTATTTATTTTCCTATCAATATTGTAGGAATATAAGAATCCATAAGTGAGAAAACTAACTCATTAAGTACCATTTTGTCTCCCCCCCCCTTTCTCCCTTCTCCACTCTCCTTCTTGTTAATGCTTATTAAGATAACTAAGTGTTTTTAAATTTATTTGTTAAATATAACTTCTAGTGTCATATATTATCCTCCTTGATGTGGTTCTTTCTTGTAGGACTTCACATCTAGGCCTTTATGTGGTGAACTTTTGGAAGGCTTTTTTTTTCTCCTTCCTGAAACTAGATGGAGAATTTGCATTTTGAGGTTTCAGTTTTCAACACCTGTAAATATGATTCCATTTTACTGTTGCACCAAGTGTAATTTATAATGTCAAACTGATTCTTTTTTTTTCTGACTAGCTAATTTATTTTTTTCTCCTGGCACTTTCTTTTTTTTTCCCCTGATGATTTAAAATTTCATGAATACAAGTTTAGAGTAGAATTGTCCTGGCGCTTTATGATCCCATAGGTTTGACAACATTTTTTCATTCTGAGAAATTTCTCAGTATTTTTTCTTAAAGATATTGCCTTATTACTCTTTATTTCTAGGAAATCTATGATATATGTATTGGCAATTATAGTTCCAACTTCCATATCTCTTTTTTCTTCTAATGTTTCTTCTGCTCTTCCTAATACCTCTGAGAAAGTGATTCTGCCTAATCTTGCAGGTCAGTAACTCATCCGTCTCTTTTAAATCTAGAACTCAGCACATCTGTTGTGTTCTCTATATTAACTATTGCTTTTCATTACTAATACTGTCTGGTTTTTATGATTTCACATGCCTCTTTATTGCATATATTAATTCTGCCTCATCTGATCTAGCTTTTCTTTCTCTTTCTGTTGCAGTACATTAAATATCTTATTTTCCTGTGAGTTCCTGTATTTGGAGCTGTATTCATAGTGGTTCATGAGGTGTACCACAGAGGATCAGCTAAAGGCAGATACTAGCTTGTAACTTGTGTGATGATTTTGAGGTGGGGATGAACAGTATCCTAGAATAGTGCCTATAGGATTACAATCTGTACCTTTGCTATTCTCCTTACTTAAGATCACCTAGTTTTCAGGATACAGACAAATAGGGGAGGACAATAATCTGAGGGACTAGGAAGGTTAATCCAGGTTAGCCATGGATGCTGCCTATATATTAGCCTAGGGATCCTGGTGGTGCTGAGTTGACCATTATTTTTCTGTCTTTCTGTGTCCAGTAGGCAAGAGATAAAATGATACACTAAAAAAAAAATACTCATTTTCATGCTCTACCCAGATGTACTTCACTTTAAGCTAATGTTTTCCTTTCAGTCTGTTACCCCAAAACTATTTTACAGTTTTCTCATAGCTTTTATGTTAATGTGATATATCCTTTGACTTATTTCTGCTTTCTGCAATATCTTTGAGACTGAGTTGAGAAGAGGAATTCAGCACCCCAAGCCAGTTGTCATCTTCAGAGGAACATGAAATGCTCTAGAAAAATAATCTTACACAGATATCTAAGGTTGAAAATGCTATTTATTAACTAATACATTTTTATAACTTTCTTATTTTCTATTTCACAAATATGAAAGATTACATTCTGTAATTTTGCATTTCATCTTATTTTTAAGATCCCATTCTTTTCCATTTTTATTTCCTTTCTTCTGTTTTTAATATTCTTTTAATTATTAGGGCTTGTGATTGTTAATTTTACATAAACTTGGCTACGGCATACTGCCCAGTTGTTTGGTCAGATGCTACTCCAGATGTTGCTGTGAATGTATTTTTGGATGTGACTAACATCTACAATCAGTTGACTTTAAATACAGGAGATTATCCTTAAGAATATAAACCTCATCCAGTCAGTTGAGGCCTTAAGAGCAAAAACTATGGTTCCCTAGAGAAGGAATTTTGCCTCAAAACTGTGATAAAATTCTTCCTTGGATTTCTAGTTTGCCAGGCTGCCCTACACATTTCAGAATCTAGACTGCAATCTATATCTATCTATCTATCTATCTATCTATCTATCTATCTATCTATCAATAAAATATAGAAGCTTACATATAAGTTTCTTATAGACATATAGATATATACAGACATATAAATATATAAAGAGATAAAATACATAGATATCACTATACACAGAGGAGATATATAGATAAGATATATAGATATATGTGTAGATATATAGATGAGGTATATACAGATATAGATATCTCTCTATATAGATCTTACCTCTGTGTGTGTGTGTGTGTATATATATGCATATATATATATACATATATATATACATAAACATACACACACATATATATATGTGTGTGTATATATATATATATATATGATCTGGAACCTTATCTATATACAGATAACCTTGGCTGATACAGGGATCTATACTATGATAAAGCACTAGATTGGTTGACAGGACTTAAAAACTATAATCACAAAATCTCTCCTTTTAATATCTCAACTTTCCATTTAGTATTTGTTTTGACTTTGTGAGAATAGAATTCTTAGTAATAAGTATAGTAAAACCTTGGATTGTGAGTAACTTGTTCTGTGAGTATTCCATGAGATGAGCAAACATTTCTAATACATTTTAACTTGATAAATGAGTGATGTCTTGCAGTACGAGTCGTATGTGACACCAAATGTCACATGATCACAGCTGAGCCAATGGTTCTTCTCTCTCTGTTTCTCTCTCTCTCTCTCTCTTGCTGCAGGATTGTGGGTGATCATCTCACATGCTCTGATGCTCAGTCTCAGACCACAGTGTTTGGCAGAGATCCATGATTTTTCAGAACACTGGAACGTGCCCACAACTTGCACTGTTGCATTTTTGTCACTTCAAAGCACCTATGGACAGTCTTTTGCTTTTCCATACAAGAGTAAGCTCAGACCCTTTCTTCTGCTGCCTTATTGTCACTTCCACTACATACAGTACATGACACAAGTTTATTAATACTGTACTGTAGCCAACATCTGTTAGTGATAGTGAAAGTCATGCTACACAATAACTCTCCTCTCTCTTGTCTCCCTCACACCAGCCATGAAGATTTTCAAAGATAAGTGCAGGTTAATTTGTTTTTCTTTACATTTTTATTTTCTTTATTATTTTGTATTTTATTATAGCATCGTAATTTTTATATGAATATTTTTGGGTTGTGGAACAAATCATCTGAGTTTCCATTATTTCTTATGGGGAAATTCGCTTTGATATACAAGTGCTTTGGATTGCAAGCATGGTTCCGGAACAAATTATGCTCACCAACCAAGGTTTTACTGTATGTGGTTCATTTGGGCATCACAAAACTTTTTCTTTAGTTATTGACAGAAGAGAAAAATAAGTATTAAAATATGTTTATTTTACATAAGAGGACTTAATTAAGAAGGTTAAGTAGGAACCAACTTTGAGGTAGTAGATTAAATATTCCTTCAGTCTCCATACAATTTAACCTAACTTTCCTGTCTACATTTTACAAAAAAATGCTTTTGTCTTTACAACTGCATGAGGCTGTTTTGAACACTCACTTTCATGTGTTCCTTGCTACATTTCTTAGCATTCACAAGCTTTATTGCTCCTCCTCCTCCCTGTTAGCTTTTTTCACAGGACTCAAAGTTATCATTATTCTTTTAGCTCTAAAACCTTGTAGGGAAGGAAACATTTTCCTTCACTCTCAAGTTCTTTCAGTTGGACTAAGAAATTTACACAAGACAGAGTACCAGGAGAAAAAAACCCGAAGTTTTATTACATGCACATGGAGGTCCGATAATGACACTGAGGGCTAAAGACATGACCAAGGTGGGCAGTTTCTATACTTTTTTAGACAAAGAGACTATAAATTTGTGAGGACTTGACAGGATAAAGAAAACAGATGTTGGCGAGCTTTAATTAGTAAGGAATTCTAAATGGAACTTGGGCTGAAATAATAGATTAGTAAAAAAGTAACAAGATTTACTTCTACAACTTTCTGCGTTTTAAAGTCCCTGTCGCTAGTAATGGGGGTTTCTTTTTATTTCTTAGTACAGGGAATGTGTTTTTCTTTCTTTCTTTTTTTTTTTTTTTTAATTTTTTTTTTCAATGTTTATTTATTTTTGGGACAGAGAGAGACAGAGCAGGAACGGGGGAGGGGCAGAGAGAGAGGGAGACACAGAATCGGAAACAGGCTCCAGGCTCCGAGCCATCAGCCCAGAGCCTGACCCGGGGCTCGAACTCACGGACCGCGAGATTGTGACCTGGCTGAAGTCGGACGCTTAACCGACTGCGCCACCCAGGCGCCCCGGGAATGTGTTTTTCATATGGGAGATTTTATTTCCTGCTTTCAGAGGACAGAGTAGGGCCTGAATGTCCTTGCAGTGGCTGCTTCTGAGGTGACTTCAATTCAAAATAATCAATATGCCACTGTGGTACACTTTTGGTGACCTGCCCTTGGCCCCTACAACCTCAATCTTTCATTTCCCCTCCTTCCAGTTTCTGCTGCTTAAGTCTGAGTGTTTCCCTACCTCTGGATCCTTGGCCTTTGATCTTTCTACTAATTCTTTCTTTCAGATATTTAATGTTTCTAAGAATTAAAGTATTTTTTTTCTGTTTTGGTGTTTCAAAATCTTTTGTTTTTAGTCCAGAAATATAAAAAGCAATTGTATTTTATAAGAGAGAATATATTGGCTTACTTCATAAAAACCAACCATCAGAGTACTGATAAGGAAGGAGGCTAACAGCTAGCACTAAAGGAAAAGTCTGGAGTGGACTCAGTAGGGCCATCGTGAATGGGATAATACTGGAAGTACAGAGTTAAAGACAAGTGAGAATTTTCACAAGATTGTTCATTATTTGTACAAACGATATTAAAACACCACGCCTCTTTAGAAAAGGAGAGCAGTTGGTGTCAAGAAAACATGAAGTATTGTATTTCTGAATTGGCAAATATGGAACTGCCTTTAGAGAATGAGAAATCATTCATGTGTTTCTAAAATAAAAATATTAATACGTTTCTCATCCAGCATACTTTTAATTTAAAATGCTTATTAAGCCCAAAGCTCATTGTATGTGGGAAAATAAATCCTGTGAATCTTTTACAAGGAAATTGTTGATATAATTTTAAGTGGAGGTGTTAAATTTTGACGATATTAAGCAAAGTGTGTACATAGAAAAGCAATTTAAAATAATCTAAAATAATTTAAATTTTGATGATATTAAGCAAAGTGTGTACATAGAAAAGCAATTTAAAATAATCTAAACAGAGGTATTTTATGTAGATAAGCAATACATATTTTTGTAATGTTTCAAGGAATCCGGGTATATTCATAATAAAATATATGATGATTTAATTATGGGGAGGAATTTAGATGAAAATTTGGACATAGCCCAAGTTTCCCAAATTCCCAAATGTGAATTGGGTGCCAGCCCAAGTTCGAGTTCAAGTGTCTGTGTGTGTGTGTGTGTGTGTGTGTATAACGAATTTTGTAAAGACTGCAGATTTTACTTAAATAATTCATATTTAATAAGACATATTTCTTGTAGTATTTCATACACACTGAAATCAGCATATTATCACTGAATTGTCCTCAGTACAGAATGTGCTACTTTAATAACATGATACAATAAAATAGCTATTTAATTTCAGGGACTTATGCATCTGATTCGATAGTACATTATAAATTAAATAGATAGCAAAAGTTTTCTTCCATGCTTCCAATATAAAAGGAGGCCAAAACATTTGCATAGGAAATATATTAACAGTCATGAAATACTTATCTTCACAGCCAGTTTCAGCAGACAATATTTATTCAATGATGCAGTCAGAATTCAAAAGGAAATTTAGTGACAATTTTATTTAAGAACATTGTCATCTTGGTTATGGAAAAAACAATTGGAACGTTATTTCTGCCAAGGAGATTTAGGAAGCTCAAAGCTGCCAGTTATGCAAATTCATTCCAAACAACAACTCTGACATCATTCAAGGACACGGTGTTTGTAAAGATTTTCTTCTACAGTGACCATCTTTGTAATTGTGCATTTAAAAAGAAAAGTTATAGTTTCAAGCCATTTAACATCAGGAAGAAAATAATGAAATTTAGGGGCAATAATTTTGATGATAACATTGAAGTTGTTATAGAGTTTCATAGAGAAATGCCATTTTCCCCATTATGCACTTTATTTTTCTGGTTTTATTACTTTCACTTGTCTTGGTTAGCAGAATGATGTACCAAACTGGTAATATGTTATTGTTATAGGACAAGTGATAATACTGTACATTTTGGGGTTTGTAAACATCCAATAATAAATGTGTGTTTCTTTTCTCCAAATTAATTCAGAACCATTTGAGAGAGATTCAGGATTTTTAGATTAAGATCCAAAGTTTACCTTTATTATTAAATAGACCTGAGTGAAGGACATGAATTATATATGTGGGAAGAAAACTTGCGACTACTCATCCCTGGTTTGAGCTTAATAATCAACCTTGTTAGGGGCACAATTAGAAAACTCACAGGATTTCCATGTAGGAATAGTCCCATGCATCTTGTGGTCAGGCAGTACCAGAGAATAAAAGACTGAGCAATGCTTTCTCACTAATTTTTTTCATATTACTATATTCACTTTCTGTTGCTCACAAAAATCACCACAGATCTAGCAGCTTAAAACAATACTTGAATATTACCTCACATTTAGATCAGAAGTTCAGGTATGGCTAATATGAGTCTTATGCTTAGGGTATCACATCCACAATATAGATATTGGCCAGTGTGGAGGCTCAGGGTCCTTTTCCAAGCTAATGTGCCCATTGTCAGAGTTCAGTTTCTTTCTGCTATAGAATACATGCAGCTTGCTTATTCAAGACCTGCTGGATAATCTCTCTGATCTGAGCAGAAGCCTAAACAGTATTTTTTTTAACATTTATTTATTTTTGAGAGACAGAGAACAAGCAGGGAAGGGCAGAGAGAAAGGGAGACACAGAATCTGAAGCAGGCTCCAGGCTCTGAGCTGTCAGCATAGAGCCTGATGTGGGGCTCAAACCCAGGAACCAAACTGTGAGATCATGATGCTTAACTGACTGAACCACTCAGGCGCCCCATGTATTTTAAAAACTCATCTGATATGATCAGGCCTACCCAGAATAATTCTTTTTGTTAACTAAAAGTCAAACTGATTTAGGGACTTCACATTTTTTTTTACACTTGCAAAAATGCTTTTACCTTTGCTATATAATGTAACATCATTAGGAAAGTGAATTCTATCACATTCATAGGTTCTTCCTACAAACAAGGAGAGGAGATTATAGAGTGTGTTGTGTTAACACTGGGGGATGGAAATCTTTGAGGTCAACTTAGAATTCTTCCTATCACACTTCCCAAACATAAAATTCACTCTTTCCTGTAAGCAGTTGACACGAGATAAAGAGAGAAGTCAAGAGTTTACCCTAACTAAATTTTTTCACAACAAAACATCAGGCTAGGGGAAAGATTGTCACCAGTAAGGGTCTTGGTTTTACTTTATTTTAAACATTTATTGAATCATATTTCCCTAGTAAAGACATAATCCAAAAGTGTTCAACATATATTTCAAATTTCCCCAATTAGTTCTTGAATTCAAGAGGGATATAATTCGTAATGCTGTATTTTAAAACTGTCATGCGCCTATATTGTAGGTTCAATATAGTTTGAGCTAATGTATACAAATTTCAAACTTTGAAAGAAACTCTCTAAAGCATTGTGTGTCACTTCCAGTTTTACAGATTTCGGATCTCTGGTGTTATTCTCCATCTCTTTGTCTTTGTTTTTTTCATCTCTTCCTGTACGTCAGTAAAAACAATGAACATAAATATTGTAAAATTCCTGTCTGCTAATTACTATATCTAGTACCTATGGATTTACTTCTACTGTCTGCATTTTCTCTTGTCTTTTGGTCATTTGTTCCTACCTTTTGGCAAGCCTAGTAATTTTTTTGAACATCTGTTATTGTTTGAAAAATAGATGTTCTAAATTATACCATCTTCAGTCAAAGAGGGCTTACCCCTTGCTCTGCTAGGAAGATAGAGCAGGTGATCGATGAACTTAATCTAACTATGAACTTGCTGAGTTTGAGATGGGCTAGAGTTGCCATAGTCATATATGTATTTATATGTGTTTTACATTCACTTCTTGGCATGGTCTCCAGTTATTCCCAATGAGAGTGAGATAGTCAGTGAGGTTGGTCCCCTAGTGGGCTCTGAATTTTATAATCTTTGTCTCTTAAGTACAGTGAGACTATGGAAAACTCTGTTCTTTTCAGAAAGTTTTAGCTTACCTTCTTTACCTCTTTTTTTTAAAGTTTTTATTTATTTATCTATTTTGAGAGAGAGAAAGAGAGAGGGAGGAGGGAAGGAGCAGAGAGAGAGGATGAGAGAGAGAATCCTAAGCAGAACCCACACTGTCAGTATGGACCCTGACATGGGGCTCAAACTCATGAACTGTGAGATTGTGACCTGAGCTGAAACCAAGAGTTGGATGCTTAACCAACTGAGCCACCCAGCAGCCCCTCACATTCTTTACTTCTTACCTACATAGTTCATAATTTTGAAAATACTTTGAGAGAAAAATCATCTGTATTATGGCTTTGTTCTGTGACTCTCATTTTTATCAGAACCTTGGTCACTCCCAACTCTATCTTCAGTCATACAACAATACCAAAATATTTGGTGATTTCTCTGACTCTCAACTGTGGTCTTCTTCCCAGGCCCGTTGCCTATAATCTCAGCCTCTTTCCATTTACCTTGAAACAAATATCCTAAACAAAAGTGTCTGCATGAAATCTCCTCACCTCTTGGCAGTCCCCCTCCATGGAAGGTGGGCTTTCTGTCATTATCTCAGAAGCATTTCTGCTGCCTTTAAATAAGAACATGCAAACAAATTAGAAAATAAATAAATTTCTAATTTTCTTTTTTTTTTTAATATATGGAATTTATTGTCAAATTGGTTTCCATACAACACCCAGTGCTCTTCCCAAAAGGTGCCCTCCTCAATACCCATCACCCACCCCCCTCCCTCCCACCACCCATCAACCCTCAGTTTGTTCTCAGTTTTTAAGAGTGTCTTATGCTTTGGCTATCTCCCACTCTAACCTCTTTTTTTTTTTCCTTCCCCTCCCCCATGGGTTTCTGTTAAGTTTCTCAGGATCCACATAAGAGTGAAAACATATGGTATCTGTCTTTTTCTGTATGGCTTATTTCACTTAGCATCACACTCTCCAGTTCCATCCATGTTGCTACAAAGGGCCATATTTCATTCTTTCTCATTGCCACATAGTATTCCATTGTGTATATAAACCACAATTTCTTTATCCATTCATCAGTTGATGGACATTTAGGCTCTTTCCATAATTTGGCTATTGTTGAGAGTGCTGCTGTAAACATTGGGGTACAGGTGCCCCTATGCATCAGTACTCCTGTATCCCTTGGATAAATTCCTAGCAGTGCTATTGCTGGGTCATAGGGTAGGTCAATTTTTAATTTTCTGAGGAACCTCCACACTGCTTTCCAGAGCGGCTGCACCAATTTGCATTCCCACCAACAGTGCAAGAGGGTTCCCGTTTCTCCACATCCTCGCCAGCATCTATAGTCTCCTGATTTGTTCATTTTGGCCACTCTGACTGGCGTGAGGTGATACCTGAGTGTGGTTTTGATTTGTATTTCCCTGATAAGGAGCGACATTGAACATCTTTTCATGTGCCTGTTGGCCATCTGGATGTCTTCTTTGGAGAAGTGTCTATTCATGTTTTCTGCCCATTTCTTCACTGGGTTATTTGTTTTTCGGGTGTGGAGTTTGGTGAGCTCTTTATAGATTTTGGATACTAGCCCTTTGTCCGATATGTCATTTGCAAATATCTTTTCCCATTCCGTTGGTTGCCTTTTAGTTTTGTTGGTTGTTTCCTTTGCTGTGCAGAAGCTTTTTATCTTCATAAGGTCCCAGTAATTCACTTTTGCTTTTAATTCCCTTGCCTTTGGGGATGTGTCGAGTAAGAGATTGCTACGGCTGAGGTCAGAGAGGACTTTTCCTGTTTCTCCTCTAAGGTTTTGATGGTTTCCTGTCTCACATTCAGGTCCTTTATCCATTTTGAGTTTATTTTTGTGAATGGTGTGAGAAAGTGGTCTAGTTTCAACCTTCTGCATGTTGCTGTCCAGTTCTCCCAGCACCATTTGTTAAAGAGGCTGTCTTTTTTCCATTGGATGTTCTTTCCTGCTTTGTCAAAGATGAGTTGGCCATACGTTTGTGGGTCTAGTCTGGGGTTTCTATTCTATTCCATTGGTCTATGTGTCTGTTTTTGTGCCAATACCATGCTGTCTTGATGATGACAGCTTTGTAGTAGAGGCTAAAGTCTGGGATTGTGATGCCTCCTGCTTTGGTCTTCTTTTTCAAAATTCCTTTGGCTATTCGGGGCCTTTTGTGGTTCCATATGAATTTTAGGATTGCTTGTTCTAGTTTCGAGAAGAATGCTGGTGCAATTTTGATGGGGATTGCATTGAATGTGTAGATAGCTTTGGGTAGTATTGACATTTTGACAATATTTATTCTTCCAATCCATGAGCAGGGAATGTCTTTCCATTTCTTTAAATCTTCTTCAATTTCCTTCATAAGCTTTCTATAGTTTTCAGCATACAGATCTTTTACATATTTGGTTAGATTTATTCCTAGGTATATTATGCTTCTTGGTGCAATTGTGAATGGGGTCACTTCTTTATTTGTCTTTCTGTTGCTTCATTGTTAGTGTGTAAGAATGCAACTGATTTCTGTACATTGATTTTGTATCCTGCAACTTTGCTGAATTCATGTATCAGTTCTAGCAGACTTTTGGTGGAGTCTATCGGATTTTCCATGTATAATATCATGTCATCTGCAAAAAGCGAAAGCTTGACTTCATCTTTGCCAATTTTGATGCCTTTGATTTCCTTTTGTTGTCTGATTGCTGATGCTAGAACTTCCACGCTAAACAACAGCGGTGAGAGTGGGCATCCCTGTCGTGTTCCTGATCTCAGGGAAAAAGCTCTCAGTTTTTCCCCGTTGAGGATGATGTTAGCTGTGGGCTTTTCATAAATGGCTTTTATGATCTTTAAGTATGTTCCTTCTCTTCCGACTTTCTCAAGGGTTTTTATTAAGAAAGGGTGCTGGATTTTGTCAAAGGCCTTTTCTGCATCGATTGACAGGATCATATGGTTCTTCTCTTTTTTTTTTTTGTTAATGTGATGTATCATGTTGATTGATTTGCGAATGTTGAACGAGCCCTGCATCCCAGGAATGAATCCCACTTGATCATGGTGAATAATTCTTTTTATATGCCGTTGGATTCGATTTGCTAGTATCTTATTGAGAATTTTTGCATCCATATTCATCAGGGATATTGGCCTGTAGTTCTCTTTTTTAACTGGGTCTCTGTCTTGTTTAGGAATCAAAGTAATCCTGGCATCATAGAATGAGTCTGGAAGTTTTCCTTCCCTTTCTATTTCTTGGAATAGCTTGAGAAGGATAGGTATTATCTCTGCTTTAAACGTCTGGTAGAACTCCCCTGGGAAGCCATCTGGTCCTGGACTCTTATTTGTTGGGAGTTTTTGATAACCGATTCAGTTTCTTTGCTGGTTATGGGTCTGTTCAAGCTTTCTATTTCCTTCTGCTTGAGTTTTGGAAGAGTGTGGGTGTTCAGGAATTTGTCCATTTTTTCCAGGTTGTCCAATTTGTTGGCATATAATTTTTCATAGTATTCCCTGATAATTGTTTGTATCTCTGAGGGATTGGTTGTAATCATTCCATTTTCATTCATGATTTTATCTATTTGGGTCATCTCCCTTTTCTTTTTGAGAAGCCTGGCTAGAGGTTTGTCAATTTTGTTTATTTTTTCAAAAAGCCAACTCTTGGTTTCGTTGATCTGCTCTACAGTTTTTTTAGATTTTATATTGTTTATTTTCTGCTCTGATCTTTATTATTTCTCTTCTTCTGCTGGGTTTAGGCTGCCTTTGCTGTTCTGCTTCTATTTCCTTTAGGTGTGCTGTTAGATTTTGTATTTGGGATTTTTCTTGTTTCTTGAGATAGGCCTGGATTGCAATGTATTTTCCTCTCAGGACTGCCTTCGCCGCGTCCCAAAGCGTTTGGATTGTCGTATTTTCATTTTCGTTTGTTTCCATATATTTTTTAATTTCTTCTCTAATTGCCTGGTTGACCCACTCATTCGTTAGTAGGGTGTTCTTTAACCTCCATGCTCTTGGAGGTTTTCCAGACTTTTTCCTGTGATTGATTTCAAGCTTCAAAGCATTGTGGTCTGAAAGTATGCATGGTATAATTTCAATTCTTGTATACTTATGAAGGGCTGTTTTGTGACCCAGTATATGATCTATCTTGGAGAATGTTCCATGTGCACTCGAGAAGAAAGTATATTCTGTTGCTTTGGGATGCAGAGTTCTAAATATATCTGTCAAGTCCATCTGATCCAATGTCTCATTCAGGGCCCTTGTTTCTTTATTGACTGTGTGTCTAGATGATCCATCCATTTCTGTAAGTGGGGTGTTCAAGTCCCCTGCAATTACCACATTCTTATCAATAAGGTTGCTTATGGTTGTAATTGTTTTATATATTTGGGGGCTCTGGTATTCGGCGCATAGACATTTATAATTGTTAGCTCTTCCTGATGGATAGACCCTGTAATTATTATATAATGCCCTTCTTCATCTCTTGTTACAGCCTTTAAATTTTTTTTTTTTTTTTTTTTTTGGGACAGAGAGAGACAGAGCATGAACGGGGGAGGGGCAGAGAGAGAGGGAGACACAGAATCGGAAACAGGCTCCAGGCTCTGAGCCATCAGCCCAGAGCCCGACGCGGGGCTCCAACTCACGGGCCGCGAGATCGTGACCTGGCTAAAGTCGGACGCTTAACCGACTGCGCCACCCAGGCGCCCCGCCTTTAATTTAAAGTCTAGTTTGTCTGACATAAGTATGGCTACTCCAGCTTTCTTTTGGCTTCCAGTAGCATGATAAATAGTTCTCCATCCCCTCACTCTCAATCTAAAGGTGTCCTCAGGTCTAAAATGAGTCTCTTGTAGGCAGCAAATGGGTCTTGTTTGTTTATCCATTCTGATACCCTATGTCTTTTGGTTGGCGCATTTAATCCATTTACATTCAGCGTTATTATAGAAAGATACAGTTTTAGAGTCATTGTGATGTCTGTATGTTTTATGCTTGTAGTGATGTCTCTGGTACTTTGTCTCACAGGATCCCCCTTAGGATCTCTTGTAGGGCTGGTTTAGTGGTGACAAATTCCTTCAGTTTTTGTTTGTTTGGGAAGACCTTTATCTCTCCTTCTATTCTAAATGACAGACTTGCTGGATAAAGGATTCTCAGCTGCATATTTTTTCTGTTCAATGCATTGAAGATCTCGTGCCAATCCTTTCTGGCCTGCCAAGTTTCAAAAGAGAGATCAGTCACGAGTGTTATAGGTCTCCCTTTATAAGTTAGGGCACGTTTATCCCTTGCTGCTTTCAGAATTTTCTATTTATCCTTGTATTTTGCCAGTTTCACTATGATATGTCGTGCAGAAGATCGATTCAAGTTACGTCTGAAGGGAGTTCTCTGTGCCTCTTGGATTTCAGTGCCTTTTTTCTTCCCCAGTTCAGGGAAGTTCTCAGCTATTATTTCTTCAAGTACCCCTTCAGCACCTTTCCCTCTCTCTTCCTCCTCTGGGATACCAATTATGCGTATATTATTTCTTTTTATTGTATCACTTAGTTCTCTAATTTTCCCCTCATACTCCTGGATTTTTTTATCTCTCTTTTTCTCAGCTTCCTCTTTTTCCATAACTTTATCTTCTAGTTCACCTATTCTCTCCTCTGCCTCTTCAATCCGAGCTGTCGTCGTTTCCATTTTGTTTTGCATTTCGTTTAAAGCGCTTTTCAGCTCCTCGTGACTGTTCCTTAGTCCCTTGATCTCTGTAGCAATAGATTCTCTGCTGTCCTCTATACTGTTTTCAAGCCCAGCGATTAATTTTATGACTATTATTCTAAATTCACTTTCTGTTATATTATTTAAATCTTTTTGATCAGTTCATTAGCTGTTGTTATTTCCTGGAGATTCTTCTGAGGGGAATTCTTCCGCTTGGTCATTTTGGATAGTCCCTGGCGTGGTGAGGACCTGCAGGGCACTTCCCCTGTGCTGTGTTGTATAACTGGAGTTGGTGGGCGGGGCCGCAGTCAGTCCTGATGTATGCCCCCAGCCCACCACTGTGGCCACAGCCAGACTGGTGTGTGCCTTCTCTTCCCCTCTCCTAGGGGCGGGATTCACTGTGGGGTGGCATGGCCCGTCTGGGCTACTTGCACACTGCCAGGCTTGTGGTGCTGGGGATCTGGTGTATTAGCTGGGGTGGGTAGGCAAGGTGCACGGGGGCAGGAGGGGCAGGCTTAGCTCACTTCTCCTTAGGTGATCCACTTCAGGAGGGGCCCTGTGGCAGCGGGAGGGAGTCAGATCCGCTGCTGGGGGTTTGGCTACGCAGAAGCACAGAGTTGGGTGTTTGCCTGGAGCGAGCAAGTTCCCTGGCAGGAACTGGTTCCCTGGGATTTTGGCTGGGGAATGGGTGGGGGAGATGGCGCTGGCGAGCGCCTTTGTTCCCCGCCAAGCTGAGCTCTGTCGTCAGCGGCTCAGCAGCTCTCCCTCCCTTTGTCCTCCAGCCTTCCCGCTTTCTGAGCAGAGCTGTTAACTTATGACCTCCCAGATGCTAAGTCGCGCTTGCTGTCGGAACACAGTCTGTCTGGCCCCTCCGGTTTTGCCAGCCAGACTCGGGGGCTCTGCTTGGCCGGGGAGCCACCCCTCCGCCCCGGCTCCCTCCCGCCAGTCCGTGGAGTGCGCACCGCCTCGCCACCCTTCCTACCCTCTTCCGTGGGCCTCTCGTCTGCGCTTGGCTCTGGAGACTCCGTTCTGCTAGTCCTCTGGCGGTTTTCTGGGTTATTTAGGCAGGTGTAGGTGGAATCTAAGTGATCCGCAGGAAGTGCGGTGAGCCCAGCGTCCTCCTACGCTGCCATCTTCCCTCCTCCTTGAAAGGACTATCCAAATTTCTAATTTTCTAACTTTTCTAGTTAATTTCTATGAAAGAATTGTTTGGCCACAAGCCTTTCTGTCTTAGTGAGAAGCAGGAGTTTCCTGTTAAGCTAGCTTTAAAAAGACCTGAATCTTGGCCTTAAATTAAAAAAAAACAAAAACAAAAACAAAAACAACAGGATCCTGGGAACGCTGCATTTAAAGATGTAAATTCAACTATCAAAGTAAAATAAATGAATGAATTAGATAATTTATTGATCTTGCTTAGATACCTTGCCTTTCTTTTATCACCAATGTCAAAGATTATGTAAAATCTTTGTACAACTAAATCTCTAGATCATATTTTAAAAATCACATCTAGTTGTCTAATTGGTATGCTGTCATGAAATTTTTAAGGAACATTCTCAGTGGTGGGTGAAGAATTTAAAATTTAGAAACACTGTGTAAAATTTTGTATTATCTTCAACATAATGAAGCATTTTTTCTATATCCCTAAAAGCTATTCTTAATTAGTTGTTCAGTCTATAAGTAAAAGGAAAAATTATGACTGATAAGATTAACAGGTTTTCTATACTATCTGAGCATCATGAGTATAATTGAAAAATGAATTTTGGGAAAGCTCAGCCACAGAACTTAACTTTGCATAAAATTAACATACATAGGAACATTTTTCTTTGAAGGAATTCATTCAGAGGTCACCAAGTGTTACATTTAATAACTTTCATTAGAAGGATAATTAGCATTTACCTGGGTTGATGGTAAAATTTACCCTTCCCAGAGCTGTTTCTGGCCCTTTTATTTTTATGTTAGATAAGAGAAACCACATTTTAAACAAAATATCAATTTTGTCATAAATACATAGATAGGTACATACCTTACGGCAGAAAAGAATGATGCCTGAACTAAAGTAATAGCAGTAGGGATAAATATATTATTCCCTCTCATTTTAATCATCCCACATAAAATTCCATATATATTTATTTGTCTTAATGTGCATATATTACTTTCTTACATGCTGACATTCTGATTTGATTTTCTTGAGGCATATAATGTCAGGTCTATGGTTGGGGATGAAAGTGTCCTAATGCCACTTTAGGATTAAGAACAGAGCACCATAACAGCTTTTATATTTCACTGATTATTCTGAAGCAAGTATGTTCTAATGACTAAATGATAATGCTAATTTCAGTTTCTTCAGGGGAACAAAGAGCAATGAGCAATTTTGTCATAAATTAATTTTAGGTCATGACTGCTAGTCCCCAGATAAATTAATTTGCAGAGGTTATGGAAAAAAAGGGAGTAGAAAAATAGTATAAAGTTTAAAGTCTCTGTCAGATGGGCTTTTGTTCCATTTTCTTGCATACTACAGCCTTTATGCAGTATGTGTTGGGAGCTCAAGCTAATACAACTGTCAGGAATCACATTACATTTTAAGAATGCTACTCATTTTTAAAATGTGAATCAATATGAGGATTCTGGAATATAATATTAATAATATTTATTTTACTAGCATACAATTAATATAGTGATAATCCTAAATGGATATATTATTTTTATGTAACCTATTTTTAGCCAGTGTGTAATAAATATTGCATTAAATAACATCATCAATGTTCATCCTACATGTTTTATGACATTATAAATATAGTTAGCAAATTTTGCAAAGAGCAATAATTATGGAAAATATATTTGCTACTTATGGTTAAAGTATTTGTTTTCTCACTGGACTTCTGATAATATGGAAAATTAATGGATAATTGCTCTTGGACTACCATTACTATAGAGATGCACTAATACTGTATGCTGTTGGATATGTATATATATTTTGGTTATTTGAAGATCTATGAACAGTTCAGCCACTTTAAAAATTTTCCACTTCTCCTTTCTAACACATACCATGTGTGCTCAGAAATGTACATCCCCCTGTCAGGAAGTTTGGTATACCGTGTCACATCTTTTCAATGACGTTGACTTTCACATTGTTCTTAAAAACTTATTCATATAAAGTATAAGTAAAAATTGTGAATGAAATCTAAATATATCACCATGGGATATTATATAAAACAACTTTTTTCTTAAAGCTTGATTTTTAAAACAAAGGGATTTGCATTATACATTTAGACAAAGAGTTTGAGAGCAACACACCCTCTTTAAAGACAGAGGGTTTGACCATCATCATAACACACATGTGTCAGACAAGATACTGGATGCAGCAGACATGAAGGTAAAATATTGTTTCTCTAAGAATCCAGTAGTCTTAGGTTTGGGTGGGAAATTTGTGGGAAACTAGATAAAGGCTTATATATGTATAAAACCCAGCTTTAGTGCAAAATGAAAAGTTCTTGCTGGTCAAGAGATATGTGGGTGTATGAAGGACAGCGTATTTTTGCTGTATTACAGAGCATTCTTAGGGAAAAATTCTTAGTAGACCTAGTATTTTAGGTAGTTGTGGAAGAATGGGAGAAAGGGCACTTCAAGCATAGAAAATGGATGAGTAGAAGCAGAGATGTGAGAGGGAGTCTTTTTTCCTTAAGTATGTATGTATGTATGTATGTATGTATGTATGTATTTATTTATTTATTTATTTATTTATTTTGAGAGAGAGAGAGAGAGAGAGAGAGAGAGAGAATGCACGTGAGCAGTGTAGGGGCAGAGAGAAAGGGAGAGAGAGAATCTCCAGCAGGCTCCACTCTGTCAACAGGGAGCCCACCGTGGGGCTCTGTCCCAGCCACAGTGAGATCATGACCTGGGCTGAAATCAAGAATCGGACGCTTAATCAACTGAGCCTCTTAGGCACCCCAAGAGTGAGTCTTAAATGCAGGATAGAAAGTATCCTAAATAAGGATGAAAAGATGAGTTGTGGTCAGGTCGTGAAGGACCTAGAATACAGACAAAGTGTTTTAACATTTTTTAAGCCAAGAGGAATCATTGAAGTGTATAGTATTTGGAATTATGTTTCAAGAGTAATATTCCTTGGGGCTCTGGATGACTCAGTCGGTTGAGAATGCAACTTTTGCTCAAGTCATGATCTCACAGTTTGTGAGTTCAAGCCCCACATTGGGCTCGCTGCTGTCAGTGCAGAGCCCACTTTAGATCCTCTGTCTCCCTCTCTCTGACTCTCCCCCACTCATGCTTTCTGTCTCAAAAATAAATAAACATAAAAAAAAGAATATTCCTTAATAACAGTCCTTGAGAATGTAGTTATAGGTAGGAGAAACATGGTATTGGGAGACCATTGTGAACATTGGAATTTGAAGGCTATTTGTAATAGCTCAGGCAAAAAAGAATGATGCCTGAACCAAAGTAATAGTGGTAGGAATGAAAAGGCAAAGGCCATAGTCAATTAGTTAATAACTTACTTTTGCACAGTACCTACAATTTCTCAGCTTTGCTTAGAAATTTAAATTTACTCATGCTAGATCAAGGAAAAAATATCAAGTATCTTCTATGTTATAGTTTACATCAACTTTGTGTATAATCCTAAAAAAAGACTTCACTTAATCAGACACATTTTGCAGCTGAGGAAACTAAGACCAGAGATGGTGAATGACTTACCCATGGCCAGGGATGGAGCTGCTAGGCAGTGTTCACTGTTCTGTTTTCCTTCCCACTTTTTGCATAGCATATTCAGGTAATTTTCTCAAGTTATTTATATATTTTTCTTAAAGAAACCAATGGTAAAAAGTGTTAACAAAATCTGGTCTTAAAAATGAGTGTTTTTTTCTTTTTTTATCCCATCTATTTAGCAGTGTAACAGGGAGCATTTCTCAGGGAGGTCTGGCTGAGAATGTTGTGACATTTGATACAGCACTTCTGAGAAAATGAAACCTTCCCTTCTAAACACTAAAAATTGGTTAATAAAAATGGGCAATAAAGAGTTAAAAAATGTGAAACTGAAAATCTTATTGAAGGGGGAAAAACCAGGACAAGATCAGGGTCATGAAGCTAAAGAGAAGTGTGGTGCAAAGGAGGAGCACCACTCTGGAGAGATGTGCTGTTGCTCTGAATGGGGAATGATTGGTTAGCTCCAGTCTTTCCTCTCGAAACAAGAGAAAATCTCAATGTGCTTTACTTATTAAAAACGTTTAAAAGAAAAGTATGCTTAAATATCATGATGCTTTTCTAGCTTTACCGATTTTCTATTGAAAAAGGGAAAAGACATGTGGGTGAATGCATACATGTATGTATTTGCACATTTCTTCTTGTCTATTACCTTGTCTTACTCCTCAACGATTATACGTATTTTTTCTTTTTTAATTTTTTAAATGTTTATTTTTGAGAGAGAGAGAGAGAAAGAGAGCGTGAATGGAGAGGAGCAGAGAGAGAGAGAAGGAGACACAGAATCTGAAACAGTCTCCAGGCTCTGAGCTGTCAGTACAGAGCCCGATGTGGGGTCCCAACTCGGGAACGGCGAGATCATGAGCTAGGCCGAGATCATGACCTAGGCTTAAACAACATTTTCTGTTTTGTTGAATATTGACCATATTATTGTGGGTTTGTTTCAGGCTCTCTATTCTGTTCAGTTGATCTGTGTGTCTATTTTTTCCTGCCATACCATGATGTCTTGATTACTACAGCTTTGTAGTATATCTTCATATCTGGGCTTGTCATACCTCCAGTATTGTTTTTCTTTTTGAAGACTGCTTTGGCTATTCAGAGTCTTTTGAGGTTCCACACAAATTTTAGGATTATTTGTTCTAGTTCTGTGAAAAATGCTATTGGTATTTTGATGAGGATTGTATTAAATCTGTAGATTTCTTTGGGTAGTATGGACATTTTAATAATATTTGTTCTTCTGATCCATGAACATGGAATGTCTTTCCATTTGTTTATCTTTAATTGTGTTATCTTTAATTTCTTTCATCAGTGTTTTATACTTTTCAGAGTACAGGTCTCTCTTGGTTAAGAAAGACCTCCTTGGTTAAGTTTATTCCTAAGTATCTTTTGATTTTTGGTGCAATTGTAAATGGGATTGTTTTCTTAATTTCTCTTTCTCCTACCTCATTATTAGTGTGTAGAATTGCAATGGATTTCTGTATATAAATTTTGTACCCTGCAAATTTACTGAAATCATTTATCAGTTCTAGCAGTTTTTTGTTGGAGTCCTTTGGGATTTCTATAGAGAGTATCTGTCACCTGCAAAGAGTGAAAGTTTTACTTCTTTCTTACCATTCTGGATGCTTTTTATTTCCTTTTGTTGTCTAATTCCTATAGCTAGGACTTTCAGTACTATTTTGAATGAAAGTGGTGAAAGCACACATCCTTGTTTTGTTCCTTATCTTTGGGGAAGAGCTTTCATTTTTCCACCATTGAGTATGATGTTAGTTGTGGGTTTTTCATATATGACCTTTGTTATGGTCATGTATGTTCCCTATAAACCTACTTTGTTGAAGGTTTTTATCATGAATGGATCTTGTACTTTGTCAAATGCTTTTTCTGTATCTTTTAAGAGGATCATATGGTTTTTATCCATTCTCTTATTGATGTGATGTGTCATGTTGATGGATTTGCAAATATTGAATCACCTTTGTATCCTGGGAATAAATCCCACTTGATCATGGTGAATGTTTTTTTTGGATTTGGCTTACTAATACTCTGCTGAGGAGTTTTGCATCTGTGTTCACCGGAGATATTGGCCTGTAGTTCTCTTTTTTTGGAGTATATTTATCTGGTTTTGGTATCAAGGTAAGATGACCTCATAGATTAGTCTTCTACTTTTTGAAATAGTTTGAGAAGAAAGGGTATTAACCCTTCTTTAAATGTTTGGTAGAATTCACCTGTGAAGCCTTCTGGTCCTGGAATTTTGTTTGCTGGGAGTTTTTTGATTCTGGATTCAATTTCATTGCTGGTAGTCAGTCTGTTAAGATTTTCTATTTCTTCCTGAGTTTGTTTTTGGAGGTTGTTATGTTTCTAGGAATTTTTCCATTTCTTCCAGGTTGTCCAATTTGTTGGCATATAATTTTTCACAATATACTCTTATTCTTTGTATTTATGTGGTATTGGCTGTTTTATCTCCTCTTTCATTTCTTTTTTTTTTCAATTCCTCTTTCATTTCTGATTTTTTTTATTTGAGCCCTCTATCTCTCTTTTTTAGATGATCTTTTAAAACACTAGCCCCTGATTTCATTGATCTATTCTATTTTTTTTCTTTTTCATTTATTTTTGCTCTTTGTTATTTCCTTCCTACTACTGTTTTTGGGTTTTATTTGTCCTTTTTTCCAGTTCCTTCAGGTGTAAGGTTGGATTGTTTATTTGAGGTTTTTCTTATTTTCTTACCTCTTATTTCTTGAGATAGTCCTGTATTGCTATAAACTTCTCTCTTAGAATAGATTTTGCTACATGCCAAAGATTTGGGACCATTATGTTTTCATTTTTGTTTGTATTCATGCATTTTTTGATGTCCTCTTTGATATCTTTGTTGATCCATATATTGTTTAATAGCATGAGTGACATTGGAGTCACTCCATGTATTTGTGCTCTTTTCTAATTTTTTCTTATTATTGATTTCTAGTTTCACAGTGTTATGGTCAGAACAGATGCATGGCATGACTTCAATATTTTTGAAAGTGTTAAGGTTTGTGACTGGAGAATGTTCCATGTGCACTCGAAAAGAATGTGTATTCTGTTTTAGGATGGAATGTTCTGAATATATCTGTTATATCTATCTGGTCCAATATGTCATTCTAAACCACTATTCCTTGTTGATTTTCTGTTCGGTTGATCTATATATTGATGTAAGTGGGGTGTTAAAATCCCCTACTGTTATTCCATTACTGTTGATTGCTTCCTTTATGTTTGTTATTAGCTGCTTTGTGTATTTGGGTGCTTCTGTGTTAGGTGCATAAATATTTACAGTTGTTTTATCTTCTTGTTGGACTGTTCCCTTTATGATTGTAGAGCATCCTTCTTTGTCTCTTGTTACAGTCTTTGTTTTAAACTATATTTTGTCCAATATAAGTATTTCTACCCTGGCTTTCATTTGCATGGTAAATAGTCTCCATCCCTTCGCTTTCAACCTGCATGTCTTTAGGTCTGAAACGAGTCTCTTATAGGCCACATTATAGATAGGTCTTGCTTTTTTATCCATTCCATCACCCTATGTCTTCTGATTGGAGCATTTAGTCCATTTACATGCAAATTATTGATAGTTGTATACTTATAGCCATTTTGTTACTTTTTTTATGGACTGTTTTGTAGTTCCTCTCTCTGTTTCTTCTCTTGCTCTCTTCTCTCATGGTTGGTTTGCTGGCTTTTTTTAGTGATGTACTTGGATTCCTTTCTCTTTATTTTTTGCATATCTGTTACTGGTTTTTGATTTTTGGTTATCATTAGGTTTATATATAACATCTTGTGCATATAGCAGTTTATATTCAGTTGATGGTCGCTTACACTTGAATCCATTCTAAAAATACTAAATTGTTACTCCTCTCCCCCCCACAATGTTTTAGATATATGTTGTCATACTTTACATTCTTTTACTTTGTGAATTTATTGACTGATTTTTATGGATATGCTTAATTTTGCTACTCCTGTACTTCCTTTTTTTAACTCCTATTTATGGTCTTTCCTTTCACTCAGAGTTCCCTTTAGTATTTCTTATAGGGCTGGTTTTGTGATCATGGATTTCTTTAACTTTTGTTTGTCTGGGAAACTTTAGGTTTCCTTCTATTTAGAATGATACTCTTTTTGGAAAGGATATTCTTGGTTACAGGTTTTTTTCTTTCCGTACTTTGAGTATATCATGCCATTCCCTACCGACGTAAAAAATTAACTCATAGACTTATGGGCTTTCCCTTGTGTGTAACTATTTTTTTTTCCTCTTGCTGATTTAAAATTTTCTATCACTACTTTTTTTTATTTGCCATTTTAATTGCTGTTTCTTGGTGCAGACCTCCTTGAAATGATTTGTTAGGAGCTGTCTCAGCCTCGTGGAACTGGATTTTCATTTCCTTCCTCAGATTCAGGAAGTTTTCAGCTATTATTTCTTCAAATAATTTTTGGCACCTTTTTTTTTCTCCCTTCTTCTTCTTCTTCTTCTTCTTCTTCTTCTTCTTCTTCTTCTCAGATCTCTATAATGTGAATATTAAGCTTGATGATATCATGGAGTTCCCTAAGTCTATTTTCTTTTTTACTATATTTGTTCTTTTCTTACTCAGCTTGATTGCTTTATATTGCTCTGTTCCAGGTCACTGATCCATTCTTCTACTTTCTCTAGTATACAATGTATTCCCTCTGGTGTATTTTTAAATTCAATTATTGAATTTTTTGGTCTCCAATTGGTTCTTTTTTTATGTTTTCAATCTTTGTTGAGGGTCTCACTGAGGTTCTCCACTCTTTTCTCAAGTCCGGTGAGTATCTTTATGACCATTACTTTAAATTTTTTATCAGGCATATTACTTATATTTGTTTCATTTAGCTTTCTTGCTGTGATTTTGTGCTGTTCATTTGAGGCATATTCCTCTATTTCCTCATTTTGTCCAACTCTCTGTGTCTGTTTGTATGTGTTAGGAAAGTCTATTACATCTCATGCTCTTGAAAGTAGTAGTCTTATGAAGGAAGACAAGGTCCTGTAGTACTCTGCAGTGCAATGTTGCCTGTTCATATAAACCTTAGCTTCAGGGATGTCTCCTCTGTATGTTGTGTGGGCCCTACTGTTGTGGTTCAGTCATGTTTGACTTTAGGTTAGTCACCTTCAATGGCTCTCTTTGCCTGTTGTGGGCAGGGTTTGGTCCTCATGTTGTTAGTGGGCCAATGTAGGGACAGCCTGGGCTTGAACTGAGTTAGACCAGGTGTTTTCCAGAGACGCAGTAGCAGTGAACTGCAGGGTGCTTTCCTGTATTGTCCTCTGAGGAGCTTTCATTAGTGGGTGGGTTTGTAGTCAGACCAGCTCTCTGCCCCCAGCTCAGTGTTGGGGCTTTGGTCATACCGTTGTATGTGGCTATACTTTCCTCTTCCCTAGCCATTAGTCATTTTGGCATGGTGCTGGCTCCTGTCAAGGCTGCTTACACACTCTCAAATTTGTGGCACTGCTTAGCATATTGGAGGGGGAAGGTCCACAGGAGATTTCACAGGCAGAGTATGCAATGTTAATGTTTGCCCCGGTCTGTTTTGGGAGGGGACTTGGAGCTGCTTTAGAAAGACTCCTGCCTTATTGCCAGATGTGGAGAGTTAACAGAAGAGTAGCTAGGGCAGAGGATACTGTTAGCAAGTTAGGTGGAAAGTGTTGGTACTGTGCTGGTTCCCTCAGGTGTCCATGTATCCAGACTGGGGAGTGAGGGAGAGAAATGGTGCCCACCAGCTTCTTTGTTTCTGGAGAAGTCTCCTAAAGATCCTTGCCTCTCCTACACACACTCTGAGAATACTAAACAAATCTCTGTCTTGTATACTCCAGGCATTTTTCAAGCTGCTGATTCTATGCTATATCTCAGCAGGGCTGATTGTTGTGTAGTGTCTTTAAGGACGGAGACTCGGTTTCCTTTTGTCCTCTGGCTGTCGCAGAGCCAAGATTGCTGATTTTTAAAGTTCCAGGTGTTAAGCCCCACAAATTGTAAGAACTCCCCAAATTAGGCCCCTCTGGTTTTCAAAGCCAAATATTATGGAGATTCATCTTCTTTATGGGGGTTCCCTGTGCATTAGGTGTTTGTGTGCGAGGATGTGTTTCTCTCCCCTCTCTGTGCTCAAGTCATCAATCCCCATGGATCCATTTACTTCCTCACCATGCCTCCACACTTCCTACCCTTTTTGATGTGGATTCTTCTCTACATTTAGTTGTGCAGAGACTGTTATGTCAGTTTTGGGGTCATTTTCTGGGTTATTTACACTGATGTTGGTATTATCTAGTTGTATCTGTGGGACGAGGTGTGCCTAGGATCTTCCTACTCTGCCATCTTTCCTGGAACCTCTATAGTTAATTGCTTTGATAAGTGATATTTTTTATTTATTTGAGGATAAAAATACATTTGTCATATAGCTCTTTTAAGATTGTTTTATTTTTTAAATAAATTTTATACAGATTTAATTCATCAAATTTTTATTTGCCAGTTATCTTACTGTTAAGTGCATCACATATATCGGGTTGTATTTTGTAGACTCATCTTAAATGTATATTTTTCACCTTCTATGCTTCCTAATGCTACAGTTTTATCCTCACCTTCATATGCTTCTCTAGGCTTCTCTGACCAGAATTAAATTATATTTTTGTATTTATGCTACCCATCTATGGGGACATTGTCAATATTGCAGATTTCGTTGCAAAGGTTTAGCTCAAATTCTAGCCTCTAAGGTCTATTTACTTCACTTAATGCCTTTCCATGTGTGATGGTTAATTGTGTCAGCTTGGCTAGGTTATGGGATGCATTTGTTTGGCCAAACCCAAGTCTAGGTTTTGCTGTAGAAGTGTTTTGTAGATGTGATTAATATTTAAACCCACAGACATTGAGTAAAACAGATTACCCTGTAACTTGGCTGGGCCTCATCACAGGCCTTAGAGGAAAGACTGAGGTCCCCAAGAAAGAGGAAATTGTTTTCAGACTGTCTTCAGACTTGAATTTCAACCTCAGCTCTTCCCTGGTTCTTCAGCCTGCTTTACAGGTTCAGACATGCCATCCTTCATAATTGCATGAACCAGTCCCTTCAAGCCTCTTTCCCTTTCTTTTCCCCACCCCATATATATGTATATGAGGTATATATATATATATATATCTTATCTCCTATTTGCTCTGGTTCTCTAAGGAACCCCGACTAACATCATGTAAGAGGCTTATATTAGCTATAGCCTCATGGGGTGGTCACTTGTACTGTTCAGTTTTCACAGTAAATAATTTTTCAATTTTCTTTTATTATACCCAGTATACTTGCTATAAAGATGGAAGTGATAGTGGGAGCACATCATTTTAAGTAGGCTTCTTTTACTTTTTATCTATGTCGATTTTCAGAATTTTTTTTTTAACATTTATTCATTTTTGAAAGGCAGAGAGAGACAAAGCATGAATGGGGGAGGGGCAGAGAGAGAGGGAGACACAGAAACAGAAGCAGGCTCCAGGCTTTGAGCTGTCAGCACAGAAACCAACGCGGGGCTCGAACTCAGAGACCGCGAGATCATGACCTGAGCCGAAATCGGCCCCTTAACCAACTGAGCCACCCAGGTGTCCCAAATTTTCAGAATTTTTATACCAATCTTTATAAACTACTGCAGAGTGAAAACAATGAAAAATGAAAAAAAAAATTTTCCTCTCTTTCATTTTTAATATATCTGAAGTTTTCCTTATAAATAATTGATATTTATCTTTCTATTTTACTTAAATTACTCTAATTTAATTTAATTTAATATATAATTTAATATTTAGTTGTTCCCATCAATCTTTGCCATAAATAATTTAGCCTGTTGTGGACAAATAATATTTGATTTAAATTCCCAAAATTCATTAAGAGCCTCTCAGAATATTTGTGGGTTATAACAGATCAAGACAATAATCTTTTAAAAAAGAGAAAACACTAGAAGTTAATTTTTGAGGTATTTATGTAGATGTCCTCCAATGTCATTTTGTGTGTGTGTGTGTGTGTGTTGAGCACATTTCTGATTTGATATAAAACTGTAAAAGTCAATCAAAAAATTTTAGTTTGAAAAGTCATTATGTATCATCTTATGTTTATAACATTTCGATGGACAGAAATGTATTGTCAAAATATCTTCACATTTAAATCTGGATCTGTTCCATTTTGCTGTAAAATTCTCACAACGTATTTGCTGAACTGGCTCTGGCATAGAGGCTGCTGCTGTTTGCATTTTCCCGAATTTGTGTCACTGTGATATAAAAGTTTGATTCCTTTATTGTTTTTATTATATGGAATAAATTCAAGGTTATAAGGTTATACTAATAACTGTGTCACTTTCAAGCAGTTACATGTTATATAAATTCTATAGGAGAAAGTAAAAGATGGATTTATAATTCCTGATATGAGAATTATGTACAGCTTGGTGGTTTCGCAGATGTGTGTTTAAATATTCAAGTAACAAAGACGAAAGTGATTAAACAATGTTTTCCTAGATCACATAAAGATTTCTACATATAACAAGTGGAAGTGTTGTGACAGCTTTTATCTTTTGCCATTTTTTTCTTCCACACAACATCAGGAGACATAGCACCAATCACCAAGTGTTTTCGGAAGATGAGATAGCACATAGGTGTATGCGTGTGTTGTAAAAATGCCATCACTGACACACACATCACAGATGTTGCTTCCAACATTTTTCAATGTAGCCCACTGATAGCAAAATAATCAGTGGTCAAAACAAAAGCTGTATTTTTTTGACATGGGCATCCAGTGATAAACCAAGTTTTCTTTGTTATGTTTATGTTGCATATATGCTGAGAATCATTCTAAGGAAAACCTCAGTTCTGCTTTCTTTCCCACTTCATCAATTTTTTCCTTCTATACTATATAATTCAAAATATACAATATGTCAGTAGCCTCTGTTTCTCATATATATGTATTAATATATATATATCTATAATATATATTCTTTATATATTCTATATAATATATAACATATATTATATATAAAACAATACAAACTCTTCTTTTGACCTGACATGCACGTCCATTCCCATCCCATATCTCTGCTACCTTTTGCAATAAAATGCCTGGAAAGAATTCTCTGTACTGCCTGTCTTCAGTTTTTCTCTTTCCTTTTTCTCTTAAACATACTCTAAGAGGCTTTTACCTTCACAATTCCATGCTATCTGCATTTATAAGTATCACTAATGATTTCTGCATTGTTAAATCCAATAAACTGTTTCTAGCTTCATCTCTTTTCTCAACATTTACCTCTGCTTTCTTATAATATACCTTTATCACTTAGCTTCAAGAACATCACACTGTAGTTTTCTTTTTTTTTTTTTTTAATTTTTTTTTCAACGTTTATTTATTTTTGGGACAGAGAGAGACAGAGCATGAACGGGGGAGGGTCAGAGAGAGAGAGAGGGAGACACAGAATCGGAAACAGGCTCCAGGCTCTGAGCCATCAGCCCAGAGCCTGACGCGGGGCTCAAACTCACGGACCGTGAGATCATGACCTGGCTGAAGTCGGACGCTTAACCGACTGCGCCACCCAGGCGCCCCTAGTTTTCTTTATATAAGAGCTGGTTCAGTCTTCTTTGATGCTTCCCACTTGTCTCACTGATTCATCTCTTCTTCCTTGATGACGTTATACAGTTAAACGCCATCTGTATGGTACGATAGCATCTTCAGCCAGGAGGCTTTCTTGATCTGAAGGCTTATTTATACAATTTTTCAGGTGCTGGAAATACAAAGATGGAGAAAGAAATGACCTTATCCTTTAAAACACTTGGTTGGTAAGAGAAGTAATTACTTTGTCAGATGACAAATTTTAAAAAGTCCTAATTATATAAAAACTTAACATGATACGTGTTAATATAAAAAGGTAGGGTAGGCATGTTGACAAAGAGAAGACTTTAGCATGTGGAAGATTGCTACCATACACTTTTAAAAAATATTCTATTGAATGTTGTTTTGCATAATTGTAATTAAAGTGAAATTCTAGATTGATGATATAATTGTTGATTTAACATATATATAGTGTAATTTTGCACTGTAGAGAAGTATACTTTCTGAATGTTGTAGAGGGCTGGTAAAATGTCCATGTATTCTCTATCATTTTTCCCCTACTTTATATCTTTCTGATTGACTTCATACCTTTATAAAGCCTCTTTATATCTTTCTCATCATTTTATTAAGTCACAGAAGAAAAGATGTATATATTTTATATATACATTTACATATTAACACACATACATATTTACATATATATGCATGTTACATAAGAATGTTTCTGCAAACACAGACATACATGTACTCTCTATATGAGTTATTACCAAGTAAATCTATACAAATGCTGGCATAAGAGCAATGAGAGTCAACTGGTTTGTGTCATTATTTTTTTCTATTTCTCTTCTTTCAGTAAATCTATCAGCTGCATGTTAAAAACAATCTCGGATCACATGAATTACTTTATGAAACAAACATCTCAACTCTATAGACAAGTTAAGGGAACAGCTGATACGTAATCTTACTCCAGGATTTTCAGTGCAGCATCATCATCATAAAGCAGGACACTGTCTAACGCAGCTTACGTGTAATCAGCTTTCCACTGTTGCTTCAGCCAAAAGGATGTACATTAAATTTTGTAGGAAAAACATCTTTATTTGAGGAGGAAATTATTTCTAAATGGCTTTGCATTAGGTGAAACAGTATTTTTCATAATCATAATGATATTTTGAAAGGATACCACCAAAAATCTTTGTCTGGTAAAATTATCTGTATCTATATTCTATCATAATTTTAGAAGTCAACATGAGTCAGGTCTCTACTGAAAAATTAATACTGGTATTTTCAAAATTCCAACTTCTAAAAATTTCTGAGAATCCATTAATAGGACCACAAAACATCAGCTAAGGGCTATGTAAATACAAAGCTACAATATAAAGATTGGCAGATTGTCATCTTCTTATGCATTTGTGGTTAACATTTTTACAGAACTTACTGTGTGCTATATAAATACTAACACATTTAATCTTGCTACTAATACTGTGAAGGAGTCATTCTTATTATTTTCATTTTAAAGATAAGAAAACCAAAGCATAGAGAGGCTAAGTAATTTGCCAACGTCATACATCCAATACATAGCTTTCATAGAACTTTATGTCTAATTAAAGTACTAAATACTATGAACAATTCGAAGAGGGGGTCTATCACTGTTACCTCATGTGACTTACAACCTTGCCACATATTCGAGGCAGTTAAAATGTGAAGACCGGACTAGGAGAGAAAGAACATAATTCATGAACGATGAATGACAGAATGGAAAATATAGGAGAAAGGTCATGATACAGAAACAAGAAATCTATTTCATGGCCCAACGTAAAATAACCTTAGTTTGTGGTAAAAACATTGGTTATCAGCTTGCTGTTGTCTTTGGTATAATTTAAATAGCACTAAAGAGTAGAGATTCAAATTCAAATTCTGTTTCTGCCAAGTATTACATGTGTTGTCTAGGACAAATTGTGCTTTTCAGGAGCTGCTCTCTCATTTTTCTAAAGTTCCTTGAAAATCTCAAATTCTATGCAGTGAGATTGTCAAATCGCAGGGTTTGCTTTCAGAGCATATAATTCTATGAATCAGAAGAAGCAAAAATTATATTTTTAATTTGTCCTCATGTGTATCTACTTTGTGGTATAAAGTTCTCATATGACTCACGACAGTGAGTGCACATTTACAGACAGCCTACGTGATTATGAGGTTTTTGTTTTTTTTTTTTTTTTTTAGTGTGTTTCTTTTGTTTTCCCCACTAGTAGTAATATATTTTTACCATCTCTTGTTACTGCCGTGATCCCAATTTTTAAAGTGAAATGTATAGATATACAAATAGCATTTATGCCCTAAGGTATTACTTTTGCCTCTTGTTTGTAAGGGAAAAAAATGACATTTTTAATATTTTTGTCTTTGGACACTTTTTATCTCATGCAAGTTGTTCAGGTTTTTGTGACTGTATAACTTCTATCCTAGTATTTTGTGATTATATTTGTGTTTGCTTTGCCTTTAAAACTTAGAAATTTTCTGCCCATATCAATCAAACATTCCTTTACAGTTTTCATTGCTGTATTCTAACCTTTCTGCTGACTTCATCTTGTCTTATTTTCACATACTTATTATTTTTTTCTAGAGGCAACTTCATTTATTTATGACATAAGATATGTAAGAAAACATATCTTTTGATAACAAAAGAAAATATGACTTAAGAAACAGTACTAGAGTAGACACCATGTATTTAAAAAAAATTATATTGTAGCTTTGTCTTTCTCTTTACCTTCTTCCTGATATTAGCTAACACCTGTGAAAAATCTTAGTTGTCTTCTGTAATTAAAAAATTGAACTGGTTTGTTTTGAATAATATCTTCATATCTGAGTCCAAATACTTCCATTCTTAACTGTAAGGTTGTTTCAAACCACTAAATTTACCCTGTGTTCTAATTTTCTAGAAGAAAACATTGTAATTCATAATCCCTCTTTGATTTCACAATCTTAATGTTTGCAACATTAAGAAGAGATTCTGTCAACTCTCAGAAGGAGATTAAGTTAAAACTGACAAAATGTGATTGAAATTTATGGACAGCATTGTCTATGTTAGAAGTAAAAAAAAAAAAAAAAGCAAAAAAATAGTATTACAGGAGTGCCTGGGTAGCTTAGTCATTTGTGTCTGACTCTTGGTTTGGGCTTAGGTCATCACCTCATGGTTCATGACTTTGAGCCCCGCATAGGGCTCAGCGCTATGCAGAGCCTGCTTGGGGTTCTGTCTCCCTCTCTCTCTGCCCCTCCCCCACTCACTCTCTATCTCTTTCAAAAGTAAATTAATAAGTGTTTTAAAAAAAGAGTATGTAGTATTATAGATATAAATGTTTCAAAGACGATAAAATCATCAACAATTTTAAACATTGCCAAAATATACTATATATTCTTTCTCTCTTTATGTATACACACACACACACACACACACACACACACACAATGTTAAGTACATATATAATTTAATATAAAGTGTAAAATGTATAACATATATATGTACACACACGCACACATATATAGTGCAATATATATGTTCAAGTAGATATCTTGAAGTATTATCCAGCTAAATCCTTTTGCCATGTATAATAGTAATCAAAATTAAATGTGAACAATTTACATGGAGTAGATGATATTATATACTTTATATACTAATACCAAACATATGTGAAAAAGCAAAACATATGTCTTGGAAATAATATTTTTAATCTGGCTTTTTTCTTTCCAACCTAAGGGGAAAAAAACCTTGTACCCCTTTTCTTGAAAAATGAAAGGGAAGTTCATGCTAATAATAATGTATTTTAAAATGTGTTATACTTGTAGGGTAAATCTGACTAGGAACTCCTATAGTACCATTGCTTTCCTTTCCTCAATTTTAAATGAAAAAGTATTTTTTCACTATGGGAAATCATATAGCTGTGTCCTGGGTTCGGAGGTTATAGGGAACCCATTGTACAGCAGAGCACTGCTTTCTGGGCTTGCTGAAAACAGCAGGCTGTGCTTCACTTAACTAGTATATGTATATCTAGAGGTTAGGTCCTGCCTGTGCTCATAAATTCCTTAGACTGTGTATTGCATGCAATATTTTATCCTATGTTAACTTGTTTTTCTGCATGTTTTCAGTACATTCTTACTGGCATGTAGCCCACTGACCTATTGCACATTGTTTCACTGCATGTGTGCTCAGTACATATGGGAGCTGGAGAGCAGCTCAGGGAGACTTCCCTTAGCCTTCTTCTCACCTCTCTTCACTTGCATGGAGTCATGAGTAATCCTTTCTGCTGTCTTCGACTTTGCTGGACAAAGTGGAAAATCAAACCACAGTTTACATTTAAAAACTCACTTCTATTTAAAATATATTAATTTTATCAAAATAATGACTTCATTAAATGTAAACAAATAAAGAAGTCTGAGACTGAAACTTGAACCTTTGCCAAAGGTTCTCATGTGTTTTCTTTCATTGTTTTGAATTTGTAAATACCCTAGAACCCTCAGAGCTTTCAGCGTTATTTAAAGCACTTCAGGGTTAAAGCTATTTACTCCTTACAGTCTGGAAAATAAACTTAGGGGACTTAGGTAGGTCTTTCTGAATATTTCAGCAAGGGCATGATATTTTGCCTGACAATTTATTGAAGAGTGCTAAAACATGGCTTTCAAATTAATTAGGAGACAATTTCGTAAGTATCTAGATTGTTTTTATTTGATCCAAAGAAATAATTCAAATTTGTTTGAGTGTTTCCCAATGTAGAATATATAGAACATAAGGAGATTTAAGTTAGTAGTTCTAACAACTACTACCAATTTGAAGAATTAACCATTTAGCAAATTGAAAACATTTTTGACTTCTGACAGAAAACAAACTTATGGAACATATAATGATGAACATTTTTCCTATGTCAGAAAGTTCTGATTTTGTATCTATTCATAAAAGAACATTTTTTCCTGTGAAGAGAGGGAACCGTTTAACTGATTAAAAGTCGATATAATTCTTCTTTTCCTTGCTTTCTGATGTCTCTCAATAATATGGAAAAACTTTAAAAACTTAATCTATTTTGAGTTTTCGTTTGAGTGTATGATATTATTTAAAAAAATATTTGCCTTTCCTTTTACACTCAAATGTTTTCTCCACTAAATTATCTAAGTAGGGACTTTTATCTTTTGGAAATGAACAAATGAATCAACATCCTTTCAGATCTTAAAGCTATTCCTTCTGGGAATAAAAGTAAAAAGTTGTAATTTTAGACTATTTTAGTACTTAAAATCAGGATGTTTTCACCTGATTACTTGTCTGGCTTTCTTAGATAATTATATGATTGTTACAAAAATAATGTCTAAATTGCTAATGGAAGTAAACATTTGTTGCTACAAATATAATGATTAGGCAACTAATCAGGTTGCAAATAGACTATGTTTGTCATTATTTGCTTTATTCATGTTTTGATCGGAACAAATTAGATAATCTAGAAGAAGCCTTAAAATTGCTTTTACTCCCTCAAGTCTAGAACAGATTTAGCCTTTTGTTTCTTCTGTCTACCATTTTCTACTGTCTCACACAAACACACCAAAGAAGAAACAATATAAGCAGAGAGAAAAAGTCCACAGTCACATAAATAGCCACCAGATACAGCCCAATCCATAAGACAAACCCTCCTAAACCATGTGTTCTTGTGGTTACAGGTATTTTGTACTCTTCATTAATTTATTCAGCATATTTATTCCAAAAATATCAATTGTGCACCTAATATATGCCAGGCACTGTTCTAGACCATTGGGATTTCACAATGAAGAGAACATATGAAGATACTTGCCATTTAGAACTTGGGAGTTATGTTCTGTGTATACCAATATTGTATCTTTAAGGAACTTGGATTTACCTACTTTGTTATGTGCTTTTAAATTCTTTTTTTTTTTCAAGTTTATTTATTTATATTGGGGTGGGGGGCACAGAGAGAGAAGGAGAGAGAGAATCCTAAGCAGGCTCTGTGCTGTCAGCACAGAGCCCAATGTGTGACTCGAACTCATGAACCATGAGATCATGACCTGAAACGAAACCAGGAATTGGAAGCTTAACCAAATGAGCCACCTAGGCTCTCCTTTAAACTCTTTTTTATTAAAATTCTGTACAGCATATAGTTAAAAATTCATCTTCTTGGTATAAGTAAGTTCTTACTCAATATTTTATTCCCGTGAGGCCCTTATTTCTACTACCATATATTTGTCTCTAAATTTACCACCTAAAATCTCTCACTTTTCATTTAGTTATGAACTTTAAATTTTATTATCTGGTCTGTATTTATTATAAGGGAAGTTGTTATACATATAAAACCCATAACACACTGTTGTATATGCATTTATATAAATATAAACATATATGAATCATTCTGAAAAATTCCTATTTACCACCCAACTGAAGACAATGGGTAACTTACAAGTTTAGAAAGCCCACAGTGCGCTCCTTCTCAAATCAACCCTCTTCCTTTACTCATTTTTTTACTCATGCTCCCAACAGACGTTCTAAATGTTCTGTTTCATTTCACTTGCATTTCTTAAATGTATATCACATGTATATTTAAAAACTTACTGTTTAGTTTTTCATGTGTGATCTTTCCAGTCCCAATTTTGAATAGATAGTTTCTGCTGCCAGTTTGTAGTGGCCCCTCTAAAATAACAAGTTTCAATAAATGTGTGTATATATGTCAGTTTTCTGCTTGGTTACACTACTTTTGCCTATTCCTCCACCAATATGAACATTTTTAAGTCTTGTAACTTGGTATGGCATTTCTGTTCACCTTTTTTTTTTTTTTTTTACTTGTTGGCATTATATCAAATCTTTCGATTCAATTCATGAGCATGGTATACTTTTACTCTCTTGGCATCTTTTTTAATGTCCTATAAGAAAACCTTTTTCTTTTTATGAAATGTATTTTATATCGTATTTAAATTTATTCCTATGTACCTTTTGCTGTATCATAAATTCTGTATTTAATTACTTTTTCTTTTTTTAAAAAATTTTTTTAAACGTTTATTTATTTTTGAGACAGAGAGAGACCGAGCATGAATGGGGGAGGGTCAGAGAGAGAGGGAGACACAGAATCTGAAACAAGCTCCAGGCTCTGAGCGGTCAGCACAGAGCCCGACGCAGGGCTCGAACTCATGGACTGCGAGATCATGACCTGAGCTGAAGTCAGAGGCTTAACCGACTGACCCACCCAGGCACCCCTTTAATTACTTTTTCTAATGGATTGTTTTTTATATACAGAAGTGAAGCTTTCTTCTGTATAGTAAAATTACATCCAGAAATTAATCCAATACTTTGGCTGTAGATTATTAAGTGTATTCTATGTAGATAGAAGTTGTGTTTTTCATTTAACATTTTATTTATTGCTATTATTTAAAGATTTTATCCTGCTAGAATTTTCTGTAAAATATTCTGTAAAATATGTTTCCCCATTAGTAACTAAATATGGTTTCTACTACTGATTGGTTAAGTGTGATAAAGATTATGAAGTGATCATTAGATTTACAAAATAAATGTTTACTTATTTTGAGAGAGAGAGAGAGTTGGGGGGAAGGACAGAGAGAAAGAGAGAGAGCATCCCAAGCAGGCTCCATACTGTCAGCGTGGAGCCTGATGTGGGGCTAGAACTCAGGAAATGGGAGATCATGACCTGAGCTGAAATCAAGAGTCAGATGCTTAACTGACTAAGCCACCCAGGTGCCCCGTCAGTTGTTTGTTTATTTTTTTAAGCTTTTAAATATTTGAAGTAATCCAGAAAGTACTCTGTCATCTTCAGTTTATATCAGATACTATAGACATGTTCAATTTGTAAACCAATATGGTCCCGTAAAATCTGGCAACTATTTGATTTCTACATCAAACACACAAAAGAGCTCTTTTCCTGAGGCTTCCAAGATCACAGCATTCAGCATAAGATGCCCTCCTGCATCCTGTAGCAATCCTTCCTTAAGGATGCTATATGAAAATATATACTTGGTCTGTAATCTGTAGAGAATTTCCTTCCTCCTTTTGTAACCCAGCCCAAGGATTATTTCCTTCTTATTTTGGTAACATTTCTAACTCCTACTGGAATGAGCCATTTGTCTTATAAACGCTAAACACATTTCCCCATCCTCCATCTGCTAGGATAATTTGACAACTCCACCTCAATTAATCTAGATTTTCACAAAGAAAGTAAGAGCATTATCTTATGCATACTTGGCAACTGCTTTTTACTGTGTGACATAAAAGCTACCAAAGCAAGGAGAAACGTAGGATATTAGACAACTCGGGAGATGGGTAGGAGAAAATAAATACAGCAGTGATAACAGAAAACAGATTTATATTTTAATATTTTTGTGATCTAAGAAAGCACTGTTTTTTTGAAATAAAGAAAATCACTCTTTTGCTAGTTCTATACTCTGTAATGTCAAATAATTATCTAAGATGTTTATTAATCTGTATTATATAGAGAAGTGCCCTTATAGCTGCTGTAGTTTGTTGTGGGTAAAACATTTTTCATGCGGTTGTTTCAAGAGACTCTCAATAATGTTTTGCATTTCACATATTAGAAACAAACAGTGGTCCTTTTAGATCGTTGAAGCAGGAAGAATGGTGTCAACCTTGGATTATGGAGGATTTCATATTAATCTGCCTTGAGTTAGGGTGATTCAGTTAAAGGTCTTTGGTTGTAAACAGGAGAAACCAACTTCATCTTAATTCAGAAAAATAATTTTCTTAACTTGTAATCCAGTGCTGACATAAGTAAGCATCCTGTTTCACACTTTCCACATTTCTCATGATATTCGGATTATTTGACAGTAGTGGGTAGAATTCCCCTTGGTTATCTCAAAGATCCCGGTGCCACAGTTGATAGATTAATTGTTTTACAACTGCATATTATGGGGTAGTTACTGTCTCATCTCAGTGTTTAAACAGCAGTCTCACTGCTGTTTTCCAATCTTAGTGTGGGTAAATATTTCCAATTACTCCACATTTCCTAGAGGATCTTTTGCTTGTCCCAACTCCTGGAACCCATTTAATGATCATTTGGTATTTTTTGACTGCAAGCAAAACATAATTTGTCTCACCAAACTTGGGGAAAAGGAACCTAGGTATTTCAAAAGCTAAAAACAGGACTGAACAAAGTGGCTCATAAAAGATAGATATTATAGGGGCGCCTGGGTGGCTCAGTCAGTTAAGTGTCCGACTTCAGTTCAGGTCATGATCTCGCGGTTTGTGAGTTCAAGCCCCGTGTAGGGCTCTGTGCTGACAACTGAGAGCCTGGAGACTACTTCAGATTCTGTGTCTCCCCCTCTCTCTGTCCCTCCCATGCTCATGCTCTGTCTCTCAATAATAAATAAATGTTAGAAAAAAGTTTAAAAAAAGATAGAAATTATAGTAGCTCTACTGATCTAGATCAAAGGTCAGCAAACCTTTTTTTTTTTTACAGAGCCAGATAGTAAATATTTTAGGTTTGTGGGCCATTTGGTTACTGTTGCAACTACTCACCTCTGCCATTGTAGTGTGAAATCAGCCATGCACAATATGTAAACAAATTAACCTGGCTATGTTCCAATGAAAAGTATCTATAAAAAAAATAGGAGACTAATTCTTATGCCACAGTTTGCTGACATCTGGTCTACATAGGAGCAGACAATTAATGAATTGTTTTGATCTTCTTTGTGCCTTCTGTCCAAGATTCTAAAGTGCAGGGGAGAGACTGTTAATGCACTCAGTTACTTGCCACTTTTCTGGAGCTAAAAAGATACTGTGATTGACTGTCCCATCAGTAGTGCGTAGATTGCAGAAGGGTGGTAGGAAGACTGGGGTGATATTTCCTATAGAAGAGAGAAGGAATGCTGGTAAGATTGCATTGAATTACATATTTCTACTATAGAGATTCTTGTGGAGGAGATGGGGCACCTGGGTGGCTCAGTCGGTTGGTTAAGAGATTCTTGTAGAGGGGAGCTAGTTTAAGAACTTCCTGAAATGATTAATATAGATGCACACTGTGTACAATTCTTAATGAAATATGTGACAAAATCCTGAACCTTATGTTGATAGATGTTCAAAATTTCGATTTTCAAGCATTTGTGAATGAATATGCTGGTCTGTTACATGTTGCCATTTAGTGTGTGCCTGGGAATGAAATGGATGAGAGCCTGGAGTTATTTAGACAATGAAGAAATCTTACCAATGGCCCAGAGTCTAAATTTCAGTAATTTTATTGCTCTTTTATCCATAATCAACACAGTAAGTTTTATTATCAATCCCCCCAAAAAGATCACAAATATTTTAGCTGTACTTAATTGCATTTTAAGTAGGAAGTTTTGTGTGCCAGAGATATTTGTATATTCAGTAGAGATTTTCAAGTCTTATTAAACTGCTATCCTTGTGGACATGTATACATTGCTTTTAGGCAAGCAAGGGTGAAAACTTTCAAAATGTAATGATTTTTACAGACAAAGGGTCTGTGATATCACATCACTCTTTTGAATTCAGTCGGGATTTTGGATTATCTAAAAAAGCTGTTTCCTATTTAAAGGGTTTTTAATTACAAGGTCTGAACTGGATTGAAAATAGATGCATGGAACATTAAGGGACATAATTATCTATAGCTGACAATTGGTCCAGATGTCAGATGTGCCACACCAATAGCTTTACATACAAAAATGTTTTTAGTTTAAGAGATTGATTTAACTATTTAAAGTAATTCAGACACAAACAGTATTTTCAGATGGCATATAGATGGGCACCACTTGAATTTTGAATAATTTGAAATGTGTGTTTATAGAAAAACACATATGATGCTAGATATATCTATATTAATTATCACTGGCCAAAAAACTATTACATATTGTGTATCTGTGTAAAACTAATATGGTGTATACCTGCAACTAATAGGATATTTTATGTCAATGATACTTTAATAAAAACAAATTAAAAAACCCTAATACCTACATACTTTGTTCTCCCTACTTGATATCTACATGAAGAGATCTAGAATTATCATTTCATGAGTTGAAAAATAGTGAAAAAAAGATAATGTTACCAACTTTAAGAATCCTACAACTATTAATTATTTATAATATTATAACCTCAAGTTGTCATTCATTAAGATTTACAAAAAAGTAAAAAAATTTAACTAGAAGTGTCTTTACCCTCATATATCTTGCTTAGTGTCTTTAAGATCTTGTTAAATGTGTGTGTGTGTGTGTGTGTGTGTGTGTGTGTGTGTGTTCATGTGTATGTCTATTCTGTGCGGTTGGTGGAGAGAAGCAGTTAGTAATTCCTATGATCACTTTCTGGTTTTTAGGGATCTAAATGTCCAATATTAGTTCCAGAAAGTATAGAGGAAATGCCATTACATCATTCAGTCAGTCATTGTTCCAATTATTAATTCATTTATTTATTCATTAATTACAATAACATTACGAACCTATGCAAAAATATGAATAATTATATCAACTCTCAAGGAACTTTTAGTCTCATGGGAGACTGAAATTAAACTCTTTATTTCTTGAAGCTATGATTAATAAAAAAATAATTTCATCTATTTATTCTGTATTTTTTAACAAGTTATGCATTGGCCATCTTTATTTTTATTTATTTTTTAAGTATAATTTATTGTCAGATTGTTTTCCATACAACACCCAGTGCTCATCCCAACAAGTGCCCTCTTCAGTGCCCATCACCCACTTTCCTCTCTCCCCCACCCCCCATCAACCCTCAGTTTGTTCTCTGTATTTAAGAGTCTCTTTTATGGTTTGCCTGCCTCCCTCTCTGTTTGTAACTTTTTCCCCCTCCCCCTCCCCCTCCCCCTTCCCCATGGTCTTCTGTTAAGTTTCTCAAGATCCACATATGAGTGAAAACATATGGTATCTGTATTTTTTTTTTCAGTTTAAAACTTTTATTTTTTTTTCAGAAGAAGGTATCTGTTTTTCTTTGACTGATTTCACTTAGCAAATAACCTCCAGTTCCATCCATGTTGCTGCAAATGGCCAGATTTCATTCTTTCTCATTGCCAAGTAGTATTCCATTGTATATATAAACCACATCTTCTTTATCCATTCATCAGTTGATGGACATTTAGGCTCATTCCATAATTTGACTATTGTTGAAAGTGCTGCATTGGTCATCTCTGAGCAATTGACTACATGGTTGAACAAATGACATTTCATCGGAAATTGCTATCAATTCCATATATATTTTATTTGTTCTTGACAATTCTTACCATTCTGGCTATTTGTTACCTTGTGAAAAAATCCCAAAATTTCATGACATAAAACAACTATTTTGTATGGTCATAAATATTATAGAGCAATCAGAAATTTAGACAGGGCAAAGGGGGAGCCATTTATCTCTGTTCAGTGATTTCTGGGGACTCAGCTAACTGCTTGAAGACTTGAATTGACTCCACACATAGGGTCTGAGCTCATCTGAGGTTTTCACTTATGTTATGATGGTTGATACTTGCTGGTGGTTGATAAGCTGGTGGACTTCAACTGTAATACTTGAAGTGCATGTGGCCTCTCAGTGAGTTGGGGCTTTTTAACAATATAGTAAATGGATTCCCATAGTAGGTGTCCTAAGGGACAGAACTTGACAGAAATTATATTTCCTATTCTAACCTAGTCTTATAAATTATGCCATGTTATTTGTGTTATATTCTATTTGTTCAAGGCAGTTACAAAGAAACCCCTCCCCTCCTCCCCCCCAGTTTCAAGAAAATTGGAAATGCCTCTACCTTTTGCTGGGGCAAAGGCAGATTTTTGGAAGGGCATGTGAGTTTAAAAATATTGTATCCTTTGTTGGAAAACACAATTTGCCAAAGTCCACCATACAGCTACAGTAACTCCTATTTGAATTGATGTTGGTACCAGAGAAGAATCTAAATACAAGACTGTGGTTTTGGAACTAGGTTGCAAGTAAGAAGAAGCTGGAAGGACCTTGAGAAGAGTGTTAGTGAAATCCTAGAGGCTTTAAAGAGACTGTTGGAAAAAGCCTAATTGCCCTCAGCCTAATTGCTGAATACTTAAATGAAAGACAGGTAAATATTATTGGACGTTGGAGAGCCAGGGGTCCGTTGTTAATGAAGTGGAAGAAATTTGGCAACATTGTTGCCTAAAGTAACATTAGAGAAAACGCCCTAATTAACTGATGAACTAGCTAAGGATATTTCTAGAAGAGATTTAAAGGTATGACCTGGGGGCGCCTGGGTGGCACAGTCGGTTAGGCGTCCGACTTCAGCCAGGTCACGATCTCGCGGTCTGTGAGTTCGAGCCCCGCATCAGGCTCTGGGCTGATGGCTCAGAGCCTGGAGCCTGTTTCCGATTCTGTGTCTCTCTCTCTCTCTGCCCCTCCCCCGTTCATGCTCTGTCTCTCTCTGTCCCAAAAATGAATAAACGTTGAAAAAAAAATTAAAAAAGTAAAATAAAATAAAATAAAGGTATGACCTGGCTTTTTCTTGCTGTCTACAGTAAAATGTGAGAAAATAGGAATTAGCTAAAGGAAGAACAGTACAGTATAAGGTACTATGGTTTTCTCATTCAAAAATAAAACTGTTTCTTAGAATGAGACTCCCTAGGTAGCAAGTGCTTCTAAGATTAAGAAATGGCTTCAAGACAAGTGTTAAATATTAGCTTTGTTTTGTTTTGCTTTATTTTTTAAGGCTTTCTAGTATATTCATTACTACATAAAATAATTATGTATATATAATTTATGATATACATTCATTTACTGTGTTTATATTTAAAATGGCATATTCTTTTTAAGTGGAAGATTCATCTATTCCACCTTGAAAATGAACACTTTTTCAAAGTAAGTTTTATATAAAATGGGCATTTAACTAATTACCTAAGTTTCTATCAAAAATAAACTTTGAAAGTTTTTATTTAATATTAATTTAGATAGTTACAATAAAGTTAGGTATGTTAAATACTACTACTACAAACGGATATTTATAGCAGTGTTAATTTCTGAATTAAGAAACAATGTATTGTCATTTTAGAAAATGTAGAAAATCTAAGGAATAAAAAAATATCCTATCATTCAGAAATAACCATCATTAGTTTGCATTGGCATAAATAATTTCTTCTATTCATTTAAAATACATAACTTATTTCCTGATAAAATCAGTAGTATAATTATTTTACACCCAGTAATTATATCCTTATATGAATTTATTTATCTGAAATTGCCAAGCTTGGAGTCAAAAGATCCTTAATAAGCAGCACAGAGATATATAAATACATTCATCATAACATCTAAATACATAATACAAAAATGCCCTTTACTAATACTGTATCTGTCCTGTGTATCACCATCTTTATCATTAAACATAAAAATGTGCGAACTTGCTCTTTAGTTGTTGTAGCATAATTGACTTTCTGTAAGCATTTGATATTCATCCATGAAGTATTTAGGAATAGAGGGTGAGGGGGGAGTTGGTTTTTGAATCAAAGCTGCACTTTTAATTTAGAAGAAATAGTTATACATATGCTTGCAAATTTCTTATTTAAAATGTTAATTCATGTGGACAAAATATTGTCATGATAAGCAGGAACATGAAATCAGTGTTTAAAAACAAAAATAAAAACAAGAGTTTTTCCCTGCAAAAGATAATGAGTAATAAGCTTTTAAAATTTTAGACAAATACTAATGGTAATGTATCATATATAATATAGTATATATCTCTCACTTCCAGTAGGCTTAAACTGGAACACTGCAAAATGTTTATTCAGAAGTAAATATGTAAGTATTGCTATTTCTTTTTATCCCTACTGAAAGAACATTCATGTTTGAAAGGCGTGGGCTTGATATCTACATTATTGCTTTTTACAATGTTCTTGTGCAAGTTACTTGTTCACTAAACACATTCCTCCATGTGTTCAAAAAGTACCATTATTACCTACCTTATCACGTTGTTGTGTATCCTGAATGAGATAATAGCCATGCAGGGCCCAGCCTGAGCCTGGTTTCATATGTAGTGATTTCCCTTTATTCTTCCGGTATAATCTGAGATTGGTCCTCCTCTCCTTTAGCTGGCAGATACTTTATATGCAGTGTGTTGTTACCTCTTCTGATCATTATGAGCCAGTCAGGTACTGAAATATTAGGATACTAGGAAGAGAATAACTGCTTATATGTGATATAAATTTCTCTTGTTTAAAGAGAAACCAGTTAAAAAATAATAACTCAATCTCAAACCTAGTGGCTGAGGAGGCAACGTGTCCAGGGCAGGATTTTGGAAAGCTCATAGGTGTTGCAAATCACTGTTGCACTCAGATCAAAGACCTCACGCATTCAGCCCCCAAAGTTTGCATTCTGAGGCTGTGATCCTGTGATCCTGCCAAAGATTACTGATTGCCACTTTTTAAGCAAAAATCCAACTGTGACATAATGTGACTTATTTGTTTGTTTTTTGTTATTCTGACATATTGATGGGCATTTTTTGGTGGGATCAATCCATATACTTGTGTTTAGCCAAGAGAAATTAGAGTCAAAGGGAGAGGGAGGGGGGAGAAGGAGATGGAAAGGGAGAGGAGATAGATGGATATTTTAGATATATAATTGATCCAAGGAATGGTTAAAATAGAGCAGGGAAAAGAGGTTAAAAAAATGCCTTGACACTAAGATCAGAGATCATACATTTTCTTGTTTAACCTCCAGGTGCATTCTCATTTAATTCCTTTATTTACTTAACTAATATTTATTTACTGTTACTAACTTCCAGGCCGTGTCCTAGGCGCTAGAAATAAAATAAAAAAAGGCTGACAAGGTCTCCACTCTTGAAATTATGTTCTAATATGGAAAATAACAAGGATACTAATTTAGAAATTTAAAAATATGAATAATAAAGTGATACATTAGATGTGCATAAAAATGTGTATAAGATGGTAAGATAGAAAGTGAGGAAGTGGTCATTTTGTATGTTCATGCTAGAAAGTCATTACTGAGAAGATTGTATTAAAGCTACATTCAGAATTCCAAGAAGATAGATTTGAAGATTAAGAGCAAAGCCTTCCAGGCAGCAAGGTAATTATTGAGAAAGCTTTAAAATGATGACCCATTTGACATGCTCATGGAAAAGAAGAGATGATACAGCTGGAGGACAGTAGTCAGAGTTGAGATCAAAGAAGCTAGACCGTAAACCACAGAAAAGATTTTAGATTTTATTTAAAGTGGAAAGGAAAGTGATTGGAGAGTTTTGAGGAAGAAAGTGATCTAATTTGATCTTTTACTTTCCCCCCACTGGCTTTATTGCCTTGTAGGTGACTTATAGCATTGTTGTAGGTTGAGGGTGTACAATGTGATGACTTGATATATGTATATATTTAGAAATAATTATCACAGTAAGATAGTTAATACATTTGTCATTTCACATGGCTCCTTTTTCTTCTTTTTGTCTTTTCTTTTTTCTTTCTTTTTTCTTTTTTCTGTTTTCTTTTCTTTCTCTTTCTTTCTTTCTTTCTTTCTTTCTTTCTTTCTTTCTTGTGGTGAGAACATTTAAGATCTACTCTCTAGTAGAGCCAAAGCATAAGAGACTCTTAAAAACTGAGAACAAACTGAGGGTTGATGGGGCGTGGGTGGGAGGGGAGGGTGGGTGATGGGTATTGCGGAGGGCACCTTTTGGGATGAGCACTGGGTGTTGTATGGAAACCAATTTGACAATAAATTTCATATATTGAAAAAAAAAAGATCTACTCTCTAGTAGTACTTAACTATACAATATAGTATTGTTAACTATAGTCACCATGATCTGTCTTTAAAAGAGCATCTAGGTTACTCCAAGGAAAATTGTTTACAAGGGAGCAATACTAAAGAGATGGAGAATAATGACCTGGTTAGGATGGGAGAAGAAGAGATGGAGAGATGAGGTAGGCATTGAGATTTGTTCTGAGGTAAAACTATCATGATTTGCTGGTGGAATGGAGGAAGAGGGGACAGAAGAGTAATTTATTTGATTATAATGCTGCTTGCTTCCCCAGAGCTATGGAAGGATATGATGGAGGGAAGAGTAGCTCAGTGTAGGTGGAAGGTTGCTGGTGGGTATCACAGGTTTTGTTTTAGCCTCATTAAGTTTGCATGTTACATATCCCAGTGGGCATAAAAGAAAGCAGATATGAATACATGAATCCAGAGTTATTGGGACAGGTAGTAATTGAATTCATAGATTTGGGAGTTATTGGCACAAATATGGTATTTAGAGCCACAGAACTTGATGAGGAGACCCGCAAAAAGGGACAGATACAGAAGTAAATCTTTGTATTTGAGAAAACAGATGAGTGGAAATCAGGGAAGGATACTAAGAACAAGTATGCAGAAAGCAAAATTGAGGAAAGGGAAGGGGAAACAGTGATGCTAAGAGTGCAGGTCAGGATAGAATAAGCAAAGGAAGCAATGTCAATAACCACTGGGAAGTCATTTGTGAAACTGTAATCTCAGTGCAATGGTGAGAGAAGCCCAGGGAGAGTGCTTAGAATAGAAATTATGAGATGAGGAGTGGAGGCAGAATTTATAAAAACTTTGAAAGTTTATCTGAAAGCAGAAGAGAGAGATGGGGTAGTGTCTAGAGGCATGCAGGATAATGGGGAAATTTCTTATTTTTGCTTTTTTATGATTTTTCTTTTTTAATAGGGACATAAGAATGTTTGCATACGGATGAGGTTACCCAGTGGAGAGGGAAAATTTGATAATGGAAAATGAAACTAATCATAGGAGCAAATTTCCTAATGTGAGCTCTTTCCATGGGAGTAGGGAAATTTCCATTTACAGTACTAGGAGGTCATCAATATTATCAATGCATGCAATTTTAAGTAGAGTGATACTTTACTAGATAAACACATGGAACAGTACAATGTTTATACTTTTAAGAAACCTATAATCAGTGGATTTTCTTCTGTCATTCAAGATGTATTTATAAAGCAAGTGTTTATTGGCCCACTGATACTTTATAGCCATAAAATACCATACATGAGTTTATCATAAAAACAATTTCTTTAATATTGATAAATAATTCAGATCCATACAGTGATTTCTTTGGAAGATATAATAGATACTAGAAATACAATGCATTGTTAGTTAATTTAAATTAAAATAATTCCATTTCCAAAAATGGCACACAAATTTATTTTCCATATTCATAAGAAGGCTTTTCATATTAATTAAAATTTAAAACTGGCATCAGATTACTATGGGCTTTTTCCTAATAATGACTGAGTATTTTTTACTAATTGAAATAGGATTGTTTGTGTAAGCGAGTATGTGGTTTGTTAATGACTGATTGCTCTGGGAGTACAGATGTTTTTAAATGGTTTGTTTTCATCTAAAGATCTACATGATGCTGAAATATTATCAATAGAATTTTGGAATGTGTAAGCATTTTAAAACTAGTTAAATGCAGTAATTATGAAGAGACTTCTTTAAATATGTTTAATGTACCAGAGTGATAGGTTTTAAAAATATGATTGCCATTGATATATGACTTCTCTTGGTAATAAATTATTCATTAAACAAAGTAATTTATGCTTGTTTTTACTATTCAAACAATGCAGATTTTATATAGAAAAGTTTAATAATCTCTTAATATTTCCCCTTCATACCTTTTTTCCTTGAATTACTAAACAATATCAGGTAGTTGTGCATTTTTGAACAATTATTTTTGTGTTCATTAAAATATATTCAGATTAATATATTTACATGTAGAATTTCTCATTGCTTTTTTTAAACTTTTTAAAAAATGTTTATTTATGTTTTGAGAGCCATAGAGAGACAGAGCATGAGCAGGAGAGGGCAGAGAGAGAGGGAGACACAGAATCTGAAGCAGGCTCCAGGCTCTGAGTTGTCAGCATAGAGCCCGATGTAGGGCTCACAGGCACAAACTCTGAGATCATGGTGTTAGCCAAAGTCAGATGCTTAACCGATTGAGCCACCCAGGCGCCCCGGGATTCAGGTTTCTTAAGGCAGATTTCTTTTGTTGTTTGTTTATGTCTCCAACACAATATACTGTGTGCCACACAGCTGTTGATAAATACTGACTGAATGATTCTAATCTTTTAAAGAATGTTAAACATTAGAAGAGGAATAAGTAATTCCACTCTGAAAATAAAAGGAAATTTCACAGAGAAGGACATTTAATCTGGGTCTTGAAATCTTGAGGTGATTAATAAGCATTTGGCAAAGGGTGAGATTTTCTTTATAATTATTATCTTTCTTCAGTGATAGGTATTTTATTTCTTAGCTGGAGTTTAAATTCCTTATAGATGAATCTTCTCTATTGATTAAGCTTCCCAGAGCTTTAATGTCCTAAATCAAGTCTTCCTAAGTAACATATTCCTACTACTTTTAAAGTGCAAAATTCAGTGGAACTGTGAATATAGAATTAACATAAGTTGATTCTTGTTAAGAACTATTTGTGGGAATCTGCAGTTGGTTCATTTATCAGAATAATGTTATTATGCGCAGCTATAGTCATTTCATGAAAAAAAAAAATTCCTTTTAAGCTCTCCATTTCCTGAGTCCATTTTGGTTTTTAAGGGCTAAGTTCGTTTTTTTCCTCAAATGGTTCAAGGCCATTATATCTTTCCTTCACAATATCTCTAAATGGCTGCTCTTTTTCCCTTTAGACTTTTCTCCCTATTGACCAGAACCCCCTCATTCTTTTTCTCTGAATTAAACATGAAAAGTCATTTTCAAAACTATGTGCTAAATTTATACTTTTATACATTGTGCCACTTTTTTTTGGCTGAGATCACCCCTATATGAACCTTATTTTTAATAAAAAAACTTGCTTAAATAGCTGTTTTTTCTTATATCCTATTACTTCCTGATTCAGTGTAAATCTAATCGTATTTTATGGAAAGACAAGTCATAACTTTTGGGTATTAAAAAGGCCATCATGATCAATTTAGAATGGATTTATCAAGTCATGGCTCTATAATTCTATAGCCTTTTAATATACTTGGACAACTTATCAGAATCAAATATGAAGTCCTTTTAGATTGTACTCATACCATCACCACTTAAGTCTCTGCTCCCAACCACATACATATCAATTCAAATACATACTCTTCTGTATCACAGACCAGAAATATTGGTGAGAGTTTTTGTACCTTTCATCAAACTTGGCAATAAAAATACTGAGAACCGTGGTATAGGATGTGCTTCTAAGAGCAGGAGGTTTCTCCTCTAGTTTGTACATAGTTGTTGTTGAAACTACATGAGCAGTATGTGTGCCTGAGGACACATGTGTTCTGGCACTTGCATAACAATCATGGGATTTCCTTTGTCTCTTGAAAGTTAAATTTACCATAAAGCGTAACAAAAGGGAAAAAAAAACCCATATTATTCCAAAATTATCTTTTTATATGTTTATCTAAATATGTTTAAATATATAATCTAAAAGAGACATGAACATAAAAGTAAAGTACATAATAGCTATGATGATCATTTTTATGTGTAATTTATCAAAAACTATTCTTGGTCATTGCATATATTTCCTAACTTAGAAGTTATATAAACTATATCAGGTAGGCATTATTAATTATTAATTTTTAATTATTATTATTATCTTTAACCAATAACTAAAATTCATAAAATAGAGGTAAATTCTTATTTATTTATTTTTAAAATTTTTTTTAACATTTATTTTTGAGAGAGACAAAGCACAAATGGGGGAAGGGCAGAGAGAGAGGGAGACTCAGAATCCGAAGCAGGCTCCAGGCTCTGAACTGTCAGCACAGAGCCCGTCGCGGGGCTGGAACCCACAAACCACGAGATCATGACCTGAACCAAAGTCAGACTTTCAACCGAGGGAGCCACCCAGGTGCCCCTCGAGGTAAATTCTTAAAATGAAGTACAACTTGCTTTGGTTTGGATGATTCATTCAAAATAAGTCATATGAAATGATTTACAAAAACAAAGAAAGCTCAGGTTTATGTTACAATAATACTTTATACTCTGTCACCCAGCACTTCCCAAAGTGATGTATTCGCAAAGCATTTGTGTGAGCATATGTGTGTGTGTGTGTGTGTGTGTGTGTGTGTGTGTGCGTGCGCATTTATGTAGGTTCTAATATATCCCAAATAGCTAGTGATCTTTGGAAGACACTATGAGATCAGTCACTCCTTCACTCCTTCACTGAATTACCTTCATCTCGAGTTTCTGTCCATTAATGTTGCTTCTATAATGTTCATCAGCACATTTCTCTGTTAGAGGCTGTAGACGAAAATAACACTTCGATGATTTCCTTGAAACTTGGTATAGTTTTAATTTAGATTATATGTTGCTTTTAGAAAAATCTATACTGTTAGGTGCCCTCAAGCTCTTAATATAATTTTGTCACTTAATTTATTTTTAAGCATTAGAACCTCTTTTATAAGCTGACTAAGTCACATTGTTACATTATTCTGAATTGGTAATGGAGAGAAAAACCAATACTATTTAGAGAGAGAGAGAGAGAGAGAGAGAGGGAGAGGGAGAGAGAGAGGGAATGAAATGCTACAGGGAAGCATTTAAAGATGAAAATTCCTTCTAAAAGTAAACCTAGAGATCACTTGTAAGTTACCTTTGACTGCCAACCTAAATTTCAAGTAGCTTTAGAATGTGAAATAGATTGCCCAAACTAATGAGTAAACGCACCAACTTTAGAATTAATAAGAGCACATCAGTATATATCTTCATCCTAATGTTGCAGCAGAATGTTAAAAAAAACAAAACAAAACATTCACATCAGCTGTTCGTGAGGCATTGTGCTAGTTTCAATGGAAGAAGAAACCTTACAGGGTTAATAAGGCAATTATATTATCAGATTTTTATACTGTTTTGTTTGACTTTCCCAAATAATATCTATTGTGAACCTGTAACTAATGTCTTTTTGGAATTAGTTGGCTTCCTAGAGGTTTAATTGAGCACCAGCTTGAAACCAGATGAGTTAACTCAGCAATGCATATTCATTAAGCAGCTAATATATGCAACACCTGCATCAAATCTCATGGAGAAAGATAAAAGGCATCCTAACTCGTGAGGGAGCTGAAGTATAAATCTGGAATTAAATATACTCCTTTTAATACCATAATATCTATCAAGGTACTCATGAACCAGCACACAAAAGCATTTAATGAGATACATAAGATAACATATAAAACAGAGCGTTTAGAATTTATTCCTTAAACAACTTTAGGATTTAGAGAATAATTTCTGTAAGATTTCAAATCATAGTTTGAGCATGACTTTCAATTTCAGGGAGGCTGCTTTCTACACATTTTATTCACCACATTCCCAAGCTGTCATTCAGTCTGTGCCTGAAAACCAACAATAAAAAGTGATAAAAGTAGTCAGTTCCACATATGGCAACTCTGACTGCCTGAAAGTTCTTTCTCTTCCTTTCTTTCATAGAATTTTTCCAAATTATACGTTTACCTTTTTTTTACTTTTTGTAAAATTGCCTTATTACAATATTTGTTCTTAAAATTTTTTCTTAATGTTTATTTTTGAGAGAGAGAGAGAGAGAGAATCTGAAGCAGGCCCCAGGCTCTGAGCTGTCAGCATAGAGCCCGATGTGGGGCTCAAACTCACCAACTGTGAGATCATGACCTGAGCCAAAGTCGGACACTCAACCCACTGAGCCACCCATGTGCCCCTGAAATATTTATTCTTTTATTTTAGGAAGTCAGGGCCATTATAGTTAAGCTTACACTACATCCTTGATGCCTAGCACAGTGTCAGATACTGATTAGAAATTCAGTAAATGATCTATGAAATGACATTTAATTACTTGTAAAAGCACCAGTTAGTCCTACTTTGATCCTTGGTAACTTTCAAAACAACCCTACCTATCATGGTAGCAACTTGGATGAAGTTACAATGAAAGAGACAGATGATTTGTTTTTCTCTGTATGTTTTTGGAATTACGTTTTTCTTTGACAGAAAACTTAAAATAACAGTAGCATAAAAGAGACAGAAGTCGATTTCTCTCTCATGAAGAAATTTCTCTCTCTAGTCTGGAAGTAGACAATTATGGACTGACTACTGGAGTCCCATAGTTCTGTCTTTGTGTCTCATAGAAGATATCATGGTAGCCTTCTATTCTTAAATTTCACTTATGGACAAATTTATTTATTCAAGCTTCCGCCATCCTGTTTACATTCTAGCCACCAGAAAAGAGAAAAAGAAAAAAATATATGTATAGGTGTGTCTGGCTGGCTCAGTCAGTTAAGTGTCCGACTTCAGCTCAGGTCATGATCTCACAGTCCGTGAGTTCGAGCCCTGTGTTGGGCTCTGTACTGACAGCTCAGAGCCTGGAGCCTGTTTCGGATTCTGTGTCTCCCTCTCTCTGACCCTCCCCTATTCACGCTCTGTCTCTCTCTCTCTCTCAAAAGTAAATAAACATTAAAAAAAAAGAAAAAAATATATATCATTTTCTCCCAGATGTTCCATGCATCTCTTCTTCATATATTTCATTGCCTAGAACTTAGCTATATGGACAAAACTAGCTGAGTAATATTCCACAGTTGTCATTCGTACTCGAGTAGTATTCTATTCCTCAAACTTTAGGTAGAATCCTGTGGGTGACAAGAATAGAAATTCTATTCCCAGGCATCCCTTGGTGCTAGGTGTGCACACATGATGAGGTTTTGGCCAATGAGATGTACGTGGTGGTGGTTTGTGCAATTCTAGGAATTTTCCTAAACAGAGAGTCACATTCTTCTTTTTCCTTTCCTTATTCTGCTGGTTGGAATGATGACTTGAAGGCGGGAGCTGATACAACCTTTTGGTTTATGTGGTTGCTTGACAAAGAGAACTGAGTGACTGACCAGCAAGAAAGAGGCTTGGTTCCATAGAGGGTACCAGTACTAGAACCACCATCTCCAGAATTTCCCATGAGAGAAAAATAAAATCAAATTCTTTATTATTTACAGCACTCTGAGTTGTTCTCTTTCCTTCAGCCAAACATAATTTAAACTAGTAACTTGGCATGTTCCTAGATCTCTCATTCCTCCTTGTTAAGCACCCACCATTTTTGAAATGCCTCATTTCCTCTGAAAACTCACGTTCATAGAAGAATCTGTAGATAGATGTTAGTATCAGCCTTATTCATATTCACTAAAAACTAGAACTTTGGAAAATGATGTTTTGGCTGGAAATTTTAAGGGTAAGGCAGAAGGAATTGTTCATAAGCACTGGGCTCAAGTTGGGAAATTTATTTCTCATGGTGGTGTAGGTTAATTCAGAAACTCCTTTACATGCATGTGGGAGATGAACAGTAAATGAATTGATAGTAGATGGGAGCCAGGGTTTCTCACTGTCAGAGAGAGAAATTACAAATGAGCAAGAAGGGAAGATAAGAATAAATCCTGTTTTTCCATTTTGGTACATGAATCATCCCTAAGGTGGTTGACATAATGATGTGTTTGTATCTGATGTTATCCTTGAGATTTTAACCCATTTTCCACTCCTCCCAAAAAGATGTTTGTTTATTATTGGTCTTGATTAAATGAGTAGTTATCAAAAAAAAGATGACATTTATGTGCATTTTAACAAATGTTCCTCCAATTTTGACAGGTTTGGTTTGTTGATCATGTCACTACAATGAGCCATGGGTATGTATCAGAAGTATCAGTTTAAACATCTTGTAGTTAATTTCTAATTCTTTTTCTACTTTGAAACAAAAGTTCTCCAAAGGAAAACTCTCATTGAGAAATCTAATCACATTTTTTCTTTGATGAAATGGTCTCACCACATCCAAAATCCTTACCCATTATTCAGAACTGTTGCTGTATCAGAACAAACTTTTCTTTATGTCTTATTGTATTTCTGCATGGACTTGACACACTGTTAAAATTTCCCAAATATATACCCTACCTTCTGTGTCACAGTCTCTACTTTAGTCGCACTTTTCATAGACACTCATGTAGTGTCCTGTTATCACTCTCTCCCATTAAGGCTGAGGTTGTATGCCACACATTTCATGAGTATACATCTATTCTGATATTTTTAGCAAGAACTGATCATCCCGTTGTCTGAACTCATAAGGCAGTATATCTACTTCCTAAGGAATTTATCCCATTCTACTTGACAACATAGATGGCTGTGTGTATATGTGTATGTGTGCATGTATTTATGTTCTATTTAAATTTTGGAAGTTATTCTGCACAACTCCAGTAGAGTGCCTTGTATAGCATATACACTGAATATATATTTTTGGACAAGATAAGGCTACTTAATCTTATAACACTCTGACGAATACTCTGTCATTTGGTGCATTCCCTTAAATCTTATGGATTAATTCTGTACTCTATTGACTTGTTCAGTTGCTATATATCCTGGTAACAGATTTGAAGTTACTTACTTACTGTTTTTCAGTAAGCAAGTACTGGGTCTTCCCCTATGAACTCATAAGGGATATTTTTGGAAAGACTGTGCACGCTCAGAACAAATATTATTCTTTCATGATGACATATCTGCTTAACCCACAGACTTCCTAAGGGAAACTTCCTTGAACTTGATGAAAAGGCAAGCTGAGGTGACAAATTGTTTTTAATCACATTATGAAAAACACGTCCAAATTTGTAGACAAATGAATGTGTGCCTATATTAGAATTTCTTTTTTAAAAATTTTTTTTAATGTTTATTTATTTTTGAGAGACAGAGAGAGAGAGAGAGAGAGAGTGAGACAGAACACAAGCAGGGGAGGGGCAGAGACAGACAGAGAAACACACACAGAATCCGAAACAGGCTTCAGACCCTGAACTGTCAGCCCAGACCCCGACATGGGGCTCGAACTAGGGAATGTTGAGATCATGACCTGAGCCAAAATCAGATGCTTAACCAACTGAGCCACCCAGGTGCCCCTAGAATTTCTTATCCTATAAGCATATCTGTCTAACGTCCTTTTTTTTTTAAACCCAAGTTTATTTTTAAAAATATTTATTGGGGCGCCTGGGTGGCGCAGTCGGTTAAGCGTCCGACTTCAGCCAGGTCACGATCTCTCGGTCCGTGAGTTCGAGCCCCGCGTCAGGCTCTGGGCTGATGGCTCAGAGCCTGGAGCCTGTTTCCGATTCTGTGTCTCCCTCTCTCTCTGCCCCTCCCCCGTTCATGCTCTGTCTCTCTCTGTCCTAAAAAGAAATAAACGTTGAAAAAAAAAATATTTATTGAGCGAGATACTGGTGATCTATGTGTGAGCAAGGCAGCTGTGGTCCTTGGCCTCAAAGAATTTGTTGTCTTTGTGGGTAGAGTCTACTAAGTAAGCAATTACAGTATTATAGGTATTTGGTGGAGGAGCTCCTGAGTGTTGGTTCCATGAGAGTTAGGGAAAGCAGATGGTCCCAGCTAGAGAGATCAAGGAAGGCTTCCTGAAGGGTGTGTTTAGGTTAGGATCCAAGGAGTTTCCCATATGCTGATGAAAGTGAGAATGGCCAATTAGAGGAATGAAAAGAAGTGAGTATAAACAGAACTTATTTTGTAATAAGGAGCAGTGGAAAGAAAAGAGGTGGGAAAAGTAACCAGGTGTCAGTGAATAGTTTCAGAAAGACTAATACAAAGTTTAAGAGGTATAATAAATTATTGTGATTTTTTTGTTGTTTGCTTTTGTAAAAGCACTATCTTAGTTAATATTTTATTTAAAAATTTGCTTAAATTATTTTCAAAAATATGTTACTAAACCCTTGAGAGGACAGCATTTTCCACCTTTGAAAATGTTACATACACTTCAAGGAAGTAATAATTATCCCAGTGTAGTGATTATTTATATCATTTCTACTTTAATAAGTATGGATTTTTCATAATAATGATTATATAATAATTCATAATAATATGATTGATTCATGATCATTTGCTCAATGTTTCCCAAAACTGATTTTGTAGATTAATTATGTGTCTAAGAACAGTGTTCTCATATGCTCTAATCTCAAAAAAAGCAGCTATCACACAAAATACTTGAATTTTTGAGTCCTTTCTAATACAAATAATCTCTTGACTTCCTGATCCTACTCTCCTGCTCATGGCTTCAATATATATATGAATTTGTCTTCTTTCTCTTAGTTTATAATCACCTTTCTTTTTTCATTTATTATCACTTTTGCTTTTGCACTTCCTCTTTTTTTCTTTGCATTTTCATGACACTTAGTAATCTTATTAGTCAAACTAATCTGTTCTTAATTAGACAATATTCATTGAGCATTAACTATGTTCCAGACACTTTACATATATTATTTCATATAATTATCACAATATTCCTATGAAAGATTATGACTGGTACTTAGCAGATGAAGCAAACCATTTCAGGGAAGTTAAATGGTTTTCCTAAAATCCTCTCAGCTAGTAAGTTATCAGGAATCACATTCATGTTTCCATGATTCAGATTTTTTTTTTCTTCTTTCATACATGGACTCCTAAAGCACTTTAAGATCAACATCAACTGTTACTGTTGATATCCTAGCAATCAAGGGGAAAACAAAACAAAACAAAACAAAAAACATCACACAAGCTTGGGCAGAACTGTAGAGAGAGTGTGATAGATTGCCAGAATTCATTCAGAACAGAGCCATAAAAATTTTTTCCCTTTCCCTGTCCCCAAACAGCTACCATTACAAGGAAAGGTTCAGGGAGATACTTGGATAACACAGCAGGAGTTATAATATTAGAGAAGAAACTTTGCAATAGATAGTTAGGGTCTGCAGGCAAGGGAGTTCTCTAGCAGCTGAGCTGACAATGATATAGTCTTGAATATAGGATTGATATAAATTTAGAAAAGAAATAAATCACATTATATTATTTTTATTGCAGCCTAAAACCTCTATTTACTTATGTAGGCTTTAGTATGGCTTTAGTATGGCTTGTAGGACTATCCTTTAATCCGACATCTTCATTAAATTGAACTTGAATGCTGAAACTTAAGAGAGAGGATGATCAAAGGAGACATTGAAATGCTAGAAAACTGCCTAAAAGGAAATATTTTCATTGGAAAGATCTTGGAGAATCAGGTAGTACCATGGCTATCAAAGCTGAAGATTATCTCAGAAGTGCAATATGTTTGAGTAGGCTGACTTAAAAATTTTTTTTTAATGTTTACTTATTTTTGAGACAGAGGGAGACAGAGCGCAAGTGGGGGAGGCACAGAGAGAGAGGGAGAGGGAGAGAGAGAGAGAGAGAGAGAGAGACAGAATCTGAAACAGGCTCCAGGCTCTGAGCTGTCAGCACAGAACCGATGTGGGTCTCGAACCCATGAACCATGAGATCATGACCTGAGCCGAAGTCAGATCCTTAACTGACTGAGCCACCCAGGCGCCCCTGAGTGGGCTGACTTTAATGTTTACTATCATTGGGGTGCCTGGGGCAGGTACCAGTTAAGCATCCACCTCTGGATTTTAGCTCAGGTTATGAGCTCATGGTTCATGGGTTTGAGCCCTGCATCAGGCTATGCTCTGACAGTGTGGAGCCTGCTTAGGATTCTCTCTCTCTCTCTCTCTCTCTCTCTCTCTGCCCCTCCCCTGCTTGTACTGTCTCTCATTTTCAAAATAAATAAATACACTTAAAAAAATTAAGTGTACAATCACTTATTTATCCAAGTAGCATTTCATGAGCTGACACCACATCCCAGGCGCCATTTGAGGTGCTGTGGATATACAGTGGAGAAAACAGACTGTAACTCTCATGGAGCTTATATTCTTAGGCAAGAACAATCAGAAGTAAATGAATACATAATATGCAGTACTGATACATGCTCTGAAGGATAGTAAAGTCAAACCAGGAAATCCAAAGTGAGAAATAATGCTACTTGTCATATGGCAGTAGCCGAAGCCTTCACTAATGTGGTGATATTTGAAGATAGACTAGAATTACACAGGGATGGGAGGGAGTAAACTATGAGGATAAATGACTGAATATTATTCTAGACAGAGAGCAAAGAATGGAAACACCATAAAGTGAGAGTGTGCTTGGTGTACTGAAGATCTACAAGAAAACCAGTGTCATTGGAGGGAGAAAAAGGTGGGAGAGGAAGTTAGAGGAATAGGTGGGAGTGGAGTAAGTAGGGGAGTGTTAGTATTAAGGTAATAGTACTAACAAAGGGGACAATTCCCACTAAAAGTGTTTAGATACCTACATTTCTGTTGCTGCCCAGTCCTAACCACCCCCCAGACTCTCCCCCCCACCCAAAAGGTATCTCTGTCCTTTGCCCTTATAAAGTGTAAAACTTAGTCATGTATATTAAATATATTTGTGAGCATATTACTCGTTTTAAGTGTCAAACATGAAACTTTTAAAGAAGGTTTGGGGCACTTTATCATAAGACATCTGTTAGAATTCCTAGAGAGGAAGATTTTTTTTAAATGTTTGTTTTTGAGAGAGAGAGCAAAGTGTGAGTGGGGAATGGGCAGAGAGAGAGGGAGACACAGAATCCTAAGCAGGCTCCAGGCTCTGAGCTGTCAGCACAGAGTCTGACATGGGGCTTGAACTCGCAAACTGTGAGATTGTGACCTGAGAGCTGAGGTCAGATGCTTAACCAACTGAGCCACCCAGGTGCCCCTAGAGAGGAAGATTTTTAAGTACACGTGGTTAGCAAATTTAATCTACTTCCACAAAAGAGTAAATAACTTAAATATGGTCCTCTAGAATTAGTAATATATCAAACTACATTTCAATTCCAGTTGATGTCCCATGGAATGATGGGAAAATGCTGCGTATAATAGCTCTCTTTTATGTTTATTTTACTAAATTGCAACTTAGTACATCTTTATGTTAGTATAATGATGTTCATTATAATCAATGCTGAATTAAAGAAAACCTCCCAGTCAATGCTCCTACTTCTCTACCCTGTTCACTCATGGAAGTGGCTTGATTGTACTGCATCTCAGTGGTATATCCTCATCGTATTTGCTTCCCTCCAGATTAATAATCAGCACCCGCATAGCAAGATCACCCTTTCTGTGATGGACACTGGGAAGCCAGATCTCTTTCTTATACCATTCATGCCCACAAATTTGAGCTGAGTTTTTAGTGATAGTATGTGTATATACTTAGTGACTAAAGAGGCACAATTTATGCATTTAATATTTGTGCATTTTGATATTTGTTACGGCATTGAGCTTCCCCGCCAGTGACTCTAACTTGAGCAAGAATCAGAAAAATGTATTTACTATATTCTCAAAACATGCATTTTATATTTTATCAGAAGATTGGTTTTCTGCTTTTAATAAAATGAGTTGTTGGTTTATTAAATTTGGAAATTGTCTGCCCTAAGTGCAGCAATTTTCTTCCAAAGAAACAGTAAGAACTGAACCATTTTTATTAGATTCAATTGAACAACTATTTCTTGAATGCTTACTCTGTGCCACACAGTGTCCTAGGCCCTTGGGATGGGGCAATGAGCAAAAGAAATGGAAATAGATGCCCTTTGGAGTTCATTTTCCATCAATGTAATTGCCACTTAATAAGGCAGTGGCATGATGTTTCTAGAGTAGTGTACAAAAAAGCAGTTTCCAGAAGTGAGTTAGGGTATTGGCTTTATGTAGTTTTTTCAAATTAGATTTTCTGAGTTCTTCTTCAGTCTGACAAATACTGTCCCATCAACTTTTCACTCTCACCAACAAAGATGCTATGCCAGGTCAGTCTGACCATGTGCTAGAAATAGATGTAGTAAATACAATCTAATCTGCCAGCAGTAGTTCAGAAACTCACTGATAGAAGATAGCGGGTGTCATTAGCAAGTGTTAAAATAGCTTCCTAACTGGTGAATAAAATGTACTAAATATCTGACATAAAGCCTTCACATGGTTTTGTGGGAGTGCAGGAATAACCATAATCACCTAAATTAGAGTTGGATAATCTAGGCTAATTTGACTCTTCTGCTCTATTCTTAATGCAAACTTATACATCAATCATCGGCAGCACGAGGTGTCAAACAGCCCAGAAACAAATACAGTATTAGAACTACAGGAGGCTTCAGAGGATTTAAAGTGCAATCTCAAAAATTTTATAGTTGAGGAACGTGAGATCCAGAGTGATTATATGATAATCTTGCAGACCCAGACTATTCATTAGCAAATCTTAGGTAAACTTTTCAAATTCTGACCCCCACGTTTTGTTCTTTCCAGTGTTACACAACTTGCCTACAACTCTGTAGTAAAAATACTGATCAGAAAATAAAACCTGTAGTATTGTGATGTTTATTTTATATGTGAACTTGTTGCTTATATGTCTGTAACCTAGTTTACAATTCTAGAGTGCAACTCTCAAGCAGGGTATCGGTTGGAATTCAGGAAGAAGGTAGAGCTTCGTGAGATTTTTTTTTTTTTTTTTAGCTTTGTATTGGCTGGAATTTATGTTGGATGGCCTTAATAGAGAACCAAATAATAGTGGCCTAATCAGTTGAGGGACTGTTATTCTCACATAACAAGGGAAAAAAGGGAGTCTAGTGCCAATACCATCAGTGATTGATATGTCCACTCTTGGCATGTGGCTTTGTCCTCATGCTTATCACCTAATGGCTACAAGTAGTTGTTCCATTTCCCACATTGAATATTTACTATAGGCGAGATGCAGTAAAAAATAAAAAGATGTATTGTTCCTTCCCTGTTTTAAAGAGATTTTATGAGAGTTCCTTCTGGCCATTATGTTTCATTGTTTAGGACTTGATTGCATGAACATCCCAAGGATAGTTGGAAATAATTTCTTCAAACGTTGTTCTGTAGAAGAGTATGAGAATATTGACGGTGATATTCTGCCGCTAAGGAAAATGATTTGTATTTTGAATATATTTGAATTTGAATTTATTTGAATTTCTATATTTAAATGTATTTGAATTTATACTATGAAATTTCTTTTGCTGGCCTCCGTTTTAAGGACAAATTAATAAGTGAGTAAAACATAATTCTCATGGAGAAAATTAAAGGCAAAAAGAAGAGTTGAGAAATAAAGTTGCAATTTTAAATAGAGTAGTTCAGGAAAACTTCATTGAAAAGTGATTTTAGGGGCTCTTGGATAGCTCAGTCAGTTAAACATCGGCTTCTTGATCTTAGCTCAGGTCATGATGTTATGGTTTGTGAGATTGAGCCCCATGTTGCGCTCTGTGTTGACAGCATGGAGCCTGCTTGGGATTCTCTCTCTCTCTCTCTCTCTCTCTCTCTTTCTCCCTGTCCCTCCCCTGCTCACCCATTCTCTCTCTCTCTCTCTCTCTCTCTCTCTCTCTCTCTCAAAATAAATAAACTTAGGGGAAAAAAAAGAAAAATGATATTTATATACAGGACTGAAGTAAGTGAAGGAGTCATGCAGGCATACGTTTGAGGAAGGGAACTGTGGGTAGAGAGACAGCAAGGGCCGTAATAGCATACATGAGAAATTTAGACAACCAAGGGAAGACTAGAAAATTAAATTAAATCTTTTCACTAAAGCAAAATATAGTTTGCTTCACTATATTTCTGTAGTTTTATTTCTTAAAAATCACCTATCATTGTGAATTATAATTATATATATTATAAAATACATGGTACAAAATATATTTTTTAGTGAGGAAAGAGGAATAATGAATCAAACTCTAAACATGTAACATTTTATTCTCTTTAGTAGGAATTTCAGCAATAAATTTGTGGCGTTAACATTTTTGGAAATGCAACTGAATTACAGAATCCTCCTAAGCAAGGATTGCTACAAAATAAAGGAATTAGCAGTGTCTTGGTAAAATACTTTTTTTTCCTTCTGACTAAAGTGAAAAACGGTTATTTATGAGATCATTTGATAAGTGTATTTTTATTTATTTTTATTTTTTATTATTTATTCATTTTTTATTTAGAGAAGGAAACTTTAATTTCTATAAATGAACTCAAGTTGATCTGACCAGTTCTGCAGTCTGAAGAGAATAGTAAAGTTAAATTTTGTGGGAATGGCAAGAACTTGCTCGGCTTGAAGATCAAACCGCAGTGGTGTTGGATAATACAATTGTGTTTTATAAGCAGGTGATAGAAGTGTTTGAAATGTTCTAGTTAATCCTAGAGGTGATCATAAAGGGCTTAGACTGTTGGAACTGACCACTGAGCAAAAGAAAAGCTCTTGGGTTAGAGAGATACAAACACTTGTACAGTTCACATAGATCAAAATAGTCTATAACCAGGACAGCAGCTAAGATCAGTTCATAGTCTGACTGCATAAAGGGCGGAAATCATAAGGCTAGAATTAGAGAAGAAATCAGCTGGACATCAGTCTGGAAAAAGTCATCATACAGATTCAGGCAGACAAAGATCAATTTCTTAAGCATATTTACACAAAGTATGTTTAAAGCCAAGTCATACTTTTTCCACCAGTGATGTGCAGCTGTGGCAGTGCCAGATCCCTGATATCACAGGCGTGTGGCTGCTGATCATGAATTGCTACTCACTTGTAGAAGCAGGAAGGGTCCAACTTGGACCTAGTTTCTCAGTCACACCTGCCTGTGGAGCTGCAGTATGTTGGGCTGATTGACCACAACCTCAGGGGAGGCTTCTGAAAGAAAAATAAATAGGGAACAACACTCTAACCGTCCTGGGCATGTAAGCATGCTTCAACCTGAAAGATGAGTTTTTCTTTGCAGAGGAGCAAACTCATGTTCAGGAAGGGTGCTATGCGGGTGTTGCTGTGGTGTTCCAAGAGATCCACATTTGCTGAAGAATTCTCATCCAGAGGAGTAATTTTCAGGGATGCCAGTGGATCCTGACACTTTATGGATCAACACTCCCTACCTCTCACCAGAGACGAAGGGGATTTTGTTATGACTTTCAGTGCAGGCATTTGAGGGAAGAATGGAAAAAAAAAGATTTCACATTATTCCTATTAAAGAACGGACAAAGTATGAAAGCTGTTGACCCAATTAAAACTGATGAAAAGACAGGAAGAGTTTTGAGTTCTTAGAATCTAAAAGATCTTTCTTTTTACCATTGTCTCTGGTTTCTGCCCTTTTCCAATTCACTGTGCCATATGGGTAGCCATCATGCTGGGTATACCAGAGATATATCTGGAGACAGAGTCTGGGTGCTTTTGATATCCACCAGTGACTCACTCACATAATCACACATGTCACAGGCCTGAAACCAGATGATTTAGTGCACACCTTGGAACATGTCACATTTCCTAAAGCATAACTCCTAGAATTCAGCTTGAGAGCAATAAAACTTTTTCCCAGCATAAAATCCTGTACAAAGTTGAGATAATTCAAAGGTTTCCAAGATGGAGATCTAGAAATTGAGGGCTTCAATTTTTTTTCTGTTTCTTAGAGTGGAAATGATTATCCAAAAGAAATTCTGTCTCAAAGAAATCATTGGTAGATATGGTAAGTCTGGTGCCCAGGTAAAAAACTTTTTATACCAAAAAATAAAAAGTAAGTAGGCCTAAAACATTATCTCTTACTATTCATACTTAAGAATAGGTTCCAATCAGGGATTTCCAGTAGGATACATAGCAAATAACACTAATTTTTATAGCCGTTAAAAACCTTGAACATGATTAAATAACTCATTGGGGATGTACATAAATGCCGAAATTATGAACAAAGGAAAAAAAAACAAAGCCTATAAACTTTTATCAAACATATGTGCATGTATTTCATACCTGCCTCTTTATGAAGAAGGTCCATGAATTCTGAAAGTTATGTACACTGATCTTGAGCAAAGCTAATTAATACCATTAGTGTCTATCTCTCTCCTAGTATATGTATGTATGTGTGTATGCATGTACACCTGAAGTATGTATGCGTGTATATGTGTGCACACACATATAAAGTGTGATCATGGATAATTAGAGATAATCTATGTGTTTTATACTGCTTAAGATGTAATAAAGCTGTGTTCTCTATTATGAATAATCACCAGCTAAAACTGAAGTGTAAATGTTATTTATCAGAATTTCATTTCCTAACATTATGGGATTATAAAATTAATAAAGAGTAAAAATTATATATATATATTTCCCATTCTTGCCCAAGAGCTGTGTTGGAATTTACACAAAAGTCTGTGCCTTGGTGGCTCAGTCTGTGAAGCGTCTGACTTCAGTTCAGGTCATGATGTCACAGTTCGTGGGTTTAAGTCCCACGTTGCACTTTGTGCTGATAGCTCTGAGCCTGGAGCATGCTTTGGATTATGTGTCTCCCTCTCCTTTGACCCTCCCCCGTTTGTGCTCTCTCTCTCTTTATCTCTTTCTCAAAAATAAATAAACATTAAGCAACCAAACAAAGTTTCCTTTCCCCAACAGTTGAAGGATTTATTCTGAGAGTTGGCCTTTGCAAATTCCAAACTGCGTAAAATGGCAATCTGGGTGTTTCAAGTTATAATGACCGAAAAGGGCCAAGTCAGGGCCTGTGTAATCCAATCATGGCCCACTAGCCCTGGTCTGGGCCCACTTGCCTGCATCTACTTTTAGAGGACACTTATTACTATTTTTCAAAATCATTATGAGGATTAGTTGGGTAGTGGTTGACCTCAGGAAATCATTAATTTTAATTTCTAAGGAACCGCTTCCCCTATTTTGCATTTAAAAATGACTCTGGTTATACAGTCAGTGGTATTGTAACAGTGTTGTGTGGTAACAGATGGTAGCTGTACTTGTGAGTATAGTAAAATGTATAGAGTTGTCAAATCACCATGTTGTACACCTGAAACTAATATTTTGTGTGTCACCTATACTTCAATTTAAAAAAATAACTGGGTAGTCCAGATAAACCCACAAACAGATTTATACATTGGGACTTTCAAACGTAAGTCAGAATACAGGGATTAGCATTTGTTAAGAGAAATTTGCACACTGCATCCAAGAAGGTTAAAGTCATGTCTTTTTGAAGAAGTAAACCTATGAAAGAGCCTATATTTATGATGTTTGACACTTAAGTGCAAGGACTTTATGCTCAAATATTACAGATACTTTCTTAGCTAGTTTCTATATTTTAACCCATCCGTCTCTTTTACAGTAGATGGAAAAGGTTCAGAAAAATTATGGAGTCATGATTATTTTGTGAGTGCCAAAAACAAACAGCTAAACTGAAATTTAACCATTTTTTATTATAGCATTTTTTACTATTCATTTTGAATCTTGGGCAAGTGTTCTTCATCTAGATCAAATACACTTGAGCTCAAGTCAACTAACTATTAGACCAACTAACTAGCATTAGACCATCATCACCAAATGGCCTAATTCTTGGAGTAACATGAGTATCTGGTTGCAAACTCTATTAATACTCTTATTTTACTTTTTTCGTTAGGATAGCCTGACCTTTCCTTAACTGGAAAACTTAACTAGAAAAAAAACCCAAACAAAAAAATCATTATTATGTATAATCTGCATGACAAGATGACCACCAGAAATTTCACAACACTGACAAAAATAGAAGGCTTGTAATTATGCTTCGAGTACAAATTTGCAAAATGTCTTAAATTTTGGATGTTTTATTCTCAGAAAATTGTGGAACTTCTTGCACTTGAATAGGTAATAGATGTACCAATAAAACACTTAGATTCTAAGAATTTGTGTTTGATACAAGGGAATATGTAGTATATAGATCAGTTGGATTTTTTTAACCAAATTAAATATGTGATAGAGACAACACATTTTATACAGTAGGATAAATGATCTTTCCTTTTGTGCTAAAACACCAACCAGTTTCCATGGAAAATCAGTGTTCTATGGAATATTTTGAGGGTTTCCTTAAAATGTGAAATAAAGTGAAAACGTTTTAGGGAATGAAATTTACATATAAATCTCACTGTAAGGTAAAACACATATCAAAGAAAATAATAAAAGTCATTTCATAAGATCATAATCTAATTGTCTAATGGGCCTTTGAATATAGTGCGGTAATTAATAGCATAGGCCAAGTTATGTGAAATATGCATATTTAAGTTTTTTGATGTTTTATTTATAGAGTGTTGCTGTGAAGATTTGAACGTAGACCTTGAAATTTTGAAAAACTTGAAAGAAATCACAGTGTTTTTGATAGCTGCTTTCAGGTGTCCCTGAACTATAGGATTGATTAAAGCAAGTTAAGTGAACTCCATTGAAAGGAAGTGAATCCACTCTCAAATAGACAGTTGTTCTATGCAAGGCCATTTTTACTAAGCTCTGAAAGTAGTTGCATCATCAACAGCACTTGTTTAGGTTTGTTTCTTTAATTAACTATGAAGAAGTTTTGGCAAATATGTATGAACTAAGGAAGGAAACATTTCAGAGTGTCTTTTTCCTTCATTCTTGATTAGCTATCTAGTTTAGGCCTCACACATTCTGAAGGACTTAATTGAACCCAGCAGAAGATAGTGTATCCATTCATTTCTTCTTGCATTGAACAAATACTCATGCTGTTCTTTGGGAAAATTTATTGGCACATTTCTCAATACACTTTTTTTTATACATCTAGTCTCTGACTGAGGGTGTTATTAATATACATAAAGAGTTAAAATAAAACATCACTTAAAACATTAGTCCACAGGGTACGATACTGATATCATCAATAATTTTAGTGAAATATAACTGTCAAAAGAAATTCAAGGATGCTTCTTGCCACTTCCCTCTCCCCCCGCCCCAAAAAAGAACACTTATGTAATTTACAAAGACACAATAGACACAGACTCATCAATTAATTAATAGGGTGGGGTCACCAGTAGTGATTGGAATTCTGAAAAAAAGAATTAAAGTTAAATGTACTTAGGGAAATTCCCTTTTCTTTCATTGGACTCTTCCTTTTTTATTAATGCAGCCTAAGAATGTGTCTCTACCTTGGAAGAACAAATAGGAAGAAGAAAGGCAACCAGAAGTAAGAAAACATGGAGGAACTTGCTCATGTTTGACTCAAATATAATCTCTTTTTCTAAAGGGTCGAAATGAGTTTACTCATGAGTCCAGCTCAATAGAGTGAGAAAACCTATATAAACTTGGAGTCGAAGTATATAATATATACACAGATACAGTGTATATGTGGCTATGTAAATGCATAGCTCCATAGTTTATTTCTTTGTGGACATGGGGAATTGGACATTCTTGGTAGCTAGCTATCTGGGTTACTTAGAATTCTCATCACAAAACTGTTGTGAATTTGGACATTGCTTTTATTTTTAATATACTAAGCTTTCTGTCATATAGACATAGCATCTTTGCATCCACTCTAGTGACTAGAAAAGCAATAGAAAGCTTTGGATTGTTACCTAAGCATCATCATGAATAAATACATTTGAAAGTAAATAAATCATTGCCAAGGTTGAACACAAAACTAAAATGTATTACAGTTTAGACAAAGACATTCCATTATTGTATAAAGCCTTTTTAAAAATTAGATTTATGTAGACATTGATTAATCCATTTCCTTTCTGAAGTCAATTTGGATTTTTTTCAGAATCTACCATTTAATTTAGGCTGTCAGGAAATGTTGCCATAGTTATCTACATCATATTAGCATGAAATGAAAGAATTTCTGAAAATTTTCCTTCCTATGCTATTATAACTGTACTGTTTATAAGGCAATTATATCTTTTGGGACTAATGTGCATTTTACTGCATGTGTATGGAGTTCATTTATAACCAACTGAGCTCCTACCAACTGTACTCTCCTACTTATAATGGGACTCCCTGCTTATTTCATACCTATGGGATACAGGATAGAAAAAGAGTGCTACAGAAATCCAGAGGATGATTTGAATTTGGCCTTTTCTTATAAGATAGGCATACACTACTCATTATTTCTTTTTCTCTATTGTCTACTTTTGCTCTGCTTATTATTTTCTGTCATTCAATTAAGTAAAGACAGGCATCTCAGACTATTAAATTTAAATGTTTCTGATCAATCCAAAGCATTTTGTTCCTTGAGCCAATCCCTAAGTCTCCTAAGTTTCAACCTCAAGGATAGATAATACCTAGAAGACTCCTTCACTGGATATGTCAAATAGCCACGGCTATTTTATGGCCTAAATCTATAGGTAAAGATGATGACTAGTAGACTCCTTTTTGATGAGCTTCAATATAAATTCTCAACATCCATGTATTTTTATACAACTTTCTCTGGAATCATTGTATTTTCACAGTTATTTACCAGATTTCTTCATATTTTAACATGGAGAGTTCTAATGAAAACATGATAATTTATATAAACTGAAAACATGATACTTCCTACCAGAGACTGATATTAAAGATCTTGCATGTTCTTTCTTTGGCAAACTCACTTTTAATCTCACTCTTCTTCTGTTTTGCCTTAGCCAATGGAATATTTCTCAGAGGCGGGGCATTGTGCATGATTCCCTTCTCTTGCATATGGCACAGTAGAGAAATAGCCCTATACAGTCAGAATTGCCGTCAAGGACAATCCTAATGAAATGTCAACTAGTAAAGTGTGCCCTATGTTCTCTCTGTTTCCTCTTTCAACAAACCAACAATACAGCTTAATATTGCTCATAAGTTTTTGTGGCATTAGTATTGTGGAGAATTGGAGGGTCTCATTCAATCCTAGAACTGACACAATAGCATAATCATTTGCATGGCAATTTATAATTCCAGCATTCATTACCTATTTTACCCTATTTGTAGGGTATACCACCTGTTACCGATTTTATAATGAGAAGCATATAGAGCAAGAGTTTTACTTATCCCCATTTACATTTATGAGAAGCAAAGACTTAGAGACAGAAAGTGATCTACTTGAGAATATATAGCTGGTAAGTATCTGACCCTATGGTAATTAACGATAAAGCTCAAGCTCTTTCTGTTGTACATTATGATCCTTCCTCTTTAGTCTGCACACTCAAGTCTATAAAAATAAATACTTGTGCTTAGGATCCAAACTAAAATACAAGGAGAAAATTTGGGTATGTCATTTTAATCCTCTGACTTTATATTAGTTTTTTTCCCCATTTAAAAATTATTTTATTTTCATAAATTATTTTTCTGGGTGAATATTAAGAAAGAAAATGTGCATTAATTCTGGTTTTATGATTCTGTATATTTCTTTATGTCAGCATCTATAGTCAGGTCTTGATCTGACCCATCACTTTTTTATTACAGGAAAAAAAAAACTCTACTTGATACTTTATTTTAAATGTCATTTGGTGTCTCCTTTAAGGCAAAAAAATCTCTTTGCCGAATTCACCTAATATAGAAAAAAGCCAGTTTGCCCCCAGAACAGTAGATGTTCAGAAGTCTCACAGGCAATTTCCTGGAATAGTCCAGCTCTGAGAGGGTAAGCACACATGATATGCCGGATGAAAACAACTGAATGGTGGCAGAGAACAACTAAACATAGCGTTAGAGTAAGTGGCTATATTAGTTACAGTCAGTGGAAATTTCCAGAAAAATAGGTCTAGGCTTTTAGTGAGTGTCTGCGATCCTAATTCTACTCAACACAAATAATTCATTTTCCAGAAACTAATTTGAAGTTTCTTACTCAAAACTCATCTACAGAAATATTTATTCTAAGCATTTTGGTGAATTTTGAAATCAGTGTAACAATGAACTGAGTTGCTTAATAAGGCTTAATATTTAAAGTGCATTTTCTGAGTATGCATTATGCTACAACTAAAACACACCATTAAAATAATGGTTCTTATCCATGTGTGTGTGTATTTATTCCAATAACATATACCAGAATTACACTTTTATTACTATTATCACAAAATTTGCCTCATAGTATACATATGTTTTATATGCTTTTTTCACATAATGAGATATAAAATCCAAATTGGAGAACATATATGCTTAATCAACAGTATGTAAGAATTCTTTTTCCCATATTGTCACTAAAATGAGACATTATGACATTTGAATTTTTTTGAAATGTGGAATATGAGCTTTATTATTTAATTTGCATTGCTGCACTCTAGAGGTGGAGAGATTGAGATTGTGATGATTTGGGGGGTCAGGAAGTCTTTTTGCAAGGAAATGCTGACTGAGCTGATATCTGAAAGGAGGCAAGGGAACTCATTCTTAAAGTGAGGATACCAGGAACACAGAATATTTTCAAGACACAGAAGGAAAGCCAGGGGGCCTGGAGCAAAAGCAGGAAGGGGCATTTTGTAGCCATACCTGGCAAGGTAGGTGAAGACTGGGCGAAACCAGAAGGTTTAGCCCTATGTAGAATTGTGCTCTTTATCCACAAACAAGGCTAAGGGTGTGGGCATGTTCAGGTTTGCTTGTTAAACACCTCATTCTTCATGCAGTGATTCATTAGAATTAATCTTAGAGGGACAGAGTAAGAGCAATTAAGGCCAATCTTGAAGTTCTTGCTATGATGAGACAGTGCTGCCCCTCCCCTGCTCTACTCACTAGCACCGCAAGAGAGAAGCTACTACAGCCTTGTACTCAGTGTTCATATTGTAGACCTCAACGTGACTTTATACCTCACAATTTATACCTCACAACTCTCACAATTCAACATCATTTCCTATTCTTTTACTTTACTTAAACTTGTGACCCCACTCCAAAATTTTTTGACATCATTAAGACTTCCAACTCAGTGAACTTACCATTTTTTCACTATTTTTAATAATCTGCCATCCCCTTTATGATTTCATATCTCTCACCCAACCCACATTCCATGGCCCAGCACTATACAGTCCCATGGCAGATTCCCCTAATTCTCCTGTTCCTTTTCCCCTCCTTCATTCATTCACACCTGGCAAAGCCGAACTTTGCTAAACTCAACAATCTATACATTATAATTGAGCTAAAGCAGTTGAGCATTGACAGAAACATACCACGAAACTCACTAGACTCACTTAAAATTTATGAACACAAATACAAATGGATATTCAATAAGGACAGAGTATTCTACTTTACTCTCCTAGTGAATTCATTTTCTTGTTCCCTAAAATGACTGTTTTACATCATGTCTTAGTCTGTTTGAGTTACTATAACAAAACACAGACTGAGTAGCTAATAAACATCAGAAATTTACTTCTCACAGCTCTGGAGGCTCTGGAGGCTGGAAGCTCAAGATCAGAATGCCAGCATGGTTGCATAAGGGCCTTCTTTTTAGTTGTAGTTTTCTTGTTGTATCCTCACATGGTGGAAGAGGCTGGAGAATTCTGTGCACATGATGTCATTATATTTATATATATAATATATAATGTGATATATATATTAGTTGTTATATGTATAACAACTAATCCCATTCATAAGGGCTCCACTGTCATCACCTAATCACTTCCCAAAGGCCCCACTTCTTAAGACCATCACATTGGTATTAAGATTTCAACATAAGAATTTGGGGGGTGGGAATGTAAACATTCAGACTATAACATTCGTTAGGTTTCCTAAAAATCTCCATATTTCTCACCTTGAACTGTTGCCTTTTTCATATTTCACTAAAAAGTAACTAAAATCAGTAAAAAACAATCTCGTTTTTCTGCCACCAACTACAACACCCTACCTCTGTGTGTACAAAGTACTTTTTGTTCAAAACTGACATAACAGGGCACCTGCGTGGCTCAGTTGTGTCTCCCCCTCTCTCTGCTCCTCCCATGCTTATGCTCTGTCTCTCTCTGTCTCTCAGTAATAAATGTTTAAAAAAAAGTTAAAAAAATGACTTAACAATGGAGGATGTCTTTTCCCTAAGGCCAGTTTATTTGTGAATTGGATCATACTCATTCTCAATTTCTCTAAGACCTTGATCTTGAATTTTGTCTTCGGCATCATTCTTTTTCCATTTCTGTTGGATCGTTTTAATTAATATACAGATATACCTTAATATAAATATCTTTAAAACAATCACTTTTGAGCTCACATTTTCCTTCAGCTTCTACCCCAATATTTCTCTCCTTTTCATGAAACTAGAATTCCTAGAAAAAGTTGTCCACTTCTCTCTCTTTCCTTCCAGATTTTTCTTCAACAAATTCCCATTTGGCTTTTATCCTCACCAGGAATTCTAATCAGGGTTAGCACTGATGTATATTATGTCAAAGCTAATGATAAAATATTTGTCTTAGTCTCATGAAGTTCACAGCATTGGATACAATTTACCACGACCTTCTTTTTTTTTAAGTTTATTTTGATAGAGAGAGTGAGTGGAGGAGGGGCAGAGAGAGAGAGGGAGAGACAGGATCCCAAACAGGCTTTGTGCCATCAACACTGAGCCCCTGATGATGCAGGGCTTGAGCACACAAATGGTGAGATCTTGACTTAAGCTGAGATCAAGAGTTGGGCGCTTAACTGACTGAGCCATCCAGGCACCCCCCTTTTTAAAGCTTATTTATTTTGAGAGTTTACCACAACCTTCTTGAATACAATTTCTTCTCTGTGCTTCCATAACATTGTTTATTTGGTTTTACGTGTAAATCACTAGCCTTTCTTTCTCTTTTGTTGCCCTATAAAAACTTTAAAATTAGAGACTTAGGGGTTCTGTCCTCAACCTCTACTTTCTTTCCACCTGAGGTCTCCTATGTGACTACATTTTTGCTATTGGATTAAAATATTTCCAGAAAATTGTTTATTATCTAGTATTAATATCTAATATTATCTCAATTCAGACATCTTCCCTGAGCTGCAGACCCATATGTCTGATTGTCTGCATGGTATATCCATTTCTATGTATTATATTCCTCTCAATATAATACAGAAAAAATAACTATGTGTACTCCAGTATTTCACTCCTCAGAAAACTATCCCATCTTATTAAGTATCACTAAAATCTTATTTGATAAAGGCAAAACTGTAGAAGCCATTCCTGATTCCCTTCTGACAACCCGAAAGCAGTATCTATTTCAAAAAAGATCTGTGAACTCTGAGTATTATATATTACATAATAATATGTTATATGTGTTATAGAATGGTTGCTTCTCATCATATTCTCTGCTGCTTCTCTTGCTCATGCCACCATGATCATTTTTCCTGGATTCCGCATAATCCTAAAAACTGACCTTACTGCATTCCCTCTGGAACCTGTCCACCTATTCCACATCATGGACTAAGCCAATTTTTGTGTTTCTCTTGCTTAAAATTCTCCAAAGTCTTTGCATCACACATATACAATCAAAACTCTTTGTGGATTTTTGAAAACCCTGTAATGTGCAGTCTGCTCATCCTTCTCATTTCAAGGCCCTCACACTAACTTTGCAGTTGCTGATCTTTGTGTTGAGAGCTAACTTCTCACCTATATTCACTTGACTAAAGCCTTTTCACGATCCCAATTTCAACTACAATGGCAGCTTCTCAAAGAGGTTTTCCTCAATGAGCTGTCCGTACCTCTTGTTCTTTAACATATTACCCAATTTTGTCTTCTTTACAGTAGAAATACATACACATTTAAGAGGTTTTTTTGTTTGTTTTTTTTAGGGAGTTACATTCATAGGCAGAAATTCAATACTAAGGGAAGATGAAAAAAGATCTTTGGCTTGAGTCATGAATAAATTCAACATATTTAGTCAATGCAGAGAAACTAGCTACCAAGGAGAAAGAAGAGACAAAGGATGCAGTAGGAAAATCAGAAGACTGTAGGGACATGGAAAACATTCAAAAAGTTGAGTGTAGCTATTAGCGTTGAATGCCTCTGAGTAATCAAATAAGTAGAATTTAAAATGTTAACTGGATTTGAAGATATTACAAGCCCTTTGTAAGCTTACCCAGGAGTGTTTTAATGGAGTAGCATTGGCAGTAGTCATGTTGGAATGTATTGAACAGAGAGTAGGAAGCAGGGAAAGGTAAGAGTATATGTAAAAAATATTTTGAAGAATTTGTGTATAAAGGGGAGGAAACATTGGACTAGAGGCTGGGAAGATTATGGGCATAGGACATGGGTTTCTTTTTAAAAATTAGGGCAGAAATTTTTAGAAGATGGAGAAACATTAGTCTTGAAGGGACAAGGGTTATACTCTCGTACTCTAACATTCCCAGCAAGAGAGAGAAAAAACAGTAGTTGAGATGACAGCAAACTAGTACCTTTAGTGAGTAGTCTGGCTTCAGTTAGAATAAAGAGGGGGAGATAATCCTTCAGAGAAGATGAGGATATAAAGGGTTTGTTAATTATAACGATATAGTTCTAAAGGACCAACAGAAGGAGATATGACAAAGGGTACTGATAGGCTCAAGAAAGTTCAGATGTTATTGGGGTGATGGTATGATGGATGAACAGGGAGGAGAGGGTATGGCAGATGAGACCTATGAAAATACTTTGGGAGTCTCTTTAAGAAATATGGGAACATTGCCTAATATCCAAAGAAAATTTTGGCAAGGGGTGGCTGACTCAGAAGCTTCAGAATCTACAAACGACAGGAGCCTCCTAATCTGGCCATGTGGAAATGTCAAGATGTATAATCTTGTACTATTTTTAGCCACACCAGCTTTAATGTAAAACTAAGTAAACAATGTGAAGAAGATTACAGTTTGTTTGATACTATTATGTACGTTAAAAAAGTCTGTATTTTAAGTAAAACAATCTCTAAACACACTTCTCAAAATAATTTTCTAGTGGTGGTTATGTCCATGACAGTTGGTCACTTGCTCCAGCATAGTTAATATTTTTTTCCGCTGAAAGAAAATGGTTTTGAAGGCATGTGCTTTGCTGGATAAGAGAGGGAAAATAAGAGACTGATACTCTGCAAATAAAAACAAAAACAAAAAGCAAAAAAGTAAAAAACAACAACAAAAAACAAGCACAAGAGTTCTTTGAAATCTGACAAATATACACTATACTTGAAATGAGCAAGTAAGCCAGTTATTATGATCTCTATTATATAGTTGAAGCAATTGAGGCTTATGAAAGTTAAGGATGAATCAAACTCATAATTACTAAGTGATGGAGACTAATTTTGAGCTCATTTTTTATGAATTTTTGCCCAGTGTACTTTTCTTCTATAGCACACTGCTTCTTCATCGAGGCTTATATTGTGAACCTGATTATAACCTTTGCTGAGGACAAAATTGCAGTCATCTGAACATCTGGTGCTTCTTTTCTGTTGTACTAAGGCCTCTTTAAAGAGTTGGTAGTTGGAATACTAATTTCAATTCTGACAGTAATTAACCATCAGCAGAGATTTTCATAGTTATATTGTATAAGAAATTGCTACAGAACTAGAGATATTCTTGATTGGATTTTAATAGAACAGCCATTTCACTGTGATTTCAAAAAAAATTAAAATATTTTTTAATAGAATGAAAGTGTTAGTTTGTATCACCTTTTTTAAAAACATACCTAGGATCACATTAAGATGTGTATGATATTTTCTCTAATCCTTCATATTAGGATAAGAGATAGGTTATATTTTGTATATGTATTATAGAAACATTAGAAAATATAAAAATGTAAAGGAAAACATTTTTTAAAGATCATCTATAATTCTACTACCCCAAATCAACCTTAGTGTGGATGGCATTTTAGTATATTTCTTAGGTCTCAATATATAGTAATCTTGCATGCATACATTCATTCTATAAATGAGTCATTGGGAATCTACATTGTGGCAGACATTAATCTAGGCCTAGGTATTGAGCCTACAGACTGTACAAGATAGACAAGGTCTCTATCTTCATTAATACACTCTCTCACTATCTCTTTGTCTCTGTCTCTATCTCTTCACAAAGACGTGAATGTGATCATAGTAATATACAACAGGGTATCTTTTTATTTCTTAGAATTATACTTTGAGTGTTTCCCAATTTGTTAATAATTATTATGGTAGAGTATCAGCAATGGAATGCTCAGACCATAATAGACCATTCTTCTATCATTAGGGATTTAGATCCTCATTTCTATTATATTACCAATTATGAGTAACACTTTTACATCTTTTATTAATAATTCTTATAATCACTAAAATAACACTCATTTTATAAAATCTGGAAATTTCAGGAAATAAAACAAAAATAGTCACTTCTCCAACATCTCTAAATAATCATTTCTCATAATTTGATGAGATTCCATCTCACCTATTAACAAACTTGTCATAATGCCTTGTACTACATTTGTATGCTTTAATTAAAATTGTATCTCACACTTTTGATGTTGATTTCTAAATTGAATTCTTAAAAAAAATAGCCAGTGGTTTGAAAGTCCATCTTAATAACTCCTGATCCTGCAAATTAAATTTTGCTTGTTGATTCATTTTTTTTTTTGCATTTTATTTTTTTGTATTTTTTCACTGTTATTAAAGTGAATTTTTTTTTCATAAGTTTATTAGTCAAGGCCAGTTATTTTTCTCTGATGTGTGTGTGGATACAGATACATGTACATATATCCATTTAGACATACTTTAAAGTTAATTTGTATACATTTCATATATGTTGAACTATGACCTGGTAGTAAATAGCTTTCCTTATTGGTGCCTTATTTCTAAGGGTTTAAACAATATATTATGGTTGTAAACTCACACATGAAGCAAGCAGAGATACTATTGTTTACTTTTTTTTTTTATTTAAGTTTGTTTATTTTGAGAGAGGGAGGGAGGCAGAGAGAGGGAGAGAGAGGGAGAGAGAGAGAGTCAGCACAGAGCCCGACTCAGCACTCGACTCCATGAACCAAGAGATCGTGACCTGAGCCGAGATCAAGTCAGATGCTTAAATGACTGAGCCACCCAGGCGCCCCAGAGATACCGTTGCTTAATTCCATTGTCAATATAAAATATAATTTAGATTTTCCTTACTTTTGGGGTGAAATGACATGAAAACTGTGTACAAAATCATTTGAATTTATGTTTAATCTATTTATATAGACCATAAACAACATCCCTACTGTACTGCATCTTTGCCTATGTACTCTATCATCTCTGCTGTTATATGAATTTATGTCCTGCTATCAGGAAGGTGAAAATTAAAACAGCAAGATGCCTACATACCTATTAGAATGGCTAAGATACAAAAAGCTAACAATAGCCAAATTGAAGAAGCTAACATTACCAAACATTGGCAATAATGCAGAATAAGAAACTCTCATTAATTGCTGGTGGGAATGCGAGGTCAAACAGCTACTGTGGAAAACAATTTTGCACTTCTTGTAATATTAAAGATAGATAGCCTCACCCTATGTTCCAGCAACCATGCTCCTAAACACTTAGCCACATGATTTGAAAACTTACTCCTAAAACTGCACATGGATGTTTAGAGCAGCTTTATTCCTAATTATCGAAAATTGAATGTGACCAAAATGGTATATTAAAATGATGCACTGTATGAAATTTAAATTCACAGAGGAGTTAACCTGAGAATTTATATTCAGCTTAGTTAGCACTTAAACTTATAAGTCGAGGGACACCTGGGTGGCTCAGTTGGTTAAGCGTCTGACTTCAGCTCAGGTCATAATCTCATGATTTGTGAGTTCAAGCTCCACATGGGGCTCTGTGCTGATAGCTCCGAGCCTGGAGCCTGCTTTGGATTCTGTGTTTCCCTCTGTATCTGCCCCTCCTCTGCTCACTCTCTCTCTCTCTGTGTCTCTGTCTCTGTCTCTCAAAAATAAATAAACATTAAAAAAAATTTAAACTTATAAGTTGAGGTTTTGATTGGTATTTAATGGTTTAGCATTGTCCTTTTGGATGACTTTGGAGTTTTATCCCTGCGCACTTGTCCCTGTAGCTAACACCTCAATACTAGTTGCCTCACTAATTCATAGCCAAGCCCTGCCTAAGTGTTCAGATATCTGCTAGCTTCTTACTTAGACTTTTGACTACTATGTGTTGTACTTCCTGAACCAACTGCTTTATCCTGTATTTAGGTCCTAAATCATCTGCCTGATGTTACTGTTTCTATATAAATTTAATCTCCACATACTCTTAGAAATGGTTATAATACTGCTCAACAAGATTCAGTTCTCTTAACAATGACATTTTCTGAAACAGTTCTTGTGGAAATATACATTATAAACTTTACTTTGTCAGTTTATCAGTAGTTCAAGGGATTTCATGGACTATCCAGTGAAACTGATGACTATTAATAGTATTGTTCCTATGAATAAAAACTGTGATTTTATAAGAATTGATATACAATTTCTTCTAAAGTAATAAATGTATAGTTGGGAAGCTGCCCGTTTAGATTATAGTCCACTATTCAATAATTTTATAGAAGTTTTTTTTCTGGACTGTGTCCATAGGAATATATATCAATATTCCCATCGTTTTCTTTAATTTTTATCATTATGGTACTTTTTAATACCAATTTTAATTTTCTAGTGTGAGATGTATGTTATTGTATACAGTGTATTTATGTATCCCCCCAAACAAAAATCATAGTGTAATCACCTACAATGAAGTTCTTATCCCTTTAGTAAGTAATCAAATAATATTATATTCATAAATAGTGATAATTTTGTACTCACTGATATTTTACATGATAATACAGAATCTGTTTTATGATCTAAAGTAAATGTTTGGGGCCCCTAGGTTGGCTCATTTGGCTGAGCATACACCTCTTGGTCTCAGCTCAGGTCTTTATCTCAGGGTTGTAAGTTGAAGCCCCATATTGGGCTCCACATGCTTAAAAAAAATTAAAAATGAATGAAAATTAAAAATTAAATTTAAAACACAAAAATTAAAAAAAATAAAGTACATGATTATTGCCAGACTTGTCAGGAATGGCGTTTTAAAAAATTTTTTAATTTACATACAAATAGTTAGCATATAGTGCAACAAGAATTTCAGGAGTAGATTCCTTAATGCCCCTTACCCATTTAGCCCATCCCCCTTCCCACAACCCCTCCAGTAACCCTCTGTTTGTTCTCCATATTTAAGAGTCTCTTATGTTTTGACCCCTTCCCTGTTTTTATATTATTTTTGCTTCTCTTCCCTTATGTTCATCTGTTCTGTGTCTTAAAGTCCTCATATGGATGATGTCATATGATATTTGTCTTTCTCTGACTAATTTCGCTCAGCACAATGCCCTCTAGTTCCATCCATGTTGTTGCAAATGGCAAGATTTAATTCTCTTTGATTGCCGAGTAATACTCCATTGTATATATATGCCACCTGTTCTTTATGCATTTATTCGTCAATAGACATTTGGGCTCTTACCATACTTTGGCTATTGTTGATAGTGCTGCTATAAACATTGGGGTGCATGTGCCCCTTTGAAACAGCATACCTGTATCCCTTGGATAAATGCCTAGTAGTGCAATTGCTGGGACATAGGGTAGTTCTATTTTTAGTTCTGTGAGGAACCTCCATACTGTTTTCCAGAGTGGCTGCACCAGCTTGCATTCCCACCAACAATGCAAAAGAGATCCTCTTTCTCTGTATCCTCGCCAATACCTGTTTTTGCCTGAGTTGTTAATAGCAGCCATTCTGGCAGGTGTAAGGTGGTATGTCATTGTGGTTTTGATTTGTATTTCCCTGATGATGAGCGATGTTGAGCATTTTTTCATGTGTTGGTTGGCCATCTGGAGGTCTTCACTGGAGAAGTGTGTATTCCTGTCTTTTGCCCATTTCTTCACTGGATCATTTGTTTTTTGGGTGTTGAGTTTGATCAGTTCTTTATAGATTTTGGATACTAACGCTTTATCTGATATGTCATTTGCAAATATCTTCTCTCATTCCATTGGTTGCCTTTTAGTTTTTCTGATTGTTTCCTTCACTGTGCAGAAGGTTTTTATTTTGATGAGGTCCCAATAGTTCATTTTTGCTTTTGTTTCCCTTGCCTCTGTAGACATGTTGAGTGAGAAGTTGCTGAGGCCAAGATCAAGGAGGTTTTTGCCTGCTTTCTCCTCAAGGATTTTGAAGGTTTCCTGTCTTACATTTAGGTCTTTCATCCATTTTGAGTTTATTTTTGTGTGTGGTGTAAGAAAGTGGTCCAGGTTCATTCTTCTGCGTGTCGCTGTCCAGTTTTCCCGGCACCACTTGCTGAAGACACTGTCTTTATTCCATTGGATAGTCTTTCCTGCTTTGTCAAAGATTAGATGGCCATACATTTGTGGGTCCATTTGTGGGTTCTCTATTCTGTTCCATTGATCTGAGTGTCTGTTCTTGTGCCAGTACCATGTGGTCTTGATGATTTCAGCTTTGTAGTATAGCTTGAAGTCTGGGATTGTGATACCTCCTGCTTTGGTTTTCTTTTTCAAGATTGCTTTGGCTATTCGGAGTCTTTTCTGGTTCCATACAAAGTGTAGGATTGTTTATTATAGCTCTGTGAAGAATTCTGGTGTTATTTTGATATGGATTGCATTGAATATGTAGATTGCTTTGGGTAGTATTGACATTTTAACAATATTTGTTCTTCCTATCCAGGAGCATGGAATCTTTTTCCATTTTTTGTGTCTTCTTCAATTTCTTTCATAAGCTTTTGATAGTTTTGAGTGTATAGATTTTTCACCTCTTTGGTTAGACTTATTCCTAGGTATTTTATGTTTTTTGGTGCAATTGTAAATGGAATCGATTCCTTGATTTCTCTTTCTGTTGCTTCATTGTTGGTGTATAAGAATTCAACTGATTTCTGTGCAATGATTTTATATCCTGCCACTTTGCTGAATTCATGAGTCAGTTTTAGAAGTTTTTTGGTGGAATCTTTTGGGTTTTCCATGTAGAGTATCATGGCCTCTGCAAAGCCTGAAAGTTTGACCTACTCCTGGCTGATCTGGATGCCTTTTATTTCTTTGTGTTGTCTGATTGCAGAGGCTAAGTCTTCCAATACTATGTTGAATAACGGTAGCGAGAGTGGGCATCCCTGTGTTGTTCCTGACCTTAGGGGGAAAGCTCTCAGTTTTTTTCTCCATTGAGGATGATATTAGCGTTGGGTCGTTCATATATGGCTTTATGATCTTGAGGTATGCTCCTTCTATCCCTACTTTCTTGAGGGTTTTTATCAAGAAAGGATGCTATATTTTGTCCAAGCTTTCTCTGCATCTATTGAGAGGATCATATGGTTCTTGTCCTTTCTTTTATTGATGTGATGAATCACATTGATTGTTTTGATATTGAACCAGCCCTGCATCCTAGGTATAAATCCCACTTGGTCGTGGTGAATAATTTTTTCATGTATTGTTGGAGCCGGTTGCCTAATATCTTGTTGAGGATTTTTGCATCCATGTTCATCAGGGAGATTGGTCTACAGTTCTGCTTTTAGTGGGGTCTCTGTCTGGTTTTGGAAACAAGGTAATGCTGGCTTCATAGAAAGAGTTTGGAAGTTTTCCTTCCATTTCTATTTTTTGGAACAGCTTCAAGAGAATAGGTGTTAACTCTTTCTTACGTGTTTTGTAGAATTGCCCTGGAAATCCATCTGGCCCTGGACTCTTGTTTTTTGGCAGATTTTTAATTACTAATTCGATTTTTTTACTGGTTATGGGTCTGTTCAAATTTTCTATTTCTTCCTGTTTCAGCTTTGGTATTGTATATGTTTCTAGGAATTTGTCCATTTCTTCCACATTGCCCATTTTATTGGCATATGATTGCTCATAGTACTCTTTTATTATTGTTTTTATTTCTGCTGTGTTGGTTGTGATCTTTCCTCTTTCATTCTTAAAATTATTTATTTGGACACTTTCCTTTTTCTTTTTGATAAGACTGGCTAGTGGTTTATCAGTTTTGTTAATTCTTTCAAATAACTGGCTCCTGGTTTCATTGATCTGTTCTACTGTGGGTTTTTTTTTTTTTTTGTTTTTTTGGTTTTTTGGTTTTGATAGCATTAATTTCTGCTCTAATATTTATTATTTCCTGTCTTCTGCTGGTTTGGGGTTTTAGCTGCTGTTCTTTTTCCAACTCTTTAAGGCATAATGTTAGGTTGTGTATCTGAGACCTTTCTTCCTTCTTTAGGAAGTCCTGGTTTGCTATATACTTTCCTCTTGACCGCCTTTGATGAGTCCCAGAGGTTTTGGGTTGTGGTGTTACCACTTTCATTGGCATCCATGTACTTTTTAATTTTCTCTTTAACTTCCTGGTTAGCCCATTCATTCTTTAGTAGGATGTTCTTCAGTCTCCAAGTATTTGTTACCTTTCCAAATTTTTTCTTGTGGCTGATTTCATGTTTCATAGTGTTGTGGTCTGAAAATATGCACAGTATGATTTTGATCTTTTTGTACTTACTTAGGGCTGATTTGTGTCCCAGTATATGGTCTATTTTGGAGAACATTCCATGTGCACTGGAGAAGAATGTATCTTCTGCTGCTTTAGGATGAAATATTCTGAACGTATCTGTTGAGTCCATCTGGTCCAGTGTGTCATTCAAAGCCATTGTTTCCTTGTTGATTTTCTGATTAGATGATCTGTTCATTTTTGTAAGTGGGGTGTTCAATTCCCTACCATTATGGTATTATTATCAATGAGTTTGTTTATATTTGTGATTAATTGATTTACATATTTGGGTGTTTCATATTTGGTGCATAAATGTTGACAATTGTTATATCTTCTTGGTAGATAGACCCCTTAATTATGATATAATGCCCTTGTTCATCACTTGATACAGTCTTTATTTTAATGACTAGATTGTCTGATGTAAGTATGGCTACTCCAGCTTTCTTTTGTTGACCATTAGCATAATAGATGGTTCTCCATCCCCTTACTTTCAATCTGAAGGTGTCTTTACATCTAAAGTGGGTCTCTTGTAAACAACATGTAGATGGGTTTTGTTTTCTTATCCATTCTGTTACCCTATGTCTTTTGGTTAGAGCATTTAGTCCATTGAAGTTTAGAGTGAGTACTGAAAGATATGAATTTTTTGCCATTATGTTTCTTGTAGAGTTGGAGTTTCTGGTGGTGTGCTCTGGTCCTTTCTGGTCTTTGTTGCTTTTCGTCTTTATTTGTTTTTGTTTGTTTGTTTGTTTTGTTTTGTTTTTTCATCTTTCTTCTCTCAGAGAGTCCCCCTTAAAATTTCTTGCAAGGCTGATTTAGTGGTCACAAACTCCTTTCATTTTTGTTTATCTGGGAAACTTTTTATCTCTTCTTTTATTTTGAATGACAGTTTTGCTGGATAAAGAATTCTTAGCTGAATATTTTTCTGATTCAGCACATTGAATATATCCTGCCACTCCTTTCTGGCCTGCCAAGTTTCTGTGCATAGGTGTGTCTCACACCTGATCTATCTTCCCTTGTATGTTAAGGACTTTTTTTTCCCTTGCTGCTTTCATAACTCTTTTCTTGCCTGAGTATTTTGTGAATTTGACTATGATATGCCTTGTTGATGGTCAGTTTTTGTTAAATTTAATGAGAGTCCTCTGTACTTCCAGGATTTTAATGTCTGTGTCTTTCCTCACGTTAGGAAAGTTTTCCATTATGACTTACTCACTTAACCCTTCTACCCCTATTTCTCTCTCTTCTGCTTCTGGGACCCCTATGATTCTAATGTTGTTCCTTTTTAATGAGTCACTGATCTCTAATTCTTAAATCGTGCTCTTTTGCCTTAGTGTCCCTCTTTTTTTCTGCTTCATTATTCTTCATAAATTTGTCCTCTATATCACTGATTCTCTGTTCTGCCTCATCCATCCTTACTGCCTTGGCATCCGTTTGAGAGTGCAGCTTAGTTATAGGATTTTTTATTTCATCCTGACTAGCTTTTACTTCTTTTATCTCCGCATAAAGGTATTCCAATCTATTTTCGACTCCAGCTAGTATTCTTATTATTGTGATTCTAAATTCTGGTTCAGACATCTTTCTTGTATCTGTGTTGGTTAAGTCCCTAGCTGTTTTTCTTCCTGCCCTCTCTTTTGGGGTGAATTCCTTCGTTTCATCATTTTGAAGGGAGACAAGGAATTAATGAGGTAAAAAAATTAAAATTAAAAAAATTAAATTTAAAAAATATATTAAAATTAAAAAATTAAAAAGGAACACATACACAAAAAATCGAATAAAGGATCATAGATCCTAGGTGTGTTTTAATCTGGGTGTTGAAAGGGGCTTTATAGATTAGAGGAAAAAAGGGGAAAGAAAGAAAAAAAAAAGGAAATTGTTTGAAATTTTGACAAAATGAATACACTGAAGTAGAACAAAACGAAATGATGAAAGTAAAATAGAATTTGAAAAAATTTACACAAAAGTAAAAAAAATAGCAGAAAAAATCAAAGAAAAATATTTTTAATAAAAATTGAAAATAAAATAATTTTTCTCTCTTTCTGTTTTCAAGGAAAAAGCAAAAAAGGGAAAAAGAAAAAAGAAAATTGAATAGATGGACCTGTTAACAGACTGGAATATGACTGAAATTACTTCGTTTTCCCCTAGATGTCAAACTATGAAGCACTTTATAGTCCATAAACTAATCAGGCGAAGAGGCTCATGTTCCTGAAGAGCGAGGCGGCTCGGTTGGTTGGGGCTTAGTGTAATGGCTCCATTCTCCGCTAGATGGCATTGCTTAACTTACTGGGGGATTGTTGTGGTACTTGTAAGTGTGTATGCACATGCACGGGAATAGTTATAATGGCCTCACCCAGCTACCCAGTCTCTAGTATCGGAACTCTTTTCTCACGGATAGCAAGATCAGCAATCACCCATCAGTCCTTTGTCTCCAGCTTCCGTCCACTCCCCGCTCTTACACAGTCTGTGACCAAGCCCCAGGCGGCACCTCCCTCCTGAGTTTTATCTCAGATACAGCTGTTTTTTCTAACTCCTTATTTCTGAGGAACTGCATCTTTGAATAATTCTGCCCCTGTGTGGCAGGGTGTCACCGAGCAATGGCCGTGTGCCAGTTGCACCCAGGAACGTTCGTGGGACCGTACTGCTGCTGACGCCCAGAGATTGCTCCTGGGTACCAGCCAGCCCTAGAAAAAGTTCACGTGATCCTGTACCAGCAGCGTTTCAGGGATTATGACAAATCACAACATGCATCTGGCACCAGGCTTCACCCCCAGCGACCTTGTTCCAGCATCAGTGAATGTTGTTATTCTCCAGGGTCCACTGGTGTCTTTGCCTTTGGTGGAGTCACACAGCCTCTACCAGGTGTCCTCCCAGCAGAGCAAACGGCTCTCCTTGTGTGACCCAAAGACCTCCGGACTTCACTCTGCTTCTGGGGATTCGCCTTCTCACCAGAGCACCACCAGGTAATGCACTGCAGAGTTTCAGAATCTGCACTCCCTATTTATAGAGTCTTAATGGAATTTAAACCCTCTCCTTTCTTCTTTCTCCCTTTTTAGTTCAGTCACTGAGGCTGTTTCCTCTTTTCCACTTTCTCTCCAGCTGCTTTGTGGGGGGGGGTATTTTTCCCATACCCCCCCCACCCGTCTGCATCCTCTCTGTACACAAAAAAGCAGCTCCCTGCCCTCCGCAGCCTCTCTCTCCCCCATTTCACCTCTCCGTGCTGTGTACCTGCTGAATTCTGTGGTTCAGGTTGTACAGATTGTTCTGTTAATCCTCAGATCAGTTTTCTAGGTGTGCAAGATTGTTTAGTGTTGGTCTGGCTGTATTTCATCAGGAATGGTGTTGTTTTAATGGAAAGTGGTGACTATCATTAGTCATCATCTTTACCATCACTATCTTCTTTGTCTTAACATTCCTAAACCTTGTGGAAAACCTTGCTCTAGGTCTTAGAGACTCATTTTTTATAGTTTATTTTGCAAGTAAATCACATGGTTTTCGAAAGCACAACAAGGTCACTTTAGGTCATTACATAAAAGTAGGTTGTGAGGAACAAGAGTACAGTGAAAGTGGTCTTGACAATTCAGTGAAGGCACTTTTATAAGCGAATTACTCATCCCAGTGGAAAATTCCTGGAGATTTTGACTGACTCTGTCCCTGCTAACTCTGTGTCCACTGATTCTGTCTGTACAACTGAGTGGTATGGAATGAGACTCAGAGTTCATCCTGGATGTGCTTCTGTGACTCCATCTTAATTGTAAAATATAGTATTGTTTTTAATACTATATCTTTATAACATGCTGAAATAGTTTCAATATTTTAGTATTAAAAATAAACATACATGGAAAACTAATCTAGAAGATAATCTAGAAGATAATCTAGAAGATAGAAAACAATTTGATGTTAATTGGAGTATCATGGCAATACTAATTGTATGGTATTGATCTTGCCTCATTACTTATGCCGCAGAGCCTGAAATAGTTCAAAATGCAACATTACAATGTTAATTTATATAAGACATTTAGAGATTTTGCAATATAGTTTTAAATAAATATACTCATTTTCCATTTTATTATATTTTACTTGTATATATATCTTAAATTTTATCTTAAACATTAGTGGAGTCCCAATTTCATTTATCTTAATATTTTTAAAAAATGGAATACATGCATTGCAATAAAAATTGAATAATTGAATTCATGTGCTACAGAATTGGTTAGTTAATAATTCTGTTATTTGATAAACATATGTAGAATTTTTGACAATTGAGTTTTAGGTGTTTTGAGTTTAAGATATTTTTCCAGACTGAGAAGAACTGTTCTTTTGAGACCAAGACAGGTGGTCTCAGTGTGTACAGAGCATTTTGGAATCATACCATACAGTTAAAATAAACATGTTTTGGTAATCATTAAACAATTTATGATAATATATGTTTATGACCTTTTTTATATCAGCTCTTGGAAAATGTTAAAATTTATAATGTATACACCTAGAGGGCGTATTTCTGTTCATTTCTGAACAGAAATGAAAATTTCTGTTCATTCCTTTATATAGTGCCAAGCTTCAAACATACAAACATAGTAAAGTGTTTTAGCTAACCAGCCTCTATACTAGATACTATCTATTGGCAGTCAATATTTATTTATATCTGGCTATCAGTGGTGGGTCTGGAAATGAAGGATTGGGATTAGAAATATCTTTTCTCACTATGACTCTTAATAATCCACTCACAAAATAGTTTCTTATCAGTACCATTACTGAGGAGACCGCTGGTTCAGAAGTTTTGATTGCAAAGGAGAAAAAAAACTGTACATGCAAGTGTATACAACAGTGGTGACTCAAAACTGGGCATTGAGACTGTGGCCAGTACTCTGAGGCATAGAAGCTATTACAGTATTGGCTGAGATAACTGATCATGATTATCAGGAGAAATTAGCACTATTACACAATAAACAAAAATATGTCTGAATCCCCCAGGGGATTATCTGGAGTGCCTCCTACTACTCCCATGTCTAGTGGTCAGATTTAATGGAAAATCATGATATACAGGCAAAATGACTAGTACCTTTAAGATTGAAAGTTTAGGAGCACCTGGGTGGCTCAGTTGATTGAGTGTCCAGCTCTTGATTTCTGCTCAGGATCATGGAAGCGAGCCCCACATTGGGTTGCGCAGTGGGCATGGAGCTTGCTTAGGATTCTTTTTCTCTTTCTCTCATCCTCTGCCCCTCTCCCTTGCTCGTGCTCTCCCTTTCTTTCTAAAATACAAAACAAAACCACAATTGAAAGTTTAGATTCTCCCCACCTTCCTCCTCCTGGTTAAAGAAACTTAGCCTGCAGGAAATCAGACTAAGGACAAAGAGAGTATATAATGAGTCATGGAAAAGGAAATTATAATTACCAACCGTGGCTTCATAACCAGTTGCATATATACATATGTATGTACTAACTATTATCCTTTATTTTTCTCTCAGTCTTTTCCATATTATTTTTATAAGGTATGTTGCTTGTAGTTATAAGTAAGGTTTCCATGTGGAATAGATATCAACCAGAGATTGATACAATGGCTAATAGATTTGGGTCTCAAGTTTTTAGGCAGAAGGTGAGAATGTTTTCTTTAGAGAACAATCTTCAGGATTGTTGCAATATATGAGGTGAGAACCTGTTTTTGTTGTTAATGCTGTTTATAGTGAGAATTACAAGTTGCAATAATTAGTGAAAAAAAGTGTAAAGATATTGAGAAAAAAGGGAATAGTCGAATAGCAATTACAACAGGTATCAATTTCTACTGAGTTCTGTGTTCCCTTTCCTTCTTTCTCTAGGGACTAAAATGCTAAAATTACATATCCATGATTCTCTTCCCATTATGGTCTGGATGAATTTAAATTCTACTGTGGAAATAAATAAAGAACAACCAAATGAGCAAGCAAAGGCTATTTATTCTGAGCTTGCTATAACAAGGAAGTCAGTCACCATCACTTGCATGTGAGAAGAGACTCAAGGGCAGGTTGTTGGTGCAATGAAAGTGGAGGGAGGGTAATAAGAAGGAGTGCATTTTATGTGATTGGTCAGACATGCATGATTGACTTTCTGCTGTTGGTCCTAAATTGGGAGTGGGAACAAAACTTGGGGAAGCTGTTACTAATCAAGTCTTGGCCATTTGGGCCTGTTGTTACAGAAGTACTGTTTAGCTTCCAGGATTGTCACTGGAGATAGCAGGCTGACTTCCTACAAATCTGACTTAGAGTAGGCTGACTTCCTTGGTTGTTTATTGTAGACAAGGGGTTGGGTCCTGAGCAGGTTGTGGGTCACGGTTCTCTCATTGTAGATGCTCTGGCCTTTGTTTGTATATTCAGTCTCTCACTCCTACTATTTACGACTATAATAATAAGTGGAGGAAAATAAATTTTTATGTAGAGAAAAGTTAAATATCATTGGATGCGTGGCTAAGAATGTGGGAACTACTTTGAAAGTGTAAGTCCAAGTGTATGACAAAGAAGGTGAGTTACACGCAACATGGTAATCACAGCTGGCTGCATTATTGATCCATTAAAATTAAAAGTAACAAAAATTCTGATTTTCAATAATTTCATAGAACCCATATCATATAAATTAGTTTTATACTATGTGACTGTTCTGTAATTGGGCACTTGTTCTATAGCAGTGTTTAGAAGTTTCTATTTTTTCCTTTATAGCTTAGTGTCTCTCTGCATGTGCTCTTATCTTTTGCTGCCACCATGTGGCTATATAAAGAAATAGTAATATAAGTAGTTCTACTTTAGTTTTTAATCATCAAGGGAAATTTAGAAAAATTTGATATAGGCCACGATCCTAAAAAATATTTTTAGTATGATAAAATAATAATGAGTCATAGATAAATTTTTGTTAAAATGTACACATACACACAAATATATACATACATATATTTATAACATACATATATAGGTACAAAAATGTATCTCTACAATATGTAAATGTATATATAATAAGTACACTATATCTATATCTATATTATATATAATGTGCATATATAATACGTTTCTATATGTCTATATACTTATGCATAATAGATATATATCAAAATAATAGATATATAATATTGACATATATATTACCAATATTTATATATACAGAGAGAACTGTGTTATTTCTTCTTTGCCAGTATGAGCAATAAGCACATCCACTTATTTCTCTCCTCTTTCAAAATCTAATCACATTGCTTGTAAAAAATAGCCCAATATTTTAAACTTATAACAGTGAGAAGATCAAGACAGTTGCTCACCAATGGAAGGGTATTGTGAGTGAATTTTGGTCATGGATAGTGGTTGGGAGATTGTGGAGGGAAGAAACAATGCTGAGTATGCAGAGTTCTTACCTGGTGGGGAGAAGGCTCGAACATCTGAGTCGTGAGGGCAGCTTTCCCTGACCACCTAGGAAATGTTCCAATCAGAGAGCTGTGGGAATAAGAGTGAATAGTGGAGCCAGAAAGCGAATGGTTAGTTATGGAGTCATTCATAGAAAAGACAGCCTGCAGCTTCTCTGCTCTAGAAATGCAGTGCAACATGTAGTCACATTGCCCATATGTTCCATCTAAAAAATGGAACCGTTTATTTGAAGGGAAATTATAGATTTTAGTGTGGGTTTTGGTGACCCAGATTAAAGCTCTCCATATTTGGCACATTACAGAATGTACGTTGCCTAACTTAAATTTCCTGTGTGTGTAACTTACATTAGGCCCACATTCACTACCCACATACATGGAGATCTTATTCTGTATTTCCTTTTAGGAGAGAGATGCACTGGCAGAAATGGATTTGCTTAACAGCTAGGAAATCAGTTTATCTCTCGTCTTAAATATGAACAAAAATCCAATGTCCAGTTGAAAATAGCATAGGAAAGTAGGGCAAAGATGAAGAAGTTGAGAAATTGAACCTGGACATAGCAGATATTTGGGGATGTAGACTCTCATTTTCATGAAAAGAGGACTCATGTCAAAATTTATTAACATATCCTGAGGTCCTAGAAGAGTGTCTGGCAAATTATGGTTGATAAATAAATGTTTGCTTAATGAAGACAGTAGAATAAGAAATTAAATTGAATATTGTGTCAGAGATTTAAATAGCTCAAGAAGGAAGCAGTTAGAAAACAAGGAAGACATTTTAACTATCTTTATAAAAAGCATAGATGATGAAGCCATCAGTAGAAGGGATGTATAAGATAGTGCAGGAGGGGCGCCTGGGTGGCGCAGTCGGTTAAGCGTCGGACTTCAGCCAGGTCACGATCTCGCGGTCCGTGAGTTCGAGCCCCGCGTCGGGCTCTGGGCTGATGGCTCAGAGCCTGGAGCCTGTTTCCGATTCTGTGTCTCCCTCTCTCTCTGCCCCTCCCCCGTTCATGCTCTGTCTCTCTCTGTCCCAAAAATAAAGATAGTGCAGGAAATCTACAAAACATAAAACAAAAAGAATAAGGAAGATTAATTCATAAAGTACAAATATTTCCTATTGGAAGTCCTAAAACGTGACAACAGAGAAGACAGAGTGGGAAAAATGATTTAAAAAAACACCACAATTGTGTCAAATTTGTCAGAACTAGGGAAAAATATAAATTGTTATTTGTTATTGAAAGGGTCAACCAGTAACAACTAAATTGACAACCTCCCTTGCCCCCCCCCACCCCCAGAAAAAAATCTGAACTACAGACATACCTGTGAAGTTTCAAGTCACTAATATCAGCTTTGGAAAGCTTCTAGAGGGGGCCAGGAAAAACAAACATTACTGAGAGTAGAAAGCAGCTTTCACTGAAAAACTTACAGATTTTTCATCATCAGCATAACTTGGTAAAAGACAATAAAGCTATGTTTTCAGACTTCTAAGGAAGTTATTTGAAAATTAGAATTCTTTAAATTGTCAAGAGAATGAAAGAACAAAATAATTTTACTTAGAAGAGCAAAAAGTCGGAAAAATCGGTTTATACATCTTCTTTTGAATAAGGATATCTTTGAAGAAGAACTCGAGTAAAAACTGAATAATTATGTAATAGAGAGGATACTACAGAATCTGTAAAATACTGGAAATTTCTGAAGAGTGCAAAGAAAAATGTCTTAGTATAAATAGATGCACTGTCAATCAGAGAACATAGTGAGGAAAGGTGAAAACAGAGGGCTCAAGAAGGATGTAAAATTAAAAAGATGAGTTATGCAGTAAGGACTAAACTTAAAGGGTGTTTCTTCATGGAAATATACACTGACAAGAAGAAAAGTAAGACATTTCAAAATTTACAGTTGTATTGAAGTTGCACTTGAAAGTAATTATGCTAAATATTGATTGATATCTGTGACTAGTTATTCTAGTTTATAATGAAAGCTTAAAGATTTCAGTTGAATTAAACTAGTTTCTGGTGTTTTGAAATAATATGACCGTAATATGCCTTTTAAAATTTTATTTATTTTGATTGATTGATTGATTGATTGATTGATTGATTTAGAGCACAGGTACTCTGATGCAGGGCTCAAACTCACAAACTGTGAGATCATGACCTGAGCCAAAACCAAGAGTTGGACACTTAACTGACTGAGCCACCCAGGCACCCCAAAGTTTGAAATTTTGCATATAATCTGTTTACATTCCTATATAGAAGATGAGGATCTATACATTTTATGCCTATGTCAATCTCTTCTCTTCATACTCTCTCATTTTGGTGGAGCACATCTTCCATTTTCCTTCAGAGAAAGGGCATTGAATGTAATCTTCTTGAAACACAGTATAAGTATGATTTAAATCATATTTGAATTTGATATTGTGCTAGAATTTTAATTTAGAAATTATTTTTTTCTCACATTTTAGAACATTGCTCCATTGTTTTAAAAGATTCTAGTGTTATTTTAAAGAAGTTAAGTTCAATTTTGATTGGATAATCCTTGATATGAGGACTTTAACCCCACTCCTTTGCTTATGAAAGTTTGAATGATTTCTTTGTCCCTCATTTTCTCAAAATTTATGAATACATATCTTAAAGTCTTGTATATCCATATATTTATGTGTCTTTACTGCTTTTGAGTATCATACAAGTGGGCTCAGACTTTACATATTCTTCAACTTGCTGTTTTCACTCCATTATATTTCTGAATGTTTTTTTAAACATATTTCTAGTTTAGTAATTTTCTCTGCAAATTAACTCAAACAATTGCATTAAATTAAAATACTCAGAATTCTTAATCCATTCTCCTAGTGAAAAATATTTAGGTTGTTTCTAATTTTATTTTGCTAGGAGAATTATGCTGTGAGCATTCTTGTATATGCGTCCTTGTACATCAGTGTGAAAAATTCTGAGAGGCATGTATATAGAAGTAGAGATGCTAAATTGTAGGAGAAGTGCAACTTCATCTTTACAAGATAATGGAGAAATTGCTTTCCATTGTGATTATACTCATCAGTGTCTGTCTTTGTTTTGTGGTAAGAGTATCTTTATTGTTAGATATTCTAATTTTGTTGATCTAATGCCAATATGAGGCAAAATTTATTTTCATTTCCCTGATCCCTGGTGAGGTTGAGTATGTTTTCATATTTTGGCTATTGAGACATTCTATTCCGAGATTTTCCTTTACATGTGTCTTTTATTTATTTTCCCTTTGTTTGCCATTTTGACCGACCTGTATGATCTCTTTATAATTTATATTCTAATCTGACAGTTTTAGTTATTACAGATATTTGTTTGTGACTTGCCTTTTGATTATTAATTTTTTCCACGAAGAGCTTTTTTATTTATAATACAGTAAAGTGTATCAAACGTTTTCTGTATGCTTGTGTTTTGTATCTTGTTTAAAAAGTGTTTCTATCTTACGATAGAAATATTCTTAACCATTTTCTTGTAAGAGTTTTATAGTTTGGACTTTCACATGTGGGTCTTAATATATATAGATGTACTTTTCTCTCTCTCTCTCTCTCTCTTTTTTTTTTTTTTTACTAGCGAAGGTTGAATTCAATTTCATTCCGCCCTCCCCATGTAGGTCATCCATTCAAGAAGAAATCATTTACTTTTTCCATTGATAACTAATGCTACATACATATATCAAATTGCAGGTATATGTATAATATCTGATCTGGGTTTTAGGCTGTGTTCCATTTATTTATTTATTTTTATCCTTGTCCAAATAACTCCCTGTGAATTCCCCACAATGTGTAAGTTATTATGTTTTTCATGTCTTGATATTTGATTAAGCATTTTTTTCTCTTCTTCTCTATAGTTGTCTTGGCTATTCTAGGCAATTAGTTTTTTTTCCACATATATTTTATAATCTAGGTTTATGAAAAACTTGGCAGTGTTTATTGGAAATGAATTTAAATTATGAAATATTACAGACAGTATTTATATTTCAGTGATACTTAATTTTACAATCCTAGCTATGACATAGGTTTCCATTTAATTGCCTTTCATTCTTAATATTCATTAAACTTTTGTGATGTATTTTCTACAAAATGTATCACAGCTTTGTCAGAAGGACGTTCAGATGTCACAATTATGTTTTTTTAAATTCTATTTTTATAAAAATTCCAGATGTTCTTTTTTGCTCATAGATAGAAGCACAGTAGATTTGTATATATTGATCTTAAGTCTAGAAAACTTGCTGTACTTCCTTTTCAATTGTAACAATTTGTCTGAATTTTCCATGCCTATAATTAATATGATTAATTATTTTTTTATTTTTTAATTTGTTTAACTTTTTATGATCAACCAGTGATTGCACTGTTGCATGTATTTCATAATAAAATGGTTTCTTTAAAAAAATTTTTTTTTTTTGTTTATTTTTGAAAGAGAGAGACAGAGTATGAGCAGGGGAGGGGCAGAGAGAGAGATACAGAATCTGAATCAGGCTCCAGGCTCTGAGTTATCAGCACAGAGCCCGATGTGGGGCTCAAACTCATGAACCATGAAATATTGACTGGAACTGAAGTCAGACGCTTTAACTGACTGGACCACCCAGGCACCCCAATAAAATGGTTTTTTATATAATTCGCTTTATATTAACTTAAAACCTCTTTATTTCTAATTTACATTAATACATTTTATATATTCCACTCATGCTAGGTATTAATTTGTTGTCTCTCAGTTCCAAATTCTCCCTTCATTATATGCTCTGTGATAACAGACTGAATCCAAGGATTTCCTCTCTACAGTGAGACTAATGTTATGCTTTGTCAGTAGAGGGCGCCGAGGGCGCCATTACATGTGAAAGAAGGCTGCTGGTTTCAATGCCTATGTTTTTTTTTTTTTTTTTTTTTTTTTTTTTTTTTTTTAGTTCTGCACAATCCATTAGCAGTGCATGGATGAGACGTCTAGTGTTGTTCTGTGGACAGTCTTGGTGATGTTACATCACTCCCTGGTTACAGTGACCATCTTGCCAATTATACTACCAGATATAATCAATTGCCAATTACAGTGGCAACTTCAAGACAGACACCTTACACTCCAGGTCTCATACCACAGTGCTCTGATACTCTCTGTCTTCCTTTCCACCTGTCATGGTTCACCTATATCTCAGAGAATTGTTTCCTTCTAGAGTGGTGAATGGGAACCAGCTGTAGCCCCAGAAACCCAGAAAACTTATCAGCCATCTTGTGGGCTGCAATTACATCTTCTTCAACAAGGTCTGCACTCCAGTCTGGTGAAGATCTACTCTTCTGCATTTGTCCTTTCTCTGGTTCTCTGTTTCTGCTCTAGGGTACTTTGTAGTTATATCTGTCTATCTTTGCAGTTATTCCCTTATTCTACAGATTCAAAATTATTTATATTAATCTTCCCCTGTTTAAATTACTGTGTGGTTCTATATCTTGATCAAATCCTATTTTGATAGGATAACTCCTATTTTTTCCTTTAGAGAATGGGTTTTCAAAATTTTAGTCAGTTATGTAAAACCTACCAACTTTAAATAATCAATCTGCCAATAAGTATTAGCATTAGGATTTTTAAATCCTAAGATGTTCCTATAAATCGACAGGAAGTTAAACTAACATTACCAAGAATGATATTTATGGCAGATAAGTGAAAAAGATACACCAACGATTGTTATGCCAACACCCAGAAATAAAATACTTGTAGCTGCACTAAAAATAGTCATATATCCTTTAGACCAGCTGTGGTTGCTCTCGTTTTACGGAAATCAGACTTTTCAGTGACAATCCAGAACCATGGTTAATTATTTTGTGTGGCTAATAAACTATTCAAAGTGAATGATTTTCTAGTAACCTAAGTAGATGATGTCTCATAAAACAGACCTAATTAATATCAGCTTATCTAATAATATGAATAATACCAAGTGTAACAAACATCTAAGAATTCCATTAGTAAGAGTTATAGGATTCAAAGTAGTCATTTAGAACTTGTCCATCACTTTGGTTGGCATAGTGAGTAATACAACCCACATTCTAGGCCAGCACAAACCAGTTTGAATTACTTAAGATAAGTAGTTATGAACAATCAGATTAGTCTTGGGTTTTCTTCCTGTCACCCAAAGAGAGACTATACCATTGCCAACAATTCATGTGAACTGGAAATGTGAAATAATCTGTATGTAAGCTTAGAGAACTGAAAACTCAGCATCTTTGGGACTTTCTCTGTCAGGCAAAGAAAGTCTTAGGTCATTGTCCCAGAATCTCTTTAAAAAATGTTTTTTTAATGTTTATTTATTTTTGAGAGAGAGGGAGAGAGATACAGTGTGAGCAGGGGAGGAACAGAGAGACAGGGAGACACAGAATCTGAAGCAGCCCCAGGCTCCAAGCTGTCAGCACAGAGCCCGATGCGGGTCTCGAACCCACGAGCTGTGAGACCATGACCTGAACCGGATGCCCAACCGACCAAGCCACACAGGTGCCCCCTCCAGAATCTCTTTTATTCTCTTCTTATAACTCTAGTCATGCTTATTTGCCTTAGAATTTTTTGATGTTTGTTATGCAAACTCTCAAATACTCCTGGATAGGATTTTCTCCACAGGTGACTCAAAAAGTGATTTAAAGACAAAACCAGGATGAAATCATACTTACTGATGCTTAAACCAAAAAAATATTTATTAGCAAATAAAACCTCATTCGACAATAGTACTGATGATGTGGACAATATTTGATGGTCTCTCCTGAAGCTTTGGCTGTGTGAAAACTGAAATGAGAAACTGAGAATAACGTATTACACAGTCCTAAGGAAAGACTCATTATTCTACAGCTATTTATCAAGCAGTCACCCAAATTGGATTTTTTTTTTTTAATTTTTTTTTCAACGTTTATTTATTTTTGGGACAGAGACAGAGCATGAACAGGGGAGGGGCAGAGAGAGAGGGAGACACAGAATCGGAAACAGGCTCCAGGCTCTGAGCCATCAGCCCAGAGCCCGACGCGGGGCTCGAACTCACGGACCGCGAGATCGTGACCTGGCTGAAGTCGGACGCTTAACCGACTGCGCCACCCAGGCGCCCCCCAAATTGGATTTTAATCTACTCAACTGATTGATGACAATTTTTTTATTTTTTACAAGCAAACCAATCAGTAACAGCTTTTGACTTCAGCAAGTCAAACAAGTAGAAATGGACTTACTTGCATAAACACAGCTCAGAGTGCCAAGCAACTGACAATTTTATCATAGTAACTATATTTTGATAGCTAATGTCAAGCTACTGAAGCCTTTGGAAGTGCACCAGTCCATGACCTCCACACTTCCAAAATTTTCTACATAAATCTAGCAGTTTGCTCTTCTGAAACTACCTGAGGAGCATAGTCCTGTTAGTGGTGCTTTTATCATCCTTTGACAGTATAATTTTTCCCATGGCAGAATGGGTAATTATATGCCTTACTATGGGAGTCCTTTTCAGTGCTAGGGCAATCTTCCCCTCCTAAACCAAGAATTTTTTTTCTTTTTAAATCTCAATTCAAGATTAAGTGAAATCAAACCCAAAAACATTCCAGTAGAATTTGTTTTTCTCTTGTTTCTTCCCTAAACTTATCAGTGCCTCTTGGATATATCTGAGATTCTTTATTCCAGGCAATATAATTTAACAACTTTTCATAACACCACCTAGTCATGGCTTTTTTTCACTCGGAAAAAAAATTTGAAGAGCATAATTAAAAAGTGGCTTGACAGTAACCATTATTTTTTTTTTCTCAACACCTAAAAAGTTTTATTCTTCTTAGTTTTTTTTTTTGACATGAAACATAAATGATTACATTTGTCTTTGTCTGTATAAAATGTATTGACAGTGTAATGTACGTAAAGGAAATGTGCTCAGGGAAAAATCAGGATTCAGGGAAAATTGGCTAGGTCTTTTTTCTCAATAAATAGTTGAACCTTGAAAATTTTCTCTTGTGATAGAAAAATATTATTAAATTAAAATGAAAATAAATCTAAATATCAGTGATGACTCTAAGAGAAATATTGTAGAATAGGAATACATTGCCAGTATTATTTGTGGTGCTGCTCTGTTCTCACTGCATAAGCTGTTAGATTATGTATTACAGAATTCAAGGCCATTTTCTGCTTGTGAATGAGAATGTATACTTGTGAAAACACAACATGTAAGATGTCAGGAATACATATATTAAAACATGTTAGTTGCTAAAAAATGACAGTTTTCTCACTGAGGAAAATCGCCTTTAGATTTGACTCTGTTCAGCTCTCAGACAAAAAATATTATGCTTCTAACTTAATACAAGTGTAAAATATGATTATTTTAAAAACTGTTTAGCATTAAAGTTCATGTTTATAACACATATGTGATTTCACTGCATTATCCTTTTATTAAATTTATGGCTATATATTCAAAATCTTGTTGCTTTTAAAATTACATACACCTATATAAGCATACTCAGAAGGATTCAGTGAATACCCCATGTGTATATATATTCAGAGTTTAAGTTATGTGTAAGTTATGTAACTTAACCTTGAGAGTCAGAGAATGTTACTTTCTTTTTGAATGGCTGACTTACAAACTGGGCATTTAAAGCCAGTTTTAATGGTAGAGAAAAGAGACAGAGTATCATACGTAGATCACAATTCTATAACAATAGAATTTAGGCAAATGAAAATAATATTTTATTTTTTTAAATATGAAATTTATTGTCAAATTGGTTTCCATACAACACCCAATGCTCATCCCAACAGGTGCCCTCCTCAATACCCATCACCCACCCTCTCCTCCCTCCCACCTCCCATCAACCCTCAGTTTGTTCTCAGTTTTTAAGAGTCTCTTATGTTTTGGTTCTCTCCCTCTCTAACTTTTTTTTTTCTTATTCCCCTCCCCCATGGTCTTCTTAAGTTTCTCAGGATCCACATAAGAGTGAAAACATACATTTATCCATAACATTGTATGGGACAATTCAAATGTAACTGAGTATTCTGTGTTTTATTTGGAAACCACAGAAATGAGAGAATTAGGACAGGATGCTTCAGACAGAGGGAACAGTATAAACTAATGCCTGAGAATAGGAGAGGATGGGGCACACTTATGGAACAATATGTAATTTATTGGTTCTCAGACATTGGGTGCATGGGCAGGGTGAGAATTGGGATTAGAGCTAGAGAATACCTGCATTTTCCTAGCAGAATATACTAAACCAAACAAGGTACAGATGTCTCAGACCCACGTGTGTATCTTGTTTAGGAGAACAGGCACATATTGTATCCATGTAGTCTAGGACTGCACCGGTGGTAAATTTTGACTTAATTTAGGGTACTTAAATTATTGACATTGCCTTATAACAACCTCAATTTTTTTTTTTAAATCTCAGAGCTTAAAAAAGAAAATGAGGGAAATTCAGGGGGCAATGCAGTATTTTTAAATCTCCCCCAACTTCTCATGAAAGCTGACAAGAGTTATTAGGGTAGTGAAACAAAAGCTCCATGGACATCTACAATACAGATAAGTGATGAGCTTCCCCCAGAACCCTAGAAAGTGAGGACAGAGCACTGAGAGGTACAAGATCTGCACAATATGAGAATCCATTTGGAAGAATGCTGAGGTAAGGAATGGGGAATCTAAAAACAAGAAAGCTAAAAAACAGTCAGCAAGCATTCATCAGAATTTGTGGCAAGGCAATTTATCGTTAGCAGCTGAAACCTGGAAGACTTTTCACATGTAAATTCACAGGTAAGTATGAGATTTTGACTATATTGTGAAGAGTCTTGAGAAGCCTTCATCACATGACCTCTTATAACAAATCAACAATACTCCCTTCCTGAAGAAAGCTGCTACTGAGTAGAAACAGTGGAAATAAGAATTCACACTGAGCAGTACAAGGATAATAGGAGTTCAGAAAAGAGAAGATACATGTAGAAGTTGGGGCAGGGAGACAGCTGATTTCAGACAATAGTGACCATATTTTCTAATAGTCCTGCACGTAACAAAAGAGGAATCTTTATAGCTATGAAGCTCAAAATGTTAATCTAAAAGTCCTGCCTTTTAATATAAGATGAACATATTTTATGTAAAGATGTGTACCAAAAAAAAATTGCTCTTAAATTCCAAGTGAGATTATTATAAGAAACTCAACAAAGAAGGAGAAAAACATTCTCAAAAGAAAGAAAAATTCTGTACATCATAAATTTATGCTCCAAAACAGATAACCTAGAATCTCATTTTTTATATACATATTTTAAGTTTATTAATGTATTTTGAGAGAGAGAGACAGAACAAGTGGGGAAGGGCAGAGAGAGAGGGAGAGAGAGAATCCTAAGTGGGATCCATGCTGTCAGCACAGAGCCCGATACCGGACTCGATTTCACGAACCGTGAAATCATGACCTGAGCCTTAATCAAGAGGCAGATGCTTAACCAACTGAGCCACCCAGGTGCCCCTAGAATCTTATATTTTTAAATGAATGAAATGGAATTATGAAAACATCTGAAGATACAATATAAATTGGAATTATTATGACAAGTAAAATTGGAGGTGCTAGAACTCAGGAATTAGAAAGGGAGCGAAACAGTCCTCAAAATAAAGAGTAAAACTAGAGTAAATAACCATGACCAAAATGAGTAGATGTTCCAGGAGTCCCACTCAACCCCTTTAGCTGCTGAAGGACCTATCCTTTGTTAGGAACTCAGTTGAGCTTCGAGCTGTCAAAATAAGCAATTAACCTGGTAATAGAAACAAATGGAAGCAATAGTCAAGGCTTTCATCACTTCCTGTTAGACGGTATAAGCGAGGGTCCAAACTGGAGAACACGCAGACTCGCTTCATTCGACTTCGCCCCATGGAATGGCTTACCTGAAAGAGGGTCAGGTGGATCAGCAGGTGTGCGCTGACCTCATCTCACTTGAGGGGGCTGGAACAACAGATTCCTGCACTTCTATGGATCCTGGGCCTGAGGGGAGTGTGAGGGGAAGATCTAGGAACTGAATGTATTAAGTATCAAGTCACAATGAGGAAAAGTATCTGCAAGGTTTTCCTCTTCTCTCCTGGTAAGAGGCCTTGGCAGAGGGCCCTAAAAACCTTGGCAAAAGGCCCCAGATAGGGGACGTGGGAATGATGACTTTCTGTACCGAGAATGTTAAATATGCATAAGAGCCTGAGTCCTTTCCTGCAACTCCCTTCAGAGAGTGTAATGTACTGGCTGTCACCTTGTCTGGTGTTTGGGGAGCAACTTTCTCCCATGCGGCCTGTCAGGTACAGACTTTGTAATTGTCTATAGTCAGGCCTGAAAATCACACATGGATTTTTATACAGGAACCAGATTCCTCCTATACAGTTGACACGTTCTTTTTTTTTTTAAGATTATTTATTATTTTGAGGAGAGAGAGTGTACACGTGCATACACACACACACACACACACACACACACACACACGTGTTTCCAGGGAGGGGCAGAGAGTAAGGAAGGGAAGGAAACCTCACTGTGTGCACAGAGCCCTATGTGGGGCTCAGACTCAGGAACCGTGAGATCATGACCTGAGCTGAAATCAACAGTTGGTGGCTTAACAGTCTGAGCCCACCCTGGTGCTCTGTTGACCTTTTCCCTGGAGACTTTCCCTCAGAGAAACAGGAGCAACTCTTCCCTGGCAGCTATTTCTCTGTTCCACCCACACCACCACTTCCCCTCAGTCAGTGACTAACTGGCATGAGGTATTAAGACTCACTGTGACACTAACGCAGTGGTGCATTTCGTGTTCTGGAGTCTTAACAGTGCAATCAGACTGAAGAAAGTCTCCAGCTGGGGCCCCGTTTTTTGTCTAGCTTTGCTCCCCTAGCCTTACGCTAGTGAGAGCGCACACAAAACAAATGTACTGCATCTAGGAAATCCAACCTGAGTTTGTTACCTAGAGTGGATCACAGAAACAAACTCTAAGGATAGGATAATTAACTCAGGCACTGGCTGAATGGTACTGAAGGACTTACCACTGGTGTTAGATGTGACATACATCTTGCATGGTGTAGCAGTGATATTGCAGAGAGACGGGGAATCTCACCAGCGGAAGAATTTGTTACCCAGGGAAGACATCTTGAAAAAATGAAAGATAAATAAAAACTTTCTCATACAAACAAAAACTGCATGAAATGAAAACATAGCAATCTAGCTGGAAGTATAACTATGGTAACTTCTTTTAGCATTTCTGGTACTAGATTATCTTAGATTTCATTCCCTGAAAAGTGTCTTTATTTTTCCTTCAGTTTTGAAGGATATTTTTATTCAGCTTAGAAGTCTGGGCTGACTTTTTGTTGGTTTATCTTTTTTTCCCAGAGTAAAAAGATGTTGCTCCACTGTCTTTTGGATTTCATAATTCCTGATAAAAATTCAGTGATCATTTGAGTAGTTCTTGTCTGTATGTGAAGTGTTCCACTTCTGCGATTTCTTAGAACATCTCCTTTATACTTTGGTTTTCAATAGTTTGACACTAATGTGCCTGGTTTTCCTCATGTTTATTTACCTTTGTTGGTACTCATTCAGCTTCTTGCATCAGTACATTTATATCTGTCAATAAATTTGGAAAATGATCAGTCATTATACTTGCTCAAATATTTTTCTGACCATTTTATTTTATTTTATTTAAAGTTTATTTAAAGAACATGAGCAGGTAAGGGGCGGAGAGAGGGAGAGAATGCCAAGCAGGCTCCACATTGTCAGTGCAGAGCCTAAGGTGGGGCTTGAACCCATTAACCACAGGATTGTGACCTGAGCCAAAATCAAGAGTTAGACATTCAAATAACTGGGCCACCCAGGGGCCCCTTTTCTGCCTGTTTTAATCTTTTCCTCTGGTGACTCTAGCACTCATGTGTTAGACCTTTTAAGATTGTCCCATAGGTCCCTAAATTCTGTTAATTTCTTTTAAAGCATTTTCATTGTTCTTCCTATTGTGTAATATCTAATGATGTATCTCTCCATGTTTATTGATTTTCTTCCATCACAATCATGCTGTCAAGTAATCACATTATTCTTAATATATATTTTTTTCAATAGTAGATTTTCCATTGGTTCTTTCTATAGTTTATGCTTCTCTGCTAAGATTTCCTGTGTTTTCATTTCATTTCTAGCAAATTTTTCTTTTTTCAGTAGACACTGTTATAATAACTGCTTTAATATATTTTTCTGCTTCTGCATCATCTCTGATGTGTTCTTTCTTGATTGTCTTCTTTTAAGAATGTGTTGTGTTGTTCTGTATCTTTGTCAAACAATGTCAATTTGTATCCTAAATATTGTGAATACTGACATTTTGGGGACAGCACCCAAATACTATTTTTTTTAAAAATTCTTATCTGGGATGTTAAGTATGAATTTTAGGTCTAAGGGAAATTTTGACAGAATTTATGAATAGGATTTGGAGAATCCATCCTAGCTCACTCCTTTATAGAATTCTTTCTGCTTGTGTAGTTGCTGAGGTTATCCCTGTTCTTTGAGCCAGAAATAATCTGGTTCTCTCTATAGTCAAAGTGCCAACCACAGTCTGTTCTCAGACTAAAGGTCAAAACATTTAGAACTCCCTCGTGTCATTTCTGTTTACAAAATGTCATTTCTCCTCTACATTATGCCTTCATTTGTTCACTGTTCATTTCTTTCAGGTTTTTTTTTTTTCATTTTGTCAACATTTATACTTTCTGTGTGTGGGAGAGTCAGTCTTATATGAACTTATTTGCTCTTACCAGATACAGAACTTGAGTTACATATTTTACATTAAAATTTTATATACACACATACAGGCATGTATTTACCTATGCATGGGTTTATATCTTAAAATAAACAAAAATAAAAAAACACTGGCTACGTAAGTCAACAGACTTACCTAACAAGTGGCTACCTAACCTATTAGGAGTAGAGGAAGGCATTGTAGAGGATCCAGAGACAGAAGCTAGAATTCTTAGGACATATTTTGCTTCGTGAATTTGTCTATAGGACCATATAAGTATTTCACAGAAATATAGAGAAAAAATTTTATAAACAATTTATAAAAGTAAAAAAAAAAATGAAGCAAAAATGGGTTGGTATAGTCACATAAGAAAAATTATAAGGATTTTAAATATTTAATTTCATATCTCTAATTGAATATACCCTAATAAGAAAGAAAAAAATGTGCAGAGAAAAAAAACTGCACTAATCATATCATTGTGTTATTATGTTAGTATTTTCATTCTCAGACTGTTGTATATATAATACAAAACAAAGCAAATTAATTATTGTGTGATATTCTATGTCTCTTATCCTTAGTTTCTCTTTGAATCATGTTTAGGTATGGGACAAATGAGATTCAGATTATTATAGAAAATGGTAGTAAAGCCCCTTGAGTCCTGAATTTAATTGCAAATATGAACATATGACATATTTTGTCTGAAAGTGTATTGCTAGCTGTGTCATCTGAAAAGACCAATTCAGTGTCAGTAAACAGCTCTTTTGCTAAGGCTGGGGTCTCCAAATATAATTTACACTGTTCACATTTACTACTTGTACACCATTGGTAGGAGTGTAAACTGCTTCAGTCATTATGGAAAATAGGATACAGATGCTCCTCAAAAAATAAAAATAGAATTATTATATGATCCAGCAATCCCACTTTGGGGTATGTATATGTATATGTATATGTATATGTATATGTATATGTATATCTATATCTATATCCAAAATGCATGAAATCACTATCTCAAAGAGTTATCTACATCCCCATGTTTATTGAAGCACTATTCACAATGGTCAAGATATGGAAACAACCTAAATGTCCATCCATAGGAGAATGGATAAGAAAATATAGCGCACACACACAAACACACACACACACAAGAATATTATTCGGCCTTAAAAAAAGAAGGAAATCCTGCTATTTACAACAACTTGGATGAACCTCAAGAACATTGTGCTTAATGAAAACAGTCACAGAAAGACAAATACTGCATGATCTCACTTATATTTGGAATCTATAATAGTCAAATTCAGCGAAGCAGAGAATAGATTGCTCGTTGCCCAGAGATTAGGGGGGAGTGGAAATAAGGAGGTATTGATCAATGGATATAAAGTTTCTGTTATGAAGGATGGATAAATTCTGGGTGGATAAATTCAACCATGTGACTACAGTTAATAAATATACTGTATTTAATATCTGAAATATAGAGAAGTGGGTAGATCTTAAGTGATCTTAACACACACAGAGAAAGGTATGTATGTATGTATATAAAATTCTTATAAACCCTGAAATCACAAGGATTAATTCAGATTCTGATTATTTTTTGTTTTGTCACTGCCTAGTATATGGTAGGATAGGTGTTTAGGAAATGCCGTTTGAGCAAGTCACATTAGGGACTCTCCATTCTAGCATCTTGTTACTTAGGAATTCCAAATATTGATAACATGACTTGAGGAGATAAGAATCAATGAAAAGAATGTAGCAGATGAAGACATAATAATTCTGCCCAGTTTTCAAACTTTCTCTCTAATGCACTTTTAAGTACTTAACTTCTGGTTACTGAACTATTTCTCTTTCTATTCTCTGGACAGTGATAGAAAAATTTTGTTAACTGCATGCACTTCAGGTTTTTGGTATACTATGTAAGAGTGATATGTTCTTTTTTGTAACTCTTTTTTATCAAATAGATCTTCTCAAACAATTATATTTATATTCTGACTTCAATTAATTTTTCATACTTTTTCATTCGTTCTGATTAAAATTTTTGTTAAACTGCTCAATACCATGTTATAAGCATTCCTAGGGTAATAAACCAAAGTATTTAATTTCATCTATTATGTGCTGCTTATTTGTTTCTTTTTTTGAGGATTACCTTAACTTCCAAACTCTGTAGACACATTTATTAATACTGGAGAATTTGAATAGTAATGTCATTTTATGTCATACTTAAACATGAAGGACAGAAAATATACAACATGTGAAGAATCTGACTATTATTTACTGATGAACACTTAATCTCATAAAGTCATGTCATTAATTATCATGCATTGCCCATTAATTTAATTTATAGAGCTCTCTCAAATCTGTCACTCAAATACCATTAATGTGACCTGAGCTACTAGGAGGAATTCACTAGGCTTTATGGTTCAGAACAATACTGAAGCTTTCAATTCTTTTATCCTTTTTTTGTAGACTTGGGGAGAATATTAGAGAGTGAGGGATTTGCAGTTTACTAGGAGGGATCTGAACCAAGTGACACAAGGCAAGTTATTCTCTTGTGATTTGAAGAAACAAAGTATATCTTATTCACTAGTCCCTTATCCCTATGTGTTGACATTATGGGATTATAGTATTTAAGATAGAATGATGGTATTGTAAAGTATTCTGATAAGCCCTTTCTCTTGGGTTTACCCCCTGAGAAGGAATACATATTTTGCCATGTTTTCCCAGCATGTTTTAAAAAATATAAGGCAAGTATAAGTCTGAATTCAAAAGGCATGTTAACTAAAATGCCAATCAGTAGTTGTCCTGCCAAATATCTTGCTAGAATTCTCAGGGCTAAGATTTGTGCTTTAATGGGGATTAGCAGAAATAGGCCTATGGAGTATAGGATTACATTATTTATCCTATTATTATTCTACAAGACTTGCTTTATTGGTAACACTATTATATTCCTCTTTAATTCTCATCCAGCTCTTTAATGATCTCAGTTCCTCATTTTTGTTAATGAAGGGCAACAGGCAGGAAAATGAATTCCCCATAATCCTTTAGTGTAGCCTCTGGTGAATTGACTTTCCCTGTATTCATTGAAATGTGTTATCTCGTTTATCTAGAAATGTCAATGACTTTTAGAAGGGACTGCATCTGAATGTGACTTGGATAAACATGATCTAATAACTCAAAGTAAATGTCTTTCCCTTTGCCCTATGGGTATAATTTGTTAATATTAAATGACCTTATGTTTTGAGAACATTAGAGTGGAGGAAAACAGATGCTACATGGAACATTTAAGAGCATAGATAAAGTAAAGCTAATAACAACAAATATATTATTTTGCTTTCAGAAGAAGGTCAGGGACCAAAAAGATTGTGTGTGTGTGTGTGTGTGTGTGTGTGTGTGTGTGTGTGTGTGTGTAGGAGGAGAGGGAGGAGTGTGTGTGTGTGTGTGTTGTGTGTGTGTAGGAGGAGGAGGAGGAGTGTGTGTGTGTGTGTGTGTTGTGTGTGTGTAGGAGGAGGAGGAGGAGTGTGTGTGTGTGTGTGTGTGTGAGCGTGCGTGTATGGAGCAAACATTAGCTTTGAAGGTACTATGTGCCAGGCACTATTCCTATATAGAATGTAGTTATATTAAGTCATATCACTTTGATAAGCACCCCTTGAGGAAGTGTAGTTATAAGAAGCAAATCCTTAAAGAAAATGTAGACTTAGTTGTGGAGGCAGTGTGCAGGACAGGAAACTCTTAGTCCTTTGTAGGTATGGGGGACCTAAAGCCTTTCCTATTATCTCTCAGAATCTAGAACAGATTAACACAAAGAAGAGTAGGGTACTTGGTGGAAACCTGATGATGACTAAACATAAACATGTTAGAATTTGTTGCTCACATCATTCTGCCTTGTTAATAATACAATGTGAGGCAGAGAAATTCTAGTTCCTGGTCACCAAACCTCAGTGCTATTGGGAAAAATTATGCAATTGTTTTATCTCTGTTGCTTGAATAATTTTTTGCATTTAATCTTAGGTCGCTGAAGACAAGATACACAATTTGTGCAATTTGCAGAAATGAAGAGACAGTTCTTTATTGTCAGTTTTCCCACTAGATATTGCCCAAGAATGGGGTTCAACTACTTTGACAAATGTCAGTGTTAGCTGTAGGTTGAAATAAAATTTAGTTACAGATAGGAGTTCTTTAAGAAAGTTTACATGAGAGATGTGGAAGGAAATCAGCATCATTAGGGTACCCAATAGCAAGATGACTAGGGAGCACAGGTGTGGATGATAATGTTTAAATACAAGAAGTATATTTTCCCTTCTTTAGTCATCAGGGCTAGCCATAAGCATATAGTATTGAAGCTACAGATCACCTCATTAGATCAGGTGTACCTCATCATTCTTGGAGTTCCACAGAGAAAAATATGATTATTAGTGCACACTAACAGCATATACAGGATAATAGAGCTTGGCTCAAGTGTATCGTCAAAGGCAAAAATCAAATAAGAAAATAAATTGATTTCAATAAGACCATTAGTATAGGGATAGCACCCCAGATTTAGATATCATATTGCCTCAGCAGAGTGGATTTACTTTAGGTTTTGTGGAGAGGAGTCAAGAAGGTACAGGTTTAGAGTTGGGATTGCTTTGTAAAAAGAGGAAGTCCTAGTCAGCTGCACAGGAAATGTTTATCTCTGTGTTCAGTTAGTTTCATAGGACAAATAGTTCTAATCTCAGTTAATAATTTATTAAACAAATAACAGGGAGAGTGATGATCTGTATCTGACCTTGTCAATGGGTTCAGACAGAAGGGAAAAGGTCTGTGTTTGTCCTGTCACAGGCAAACAAGGGAGTCATTGTGAGTCTTATGGATGTCATGAGAAAGAGTGGACAGTGAGTCTTATCTAAGTCATATGGTGAAAGGTGGTTGGTTCTTTGCACTGCCATTTCCCAAATCACAAAATGGTGGTGATAGAGGGCATTGAAACACAAAACAGGTATGTTTCTTGGTTCTTTGCACTACCATGTCCCAAAACACAAAATGGTAGTGATAGAGGGGGTTGAAACACAAAACAGGTATATTTCTTAACTGTCACTGTTTTGGGACAGGGCTGTGGTAAAGGTCAATATTGTCAGTGTTTCTAAACTTAGGGCTATGAAATAGGGCCAAGAGCCACTAACCCAGGTGATTCTGGAAGTTTTTACCATTAGACTTTTAGTAGTATCTATCATGTCATTATGTTAAGGGAAATAGAGATGGGAGAATTTTTTATATAACTAGGAATCTATACCCCTGGGTCTTTAAAAATTGTTTACATTGGATTTCTCTCTCTTTCTCTCTCTGTCCCTCCCTTTTTACCTCCCTCCCCCCATTTCCTCAATGTGAAGATTCTTCTACTCCAAAGATGAAGTTTTCATGTAACATGGGATGTCAGGGCAACTTTCCAAAATTATGGGAGAAAGTCATTCTTCTGCTCTTTACTGAGTACCATTGTTCATCTGTTCTGAGATCAAGGCCATTATCAGGACAAAAATGAGCACAAATAACAATAACCAGAGGTCTTCATTAAGGAAAAATGTCAAACTTACTGATTTGGGAGCAGTCTGCCTAAAGATGACTTATGCAAAAAGAATCCCCAAACTAAATTGATAGTCAGTCCACTAAGGTGCTGTGTTATCAGAAATCTCAAAGAAGAAAAAAATTAGAGTAACTAATTTAAGTAACCGAGATTTGAGGCTAGTCTTCAAGTACCAATCAAGAGTAACTTGTAATGATACTGCATCTAAGCCCACCCTCATGGGGGAATCCTCCATTATTACCTTTTTAAGTTAAACATTAAATCACACCTGACAAGTGAAACTCTTGCAGCTCATATGAAGCAATAATAGATCAAAATTCAGTCTCAAGGCAGAAGTTTGTCTCTTTTGTTTGCTGTGGGGTACTCAATACCTAGAACAGTGTCTGGTATATGGAAAGTGCCAAATACATAATTATTGATTGAATGAATGAATGAATGAATGAATGAAAAAGTGGATGCCAAGAAACTAGCTGGTCTCCAAAGAATTCAGTCTGTAAACTGAGTCCAATGATGTTCTTTAGTCTTTTCACTTACCTAACAAATCTTTACCTTAGACAATTCACAAAGTGAAGTAGGATATATCAATGTATCTTGGGAATGTTTTTCTTTTATTTCTACTTTCTACATGTGAATATTTTGCCGTAGTCCTCTTTTTTCTTCTATCTCATATAACTTTTGTTGTTGTTGTTATTGCTGCCATTTTATGATCACAGGAGGTCTTCCATGTCCCCGTGCATTAAAATAGCCCTGAAGTTTCTCTTAATTCCATTTTTGTAATTCGGTCTATGAGTTTCCATTTTCTGGAGGAATATATTAAGTTCAGTAGGATCACCAAGTACTAAACAATTATTGGGCTATCTGTTCAATATATTAATGAATTCAGTGTGTAGATTTTTGTCTCTGGCACAATGTCTGATATATTTATAATTAATACAAATTAAATCAGACCTGTGGCTTTCATCACAACATCAGTTTCCTCTATTATTTTCATTCTGCATATACATTAATTTAAAGAACACAATAAACAACAACTAGAATAAATTAAAAGACTAGTTGTAAACATTTACCAATATACATTACAGGTACCAAAGCAGCTGGTGAACTTCAGTCACTAAATAAAATGATTGATACAATATACAGATATGACTACTATTGACTTCTGTTTATATAAAATTTCACTTATATTTATAATTTAGAATAAATTATGTCTCATGGTGAATGATCTTCACATCTCATTATAGGAAATTAAAAAAACAATCTATGATGTGAAAAATGACTATATTTGTGTCATTTGACTCTTGATGAACGTGAAGTAAACTCTTGTTAAAATTTTTCTTCATGGTTTTCAAACACAGTTTATAAGTTCAGTATAGTTGCAAGAAAATATTTGCTAATAGTCAAAATTAATTATAAACAGGAGAATGGAGTTTCCTTTGTGGATAAGTTTCTATATTATCTAACAGCAATCAAATAAAATTGCTCATTAATTGTACATTAGCAAATTATCCCAGAGTTTGGTAATTTCTTTTTGACAGATTCAGCCACATTTCCCATAAGATGAAAGAAAATGTAAGTCAACAATGAGATAATGCCAGTTGGGTTCCCATAAATTTCTTCTCAATCAACACTTTCTTACATACTTCAGTAGCTCTATCTCATCTTCAGCATTAAAGAGCAACTGTAGAAAAATAAATGTGTTGTGTTTCACTGTATGCTTGGCTTATAAAAATAAATTCTCACTTATGAGAGAGCTTTTTTTCTGTCATCTGCACAGAAAGGAATAAGTGATCAAAATATTGAGCAGGAAATACATGGATAAAAAGTACTAATGAATGCCAGGTGTTTTATGAGATTCATTTTTTCTTAAATTATGCAAGTGTCAATAGACTGCCTATAAAAAAAATGCTTTCAGTAACTTAACTATTCTGCTCAGCATGGAAATAACACACTAACCAATTATCTATAATGACTAGCCCACTGGGACAGAAAGATTTATAGACAGGAGAAGCCAGTCTAACAAAAGAATAAATTTGATCTGCCTGAGTTGGACTTAGTACTGCTTTTAGTGTCTTTATTCTAATTTTTGCAAGTGGGATATGTATGTATGTATGTATGTATGTATGTATGTATGTATGTATCTATCTATCTATCGTCTGTTGCTTTTCTATTGTGTGTTAAATCTTCTTTGTTCTTTCTGAGATATGCATTTCCTTATTATTTAACACTTAGCAACTGCTTTAAATGTGATAAGCAATGTATAGAATAAAAGAAATATAGGACATGAAACATGGGAAAAAAAACCCAGCACCTGACAGTAATTTGATATTAGTGAATATAAACATTTATTAGGTGTCACCAGAATACTTCTAAAAGGAAAAAGAATTCTGCATGAAATGTTGAGTAAGAATTGATAACTGGCTTCTATTATTTAAGACAATTGAAGCAGGGAATATAATGGGGAGCCATGAGATGTTTTTCCATTTCATTATTGTCTGAATGTTTTGTAAAAAACAGATGTCTAATATTGTTCCAATTGTTAGTGTGAACTTTACATTTTTATGTTTAAGGGTTCTCCATTAGTAATTTATAAATACCATCAGCCATAAATTATGTATTTAATTTACTCAATAGAAAAAAATCCATTAAGTAACAGTTTACAATAATGCAATTTGGCTAATAAGCTATCTCCTTATTACTCATACCCATTGCCAGCTTATCAAAATTCTGTAAAGTTTAGGGAAAAAATGCAATGCACTTCACAATAAAACCATGCTGAGAGTAATTTTGCTTTTATTAATAATTTAGAAATCAATTGTCATAAAATTAAAAATAAAATAAAATAATTTAAGGAGACTGAACTTAAAAATGTTGGCTAAAAGGAAGACTTTTTAAACATTTGACATTATAATGAATATATATTTTCCTCATATAACTAATGTGAATGAAAAATCTCATATATTAATTAGCTAATATTTACAAGTTTAGAATATATTTATTTGTGCACGTTCCAAATATAGCTCACCCTAAAATGAATAAAGCATTACTAAACAAGTCCGTAAGTTATTTAAATCACCAATAGATGGCAGTATGAGTTTACATTTGAAACTGCTTTAAGGCATTTGGCCCTCTTCTAATACTGCATTGAAATCAATATTGACTTAAAATTGTTATATTTAACTTTAATCAGCAACATTCATCAAAGTTAAGTGATGAATATATATATATATAAATATATATATATATATGCACATATGTTTGTATATATGTATATAAATCCACACACATGCATATATATATATATATATATATATATCAATATACGTATTTTTATGTTATATGTTGTATTAGATACCTGTTTTCAGTATAACAAATTACTCAGAACTTAGGAGCAAATATTTATTATTTCACATAGTTTCTGAGAGGAATCCAAGTATGGCATAGCTGGCTGATTCCAGCTCAGCATTTATCATGAGTTGCTTTCAAGTTGTCAGTCAGGGGTGTAGTGACCAGAAGGGGCCTGGCAATCACTCAACTCATTTAGAGAGCTGATTGGATGAAGCTTCAGTTCCTTGTTGTGTCCTCCATAATGCTGTTCATGTGACATGAATGTTGGCCTTTACAGAGTGAGTGAAGAAAGAGAGAATGAGAACACAAGCAAGCAAGAGGGCCCAAAAGAGAGCTCCCTTGCGTCTTTATACCTCCCTTCAGAAGTGGCATATTCTCACTTCCACTAAATCTATCGGTCACATAGACCTAGCCTCATATAATTCGAGAGAAGACTGCACCAGGGGGTGTCAATACCAGTTGGAATGGAGAGATGTATTTTGGGGGCTGGGTATATATTTATATAGAGCCTCTTCATAATTTTATTATTCTTACATCAAGTTCAATATTTATATTTCTGTAATTGCAAAACCTTGTTTTCTATCTTTCTACTCAGTAGATTTCCTTTCACCTCCTGTCATCCTTCCTTCTTCTTGACACCTGTGTGATCAAACAAAAGTGAAATGCACGCATATGCATAAATGTGTTTTAGAAAACCTGCTTTCTTGATTGGGATATTATTAAAACTTTTGGAAATAGAACATCAGAGAAAATAGTGTTTATTATTCCCTAATAAAATAATATCTTCTGATCACAGAAGGCAACATCTAGACTAATAGTCTTTCTGGATTTCTAATTTACCATTGGTCAATCCATGACAACTTTCATTTGCTAGGGAATGAAATAAGTTTTTTAATAGAGAAAAAGCAACTGTTACACATAAAATGAATACATTAGGGTAAGGAGTGTAGGAACAGAGATATAAAACTTTTAAATAGTCAATTCTATATTAAAACAGTTTTAATAATGTTTTAAAAACAAAATTATGGTGTTAATTGGATAGTAGTCAGATGGTGGTAATAAACAAAGAGTGTAAGAAGGAGAGGAAGAAAGAGAGTGCTTAACTAAAAAAAAAAATAATTGAATTTTAATGTGCTTTCTGGTTTATAGGTTATCTCCATCAGGGTTCAGTTGAGGAACCAAACCACTGTGAAACAGAAAGATTTTAACCTCAAAGTTGGTGCATACAAATTCATTGCAGTTTGTTAGGGAGAGTCTTAGTCTGCATCTCCTTAGATGGACTCTCAGAGTCCTTTAAAACTAACCAATAAAGGAGCTTCTACTTGAGACATAATTAAGAAGGTACCAGAGAGCTACCATGGAAAATTCCAAGTTAAAAAAAAAATTACTGAATTTGTAATTTATCAATATAAAATATGAGATTACTGCAGCTGTCAATACAATTGTCTCTAAACACCTGTGCAGCTAGAGATTGGACTGTTCAGTGATACTGTAGAAAATTCCCATATCCTTATAATCTAGCAAACAGAAAATATCCAAAAATAGACTTCTATTTTATTTGCACATTTTACACCTCATGTGAATGCATGAAAATGACATTTCCTAATGCATATTAAGAACCCTATCTATAAGAATATCTGTGAAATGTAATTTCATTTTCCAGAACTTGTGGACCCTAAGAGGTGTCAAGCACGGATATTAAATAGCAACAGACCATATGCAACATGGAAAGTATTTATTTCAAGTAAATGATGTTTTATCTATAGCCTTTCTCTTTCTCCTGCATAATTTCTTTTCTCTGTATTGTTCTAGTGTTTGGTAAAACATACTCCATGTTTTTGTTACCATCCTTTTGTAGTAGTATGCTCAATAAAAATAGATTTTAATATCTTCTGTTGAAAAATAATAATCTCCTTCCTTGAAGAATTATTAGCTTGCTAAAATTGGTATTGTTTAAAAATCAAATGAATCTTCCATGCATGCCCAGGACAAAGCTGGGCTCTCTGGAAAATATTCTCTCTTTAAGAATACTTACACTTGAAAATATATAAGAAAAAAATAATTGACATATATCAGTTACTGAACACTTGTGAAATTATGGTTATTAATCATTGTAATAACCATATAAAATAAATATCATTATTACCATTATAAAAGTATTATTACCATTTTACAGATGAGGACACAAAAGTATATAAATTTTAAACAACTTGCCTAAGTTTATATGGTAACCAAACTGAAGATTCACTGTCACAATCCTGTTTTCATTCTAGGGTGTAATGATCATCACTGTATGTTCTATCTGAATGTTTCCTCTCATATTGATACATTTAAATTCATCCACATGTATTAATTATAGTTCCTATTTCATATGAAATCTGAAATTTTGTTCTAAACTGAAACTACCTAATGTGATTAAACTTTCCTTGTTTCAAGGAGTGAGAAATGCAAAGGGAAGTGAGGAGAGGGAGGGATGAAAAACACAGGATTTTGTTTATTTTTCATCCCAACAATTTACTTTTAAGTTTTCTTACTGATTTAATACTTTTAAAACCTTGATTATTTTCCCCCAAACTATGTTGAGAATCATTAGTAAGTTGGTCATTGGTTTTGGATGCACTGTAACACACAACAACTTAATTAATTTGTGACATGAGTGCTTTGTTTTCCTATTGAATACTAAGTACAAGGGAAAATAGTTCAGGATTGGTATATCCATCCTTCTCTTCCATTTTTAACATAAGATTGTTTCTCCTCGCAGTTGTGATCTGGCTGCTCCCCTACTGGTCATCGCGTCTGTCCTCCAGGCAGGTAGCCAGCAAAAGGGCAAAAGATCAAGAGCAGAGCATAGGAGGTAGAGAAGTCAGCTGAACCTGTCCTCTTTTAAATAGCTAATCCAAAAATCTGACCCGGAAACTTTTTCTCATATTTCATTCACCAGGACCATATGTCATGGCTACATGTTACATGAGAAAAATACGATCAGTGAGGAAACACTTAAGGAACTTATAAATGAATGTTACTGAGTTTGGAATAGAAGATTTTGAGTAAATTAATAACAGAAATGACTATCCTAAAATGTTAAGTACCTAGCTTTCTAGGACCTTGGAAAACCGAGTATTTTAATTGAGTTTGTTTCTGCTCTGTAAATATTAAGGTTCTTGTAATCAGTAAAAAGGGAGAATGGATTTTTAGAAGGCTAATGGCACTGTCTGTAAACTCTTATAGAATTGTGATGATCCCAAAGCATTTTTATTGATTAATACTCTATTTGATAGGGTTAAAAAAATCAAGCACTATTAAAAATCCCAAATGCTCCTTCCAAATTCTTATTTTGATAGATGTTTTTTTTTTTAAATATGTATAGTTCATATTGTACTATGCTAACCCTTTGTCCATACTTTCTCTCTTCAAATAGAGGGGAACATTTTTTAATATAAGTAAACATTTATAAATATATTTTAATATAAAAATATTTAAAAAAATAAATATTTTTATTTTTTTTAATTTTTTTTAACGTTTATTTATTTTTGAGACAGAGAGAGACAGAGCATGAAGGGGGGAGGGTCAGAGAGAGAGAGGGAGAGACAGAATCTGAAACAGGCTCCGGTCTCTGAGCTGTCAGCACAGAGCACGACGCGGGGCTCAAACTCACGGACCGGGAGATCATGACCTGAGCCGAAGTTGGCCGCCTAACTGACTGAGCCACCCAGGCACCCCCAAAAATAAATATTTTTAAAGGAAACAGTTGAGCATTGGGAGTTCCATCATGGTACAATTTTCAATATTCACTGTCACTAGAAGATGGGACCACATTGACAAGTGCATTTGCCATTAAAACCTCATACCCAGAAATCAGATCCCTCACTGCTGCACATGTTTTATTGTCCGGAACAAGTCACATAGTCATGCTGAACATCAAAGAGGATACAAAAACAGATGTGGCCCTATCATAATGCATCATATATGCACCTGTTATTTTTAAAGCTACTGTGCTAGAAACTTCATGAGTGTATATAAACTAACTTTATTACAAAGTTGGAAAGTGGAGAATGCTACAAAAGGATTACAGAAGAGAGTATTGAGCAATTAGTAATTTCCTCATTAATAATCATACAATAAAAACTTGATGTATAAAATGAACCTTGTGAATCTACCAATGCTGTCTAAGTACTTTGTACAAAAGAAGTAAATAAAGTTCTCAGTACAAGGATAGAGTAAAAGGCTTCATAAACAAAACTTTATTCATTAGTTTACCAATATTATTGAAAACATTTATGTTTTAAGAACTCCATGTTTGCCATTGGATTGGTGTTGGTGGTAGAGTCAAACATAGGGAAGCAAAACCTCTGGTGTCATGGAAATTGCAGCCAACTGGGGGTAGAGTGTGGCAATATCATGACATTGGAGATGAAATTGATCAGCCATGCTTTGATAGTGAAAATAAAAGAAAAATCTAGATCTTATTTGAATAAGGTCACCAATTCCTGGGTGAGGAAACTTTTAAAATTTATATCATGTCTCTTATGTATCATTTATATTTTAGTATATATGTATACTCAGTTCTCATTTCGTAGCGCTTCAAAGAAAAGTCTCAAGTTGCTACATAAAGGTTGAGGTTAAAGGACCCTACTAGGTGTTATTTGTAATGTCCTAGTGGATTATTCATGGTTGTTATGACCTAAATGGGCAGAATTATGGAAGAAAGACACCACAAGTTGATTTTAAAGCTTATATATAGAGATGTATTACATATTACTTGCACATAGACATGCATGTTTGTGAGGACATTAGGGCTAGTGAGGAAACATTTAAATGATTTATAAAGGGGTTTTAATTAGTTCAGAAAAGGACATGGTTTTGAATAAATCAATAGCAAAAAATATTCTTTTTGTTAAAGTTTATTTATTTTGAAAGAGAGAGAGAGCGAGAGAGTGATCATGAGTGGGGGAGGGGCAGAGAGCGGGAGAGACAGAATTTGAAGCAGGCTCAGGGTCATCAGCTCAGAGCCTGATGTTGGGCTGGAACTCAGAATTGTGAGATCATGACCTGAGCTGAGATTAAAGGTCGGACATTCAACCGACCGAGCTACCCAGGCACACCAAAACAGAAACAATATTCTTAAAGTTATTAGGAACTATCTTTCCTTCATTTATATTTAACAAGGAATAAGAAATGGTCTTAATATTAGAGATTAATAACAACAGAGACAATATCCCAAGGGAAAAAATATCTGTCTTAGCAATAGAGATTTATATCCCAAGGAAAAAATACTGGCAGAACTTGGCTAAAGAATAGAATAGAACATACTATTGAGGTGTATATTGTAATTAGCAATGATAGGGCTATGCAAAATAAACCTATCTGATAAACTAAGTATTGACATGATGTGATTATGTCCAAAGAATATACACATATAAAAAAAATACATGAGCTTAAGGAAGGAGGGTTAGTGGAAAACATTTGGATTAAGATTCAAATAAGAAAAGAAGAAAATGAGAGAGAACACACAAAAATGTTAATATTTAAATATACAGAGACTAACTAGATACAAAATCATCTAATAATTTTTCTATTGTCCATTAAATTGTTTCAGAGGTGGAATAAATCATCACTATTTAGTGATGATTTGTAAACAGTCTAAAATTTAAGTATGCAAGAAGTAGATGCGTCAAATAGTTACTGATTTATCTTAATTTTTATCAATAGAGGGATCAAAAGTGAATAAAGAATTAAGTGGGGAATTAAGTGTCATAGAAATGACAATGTTTAGAAATTCAGAATGTCATTCTAGGTTGTCAAGCTTAACAAAAGAAAACAATACTAAACGTTGTTCAACCATATGCCCAAGATTTAAGATTTGAGGAAGTTCATTAATATGAAGGAAGCATTACTCACCTGCAATTGGGTAATTAAGTAGCTTTAAGTAAAGGTTAAGAGGAATATTTCATTTCATTAGAAGTTAGAGTATTTAGGCTGCTATAATTTTCAAGATTTAAATAGGTTCCTGAAAAGTAATGGACTAGATTTGTTTTTATTTTAATTTTTAAATTTTTTTAAATTTTTCTAAAGTTTATTTATTTTGAGAGAGACAGAGACAGAGTGAGTGGGGGAGGGGCAGGAGAGGGAGAGAGAGAGAATCCCAAGCAGACTCCGTGCTGTCAGTGCACAGCCCAATGTCGGGCTTGAACTCATGAAACCATAAGACCATGACCCGAGCCGAGATCAAGAGTCGGACAGTTAACCAACTGAGCCACCCAGGTGCCCTAGATACGTTTTTTTTTTGAAGTTGAATGAGAATTGGTAGAAGAAATGTGTACAAAGATTATAATTTGGTATGGGAATTGAACTAGATGACCTCAGATTATTTTTATAACTGTAAATTTTTTAAGAAAGAATGTGGCCCATGTCCTATATTACTTAAGAAATTAAAATATATTTGTGAAGGACAGAAAAATATAATAATTGCCAGAAACATTTTCCCTAAATCTATTATGAACCACTGATTTTAAGTAATGAAATCACATTTTAAAATTTAAAGGCAATGTTTTCAAATTTTTTACATTTTCCCAAAAAAACACATCTTGAGTCTGCTAATCTCTTCTATTACAGTCGACCTTTGACCAGTGCAAGGGTTAGGGGCACACCCCCCACCCCCACCCCGTGTAGTTGAAAATCTGTGTATAACCTTTGACTTCTCCAAAACTTTACTCATAGACTGTTGACTGGAATCCTTAACAACAAACAGTAGGTTAACACATATTTTATATGTTATATGTACTAGGTACTGCATTTCTATAATAAATAAGCTAGAGAAAAGAAAATGTTATTAAAATCATAACGAAGAGAAAATATGCCTACAGTACTATATTTATTGAAAAAAAGTCCATGTGTAAATGGACCCACACAACTCCAATCCGTGTTGTTCAAGGGACAATTGTACTACCCAGTTTTCACAATCTTTATCAGTTGCACTTGACACAATGCAATCATCTTCCACATTTTAGCCAGAGTATATAACTCTATACTTTACTCAAACTCTTGTCACCACCTTGACTAAAAACTGTCAGTAACCTCCCATTGTATTTGATATACAAGTATATTTTTACAAGCATTTTTACAAAATCCTAAGTTGTATGTCCCTGCCTAGCTTCTGTCATTTCTCTTTTACTTGCTAGAATGAAGTCACACTGGCCTACTTTCAGCTTCCGATGTGAAATAAGCTCTTTTCTGTGGCTGAGGCACTTTCCTCTACCTTGGAAACGACTCCTCATCTATTCTCTCACAAATCTTTATCCTACAAATGTCCTGAAGATGTACTCTGTGAAATGCAATCTAAATCATTTGCTTCTTGTATTGTCTCTCACAAATTCACTCTCCCTTTGGAAACATTTTACATTTTAAATGTATTGTTTTTATATTATTATTTGTTTGATCAAAGAATGTATATAATGAAGACTTTGGTATCACAAGTTGTATCACAGTACTTCTATTCAATAACTCAGGTTGTGGCAGGACAAGAGTTTCAGCTGTGACAGAGCTGACTAGCATTTATAGAAATAAATAAACTATGGACAAAATTTTAAAAAGTACTCCTTGAAGACACTTGAGGGTACACAAAAACTTTCAGAAACTGGAGTGAACTTACCCTTTAAGTTAGGGGCGCATACTGTGGTATTAGGCAGGTGGACAGCACTCCCCTCCAGAGCGCATTCCAATCCACAAGTGGTGAACAGAACTCAAGTGGAAGGCCTCAGCCACACTGGAGAAGGGGTCAGAAGAGGTTTGGGACAGACAGTATACATGGAAATTAAGGACATCTGAAGAGGAGGGAGAAACAGGACAGTAATCCAAAAGCTGTGTATAAACTCATCTCAAATCATAATTGAACAGTGAACTAACTGTGCCTGGGGATGAGATTTAAAGGAGTCCAGGGGAGAAACAATAAATGGAATGCTGAAAGGGAAGAGTTGCTATTTCTATGCAGAGAAGACACTATTTAGAGTTTGGTTCCCACACTAAGTTACAGGGGATTGATATAGAAGTTGTGTCTTCAGACAACCAGCAGGGCCAAACCTGGAGAGTCAAAGATTAAGGAGTTCAACCTGGGGTTAATGACACAGATGAAATAGACTCATCAAAACAAAGTTCACAAGTTCAAGGTTATCCATCAATAATTTAATTATTTGCTATAATAAAATTCAACACTCACATGAAGAATCTAACAGAAATTGATTTTTTTTAAGTTGATTTGTTTGAGAGAGAGACAGAGCACACAAGCAGGGGAGGGGCAGAGAGAGAGGGAAAGAGAGAAGGGGGGAGAGAGAAAGGGAGAGAGAGAGACAGAGAGAGAGAGAGAGAGAGAGAGAGAGAGTCCTAAGCAGGCTCTGCGCTGATGGGCCTCAACATGGAGTTTGAACTCGTGAACCATGAGATCATGACCTGAGTGGAAATCAAGAGTCGTTTGCTCAGCCAACTGAGCCACGTAGGCACCCCTAACAGAAACCATTTTTATAATGCATCTTCCATAATGTCTATATTTGTATTTACTGGAAGTTCTAGAATAAGTAAACTAATCTACAATGATAGAAATTAGTGCAATGGTTTCTTGAGTGAGGGGGATTAAACTAGAAAATAGAATAAGAGAATTTGTGATCGTGATAATGTTCTTTATATTAATTTGGATGTTGATTACATGGGTATATTCATTTATCAAAATTTATCAAGCATTACAGTTAAAATCTATGAATTCACTTTATGTAAATGATACCTAAAATGAATAAATTAATGAATGAAAGTATTTCCCCTGGCTTATAAATAATATGTAAAAAGAGTTTTATATATTCATTGCTCATTAATTAGAAAAAAATAGCTAAAATCATAATTCATATAACAATAGCCAAGATTTCTTTGGTTTGTGCTTTATCCCCTAATGTTATATGCACATAGTTCTCTAATAACCCTAAATCTTAGTTTAACAATCTTTCTTTTGCCTTCTAATTTAGAGCAATATGATCTCTGTCTTCACCCTTTGATTTGAGTGTAAGTAGCATGAAGGTGTGGCAATAAATATATTATGGATTGGTAATTCAGTGATTCTCACTCATAATACATTCTGGATCACTGAACTACTAGGCTTCAATTTCACAATAAACTGCCTTCTGCTCTCTGCTTCATTTCTCACTCTTCAGGCCCTACCTCATATACAGCAATAATAGAAATAAAATCTATTACAGAATGACACATATATAGAATATACAGAGTACATGATATATGTTATTTTCAAAGAGGAATCCTCTAGAGTTAAAATCCTGCAGTTTAAAAAGGAGAATAAAAAATATACAATTCTCTCCTCGTAAAAGAAGCAGGAAGATGTTTGCTCAGATCTAAGTAAGGACACTTCAAAATAAACCATGCACTTTAGATTTACGTATTTTACTTTGATTTGGGAACTTTAGGGCTTGAGTTTGAAGTCCAAAGAGAAATTCAAGAAGTAAATCACATAATGGAACTTACCTGTATTTTTCTTTAAGTTGAATTTATCTCTTTAATTGTACATCATAGTTTAATGCCAATACCTAATCTATATGTAGACTACTTTGATAATTTAGTTTTAATACAAAAAGCTATAAAGAATAATAAATTATTTCATCATCCTGTTTGTCTCACAAATTAAATAATGTTTACAGTGCTTTTGGTAAAAGTACACTGGAGTACGTGTATTTATAAATCTTTATCTTGACATGAATCTATTGGGATAAAACTCCAAGACAAGCATGAATGTTTTAATTTCTTAACATCCTTCTTCTCTAGAATCAAGATGCATTTAGAAGTTTTTGGTTTCACAAGATTTTCTTCTTGGTTTTGTAGATTAAAGAACTTTATAGATTTCTTTTAAACCTATTTTTTAAAGGTTATTTATTTTGAGGGGGGAGGGGCAGAGAGAGAGAGAGAGAGAGAGAGAGAGAGAATCCCAAGCAGGCTCTATGCTGTCAGCGCAAAGCCCAACGCGGGGCTCCATCTCACAAACCATGAGATCATGTCCTGAGCTGAAAACCAAGAGTTGGATGCTTAACCAACTGAGCCAGCCAGGTGCCCCAAGAACTTGTAGATTAAAGATGATTTATAGCAAAGCCTTAATTTTATAAGAAAGTGGACATTATTCCAGAGTGGTGAAGTAAACTGCCAGCTCACAGCTAAATAGTAAAATAGAGTTCAAACAGTACATTCCAATAATATACATCTTAGACTCTGAACATTTAAGCATTTTCTTGTGTTATTCTCTATGCTTCAGGTTTTGCCTTTCATATGATATGCTCTGAGCAAATCCAAGCCTCAGCATAAATCTAGAACTAATTCACTTATGTGAGTTAACATTCTGACCTGGAACACATCTTCTCAGATGAAAGAGGGGAATGATTGGCCATGGTTTATGCTAGCACAAAATTTAAATAGAGATGCATCTAGAAATATTTCCTTAGAGTCAATAAAGCTATTATAATATTATTTGTTTAAAGATTATTTTCAAATAAGAAACCCTTTTTATTTTAATCTCTCTATGCAGACCTAAAGCTATTGCCAGAGACACAGAGCTTTCAAATTACAGACTTTAGTGTTTTTAAATACACTTAGCATAGGATTTCTAAAATATTATTCAAATCACCATCACTTCATTCCCATAATACTATTCTCTGACTTTTTATCTTTTAGTTATGATTAGATAATTCTCCTATATGAAAAATATGTTCAGATAGAACATATATATATGAAATGAATTTGTATTTGAAACAAAATTGAACTCATTTTTTTTCTGTACCTTTACCAGTAAAGTGGAGATGTTTGGGGACAATATTTCCGTGTCCCTTTTAAATTTAAATTTCTTGAGATACTCTGCATGCATTTATTCTTTGAGAGTTAAGAATCAGGTCTTAGTCTGTAAGCCAGTGGACCTTCATAATTCAGTCATAATCATCAGTGTTTTCCCTAGGCTATCCAGCATGACAAATGTTTATTGCCATTAGATATGACAGTATTTTCAAGTTCAAGAAAGCAAGATATGAAGAATTTTAGATTTTTCTTTTGAGAAAATGTAAGGAAAGGAATTGAAAAAGCTGTGGAACCTTATTTTTTATATGATTTTTTTGAGTTAAGAAATTAGTGCTTTTTTCTTCATATAGTTTTTAAAACCATATTTTTACAGAAATGTAGCCACTGCTCTATGTATTTTGTCATTCATATTATGACTTCTTTCAACATTTTTTATTTCATTAAAAAACATGCTAGTAGCCACAAACCCTTCACGGAAATGTGATGGTTAATTTTATGTATCAACTAGGGTAATGGTGCCCAAATATTTGGCTGAGAATTACTCTGGATGTTTCTGTGAATGAATTTTAGATGGGATTAGCATTTACACTGATGGACTTTGAGTAAAGCAGCCCTCCATATGTGGGTCATCCTCATCCCATAGGTTGAAAGCCTTAATAGACATTATGACTGATCTCCCCAGAGTAAGAAGGAATTCTGTTAAACTTCGGTCTGTGTAACTCTTTCCTGGGTCTCTAGCCTGCTGGCCTGTCCTGAAAATTTTTGATTTCCCAAGCCTCCATAATCATAGGACTCATTTCTTCTCTCTCTCAAAAGATACATACACACAATCTTTAAATAATAATGTTGAATGAGACTTAATGGGGATGTGGAGACTACTAGCAAGATATATTTTGAAAAATATGAAAAATTAATATTATATACTATATATATTCTATATGATATATATAAAACATACATGTATTTTATGTTTATATATAATCAGTTGTTTCTGTTTTTATGAAGAATTCTTACAGAAAGTATTGTCAATTTCACAGTCATTGAAAAAAATGGATTTACTGTTATTAACCCTTTCCTTAAAGCCAGGTTTCCCAATCTTCGTACTTTTAATAAGATGAGTAACATCTCACACACGTATAAGTATTAAATTGGTTTTGAGTTAGAAATGAGACCTGCAAGTTTATTTAAGATAAAAGTTTAGACTTCAACTTAAACATTGAGGTATTTATGTAGAATCCTCCTTAGTTCTTAAATGGCTTTGCTGTCTTTTTTGATTCCCTTTTCTCAACCTCTGATGACAAAAGAACTTTGCATGTCACCTAGGGACTCAAGAGAAAGTGTTATTAGCAGGAGTTTTCTATGAGAAAATTGCATTGAGCCATAGGGGCTTTCCAGATCTCACTGTATTACAAATGGGGATTTTAGAAGGGTCGAGGGAAATAAATTACTGAGACTCACAGTGCAAAGTATTTGAGACATAAAAGAGGAAGGAGAAGACAATACAGGAGATCCTTCTTATCCATGTTTTCAAACTTTCTGTAGTTTCAGTTACCCACAATTGACCCTGGTCCAGAAGTTGATGATTCTCCTGACCAATTGTAAGGTCAGTAATAGCCTAATACTACCTCGTAGTACCTTCATCATTCACCTTACTTTATTTCATCAGGTAGGCATTTTTTATCATCTTATATCATCACAAGAAGATAGGTGAATGCAGTATAATATTTGAAGAGAGAACACATTCACATAACTTATAATTATAGTATATTGCTAATAATTGTTTTATTTCATTATTAGCTTTGTTGTTAATCTCTTTCTATACCTAATTTGTAGATTACACTCTTTCATAGGGATGTATGTTTAGGAAAAAAAAACATAGTATATACAGGGTTCAGTGATCGACGGTTCCACGCATCCACTGGGGTCTTGGAATAAGAGGGTCATGTAAGGGGAGTCTGTGGTATTAGTGTCAATTTTTTTCCCTTTCAGAAGTGTTTTTAGATTTTTCTCTGAAGATATGTGAGGAAAATATGTGAAAACACATTTCATTGAGTTTCAAAGACAACTTATTATATGTGACTGAGATTTTTGAATGATTTAATGTGACAGTAGAATGAAAAATAACCCAATTTTAGTAAAATAAAAATACCATATCTATTACAATTAATAGGTTCAAGTGGGCCATGTATCTAGATAATAGCCTATTTAGCCTCTGGCATTTGTACAAGTAATTGCTTGCTTTGCCCATGCGATCATGTCTTGCATTACCATTACTATTAGAATCATTAATTGCCTATTTTGCTGTTTCAATTTGCACAGATGTCATAGCAATAATTAGATATTCTGCCCATTTTCCTACACAACTGTCCCATTTTTTCCTTTAATTCTAATGTAAGAATTTAAGACTATCCTTTTTTACCCAAGTCATATTTCTTTGTTTAATCATAATTGATTGGATAGGCACAGATTGATTTAATTTTTTCATATTTTTTCCTACTAACCCCCATGTCCCCACAAGGTGTCACTCAACATTATTTTTCAAAGATTGTTTCTCATCCTAGATTCCCAAAGTAAGCACATAGAATCAAAGAATTTCAGTATCAGAAGAATCTAAATTAAGGATCTACTATTCAAATTATTGGTCTGATATTCAACACTGGCTATATACTGGTGAAGCTCAGTGCTAAAAGAAAGTGTAGAGCTTCTCATCAAAAACTTAAGAATTTCAAGACAATGACTGAAGAACATTAAACTAATCATAGGGCCCTTCAGAGTGTGGGTCTGTCTGTAACTGGCCAGTTCACACACAAGGCCAGTTTGAATTCCTTTCTTATCGTCCTTACCAAATGGTTATTGGGCTTCTGTTCAGACATTTCCAGAGACAGAAAACTCACTAATTCGTAAAGCCATTTATTCCTTACTTCAACAGTTGTATCTATTAGAGAGGTCTTCCTTATCCTTTTAAAATAAGGCAGGGGGTGGGTGGGTGGTGGATGATGATGGCATATGACAAATTACTGATGCTTATTATTATTGTTGTTGTTGTTTATTACTTGCCTTATCACATTTTTTTCTTTTATTCAGTGTTTTCAAGACAAACATGGGAAAGGAACTAAGATGATTTGATCCTCCTTCCCACTTTGTTACTGTTACTCTTTTCATCTTTACTAAGTAGTTCTTTCCTCTGTCACTAATAATACCTCTAATACTATTTTTAAAAGGAACTAAATAGGTTAAGAGATGAGGGGTAAAAAAAGATATGATACCATCCAACCTAATTGTTGCTGAGCACAATTTATTTAGAGAATGTGTGGTGATAGAAATCCAGGCACTGATAGAAATTCCAAATGTGTAAATACTTCATTGCCAAACTAAACCAGTACTAATGGACCCCCTACTTACTGTTGTGCGAGCAATGAAAGAAATTGAAGGTCTTTTCTTTTTGACGTATCTGATTAGACAACTAGATGCATTATTTTCACATATATAGTCTTACTGATATTTTCACTTTCATCTCCTTGGTCACTGCATAGATGAACCACATCGTTTTAGACACTTAAAAAAGGCATTTTTATTCCATGTTCTTATTAATCCTACTGTGTATAGTTACATAAGCTCTTTCTCCATGTCTGTTATAAGAAATCTTGTTCATCCTTATAGGACTTTCATTTGCCCTTAATTCTGAATTTCTTCCTCTCTCTTCAATTAAACATAATCTCTTCCTCATTGGAATCCTTATTAAAATTTGGTTTAATCATTCCTTATTGCAATTCTTATCTTACTCACCTTCTATTCTAGAAGCAACTTGAAGGTCACCCTTGTAGAATATAGTATAGCTCTACCAATGATTTCTTTCATTTATTAATATATAACTACTGTAATTTTGCTTTTTTATTTTGATTAATATTTATTGAATTTGATTATAGTACGTGCGAAAAAACTCCCACCAACTATACATCCAGAATCAGAAAGAAAAGAGTGCTCCTACTTTTAGATTTTTTCAGTTTTCTATGTAAAAATATTTTGGCTTTAAAGTCAAATAAATATTTATCTCTAATATGAAAATAATTTATAAATCATCTCAAAATATTTTTAGAAAGATTAATATTTGTTGATTTTTAAACAACTATAAGTGTCTATTATATTGAAACATACCTGTATAAAGATAGCTTTGACAAGATGAAATCTGACACTTAACGATTTTATGATCCCAAGTAGCATAAGCTAAGCGACTATTGATACTAACATATAAACAGAGCTCTGGTGAAAATGCTTTTTTTTTTTTTCCATTTTGGATAAACCCATGACTTAAAAAAGATACACAATTTTTTTTATGATTGAAGAGTAGATTAAACATACATTTTAAAGGAACTTGTGACATATTGAACCACCAGCAAAATTTTTTAAGTGGTCATAGATATTAAAATTGAGAATTTGTTACTCAACCCTTTATTAAACACAAGATATCAAAATTCCTGAGCACAAATAATTTTTATATACTTCCACTTTGATAAACTTTTATAGTTCATCTACAGTTATGGTGTTGCTATACTTTAATTTTAAATCTTATCTACCAAAAATAGGTATATATTTTGCTTTATAACATTGTATTGTTAATCAAAGTAATATTTCACTGTATGGTTATTTATAATTTAAAATTAAATAAATATAGTGAGGTTTTCACCAATATATTTTAAATTTCTTCAAATAATCTTGAAATTTAAATTCAGGAACTGTTTGCCAATATGGTTATCAGAATCGTCAGTTTTGTATTATGTTAATATGTGCCCTTTACATGGATTTATTTTTTCTCGTATAGATACTGATGATATTTTGTCCTTTATAATAGATTAGTCTTTATGGATTTTTATGTTTAAATTAAATATTTCAATGATTCAGTGAAAGATTTTGAAATGATCATTCATCGTGTTTTTTTTTTCATAGATACTGGGAAATTGTCAGTTACAACTTAATAAAGATGTATTTTCTATTTATTGTGGCATTTTATGTATTTTATTGATCTAATGAAATTTACTGAGTTTTTACTATGCTCCTGTGAGGATGCCATATCTAAGCACACATATCTAAGCACTACATATCTAAGCACACTTAGTGCTTAGATATCATACTTGCCATAGAAATTTCCAATTTAAAAATAAACAGGTAAAAATATTGTAGCTAGTGCTATTGAAGACAAATTACTGAAATGCTGAAATGCTATGGAAACACAAAAACAGAACAACTTTCTCTGGAGAAGTTAAGGAAGAATGCAGATGTGGTATTTAAACTGAACTTAAAAAAATTACGTGAATTGAAAATATTAAAAAGTGTGAAATGATGTATGCACCAAATGAAAGTAAATTTACTCATTCATTCAATAAGAAATAGCTATTCAGTATCTACCATGTGTCAGGCACCCACGAGGCACTAAGTTTCACCAAAGGCTAGAATGAACAGAACATTCAAAGATGATTAACTGTGGTAGGAGTAATACAGTTGGAGGTGAAAGGTGTTGGCATAAAATGAGAATGGGCAGGTAGGTTGAGGATAGAATGTGCCAATATATAGAATTTGGATTTTGTATTATATATAATAAAGTTCTTTAGCAGCTGGGTGGCATGAACTATTTTACTTTTAGAAAGATAACTCTGACAGCTATATGGAGAATGAACTAGAGTGAGGGAGAAATAGCGTGTCAGTTAAAGAGAGTTATGAGGCTATTATTGTAATCGTCCAAGAGAGAAATGATGAGGACCCAGACCTGGGTAGTGACAGGTGGATGGAGAGGATAGACTGAATTTGAGAGACAAATTTGATGGAGAATTGACAGCATTCAGTGAAATAGCATTTTACTGTCAATCATAGTAAAAGTGCTTTACTATAAGAAACGCATAATACAAAAACATATGCACTGAAACTGTGTTTTGGGATTCTCGATTTAAAAATTATTTTGATGAGTTTAATCATTGTTATATAGCTCAAGATTAAAGAAACCGTGGGTTGACAATATTGATAATAGAAATAGAAAACATTAACTTGTTCAAAACACAGGAATTTCAGAATTTCTGCTGAAGTCACCTTTTTCATTTTAGAGAGAAGACTGAGATCCAGAAACACAAATCCAGTTAGTCCAATGACTCTGTTGATTTGAGGCATCAAAATTGGCTTAAGTCATTTCATTGTATAAATGAAGTATGTTCATGTGTTTTTGGAGTAATCTTTATAAGAACCCACCACTTTCAACTGTGCTGTATATGATAAACCTGTAGTAAATACTTTTTGTTAAGTTTTTCATTTTAATTTTGGTATAGTTAACATCAGTGTTATATTAGTTTCAGGTGTACAGTATAGTGATTCAGCAATTCTATGTATTATTTAGTGCTCATCATGATAAGTATACTCTTAATTCTTTTCACCTATTTCACCCATCTCCCTACCCACCTCTCCTTTGGTAACCATCAGTTTGTTCTCTATAGTTAAGAGTCAGTTGGTTTGTCTCCTTTTTTTTTTTTCTTTTTGCTAATGTATTTTGTTTCTTAAATTCCACACGAGTGAAATCATTTTGTATTCGTCTTTCTCTGACTGACTTATTTCACTTAGCATTATACTCTGTAGCTCTGTCCATGTTGCTGCAAATGGAAAGATTTCATTCTTTTTTATGGCTGAATAATATTCCATTATATACATAAATCTTCCTTATCCATCCATCTGTGGATGGACACTGAGGTTGATTCCATAATTTGGATATTGTAAATAATGCTGCAACATACATTAGGGTAAATGTGTCCCTTTGAGTTAGTGCTTTTGTATTTTTTTGGTAAATATCCAGTAGTGTGATTACTGGATTGTAGGGTAGTTGCATTTTTAACTTTCTGAGGAAGTTCCATACTGTTTTCCACAGTGGCTGTACCAGTTTGCACTCTCATTAGTAAATATTTGCTGAGAGAAAGAATGCTTCAGAAAGAACCAAAAAGTTCTGTGAGTGTACAGAGTTCTGTGTTCTATACATTGTGAGAATATCATTTCACTTTATTTTAATTTACTCTATTATTTTTGAGAGACTAGAAATATATTGCCTATCTTGGTACCTTATGAAATAAATAAAATTATGCCATTTTCCAATGTATGTTAACTACCTGGAATTTAAATAAAAACTAAAAAAAAAGTGCCATTCTTAGATTTTACCCCTATGTTGAAGAAAAATTGAAAAGCAAAACAGAATGGTGCTTGGGTGGCTCCGTCGGTTAAGCATCTGACTCTTGATTTCAGCTTAGGTCATGACCTCATATTTGTGAGATCAAGCCCTGCGTTGGGCTCCTTGCTGAGCATGGAGCCTGCCTGGGATTCTTTCTCTCTCCCTCTGCCCTTCTCTCTTGCACATGCACACTCTCTCTCTCTCTCTCAAAATAAATAAACATTAAAAGAAAAGAAAAGAAAAACAAACCAGAAGACAATGAAACAAATTAATTCAACATCTAATATAAAAATTCAGAGTAAACAAAAATAGACTTTGAAGGTTTTATGAGGAAAAGAAAAGTAACAGGAAATTCAGAACATATCTACATACACAAAAAGAGATCAAAATAGTTTGATGATGTTTGCAATGATATCTAATGGAATAAAATACGATTGGGATATATCCAACTTGATTTTCTTTTTAACTCTCTTAAATAGAACTAAAAATGATTACAATTCTGTAGAAATTAGTAGTTTTTCTTTTAAAAAATATGAAGAAAAAAGTGAGGAATAGCTGCATTTAAATAAGAACACTTTAAAATTGAGGTAACCTCAGGTAAAGATAAGATTTTCCCCATTTTCAGGTAAACATTTTCAGATTTTTCATGTAGGCAAAACAGAATGAAATATATATGAAGATGGAGGAAAAATACACCCAACCAGTGTATCAACACTGACTATATGGTTCATATGCTAAAGGGTATTTTGGTAGCTACAGTGTGTGCAGTACTGTAGTCACTGAGTTTGTTCCTGAAGCAGAACATGCTCTCTGGCTCTGAGTGCACTCCAGTGGATCATGCAGATGTGGTCTGCACTCCTTTGTGTTCAGGACAGAATGAGGAATGATTCGGTGTGACCAGACTTCAGAGATGGCTCTCCCAGAGCCTCTGAGGTTTCAGTGTACAGATAGTCCTGCTCAGTGGCTGGGCTGCTTTGATAACAGAATTAATTTGGCCTCTAGAGAAGGTCTGTTCTGTCGGGAAAAATATTTCACAGAGGTGATTCGCCCTCCAGTCATTTATCAACAAAATACCAATTGCGATGGAAAATAAAGTCATGAAATTACTTCGAATTTTTTGAGTAAGGTAGTTGAGACACCTTGAGGATTCTTAAAACAAAAGAAGTAATTAATTAATGGCGCCTACAGAACTTTATGCATCAAAAATGGATTATAAAATTATCCTATATTTGGAAGTTTGACAATAACAGGAGAGCAAGTTACAGTAAGTCTAGATAAAGTCAGTCTTAATGTACATTTTATTACATTTCTATAATGTTATTTTCTTTAACTTTTAAAAGTACAGCTACATTTATTTGTTTGAGTAGCATCTTTGGATTTTCTTTCTTTTTTTTTTAGATCTTTATTTTTGAGAGAGACAGACAGAGTGCGAGCAGGGGAGAAACATAGAGAGAGGGAGACAGAATCCGAAGCAGGCCTCAGGCTCTGAGCTGTCAGCACAGAGCCCAACACGGGGCTCAAACTCACAAACCAGGGGATCATGACCTAAGGGGGAAGTCAGATACTTACCTGACTGAGCCATCCAGGCACCCCTCTCTTTGGATTTTCAGAAGATAAAAAGATTGTAAATGCATGACTCTGGAAGAGAAAAGAAACACTGATGTTGCAGATATTAATTGTTATCCAAATTCCAGAAGGTGCAGGGAGAATTTTAAAGTTAAGAAATATATGGTACATATGTTTAAAGAAAGAACAAAATATTCTGAAGGAAAATTGAATTATATATGACTTTACGTTGTGTACTCATTTATCTCCTTGTTAATATGGATGGACTTTGGAAGTCTACTTTTAATAACAGAGTTGGTGACATTTGTAGGCTTTATAGACTTTTGACAGATGGAATCATGAATCTCTTGATTTAATATTCTCAAACCTAAAATACTCCAGATGTAGATGTAACATAATAAGGGTTTATGGCACAGTTTGAATTAGTGATGATATATTTCAATATTTTTATCTTTAGTACTAGGTTCATTTTCATTTTCAAAATATTGTGATGGTCTGTTATAAAAGGATCTAAATTAATTTGATGGAAACATTATTTGTCTGTATGCAATTTGGGTAGGGTGTTTCTAATTGATATGCCAGATTCCACACAGTGTAACTAAATTGTCACAAGAGATTTAAAACAATTATCTGAGCAGTCTGTTCAAAACAAAGTTATAATCATCAACAAATATTTATGGAGTGTCCACTGAGTGCCTTGCTTTATATTAGTTGCTACCAATCTGCTTAAATTTCTGGAAGTAGATCTGATGGTGAGGATTGAGATGGGAGAGACAATGCAGCGCGAGATCCCATCACAGAAGGAATTAGATTCTAAGTCTACAAAAAGACAAACTAGGAATTCAGAAAGACTAATCTTATATATATTTCTATTTATTATACCTTCTGGTAATTCTAAATTGGGCATGTGCTTAATTAGATTTTTAGGAAGTTAGTTAACGTAAGATATTTAAAAATAACTCCTTTTTTTTAAAAAAGGAAGATTGCAGAATTAGGTAGGCACATTTAGTCATATTTAGAATTAAATTACTTTTGGAGTGACAAACTCTAAAGAAAGAAGGAAAAATAGGAAAAAAAATCAAAAGTAATATGTATCCAGATTTAGAGGGTCTAAAGGCATTTTGCAATCAGAGGAGAAAAGAACAGCTCTGACAGCCAAAAGAGCTTTCTTTTTAAAGTATTTACCTTTTATACACATAGATTTCTACAATGAGATCTTACATTTCTACTGCCATTTTTTTACATTAAAACCTTTTTATAATGTACAGTAAGAAATACATTTTATATAATGACCCATTTATTACAAGGTACACAGTTCTTGCTAAGAAACCATATAATGTGTTGTGATGGTTTATATTCAATTCCATTCTACGTAATTAATTTAAAAGTGCTATAACACACTACACTTATTTCACACACATCTTGTAAATGACTTTGCTCAAATTCTGAGAAAAATAACCACCAAGATTAAAAAAATTATGCAATGGAACTTAAGTAGTGGACACATGGGTCTAAATTGTTACACTTACTTCAATATGACATTTCCAATCAGTTTACAAGGGAGCACAAAATCAGTTTTGTGGTGATCTGCATTTTTAATTTTCCCTGAAGCTACGTGAGCTGAAGTTGATGAGTTGGTAGGGCATGTTTGTACTTCTCTATATGGTAATATTAGAAGAGATACTGTGGGAGAGAGTATGCACGTGAACCCATCCATATTGTTCAGCAGAAGGACAGCAAACAGTGTTTCCAACTTTATGGATCAGGTTGGGATTTCAGACATGACTGACCCACTTGTGGGGCTCCTTCGTACCCATCATTTAACAGCAGCTTAATCCTTACTATCGAAATATTGGCAATAGATATATTTGGATATATTCAGCATTACCAAATCAATATTTTCTTTTTATTTTAATATATGTGTGGTATATATACATGCACAATATACATACACAATATACACACACATACACATATATGTAAATGCATATATATATATATATACACACACATATATGTGTATGTATATGTGTGTTTCAGAGTGTAATGATTTTAAAAGACTGTAGGAACTGACTCTAACATGTAAGTGCAACCCTTTGAAAGCTGAGTTGAAAAGTAGATGTGGGAACTATGGCAACCTTATCTAGGCTATACTTACTGAACTCCAATGTATTGTGATCAGTATTGAAGGGGAAAAGCAGAATCTTCAGAGCTTCTTATTTTCCAAGAGAAATCTTAAGTGTGGATGTGAAATGTCCCTAATAAAAACAGAAACGTGCAGTCCAAACCCACACTTCTGTGGAAAAGGTAGAAATAATCAGCATGCCTCTAGGTGTTATTCTAGAAGGATATGAAGCATAATACCACTTGAATTATATCCTAGGCTAGAAGTTGTAACTATATATGTGATTTTTAAAAATTTATTTTATTTTTTTTCCAAAATAAAAATTGCTTTTCATCGTAATTTTTTTTCCTTTTTGTATTTGTTTCTGGATGGTAGTTTTAATTGATATTGGACCATAAAACTCTGTGTTAAATCATTATGAAATATATAGCAATAGAGATATAATTATAAAATCATAAAGGATTCTTATCTTTTAAGCCATCTAAAATGGCAACATTTTTGAAGTATGATGCGGGTAAGGCGTACAAAATGTAATGGAGTTGGCTAAAGACACGTTTAGAGTTATGGCTATTCAAGAGGTACGTTAATCAAAAATCTTTTTATTATCTTTTTCTAGATAACTCACTAAAATTATGATTATAAAAGTTTTTTGTGCTGTATTTTTGTTTGTGTTAGTTGTTTTTATATCTTGTTTTGTTAATGCCCATAATAAGGAGCAAAATGAAAGAATGAGAGAGAATGTGTCAGGAATATAAAGATTTTTGGAAAAAGAAGAGAAGGAGGAATGTGTGTAAGAAAATAAAGATTCTAGAAAAATAAACTGGATAAAACGAACAAACAAACAAACAAACAGGGAAGAGGAAGCCATAGCCAACAGCATATGAGGAAAAGGCCTTATGTTTACATAAGGGAACTAATCTTCATCGAACCATAGAGAAGCTCAGGACTTAAATGTTGGGTGCACTGAAAAAGAGAAATGAGTAATGGGAAAAAATTGGTTGCTTATTTGTGGGTATCATCTGATACCTCCAAGTCCCCCCCGCCCCCCACATGAGCCTGTAGAACACATGGCAGACAGACTCTGCATCCAATAGCACAGGCTGTATCCATTGAAATAAGTGATAGGAATGATATGAATGTATTGACAGGAAGGGAGGAGAGGAGAAGAGCGGTATGGAGTACTGAATCCATCAAAGAACTGCATAAAAATGTTAGAGATTGGGCACACTACCAGAAAAAACAAAGAGATCAAGAAATATTACATCAGGAAAGGAGGGATTGGGGTCAGTGTGAGAAAAACAAGGGGTTCTGTTGCCTTTCACCATGTACACAACTTTTGTGCTTATTTGATTTTTTAAATATATGCATGTGTAATTTTCATTAAAATATTTTAAGAAATCAGTTCAGTGTGTAAAAGTAAAGACAACGTGGAAGCCACTTTTTAGAGCCCTTTTGGTTATAATGGGCAGCTGAATAGGAGTAGAGTTTGCAGAATATGCTAGACATTTCATTTGGGTATCCACCTATTTTTAATATTTTCAAGCATTTTAGTTAGATTGTATATAAGTATTGTGAGCAAGATACTAATATGTATGGCTGGATATTATTTTGTATTATTTTTCTTTTCCTCTTGATAATTTTTCAAATTGCCATTCAGGCAGCATGACACTGGTGACAAATAACTGTGTTGTGCTCAGGCATATATGACCGTATGCAAAATTACATGATGAAGATTCTGTGTCTGAAGGATGGGACAAAAGCATTAGAGAACAATTGAACCGGAAAAGATAAATTCATAAAAATAAAAATGAAGATTAGCAACCTAGTGCCGTCACTACTGTTTAAGAGTTGAAATTGCAAAGGACACCATAAGGGTGGCAAAATCCCAGAAGCAAGGAAGCATAAATCTAGTAAAAGTTGACTTTTTATTTTTTCTTGTCAGCCTTGGAGAGTGTAAACTCATGGTCAGAAATCAAGTTGAGTTATAAAAAATAACACTGTATATCTTGTCTACCTGAGTTTGCTGACTGTGATTCATGTTCAATTCACCTGCCTAAATTTAAATGGAAAGTGGAGCATGATGGATGCAAACAGGGCAAGAAAGACGGTGGCATATTATTCTAGTAATTAGTGTAATTCTGCCTGTCTTCTGGGATTTTTGTTGTTGTTGAAAAAATTGTTTTTTTTAACAACTCCCTTTTAAATTTGCTGTTTTGGAGCTTAGGTAACCCCTGAAAGTACTTTTGTAGACTTTCTTTCTCATGAGAAACTGATTGTGATTCAAGGGTCCTGGCAATGACGTAATGTGTGGGTAAATTCTAGGGCTTGAGATTGTAACACTTTGACTTTCTTCTGTTTAAATACTTACATGACTGCTGAATTTGGGGAAGTGTCAGATACATTACAGCTAAGTCACTTACATGAACTTAAGTAAATATGAACTTAAGTAAATGAAATTAAGTAAATTTACTTAAGTAAATTACTGGGTTTTATTTTATCACACTCATACATAACCTTTAAACAACTTGTAAAACATTGTTACCTTTATAAAATTGATTTTCATTTCAAATGTATTTATATATACTTAAATATATTAGTTTGAGATATTTTGAGATATTTAGTAAGTACATATAGTACTTATTAGAGGCACAGATAGATGTTAACTAGTACTGTTTTTACTTATGAGTTCAAAATTTCCCTTTCCTATTTAAAAGCATCTAAGATTGTGTTAGAGATAGAAGGCCAAGTTTACTCATATATAGATGAAACAGAATGGCAAAGGGAGAAGTATAGATACTCTCAGCTGAGACCCAAGTTTAACAGATAAAACACTGAAGCAACAGAATTGCTCATACATTTCCTGATACCTGTGGTAGGTAGACTGCCATATTGGATTACTTATTTGTTGTTTTCAGACAATAAGAAACATATAATAAATTCTGAAGACTTAATGTAAGTAATAATATATTTTATAGGTTCTCATACTAAAGGTGCAAATGTACATGTAGGATATAAAAATGGAATTTATTGACTTTAAAAATTCATTATTAAAATGCCATTTTCCTACTATATAATATGTATATTATTCCTAGGAATCTTAGAAAATATGACATATGTATTAAAATGAGCATATATATATTTAAATCAAAGAAAATGAAGTGATTACCTTCAAAGACAGTATACAGAGAAAAAATAAAGAGGTTTACCTCCTAACCCTAATGAAACTGAGATGGATCATCAAATGTATTAGGAAAATCTTAAGGGTTTTTTGTTTGCTTGTTTTTTTCCCACAAATGCCACAATAGAGGAGAGTTACAATTATGAAGATGGGAGAGATTTTAAGTTTATGTATTTGATAAATGGAGGTCATTAATGATTGTGAAAAATACAGTGTTACTTTCCCAGTGATTGAGATTGAATACAGATTGAAATAGCTAGAAAGGATTTAGAGACTGTCATTCAGGTAATATCGAGAAACTAATCTCATGTTACATGTCAGTTATACCTCAATTAAAAAAATAATAAACTTGAAGAAAGTTAGAGACCTCATTTATCATTAGGGGTCAAAAATAAAGGAAGAGTTGAAAGGCAGAGTGATTTACCATTGTGAAAATTATAGTTGTCCTAGAGACTAGGCTGTATATCTAAGCAATTTTTATTTTAATGAATACTAGAGACAGGGTTCATTACCTTGATCTATTGAAAGAAAAGGGTTGGAACTAAAAACTCAGAAAAAAAACAAAACAAAACTAGGACACTGAATATAAAGAAAGAACAGAAATAATCCATCATTAAAAAAAAACAAAAGCAAAAACTTACCTAGAAACTTGTCAGTCTTAGCTCATTCTCTAGGTGGAAAAACAGTTTTCTGCAAAAATTAATAAATTTATAAATCCTCATGCAGAATTGTGTTCAAATATTTATTAATGCATTACCAGTGGAAACATAGTAGCCAATGAGTTCTGAGTCACTTTTCCCCCCCTGGAAACAATAAAGAAACATAAAGAAACCATATATTTTTTTCTTAGAAAAACTAAGAGTCTGAGGGGACCTCAAATTGCAATTTATATTTATGTTACAATGTAAGTATTCCCCAAAGCAATTCAGATAATCAGTGTATGCATTAAGTCCCACAAGATCTTGCAATAACATAGGAAAAAAAAGCATGGCCACATACAGGGTCTAATGATGTCAGATCTTTGAAACTGTTTTCTCTAAAAGGAAAGCACTCTGAATGGAAATTACTATGGTTAGGGCTAAGATTAAATAATGTATGAAAACTGTAGAATCTGAAGAGAGCAAGTACAAAAGTACTTAGGGAAGTTCAGAGGAGGAAAAAACAAAACAAAAACAAACAAGTAATAACAACAACAACAAACCCAGCAAATAATACACTATCTGGAAGAAAATACATTTATTACTTTGGAAGGCAAGGGCTTTGTCACTTGGCACTGCCTTTTGAAGAAACTGAAGGTGCTCATAGCTGGCAATAGAACACTTTGTACATCTGGAGAATTCTAGAGGGATAAGTGGTATGGCCTTTCAGATAAGCCATATTAGTGACAGAATATATCAGTGTGACAACAGAGGGACAGACCCTGACATGGAAAAACTGGAGCTTGGCATGCCATTATTCCCTAAACAGGAAACTCTTGTGAATAGCTATGGTCTAGAAAAATCCAATTCTTTTAAATATGTATAGGAGAAAGAATTGGCATAGCATTTATATGAAGACATGAGAGAGTGACAAGAGAAAGAGTTTGTGTGAGAGAGTGAGGAAGGTAGAGAGACAGCTACATCCTTAACCAGCTATTTTTTAGAGATAGTTAAAATTTTTCCATGAAGAAGATTCATGTCATGTTGAAAAGGTGCAGTTATCTATCCAAGAAAGCTGATTCTAAAGAGTAAAACATCAGGAAATGTTCTAGTAATATTATTGGACTTTAAAGCAGACTTCTCTTTCCATTTTTTAAAGTAGTGCACTAATTTCATATTTTTCTGTGCTGAAATAAGTTGTCTTTAAGAGGATGAGATATTTGATAAAGAATCAAGAAAGGGTAATGGAGCTATAAATTCTTGATAAGGAGAGAGAGAATTCAGCTTACCTGGAGGGACTGATCATTGAAAACATACAGAAATAGTAAAGAAGAAAGAAAAAAAAAAAACAGCTGATATCAGTATTAGTATGTTAATAGACTTAGCCTTAAGAAGACTGAAATGTTTCTATCTGATAGTTTCTATTTTCATGGTGAAATATGAGGTAATTATCAGCTCAAATTTTGTACTTGAACATGATAAGGGTTGAAGGATGTTTGAAGAGTGAGGAAAAAAGGTGAAAATGTCATTATACAGTGTCAGCCTGAAACATTAAGAGCCAAAATGAGAGGCAGATGAGTATGTATTTGGGATCAAAAAATTGCAATTTGGGCAGCACAGATTCTGATAGCAACCAGAAAACTGTGGGGGAAAGCAAAGGGTATGAGAAGGAGGAAGAAGGGTAATGACGTGATTTAGATAAAGAAGAGAAAAAAAGCCAGTCGTTAATTGATGCTATCAAACAAAACTACTCTTGATATGCATTAGTTATTCTGTCTTCATAAAGTTCATACCAACAGTTTTATGGTCCAAATGCCAGTTGTTCTGTTGAATTTTATGAGCAACTGCTTGTAAAACAATTGCTGCTTCTGGCCCAGTTCAAGAGTTCATTAGTTAGAGGAAAATGGGGCTTAAAAATAGAAACTTTCATGTTGAGAAATTTTATACAACAGAAAAGAGCTATAAACTTAATAATGATATTTAATAGCATGAAAAGATGATATGAACTAGTATGAGAAAAAGCTCAAAATGTGGTTTCTTATAGAAGTTATAATCATCATAAAATCATAAGTAGTACATAAATTAAAATTGATATCTCACACTCCCAAACCCACTTCCCATTTTACTCAGATGGCAAATGCTGTTGGTTTGAAGGTGTAGTCTTTTCAATATTTTTCTATAAATGCATTGAGATATAGGTGTGTATTATTATACATTACTTATTGTATATCTGTATCTATCTACCTACTTTCTTTTCTTTTCCAAAAGTGGTATCTTCTTCTCTTGGTATCCCTTTCTTTTTCAGTATGTAAGATCTATTTCAATCTTATAATGGTTCTATGGTGTCTATAATACAAATATATTATGCTTTATTTATGTACTTTACTGTAGATTCAAGCAATTGCTATATTTACTATTACAAAAAGTGGTATTGGGAGCAGTTTGCATGACATTTATAGGCACTGGTGAAAGTGGAATTGAACTAATGTATTTTCTGAAATCTGTTACTTTTTAGTTTTTTTATGTGGTGTTTATCAGGGCATACTTCTGTATGTAATTTTATATTATTTCTTGTGAAAATAAGTATTTTGCTCGATTATTTGTGCAACATGCCTTATTTTTTATCTTATGTTTACTACTTACTGCAAATATTTACTAATATGGTTTAAACGAAACTTTCTTCTCAAAATCTTCTAAAAAATATACATATGAAAATGTTAATAGAGTCTAAGACTATATATTGACTCCTGAGCCACCTTTCAACAGTGGGTTTTCAAGGTATGTCTATAGGATTATTTGGAAATATGTGCCCCTACATCCCAAAAAGCAGAGCTGTCAAATATATTAACATAGGTAATACATACACACATGTGTAAATAATATATAAGATAGAGCATATACTGTTGTGTATATAATTAGTTACATGAGACACAGAAGTGAACACTATAAATATTTGTGTACACATGGAGTATTTCTGATGAGATACAAAAGAAACTGGAGAGTTATTGCTGTCATGAAGGGAACCAGGATAGAATAAAGGATTATTTTTACTTTTCATCAATCACTTTTTTGAACATTTTAATTTTAAAGTAGTACACGTATGCGTTATTTCAATAATAATTAAACAATTATATCACGACACCTGAGTGTCTCAGTTGGTTAAGCGGCCAACTCTTGATTTTGGCTCAAGTCATGATCTCATGGCTTCATAGGTTTGAGTCCCGCATCGGGCTCTGCACTGAGAGTGTGGAGCCTGCTTGTGATTCTCCTTCTCTCCATCTCTCTCTCCCCCTCCCTACTTGCACTGTCTCTGTCTCTCTCAAAATAGATTTAACAAAATTAAAAATAATTAAACCATTATAGAATACATTTGAAAAGTAAAATTATGTGAGGAGAACCTGGGTGGCTCAGTCAATTGGGCATCTAACTTTGGTTCAGGTCATGATCTCGCAGTTTGTGGGTTCGAGTCCCACGTTGGGCTCTGTGCTGACAGCTCAGAGCCTGGAGCCTGCTTCAGATTCTGTGTCTTTTTCTCTCTCTCTGCCCCTCCCTCATTTGTGCTCTGTCTCTGTCTCTCAAAAATGAATAAATATTAAAATTTTTTTTAAAAAGTAAAATTATATAGATAATTTTATACCCATTTTCCCTTCCAAGAATGTTAAATAAGTTCTTTAATCTTCTATGCCTAAGCCTTTATTTAAACATAAAATGATTGAGTTAAAATATTACCAATAAAGAAAACTAGTATTTTTGAAGTTCTGAATAATGCTAGATACTGTGCTAAGCATTTAGTATATGTTAAAATATTTAATCCTCATCTCCTGTCATCAACTTATGAAAGTGATGTTATTATCTCACTCTTTAAGAGAACACAATTAAGATGCCAAAAAATTTATTAAAGATTGAGTAGTTTTAGTTTACATAAGGCAGGATTTGAATTCTGCACTCACTGCCTACAAATCATAATTCAGGTAATATGTTTAGATAATACTGAAAATATGGAAATGACATATTGAGACAAATGTTTAAAATAAAAGAGAACATATCTAAGAACAATTGTATATAAATGATAATAGAAGCCTACTCAGCAGGAGATAAATCAAGGAGAGGAGAAAAATGACAACAAAGAATACAAATAGACCAAGTTCACTGCTGGAAGTATTGGGTTTTTAAAAAGCAAAAGCAAGAAATCAGCTAGAAACTGTTTTCTGTTCTAAAATTCAGAGAAAGGAGAAAAGTGGCAGAAAAGAGGAAGTATACAATAACAGTGATATTTTAAGGGATGAAGGATGTAAAATGAGAGATGAAAATACATCAGACAGAAATGAGAGAGAAAATAACTGGAGATGCATTTATTAAAGTCATAAACTTGCAGAGAACAATAAAACTATCAGTCATAAGCAAAAATCAGAATTGAGTGAGCCATATAACAAATATGTCAGGGGTGAATTACTGCTTGTATAACCATACACATTCAAAAAAGTAGATGATAATTAACATACAATATAAAAACAATGATTAAGCTCTGTGTATAAAAAAACAACAATCTGAACATGAGAAACAATAATAAAGAAAACAAGAACACAGTTTCCATTGTGTGTGCGTGTCTGTGTGTGTGATAACTGATATTTGAGTAAATAAAGAAGAATTTCTATTAAGGCATGGAAAAAATACCATGAAGTTCATCTAGAAATATAATTCAGTGACAAGTAAAACAAAAACAAGTATACATATTATTAAACCTATAAAAATAAGATAGCTAGGGTGATATCATATTTCAGAGTGTGAAGGTTTAATATTTTGGAATTCATGAGAAAGAAAATGACAATTGGTAGGCTTATAGTTTCTAGTAACTCAGGATGGAATATTGAGATATTCCCTAGAAGTGAAGTGAAAACAGCCATATTACCAGCACAGCTTGATGCAAGTATGTATGTGACAGGAGATTTTCACGCATATTTGGAAGTCCTAACAAAACAGTTTCTTTCCCATGTACCAGAGTTTACTAAGCAGAAGGAAATTAGGATTGCTAGAAATAAGATTCTGCATAATGGAAGGTTAATTAGCAGATAACAGGATCCAGGAAAAGAAAGTGAATTTTAAGAATGAGAGAAATAGAGGAAGTAAATTAGAAATTTTGATCTTAGTATTAAGAATGATAGATTTAGGGGATGCCTGGGTGGTTCAGTCTGTAAAGCATCTGACTTCGGCTCCGGTCATGATCTGGTTTGTGAGTTCAAGCCCACATCGGGCTCTTCACTGACAGCGAGGAGCCTGCTTCGGATTCTCAAACTCCCTCTCTTTCTCTGCCCCTCCCCTACTTGTGTTCTCTCTCTCTCTCTCTCACCCCCCCCAAAAATAAATAAATAAATAAATAAACATTAAAAAAAGAATGATAGATTTATGAAGTGGTGGGATCTTTGTATATGAAAGACAAGAAATAGCTCAGTAATTTCAAGAAAGATAATCCCGAAGGAGGGGAAAGTGCAAGCAGAAAGAGAAATAAATTTGAGACTGAGAAAACTATGCATAGGAAGAGAAAAAAAATAAATGTATGATAAATACATGAATGTTTGAAAACAAGCATAAGGAAGAGATCGAAAACAGCAAAAATCTAAAAACTCAAATAACCCCTTCCCCATGAATAATCTATACAGCCTGTATGATTTGCTAAGAACTCTTTATATAATAGATGTAATCCAATCTTATTTCCACAAAGCAGTGAAAACCCAATATCAAAAATTTGTGCAAAAGACATTTCTGAGTTTCAAGTCTTTTTTAAAGTGTTGAGGAAAACAAAGCTCAAATTCGGGGTTTGGGAGGTGTGCAAGAGTAGAGCCAGATGTGACTAGGAGCTGAGAATGCTCTTCTCCAGGATTGAACAGATAACCAGAATGGACAGATTTTTTAAAACTTATTTTTTTTCTCTTTAAAGCAAATATTTATATTGATGTAGGCCACAAATAAACACTTTTATGATTTGTAACTGTATTATCACAAAGTTAACCCATTTATTAACCACTACTAACTAACTCAGAAACTAAAATGTTATCAATACCAGAACACCCATGTCTCCTTGATTCTCTCAATAGGTAACATAATTTTGACTGAAAACCAAAGGTCACTTTTTTGCCTATTTTTGAACTTCTACAATTTCATTATTTCAAGTATGTATTCCTTAATAAGTGACCTCTTTCACTCAATAGTATGTTTGGAAGACTTAACTGTGCTCTTGGATGGAGTAGTAAATTCATTCATGTTTATTGGTATATAATATTATATTTTAAGAATATACTAAAAGCTAAATTGTACATTTTATTGTTAATATAAATTAAGCTGTTCTCTTTTGTAGGTAATATGTCTAATGCGACAAAAACTTTCTAAGCTTTTGGGGGAACATATGACATATATGTTACAGGTATATTCCAAGGAATTTATCTGCTAGGCAATAGGGTGTGTATATTTTTCACTTATTAGATATTGTCAAGTTATTTTTCCACAGGGATTTTAATAATTTCCTAACCCACCAATTTTTCAAGAGAAGACATAAAGGTATAAAATATATTCATACAGCAGAACACTCAGTATATTACTGTCAATTCTTCTAAAATTGATCTATGGATTTATTGAAATCCTAATTAAAATTTCTAACATCCTTTTTTTTAGTAGAATTTGACAAGGTGGTTCCAAAATTTTATAGGGTTATAAAATACTTAAAGAAAATCTTGAAATAGTGAAACAATGTTAGAGAGTATTCACCACAATATTTCAAGAATAATTATAAAGTTGCATTAATCAAAATAGACTTGCATTGGTCTATAGCTAAAAAAATATTTCTACAGAACAGTGTCCAGAAATGCATATATATTTTTATACATTGAGTATATATATTTATTATATGTATTGGGTATATATTGAGCATATATGTGTATATGTATCTATGTATATAATCAATTTATTTCATTCAAACTGCCAATTTAGTAAAATGGGAGAAATGGAAATCTTTCAACATATGGCTTGCAACTAGATCTTACAGTGGGAGTTAAAAACTCAATCTCAATCTCAGACAAAAATAAATTAATTAAAAAGATTAACATGAAATGGATCATGGACCCAAATGTAAAAATTAAAACTTTAAAAACTTGAAAGAAAGCATAGTACATCATCTATGTTATCTTGGGTTAGGCACAATTTCTTACAACGTTAAATAGTATAGTGATCATAAAAGAAAAATGGTTAAAGAGGACTTCTTAAAAATTTTGAAATTTCAGATGGCATTTAAAGAAAAATGAAGCACATGTTGGAAGACCATGCTTGCAACAATTTTTGGATAAAAAACATATCTAAAATGTATAAAGGGCACTTTAAATTCAATAATAGACAACTCAAGTTTGAAAATATCAAAGTTTCAACAGACATTCGCCAAAGACGGTATGTATTATTACTACATACCCACAACAGTGGTTAAAATTTAAAAGAAAAAGAGGCAATAGTAAAGATGCAACGATTGCCAAAATATGGAGCAATTGGATCTCACTCCCATGATGTCCTGAGATTGTGAAATGGTAAAACTACTATGGAAAATATTTTAGCAGCTTTTTAAAGTTAAAAATAGCATATTCTTTGACTCAGGAATGAAATGAGAAATGAAAGCATAAGCATACACTCTACAGGAGACTTCTATGAGGATAAATACGGAAGTCTCATTCCTAATAACCAAAAGATCCGAAGCAAAAGATTTTCTTAGGAGAATAAATAACTGTAATGTAGTATAGTCATACATGCATATGCTACTACACAATAGCTATTATGCTCATCAAAGAAGTCAAATACATATTGTATGATTCTATTTGTATAAATTTGAGAGGGGGAAAAATCATTGAACTGTACATTTGAGATTGACTTACTTTATTGTGTATGAATTATAAGTCAACTTACATAAAAGGAAGAGGAAAATAGGATATGGTGACGGGTAGAAATTTGTACTGAAAATATTAAGTGCTGTACTTTGGCAAAGTATTACAATTTAATTTTTTCCAAATTGTATTGAGATATAATTGGCATACATCACTGCATCACTCTACAAGTTTAAGGCATGCAGCATGATGCCTTGATTTACGTATGTAGTGAAATGATTACTACTGAGCTAACATCCACATTCTCATAGGTACAATTAAAAAAAAAAAGAAAAACAAAATTCCTTATGGTGAGAACCCTTAGGATTCACTGTCTTAACTTTACTATATATCACAGAATGTTGGCCATATTTATTATGTTATATGTTATATCCCTGGTACTTATTTACAACTCGAAGTTTGTACTTTTAGACTACCTTCCTCCAATTGCCCATCCTCCCATCCTTCAGATCTGGTAACCATACTTTTATTTCTTCCTATGAGTTCTTTGTTTGTTTGTTTGTTTCATTTTGTTTTTAGATCAGAGATCATACAGTATTTGTCTTTCTTTCTTATGACTTACTTAACTTAGTATAATGCTTTTAAGGTTCATCTATGGTAGAATCTCCCTGTTTTGTTTTGTTTTTAATAGCTTATTTTCCATTGTGTGTGTGTGTGTCTGTGTGATGTGTGTGTGTGTGTATCTCATAACCTTATCCATTCATCCATCAGTGGACATTTAGGTTGCTTTTATGTCTTGGCTGTTATACATGATAATACTGCTTAGAATTTCTGGGTGCAGATTTCTTTATATATTTTGGATACTAAGTTAGTGTTTTTATTTCCTTTGGATATACTTCTAGAAATCGAATTGTTGGATCATATGGTAGTTTTATTTTTGATTTTTTGAGGGTCTTATATAATTTTTTCTGTAGTGGCTGTACTAATTTACAATCCTACTAACAATACACAAGGGTTCCATTTTCTCCGCATCTACACCAGTATTTGTCATAAATATAGATATATGTATCTATTATATGTTTAGGAGATATATTTGTATATTTATTATATATTTAGGATATCTATATTATATATCTAGGATATCTATATTATATATTTAGGATATATATGTATGTGTATATATATATGTATATATGGCTACATACAAAATGCTTTATCAGAAATGTCATTTGCAAATAGCTTGTCTCAATCAGTAGGTTGTCTTTCAGTTTTGTTGATGGTTTCCTTTGCTGTGTAGAAGCCTTTAACTTTAATGTCGTCTCAATAGTTTATTTTGCTTTTGTTTCCTTGCCTCAGGAGATGCATCTAGAGAAGTGCCGCTATGGCCAATGTCAGACAAATTACTGCCTGTGCTCTATTTTTTATGGTTTCTGGTCTCACATTTAGGCCTTTAATCCATTTTGAGTGAATTTTTGTGTATGGTGTGAAAAAGGGTTATGGTTTCATTCTTTTGCATGTAGCTGTCCAGTTTTCCCAACACCGTTTATTGAAAAGACTGTCTTTTACCCATTGCTTATTCTTGCCACTTTTACAGAAGATTAACTGACCGTATAATCATGGGTTTATTTCTGAGCTTTCTATTCTACTTCATTGTTCTATGTGCCTATTTTTGTGCCAGCACCATACTGTTCTGATTATTACAGCTTTGTAGTATTTTTTGATGTCTGGGATTGTGATATTTCCAGTTTTGTTATTCTTTTTCAAGATTTCTTTTGCTTTTTGGAGTCTCCAGTGGTTTCATACAAATTTTAGAATTTTCTGTTCTAGTTCCATGAAAAATACAGAACGGTTGGTATTTTGGTAGGGGTTGCATTAAATCTGTGAATTGTTTTAGTTAGTATGAATATTTTAAGAATATTTGCTCTTCCAATCCATGAGCATGGAATGTGTTTTCATTTGTATCATCTGTAGTTTCTTTCATCAGTGTTTTATAGTTTTAAGAGTACATGTCTTTCATCTCTGGTTCAGTTTATTCCTAGGTAGTTTATTATTTTTGATGCAATTGTAAATGAGATTGGTTTCTTAATTTCTTTTTCTGCTATTTCATTATTAGTGTATATAAATGCAATGGATTTCTGTATATTGATGTCATATCCTGTGATTTTACTGATTTCATTTATTAGTGCTAATAGTTTTTTGGTGGAGTCTTCAGGGTTTTCTATGTATAGTATCATGTGACCTGCAAATAGTGAAAGTTTTACACTTCCTTACCAACTTGGATGCCTTTTATTTCTTTTCTTTTGTTGTCAGTTTGCTGTAGCTAGGACTTCCAGACCTATGTTGAATAAAATGATGATAGTGGACATCGTTATGTTACTCCCAATTTAGAAGAAAGCTTTCAGTTTTTCGCCATTGATTATGTATGTTTGTGAATTTTCCACATTTATTCTTGTTATTGCTTTCTTGTTTCATGCCGCTGTGGTCAGAGAAGACACTCAGTATGATTCAATCTCTTGAATTTGCTAAGACTTTGTTTTGTGGCCTAACACATGATCTGTTCTAGAAAACATTTCATATGTACTTGTGAAGAATGTTTATTTTGCTGTTGTTTGATAGCATGTTTTGTATATGTCCATTTGGGCTATAGTGTTTTTCAATTCCATGGTTTTATTATTGATTCTCTGTCTAGATGATATATCCATTGTTGAGAATGGGATTTTAAAGTCTGCAATTATTTTTGTATTACTGTTTATTTCTCCTTTTAACTGCATTAGTTTTTTGTTTTATATATTTAGGTAGTCCAAGGTTGCATAAATACTTAAACTTATTATATCATCTTCATGTTTTAACCTCTTTATTATTATATAATGATATTCCTTGTGTCTTTTTACCCTTTTTAAACTCTATTTTGTCTGATATAAATATCAGACATAACTTAACTTAAACTGTTAAGTTATTCCAAGTCTTTTAATTGGAGAATTTAGTCCATTTACATTTAAAGTAACTATTGATAGGTAAGGACTTACTCCTGTCATTTTGATAATTTTTTTCTGTTTGTTTTATAGATATGTTATTCCTTGTTTCTTATCCTAATGTCTTTGTTGTGTGTGTGCTGATGTCTTTTGGTATCAGTATGCTTTGACTTATTATATTCTTTTGTGTAATTACCACAGGATTTTCCCTTATGGTTACCATAAGGTATGCATAAAATATCTCAAACTTATTAACCTATTTTAAACTGACAACAACTTAACTTCAGTAGAATTTGTAAACTTAGACCATAATTTCTCTTCCCCTTCACATTTTGGGTTATTACTATTACAGTTTAAATATTTTTATATTGCATAACTAGTACTAGATTATTATAGTTATGGTTATTTTATGCATTTTTTAAAGTTTTAAACTAGAGTTGTAAGTCAATAATGAACAGCCGTTACCATATTGCAGAGTGTAACTATGACTATATATTTACCATTACCAGTGAGATTTACATTGCCTTTTTGTTGTTGTTGTTGTTTTTATTGTAATCACCTGGTACTCATTAGTGTAAGTGCACTGCTTAATCCCGATTACCTATTTTAACGAACTTCCCACCCACCTCTCCTCTGGTAACCGTCAGTTTGTTCTCTATAGTTAAGAGTCTGTTTCTTGTTTTTTTTTTCTCTCTTTCCCTTTGCCCATTTGTTTTGTTTGTTAAATTCCACATATGAGTGAAATACTATGGTATTTGTCTCTGACTGACTCATTTCACTAAGCATTATACTCTGTAGCTCCATTCATGTTGCAAATGGCAAAAGTCCTTTTTTATGACTGAATAATATCCCATTGTGTATAGGAAGAGACTTCTTTTTTTTTAATTTTTTCATGCTTATTTATTTTTGAGAGAAAGAGAGACAGAGCATTAGTGGGAGAGGGGCAGAGAGAGAGGGAGACACAGAATCTGAAGCAGGCTCCAGGATCTGAGCTGTCAGCACAGCTGACAGCCCCACGTTGGACTCAAACTCATGAACCACGAGATCATGACCTGAGCCAAAGTCAGACACTTAACTGACTGAGCCACCCAGGTGCCCCAAGAGACTTCTTCTTTATACATTCAACTGATGGACACTTGGGCTGTTTCCATATCATGGATATTACAAATAATGCTTCAAAAAACATAAGGGGAATTTATTCCTTTGAATTATTTTTTATTCTTTGGGTAAATACCCAGTAGTGCAAAGGCTGGATCATAGAGTAGTTCCATTTTTAATTTTTTTAAAGAAACTCCATATTGTTTTCCAGGGTGGCTGCACCAGTTTGCATTCCCACCAACTACTTCTTTATGTTTCTATGATGTTAATTAGTGTTCTTTTACTTCCACTCAAAGAGCTCCCTTTAACATTTTTTGTAAGTGTGGTCTGGTAGCAATAAACTACTTCAGCTGTTGTTCAGGGAAGTACTTATCCCTCCTTTGTTTCTGAAGGACAGTTTCACCAGGTTATAGTTTCCAGTTATTTTCTTTCAATATTTTGAATAAGTCATCCCATTCTCTGTTGACCTGAAAAATTTCTGCTCAGAAATCCATTCATAGTCTTATGGAGTTCCCTTGTATGAAACATCTGTTCTCTTGCTGCTCTTAAAATGCTTTCTTTGTCTTCGATTTTTTGATAATTTAATTATAATGTGTGTTAATGTAGTTTTGTGTTTGATCTTTTTGGCAGTTTTTTGAGTTTCATGAATCTGAGTGTCCATTTAATTTCTTAGGTTTGGGAGTTTTAAGCATTATTGCTTTAAATATACTTTCTCTACATTTCTCTTTCTCTTCTCCTTCTGGAATCTTTATAATGCAGGTATTTTTTTTCATTGTGTTCCATAATTCCTATAGGCATTTTTCACTCTTTTTTCATTCTGTTTTCTTTTTGCTCCTCTAGGGAATTTCCAATGTCCTGTTCTCCAGATTGCCAAGATCTTTTGCATGGCTGAGTTTACTTTTGAAACTCTTTTAAAATCTTTAGTTCAGTTGTATTTTTCAGCTCTAGAATTTCTGTCTGTTTTCTTAATTCTTTTTAACGTTTTATTTTATTTTTTGAGACAGAGAGAGACAGAGCACGAGCAGAGAAGGGGCAGAGACAGAGGGAAACACAGAATCAAAAGCAGGCTATAGGCTCTGAGCTGTCAGCACAGAGCCTGATGTGGGGTTTGAACCTATGAACGCGAGATCATGACCTGAGCCAAAGTCGGATGCTCAACCAACTGAGCCACCCAAGTGCCCCTGTTTGTTCGTTTTCTGATGGTTGCTATTTCCTTGTTGAACTTCTTATTTTGTTCATACATTGCTTTTCTATTTTCATTTAGTTAATTTTATTCATTTTTTTTGTAGTTAACTATATGTCCTTAAGGAAATTCTGAATTATTTGTCTGTATGTTCATAGATCTGTATTTCTTTAGGGACAGTTATTGGAACTTTATTAGTTGTCTTTGGTGGTATCATATTTACCTGATTTTTCATGATCCTTAATTTCTTACATTGGTATCTGCTCATTTGAGCGCTTGGGCTCCTCTTCCAGACATTACATTTTTGCTTTGGCAAAGACAGTTCTCCACCAGTCAGTTCAGTTGGGTTTCAGGTATATCTTCTGGCAATGTCCTTGGGCAGGTGGCATCTGCTACTAGGGTCTATTTTGAAAAAGGAAATTGTTCCAGCTCTGAGGAAGGGAGTGGGGGAGTATCCCTCTGATGAGAACAGTTAGATAGGATTTATGGCCTGGTTCCCTGTCCAAATGTGGCTGTAGGTTGTGCTCCACATTTGCCTAGATTCTCTGGTCAGGCTTACTCTGTGGTCAAGTCTAGGTACTATATGCAGTAGTAGCTGGGACTAAGAATTAAGCTTCCCTGCTCTGGTAGGGTAGCAGGATGAGACCCAGGGCCTGTACAGCTCACTGTTTGTGGGCCCAAATTAGGCTCAAGTATGTACTGAATGTCAGGTGAGACCACCAGTTTTGTTTGCATATGGGGGAAGGCATGGCCTGTGCTCTCTGTTTAAGTGCCACTGTGCTCAGCATTGTTGAATAGGTTATGCAGTTTCCAGTGTGTTTTGGTTAGATTCCTGGTCAGACAGACTGTATTCAGTGATTAGCAGGTCTACAAATTAGATTCCCGGCTCTAATGCAGAAGGAAGCAACTCTAAAGATGGTAAAGTTCTTTGTTGTCTTAACTTGAGCTGACCCATACCCAAAGTTCCCTGACCAATAAGGGCCATTGACTATGCTTTGCAAACTATCAGTTCTTTTTGCCTGCCTTCCAGCTCAAGTGCTGTCAGGGGCTCATATCTTCCAGGAGTTGTCTCCAGCCATTCTGGTAAGATGGCGCTGGAAGATGCTCCCCATAGTGGGTGGGGCTGAAATTTGTCTCCTTGCTTTTGGCAGGAGAGGTCATTCCAGGGTACTGTGAATCAATCCTCCTGCCTGTGCATAGCACAAGAATGTTTTGGGCCCAGTACTAGCTTTGCTTTGGAGTTAGTCATTTCTGTCCACCTGCCTCTCAGGTCAAGTGCCACTGGCCTGAACTGCTTCTAGCTGTTGCCAGCATTTCTGGTCAGATGGGACTAGAAGATACTTTCCACAGTGGAGAGGGCTGTGATTCAACTGCTTTCCTGGGCTTGGGCAAACCTAGTTCTAGGGTTGGCAAAACTCCTTGTCTGAGGATCAGAATCAGACAGCTTTGTATCCCACTGTGTTCCCTGGTCAGAGTGTGCCTCTGACTTGGTTCTACAGATGAGTAAATCTGCTTGGGTGTTGCAGGTATAAACTTGGTCTGCCAAGATGCACGTGCTGGTTGTTGCAAGTTCCTCCTCCCCACTTACTCGTCACAGTCAGATTCTCAGTGGTTGAGCAGACTCCCCTGCAGACCCCATGGTGTGAGATAATACAAAGTGACCCACAATGTTGAGTGGTATTGGTTGTCCCCTCTGTGTTCTCTTTTACCCCGGGAGGAACTGGAGACTCAGGGGAGACATATCCACATGGGCCTGCAGTGGCCTAAGAGAGGGAAATGTGGTCAATGTAGTTTATTCTCTTAATTTTCTAACATAGTGTGTCTTGGTCTTTGTGGTGTAGGAGACACTTCATCCGTATCTCCATGTTCTAGGATTCTCTCAGTGATCTCTTGTTCTTAACTTATTGTTAGTTATTCTTTTTATGAAGAGGAGTGGAGTCAAGAACAAACTGTGTCACCATCTTGGTGACAATGTCATTAAATTTTACATCTTTAAAAGTTATTATCGCTATCCTCTTAACTAAATTATTTAAGTTAATCATTATGCTGGACAATTGCAACTTATGAATATTTTTTGAATACGATTTTTGAGAATCGTGCTTGGGTGTGCCTCCTCTCCCTAGGATGAATGATGGAAGAAGGGAGGTCAGGACAAAATCAAGTAGTGTTCTTTCTCATACGTCTGATACTATTTGTGAACAAATAAAGTATCTGGAGGTCCTCAGAATACTTTGGGTAACTTTGATGTTTAAGATTACTAGTGCTTTCCAAGTTCCTTTGAGGTCATATCTGTCATGTTATAAAAATACTATTGAATATTTAAATGATTTTCTAACCTCTTTAAAGGATTTTGCTTTCAGGCACTTGGGTGGTTCAGTTAAGCATCTAACCCTTGATTTCAGGTCAGGTCATGATCTCAGGGTCATGAGATCAAGCCCCACTTTGGACTCTGTGCTGGGTGTGGTGCCTGATTAAGATTCAGCCCCCTCCCCTGCTTATGGTCTCTCTCTCTCAAATAAATAAATAAATAAATAAAGGATTTTGCTTTAAGTTGCATGTAGTGATTATTATTAGCAATTATTTTTTACCTCTATCTTTAATATCCTATCCTGTTCCCTACCCTGTCTTTTATACCTGCTTTTTCTTTTATGCCTCTCTTCAATCTTCTAGAATGTTTGATGCTGGTATGGACAGAAAGTGTTAAGGAGAAGGACAAACATCTTTTTAAAGTATTATAATATTCAATCAAGATGGGATGATGTAGCTTGAACTATGGTTTGACAGTGAATATAGGGATATATTTTGGATATAAAGATTACTGAACATAGGATGGGTCAGTTTCTCAAAAAGAAATCTTGGATTTATAGAATGCAGAACTGAATAGATAGTGGTGATAGTCAAGAAGAGCAAGTTGTTTTTTTTTAAGATCATAAGACTTTTAGGTCAAGAGATATTTAATATATTAAATGTGAAATTACCACAAGGATATGTCAGGTGGGAATTTTATAGAGAGTATGGTACTATCAAGTAGAAGGCTAAAATTTAGAAGTCATCTATGAGAAAAACATGAAAGCTTGGGAAGATTATTAATAACAAAAAAAGAAGAGATCCCCAAGTAAACCTAGAGAAAATCTAATATTTAGTGTCAGAAGAGATAAAAATGCTAAAAGGAGAGTTTATTTTAATTAAATCAGGAGGAAAATATTTCAAAAAACTATTTTAAATAAATTTAAAAAATATATCCTTTGACTTGAGTAGTATGAAAAATCATTAATATCAAGAACTGTTATAGTAGAGGGGCTCCTGGGTGGCGCAGTCGGTTAAGCGTCCGACTTCAGCCAGGTCACGATCTCGCGGGCCGTGAGTTTGAGCCCCGCGTCAGGCTCTGGGCTGATGGCTCAGAGCCTGGAGCCTGTTTCCAATTCTGTGTCTCCCTCTCTCTCTGCCCCTCCCCCGTTCATACTCTGTCTCTCTCTGTCCCAAAAATAAATAAACGTTGAAAAAAAATTAAAATAAAAAAATAATAAAAAAAAAGAACTGTTATAGTAGAATTTTAGGGATCCTCCAAACACAGGTCTCAGATGAACTCAAGAAAAGGTATGAAATTGTAGGTTAAATTTTTTAAATTATTAGGATGTGCATGCTATTTTTTCATCCTTCTGCATCATAAGCAGAAGCGAGAAGACAATTAATGTGTATTTTAGTTGCAAGGGTGACTCACTGTTAGCAGTGGACACTCCTATGAAACCCACTTACAACATGGCAACAGCTACAAACTAGTCTCAATGATTTGACCATGACCATGTCATTCTTTGACATATTTTATTCTTCCTGGAAATGTTACTTTTTTTTAAGTTTATTTATGAGAGGGAGAGGGTGAGGGAGAGAGAGAGAGACAGAGAGAGAGAGAGAGAGAAACACACGGAGGAGGGACAGAGACAGGGGGAGAGAGAGAATCCAAGCAGGCTCTGCACTCTGTGCTGAGTCTGACACAGGGCTTGATCTCATGATTGTGAGATCACGCACTGAACCAAAATCAATAGTCAGATGTTTGACTGCGCCACCCAGGCACCCCTGGAAATGTTGTTTTGACTCCATGTGTCAGTGTCTCCTTCCACTCTTGCTTTTGATTTTACATCAATAGATATCTTCTAAGAAAAATATCTGTGAGTTTATCATTAAATTTTAATTCTTTCAAGAGAATTATAATACATTTTCCCATTTTTCTAATTTGTTAACTGAGGGATTTGGTAAAGTATTAATTCTCTGAGAAATGCCAGAAATGAATTCTTGCAAGAAAACACTAATCAAGTGTAGTTTGTGGAAGAATAAATCACTACAGATGAATACATCAAGGAACTGACAAGCTCAATTATTGGATGTATCAACCAATGTGATACTAAAGACACTCAAGAAGATAGCAGGATTAAAGGTAGAAGGCAGACTGATATAGGTATCAGTGGTTCAGTGAATGAAATAATGACTGTAGCATCTGTAGCTGAAAGAAATGTGAAAGCATAGTACTCAAATTATGTTAGTCTCATGGATCATGTCTTATTATTATTATTATTATTATTATTATTATTATTTTTATTTTTAATGATAACAAGGATGAGGTAGTAATGGTCTGGAATGCTAGTATTATTCTACATTGTTTGCATGTTAATATTATGTTTTAGGAACTGTGTTATGAACTGTACATAGATTACTTCATTTAGATTCCCAAGGTCAACAAATTCTGAAATGTGAGTATTTGGATTAATACCCCAGTAGACTGAAGAAGAATCTGTGTGCATAGTCATTATAGATACTGCTTGAATAAGCATCAGTGGGAAAGCTTGAAATATATTTGAGAGGCCTGGAAAATAAAAAGATATTCTTTTTTAAAATAGAGCTAGTCTTTAGTTAACGAATAGAAGTAGAGAGAGAGAAAATTCCCTGACATAATGGACTTGGCAGATGATGGTAAGAAATGGCTGTGGAGGGCAGAGTTGGAAGAAAAGAAAGGATGATAGATTGTGCTTAAGAACATGCAAAGCCACTTGGGAACAATAGAAAGATAAAGAATGGGATATAGGGGCGCCTGGGTGACTCTGTCAGTTAAACATCCGACTCTTGGTTTCAGCTGGGTGTGATCCCATCATTCATGAGATAGAGTCCTGCATTGGGCTCTCCACTGAGAGCATGGAGCCTGCTTGGGATTCCTCTTCTCCCTCTCTCTCCGCCCCTCCTCTGTTCTCTCTGTCTCTCAAAATAAATAAGCATTTTTGAAAAAAAGAAATACTTTAAGAAAGAAGAATGGAATATAAAGCATTCTAAATTTTGAGTGTCAATTATTGAAAACAAGGATACATGCTATATTAGATTTAATTTAATATTAGCAATTTCTTTAAGGAGATTGGACATTGGATATAAAGGCCAGGGATGTCTCACAGGGGTTGAATATTGAGAAGGAACAAATTCAAGGCTGAATCTTTTGTTTACTTTGTGTGTGATAGAGACAGTCCCAGTGGTTCATTTGTCTGCACCCCAGTAGCTCAGGCCAGTAGTGGCATCTGTTTATGAGAGGTACTGGAAATAATATTTTATAGAATATAAGAACAAGAGAGTAGCGAATCTAAAACCCTCTTCACCACGATAAACCACATTACCTGAATGTAAGAGAACATTTTATCTGAATATAAAGCCAAGATAAAACAAAAATCAAAATTTGTTACTTTATATGTGTTTTGTTTTAATTTTTTTAAATGTTTATTTATTTTTGAGAGAGAGAGAAAGAGAGAGAGAGAGAGAGTGCATAAGCAGGGGAGGGGCAAAGAGAGGGAGACACAGAATCCAAAGCAGGCTCCAGACTCTGAGCTTGAACCCATGAACCGTGAGATCAAGACCTGAGCTGAAGTCAGATGCTTAACTGACTGAGCCACCCAGGCACCCCTGTTATTTTATATCTTATATCATTTTTAAAAAAATCTTTCTGTCAGTTGTCAAAGAAATATCTACTCAATTCTGATGATGTGTCCAGATTATGATTAAAGATGAAGACATTATGGTGAACAAACTAGACATAGTCACAGGGTTTAGGATCTCAAGGCACATTTAATTTAGTATGGGGGGCAGGAGACAGCCACGCATCAAATACTCGTACATATGAATGTGTAGTTAAAAACTGACATACATACATACTCAGTGGAAAGGAACATGAATCTACAGGAGCAACAATAAGAAAAGGATTAGCCTGGGGGAATAATAAAAGCATCCCTGAGAAAGTTATGTTTCTAGTGAGATCTGAAGAATTGAGAATTGTTAATTATGTAGAAGTGGCTGGGGGAGGTCATGGAACAGTGTGCCAAGCAAAGGGCAGAGATTATGCAAAACTCCTGGAATGGGAGGACACATGACATGTTAAGCATTTGAAAGGGGCGCTTCTAGCTAGGGCCTGAGTAAAGTGTTTTCGAGATGAGAATGGGGAGATCCAAAGAGGTGGGCTGTAGAGCTTGATATGCCATGGTGAGCATTTTGGTCTCTTTCCTCAAAAGCAATTGGAAACCAGTACAGGATTTTAGGGGAAGATATGACATGGCTACATTTGCATTTTGAAAAGATAACTCTGACTGCAGTCAAGATTGAAGGAGAGCAAAGCTGGATGCCCGGAGACTAATTAGAAGGCTGTTATGCTAGCCCAGGCCAAAGATGATAGTGACTTGGACCTCTGAGTTGGCAGAAGTGATGGAGATAATTGGACAATTTGAGCTATGTCAATAAGAACTGACATTCTGAACTCCATTAAAACTTTTCCAAATAGTTTCAATAGCACATTGGTATTTTAAAATATTAATAATTTGAGCTTTTCAGATAAGTTCATTTTTCTTCCTTATTTAGATAACATCTCTATCAATCACAATACTAAGATTTAATTGTAGTTGTCTTTTATTGAATCAAATTAAAATTACATTATTTTACTTATGACAATATCAATTTTATTTGTTTCGCAGATATTTCTTGATTATTAACTTCTCTTGTCCTGTCTTTATACACATGCAAAATTTCCCACTATTCATCCATAGGACTCTCATTTGGATATGATTGACACAGAGGCTCTATTTCATATTAGAAACTAAATATTTCATTGAAATGAAATATATTCAGTTTAGTTGATGAAATAGTCCTATACCTCTTAAGCTGTTCTTTTGAAAGTAATGTTTTGCTAAAAATTTTTGTCATTCCTTTTCTTGTCGTCACTTTCTTTTTCATTTTACTGCAACATTTACCACTTCACAGTCCATGCAATTTTGCTTTTGTGAGATGGAGACAGAATGTGCATTGCTTTGTCTGCATTTGAATGGCTACTGCCTTATTTAGCGAGCTGCAAACAGTTGGCTCATTTAGAAAGCATTTTACCACCCAGACAGAAATGGGCAACAAAGGAACTAAAAGGCCTTTGGAAAATCATTTTTAAATTCCTAAGACACATCTAGGAAATCTTGTAAAATAGGATCCAGATAATTTTAGGTCAGTTGTAAGTAAAACATTTATGTAAAAGTAATTTTATTTATTTATTTTATCTATTTTATTTTTTTAAGTTTATTCTGAGAGTAAGAGAGAGAGAGAGAGAGAGAGAGAGAGAGGAGGGGGCAGAGAAAGAGAGGAGAGAGAGAGAATCGCAAGCAGGCTCCGGCTGTCTGGATAAAGCCAGATGCAGGGCTGGAACCCACAAACAGCGATATCATGACCTGAGCCAAAAATCAAGAGTTGGACACTTAACTGACTGGTTAAACTGGTATTCGTGAAAAAGCAAAAGATACATGGTCTTGGTACTTGTGTGTAAATCCTGGTTCCACCAATTTTGGCGCGTGAAGTTCAGCAAATCACTTAACGTTTGCCTCCATTTCCTCACTGGTAGAATGAATGCAATACCATACTCCTTCCTGACGGGGTTATTGAAAAGAATAAAAGAAACCAGGGGCACCTGGAGGACTCAGTAGGTTAAGCATCCAACCTCAGCTCAGGTCATGATCTCATGGTTTGAATTCAAGCCCCACGTCAGGCACTGTGCTGACAGCTCAGAGCCTGGAGCCTGCTTCACAGTCTTTGTCTCCCTCATCTTTCTGCCCCTCCCATGCTCATGTTCTATCTCTCTCTCTCAATAAAAAAAAAAAAAAAAGAGAGAGAGAGAGAATAAAAGAAAACATATACTTTTTTTTTTTAAAAAAAAGAAACCATATACTTGTAAAGCAGTCTTTAAAACTGGGATTCCTTGGGATGCCTGGGTGACTGGGGGTGCATGGGAGGTTCAGCTGGTTGAGTGTTTCATTCTTGATCTTGACTCAGGTCATGATCTTGCTGTTTGTAGGTTCCATCCTGTGTCAGGCTCTGTGCTGACAATGTGGAGCCTGCTTGGGATTCTCTCTCTCTCCTCTCTCTCTGCGCCTTCACTGCTTATGCTTGCTCTCTCTCTCTCTATCTTTCTCAAAATAAATAAGTAAACTTAAAAAAAAAAAAAGCCCTGGAATTGCCTACTTATGCATTTGGAGGCTTTAAGTTTTTTATAATATTTTATGCAAAATTATGAGTTTTTGTGCATTTTCCCGTACAGAGGATTCATTAAATTGTCAAGTTAATCCCTGATCACCCACCATCAAATGTTAACTACTCAAAGCAGTGCTAGATGTGTTACTGTCACTGTTGAGAAAAGCTGGTGAGGCAGTGGGAGCATAAATTTCGGAGCTGTAGCTGCCTAGAGATGAGCCTGGTCAGGTCACACATGTACTCCACAGGAGTGGGGTAGCCACTCTGTAGTGTAAGTTTCTTCATTCTTAAAATTAAATCCCTAATTTTTAAAATTTTAAAAATAAATACAGGACTTTACAGTGTAGGAACTCAATATTAGCTCCTTTATATCTCCCCTGGTATTTATTTTGATAAGCATTCTGAGAGGTTTGTAATAGTAACAATTTAGAAGTGAAATGTATTGATGAGTTGTTTTTCTGAATTAAGGGCAGCATTTTGTATGATTCAGCAACAACTAGAGAATTTTAAATTACGGGGCTTCTGCTAGAGTTATGTTTAGACCTAAATTGTTATTTATTTAAGTTTATAAAGTTTTTTCCTGATGTCTGAAGAATGTCATATTCATACACAGAATCCGTTTCTAAAACAAAAGCTCTTTTGTATGTTTCTTTGTGAATCTGTTATTATACATTAATTTATAAATTCATTGTTTATAAATTTATAATCTGAATGAATTTATGAATTCATTCGAACTGTTTGATTGCAATGTTATCTAGTAAATAATTTTTCGTCTTGAATAATTGGAGAACACCTTTAAAATAAATATGTATGGGGATGCCTAGATGGCTTAGTTGGTTAAGCATTTGCTTCTTGATTTCAGCTAAGGCCCTGATCTCGCGGATTGTTGGGATCAAGCCCTGCAGGCTCTACGGTGACAGTGCAGGATCCTCTCTCTCCCTCTCTCTCTGCCCCTCCTCCCTGCTCTCGCTCTCAAAATAAATAAATAAACATTTAGAGGCACCTGGGGGTGTCAGTTGGTTAAGCGTCTGACTTTGGCTCAGGGCATGATCTCGAGGTTCACAAGTTCAAACCTCACATCGGGCTGTGTGCTGACAGCTCAGAGCCTGAAGCCTGCTTCAGATTCTGTCTCCCTCTCTTTCTCGCCCTTCCCCTGTTTGCACTCTCTCTCTCTCTCTCTCTCTCTCTCTCTCAAACATAAATAAACATTAAAGAAAACGATTAAAAAATAAATATTTAAAAATAAAATAAAATAAATGTTTATGGGGAGTTTTGGGATTTCATGTTTTTTTTTTTGTTTTTTTTTTTTTAATTTTTTTTCAACGTTTATTTATTTTTGGGACAGAGAGAGACAGAGCATGAACGGGGGAGGGGCAGAGAGAGAGGGAGACACAGAATCGGAAACAGGCTCCAGGCTCTGAGCCATCAGCCCAGAGCCTGACGCGGGGCTTGAACTCACGGACCGCGAGATTGTGACCTGGCTGAAGTCGGATGCTCAACCGACTGCGCCACCCAGGCGCCCCTGGGATTTCATGTTTGATAGGATACTGGCCATAGGAGAATTTAGCAGATAAGTTTATATTTCTGGTACTTGTTAACATTAGTAGGACCATGTTCTTGTAGAGTTGGAACAAAACTTAAACCTTGTGCTCCAACTTTTCTAATATGTATGGAGGATCATAATGGATGTATTGATAAGTATTCAAGAGTTGTAGCTCACCAGAAGCCAAGCCCCGTCTGTCACATGGCCAGCATTGATGTACTGATTCTTATATGCTAGGCCTTGTACTTACTCTATCATTTCATCTTATTTCCTTTCTGCCACCACACCAGGAGGTGGTTTTATCCCCATGTTGTAGCTAAAGAACACAAATTTCTAGAAGCTTGTCACATAAGACCACAAAACTACAAAGGGGCAGAATCTACATTCAAAGTCAGGTCTTTTTAAGTTTCAACTTGTGCTATTAACTACTCTGCATATACTAAACCATGGTTGTCTTATTCACAGTCCACTCCAGTTTCTGTCTACTGGATTTGTATTATAAACAAACTACAGGAGCGCCTGGGTGGCTCAGTCAGTTGAGTGCCCGACTTTGGCTCAAGTCATGATCTCACAGTTCCTGAGTTCGAGTCCTGCATCGGGCTCTGTGCTGGCAACTTGGAGCCTAGAGCCTGCTTCAGATTCTGTGTCTGCCTCTCTCTCTCTGTTCCTCTCCTCACTCTCCGTCTCTCTCTCTCTATCCCTCAAAAAATAAATAAGCAAATTATATTTAGTCATATTTTTTATTCTGCTTTGTAGGCATGGATAGTAGCTGCAAGCCAAATACATGGCGATGATAGTAGCCATGGGTAATTGAAGAATTATTTAGAGTTTCATTTTGCTATTCCCTTGTATTGAGAACATGTGGCAAAAGTAATGGTTATGTTTTCTCTCAAGGAGATTAAAGGGCCAAATGAGAAATGGCTTGAGTTCCATAGTGTTTTATATATCATTTTTAAACCTAATATACAAAATCCTTCCCTTTATTCACAAGGATTCTCCCACATGAATAAAATAATTTCATTTTTTTTGGTCGAACATTTAACAGTCTGTTTAGCTATGTTCAAATCCTGTTGGATTTGCTTTTATTAATTAATCTTTCTATGTTTTATTCCTTCAGTATCAGATGAGCCTCTGTCACTTATATATTTAAATTTATCCCCTCAAAAATATTCATTTTTACTGAATAAATTTAATTATGAAATCTATTTGTATTGGATATATTAAATTATGATTTGTAAGCTCTTATATAAAGGAAGTCATCTTTTATTCCAACAGTTAATATGAATGACTGCATGTTCCTTAAATTAAAAGCATACTGATAAATAAATTCAACCAGCTCCAAGCCAAGTGCATCCCCATGTCTTCTCCCTACACCACATTTCCTCTTGTCATTACGTGGATAAGGACATTGCTCCAGCAACTGCTTGCACTCTCCGTCCCTCCCTCCAACCCCCACTATAGTCTCCCTTCACTATTGTATCCATGTACAAGTACCGTGTTATATGTCACTTGAAAACAAACACTATACTCTATTGGCTTCACATCCACTTGCATTTATTTTTTAATTCAAGGATCCTCATATGTATTATCAATACTTACTATTTCCAGCTGTCCTCAGAATTCTCTCTTGAAACCCATCCCAAGCGGGTTTATGCCATAACCACTCTACTGACACACCTCTTATCGAGATCTTTGTTGGCTGCTACCTATTAAGCAAGGTATAACTTGAAATGGATGATGTCCCCCTATTGAAACATATTTTTTTCCTCTGTTATTTCAGTTTTGTCCCTTTCTGTTTCTCCTCTGCTAATTGCTTTTTATCTCTGTGAGCTGTACGTCATGGAGAGTCCCCGGGCACAGGACTCAAATTCTTTTTTTTTTTTTTTTTCCTAGTCATACCGCTGGTACTATCATTTAATCTGAAAACTATATCAACCACGTGTCTCTGTCTTCATGATCCCAATGTATATGATTACCTGTGTGAACCACAAACCAAGTGCCTATGTAACATCTCCACACAGATGTTTAATAGTTGTCACAAACTTAATATAGCACTAAAGGAATTTGGTCTTTTAATTTCTCAGGACATACTTGGAGTTATCCTTGATTCCTCTTCTTTGTGTATATACCATGTCCAAACCTAATAGCAAAATCTGTCTTTTTGATCATGAATATACACAATCCAACATTTTCGTTACCACTCTTCTCCAAACAATCTTCATCTTTCACTTAGATTACTTACATAGTTTCCTACCTGATTTCCTGACTTCTTTCCTTGCCTTATATTTCCAACCCATCTATAAAAGTGATTCTTTACAGCATAAATTATATCATTTTGCTTTTTTGTTCAGAACCCTTCAGATGTTCCTCATCTCATGCAAAAAAGCCCAGCCTTTATAATGGCACTGAGTTCTGGCTGTCCTGCCTCTTTGACATTGTTTCCTACTATTCTCTTTCTTAAGCAATCACCTCCCAACCATGGTGTGACCTTGTTGATTCTTGAACATGTTCAGCAAGGTCTCATACCTGATGTTCTCTCTGTCTTGAGTGTTTTCTTCCTATTTTTTGTTCAAATATCTTTTCCTTAGTAAGGGAATACTCAACCATCTCATGTAAAATATGACAAAACATGCTTCCTGACAGGCACTTATCTCCTTGACTTGTTTTGTGCTTTATTTCCACTTGAATGTATGTGCCAAAGGCAGAGAGTTTTTTATTTGTTTATTTGTTTTCACTGTACCATCACTGGAGACTGGTGCATTGTATAATACAAAACATATTTGCTGCATGAATGAATGAAGATTGAAGCCAGTTGCTTCCATGCATAATGTTCTTCTGTCCTTTTATGTCAAACAGTGGGTCCTCTGTGAAGTTTTGAGCAATCTTCTTCAATTTAGATCCTTTTGGCTGGTCCTCACGTTGCCCCCTATTAAATTGATTCTGATGTAATATCTTATTCTTGGGTACATCTTTTCATTGTAATCCTATTTCCATTTTTGGATTCATTATTTTCATCATTTCTCTCGTCTCAGACTCTACACTACTCCACAAATACTAGGACTTGGATCATGCCCATTATGTGTAATAGCCCTTATGGTTGTTTACTAATAAGATGCTACCACTCTTCAACTGCTTACCAGGCAATGACTTTACACCCAGCTATGGGATTAGGTCTGAATTGATCTAAAAAAACCATGGTAAGTTTATCTATACTGCTATAGTGATTGCTTCAGTTAATGCTGGACTAAGTCAATCAGTTCATGGCATTTACATGGCAGTGGTGATTATTTTAGAATGAAGTTCAGTATACTGTCCAAAAGTTCTGGCATGCACATAGTTTCCTTCTGGGTAATATGATTGGTATCTATGAAGTCTGGGGATACTGCTGCCTTTTATTTCAAGACCGGCAAATACAACCAAATGATGAAATTAGCACCTGAACAAACTGGAGAAAAACTTGTAGACCCAGTTCTCTGATTAAACTGAACTTGAACTTTTAGTTCCTTGAGGAAATGAGTTTCCTTGAATGCCTAAGCCAATATCAGGTTGTTGATATTGTTGTTTTTATATTGCTATCAAAAAAGATCCTACTAAAATATATTGTCCTGTTTCACTTGTTTTAAAGTCAAGAACTAAGTAACATCTATATTACCTTTTTCTAAAAAGTATATATGTTTACCTTACAGGTAAAATGATTTTTTTGTTGTCTTGTTGTCAGCGAGGGAAGGAATTTAGAAGTTTAATTCACAACCAATTTGGTTTGCTTTTTCCAATAATTACAGATATTTTTTAGTAACATCCATAATTAATTATTTTCCCTCTCTGGAAGAATAATGGTATTTAAAATTCTTAGTTTATTGGAGATATTGAGATAATTGTAATTCAGATTCATTTTGAGCTTGGTACAATCTCTCTCTGTTTTTTTAAATGTTTACTTATTTTGAGAGAGAGAGAGAACGCATGAGAATGGGGCAGGGGCAGAGAGAGAGGGAGAAAATCCTAAGCAGTCTCCGCACATCAGCACAGAGCCTGATGCAAGGCTTGATCCCATGAACCATGAGATCATGACCTGGGCTGGAACCAAGCATTGGATGCTTAACTGACTGAGCCACCCAGGTGCCCCTGGTACGATTTTTTTTTTGTTTTTAGTTAGAGCCAGGTGCTGTAGTACTGTGTGAAAGAGACCAGGCTATTAGATACTACTGAGTTGAAATGTCTAAACTCATTCTCTACTTTGTCTGTTTTAAATTGTGATAAAATATACATAACATAAAATATACCATCTTAACCATTTTTAAATGTACAGTTCAGTGGCATTAAGTGTATTTACATTATTATACAACTGTCATCAGCATGCATCTCTAGAACTCTTGCAAAACTGATATTCTGTATGGATTAATAGTAACTCTCCACTCCTGCACCCAACCCCACCACCAGTGGGAAAACTTTTTTTATTCACATTGACTGGTGGCATAAGAAAAGTTATATGTATGTATATATATATATATATATATATATGTATATATATATGTATATATGTATATATATATATATGTATATATATATGTATACATATATATACACACACACATATATATACACATATATTATAAACATACATATTACAAATATACATATATATTACATATACAAATTATGATATATTGTGTGTATATATATTCAAATGTGTATTGTATGCATATGTGTACATAAATAAAAATATAGATTTGCCATATTGATTGGGCCAATTAAGTAAATAGGACCAATTCATTCAATATGCATTATTATATAATTATTTAATTCTATTTATGTAAAAATATAAACAGAGATACATAGAGGGGGAAGAGAACAAAGGAGAGAGAAATAAGACTAGAAGGGTATTTACTGATATATTAACATTTTTTTAAAAATATTGGTTTTAAAGTGATTTTTACTTTCTTTTTTATAAACTTCTCCATTTATTGAGACTTTAGTTTCAAATTAAGCAGGTATGATTTTTACAACTGGGATTAAGTTATTTCTAAAAACAATCTTGTCATGCATTCTCCTATGTTTTAGATGAGAATATTAAATAAAGGAAAAAATGTTTGAAATAGCTGCCTGTTTACAACACAATAGGAAGTTAAATATTATTGGAAATTGAAAGCTACATCCAAATAAAATTGAAAATACTTTGTGTTCAGTTGTATGATAAATGATTATAAATTTAGTCAGAGTTTAGAGAAGAGAAAAATCAGTGTGGAGTAGAATATTAGAGAAGGGGTTCATGCAGAAAGTGAAGTTTTATCTTGGGACCCTGGGTCCTGTGACCCAATGTGAACATATACATGTTAAAAGGTTAAGAATTAGAGTGATCTCAGAGGGATGGTATTAAGATTTGTGAAAGGTTCAATTTTTTATCAAGTTTTAAGTAAATAATAAATTTTAATTGATACAATGAATGGGAACATTTTTGATTCTACAGATTATGTAAGTGAATATGTAGATAGGACTTGAATAATTACATGTCTGAAGAGGTTAACAAAATTGGTAAGTATCATTTCATTGCTGTGCTTTTTATGTGTTGATATTTGGGGAAAAATGCCAGATATTTAATTATTGTCATCATATTAAACACCATTTATTTTTTCCAGATGTCAATCCTGTAACATGTATATGATCTCAGTTGATCCTGTATGATCTCAATCCTGTATGATCTCAATACTGGAATATTAAATTTCTTTGAGACACCCATCATTTATGTTTGCTGTCTGAGCAATTTGTTTTTCTTGTCTTCCCGGTATTGTAAAGGAGATAAAATGAAAAAGATTTATGTCTGACTAAATTTTAGCATCTGCTCTATCCTTCCATTATGTTGCTATTCTATATGTAGTGCTGTTGCTGAAAAATTGCCCTTGTCAGCAAGAAAAATTGCTTAGCAATATGATCTAATATATTTCTCTTGTTCTTAAGGCAGAGATCTGTGTAGTAACCACATTACATGGTCGTGTTTCTTATAATCTAATGAATATCTTATGGAACTACCAATAATTAGCACAGTATTTAATATGTGTCCAGTAATTGAGAACCTGCTTTTCTTTCCTACAGTTCTAAGGGATTTTATCTCCTGGGTCCCATCTAACTGGTGATAAGTGAGTGCTTAGGAAGGGGAATTTGCTTTACACTCTGTGTGATGTTATTACCATCTTAACTGGTAAAACCAGGTTGTAATGCAAATTTCAATTCGCTTCTTACAAATACACTGTACACACTAAACAGGAGTATTAACTTTTCTCTTTTGAGTAGGAACAGTGAGATTGCTAATAAGAACTGAAGTTATTGGCTGTGGATAGAAAAAGAGGACTTTTTTTCTTTGATGCCAAAAGTAATCTTACTAAATCATTGAAGGTGGGCACCTATATGGAACGTGGAATCTCCATATAGCCCTGAGAGCTGTCACTGATGCTCCCCCAGAGAGGGTAGCTGTGGGATTACAGTCTATTGTCATTCTGTGTTGACAGTGTGTGGTGTGCTCAGGGACTATAGCCTTCCCATCTGCAGATTCCTACCTGTGACATCCATACTTTTGCTTTTGTGAGCAAGCCCCTTTGTCTTTGTAATACTGCTCCACCCACAGCCTAAGAGGGCTCTAGTGAGCACTTTACAGCCATCAGCATAACCTCACATTTGAGTGTTCCTTTATCTTTGCTTAAACCTGCTGGTACACTGTGTAAATAAGCATAATTTGAACAGAGAGTATGCAGATGATGGGGAAGTGTCAAGTGAATCCAACAAAAGTTACCTGAGTAAAGATGTGAGCAAATAATTAGTTTTCACCTTCTAGGTAAGTGTAATATAAGAAAGCACAATAGGAGGCCAGGGCAGAGTTTCAAGCACATAATATATTAAATGAAAGGACAAATGAATGGATACTATTAGTTATATGCCTCAGAGCATAAACAGCAAATAATTTCTATCTTTCAAGCCCAAGATGTTTTCTTTCTTTATTTCAAGTATAAGGTAATGGTGTTCAGCCAAGGGCCATCCTATTAAAAAACACATAGGATGATTTTGGCAAATTGCATATCCCTGGGAAGGATTAGAATTTGTGAAGAAGTCAATTGTTTGTGGAATGAAAAATTCACTCGTTATTCTGACACCCACCTCCTGCTCATATGCAGCCTTCCAGGTGAGAATGCTTGTCTGAACTGGCTAGCTTGAAATAGACCAGAATCTTAAAATAAACAAGCAAATAACAATTTTTTGGTTGACTGACTTTGGTGTATGCCTTGTTGTCTCTTTATAGCACCAGATTTATTATAATACCTAAAACTCTGATTTTATATATTTTTATTTTAAATCTGTTTCATAGACTAGACTTGCAAGTGTCCAGCACACACACGCACACACACACACACACACGCACACGCAACACATGCACACACACACGCACACGCACACACACACACACACACACACGCTACATTAATAAACTAAACAGTCCTAGTAAAACATTTTATGATATCCTTTATATGAAAGCACTCACTTCTGAGGGGTGAAAAATTGGCAAACATGATTTATAGTCAAATATGAAAACACCTCTTATTAGTTAAGAGGTGAGGAGGAATGTTTATATGTAAGGAGGAAACATTGTTCATTAGTACATATACCGTTCTCGATATGATTTTCAGTAATTATAGTGAATGTTTAAAACTTGGTTTAAAAAAGTTATTTTGGGGGGGGAGCATGCATTTTTTATTTTTTTGCTTTTTTCCCAGCTTTATTAAGTCTGATTGATAAATAAAAATTGTATATATTTAGGTTTGTACAATGTGATATATTTTTTTTTTTTTGGGTTTGCCTGCTTTTTTTTTTTTTATTTTGTAAATGTTTGTTTATTTATTCATTTATTTATTTATTTATTTTATAATATATGAAATTTATTGTCCAAATTGGTTTCCATAAAACACCCAGTGCTCATCCCAAAAGGTGCCCTCCTCAATACCCATCACCCACCCTCTCCTCCCTCCCACCCCCCATCAACCCTCAGTTTGTTCTCAGTTTTCATGAATAGACACTTCTCTAAAGAAGACATCCGGATGGCCAACAGGCACATGAAAAGATGTTCAGCGTCGCTCCTTATCAGGGAAATACAAATCAAAACCACACTCAGGTATCACCTCACGCCAGTCAGAGTGGCCAAAATGAACAAATCAGGAGACTATAGATGCTGGCGAGGATGTGGAGAAACGGGAACCCTCTTGCACTGTTGGTGGGAATGCAAATTGGTGCAGCCGCTCTGGAAAACAGTGTGGAGGTTCCTCAGAAAATTAAAAATAGACCTACCCTATGACCCAGCAATAGCACTGCTGGGAATTTATCCAAGGGATACAGGAGTACTGATGCATAGGGGCACTTGTACCCCAATGTTCATAGCAGCACTCTCAACAATAGCCAAATTATGGAAAGAGCCTAAATGTCCATCAACTGATGAATGGATAAAGAAATTGTGGTTTATATACACAATGGAATACTACGTGGCAATGAGAAAAAATGAAATATGGCCTTTTGTAGCAACGTGGATGGAACTGGAGAGTGTGATGCTAAGTGAAATAAGCCATACAGAGAAAGACAGATACCATATGGTTTCACTCTTATGTGGACCCTGAGAAACGTAACAGGAACCCGTGGGGGAGGGGGAGGAAAAAAGGAAAAAAAAAAAAAAAAAAGAGGTTACAGTGGGAGAGAGCCAAAGCATACAATGTGATATTTTAAAGGTATACAATGTGATTTAATATGTGTATACATGGTAAAATGATTATCATAATCATGTTAATTAATGCATCCATAACCTCACATAATTACCTTTGTATGTGTGTGTGTGTGTGTGTGTGTGTGTGTGTGTGGTGAGAACACTTAAGATCTACTCCCATAGTAAATTTTAAATATACAATACAGTAGTATTAACTACAATTACCATGTTATGCATTAGATCCCTAAAACTTACTCATCTTATAACTAAATGTTTGTGCCCTTTGACCACCATCTCCCTATTTCCCCCAAACCCCAGCCCCTAGTATCCACCATTCTGTTTTCTAGTTCTATGATTTGCTTTGTTTTTTAGATTCGCCATATAAGTGAAATCATAAGGTAGTTATAAAACATTAGTTTTGTTCATTAATCAAAACACTATATAGAATGTTATATGCTAATACTTTATAATTTTTAACTTAAAAAAACTTTTTATACCTTATCTAGTCAAGTTACTTAAAACACACATGGAATTGACTTCAAAAAAAGCTTGTTCCCCTCTAACTGCAGGAATAGTTATATCAATTGTAGGATTTTTCACAAAAAGTATCTTACAAAAGACATAACACTTCTCCATCCTTGCCAGAATAAAAATAGACATGAACTCAGGCAAATGATTGCCTAATTGCAAAAGGCTGGGTGAAACATCTTATACTTTAGCCAAATAAATATTACTCTTCAAGGGCGCCTGGGTGGCTCAGTCAGTTGAGCATCTGACTTCAGCTCAGGTCATGATCTCACAGTCTGTGAGTTCAAGCCCCGCATCAGGCTCTGTGCTGACAGCTCAGAGACTGGAACCTGCTTTGGATTCTGTGTCTCCCTCTCTCTCTGCCCCTCCCCTGCTCATGCTCTGTCTCTCTCTGTCTCAAAAATAAAATAAAAACATTAAAAAAATTGTTTAAAAAAATTAAAAAAAATATATTACTCTTCAGGATATTGAGGAAAAATATATGTTTATAGTCCCATCTCTTTTACTTTGATTTGGGGCACATGTAAGAATATGTAGGAGAAACAAAGTTGCTCATGTTATAGAAATAAAATTATTTTATGGCATGCGTTCATTGAATATACTGGTATAAAGCTACAATCTACCAAACTGCAATCTAGACTAAGTTAACTAATAATGCTGCTCATAGCTTTCAATCATTTATTTGGGAAGAAAATTTAAGTGTGAAGGAATTTGATAGAATGGTTAAGTTTGCAGATTATGTAATACTATTCTGTATATAGCTGGTAAAATGAATTATGTATTAAGTGCATACACACACAGATATATAACAATCTAATTGCTATTTTCACACACACAGAATTCTAAAGTTACTGTATTCATAATAATTTCTTTCTTTACCATACAAAAACAGTTTTAAACAAAAACACCATTCAATGAACAACTAGGGACTATCTTATAGAACACTTAATTAAACACCAGCATTTTATAGACATTGAAAGGTGTACAGGGATATTAATGAAATTGGCCAAGTGAGCAAATAAACTATAATTTAATAGCCACTAGTCATATTTGTGGAACATGAACATGTATTATAAATTGGAACATATAAAAAAATCAGTGGGGAATTGTTTTGTATCTGCTTGCAGTTTCCATTAATTTGACATTCTTGTTTGTTGGCAATTATATATAGTATTTTATACATTTGTCACAGCTTCTGCCTTCTTTCAGGCTTTCCTGGGGCTGCGTAATCATGGTTTCCTTTCTCTCACTTGTCCTTGAATATACAATGATGCCCATTGCTGGCAGTGGCTGTAACCTTTGATTTGAATGTCTTCAGGTTGAGCAAAGTGCATTCCAGTCCACTCCTCCTAGAGGTCATGTTCAAAGTTCCTCTGGATATTTGCTGCTGACTGTCCACCTGTCGGTCATTGCCCTGCACCTTACTGGCAGTGATCCTTGCAGTAATTGGCATATGTCACACATAAGGGGTGTGTTTCCATTAGTTTCTGTCTGTTTATAAACTAAAAATAAAAGCACTCTAATCAGCAAAGATTAGTTACAAATTGTGAACACATCTGTTTTTGATATGCAGTATTTGGCAAATGGCTATTTTTCTAATCAACCTATTTTCCACTTGAAAAATAAGATTCAGAGTATTTGTCATGTACCATCTTTGTGAGGAACAGAGAAAATGACTAGCACACAGTTAGGGCTCCAAGCATAGCATATCTCCATCTCAGTCCCCTTTTATTTCCCCTATACCTTCCGCTTCCCCTTTTCTATATCTTATGCTCTTTGAAGGCAGAGAATTGCACAGTAGTTAGTGAAATAATATCAGAGAGTATATTATGAAGAGTGGCTTGACGGCATAGCAAATGAATGCCTTGGCACTTAGTGATTACGTTATAGGTGTGATGTAATAATGGCTTATCTTAAAGCAAGGGTGATGGAAATTGAAAGTTGAAAGGAAAACTGTGAGACAGAATGCAGAGATAGAACTAACAAGTCTTGTGCAAGACTTGAAGTTTGAAAAAGAGACAGATTTTGTACTAGTATACTTTAAATTAATTCTGTAAAATGGAGAAATTAGGTAAGATTTGTGTGCCTGTTTTTTTCCTTTGAACAAATATGTATATATATTTTAAATGCTTATTTATTTTTTAAGAAAGAGGGAGAAAGAGGGAGAGAGAATATGAAGAGGGAAGGGGCAGAGAGAGAAGGAGACAGCGAATCCCAAGCAGGCTCCACACTGTCCCCACAGAGCTGGATATGGGGCTCAAACTCATGAACCACAAGATAATGACTGAAGCCGAAACCAAGAGTCAGATGCTTAACCATGTGAGCCACCCAGGCACCCCTGAATATGTATGTATGTGTATATACATATATATATATATATATATATATATATATATATATATATATGTGTGTGTGTGTGTGTGTGTGTATGTATGTGTATATATATATATATATATATATATATACACATACATACACACATATGTTTGTTTTTTTTTAAAGCAGACAAGTACAGTGTCCTCTGTGCAGTGTACTATATTGTCCTCTGTCCATTGTACTGGGATGCAATGATGAGTAAGGCAGGGAAAGCCTTGCCCTTATGTACCTTGTATTCTGCATCAGGGGTTACCAAACACACACAAAAACCTAGATAGCAAATATATGGGCATAAAGTCTCACCCACTAAATCAGCCAAAGACAACATTTCAGCATATCAGCATGTGTATTTTCTTTTTATTAAAAAAAATAAGTTTATTTATCTATTTTTGATAGAAAGAGAGAGGGAGAGAGAGAGAGAGAATCCCAAGCAGGCTCTGTGCCATCAGCGCAGAGCCCGTCGCAGGGCTCAAACCCATGAACAGCTAGATCATGACCTGAGCCAAAATCGAGTGGGATTCTTAATTGACTGAGCCACCCAGGCGTCCCAGCATGTGTGTTTTCTAATCAGACTTTTATTTTTGAACACTAACATTTGGATTATATATATATATATGTATATATATATATATGTATATATATATATATATACATATATATATATATATTTGAAAGTGCCATGAAATACTATTGTTTTACTTTTTTTTCTCAACAATTTAAGAATGTAAAGAAACATGATTAGCTCACAGCCATGCAAAAATAGGCAGTGAAATGGATGTGGCAGGCAGCCCTAGTGTGCTAACCCCGGTTCTATGTTCCACATGAGAAATCTTATTGAGTTTATTATGAATTTGAATGATATGGGACATCCTTGTGCAGATATCTTGAAAATATTTGGAAGGGTAGAAGATGGAAAGAATAGGATTAGGTGTCAGAGACACGGAGTTAGAAATCAGGCACAGAGGGATTCACACTAAGGAAGAGGAGATAAATGAAGACAAGGAAGGAGGGCAGTTGAGCCCCAGGACTTATATTTGCATTAAAACTTTGAAAACCAACTGATTTGCATTCACATTAAATTCGAAATAGGTTCCAGGAAAGGGGAAAATCAGGGTGATATTTTATAGAGAAGAAAAAATCATTTTTGGAAATAAGACTTATAATTTGATTTAAAGCAATTCACTCAGAGATCAATAATGTTTAAAACAATTTTAAATTCATATTATCCTTTGCCTTCACCCTCTTATGGCACCACATGAAAAGACATCAAAAACATCAAAAGAGGAAAAAAACAGCATCACCATAGGCTGCTAAACACTCTGATCTATATTTTAGACCTTAGAATAAAATTGAGAAAATCCAGCATATCATAAAATATTCTTGAAAAGGAATCAATTAACACTTTACTATGTTTTTGAGAGTAGAATTTACATCCCAATCTTTATCATTTCATCATAGATTCCTGAATTATTTTTAATGATTCTATTGCTTATTGAAAAAACTGTGTCATGTTAATCTTTATATAATTATTTTTATTCAATTTCCCCTCAAAGTCATATTATCCTTTCGTCATGTTTATCCAGTTTTGTAACCATCTTAAACACTTCCCTCTTCCTCTTTCTCCATACACAAATGGTTTATAAATATATAAACTCTATTCATCAATGACTATGTGACACATGCATGGGTTATAGCGTTAATTAGATATTGAGTATACTGTGCCCTTTTGCATCACTGGTGACCTCTTTCACTTTAACTGAAGGCCAAAAACAAAACAAAACAAAAACAGTGGTGTAAAAATCTTACTTTCTACCAATCTTTTCCTGGTAGAGAGCTACCAGTGTAGGAGGTAAAGGGAAAATAATCTATTTTCATTCCATCACTTCTATTTGCAGTTACCCTATCTGAGATAGTTTCAGGAAATAATGGGGAAAATGAATAGAGAGGGGAACAGAATAGAAATTTGAATAAAACTATTGTAAACTGTTAAACCCAACAGAATATTTAGAGAGCCATTTGCAACTGAAAGTTAAAACTGACTTAGATTATAATAAAGAGAAGAGCATCTCCCATTTAAAAAGTTAGTGAAGCCAAGTTTTACTTTCAATTCAAGTATTTCACTTAAATTTACGTAATAGATTCTGCAGTCGTCATGATAACTGAAGCTATGGATATGATTTGAGGCTTAAAAAGCTCTGAGCCTATCATGGAATGCACCTTTCTGTAAAGGGCACACCATCTGTAAAAACCCTGATGCCATATTTCTAATCTTCCCTGACTCTCGCACTATTGGGACATTATATGTTCTGGAAAATTTAGTAGTTCTCTTGAAGACCTCAATATAAATCCACATGACACCAACACCTTTGGCTGAGAATCATGACCGAGTCATGATTTTGGTTTGTAGTCTGTGGACCTGAGCCAATGAAGTCTGATTTATGCCTAATTAGAAAGGGGTTCTTACCTCAGTTGTCAAAGAAAGCACAAATAAAAATTAATATATAGCTGAACACTACTTGGGAAAAATAAAATTCTGCAAGATATTAAAAAAATTATTTAGTGAACATACACATCCTTCATGATACAGTACATATTTTCTTTTTAAATTCAAATTTACCTGAAATATGAAATTCATATTCACCTCACTTTGATATAAATCTTTAGATTACTGTCTAAAATCTCTCTTTTTTTGAAACATGATAGAAAGGGTGGCTTAGGTAATAATTCAAAGATTTACCAAAGTAAAGCTATTTTCAACAAGTTTTGATTAATCAGCAATATGACTAAATTATTTTTGAAATAAAACATCTATGTTTGTTTAAAAGGAAATAATGTAGGCACACCTGGGTAGCTCAGTTGGTTAAGCGTCTGATTGGCTTAGGCCATGATCTTGTGGTTGTGGGTTCGAGCTCCACATTAGACTCTGTGCTGACAGCTCAGAGCCTGGAGCTGCTTTAGATTCTGTGTCTACCTCTCTCTCTTCCCCCCGCCCCCCACTCAGGCTCTGTCTCTCTTTCTCTCAAAAATAAATAAACATTAAGCAAATTAAAAGAAAATAATTTATTAAAGAAGGATTTACTACATATTTCCTTATGAAATTAACTAATCTTTGTTACTGGAATTTATCTTTTTATTACATTTTAAATCACCTGAGAAATTAGGATCAGCAGTATCAAACTTCATTATACTGAGAGCACATCATCAGCTGCTAAAATGTTGAAACAAAAAATAAGAACAGGAAGATTTCGTTTGGTCTATTACAGTACTAATCATTTGGGAAACAGGCAGAATTATAATGGGACTCCCACAATACCCTTGAGAGGGGAATTTTTTGTACCTTATAGGAGGTTTTGCAATTAGGCCAGAGCATTTTATGCTACTATTTTTTTTTAATGTTAAATTCAAATCTACTTAATTTCTTAGGTCTAAAAATACTAACAAATATTATTACTTTTTCAGAAAGGGTATTGACTTTTATTTAGCTTAAACTGCTGGTTATAATGTGCTACATACATTTTAGGTTGCATATTATATGCACGCAAAAAAGAAATTTGAGTCATAAGATTTTTAAAGGAAATAAGAACCTTAGGTTATGCTTAATTTCATGTGTCACCGAGTGCCCAGATATTTGGTTAAAGATTATTTTGGATGTGCCTAGGAGGATGTTTCGGGATGAGAAAAACATTGACTCCATAGACTCAGTAAAGCAGATTGCCTTCCCTGGGGTGGGTGGGCCTCATTCAATCCATTGAAGATCAGAATAGAAGAAAATGAGATGTAAGGGAGAATTCACTCTCCGTGTCACTGTCTTTGAACAAGGACATAGGTCTCTCCCCTTCACGGACTTGGACTCAGATTGAAACTTATAATATTGGTTTCTCTGTTTCTCAGGCCTTCAGACTTGGACTAGAAGTATACTATGGGATCTCCTGGGTTCCTTTATGTATATAAACACACACACACACACACACACACACACACACACACACACTTTCATATCCATATCTACTCTCTTCCACAGGATATCACGCTGATACTTAAGACTGCTGATGTTATGCTTCTTTGACCTAGTGAGCAAGAGGTAGCAACCACCGTAGACTATTGGTAAGACATTTGTGTGTCAGAGGGTAAGAAGTAAATCTGGCAAAAAAATCAGGAGCCTTCTACCTACCTCAGTGAAATTTCTAGGAGTCCAGGGTTCTAGGGTATGTTGAGATACCTCTTCTAAGGTGTGAGATGAGATGGTACATCTGGCTACTCTTATGACCAAAAAAATAGGCATAATCACTAGTGGCCCTTTGGATTTTGGAGGTAACATATTTCCTCATTTGTGTGTGTTATGATAGCCTATTTACCAAGTGAGCTTAAAAGCTTCTAGTTTTGAGTGGGACCTAGAACAAGAGAAGGCTGTGCAACAGGTCCAGCTGCTGTGCAAGCTCCTTTACTTACTCTTTGGGCCATATGATCCAAGAGGTCTCATGGCACTTGTAGGCAGTTAGGTATACTATGTGGAGCCTTGGCAGGCCCTAAGAAGTGAATCGCAGTTTCATCCCTTTGGATTTTGGAGCAAAGCCCCATCATCCGTTGCAGATAACTACTTCTCTTTTGTAAAACAACTCTTGGCCTGATACTGGTTCTTAGTAGAGACTGAATACTAAACATGGATCACCAAATTACCTTGCAGCCTGAGCTACCTATCATGAACTGGAAGTAATCCGATTCACCAAGCCATAAAGTTGGGCATACATAGCAATACTGCATCATCAAGTGGAAGTGGTATATATATAATAAAACATGGGTAGACCCTGAAATCTCTCATGAGGAGTCCCCCATGATCAGTTGACAGAGGAAGAGAACACTTGGGCTTGGATTACAGATGGTTCTACGTGATATGCAGGCACCTCCTCAAGTGGACAGCTGAAGTACTATTTCTCCTTTCTGGGGCATCCCTGAAGGATGGTAGTGAAAGAAAATCCTCCCAGTTGGAAGGAGTTTGAGCACTGCACCTGGTTATTCACTTTGCATGGAAGAAGTAGCTAGGTGGGTATTACATACCAATTCATGTGCTTTGGGCAATGGTTTGGCTGGATGGTCAAGGCCTTGGAAGAAATGTGATTAGGAAATTGGTGACAGGAAATTTGGGGAAGAGGACTTTGTGGGTAGTTCTGGGCAAAAAACGCAAAGGTGTTTGTGTCCTACATGAATGCTCATCAAAAAATAACCTCAACAGAGGAGGCTTTAATCATTGGAAAGATGATCCATTCTGTGGATGCCAGTCAGCCTCCTTCCCCAGCCACCCCTATCATCACCCAGAAGTCTCATGAGAAAAAGTGGCCATGATGTCAGAGATGGAGATTATGCATGGGCTCAAAAGTATGGGTTTCCACTCACCAAGTCTGACCTGGCTACAGTCACTGCTAAGTATCTGACTTGCCAGCCATAGAGCCCAACACTGATTCCCTGATGTGGCACCATTCCCAGTCACGATCAACTAGCTACCAGGTGACAAGTTGATTACATTGGACTGCTTTCATCATGGAAGGGACAGCATTTTGTTCTTACTCTGGATATGGAGTCACCTTCCTGCATGCAATACTTCTGCCAAAACTACAATTTGTAGACTTCTTGAATGCAGTACCTGACATCATGGTATTCTACATAGAATTGTTTCTGATCAAGGAAGTCACTTCACAGTAAAAGAAGTATGACAATGGGCTCGTGCTCATGAAATTCACTGGTCTTCCCGTGTTCCTCACTATCCAAAAGCACTAGTTTGATAGATTGGTGGAATGACCTCTTGAAGACTCCGGTACAGTGTCAGCTAGGTGATAGTACCTTGCAGGGCTGGGCCAAAATTTTGGTACTGTTTCTATCATAGCCAAGATTCATGGGTCCAGGAATCAAGGGACAGGAGTGGGAGTGGCACCACTCATTACTATCCCTAGTGACCCACTAGAAAAACTTCTGCTTCCTGTTTCCAAAATTTTGTGTCCTGCTTGCCTAAGAGGTCTTAGTTTCAAAGTGATAAATGTATCCACCAGGAAATACCATGGTTTCAGTACACTGGAAGTTGATTCTTACCCATTTCCTTTGGGCTCCCAGTCTCTGAATCAACAGCAAAGAAGGGAGTTACTGTGCTAGCTAGAGAGGTTAATACTGATTGTCAAGGGGAATTGGACTCCACGGTGAGAGTAAGGAAGAGTCTATCTGGAATATAGGAGATCCTATAGGGAATCTTTTATTCTTATCATGCCTGCGATTAAAGTTAATAAAAAAATGGGGTGCCTGGGTGGCTCAGTCGGTTGAGCATCCAACCTCGGCTCGGGTCATGAATTTGCCGATCGTGGGTTGGAGCCTTGCATCAGGCTCTGTGCTAACAGCTCAGATCCTGTGTCTCCTTCTCTCTCTGTTGCTCTCCCGCTTGCACTCTGTATCTCTCTGTCTCTCTGTTTCTCTCTCAAAAATTAAAATAAAGATTAAAAAATTTTTTTAAGTTCATGAAAAACTACAACCCAATCTAGGCAGGATTACCAATGCCCCAGTGCTTTCAGGAATGAAGTTTTAGGTCACTTCACTATGTAAAGTACCTCGATCAACTGAGAGGCTTGCTGGGGGCAAAGGGAACACAGAATGGGTAGTAGATGAAGGTAGTTGTGACCACTAGTTACAGTCATGTGACCAGTTATAGAAAGGAAAAATGTAATTGTCATGAGTATTTCCTCCTTATTTTGTTATGAATATGTTTGTGTGTGTACTAAGCAAATATCTCTGTTTTCTCCTCTCTCTTTTCCCTTGTCAGAAAACTTAAGAACTATCAGCTTTATATCCTGGTACATTAGTATTGTTAGTTTTACATTAAGATATTTAAATTATGGATATCAAAGAGAAACTCAGCTTCACTTAAAGATTTTACTTTCTCTTCTGGGTAAGGGGCTAATTGTGTTTGCAATTATAAACTGGGTAATTATATCATGTTAGGCAGAATTAAGACCTTGTTACTATACTTATTTGGAGATTCAGTATGGTTTAAGGAAACGTGTAAGGTGCCAAGTTTACAAGGGGTGGATTTGTGATGATTAATTATATATGTCAAGTTGAGTGGGCCACATGATGTGCAGATATCTGGTTAAACATTATTCTGAATGTGCCTATTAAGGTGTTGTTTTTGTTTTCTTTGAATTGATAAGCGGAGTAAAGCAGATTGCCCTCCCCAATGTGGATGGGCCTCATCTAATTCACTGAAGGTCTGAATAGAAGGAAAGTCTCATGCTCATGAGCAAAGGCTCGTGTTCATAAGGAAGGATTTATTTTCTCCAGATGTTTTCAAGCTGGGACATTGGGTTCTCCTGTTTTTTAAACTCTAACTCATACTTGAAATTACACCATCAGCTTTCTTGATTCTCAAGCCATTGGAATCATGTTGAAACTATACCATTGGCTTTCATGAATTTCTTGCTTGCCAACTGCAGATCTTGGGATTTTTCGCCTCTGTAACCATGTGAACCAATTTCTTTCTTTTTCTTTCTTTCTTTCTTTCTTTCTTTCTTTCTTTCTTTCTTTCTTTCTTTCTTTCTTTCTTTCTTTCTCTCTTTCTTTCTTTCTTTCTTTCTTTCTTTCTTTCTTTCTTAATGTTTGCTTGCTATTTATTTGTTTATTTATTTATTTATTTATTTAGAGAGCCTACACAAGACAGCAAGTGAGGTAGGGACAGAAAGAAAGGGAGGGAGAGAATCCCAAGATGGCTCTGTGCTATCAGCACAAATCCCAACATGGTGCTCCATCTCACAAATGTGTGAGATCATGACTTGAGCAGAAATCAAGAATCAGATGTTTAACCAGCTGAGTCATCTGGTGCCCCTGAACCAATTCTTATAATAAATCTCTTTAAATATAAAATAAATATAGGGGTGCCTGGGTGGCTCAGTCGGTTAAGCGTCTAACTTTGGCTCACGTCATGATCTCACAGTATGTGAGTTCAAGCCCTGCATTGGGCTCTGTGCTGATAGCTCAGAGGCTAGAGCCTGCTTCGGATTCTGTATCTCCCTCTCTCTACCCCTCCCCTGCTCACACTCTGTTTCTCTATAAAATAAATAAACACTAAATAAATTTAAATATATATATGTGTGTGTGTGTGTGTGTGTGTGTGTGTGAGAGAGAGAGAGAGAGACAGAGAGACAGAGAGACAAAGAGACAGAGCATGAGCAGAGGCGGGGCAGAGAGACAGAGACAGAATCCAAAGTAGGCTCCAGAGCCTGATGTGGGGCTCGAACTCACAAACTGTGAGATCGTGACCTGTGCCAAAGTCAGATGCTTAACAGACTGAGCCACCCAGGTGCTCCTCCTTTACTCTCTTCTTAAATGAACATATGTCAGAGTTCTCCAGCAGAATGTGGCCATACAATAATAACAGTTCAATTTAGTCAGATGTTTTTGATTCATCAAGAAAAGTATAGAATTCCTAATTTTTGTGTAAAATCTCCTGAGCTTTAATTGTTTCCAGGAAATCCCTTCCCTTCCCTTCCCTTCCCTTCCCTTCCCTTCCCTTCCTACATGTGAATGAGGTAAACATTCTTCTTGGCCAGTTTTGGGAGTTCTTCACTTGGGAAGTAAGCTCTAGGAGTCAGTCGCTTTCCATGCTCTCTGGTAAATGGCATACACCTCTACTCTAAAAACCATCATGTGACAATCAGTTATTTGTTCTTTCTTTTACTCATTGGTCTTTCATTTTTTACCTCTTAGGATAGTGATTAACATTCAGTAAGTTTTTGTCACATAATGTATGAATTGAGTTTGATTCAATTTTAGTGGAAGAAAAATATCAGGGACAGTGAATTTATAACCTATATGCATTCATACAGCAAATTAGTGGCCAAGACCGGTCTCACATTTAAGTATTTTCCTACTTCAAATTTTCCTGTTCTTTTTTATTATTGGTCACTGTTTGTAAATTTTCAAAATGTTGGAAGTTCTACATTTGTATTCCCATTAATTAAAAAATAATTAAAATGTGTTTCCAAGTCATACAAGCACATATACACACAATATATAATTCTTTGATTTCCCCTGTAATGTATGGTGACTATCTTTCTAATTAATTAGGCAGGCAGAAAATGTTAAAATGATACATTCAGACCACCATCAATCCTTCAGAATCAGAAGTTTCTCTCTTTCCTAAAAGATATATGAATAGCACAAGCAAGGGTATCCTATTTATATTAACCGAAACTGCTGGCAAATTGCCCTTTATCACTTCTCATCCAGGCTTCCCCTATGGTTTAGGGGAATGTCTTGAGTCTGTGAGCTCTGGATAATTCGGGGAGATGGCTACCTTATAAAGCGTATACCTTGATTTCATTCTGACCTTGGTCAGTGCCCCACTTGGCCATCCGTTACATATATTTTATGGAGTTTTTTTAAAAGTCCTTATATAAATTAAGCTCTCCTTATATTCTGTCATTTGTCAGATGCCACTTTAGAGTATAATTTTGATGAAACATTTTATAAGGCATTCTCTGATGAAAATCTAATGAAAGTAAAAGAACAAATATTTAGAAAAAAATAAGTTATGTAAATCATGAGTTAACAGACCATCTTTATCTGGATTGTAGACTTTGCGTCAACTTTATGTTTTAAATGTTTTAATCAGCCTTTAGTTATTTTTGGATACTTTTGACTAGTGACACAAATCTGTTTTTTCTGACAAGAAGGTTGTAAATATTTCCATCACTACATACAACTATGTTTTCATTTTCTGTTCATCATTTTAGTAGGTGTTTGCCCATTGCTTTGCATTTAATATCCTTTATGACTTAAAGAAATATATTCAAAACTACAGTAGCTTTGTAGTGTAGCTTTGAATAAAGAACTTTAACAAAAGCACAATGTTTGCACAATGTTATTTAATTAAGTCAAGCAATGCATACAAAAATTATCTCTATTTTCTATTGTAATTTTCCATTCCCAATTGAATAAATTACAACTTTGTATAGGCCTTATTTCAGCAAAATATCAGGACATATGCAAATTATATATAATTGCTCAGGCAGGTTTAATTAAAGCTGTTACAAAAAAATGTTATGATAATTAAGATTATGTTTGGGAATACACAATTACCTTTCAATTCCATAATAAATTCTTAGTGTTTTAATGAGTGAGGAGAAGGTATCATTCGTAATAACAAAGTTTTCCATTGACCGTTTATTGTGGGGTAGGCACTGTATGAATGCTCACATACTTTATAGCTCTTTCAATCCTAATCAAACAACAATCCTATAAATATGTGATATTAAACAGCTTTTTACAGAGAAGTATATTGAGTGTTAGAGGAAAACTTGTCCAGAAACTTATTAAACTGATCCTAAAAGTACGACTCTAGAACCAAAAGCTTTGAGAACTACAGAGAATCCAATTAGAAGATATTTAGATACATTAAAAGGCAGAAAATGCAAGTACAGCTGATGAGTTTATACCTCACAGAAATTTATTTATAACCTAATCATCAGGCTTGCATACTTCTCATAGTATAAAGCATGTGGTAACTGGATATAACTTAAAAGTTAGGCTTGTGAGCTTCGAAAACAAAGTTTTAACCAAGACTTTAAAGTTAGGGAATTTCTGTTATTATATCTGTAAAGAGTGCTCCGTGGGTCCAGGCAGTGCTGGAGACAAGAATCTCTAATTCTGACTCTTAGGCAAATTCTCTGGTCTGTATGAAACCGTGTATAACTGAGAAGGCATTTTCATACCACGTGTTTCCATTGATTTTAAGTTCAAACCCAGAAAAGATAATCTACGGTGATAAATGTCAAGATAATAGTTTCCTTTGTGGCATATTGACTGGAACGCATATAAAGTACGTTCCACATTACTGATAATACTATTTCTTGTTCTGTGTGTTGGTTATTTGGCCACATAGATTTTGTGAGATTTATTGAACTATGCATTTGTGCTTTGTTAAATTATCTTTATGTATGATATACATCAATAAAAGTAGAGGAAAATTGCTTTGATTGATAACCACAAAAATATCATCTGGCTATGCACTTAAAATTAGTCTTGTTATAACATATTTGTTCCTTTGCTGTGTAAATATTTTAGAGTGGAAAAATGAAACTTAAACATCAAAATGAACAAGGAAATCAGTAGTAGTAATAATTTACTGTTACAGAAAATGTGTTCATTTTTAATGTACTTGCAATATTTAAAATAATGTACTTAAAAATAGATTAATATTAACATTCTTATTTAAAATGCTTAATCGAGAAATAGATTTAGGATGTGATTTTCAGGGCGCCTGGGTGGCTCAGTCAGTTGTGCCCAACTTCAGCTCAGGTCATGATCTCATGGTTCGTGGGTTTGAGCCCCGCGGCGGGCTCTGTGTTGACAGCTCAGAGCCTGGAGCCTGCTTCAGATTCTGTGTCTCCCTCTCTCTGCCCCTCTCTTGCTCATGCTCTGTCTCTCTCAGTCTCTCAAAAATAAATAAATGTTAAAAAAATTAGAATGTGATATTAAATGATCATCTTAAAATTATTTAAGCTGTACTTATAAACATTTAAGAGGCCTGACTAATCACAGTTATAAATTGAATGTATTAGTTGTGTAAAAATATATAATTTTAAAAGGCCTACTTATTAGTAAATATAAAGTACTTTAAAGCAAGTAGAATACAGTGAATTAATCCATTATTTAGTCATTTATGTCACGAAATTAAAGACAACCAAAAACTAAACCAGTAGTGCAACAAAGTGTTTATTATTAAAGTGCAACAAGGAAGGGAACTTCAAAGTAACTATAGAATGAGCTCTAAGATGGAATTGGAATGCTTTTCTTTGCAAAAGAATGATGCTGAGGAGGCCATGGGAAGTGGTGATTGACACTGGATTGGTTGGTCCTTCTGAGGTGAGGCTAGAGGAGACTAGAGGTCAGTTCTGGATAGATTGTTGCCTCTAGTGATAGCAGCTTAGTAATAGGGTAACTCTGATCTGTGTTCAAAGTCATGATCAGTGAATCAGAGCTGGGTATGTCATTGGGAAGGAAGCAGTAGTGCCTCAAAGAAGAGAGTTATTATGATACGATACGTTAGAACTGCATCATGACCTTGGGGGAAATACAGTTTCCTGCTCACTCTGCAGCTGGCTTTATCCATGCCTGTTACCACAGTCTCATTGACTGCAAGGCTAATTTTTCATGTTTGCAGTCCCTAGCTGATGTTTCTTTTATTCTTTTACTTTTGGGTTAGTTTTTTCTCTCTCACAATACTTAACTGTCCTTCTTACCTATCTTCCATTCCTCTCTTTTCCTTTCTTCTCTTTTTTCTTTCCTCCCTTCTTCCCTTCTTTCTTTTCTTTATTTTTTGGAAAGGGCGATAAAAATACATCCACAAGCTTTCCCCCCTCCTCATATTTACTTTCTACAAAAACAAAGCAGATGGCATACCAGTCTGCTTTTTCTCCTTGCCCCCAAATGTGCATGGGGTTCTGGAGAATCCAGGGCACTGGTAGATGATTAGAGTGGGATCAGAGGTCAATTTTAGTCCTGAAAAATAATGTCTATTTTTAGCTCTGAAGAGAAAAAAACAACTGTGGCTGAGTGATTGGCATTTATAGGCATGGTTTCTGTAAGCACCAAAAAAAAAAGTCCTCCCTGCATTGAATTTCAATCAGTTTGAAACCAAATCACAGTAACACTCCAGGTGATTAAACCCTCAAGTACTTTTGATTTATAACACTCAGAATTAAAAAAAAAAAATAAATGTTTTATTTATTTTTGAGAGAACGCAAGTGGGGGAGGGTTAGAGAGAGGGGAACAGAACACCCAAAAGGGGCTTTGAGTTGACAGACTGACAACAACAAGCTCAAGGCAGGGCTTGAACTCACCAACCAGGATATCATGGCCTGAGCCGAATGTTCAACTGACTGAACCATCAAGCTGCCCCACAGAATTTTAATTTTTAAATTAAGATACAATAAAAAATATACACAAGACTAGAGTACAGAGCCAAGAGAACACACTTAACTAGAAAGGACTGAGATTCCTTGGAGGAGCAATCGGTCTGGAAAAGGGGATGGGAAACGAGTACTCACTGCCAGGGCTTCAGTAAGTCTCTAACTTACATGAGTGAGGGGAGGTCCCACGGCCAACAGGAGCTCTGAGGAAACCCAGTAATATCCTACTCACATTACAAAACTTGTCATTTACTAAAAAATTGACTAAATATAGCTGCAACACAGCGTAAAGTTCCAACTTCTCTGGTTACCTTTAGATTCTAATGAATGCTTTTTAAAATATACCCTGTGAATGAAATTTTTTCAAATATTCCTAATGCACAATTGTCTAACCCTTGAGATTATAAGACTTTTCTAGTCTTTGAAGCAGCTGCTGAGCTATATTGATGATACCAAGTCTATTCAAAAAGAAGTTATTGATTAACTTGCCCACCCATGACCAGTGACTAGTCTATACATAGGTGAACAACCCAAGTTGATACAGGGAGAACTAATCATTAGCCATCAGACGAATACATTTTGTCTGATCTCTCTCTCTATCTTCCTATCTCCCTAACCCATCTCATTCTCCCTCACTTTCCACCACTGATAGTTGTTAAGAAGAAAGGATGTAAGCTTGAATTGGCTGGTGGCTTCTGTCCATGATGTGTGGAAAAATATGCCACAGGTAAGAAGAAATATTGAAATCCACAAGAAAGTAGAATTTATATATGGGAAGTACAAGACTAGATGTGAGTTTATTTGAGCTTGTGAGTCCAACTGTGCCTGATAATAAATACCACCAGATTTTTCAAAAGTGTGGGTTAATACATTTATTTTACACATCTTCAAAGGCCTTTTAAATTTCATTTTCATTCTTTTATACCAGTAAGAATACTACTCACTGAAATGACTGAACAACATTAGGTGACTAATGCTCTATGGTTACAGTCTTCACACACTCATAAAACAAACACTTTTAATCATTCACAATAGTTTGTTCATATCCACCTAAAAACATCTAAATTCTAATAATAGTGATTCTGTAATCAATTTCTATAGGAGACCATGACTGAAAATATTTGTCAAATGCTCATGTATGTCAAATGTCAAATGCTCATTGAACCACCATATTAGGTCCTAGGGAATTTAAATTTATATAAGTAACAGATCTTTTCTTCAAGAAAGCACAGTATTACTTGGATCTTTCAAGATGCAAATGGATCCTACTAGAGGATTAGACCTGTGAAGGAAAGGGAAAAGGGGGCAAGACAAGGAGGAGGAGTAGGTCAGACTCCTGTGAAGTTGGGAGGGGAGGAAATAGGACTGAGTAGGAAGAGTTAGAAGCTTGGGCCAGCCCACAGTTGTTCATTTAAGGACGGTTGCATCTCAGAGGAGTGAGCCTGACATTTACTCATCATTGGCTCTAAGCAGCCTGAGAGAAGCTTGGCTTCGACAAGAACTCACAGGTGGATCTAGAGGGCTCCCAGCAGGAGTTGCTACAAGATTTTGATAAGTACAATATTTTGATAAGTACGTTTGCATGCTGCACAGAAAACCAAATGTGGTAATAAACTAGAAGAGAAAAGCATATGAATAAAGTTATAAAACCATGCTATGGACATATAACACATGCAAAGAAAACAAACTGAATTAAAAGGAAGATTCACTTATTATTAAGAGCTTAAGAAAAGTTTCAAAGAAAGAAAAATAATATTTGACCTAGGCTTGAAAGATGAACAGGATTTCTGTAGCACAAGAAGCACAAGCAAGGGAATAGATAAACACGAGCCTGAAGACACTGAAATACAGAGTTGTAAGAGGGGGACATCTAGCACTTTGATAATTCTAATAGAGAGTCATGTAGGAATTAGGTTAGGATAGATTGAGACGAATGTATCATGAAAATGTTAAGAGTTAATACATGTCAAGAAAGCAATGAATGGAAAGAGTTGTGTGAAGGAACTAATTATGTGTCAACAAAAAGCGTGGGTTAGTAATGAAGAGACTGAGGAGGGAGTTTAAGGCAGCTCCAAAGTGCAGCTGAGGGATGATGCAAAGGCAGTGGGGATGAGGCCAAGTTAGGGATTGTCAGCGTGGGGAGGAATAGAAGACGAAAGAGCGATGAGTCTGAAATTTTCAGGACCCTTGCCTTGCAAGATTGTGCAGATAAATAATACAGAAGAGACAGGTTTCAGAGAAAAGGTGTTCAGGTTTTTACTGACTGAGTTCAAGACATAGTGCACAGTGTATTGGCTTGTCACTTCCTCATCCCTGTCACGAGAATCTGAATTATGGCTCCACCACTCACTGTCTGTGAGAACACGGGCAGGTCTCTGAAATTCCGTGCCTCGGGCTCCTCATCTGCAAAGTGAGAATAATGATAGTGTCTACTTTAAGAGTTGCTTTCAGTATTAAATGATTTCATTGGCTGTGTTGTCGTGATTGCTATTATTACTTTATGTTGATGCTCTGCAGTCACTTATAGTATGTAATTGATGGCTTTTCTCAACACAGCTTGAACAGAAAATAATATTAGGCATCTTCTGAATTTGTACAACTCTTTACATTTAAAAACTGGTAAAATGCATTAACTCTATAGTATATAATATGCATATTTAATTTGAAGTATTTATGTTTTGCTGAGTAAATGATTCTGCTTTCTTGATTCCTAATCAGAGTTATTTAATTTATTATATTTCTGCCCTGCTCTATAGCTGGCCTCCTCAGGAAACTCAGTTGGAGTGGTTACATTACAAAGACAAATTTCTCAAATTAGAATATATAGCAGTTTTTTTTTTCCACAGAGGGAGAGACAAAGAGAAAATATAAACACTTTTACAGAACTTTTCCCATGCTAACATGGCATCTTTATAGCTCACCCTCTCACACTTCTATTAAGGCAACAAATTTTCTCTCAGCTGTTTTCTTTTTTTGGTTTGTTTTTACTTCCCAGTGAAAAATATTACTTTCAAATTGCTGTTTTTTGATTTATACATTTTAGACCTTGTCTACACTTATATGCTGCTATGAAATATTAGGATTATGTTTATTATATATGTAATATATTCCATATTATTACATTATGATACATGAAGATCCAGTTCCCTTAACTCACCCTGCCATTTCTTCCCCCCACCCAGCCCCCGCCCAAGGAATTAACCTCTAGGGAATTTTTATCAAGTGTTAAATATAAATATTTTTAATTGTAGGTCAAAGAATATACTTGTTATTTGTCTTTTCTTTAAAACGTATTAAATGTTTTAATATTTCACTTGTTTTGTGGTCTGTGTGCTGGAACTTATTTTCCTTATTTTCCCTGATTTATTAATTCATAGCTCCCCATGCCTCCAGAAGTTTCCTCCCCAGAGTACCCCATCTTTCTATCCTGCTTCAATTTGGACTGTTTAGTCTTACGCACTATTACATAGCTATCATCCTCAGATGCTCTCATAATATACTTATTGCTTGCTGGATGTTATATATTTCTGTTTCTTGCTTATTTCTTTCTTTTTTAAGGAGTATTCTCAAAGGAATTACCAGGACATTAAGGGAATAAAAAAACTTACATTTTTTTCCTGAGTACTTGCTTATTGAAAATGTTTTTAATTTAACTTTTGACTTGATTGACATGTCGGTTGAACATAACATTCTAAGTTAAAATTCATCTTCTTCCAGAACTTTAAAGCCTTTCTTCACTTGTCCTCCATCAGCTGTTGCTGCTTTTAAAAACTCTAATATCATTCTGATTCTTTCTTTTTATTTTTTTCAGCTTTGATATTTCTTTTTTTTAATTTTTTTAATATTTATTTTTGAGAAAGAGAGACAGAGAGAGAGAGAGAGAGAGAGACATAGTGTGAGTGGGGGAGGGGCAGAGAGAGAGAGGGAGACAGAATCAGAAGCAGGCTCCAGGTTCTGAGCTGTCAGCACAGAGCTGATGCAGGGCTCAAACTCACAAATTGCCAGATCATGACCTGAGCCGAAGTCAGACACAACCGACTGAGCTATCCAGGCACCCTGATATTTCTTTATTCCTTCTCTTTAGAAGCTTTTTGTAACATCTTTTTATTCTAAAGATCTGATAGCTTACATCAGTATGGATTGGTGTTGGCATTTCTTATTTCTGGTGCTGGATAATTATTGAGCCACTTTGATTTGGAAGAGGATGCTATTTAATTGTGGATAGTTCTATGCTGGATTCTCTATGGCCAAACCAATAGCATCACAACCACTTTTTGTTCTGTCCTGTGCATGGTAGAGGAAGAGAATGACCAAAACCCTTCACTAGACAGCTGTGTGTTAGAATCTGTCAATGAGAGGTACTCCCAGAGAGAGTAGCATGCACATTGGGCAAATGGTAAACTCTTGATTCGTGAGTGCAAACACTAAAAATAATAGCAGTGATCCACCTTCCCGAAGAGTCTTGATTTATAGTAACTGCCAGACAAAGCTTTTGAGGATCACTCACTTTGGCAGCAGTGGACTCCCTGGAGGAGTTCAGATGCCAGATACTTCCTGAAAGTCTCCAGACCCTGAATTTCATGGGTAGCAGTGAACAGCAAAAGTGGCCAGGGCTCATGAGACTTCTGAGACTCGCTGTAGGTGCATGGAGAGCTCTCAGGTGTCTCATCTCCTTTTAGCCACAGTTTTCTGTGCCATTGTACTTCCAGACCTTTCAAGGGCAGTGCACATCTCTAATTTTCTGTTTTGAAAACTTCCTACTTGGAATACCAATAATAGCTTCTCTTTTCTTGAATAAACTTGGCTGAGGAGCCTTATTCTGCTGTTTCTTTGACAATCATCTTTTGGTTGTCTCTGCCTACACTTTCTAGAATTTCTGCTACTTTATTAATGGAATTCTTATATTAATGTACTTTTATTTATTTTCCACTTCATTTTTCATTTCTTTATCTTTTGGTTGCATACTTAGGAATTTTTTTTGATTGTGTTCTTTCATAATTTCACACATCATGTGTGCTTTATTTTAGCTATCATATTTTTCATATCTAATAATTATTTCCTGATCTCAGATTGGTCTCCATAGCTCCCAATCTTTTATAAATGCCAAATCTTTTTCAGGATACTTAATTGTTACAATTTTTGTTTGTTTTGGTCTTCTGTTTCCTGTATTGTGTCTTTTTATCCTACATTTTCTTCCTTTTTTAAAGTTAGTGTCTATAGTATGGGAGGCATTCCACAAATGTTTGGTGATCCTTAGATCCTCATTTACGAGTACAAACGTCAGTGGAAGTTGCATTGATGGTGCTGGTGAATGAATGGATTTTGACAAAAGTTGCTCAGCTACAGAGCTGACTCTTTTTTCAAGGATGCTTAGTTGCCTATATCCAGAGAACTTTCTTGGTTCTTCTCAGTTTCTCTGGAGAATAATTTTCTATTCTCCCTTGGGAGCTAATACCTAGCTAGAAATAGGCCATGAGTTGGAAGGAAGAAGTCTGGGATTCCCACTGCTAAGTGTGCCAGATTTAATTAACTTCCTGTTTCTTACTCTATAACTCACTCCTTTCCATCTGCCATAGCCAATGTGCCTGAGAGGAGAGCATAGGTTGTTCAATTTCCGTAGAGAATAGACTTCTAGTCTCATGCTTGGGGTGCATACTTTGGGCCAAACTCCTACAATGCCTGGTATTTGCAACTCCTGAGTCTTATTTGGTATTTTCTTTAAAAAAAAAACACAAAACACCAAAAGTATAGTTTATCTCTTCTCTGCTCTGCCTATCTTTTTACCACCTGTGTCTCCTTTCTGTCTTCTATAACTGTAGTTATCATCTCTTTTCTGAGAAGTCATTTCTCTCATTTTATCTGAACTTGTAGTTTTATATATTTAAGTTTCTCTCTTTTCTTTTTATAAAAAATTAATCTTTATATTTGGGAGAGAGAGAGAGAGAGAAACATAAAGAGAGGTAGACACAGAATCCAGATCAGGCTCCAGACTCCGAGGTGTCAGCACAGAGCCTGACACAGAGCTCGAACTCACTAACTGTGATATCATGACCTGAGCCGAAGTCAGACACATAACCGACTGAGCCACCCAGGCGCCCCTCTCTATTTTCTTTTATGGAGATCTTGGAGGGGAAAAGATACATACATGGTTCATCTTCCATGTTGGAAATCTAAGAGCCCATTACTTATTCACTATGATACATGGCTTTTTAGTGCTACTTATTCTGGGGAACAGCAGAGGAGAGTAGAGAAAGGACCAAGGAGAACAGAGGTTAAATTTGACAAGGAAATTCCTTTCCCATTCTATAATTAGTCCTATTTCTGATCAACTTAGTTTAAATGCTCAACCTTACAGAAGTTTTCTTTTTATTCTTATTGCATAGGACAATTGGATGTAAGGTGGCTGGTGGACAAGTCTCATGTGATTAGTGACCATTCCGTTGTGCTGTATTTTCTGGGCCTCGTTAACTACAAGGTACCATCACTTGCCCACCTTGGGTATCCAAATGCGGCTTAAGTCAAAGCAGGTACAAAATGCCTGTTCTCTTACCTTTCTGCATCATTATTCCTGGAACGATAGAGGCATTACCTAACACACACTACCCTGCTATTTCTGCGTGGTTGCTGATGCCCTATGTTAGGATGTATGTATGGCAACAGTTCATACCTAGAGGAAGTCAGAAGTGTTTTCCTTTACTCTTTTCAGATCCCTATTAGGATTTTTTTTTAACATGTATTTATTTTGAGAGACAGAGACAGAGCATGAGCGGGTGAGGGGCGGAGAGAGAGAGAGAGAGACATACAGAATCTGAAGCAGGCTCCAGGCTCTGAGCACAGAGTCTGATGTGGGGTTTGAACCCATGAACCATGAGATCATGATCTGAGCTGAAGTCAAATGTTTAGCCACCCAGGTGCCCCTACCTATTAGGATTTTGAACCTGCCAGTGGAATCAGGAACCTAGCATCTCACCTCCTAATAATACTATTCCTTGATTAATAGTAGAAGAATACTTATGCTTTCGTTTCTGTTTTCTTTCTTTCTTTCTTTCTTTCTTTCTTTCTTTCTTTCTTTCTTTCTTTCTTTCTTTCGATAAGTACATCTCTTATCCTCTGCATTCTATTTACCTATGACTGGCAATAGTGTCCTTTCTTCTGAGCTGTACAGGCCTAGGTTAAATATGTAAACGGTGAGAAAAGTGAAAGGATAAAATAACATAACATAACATAACATAAAATAAATTATTATATCCTTTTCATCATTTACCAGCTATTCACTTACATGCTTCTGAGTTACACGTGAGAACCAAGACCGTCCGTCTGTGAGCATATATTGCCTCTCTTAATAACCCAGTAATGCGTAGACGCTTGATTCCAGATTTTTCTTCACATTAGAGTGTTCCATCAGATCTTCCAATTTATGAGGATTTTCCAGTGTTTTTATTTTTCATATGGTTTTGTTCAAATGTGAGGTGTGGTTGAAACTTTGGGAGACAGTTATAAAAATATTCCATAGTTTGCATCACATTTTAATTATATATAAAATGTTGTTTCATTTTTTTAACTTAGATGCAAGTATTTGGCATCTGACTTGTATGAATAGTTTTTGACAACTTCCTGTAGAACACACTTGTAACAATCTGGACAGAAGAGACTTGAAGGAGAAGAACAGAATTTACGAGTGTTCTCAAATTATTTTTCTACCAAGTCTGTTAACTTTCTATAATCTATACTATAGAGGGACTCCATTAAATTCCATTCCATCATATTCTGTTTTGAAACTCATTTTTCTTCATGTTGCTAATGTGCTACAGCTGAGTCACATGGAAGGTAAATATAAGGAGGTCAGAAGCTATTGTACATTGACTTCCTCAACTGAATTGATGTAAAGAAATAAATATGAATAGTTTCCCAACTTGAAAATTCTTTATAAACCACCATTATGCATTCAAAAATATACAATAGAATACACAATGATTGTAGTTGTATGATTTTCTACTGTTAGTATTTAAAATGTATGAATACCTTGACACATTTTCATTCATTCTTTTTTCTTTTAATTTTCTATCTTCGTGCAACTTTGATCAAAGCAAATTACATTTCTTTCTGAAATTTTCCCTTGACTTTATAGTGGGCAGAATGCCAATACTACAATTTAAATAAATAAAAAACTTCCCTCAAAGTGGGAAAACCAGAAATACATGCTGTGTCTGGTAGCAGAATTAAAGTCTTTTTAAGTATAGAAGTTGAATTGCTTCTTTCCTAATCACAGTATTAAAGTGTGTGCAATTATTAGGTCACAATGGAATAGATATGAATATTTTACTCACATCAAACACTGCCTGCAGTGTGCTTGAATAGTTATTCTTGAAATATTATGCAAAAAAGAACCTAAATTATTTATTGAACTCTTGAAGTGTTTAGTGTTTCTGACTATAACAAGGTACTATAATTTATTCACAGTTGTCAACTTTGGGTTAATTCAGGGTTAATGATACATCTTATGATTTGTCCATTTGTCCCTCCTCATCTGTTTGCCTGTTGACCATCTTTCTATTTGATGGCACCTGAGACATGGTATATAAAAGGAGCTAGTGTTAGATGAAATGCAACATGCTTCTATTAAATGTAAAATGCCTCTATGAAAGGGTTAAATAGTACATTTGTTTCTTTTTAAACTTGGATCAGAGTTAGCCTGTAGTCACTTGTTAAATGTTATATCCAAGTACATGTCTGTCCAAAATGCTCCCTAAGAAGAGCTTTCATACTAATAATGACAATAAATAAATTGAATACGTTTTTAAGATTGGAGATGAATTTTGATATATTTAAGCACTGTAAGAGTAAAATAAACTATTTAGTCATTTAAAATTATACATCACAGGGTGGCTGAGTGACTCCGTTGGTTAAGCGTCTGCCTTCGGCTCAGGTCATGATTTTGTGGTTCGTGAGTTAGAGCCCTGCATCGGGGTCTCTGCTGTCAGCATTGAGCCTGCTTCAGAGCTTCTGTCCCCCTCTCTCTCTGTCCCTTCCCCACTCTCTCTGTCTCCAAAAAAAAAGAACAAAATTATATATCACAACTCTAAATGTGAGAAAATGATTACCCTACACATATTCCCTTTTCCAATGTGTTTGAATTTTTAAATAATTTTAGAATTTATTTTATGTATAAGGGAAAGTATAAATATTCTTGCTTTAGCACACAGAAATAAAGTATTAGTATTACTTATGTAACACAGAAGCAGGAAACAAAAACAGAATTATTTCAATAATCATCTAAAACATTTGGTGGCAGCTCATTGTATGGCAATAGATTCAAACCTGGAGATAAAGAATAATTCCCTTTTGATTCCTGAAAATGTTTTGTATCTCCATTTATTTGCCTAGATTTTAAAAACTTCCAACAACTAGGTTTTTGTAATGCTTTTTTATATTACATATTGCAGGTTGTGGCTGCTGTGTTAGTTGATTAACCTTGATTAACTTCCCACTCACGTTAGACATTTAAGTTTGGTACCTCGGTGCCAACAATTGTTACATTGGAATACTAGAAGGGAATGGGCAAACCCACCTGGTTTTAGCTCATGTATTTGGAAAGAAGAAGGTGATTTGAAATACCAACAAGTACATATAATGGTTTCAGTCTTCCCTGATACTAAATGGTTTCCACCTTAATGTGTACCTGTTCATTAAACTATAAACCCAGACAAAAATGTCTGTGTATCAGTTATGCATCAGTATCACTCTATTAAAAATTAGCTTATATGGGTTCAACATGTCTTCAGATTTTATTTTATTATTTAACATGAGGAAAATGATTCTGCAAAATCATTTTGAATCGAGGAAAGTCAGTGGCAGTGAGAAGACCTTGACTTTCTTTCTTCCCTCATCCTTGAATTGATATTTATTGTGGTAAGACAAGCTTTTATACTTACATTTTCTGTTTCATATTCTTCAACTGTAAAATGAATACAGTCATAATTACTACCTGCCTAACTTAAAGAGTGTTATAAAAGTTCATGAGATGAAAGCCTTAAAACATTTTGATCTCTTTAGATCAAAGGTACTTCATAAATATGAAGTAGTTTTATATTTTTAAATTAAGTTGAATAAGATGTACATTATATCTAAAGCAACTATACCTCATCACTTGCCACTCCTTATAAATACAAAATAATCTAATTAGCACAGTGACCCTTCTACTTGAAATTACTTTGTGAGATGTAAAAAGACAAGGGAACATCTCAGCATACAGAAGGTTAAGCTCCTCGAATTTTTAAGGAGAGATAGCACTTTGTTCTTTTCTACTCTCGGTGTATTTGTGAGATTGCAGTTAAAGACTCTGGTCATATAGCATAAAAAAATGAAAGGAAAGAAAATATTTTACTAATTAAAACAAAGGAACACATGTTTTATTTAGTTCAAAAATATGTCTTCCTGGGGTGGCTGGGTGGCTCAGTCAGTTAAGCGTCTTACTCTTGATTTAGGCTCAGGTCCTGATCTCACGGTTCCTGGTATCAAGCCCCACAACAAGCCCCAGCTGGCTTGGTGCTGACAGCACAGAACCTGCTTGGGATTTTCTCTTTTCCTCTCTCTCTGACCCTCCCCTACTTGTGCTCTGTCTCTCTCAAAAATCAATAAACATTAAAAAAAAAAAAAGTCTTCCAACAAATACATGATAAGAACAAGGAACTGATTTACAAATTATTTTAAACCTATTTAATTAAAGTTTACTACAATAAACAGACTAAGGAAAAAATATACAAAACATTAGGAAGGTCAGTTTACCTAAAATATAGAAAACATGGCTGTAGCAGTTATTTATCATTCTTTTGGTGATAGAGCATCTAAGCCTTTCTTGACATTTTGGGCATTCCCCACTGTGTGAGTTATGCCAGAAGCCAAAGTATGCCAAACTACAGAAGTTGTCAATGATAGAAACTCACTTTACCACCATGCTTCTCTGTGTGCAATATGGTGCAGGAACAATAAGCCTAAAGAGAACCCCATATTTTCCAACATATTTTTATGCTGTAACCCCTGTAACTTCCCCATATAAGTTATTTTTTGTCCCCTTTTGCTTGAAGGTGTCATTGTAAACTTAATTGGCTGAAGTTTGCAAAGTGTCAACCTGATTGAGATCTTTTACCCAGAGACCCCAACAGGTCATATGCTAATGACTTTATAGACAATAAATAGACAATTCTTACCTCAAGAGAGATGTTTTAATCTCAGCTGTGAGGTAGAATCTCATTTTGTTCACTTATCAGTCACACCAAGTTGACTATACTTGTCATTTTGTCAGTTATTCCCTCATTGGCAGTTTTGTATCAGTATCTGACAACTTCAAATGTCCAACAATTTGTAATTTTCTGTGTTCAGTACTAATCATAGGAGTTTTGGGGTCATCACCACAGAAGAATTATTATATCAGTATCTCAAGCGCCCTCTTCCTCATTCTTGGCCTTGTGTAGAAAGATATGGCATCCTCAGGGGTCTGCTTCATAATAGCTCAAACGCCTTAGTGTTTGTTTAAGTAAAGTTTAATTCCCTTGCCACGTTATTGATTGATCTGATGTCAGACTTAGCTAGCACTTGGTTACATGGTTAGCAATTCTTGAACATTATGACACCCGTGCCCTCCAATGGCAGGGTTTAAAAGAGATCAACCCTGGAACAACTAGTTTTACTAAGAATAGGACTTAGCTTTTTCTAAACTCTGCCTTATGAGTAAGGAAACACTGAAAAAAGTGTATTCTAATGTATTTACATAAATACCTAATTAGATGATACTCTGAATTTTTTTCAACCCAGAATTCCAAGTCCATCAAGTTTTCTGTAAGACTAATTTGTTTATAAACTATCATTTTCATGATGTCCTTCTTATTTATCTTTAATAATATTTTATTTTAAACAGATTATTTAACTTTTTTTTTTAATTTTCTACTTTTCTGTTCCTTCACTGTTGCTGCAGTAACACATGTTTGTTTTATCTGAAGTTATAGATGAGAAATACGATCTTTGTTTGTTATGGGATACATTCAAGGGACCATTGTTGTTCTACCTGTGATTTATTCTGGACAAAACCCTGGTCCAAATTCATAATGGTTACCTAATTCCTTTTAGAAACCTGAGCTGGAAGAGAGAGACTCAATGTTGTTCATTTACTGGTATCCACATCTTTCTGCATCTTTTTTAACTTGCAGGAAAAACGTTTCTAAAAGTGTGATTTGGCCAACTGATACTTAGAGTAATTTGCCACAGCAACTGAAACAACCCCCATATCTAGGAAAGCCTGTGACCCTGTCTTCAGTGGCGACAATGAAATATGTTCCAGTGTCCACTGTGGTAGATTGTATTACCTATCTACTTATCTGTTCATAAATACCTATTTTCCTACTCTAGAGGAGGTATTTATTTCCTTCCCCTACTGAAGTCAGGCTTGGTTGTGTTACTGCCTTTGGGAGATGAAATGTAAATATCAATTCTAGGAAGATGCTGTCAGAGCACTTTGCACTTTACCAGATATTCTCTATGCTCTTTCGAGTATACAGTGCTCCAGAGAGAGAGAGATGATATTGGCCTGAGTCCTGGGGTGAACGTAATTAGAATCCCTTCCATGTTCACAATACCTATTAGCTAAAAATGCTCATGTAATATAAATGAAAAATGAAGTTTTATTGTTAGAGGCCACTATACTTGTTTTTCATAGGCCTTATTTATAGCTAACCCCTATTAGAGGAAATATCAAAGTCCCCAATTTACCAGTCAAGGTATTTCCATATTCTCTGGAATTATATCATTCTTTTGATATTCTACATTCCATATTCCACATCTTAATGTACAGAAAATTATTACTTTCCATTGAGCCAACATTTTTTTTGTTTGCTTGTTTTTTTTCCTCTACTCCCATTGTAATAGCATATATCTTATAATTTCTTCATTTGAGGTGACATTTGTGACAGCAGGTGAAATATCTTTCAAGTGATTCTCAGTCATATGAGTGGACTATACTGTGACTCATGCATCTTCCTAGTGCTTCAAACATTTGGCACTACGACCAGTTTTCCAATGTATTCAATGTCTGAATCAAAAATAACAACTGGAATATTTCGTGAGGCAGGATGAAATTATTTCCTAATATTGTTTCCTTCTACAGAGCACCTTTAACCTGTTATAGATAATTATTTCAATTTAATTATGGAATAGTTAAGTAACTATGCCTCACTGATGAGATAGAGACCATGAAATATTCAATTCATAACTGAATGTACTGGTGGAAAAATAATCAAATCCTAATGTTCAATTTCTAAACGCAATACAAATTTCAGTTATCTTTTAAAATGTGAGACTTTAAAAACCCTTTAAAAATCTTTTCACTTCTAATCCAATTTCTAAGAAATATAATGAGAAGTTTTAGAAAATTCAAATATCATATTATATGCCTGTCAATGTATACTTAGACCACATTTTTCCCAGAAACTACAATTGAATACTACATCTCCACTGAAATTTGTAGCTTTGGAGTGACTTGTTATTAAAAGCATAAAGATAATTCTCAGGTGAGGTTGTATGCCATGGCTAGATGGCAATTGCATTGGTCACTTGACTGTCTTCTAAAACTTCGTGTGTGTTAATGAAGAGGCATAGAAAGGAATTATCATGTGAAAATTATTTAGTTTGATGACTTTTAGTGTACCTGTGGGCACCTGTACAACTATCCTTTGAGGCCAAGGCTGATAACAAGAGTTGCTATTCTAGAACTAGGATTGATAGTGTCAGTGTGGAGGAGATTACTCTGGAATAGCAGAGAATCAGTGTGGCACTAAACCCTCAGAAGCAATATGGATTTACTTACCAACAGGGATCTGAGATGATAATTAATAGATCATGGTGTTGCTAGGACACAGTAAATTAGAAGCCCATGAAGATATCACTTAAATTATAAAACCAAAAATAACCAAGAGTTAATGAGCAAAGTACTGATGCTAGCTTCTATATGGAAACCTGTACTCTTTCAGACAGTTTCCAGATCTAACTAGACTTCATCAATTGAAATGTATGCCAGGTTACCTTGAAGAAAAGTCCTTCAATGACATTGCAAATGTTCAAAGTAAATATCAGCCTCATTCTTCCCCCAAAAGACCTACATTTTATATTAAAGTTAATATTCTTGAGGAAGAAGGAAGAAGTTCTTTAGAAAGCTGAGGTGGTCAGCTGACACAGAACGCCATCATGGCCTTTCTCCCTTAGTGCAGAGATATAACGAGGCCAGATGATAAATGGCATGCCATTACAAGTCCCTCTTCTGGATGTCTTATGATTCTGCAGACCAAACCTGTGGTTATTTCTCTAGTCCACAAATGTACAATTGAGATGAATATAATTAGTAAGTGGAATAACTATCACAGTGGTTTCCTGGCCAAGGAAATGAGAGCCATTATGGTAAGAAAAGCCAGATGAAGTTCTCTGAAATGTCTCCCTCCAACTGAAGAAGGTAGTAACTCAGATTCAGTGCTATTCCCATGGGGGATGGCAGAAAAAAGTTTCTAAAAGGGTGCAATATTACTAGTCCTATCACATTTTATTTAATTTACCAATAAAACCACTGGGGGAAAAAACAGATGCATATTGACAGAAGACAGTGGACTGCCTAAGCATAATGAAGTGGTAGTCCCCAAGGTGGCTGCTATGGTGGATGCAATATCCTTATTAGAAAAGATTTAATCAGCTCTGGAAATCGGTATATCGCTAATGATCTGGTGGCATGCTCTTTTCAATCTCCTTAAGAAAAGGAGATACAAACCAGTACACATTCAGTGTTTTTTCCCAGAGCTATAACTTTCCTGTACATTTTTAAATAGAGCCAAAGGAAATGTGGTCACTCTGATATTCCTTAGATCAAATTAATTAACTCTTTTGGTGAATCACATTAAGGGGAACTGATGAGTAGGCATAAGCAAGTATTTTCACTTCCCTGGTAAGCTTCATGTTAACAAATTGTAGAAGATAAATTTCTGCAATGATTCAGGGATTTGTCACATCAGTTAATTTTTAAGGGTTCAAATTGTCTGGAGACAATTTCTAGGGCATCCCTCCAATGGAAGGACAAATTATTACATTTTACCTCTTCTGTTTCTAATAAAAAGAACAGCACTTTGTTGGCCTTTTTGGATTTTGGAACAGAATATAGCTCTTTGGGATTATTGTTTCAACCTATTTATTATATAATTCAGAGGCTATCAATTTTCAGTGGACCCAGAGCAAGATAGTGCTCTGCAACATGTCCAACCTCTGGTACAAGCTGCTTTTCAGCTCAGTCGTTTTATCTGATAGATCCGAAGGTGCCAGAGCTAAATGAGGATGATTCCTGAAGCTTCTGAAAATAATAATAGGGGAGATAGCAGAGAATACTTCTACATTTCTGGGACTAACAAAACCCAGCAATTTCTGACATGCATCTAGGTTCCAGAAGAGATTGAACACCTGACTACAAGACAGTGAGTGACAATGGGATCAGAGCTGACCATTGTGAACCTAGTGTACCAGACCAGACAAATCTTGAGTTTGGACAGTGCAGCAGCAGGAATCTATTTTATTATGAGGACAGTATATTTGCACTGGAGTCCAACCAAATGTATAGTGTGTACGTAAGTCATAGAAATAATTATGTGTGTCTGTGTCAGCTCTGTTGTGCTGACACTGCTTCTTAAACTCACTCCTGTGGTATAGTGGGAATGGAGGACTAGTGATTCTTTATGAGTTGTTAATGTAGAAGAATAATCTTGGGCCTGGATCAAGAATGGGTCAGCTAGATAAATTTGGCCAAAAAATGGACTTCTGCTACATTACAACCCAAATTAGAGGTGGCCCTTAAGATAATAATGAGCAAAGACCTTCCAACAGCCTGTCTTAAGCCATATCCCTCCACTTAGAGTGGAGGAAAAAGTTGTTAAAGCAAAGGTATATATATATTTCTGGACAGAGATAAATGGCACGGAAGAATAATTGTAGTCTTGGAAGGTGCAAGAGTAGAAGATCATATACAGAAAGTTTTAAGGAATAGGCTTGTAGATGGATCTGGTAGTGGGTTCAAGAGGAGCAGACTTCAGTGTCCTATATTAACCCAGCTTCTGAATATCTTGCCTCTCATCAGCAGCGGCTAGTGTTAAGTCCATGATACGGATCTACTTGTCATATTTGGTATCACATTACCGAGAAGTTATAGGCTGGACAGAACATTGGAATAACCTCTTAAACCTAAAAATAAGGCACCGACTCTGGAATGTCACCAGTACAGGGTTGGGGTATATTTTTGGATGTGGTATACACATTGAACAAATAGCCACTATAAGAAGCTATGTCCCCAAACCCTAGAACATGAACCTAGAAACCAATGAGTGAAAGTAGGATAGGTGTCTTTCACCTTTATTTCTGAGAACAATTTGTAGAAATGTATGCTTCCAGTCACAGCTCTTGGCTGTGTTGAATTACATGTTCTGATCCTGAGAATGAAATGATTCTGCCATTTGATATGGCAGAATGTTCATAGATCCTAAAATTAACAACTATCAGTCACTTTGGCCTTCTCAAGAAATGACGGATTGGACTTCATGTACAACAGGAATGGATCTGAGTTATGCAAACCATAGACTGTAGTAGATGTTACTGACGACTGGTCTATATCACCACATATCATCTCATTTTATTCTATATTCAACTGAAGCTTCAGTGGGTTCTTGTACATAGTTTGCTCCTTGCCTCATATTTCTTTTTTTTTAATATATGAAATTTATTGTCAAATTGGTTTCCATACAACACCCAGCGTTCATCCCAAAAGATGCCCTCTTCAATACCCATCACCCATCCTCCCCTCCCTCCCACCCCCATCAACCCTCAGTTTGTTCTCAGTTTTTAACAGTCTCTTATGCTTTGGCTCTCTCCCACTCTAACCTCTTTTTTTTTCCTTCCCCTCCCCCATGGGTTCCTGTTAAGTTTCTCAGGATCCACATAAGAGTGAAAACATATGGTATCTGTCTTTCTCTGTATGGCTTATTTCACTTAGCATCACACTCTCCAGTTCCATCCATGTTGCTACAAAGCCTTGCCTCATATTTCTGTGTCTTCCTGCTTAACAACTTACTCTTAAGACTGGAGCATTCTTATAATGTCTCTTTCTACATTTTTGCCCCATCTTTCTCTTTACTATATGGGATTTTCTGATATCTCCGTTGTGCCCTTTCACTGTCTTAGACTTTGGCTGTGTATGCTGTACCCTATGGTTTGTAATCAAATGTCTTTCACTCTGGTTGTCACTTACAGAAAATGTCTGCATTACTCTTAGGCAAGTGGTATCCTTTTGATAAGAACCATGCCACGTGTGAGCCATATTTCCAGAAAACCCTCTCTCTGCTCTTTTCCATGTATATCAGCATTTTTGTGCAAATTGTGAATCTGCTCTGGAGGTTTTAAATCTAATGTTTTTTTTTTTTTTTACAACTTTCCTTCCCATTACCTGTATTTGATCCATCATATGACTGAATCATAAATCAAAAACCTCCAGAATTCAATCACCATTATTTCACATGCTATCATACTAATCCAAGCTACCATCATTTCTTGCAATAGGCTCCTAAATAACCAATCTTGCCTGTCCCAACTCTTATTAGCATTCACTAACTGGTAGCCAGATGCTGTTTCTGAAATATAAATACAATTATGTCAGTTCTTGTTCCCTCCTATAACACTTATCCACATTAAAATCATCCCAAGTCTTTGCACAATCCTTAGTTCTTAGTGCTTCTAGTCCTTGGTGCTCCCCACAGGACTTTGCTTTTGACAGTCCCTCCACTTTTAATGCTTTTCTCCATACTTGCACATGTAATTAATTCCTATTCATTCTGCAGGTCTCAGTTCAGTTGTCACACATACCAGCAGCTTTCCCTGTGGGCCCCACACAATCCCAGAGCACTATGCACTTATTTTAATTAGCTCTTATTTATTTTATTTTTGAATGTTTGTTTGTGTGTCTCCCTCATTACACTGTCAGTTTCACATGGTTGGTGGCTGAATTCACCACTATCCCCAGCATTTTCCACATAGTAGCCCTTAATAGACTTTGGTTGAATACATAAATCACATACCAAATTCTATTTTAGAGTGACAGATGTTCATACTCCCTTCTCCATATGTTATTCCAGCTCTGAAAGCAAGTCTGAAGAATTTCCTTTTGTCCTTTCTTCCACACTTACAAGAAAGTAGGAGGGTATGTTTCTAGGGTACCAAGCCACAGGATCGTGGAAACTGAAACAGGGTTCAAGTGGGCCTGTGTCTGGAAGGGTATGAGAAGCTGGAATAATGATGTCAAAGTTAGTGAATAAAGGAATATGATGGAATATAAAGGGTAACCAATATGTAGTCCATGGAATTAATGAAGGGGTTAAGACTGTGGTCCTTTTACTCATGTTTTCTTCCCTTAATGTTGCTACTCTTTTATTACCAACAGTTCTCTCAGGGATTGTGAACTTTGGACAGAAGAGTTATTCTTCACTGTGAGGACAGTACTTTTTTTTGTAACATTGATTCTATGGGAGCATGAATTTCTGAGCAGAAACAAATTAAATAAATTGAATAAATAAGAAGTTTTATATAACCCCTTCACAACCTATGGGCTGTATGTATCAAAGACAAGGTTTTTGCCAATATTTTTCATTATTGCATCTCAAACCTTATCACGAGATAAAGCAAAAAAAAAAAATACTATTCTCTTTGAAGGAGAAGATATTTTCTTATAAAACAGTGCTATATATAAATTATAGAAAATTGTTGGATTTGCTCCACATAAATTATTCATCAGTTTTTTCCTGGACAATACTAAGATTTTAAAGTAATGGATAAGTTTTGTTTAATCTCCATAATGTAATTTTTAAAATATTTCCAGTTACACTTTTTTAAAATTTATTTCAGCATTTATGAGTCAGCAATAACAGCTACTCAGAAAATTATTGAACTACTTTAATATATTTTGTTTAATAAACCATCCATTCCTTTGCAATTACAAGTTTATTATCCAGTAGCAAAAATATAACTCTTAAAAAGTGTTACCTGCATAAAATCTTAATTTCTCCTGATCTCAACTGTCTGTGGTTTACATTAGCAATATTAACATGAAGTCCATAGGAATTTACCTGCACCTTATCATGGAGGTCCTTAGGATCCTTTAGAGTTCCCTTCAAATATTTCCTTATTATTCGTGCTTAAGGATTTTTTAAAGGCCCCAGGAGGTGTTCTATTTGTCTTTTCAAGTGCATTTATCCTGTCAGTACTGTTCTGCCAGCTCCCTGGTGTTTTCAGCATTCTTCAGCAGACACTACAGTGTTCTACCTGGGGGAACCGAGGCCATCCTGAGTGTTTTCATCCCTCTCAACATCTCTACTGTGCTATTAGGCACTATTGGTGCTACAGGAGGAAGTGCAGGCTTTGGCAGGTGTTGTCACTGCTCTTCTGAGCATTGTGGTGTCTCGTTCCCTTTGTGTAACCTCAGGAATGCTTGAGGTAGTAGTGGTTCCAGAGCTGTTCACTCTGCTTCCAGAGAAGGGCAGGAGAATGCATCTTTCTTTTTCATGCTACATTCTCTTAGTCTGGGAGGCATTCACAAGGAGTGCTTCTTGTACTGTGTTTTACATAGTTTTAGGTAGACATTCTTACCTGTGTGTATTTTGTTTTATTTTATTTCAGCCTCTGTCTGTTTTCTGTGGCTCTCAAGCATGACTCCATTAGGAATTCTACTGTGATACAAAGCTTGGCATTCTCCCTCTGATTGTGCTCTTAATACAAAAAGCTTTTGGTTGTAGCAGATCATAACCCATCTTCAAATTCTATGTTTAATCAATTGGTGCACACCACCAACCTCTACCGCAATTGTGATCAATTGGCAGAAATTGATTACTGGGGCACCTGGGTGTCTCAGTCAGTTGAACATTGGACTCGGTTTCAGCTTGGGTGATGACCTCATGGTTTCATGGGTTTGCCCCACATAGGGCTCTGTGCCAGCAACATGGAGCTTATTTGGAATTCTCTCTCCCCATCTCTCTCTGCCCCCCACCCCCCAATTCACACTATCTCTGTCTCTCTCAAAATAAATAAATAAACAAAAAAATAAAATAAAAAAGAAAGCTTGTTTACTTCCAAATTCTTGTGATAATAGTAGTGAATTGAAATATGCTGTTCCAAAAAACAATACTGATTAAGAAAATAAAAAATAATATATGAGGTAATACAATGTGGAACATACCACACAAAAATAAATAAATAAATAAATAAATAAATAAATAAATAAATAAATAAACAAAATCAAAAGCTAGTGCATCTTATAATGAAATTTATTTCATATAAACAGATCATGAAAATTAAATGAAGATTACTTTGTGTCTATTTTTCTTTTATCACCATTGCAAACCTTAGCTTAATGGAAAGCAGAAAAATAGCACATTATAAAATTATGAAATACAGTGTAATGATTGTAACAAATACAATTTATTCTTTGATTGTTGTGCCCATAATCAGCATTTTTAAGGCATGTAAATTTCCTTAAAATAAAAAAAATGAAAGTAACCTGCCATAATTGAAAATAAAATAAAAAAAATTTTAATTACTCAAAAATATTTTTTGATCTCGGGATAGGGATATGGAAAATTGTAACTTCAGGATGTATCCTAATAGCATTGACAAAGGTAGTGTCAATAACTAGGTAATAATAACCTAGGTCACTACCTGAAGTTAGGTAACACTTCATAAGTTTGGGACATGTTCCTCCATAAAACTGACCTCACTTTAGGACAACAGCTGCAAGCTTGGAGGTTCCCAGGCACCCACACTTCTAACCAACTTCCTACAAATTGGAGATTTCCTATTACCTCCTGAGTTCAATAATTCACTAGAATGAATTAAAAAATTCACTGACAGTGTTATACTTATGAATTCAGCTTCATTGTAGCAAAAAGTATGCAAATCAGAACCAACCAAGAGATGCATGGGCCAGGTATGAGAGGATCCCAAACATGAAGCTTCCATGTCCTCGAGAACTTATCACCTTCCTTGCATAGTAATGTTTAGGAATATACACAGTGTATTGTTCACCAGCAAAGGTCACCTGAGCTTTGGTGTTCAGAGATTTTATTGGGGTTTCATTATGTAGATGTGATTGATTAAATCTTTGGCCATGTGATTGAACTTAACCTATATCCTCTTTCATTCCCTGGAGGTTAAGCTGATATTAAGTGACCCAAAGCCCCAAACTTCTAATCATATGGGTGGTCTTTCTGGCATGGTCAGCCTTCATCTTGATTAATCTTATAAACTCTCTAGGCATCTACCATGAGTCACCTCATTAATAAAAACTATGAGAGCAAATCATGAATAACAAAGACACTTCTATCACCTGGTACATAAAAAAATGTAGATGCCCTCTCCCCTCCACCCCCAGGAACCAGTGACAAAGGCCAGCCAAATTCTTTATTATACAATAGAAAATCTGCCCATGACATCTATTTGTTTTGTTTAATCTTTCTTTTTCAAATTTTTTATATAGTAATTTCAAAGTGCCTCTTGAGTTATTGCTTTATTCGTGTGAAATTTATTAAATTTTTATATTAAATTGCCTCAGGATTTCTTTTTGATATCTCCATTATCATTTTTATTATCTTATTCCTATTAAACTTATTGTACTATATTATAAATTAGGAGTTCCCTAGCAGATGACATCTTCACCATTTATACAACAAACAAAGTAAACCACATGGGAACATATCATAATTACACTTTTGAAAACTAATGATAAAAATAAAATTTTAAAAGCAATCAGGGAGAAATGATACATTATTTGAAGGGGAAAAACCAATTCAAATGAAATCTGATTTCTCATCTGAAACCATGGAGTCCAGCAGAAAGTGTCATGGTATTTTCTTTTTTTACATGCTGAACTAAAATAATTGTCAACCATGGATTCTATGTTTGGTGAAATTATCTTTTGGGAGTAAAAGATAAAAAAAAAAACTTCAAACAAAGGAGGTTGAGAGAACTTGTGAATATCAGACCTATCTTTAGAAACTGGCTACAGGAATTTCTTCATACAGAAAGAAAAACGATGAAGAAAATCTTGGCACATCATGAAGGAAGAATGAACAATGAAAAGACTAGAAATATGGGTACATACGATATTTTCCCTTTAGTTTTTATATGAGTATTTCTATAAAATACTCCTTATAAGTTTATATATGAATATGTAAATATATATGATTTATGAATCATGTTTGATTAATGAAATAAAATTCCATGTCATCCCCAAGACAATCTTTAAAATTGGAGAAAGTAAAATAACGTAAATGGAAATGAAGTCTTTCACTTGACTTGAAGTGATGAAATGTTGTAACAGCAAACTGTTATAAGCCACACATGTGTATAATAATATACTGAGTAAGATGGATAATAATTGGTGAATTTTATCAGAGAAGTGCTATATTGTGGCTTACATTAAAACAAAACAAGAGAGCGGTCAACATGGCAGAGAAGTAGGGGGATCCAAAGTTCACTTACTCAAACACAGAAGTGTTGAGGCCAGAGGACTTGGAATTCCAAGAGTCCAGGCTGCAGAGTGACAGAGATATCTCCAGGGGCCCATGGTGACCGCTTGGTGGGCCATAAGGTTACTTCAACAAACAAATCAAATCACACTTAGTGGAGGGTCCAAACCACCACTATGAGTAGGGAGTTAAAGCAACCAGAGTCACAAAAACAGAGAACACATAACACACTCCAATAACACGCCCCGAAGGGCCAGGCCCTGGACAGTGTATGAGCCCTCTTTAACGTAGCAGTGCTTGCACATGCAGGACACATAACAAGCTTTTAAAACACATAAGGGTCAGAAAGTTAGCCAAAATGATGAAACAGAAGGATTCTCCTCAAAAGAAATTCCAGGAAGAAATGACAGCTAAAGAATTTCTCAAAACACATATATACAATATATCTGGTCAAGAATTTAGAATAATAGTCATAGGATTAATCACTGGGCTTGAACAAAGCATAGAAGACAGCAGAGAATCTATTGCTGCAGAGACCAAGGAAGTAAAAAAAAAATAGGACGAATTAAGAAATGTTGTAAATGAGGTGCAAAATAAAATAGATGCAGTGAGAGTGAGGATGGAAGAGGCAGAGGAGAGTATAAATGAAATAGAAGATAAAATTAAGGAAAATGATGAAGCCAAGAAAAAGAGATAAAAAAATAGTAGACCACGAGGCGACAATTAGAGAACTAAGTGATTCAATGAAACGTAATAGTATCCATATCAGAGGAATTCCAGAAGAAGAAGAGACAGGAAAGAGCAGAAGGTTTACTTTAACAAATTATAGCTGAGAACTTCCCCAATTTGGGGAGGGAAGCAGACATCCAAATCCAGGAGGCACAGGGAACTCCCTTCATATGTAACAGGAATAGATCTTCTCCATGACATATTATAACGAAACTGGCAAAATGCAAAGATAAAGAGAGAATTCTGAAAGCAACTAGGCACAAATGGGCCTTAACCTACAAGGGTAGACACATAAGGGTAGTAGCAGACCTGTTCACTGAAACTTGGCAGACAAGAAAGAAGTGGCAGGAAATATTCAATGTAATGAATAGGAAAAATATGCAGCCAAGAATCCTTTATTCAGCAAGGCTGACATTCAGCATAGGAGAGATAAAGACTTTCCCAGACAAATAAAAACTGAAGGAGTTCATGACCACTCAACCAGCCCTGCAAGAGATCTTAAGGGGTACTCTGTGAGTGGAATGCTGCAAAGACTACAAAGGTCCAGAGACATCACCTTAAGCATGAAACCTACAGGTAACACAATGATGCTAAATCCATATCATTCAATAATAACACTGAATGTAAATGGACTAAATACTCCAATGAAAAGACATAGGGTATCAGAAGGTAAGAAAACAAGATCCATCTACATGCTGTCTATGAAAGACCCATTTTAGACCTGCGGACACCTTCAGATTGAAAGTGAGGGAATGGAGATCCATCTATCATGTTATTAAAAGTCAAAAGAAAGCCAGAGTAGCCATACTTATATCAGACAAACTAGATTTTAAACTAAAGGCTATAACAAGATTTGAAGAAGGGCCTTATATCATAATAACAGGTCTATCCATTAAGAAGAACTAACAATTATTAAATGTTTATGCACCCAATTTGGAAGCACCCAACACAAGCAATATTACTGATAAGAATACAGTAATTGCAGGTGACTTTAATACTTCACTTACAACAACGGACAGATCATCTAGGCGGAAAATCAATAAAGACACAATTGCCCTGAATCATACACTAGACCAGCTGGACTTGACAGATATATTCAGAACTTTTCATCCAAAAGTAGCAGAATACACATTCTTTTCGAGTGCACATGGAACGTTCTCCAAGACAGATTACATACTGGGTCACAAAACAACCCTCAATAAATATAAAAGAATTAAGATTATACCATGCATATGTTCAGATCACAATGCTGTGAAACTTGAAATCAACCACAAGAGAAAGTTTGGAAAACCTCCAAGTACATGAAGGTTAAACAACATACTACTAAAGAATGACTTGGTCAACCAGGTAATAAATGAAGAAATGAAAAAAAAATATGGAAACAAATGAAAATGAAATCACAACAGTCCAAACTCTTTGGGATGCAGCAAAGGCAGTCCTAAGAGGAATTTACATTACAATCCAGACCTATCTCAAGAAACAAGAAAAATCCCCAAAACAAAATCTAAAAGCACACCTAAAGTAACTAGAAGAACAGTAAAGAAAGCCCAAAGCCAGCAGAAGAGAAAGAATAAAGATTAGAGCAGAAACCAACAATATAGAATAAAAAAATAGTAAAACAGATCAATAAAACTAAGAGCTGTTTTTTCAAAAAATAAACAAAATTGATAAAACCCTAGCCTGACTTCTCAAAAAGAAAAGGGAGAAGACCCAAATAGATAAAATCACGAATGAAAGAGGAAAGATCACAACCAACACCACACAAATACAATTATCAGAGAATAATACAAAAATTATATACCAACAATCTGGAAAACCTGGAACAAATGGACAAATTCCTAGACACCTGCACACTACCAAAAATCAAATGGAAGAAATAGAAAATATGAACAGACCCATAACTAGCAAAGAAATTAAATCAGTTATCAAAAATCTCCAAACAAATAAGAGTCCTGGGCCAGATGGCTTCCCAGGGGAATTCTACCAGACATTTAAAGCAGAGTTAATATCTATCCTTCTCAACCTGTTCTAAAAAATAGACATGGAAGGAAAACTTCCAGACTCATTCTATGAAGCCAGTATTAACTTGATCCCCAAAGCAGACAGAGACCCTACAAAAAAAGGAGAATTACAAAAAAAGGCCAATATCCCTGATTAATATGGATGCAAACATTCTCAACAAGATACTAGCAAGTCGAATTCAACAGCATATTAAAGGAATTATTCACCGTGATTGAGTGGTATTAATTCCTGGGCTGCAAGGCTGGTTCAGTATTTGCAAATCAACCAATGTGATACATCATATTAATAAAAGAAAGGATAAGAACCACATGATCCTGTCAATAGATGCAGAAGAAGAATTTGACAAAATACAGCATCCTTTCTTAATAAAAACCCTCAAGTTTGTCCGCATAGAGGGAACATACCTTAACCTCATGAAAACCATATATGAAAAGTCCACAGTTAATATCACCCTCAAAGGGGAAAAACTGAGAGCTTTCCCCCTGAGATCGGGAACACGACAGGATGTCCACTCTCACCACCGTTGTTTATCATAGTTTTGGAAGTCATAGCCTCAGCAATCAGACAACAAAATGAAGTAAAATGCACTCAAATTGGCAAGGAAGAAGTCAAACTTTTACTCTTTACAGATGTCATGATACTCTACATGGAAAACCCAAAAGACTGCACCAAAAAGCTGCTAGAACTGATACATGAATTCAGTAGATCTGTATTCTGAAAACTATAGAACACTTATGAAGGAAACTGAAGAAGACACAAAGAAATGGAAAAACATTCCCTCATGGATTGGAAAAACAAATATTGTTAAAATGTCGATACTACCCATAGCGAACTACACATTCAATGCAATCCCAATCAAAATTGCATAGGCATCCTTCTCAAAGCTGGAACAAACAATCCTACAATTTGTGTGGAACCACAAAAGACCCTGAACAGCCAAAGTAATGTTGAAAAAAGGAAACCAAAGCTGGAGGCATCAAAATCCCAAACTTTAGCCTCTACTACAAACCTATAATCATCAAGAGAGTATGGTATTGGCACAAAAACAGACACATAGACCAATGGAATAGAATAGAGAACCCACAATTGGACCCACAAATATATGGCCAACTAATCCTTGACAAAGCAGGAAAGAGGGTCCAATGGAAAAAAGACAGTCTCCTTAGCAAATGGTGCTGGGAGAACTGGACAGCAACATGCAGAATTAAACTGGACCATTTTCTTACACCATACACAAAAATAAACTCAAAATGGATGAAAATACCTAAATGTGAGACAGGAAACCATTAAATCCTAGAGGAGAAAACAGGCAAAAGCCTCTTTGACCTCAGCCACAAAAATTTCTTGCTCGACATGTCTCCAAAGGCAAGAGAAATAAAGCAAAAATGAATTATTGGGACCTCACAAGACAAATAGCTTCTGCACTACAAAGGAAATAATCAACAAAAGCAAAAGGCAACTGACAGAATGGGAGAAGATATTTGCAAATGACATATTGGATAAAGGGTTAGTATCCAAAATCTATAAAGAACTTACCAAACTCAACACCTGAAAAGCAAATAATCTAGTAAAGAAATGGGCAGAAGACATTAATGGACACTTTTCCAAAGAAAATATACAGATGACCAACAGATACATGAAAAGTTGCTCAACATAACTCATCATCAGGGAAATACAATTCCAATGACATTGAGATACCACCTCACACCCGTCAGAGTGGCTAAAATTAACAACTGAGAAACAACAGATGCTGGTCTGGTTGTGGATAAATGAGAACACTTTTGCACTGTTGGTGAGAATGGAAACTGATGTAGCCACTCTGGAAACAATGTGGAGTTTCCCCCCCCCAAAAAAAATTAAAAATAGAACTACTCTACTATCCAGCAGTAGCACTACTAGGAATTTATCCAAAGGATACAGGAATGATGATTCATAAGGGCACATATACCCCAATGTTTATAGCAGTGCTTTCAACAATAGCCAACTTATGGAAAGAGCCTAAATGTCCATCAACTGATGAATGGATAAAGAAGATGCAGTTTATATATACAATGGTATACTACTTGGCAATGAGACAGAATGAAATCCTGTCATTTGCAGCAACATGAATGGAACTGGAGGGTATTATGCTGAGTGAAGCAAGCCAGTCAAAGAAAGACAGATATCATATATTTTCACTCATATATGGAACTTGAGAAGCTTAACAGAAGACCATGGTGGAAGGGAAGGGGGAAAAATAGTTAAAGAGAGGGAAGGAGGCAAACCATAAGAGACTCTGAAATACAGAGAACAAACTGAAGGTTGATAGGTGGGATAGGTGGGGAAGAGGGGAAAATTGGTGATGGGCATTGAGGAGGGCACTTGTTGGGATGAGTACTGGGTGTTGTATGTAAGCGATGAATCACAGGAATCTAGCCCCAAAACCAAGAGCACACTGTATGTTAGCCAACTTGACAACAAATTATATTTTTTAAAAAAAAGGAAAAACAAAACAGGGGTGCCTGGGTGGCTTAGTCACTTAAGTGTCCGACTTCAGCCAGGTCATGCTTTCACACTTCCTGAGTTCGAGCCCGTGTCTGGCTCTATGCTGACAGCTCAGAGCCTGGAGCCTGCTTTGGATTCTATGTCTCCCTCTCTCTGCCCTTCCCCTGCTCATGCTCTGTATCTCTGTCTCTCTCAAAAATAAACACTAAAAAAAATTAAAACAAAACAAAACACTCAGTTTGCTGAGTGAAAAGTTAATTCCATGGGTATACAAGAGACTAGTTAGGAGGTTACTACATTAACTAATGTGACAGAGAGCTTGGCACATAGTAGTAGGGTAAAAGACAATTAGAAACGGTAGAGTTTGGATAGATCATGAGGTTAGAAGTACCAGTATTTGGTAATATAGTGAATAGGGTCATCAATTAATAAAAAGGGAAAATGATGGCCCAAAGATTGATCTGATCCAAAATATGTAGTTGCCATTTATACAAATAGAATATTTGTAACAAAATGAAAACAGGTTTTTGAATTTTAGTAATGTCTATTACATGACAATTAGATGTAGAGTTGTATAGAACTTTAAAAAATATATAAATCAAGAGTACATGGTATAAAATAGGACTGAAGATATATATATATATATATATATATATATATATATATATATATTATATGTAATATATATGTAGACATAATCTCCACACACACATATACACACCTAATATACATATACACACATTTTGTATATAGCATGGATAATATTAAAGCCATGAGACAGGATTAGATCACATTAAAAATTAACATACAAGGGCACTTTGGTGGCTCAGTTGGTTAAGCACCAGAGTTCGGCTCAGGTCATAACCTCGCAGTTGGTGGGTTCAGGCCCCGCATCAGGCTCTGTGCTGACAGCTCAGAGCCTGGAGCCTGCTTCAGATTCTGTATCTCCCTCTCTCTCTCTGCCCCTTCTTGGCTCACTCTCTCTCTCTCTCTCTCAAAAATAAATAAACATTAAAAAAATTTAAAAAAGAGTTAATGTACAGAGAGAAGAGAAATGGTGTGAAGATGAACCCTGGTGGAATCCAAAATTAAGAAGTCATGAAGATGAAGTGAACCAGAAAAGTGGACAGAGAAGGAACAGCAAATGAGTATAAGAATTGAGAAAGAAACATTCTAGGCACCTACTTAAAAAAAATGGTTTCAAAAATAAGTTGTCAATCGGCCGTAACAAATGGTGCTGAAAAGTTGAATGAGATGACTTGAGAATTGGCAATTAGATTTGTCATGCGGTCTGTTGTCAGAACCTGAGAGTAATTTCAGCACTCATAAATCTCTATGAGATGATTTAATCATACGATAAGATGATAGATACAATTTTGATAAGATGTATGAAACACTGTATACCTGTAACAGCATAAAGATATTTCCTGTCCACTGCCTTACCCAAACCCTATGCACATCCTCTTTCTTTAAGCTCTCAAACCTTGTGCGTTTCACCCAGAAAGCATACAAAATGCCTTAATTAATAGGTGT